>NC_044977.1:46609154-47809154 GCF_008728515.1 Papio anubis
GTGAGCATGAACATGTGTGTGTCTGTGTGTGTTAATGTGATTGTGTGTCTATGTGAGTGTGAGTCTGAGTGTGAGTGTATGTGAATGTGCGTGAGTCTGTGTGTGTGTGTGTGAGTCTGTGTGTGAATGTGAATGTGTGAATGTGTCTGTGTGAGTGTGTGAGTCTGTGTGAGCATGAGTGTGAATGTGAGTGTGTGTGTGTCTGCCTCCTCTTTCCTGGGCTCTCTCTCGCTCATTCCCTCTCCTCCACTCCTCTCTGCTATTGACTCTTCTTCAAATTGCCCCCAGGTTTTAAATTTTTCTCTTATTTAAAAATCTAGTGGAATACAGCACATCATACACATTCGAAAGTGTATAAAATGTGTGTGAACAGTTTCAAGCATAGTAAAATGAACTTCAAATGCATGGGAACATGTTTTTGGGCTCTGGCAACCTCCTGTGTGCCCTCCCTGTCCACGCCTCCCACCACGCCAGCCCTGAGCGACTACCATGGAGTCCCTTAATCACTCCCACCCGGGAATGCAGCCTGTATTAGAAACAGATCGTTTAGGCTTTCTGGGCTTTTTTAACTGGGTGTGAATGGAATCAAACATGTGTATCTTCTGTGGCTTGAATCTCTCAGGCGATGCTGTTTCTGAGATCTCTCTTGTTGTGTGTGCCTGGAGATCAACCTCTCCGGTGCCACATGGATTCCATTGTTTGAATATACCACTCGCTACTCGTCCATTCCATTGTGGGCGGACACAGGAACTGCTCCAGGATTCTTTTTGTTGAAGAACAATGCGGCTATGAGCATCTCAGATGCGTTTCCTGGGGTGCACACCTTCCTGGGATTGGTCACAGCATGGGAATGGCCTGCCACGGTTCAGAGTAGGTCCCTCCTGTGGCCCTCCACCAGCAGGGCAGGACCCCCCGACCTGTTCCATATCTTCCTTGTCCTCCTTCCCCACTTCCATTCCCTCCCCATTTCCCACAAGGGTGGAATCAGACACATGTCGCTGTACCTGCCATGCTTGACTAGAGTAGCCTGGTGCAGAGGACGTAATGTCCCATAGTAAGAGGAGAGCACCCTGTGCCCTCCTCCCTGGACCTTGCTGCCCGGGCAGGGCGTCTCTGCCCTCCCTCACAGCAGAAGCAGGCGAGCTCTGTTTTTTTTCTGTCTCAACCAAACCATCTTCCAAAATGCAACCCCTGATTGCGGAGGTCCTGATGCTCCTGGGGCAGCCCTCTTTGGGGCAGAGAGCCGCATGAGCTCTTGCTCCCCCTGCCCTCAATTCCTGATTGTTTTCTGTGGGAAGCCACTTGGAAAATGGTGGGGAATCGGTTCTTTGTCGCCGGTTTTCCAGGTGGTTTGTAAACACTCCCAAGGAAATGCTTCTCGGTAATGAACAAGGCCCCTGTGCAAGCTGAAATTGTATGGGCAATTAACCCCACTGGCCCGGCGCCCAGGAGGAACACCCCCG
The DNA here is from genome assembly GCF_008728515.1 of Papio anubis. NCBI lineage: Eukaryota > Metazoa > Chordata > Mammalia > Primates > Cercopithecidae > Papio > Papio anubis. The sequence goes on from NC_044977.1 coordinate 46,610,618, forward strand.
GCTGCTGCCTGCTGCACAAGTACCTTCATGGGAGGGAGTCCAGGGTCCCCGATGTGAGCCCCTCCTCTGCTGCCTCTCACCTGCGGGGCATCAGGCAGGGGGTTGGGGAGGAGCAGGTCGGGGGCCGCCGGCTGCACGGGGGTGCTCTTCCCTCTACTGCTGACAACTCATCCAGCCTCCCATGGCTTGGGATTCCTGGTGGTTTCTGAGGTTGTGGACGCCTGATGGCCTCATTTCGAGTCCCCACCACTAGGCAGTGCCCCAGTGGAGGCACCTGTGGACATGAGTGGGCGTGGGGCAGGCAATTCGAGTTGATGTGTGTCAGCGACACCCTCTGTGGTCACCGAGATGACAATCACAGCCATTTTCAGCATAACATTCAGACACATCTATGCCTGGCAGGAATCACAGGGGCTACTTCCTCCCATGAGGCTCTTTTTCATTAGGGAGAAAAAAAAAACCTTGCCAGATCCGCTCCCACCTCTCCAGGAACACCCTGCACTACTGTCAGCTGCCAGAGGCTGCGAGGCTGAGTCTGGCATTTTTAAGCCTTGGTGGTGAAAGACTCCTTCAGGAAAGAAGAGAGTAGGGAGGCTGAGGGAAGGTAGAGTTGGGCAATAGGAGGTTGAATAGGAGTTCAGCAGTACGAGAAAGGGAAGGCAGTACAAGCTGAGGGAACAGCAGGTGAAAGGGTCTGATGTATTCTGGCAACAGCAAAGGATTAGAGGATCAGAGTGTAGTGGCAAGAGTGGGGACCAGGGAGGGGGATGGCTGGGATCAGTCTGGGGTTCTAAAGAGTCTTGGATTTGTCGCTGTGGGCCACAGAGAATAATTCGGTTTCACCACTGGGCATAGGACTCCTCAGTTTACCCTCTAGCACCTTCCCAAAATCTCCAGAAAGTACAGTTGGAACACTTTCCCAAAGTCCCCCAGGCCTCTTTTAACATCACCCCCATCTGAGAGCATGCACCCGCCCTCTCTGCCTGAGGTCACTGCAGGTCTGAGATGGGGGAGGAGAAAGGAAGGGCTGAGGGACAGATTATGGGTGGCTGGCAGCTGGGGTCTAACTAGCTCGTGGCCTTGGGGACATCACCTCCTTTGCTGAGCCCTTGCTCCCCTGTCCATAAGTGGATGGCAACAGGACTAAAGTCTCCTAAGATCCTGTGTGGATTTGAGGGGCTAAATCCCTGCAGCGCTTGGCATGTGGAAGGCACTTAGTAGGTCCATGTGCTCAACATCCAAGCCATGGTTCCTGAGCAGTTGGGTGCTGGGCATGGGGCACACAACTGAGACTCCATGCACAAAGTCCCTGCCCCCCCCGGAGCTGACACTTACGTGAACGAGACCGTTCCAGAGAGAGCTTTGGGGAAAGTTAACAAGTCAGTGTGTTGGCAGCTGGGGTGGGCTGGGTGGTCTGGAAGAGCTTCTTTGAGGAGATGACAAAGGGCTGAGACCCGAGTGACAAGGAGGAGCCAGCAGGGAAAAGCACTCCAGGAAGAGGGACTGGGGAACAAAGGCCTTGAGACAGGAGCCTGCAGGCACATCCTGGGAACACAGAGGAAGCAGGTGTGGCTGAAGAGAGTGGGGACAGGGCAGCTGTCATCCCTGCGGCTGTGATTATTGTTAGGTCAAGCTCTGCGTTGGCCTTGGCAGTTTCTCTGTGACCAAGCCCTGTCCAGGGTGCTGAGAGGCCAGCACAGGGCTGCAGCCCACAGCCCGGCCCATGGACCAGCCGGCTGTGCTCAGACTGGCTCCACCACTACAGCTGGGCAGCCTTGGACAGGCAAGTCCTGAAGCTTCTCTGTGAACTGCTTTTTCCTCTGCAGTGTAGGGGTGACAGCTAGTACCTACCTGCTGCGGCTGTCACATAGGAAGAAAGCCGGGCATGTAGAAGGTGCACACCCCACGCGACAATTACTGGGAGGACAAAATGAGGGAAAGTACAAAGCAGCTCCCTTAACCCAGGGCAGGAAATGCTGGCTTCCTGGGCTCCAGGGCCTTTGCCACCTTAGTAGGTGCTCTGGCTTTGTGGAGGGTCCTCCCTTCTTGCAGAGTTAGCATGTCTGTGTCCATTGGACCAGTGTCCCCTCCCTGTGACCCATGGGCTGGACTTCAGGCCACAGGTGGGAGCTCTCCTGGGACCTGGATGCACCTCCACAGAACCCTCCAGGAATAGCAGGAGAAAGACATTATGAAAACGCCGGCAAGCAAAGTGTGAGGCCTGCTCTCTCCTGTCGAGAGCTGGAGCAAGAGCCTCTTTGCCATTGGATTCAATTTATTCCCATCTGGGCCCTGCTGTCTCCATCAATTCAGCTAATAAAGAGAGGTGGATGGCTATGACCTGGGTTGCCGTGGAGGCCTCTTCCAAGCTAATTAACTGGCCTGAACAATCCCTTTTAATACTTCTGTGCTTAATGCCCTAAAAGGGAAGAATGAACTGGGGATGGGGGAGGGGATGAGAGGCTGCAGCTGGCTGGGGGAAGGAGGGGGACTGGTCCTCCTGACACCACCTGGGGAAGTGGGGGAGGTGGAGCACCCGCCCCAGGAACCCAGCTTACAGACCCTGAGTTGAAAGCCTCACTGCCAGAAACTCAGTTTTCTCACGTATGAGGTGAGGACAAGGACAGATTGTTTGTGAATGCATGCCCCCCCTCTGTGAGATAAACTCACAGCAATGCCATGTGTGGATATGCTGCCTTGTGCATACAGCGCCTCTGGGCAGGTCCACAGGAGGCTGGGATCTCAGTTGTCTCTGTGGGAGGAACAACCTGGAGGGCAGAGGCACAGGAAGAAATTGGGCTCAGCATTTACTAGCTCTGGGGCCCTGGGCAAGTGCCTTTACCTCCCTCCCCTCAATATTTTCATCTGTAAAAGGGGGCTAAGAACAGTGCTTCACTCAGGGCTGTCCTGAGGGCTGCATGAAATAGTATTGTTAAGCACTTAACTGCTTCCTCAGTAAATACTAGCCATAAGCCACAGTGATAATAGTTATCATTGTGGTTTGAATTCTTACACAGTGTGTATATTAGCTATTAGATGGCATCCATTTATTTAAAGAACACACAGACAAAATCCCATTCCCCTGGGAGTCACAAGATTCCTCCGTGCATGCCCAGTGCCAAGCCCAGGGATGGGTGTTCCTTGGCATGAGTTCTGGGTACTTCCCAAGCCCGTGATACCTGGCACACAGAAGAGAAAGTGCTGCCCTGATTACTTTGCAAATGTCACTGGACCTCTCTGTACCTGTGTCCCCACCTGCAAAATGGACATGTTTCTGTTCATGGCACTGCTCTTCCCAAGGCCAGCAGCCCTTCCCCCCTTTGAGGATGGACTTTCTGCCCAGCTGCAGGGGGTGGTCAGCACACGACCTCCATCTGTCAAAGCCTCAGGGTCTGCCTCAGCTGCAGGGAGCTGCCTCAATGCAGACTTTGACCTCCACAGAGTGGCCACACCCAGCAACTGAGTTAGAAGGGGCACAAAGGCTTAGCCATTCCAGCCAGACCAGGAAGAATCTGGCACAATGTTCACTCCAACGCTCCCTGATGGGTTGGGCAAGGCTTTGCTGGGCCTGCACTCTCTCTTGTAGCACTTCTGTTCTGGTGGGGCTCCTGCAATAAACAAGTGGAACACATCTGGGGAAAACCTTGGGGTTTCAGTGCCACCTCTAACCCAGATGTGTCTCTTCAGCTCACAGTTCTCCCTTGACCTCCACTTATGCATCCCTAACTCCTCTTGGGCATCCTATAGGCATCTCAAGCTCAACGTGGCCCCCACTGAGCTCCTGGCAATGCACCAGTCCCTCCCCAAACCTGCTCCTCTCACAGCTCGCCCACACAGGGGAAGAGCTGCTGCCTCATTTCTTAGCCTGGACTAAAATCTAAGGGTCATCCTTGGTTTGCTCCTTCTGGGACGCCTTGCATCCAATGCATCAGAAAGTCCTGTGGCTCCTTCTCCCAAGCACCCGGCACCCTGGTCCAGGCCACCATAGTCTCCCCACTAGCCATTATTGTAGCATCTCTTCACTGGGCTCCTGCTCCATCCTGGCCCCTTCCGTCTGCTCTCCACTCAGCAGACACAGTGCCCATCACAAAATCTAAGCCAGATTGTGTCATGCCTCTGCTCACAACTTTCCAGTGGGTTCTAACCTTACTCAAAATGGAGCTCCACCCCCTGGCCTATGAGACCCTATGTAACTTACCCTGTGGGCCTCACAACTTCACCCTGCGTCATCCTCTGGTCCACTGTTAGCTCTGTGCCAGCCAAATGGCCACCTTTTGCTCACCATGTGCTGCTCAGCCTCAGGGCTTGGCACCTGTCCTTCCCTCTGCCTGGAGCATCCTTTCCAGATGTCACACCCTTTGCAAAGATATCTACTCCAATACCTCCTCTGTCCCTCCCCCACTCACTATCCAGCTACTCCAGTCAATTCTCCTTCAGAGCAATAACATTCCCAGATCTTGATCTACACCAGTACCTTCACCTACATCTACACTTACACCTATATCTACACCTACACATATATCTACATGTACACCTACACCTATGTCTACACCTACATTTACATCTACACCTACACCTTCACCTACGTCTATACCTACATCTACATCTATGTCTTCACCTACATATACACCTATACATATTTCTATACCTACCCCATCTACATCTATGGCTTCACCTACATTTACACTTAAACCTATATCTACACATACATCTACACCTACACTTTCACCTATGTCTATACCTACACCTACACCTATGTCTACACCTACATCTATACCTACACTTACACCTACATCTTCATCTACACCAACAACTTCACCTACACCTATATCTACACCTGCACCTACGTCTACACCTACACCCATATCTACACCTACATCTACATCTACACCTACACCTTCAGCTACATTTACACCTACACCTATATCTACACCTCATTGCACACCTGCATCTTTACCTATGTCTATACCTAGACCTACACCTATGTCTATACCTACACCTACATCTACATTTATACCTACATCTACACCTACACCTTCACCTACACCTACACCTGCATCTACACCTACATCTGCATCTACACCTACACCTACACATAAATCTATACCTACATCTACATCTATATGTACATCTACACCTACACCTTCACCTACATCTATAGCTACACCTTCACCTATGTCTACACCTACACCTATATCTGTATTTATATCTATATAGAGTCTGTTCCCCTAGTAGAATATAAACTCCATGTGCCTTATCAATTTTGTTCTCTGATACATCATCAAGTGTACTTGAAATGTGGCTTGTCCAAATTGAGATATGCTGTAAGTATAAAATGCCAGTTTTTGAAGAGTGCATACAAAAAATGTAGAATATCTTATTAGTAATTTTGTATTAATTATATATTGAAATGAATCTCACCTGTTGCATTTTACTTTTGTTAGATATGGCTACTATAAAGCTATATTTCCTTTGTATAGAACTGTTTCATAGGGCAAACTGTAACACGACTTTTTTTTTAAATTTATTTTTTAAATCTCATGTTTCCCTTGCTGGAGTGCCTGGCTCTGTCTCCCTAAGGAGCCAAATGACCCAACTTGGGCCCAGAGCTGGAGGCAGCAGCTGAGGAGCTGTCCACTCCATGGTGCTGAAAACAGGACCCAACGGCCCAATCCTGCAGCCCGACAAGGGGACTTCAGGGCATGCTAAGGCTGCAGCCTCAGCCCCTGACTTGTTGAGTGGTCCCGGAGCCTTCAAGAATTCCCTTGCCCTGCCAACAAGTCAGTTCCAAGCTCTGATCCCATGCGCTGTGGCAGGCACACGAGCAGAAGAGGGGAGACATCCCATCCTGAAGACGTCTCCCTCTCCCTGGGGAAGGCAAGGCTTTTGCAAACTAAACCTTGGGAAGACAGCCTGTAATTAGAGCAGTAAATTGTGAGTCCTGATAGCAGACATGGGAGAGAGTGGAGGGCAGGAAGCTCGCGGCAGGCTGGCAGGGTCAGCACATAGGTGTTTTGGGAGGACCAGACAGGCTTGAACACAGCGGGATTCAGATGAGTATCCCTCCACCATGCAGCTCACTTTTGTTAGATGTTCACACACTGCTCAGTGCTGGGGATGGTGGGGGCGACACATGGGGCTCTCTCCCTGGGGTTGATGTCACAGGGGACTTCCAGACCCTGTTTCAGGGTAAGGATTGCCTTCCTTCTTGCCTGGGCATTCTTGGGCTGTAAGGGGAGCACCGGGCCTCAGAAATAGGCTCTGGGCTCAAACCCTGGCTCTGTCTTTTCCCAGCTCTGTGGCTGCACGTAAATCACCCCAGTGCTCAGAGCCTCCCTCTCACCCTGGACTAGGGTCTCCTTCAGACCCTGCTTTGTCAGGGATGAGTGAGATAAAAGGTGAAGCGTGGCTGGGCACAATGGCTCACGCCTGTAATCGCAGCACTTTGGGAGGCCGAGGCGGGTGGATCACTTAAGGTCAGGAGTTCGACACCAGCTTGGCCAACATGCAAAACCTCGTCTCTACTAAAAATACAAAAATTAACTGGGCATGGTGGCACATGCCTGTAGTCCTAGCGACCTGGGAGGCTGAGGCAGGAGACTCGCTTGAACCCAGGAGGCAGAGGTTGCAGTAAGCCAAGATCGCACCACTGCACTTCAGCCTGGGCAACAGAGTGATACTCCATCTCAAAAAAAAAAAGGTGAGGTGCAGGTGCAGGCAGAGCTCCATAAAGGTAAATCTCAAAATGAATTCTTCCAACCTGCCTTTATTACGATTTACTAAGGTATTTTTAAATGACCTTCCACATTTTTGTTTAAGTAAAGCAGTTAAAAATTCACATTATTGGAGGATTTAGGGGCAAACGGTCTCCACTTGGACACCACTCTCCCCCCTCAGGGGAGTCTCTGGCCCTTTTCGGCTGCAGGAACGTCCTCTGCAGATCCACACTATTCCTGGCTGGGCTCTTGTGCTGTGGCAGAGGTGGACTGGGTCTCTCCCCACCCTCCAGCTCCTTTATCCACCCGGCAGCCTCATCCACCTGGCAGGGCAGTGGCGCAGCCTCATCCACCTGGCAGGGCAGCGGCTCTTGTGTTTCCTCTCTTGTTTGCTTTCTCACCCTGAGGAGCATATTCTGATCTTACTTCCTGCTTCATCAACTATAGGCTAACACCTATAGATACTAATCTTTATAGCTTCTGCTTTGTTTCCAGTTGCAGAAGCACAAATGAGGAACAGGAGGGGACTCATTGTTCTCCTGGGTCTCAGTTATGTGCACCCCCAAAACCCCAGATTTGTTGGGTCAGAGCCTCACCTCTGCTTGTAGAGCCCTCACACCAGCACTCATCAGTGTGAGACCACCCATGACCCTGTGCCAGGGTTCCCTGCTCTCCTCCTGCCCTCCACAACCCAGCCTGATGGCCTCAGCAATCCTGCCTCACCTCCCACCCAGGGTCCTCCAGTCCTGTGGTTTGGGAAAAAACACAGGAATGATGGTGTGGCTCAACCCTATGGGACAAATGTGAGAAGAGGGTTCAGGCATAGTCCCTCATCAGACATGTGACACAGGGGCTCATCTCATTTTGTTTCAAAGTCCACAGGAGAGAGGTGACAAGGCCAATTCCCTGGCATTTCTCCAGTGAGTTTAATGTGGCTTGTTAAAATTACTCATTCAACTGAGAAGGCAGGAAGAGGTATTGTCTCCTTTCTCTCTCCCATTAATGCTGTGAGAAGATAGTATCATCTCATTTTATGGGTGGGGAAACTGAGGCACAGGGAGACTCAGCAACTTGCTCGTGGCCACACAGGTTGTGTAAAGAGGGGAAAGGGGTTCGTCTGGACCTGGAAGTCGCCAGCACACCAGCCTCATTGTCTCATAGCATTTGCCGAAGTTGATGACTGTCTCGGTCACCTGCCTGATGCCTGTCTTCCCCATGACAACGCCAGAGCCAAGGCCAGGGCCTGGTGCATTCCATCTCCCCACTTAATGCAGTGAATGGTGTGGAACTGATGCTTAGTAAATCATGATTGAAGGTCTGGAAAGAAGGACACAACCTAGATAGTGTGGAAGGGCTCTCTGAGAAAGAGACTGGGTGGTTTTTCTTTTTGTATTTTTTATTGTAGTAAAATATACATAACACAAAATTTATCATCTTAACCATTTTTAAGTTCAGTGGCATTAAGCACATTCACATTGTTGTGCAGCCATCACCACCATGTGTCTCTATCTCTTTTCATCTTGCAAACCTGAAACTCTGTCCCCGTTAAACACTAACTCTCCATTCCCTCCTCCTCTGGCACCCACCATTCTTCTTTGTGTCTCTAGGAATGTGACTATACTAGTGCCTCATATAGGTGGGGTCATACAGTATTTTCCTTTTGTGACTGGATTATATCGCTCAGCATAATGTCCTCAAGGTTCATCCAAGTTGTAATGTGTACAGAATTGTCTTCCTTTTGAAGGCTGAGTAATACCTATGTGTGGATAGACCACATGTGCTCATCCATTCATCTGTTATGGACACTTGGGTTGTTCCCACCCCTTAGCTCCTGTGAATAATACTGCTCTGAATATGGGCATACAATTATCTCTGTGAGATTCTGGTTTCAATTCTTTTGAGTATTTACCCAGAAGAGAAATTGCCAGGTCATATGGTAATTCTGTTTAATTTTTTTAGAAACCACCATACTGTTTTCCACAGCAGAACAGTGCCATCTTACTATAAAATGTATCATTTTATAGTGCACGTACTATATAAAATGTACCAGGATTTCAATCTCTCCACGTCTTCATCAACCATTGCTATTTTCTGTTTTCTTGATTACAGGCACCCAGATGGGTGTAAAGTGGAGGAGATGTCATCTTAGCAGATGCCAGGAGATGAGAAGAGATGCGGAGTGTCTCAGGAAGAAGGAATGTGAGCAGGCACTTGCTGTGCTGGAGGGTGGAGGCCAGTGTGGATGGAGCCCAGGGAGGAAGGGAGTGGCAATGGAGACAGGCGCCAGACTGTCCAGAGCCCTGAAGACCATGATGAAAAGTCCAGATTTTGTAATAAGAAGCCACTGGAGAGCTTGAAGTTGAGGAGTGGCATTGTTTGGTTTCCATTTTCGAAAGATCTCGCTGGCTGTTGGGTTGTGTTGCAGTTATCCACTGCTGTATAACAAAGTGCTCCAAAACATAGGGACTTCAATTAGCTGTTTTAGTTTAGTCACAATTTTGTGGGTCAGTAATTTGGAGAGGGCTCAGCAGGATGGTTCTTCTTGACTCCACATGATGTCCATGGGGGAGCTGGAGCTGGAAGAGCTGCCTCTGAGAAGCTTCTTCATCATGTATCTGGTGCTCCTTGGCCATGCTCTCCTCCAGGGCGTGTCTCATTCTCCATGGCTTCTCCATGTGGCATGAGCTGCATGCAGCCTGGTGGGCTCAGGGGAGTCTCACTTCCTACACAGCAAAAATGGAAGTGGTCAATCCAGTTGAGAGCTATGTTCAGAACTGGCACAGCATCTCCTCTGTCATATTCTATCTGTCAGAACAGTCACAGGGCCTAGTGGATTCAGAGAGGTGGAAAAAAAGACTTCACTCTTCATGGATGGGGTGGGGGTGCTGCAGAGAAGCATGTGGAATAGGAGGTGGTGTCTCGGCCACTTTGGAAATGGTGGTCTGCCCCACCCAGGTGATGAACGATGGAAGTGTGGGAGTGAAGGGGTAGGCACAGGGTGGAATTATTTGGGGGACAGCGGGGATGCTGGGTACAGGCTGGCACCCATGGAAATGAGAAGAGGATGCATTGAAATTATGGGGAGCAGTGCCAACAGGATTTGGTGATTTAATAGATGGTGAAGAGGGAGGGAAACAAGTTAAAAAAGACTCCCGAGGTTCTGGCTTGAGTTACTGTATCAACCATGCCTTTTATTTTCTGATACTTTGACATCTGGAGCCTTACTGACTCTGGAGGGACTACCCTTCCCAGGGTTATCCAGTTCCTAGAGAGAGCAAATAACCCACCCAGGGGCACACCTCTCCTATCTCCCATGCAAACTACCTAACTCAGAGCCCACTCGGCCAACTGCCTCCTCTATTAGGTGCTCACATGGCCCACCTGCCCTGATCACCAGGGCCAGAGACCAACAACAGGGGACAGACCCTCTACCCGAGCCCGCTGAAATGATTCAACTAGATCACCCTAAGCCTGCATGCCCTGCCTCACCTGTTCCTTCCCATAGAAGCCGTGCTTCCCTGTGCAGCCCTCATAGCATGGCACGCCCTCCTTCTTGAGAACTGTGAGTAACAAACTATATTTTCAATGGCAGTCATCTCCTGATCTATTGGCCTTACCATACGTACATAATAAAATACCTACCTTTTGAGATAGTCAGTGAGATCAAGACACTGTGGGTAAGTATGTCTGGAGAGGTAGCCTCCTCTCTTGACCAACCAACTGCTTTCTGTGGCTCTCTGAGCTGGAAGGGACAGGGCAGAGAGAACCCAGGCTGTGGGGCTGAGCCCTCCCATCTCCTCCTACCTGCCCCTGGCCATTTCCCTGGTGGGGGAGTTCCTAGGTCAACCAAGTGAGGGATGATAGTCAACCCTCTTCTTGAACAGGTGGGACAGCTGACACTCAAAGGATAGAGAAAGTATGAATGGGTTATTTTTCTTAATTAAAAAGAAGATATGTTCCTGTAGTTACATCTAAATTAGAAGGCATATCATGAGAAACTGTACATATCCCACATTCTCCCATCTCTAACACAATGACTATTGTCCTTTCTCTGGGATTCACCTTTTCATTTATTTGCTCAATGGACGTTTTCACTTTCCCCCACCACACTGGCCAGATACAAGCGCTGGCCATGGGCAGAGTTGGGTGGTGGTCCTTCAACCTGACACCCCACTGGCACGTTTCCTATGTTGCCAGAGGTCTCCTGGCTGGCGGTTTTGTCTCGCTGAATGCTGTCATGAAAGAAGTGGGGTGGGCTCCCCTGCAGCTGTTGAGTGCAATAGGTTGGCCCCAGCCATGAGAGGGAAGTCCAGAAATAAGGCCAGGTCCAACATGCCATGAGTGAACAAATGGCCATGTCCAGGCTGCCAGAGCCGAGGGAGGGAGGCTGAGGGTGCAGCCAAGTCTAGGAGCCAAGTCACTGTAGTGGCCGGGCTGGTGAGTGTACACCAGGATGCAGGAGCCCTTCCAGGTCAGCCCAGGGCCAGCTGCTCTGAGTTATATTTAGCCTGTGCTGCCGGGGACAGCAGGGGGACCGGCGCACCCCAGGCCCATGCACCATATACTGCCTAAGCATCTCTGGCACTGGGCATGTAGATAGCTTTCCATTTTGAGGGCATTATTTTAAGATGTTTCAATTAATAAAGAAGAGAGGAAGGGGAAGCTGTTACAGAATAAAGGAGAATGAGAAGACGTACAGCAACCGAATGTAATACCTCGATCTGTTTGCTTTCCGATTCCAACAAACCAGCTCTAAAAATATAGCTAAAGGCATCTGAGGAGATTTGAACATGGGCTGAGAATTAAAAGATATTAAAGAATTATGAATGTGTTGGGTGCAATGATATTGTGATTAGATTTTTAAAGTCCTTATCTGCTAGAGACACAAATGGAAGTATTTATGGATAAAATGATACGATGATGTCTGGAATTTGCTTTAAAACACTAATAATATTGGCTGTGAGCTTTTAACTGCTGAAGCTGGGGGGTGGCACATGGTTCATTATCCTATTTGCTCTACTTTTGTGTAGATTTGACATTTTCCATAATAAAATACTAAAAAGTGCTTCAACCAATATATTCTTGTTTCTGACTTTTTTTGTTCCTTCTATTACATTGTTTCCTGAGGATGAATTCCCAGGGGTGGGATTACTGGAGGCAGGGGCTTCAGTGTGTTTTTCCTGGCTCTGCATGTGCTGTCAAGTTGCTCTTCCATAGGACAGGGTGGATTTATGCCGCTGTGTGCATGGGGACCCTGGAACCAATCGTTGCTGGGCAGCCTTGCTGGCACTTATTTCAGTTTTCGAATTTCACTAATTCAGTAGGTGGAAAATTGCCATTGTTTTCATTGTTTCATTTCCAGGTCTTTGATTACAAGAGTGGGTGAAATGTTTGCCCCAGTTGGCCACTAGCTGCATTTCTCCTCTAGCCCTACCCACATTTGACTAAGAGAATTTTTGTTTGCAGAAATATTTGTAACCTACTGATATAGTTTAGGTGTTTGTCTCCTCCAAATCTCATGTTGAAGTGTGATCTCCAGTGTTGGAGGCGGGGCCTGGAGGGGATTGTTTGGGTCATGGGGGTGGATCCCTCCTGGATGGCTTGGTGCCCTCCCTTCGGTAATGAGTGAATTCTTTCTCTATTAGTTCACACAAGACCTGGTTGTTAAAAAGAGCCTGCCACTTCTTCTTTCTGTCTTTCCTCCTCTCTTGCCACGTGATTTCTACACATACTGGCTCCCTTTCGCCTTCCGCCATGAGTGGAAGCAGCCCGAGGCCTCACCAGAAGCAGATGCTGGCACCATGCTTCCTGTACAGTGTGCAGAACCATGAGCCAAACAAACCTCTTATCAATTACCCAGCCTTAGGTATTCCTTTACAGCAATGCAAATAGACTAAGACAGCTGTGGATGACATGGACCCTCTGCCCTTTTGATGCAAATGTTTCCCAATCATTTTAGTTTCTATTGTCCAGAAAGTTTTTATGTTTACATTATTAACCCTGTCTCTTCTTTAATTTCGTCAATTCCAAGACAGGCAGGTGTTAATACTTCCATATATCTGCCAAAGCATCAACTGTGTTTTCTATGATTGGATTTCTTATAGTCAGATCTTTAATTTATCTAAGTTTAAATGAGTCTACGATGCAAAGTATACATGCTTCTTTTTCTTTTCAAAATTGATCTCCAGCTATCTCAGCATCATTTTGTAAATTATTTTCCCCTTCACCATTATTTAGTCTTGAGTGTTTGTGAATAACTCCTCATGTATCCGACAGGATTCTATCTCAAGGCTCTGAATTCTCTTCTCCAGCCTCATGTCTGTCTCTGTGGCAGCACCACATGTTGCTTTAGTCACTGTTACTTTAGAGTGTGCCCTGACACCTGGCCATCCTGGAGTCTGAGCTCAGTCGCCTCAGACTCCAACACAATCCTCATACCTTCCCACACTTCCCCCAAGGCTCTGGACCTGGAGGAAGGAAACTCGGGTCTCAATTCCAGTTTTTCCATGAGCTGCATGCATTTGGGCAAGTCCCTTAGTCTCTCTGAGGCTCAGAGCAATCATGTGACTTGTCAGCCAGGTGAAATGCCTGCCCTAACAGGTGCTCCATAAATACCTGCACTTCGGGATTTTAAAACTGTCCCTGGAGGTAACAAAGCCTGCAACTCAGGTGGGTTTGGGGGGAGGTGGGACATCTTCTCCAGGGTGAGATTGGTTGTCATCCCTCTTGGCAAATCCTGGGGATGCTCTGACGAGGGGTCCCTGCCAGCCTGCAGAGCTGAGGGTCTGGGTCTGGCTTGGGTGAGGGGCACCGAGGCACCTCACCCCCGTGCGAGCCATAGTGGCTCACAGCTCTGTTTCCATGGTTACTGCCTGGGGATGAGATCACCTTCCGGCTCACAGGCCTGGGAGCACCAGGAATTCTGCCAAGGAGGCCCTCTGGTGTGTGACAGTTAGTGTGGCTGGTCACGGGGTGGGGGTGGCGTGGGCTGGATGTCCCTCCCGGACAGCAGGGGTGGGGCCGCAGGGCACAGGTGGGAGTGTCATGAACCTGAGCCAGAGAGGCAAGCTTGTCCAGCCAGAACCATGTAGCATGTCAGTTCTGGTCCTCCATGAAGCAGACACTGAGATGGAATGAGGTGTGCAAGAGATTATTGAGGGAAACACCATTGGGGAACATAGGGAAAGGGGGTGGGGCAGGTGGGGGAGCCTCAGATCAGGGCTTAGGGACCTGAGAAAGGGAGGAGGGGGCAGGAAGAGCCCCAGGTTGCAGTACGGCTCTGAGAGAGCCTTGGTCACACTCCACCGAAGTCCCCAGAACTCAGACTGGCCAGGGAGGAGTTTCTTTCTCCAGGATTCATCTTTTCATTTATTTGTTCAATGTCCCAGCACCCACTGGCCGGGCTTGGTCCTCAGCCTCTGTGTAAAGCTGCCATGGACCTTGAAGACACAGGAGCTGGGGGCTCTCGGTCAACCTCTTCCTCCCAGCAGGCTCCCTCCTGGAGTGAGCATGAGCTACCGACCCCTTGGAGCCATGTCTCACTCACTGCATGGCCTTCTGGAGTCCTCAGCCTCCCCTTGGGTGCTGATGAGGGCTGGGGGATGTGTTGGATTCAGAGTCACCTCATGCAGGCAGAGAAGCAGCAGCATGTCAAGCCCAGGGAGGACATCACCACCTCCCTAAGCTTCACCTCCTAGTACCAAGGCTCATAGCCCCAATCTTATGAAGGGGGGCAGCTGGTGGCCACACTGAGGTATCCCCAGGACAGGGCATGGAGGGAGGGCCCTGGGGCTGTGCCAGGGAGGCAGAGGCCATGTTCTGGGAGAAGGGGATCTGCGCACTTGATGTCTGCCAGTGGGAGATGAGATCTTAAGCCGTGTGCCCACGTGGAGGGATTTTGGGGGAGACATTGGGGCCCAAGGAAATCTCCTGCAGTCTTGGACTGAGGGCTTGGCTGTGGATGATGGGGAAATTTGGAGAGAGGAGGCATGAAGCAGGACCATGAGAAAGGAGGGCTGTGCGAGCAGAAGGTGGACGAGGGGTATGGGGAGGGAGAACAGAGGGAGAAGTCGGACATGGGGCACTCGGAAGGCGGAGAGTGCTCTGGAATGCTCCAGAGGAATTTGGGGAGACTGTTCCTGTTCATGCCCACTGTGGGCTGGGTGCATAGAATAAAAGCAGAGCTCCTTTCATGAGCCAGCCACCCCCCTGGCCTCCCACTCTTCCTGGATGCCCCAGCCGCTTTGCCCCCGATACATGGGCCTCTCTCTCTGGGACTGCTCAGAGCCTCCACACTGCTCTTCCCTGGATGGAACACTTTCCCCACGCAGCTCCTGCTCATCCTTCAGGTTTCAGCCCCAGGGTCCCCTCCTCGCAGCCCCAACCCAAGCTGTCTGTTGTGTGTTGCCCTCTGCTGTGCGTGGCCCTGCCTGGTTTTCTTTGTCACACTAGCCACGACCTCCAAGTGTCTTGGTAGTGTTTTTGCTCACCACCTCCTCTCCCAACAGGCTTGTCACCTCCAAGGTGACTTTGTCTACCTTGTTCATGGCTGTAGCCCAGCTCCTACAGCACACCTAGCACATAGCAGATGCTTGAAAGAAATTTGTCAAATGACTGAATCCAGGTGCCTTTAAATTCTTACCCGTGGGAGTGGGGCATTGTATCACGGCACTTGATTTTCAGGGAGGAGGCACAGGTGGAAAGAGAGTCACCCGTCCATGGTGACTCCACAAGCAAGAGGCTGTGGCTGCTCCTGAGTTGGTTTCCTGCTTCCTCGCTGAGTGGCCTTGCACAGGCCATCACCCTCTCTGGGCCCCAACGTGGAATGTGTGAGGAGTGGGTGAGAAAACATCCATGGAGATGCCCTGCTTGGGGCCAGACACCTGTGGGCCCCTGTTCCATGCCACCGACACACAGATACCTGGTTCCGAGTGGCTCTTCCATGTGTCAAGGTTGCCCTTCTAACAGCCCTGCTGGAGTGGGGGAGGCCTGAGCTTGGAAGTGCCTCTGAAGGGAGGGCTGATGTGTGAGGGATTTATGGACGCTGCTCGAAATGAAAAGCAATTCAATTCAATCCCAGGGTGGTAAGAGTCTTCCCGGAGCCTCACTAAGTGGGTCTGGAGCAGTGATCAGCGTTGCAAATCTATTAGCTGTGCTCGGCATCTGGGGCCGCCGCATGCATGAGTCATTGGGGTGGGAAGCCAGGAAGCTGCAGCGTCCGGCAGGCCACTCATCAATTAAACTCCTCTCCATTTAATTAAGACATAAAACATCACCCTTTGTGTCTGCCAGAGGGGCCAGACACCCATGGCCATGGCAGCCCCACAGGCAACTCGGTGCCTCCCAGACCCAGCCATCCACCCAACTGTGGGGCCACTGAGGAGTCCTGTCCATTTCCCTGCCCAGGATTCAGCATCCCCAGTGGAGGCCCATCTGCTTGTATGCTGCTGGTGAGTTGCAGCTCACTCCCCTGTTCCTCTGCTGCCCTGGACGGGACGGCAGAGTGGCCAGGTGTGCCTCTAGGGTCAGTCTGCCTGTGATCAGGCTACTCAGCCTTGTAACTTTGGCCCAGTTCTGAGTCTCTCTCTCTCGGTGCCTCAGTTTCTCCAGCTACACATAGAAGGATGGGACTAATATCATCAGTGCAGGGTTAATTTGAAGATTAAGTGAGTTAAGGTGCACAGAGCACCGGGGACAGAGCCCAGGCTATGGACAGCATCTCTGCACTCATTGCTGAAATGCCTCCTCCCAACCTTCCCTGTCTCTGCTGCCAGTCCTTTGACAGTCAGCCCCAGTGGACCCTGTGCTTATGCCTCCAGGGACCTCTGGGACACATGGGGCTGGATGCTGGGCAGCTCTGCTAGCTTACCTCCTGCACCAGGAGGTCTGAGGAATCGGCCTGGCTCTACTTGCCCCCCATGTCTCTGGTGCCCAGCACAAGTCCTCACATAAGTGCAAGCCAGCAGGTTTCCTGGATAAATGGATGATATGAATAATTCCTTCTTTAACTCTTCTGGGCCCGAGAGAATAAGATGAAGGTGGATGATGTGCTAGAAAATTGCCATCCTGGCATCAGGCGGATCCAGTCAAAATTCCAGTTCCTTTGTATGATGTCCTTCCCATCTCTCAACCTCAGCATTCCCATCTGCAAGTTGGGTGCTGCACTGCACCTCTGCTGCTGGCTCAGCATCCATTCCTCCCTTCGTCCTTAGTAACAGACATTGTTTTGCCAGAGGAGCAATAGTTGTCTCAGCATAGGTGAGAAGAATCCCTTTTCCAGTCTTCCTTGCAACTGGGGGCAGCCTGGAACTCCCCTAGGAACCCACCAAGCCAATGGAATGTCCATGGGGTATTCTGGGGGCTCTGGGAAGTCAAGCCTGGCACTGGATCTTCTTTCCCCACTCAAAGCCTTGAATTTGAAAACCAGAGCCAGCCTGCTGAGAACAGAGCTAGAGGCAGCCCCTGCCTGCCTCCAGACCCCTCACTGAATGCCGCATGACCACAAGAGGCCAAAGTCTCTGTGAATTGGGATCTTCTGTTTCTTAGCGCTGAGGGCATCCCACACAAACCCAGTGATGTCGCCCCACCCAGGAGCACATAGAGTGCCTACTCTGGTGCCCTTCATGGAGCAGGTGCTGAGTAAATGTGTGTTCACTCATGCCCAGCCTGGCCCACCATCCTGCTGGCCTGCACAGGTGCAAGAGAAGCAAGTGAGGCTCCATGCTGTCAGCACATGCTGTGGAACCTCTAACTGTCGCAGCCTGCTCACCAGGGCCAGCCCAGAAACCTCTAGTGTGCGGTAGCATGGGAGAGAGAGCCCCAGAGAGGGAGGGTGAGGTGCTCTGTAGGCCCAGCAGCAGTCACTGGGGGTCATCCAGGGAAAGTTTGGCCTCGAGCTGGCCTGACAGATGGCATGGCTTTGTCATGAGAAAATTCAGGGGAAGAGTAGTCCAGGAAGAAGGTCTGCAGGTGGAGAAGACCAAGGCAGGGCTGTACACCATCCCCAGCACACAGGGCTATGGAGGGCCTGTGAGAGGGCATCTTGACAGAGTAGGTTAGGGTGGGAGCGACCGGATGGTGGGCTGCATTCTGGCTTCATTCTGTCAAACGGTGTCCCCACACTTCCACCATCTGTGTGTTTTGTCAGGGTGTCATACCACCTACGCTATTGTTTACTTCATACACACTTTCAATTCAGTTCCCTTTTATAAACCTAAACAAATGTATCTATGGATCCCAACAAGAAAGCGGAAAGGCGGTACCACTTGCCATCAGAGGAAGGTACCTGTGAACACAAGCACAATGAGCGCCTGAAACAGCCAGCAAGCCAGTTCGCAATTCTGCCTGCCAACGCTCTGGCCCGACGCCGGCTTGCTCTCTATTCAAAAGGGAGATTCACACATGTTGGAGAGGTGCGAAAGACAGGCTAGAACAAGCAGAGACTTTCTGAGTGCTGGAGTGAGCAGGCTGGGAAGAGCATTGGACAGGACTCAGCACACTGATGACATGAGGCCTGATTTAATGCAGGGCAAATGTGCAGCCCACGCAGAGCCTATGAGCAGGAAAATATCATCGGAGATTGGGTTACTGGGGCAGACAGGGTTTGATCCATGGACTGTAAATGAAGATACAAGATTTTTTTTGCTATTGTTTATAGAGTTAGGGCCTGGCTCTGTCACCCAAACTGGGGTGCAGTGGCATGATTACAGCTTGCTGCAGCCTCTACCCCTGGGGCTCAAGCAATCCTCCCACCCCAGCCCCCTGAGTACCTAGGACTATTTGTATGTGCAACCATGCCTAGTTAATTAAAAAGTATTTTAGTGATGGGGTCTCACTCTGTTGCTCAGGCTGGTCTTGAATTCTTGGCTTCAAGCAATCTTCCTCCCTCAGCCTCCTGAGTGACTGGAATTATAGGTGTAAGGCACTGCATCCAGGAGAAGGTCCTTCTGAAAGGGAGAGTATGCTGGGGGAAGAGCAGGAAGGGGTGAGAGTCAGGGCAGACCCCCCAAAGCATCTGTGTCCTTCTGCCACCTCGAGGGTAGGATCTCCTTGGTAACTGAGTGCAGATGGTCTTCAAGGTCTGCTCTTGCTGGGATTCTCTGTCTCCCCCAGTGGGAACTATTCAGGGTCATGGAAATGGAGTCTGAGGGGGTAAGAGAACTGCCTGGCTCCAGAGCTTCTGACCCTCAGATCAGAAACTACTGCCCCCTCTAGCAGCAATGGCTCTCCCAATATTTCCAAGGAGCATCAGGAAGTGCTTCTAGGATGGAGAAAGACAAAAGGTAGATTGGAGGGGCTGCAGCCCTGTGAGCTTAAGGATACCAGCCCCATGAAAAATCCTAGAATAAATAGTTATGTGCACGGTTTGAAGCCAAAAAAGCCAACCATCAGGAGTTGACAGGGGCCCTCTAAGAAACGTTCGATGGAAGACCAATATCACGTGCCATAAGTAGATGGTGATCAGATAAACACGAGGAGGATAAAACAATGCCATCCACTACATATCTACCCTGGTTGCTACCTGCCTCCACTTATTGCACTTTTATGAGGTTTAAAGGAGTTTTCTTCAATGCAGAGAGAAGAGACGTTTCAGGGCATATTAGTCTGTTGTCATGCCGCTAATAAAGACATATCTGAGACTGGGTAATTTATAAGGGAAAGAGGTTTAATTGACTCACAGTTCTGCAGGGCTGGGGTGGCCTCAGGAAACTTACGATGGCAGAAGGGGAAGCAAACATATCCTTCTTCACATGGTGGCAGCAAGGAGAAGTGCAGAGTGAAGCAGGAAATGCCCCTTATAAAAACATCAGAGCTTGTGAGAACTCACTCACTATCATGAAAGTAGGATGGGGAAACCACCTCCACTATTCAATTACCTCCCACTGGGTCCCTCCCATGACACGTGGGGATTATGGGAACTACAGTTCATGATGAGATTTGGGTGGGGACAGAGCCAAACCATATCACAGAGCAACAGCTGACTTCACTCGAGATTCTTACAGGCAATCAAGAGCAGAACAGCACTCTCAGTTATGACTGTTTTTATGAACATTTAATTTGTGGGTAAATTCTGGCAAATGCAATAACACAATAAACTGAAATGGGAGGTAGAACTCTTGTAAGCAGCCATGTTTATCTTAGTTTAGTACACTTACATCCCCCTAAAAAATAGAAAACTAATTACAGTAAAGGGACTTCTGTAGGTGACTGAATATAAGATAAATATATGCAAATAAATAGCTTTCCTATAAATACAGCAGCCACTTAAAAACTGTGACAGGCACAAAGATGTGCCGCTCAAAGCCCCTTCATAGAAGGACTTCTTGCTCCACCTGCTGGGAATGTGGTCAGCAGACAGCCTTCAGATGTCAGTCTTTTCAGGGACAGCCTCAGCGGGAGATGGCCACCCTGACCTTCCCAAAGGTGGCCTTCCCAAGGCTGTACACATCCAGTGACTGAGGGAGGCAAGGATGAAAGCCCAACTGGACACCTCCAACAGGCTGTTGTAGTTTCTGGAATCCTCATGGGGTTAATTAAGGTCATTAGGCCTGCATGGCCCATGAGCTCTCTTGACCTTGACCTCTCTCTGTCCAGTCCTGCTTCTTTCTTCTCTCTCCCATAGCATTAATTCCAACAGTCAGCTGCCTGGAGAACCCAAAACAGAATAATAATGCTATAGGAAAAATGTCCCCTTAACAATAGCAACAGAAAGTATAAAATAGCTAAGAATAAAATCCTAAATGGATTTCACAAAAGAAAATTAAAACCAGGGCAGAGAGTCCTGCTTCAAGGCTTCAAGACAATAGACCATCAAATGCTACAGTTGCCCTGTGATGATTAATTTTTGGTGTCAACATGACTGGGATTAGGGATACCAAGGTATCTGGTAAAGTGTTATATCTTATTTTTGGGTATATCTGTGAGGGTGTTTCCAGAAGAGATAAGCATTTGAATCAGTGAACTGAGAAAGGAAGATCTACCCTCAACAATGCTGGCAGGTACCATCCCATCCTTTGAGGAGCTGGATAGAACAAAAAGACAAAGGAAAGGCAGATTACTCTCTCTCTCTGTCTCTCCTTGAGCAGAGAAATCCATCTTTTTCTGCCCTCAAGCAATGTAACTCCAGGTTGTCAGACCTTGGACTCAGACTAAATTATACCATGTCTTCCCTGGTTCTCCAGCTTGCACGTGGCATATCATGAACCTCTGAACCTCTATAATTGTGTAAGCCAATTCTCACAGTAAATCTATCTATCTACTATCTATCTATCATTTATCTATCTATCTATCCATCCTATTGGTTCTGTTTCTCTGGAGATCTGGCCTGTGACATACCCCTCTCTGCACTAAATCTATACCAATAAGGAAAACATTCAACAATTTAACAGAAAAGTAACCATCCCATTTGCAAATAAGAAGGGACTTCTTGGTAGACTTGAAACTGGGAGGAGTCCCCCAAAACACACAGAATAGATGGGATTATACGGAAGAAAAAAACTGCTGGCCGGACAAAATAATGTCTGCAAATGTCAAATCAGCAAATGTCTAGAGATGCTCATGCTGGCTTCAACAAAGGGAGGAGCCCCTCCAGAGAGAGTTAACACATGAATCTTCAGGAATTTCTCAAAGGTATCATTAAAACAAACAAACACTACACAATTACATTCAGAAAGATAAAGACTACTACTTCATCCATAAAACAAAGATGGGGGTTATGAAACAGAACTAAATAGAGATGGTGGAAATGAAATATATAACATTCCATGTAAAAGATTAATAGATTGGACACATTGCAGAGCAATGCAGCACAAAGGAATAAATAACTGGAGAGTATGGAAAAATGGGACATTGAGGTTTCAGGGATGTTTCAATATCTATAGTTGGAATTCCAGAATGGATTAAATAAGAAGAAATATTTTCAAAAAGTAAAACAGAACCTCTAGAACTAAAAAATAAATTAATCTTCAAATTGAAGGCACATACTGAGCAAATTACCATAAGACAAAAAACTGGCCACACTGTGATCACATTCCATTACACCAAGGATAAAGAATCAACCCTAAGAGTTACCAGTAAAGAATGTGGGCCATATATAAAAGAATAGTCAGATGAAATCAGCAAAATGAAGGCAAGAAGATAATAAAACAGCATCTTTAAAGTGCTGAGGCAAAATAACTCTGGAGTTGGAATTCTATACCCAGCCACACTGTCAATGAGGACCGATAATAAGATGAAGTATTGGAATATTAAGGTATTTTTATCAGTTTATCACCCTCACAGTTCTTCACCGAAAAAAAACTAATAAAGGAAGTTATACAGTAATTACAAAAATCCAGTAGGAAGCTGTGGAAGCCAAGAAGCAGTGGTGGGCAGAGACACACATGAAAGGCATTTAAACTTGCGGGCATACTGATTAAAAGTAGTCTGGGATAGGCAAGAAGGGCAGAGAGGGTAAGAAGATGCCAAGAAACTGGTCTCTGCTGAGGAAGAATGGCATGGATTCACTCAGTAACGGGTAGCAAATGCAAATTGATTAAATATATCTGTGGAAAGACAGAGACTGACCTGTAAATATTAACAAAAGAAGGAGGGTATAGTAGTAGCCGCATAGTCTAAAATAAAATTTAAGGCGAAAATCATTATAAAGAGTCAAAAACAATGGATCAATCATGGTTCAGAAGGAAACACTTGAAGGATTAAGAGAAGAGCAATGAATGAAAGTCCTATTTGCAGGGATACTGGTGTTAGAGATGGTAGCTAGGCAGACGTGAACAGAGCAGGAGAGGGCTCCCCCAGCAGGAATGTCAGGTGACCATCAGGTGATGGTCAGGTGGTGTTAAACTGTCTCTAAAATAATTGGTAGCACCAGGGAAAGGCAGTCTCCCAGTAGATAGAAAACACCTGGAGCTGGTAATCAGTAGCTTCCCGATAAGATCTCAGGAGTTGGGTGAGTGGGCTCAAGCATGTGCACTAAGAGGCAAAATAGAGTTTAACTGGTACATGACCTTCCTCTAGGAACACTCTACTGGTAAGGGAAAAACGCCTCAGATGAGCATGTGCATAACTTCAGTAAACACACGTGCAACCCCTCCCAAGTGGGCCTCTCTAAGCCCACCCCAAGAGAAGAATCAGGGGAGAAGAAACACAAACCCCCAAATCATGACAATGTATAAAACCCCATAGCAAAGGTCGGATGAGGCACCTGAATCTCAAGTTGCCTGCTTGGCCCTCTTCCAAGTGTACTCTACTTTTTTTGGTCCTGCTCTAAAATGTTTTAATAAACTCTCAGTCCTGCTTAAAAACTCACCTTGGTCTCTCACTCTGCCTTATGCCCCTCAGATGAATTCTTTCCATCGAGGAGGCAAGAATTGAGTTGCCGCAGACCCATATGGATTTGCCACTGCTCACATTGGCAGGGCTGAAGGAACCAACAACAGATGATGAGGTCCCCAGGGCCCTGCCAAGGTCTGCAGAGGAGGCAGAGAGAGTGGGAGGTGTCCCAGGACCCAGGGACACTTGTAGCTTTAGGAGAGGGGCAGTTGATTAGGAATGCAGTTGCCACCAGCCCACAGGCCTGCAGGGAGGAAGTGCGCGATGGAATCAAGAACCTGAGCCCACCCTCTATCCTGCTCTCTGATTTCCTGAAAGCCAGAGCAGGCAGGGGTGTGGCAGATGCAATCTACTAAGGGAGCTATTGGGGCTCCAAGCACGGCAGAAAGGTAGGCCTGTAGGGGCAAGTAGGGGGTCATCACTGAGGGGTGCGTCTCATCCTGGTGAAAGGAATGATCACGAAGAAAATATAACAAGCGTAACCCTCAGTGTATGCAACGACAAACTTGAAAATACCCAAAGCACAAAAGATAGCACTACAAAGAGAAACAGTAATCTACATCACACGTTCACAAGTAGATCACACAGAAACAGTGAGAACATCAGAAATCTCTGTGATATAATCTAATTAGTACCAATTAAAACGGTAAAGCAGGATATTACCAACTAGACGGAATTCAGGTTTCTCCTGATAACACTGGAGCTGGTCTGTAGGGGCAGGGAAGTGGGAGGGCTGCAGTCACTCAGCCAATGAAAGGATTCTGAGAGAAATCCTTTCTTTGAGGAGAAAGAATACAGGTGTCGGTTAACATTAGAATTTTAAGAATATGCATGTTTTAACAATTTAAGGGTAATGACCTGAGGCCGGGCATGGTGGCTCCTGCCTGTAATCCCAGCATTTGGGAGGCTGAGGCGGGTGGACCACCTGAGGTCAGGGGTTCAAGACCAGCCTGGTGAACATGGTGAAACCCCTGTCTCTACAAAAAATACAAAAATTAGCCGGGGATGATGGCAGGTGTCTGTAATCCCAGTTACTCGGGAGGATGAGGCAGGAGAATTGCTTGAACCCGGGAGGCAGAGGTTGCCGTGAGCCGAGATTGCGCCATTGCACTCCAGCCTGGATGACAGAGCGGGACTCTGGCTCAAAAATAAATAAGAAGTAAAGGTAATGACTAGAAGAACAAAACTAAAAGACATAATTTTTAAAGAAGTAGAAGGGGAAATGGAACAAAAGGAATGAAGTAATCCAATGAATGTCAGGATGGGAGAAAAAGTAGTGACAAGCATAATAAATGGGAAAAATAAAGAGAAATGACTGAACGGATTATTAAAAGATTCTCAAATTGGATTAAAACATGAAATCCAGCTATAGTTTACAAGGGACATACCCAAAATGCAATAAAAGTGAAGCAGGAAAATGACAATAATATAAGAGATACAACAAACAAATGCTGACACAAACAAAGGTGTAACAAAGTTCTGTGGGAAAATATAATTGAAGGTAAAAGTATAAAAGGACAAAGAAACAGTTAATTTTGATAAAAGGCACCTTCCACTAAGAATAGATCACCTCTACCGGCCTAAAGAAGCAGCTTCCAAATGTGTGCATGAAAGCCAACCAGAAACACAGAAGGTTTAATAACATGCGGCTCAGAAAGCAACTGACTGCTCAGAGAAACAAGGGAGAAAAGACAAAAGGGTCCGAATAACACAGCAAAGCCCCTGAGGGCGCATCAGTCTTTGCACATTCACAGGAAGTAGCTGCTCAGAGGGAAGTCAGGGCTTAAGGGTGTAACTCCCTCTCTAAAGTGGGGACAGGAACCCCACTGGAGATAGCCCTGGTGCCAAACCCAGACCCAGGGCCAGGGTGACTGGCTCCTGGTCTCTGCCAGGCCCCACCCCGACAGCAAGGGCTGAGGCGGATCCAGGGCCAGGTCTAGCTCCCCTTACCCCAGCTGCAGCCACAGTGACCTCTGGGCTCCTGGGAGGGGTCTGACTCCCACTCCCTTCAAACCCTCCTGCTGGGGTCATTGTTCCCTGACTTCTGACAAGTAGGTCAATTACACACCCTGCCCCTCTCCTGGCCAGCGGGTAACACAGTGCAGTGAGTACCTTTGTTTCTGAGATTAAACAGATGGCTGGATCGATCCCACCAGCTTCTCGCCTAAGACAGCCCTGGAGAGGTGGACCTTTGATAGGGAACCTGATCCCCTGTCTCCCTGAGTCACACCTGGTCAAAGCCCCTCCCTCCCCTACTGTGTCTGCTTCTCCAGCCCCTGCCTGCCCCTGGGTGGTAAATCTGGGCCCCTTCATCTCTAGGGGAGGAGTCAGTGTGGGTGGAGGCCATCACTGCTTGGAGCCCACAGCAGCCCCGGTGGCCCTCGCTGTCCTGGACCATGAAAGGCTGCCTTCTGGGCACAGCACCAAGAAGAGACATGCCAGGAACATCAGGCCTTTGAGGGTGACCAGCAGATTTCATTAGGGGAGTCGGGGTGGGGATCCTGCTTGGCACAGGGTGAGAGGGTCAACCTGCCCTGGACAGAGGAGCACAGGCCCTCCCTGCTATGGCCTTTAGCCCTGCAGCCTGTCCTCAGCTCGGTTACGCTGCCCTGGCTGTCCCCTCACCACTGCCCCAGCCCGCCATTTGGTCCATGGACCCGGGGGTCATTATGTCAGGATGTGCAAGGGGACACTTCTGCCAGGGTGCTCTCTGGGATCCTTTTCATGTGCCCCGACAATGCATCAGAACGCATTGATCTGCATATCCAGTGAAATGCCAGGTACATCAGGTTTTTCTACTTTACCAAACTCAGCGATTAAAGCCAACCTTTCATTCTTTTTAAACCCTCCCCCTCCCCTTCTCCCTCCTCCACTTCCCCTCTCCTTCCCTTCTCTTTCAAGACAGGGTCTCACTCTGTCACCCAGGCTAGAGTGCAGTGGCATGATCTCTGCTCACTGCAGCCTCAACATTCCCGGACTCAGATGATCCTCCCACCTCAGCCTCCTGAATGATGAGACTACAGATGTGCTACCACACCTGGCTTAAACCTTCATTTTCTTTGTCAGTGACAAGGAGACCCCACATCACCCACTTGCCTGGTCCCCATGGTGGACTTGCCTGTGGACTCGCTCTCTGCCTGGGCACCTCCCTTGTCATGGTAGTCTCCTGTGTCACTGATCACCGGTGAGGGCTCCTGCCACACACCTGTCCAGCTCCCTAGGCTGACCTGCGGCCTCCCTTTGGCCATTATCTCCATATGGGCATCCCCCTCCATCTGCCTCGGCACCTTCAGCTTGAGGTCCTCCAGCTTTGAGTCCCTTGTGGGAAATCAGCACCCAGCCGCCTTGGCCTCCAAGGTCTTTGCTTACCCTGTGGGACTCCCAGTCCTGTACTCCTTGGTCCTCCCAACTTAGCCCCTCTCTCAGGCGGCTTCTTAAATTGATAATGAGAGACAGCTCCGCGTCTCCAAGTGTGCTTCTGGATCCTGAAGTCTGAGTCCCAGTGCAGGAACTGACCTCTGTTTTTAGGATGAGAAGGGGGATGGCCGGCCCGTGCAGGTGGGTCCTTAGGCTCTTCCTACGGAGGATGCAGCGGCAGGGAGTCCCCCCGCAATGGCCCCGCAGATCCACAGGTGGAGGGGGTGGCAGGAGTCTGAGAGCAGGGGAAGAGGACAGCTCTTTTTTGGAGTGAAAACTGACACGTTGGTGGGGAGTCCTGCTGGGGCTGCAGCAGGCCGGGCTCCGTGGGGAAGGACTGCTGTGGAGCCACCGGGCGCTAGTCCTTGCAGTGCCGTCCCCTCCTCCCCCACGCCGTCTGGATCTGTCATTCACGACTCACTCAGGGAGGTGTCCCCTCCTCTGTTGGCCCCCCTGTCCTCTACAGCTCTTCGTGGCTTCTGTCAAGCTTTGCCTTCCAGCCATTCCTTCTCCAGGGTGCTGTTTTCTAAGGGTGACTCTAGTGTGACATTTTACTTTTGAACATGCCTCAGGCTTGATAAAGACTTTTTACTTCTCTCGAGGGGGACCACTGCATTTCCTTTCAGAGTCTGCTTCTCCCCAGCTGCCCTTGTCTGAACAACAGCCAAAGACCCACCAGAAATCTATTGACAGTGCACACACACCTGACTCCCAGGCCTTGGGTAAGGGGACAGCCCAGCTGCCTCTTCCCACAGTTCCCCAGCAGCCAGGCTGAAGACCAGCTCTGCAGGGCCAGTGCTCTGCCTGGGACCCAGCCTGCAACTGGGATGGGAGCCTCGTGGGTGAGCCGGAGGGTGGAGCGGGGGTGGCTGTGGAGAATTCAACTAAACACTCACATTCATGCACACGCTTCTCTTTCCTTATAAAATCTGCATTATGAGAAACCTTAAACATGAGGAAACGTAGAAAGAAAAGTACAAAGAACAGTCATATACTCGTTGCCCAAATTCCACAAGTATTAACATTTTACCATATTGCTCCCCCCGCCTCCATGCACAGTGTCAAACCACTGAAAACTAAATCAGACATATTACAATACTCCAGGAGACAGCTCTAAAAAATAAGGATGTTCTCTCGCATTCACATGTAGCATTATCTTAGCTGCAAAAAATGACCAATTCCATGACATCTCCCGATATTTATATACTCCATATTCAAGTTCACATAACTGTCCTCAGAATATATTTTACAGCTTTATAAAAACTAGGATCAATCAATAATGATGCATGATAGTTGTTTGTTTTGTCTATTTACTATTTTATTTAAAAATAAGGTATATATTCTTGATCCTCTTTCAGATTATATAAATGTATTCCCCTTTACCTCCTTCTGCAGAACGGCATATAAACCTTAACAGTACAGCACAATGGTTTTTTAATTGAAATATAATTCACATACCACAAAAGTTACCCTTTTAAAGTGTACAATTCAGTGGTTTCAGAAAATTCACACATTTGTGCAACCATCACCATTATCTAATTCCAGAACATTTTCATCACTCCAAAAAAAATCCCATACTCGTTAGCAGCCACACCTCATTCCCCCTCCCCCAGCCCTTGGCAACCTCTAATTACTTTCTGTCTTTATGAATTTGCCTTTTCTGGACATTTCATATAAATGCATGACTTCTTTCACTTAGTTTTTTGTTTTGTTTTTTTTTTCTTTTTTTGAGCTGGAGTCTCATTCTGTGGCCCAGGCTGGAGTGCAGAGGCACAACATTGGCTCACTGCAACCTCTGCCTCCCGGGCTCAAGCAATTGTCCTGCCTCAGTGTCCCGAGCAGCGGGGATCACAGGTGTGTGTCACCACACCCAGACAGTCCCGAGCAGCTGGGATCACAGGTGTGTGTCACCACACCCAGACAGCTAATTTTTGTATTTTTAGTAGACCAGGCTGGTCTCAGACTCCTGACCTCAAGTGATTTACCTCAGCCTCCCAAAGTGCTAGGATTACAGGTGTGAGCCACCGCATCAGCTTCACTTAGGATAATATTTATAAGTTTTGCCTATGTTGTAGCATGCCTCAGATTTCATTGGTTTGTATGGTGACATATGTCATTGTATGGATAGACCACATTTTGTCTATTCACTTGTCAACTGATGAACATTTGGGTAGTTTCGCTTTTTGGCTACTATGACTAATGCTGCTATGAATATTCATGGACAAGGTTTTTGTGTGGACATGTGTTTTCATTTCTTTTGGATATAGACCTAGGAGTAGAAGTGCTGGGTTATATGGTAACTCTATTTAATTCTTTCAGGAAATGCCATACATTCTCACCAGCAAGGAATGAAGGTTCCACTTTCTCCACATCCTTGGCAGCACTAGTAATTGTCTTTTTATTATATCCTTCCTAAGTGGGTGTGAAGTGGCATCTCATTGTGATTTTGATTTGCTGTCCCCCAAGGACTAATA
The DNA here is from genome assembly GCF_008728515.1 of Papio anubis. Classification (NCBI taxonomy): domain Eukaryota; kingdom Metazoa; phylum Chordata; class Mammalia; order Primates; family Cercopithecidae; genus Papio; species Papio anubis. The sequence goes on from NC_044977.1 coordinate 46,639,554, forward strand.
ATGTTGAGCATCTTTTCATGTGTTTATTGGCCATTTGTTTATGGTCCTTGGAAAAATGTTTATTCAAATCTTTCGCCCATTATTAAACTGGGTTACTTGCCTTTCATTGTTGAATTGTATGAGACTTTTTAAAAATAAATTCTAGATGCATGTTCTGTATCAAATATGATTTACAAGTATGTCCTTCCATTCTACAGATCTTTTAATTTTCTTGATAATGTCCCTTGAAGCACAACAAAATTTAATTTGGTAAAGTCCAGTTTATCGATCTGATCTTTGCTTGCTTGTACTTTAGGTGTTATTTCTAGGAAACTGTTGCCTAATCCAAGTCATGAAGATTTACATCTACAAATTCTTCTGATAGTTTTAGGTTTCCATGTAGGCCATTGATCCATTTTGAATTAACTTTTCTGGGTAGGCATGAGGTAGGGTCCAATTCCTTTCTTGTGCGTGTGTATATCCAGTTAACCTGGCACCATTTGCTGAGAAGACAGGGCTTTCCCCCATCAAACAGTCCCAGCACCCTCGATGAAAATCGATTGACCGTAAATGTATGGATTTCTTTCTAGATTTACAGTTCTGTTCCATTGATCCATATGTCTCTCCTAGGTCAGCACCACATAGTCTTGATTACTGTAGCTTTGTAGTAAGTTTTGATATTGGAAAATGAATCCTCTAATTTTGTTCTTCTTTTTCAAGATGGTTTTGTATATTCTGGGTCTCTTGCATTTCCATATGAATTTTAGGATCGGCTTGTCAATTTATGCAAAAAGCCAGCTGGGATTTTGACAGTTACATTGAACTTGTAGATCGGTTTAAAAAGTATTTGCCATCTTAACAATATTGTCTTCTAATCTGTGAATATGGGATGCCTTTGCATTTATTTTGATCTTCTTTAATTTCTTTCAATGATATTTTGTAGTTTTCAGTTACAAGTCTGACACATTTTTGTTAAATTTATTCTTAAATATTTCATTCCTTTTGATGCTATTGTACTTGGAATTATTTCTTAATTTCATGTTTTGATTTTTTTTATTGCTAGTAGGTAGAAATACAATAGAATTTTTAATATTTTGATCTGTGTCCTGCAATCTTACTGAACTCATTTATGAGTTGTCACAGGGTTTGTTTGTTTTTTTTTTCCTTGGTGGATTCCTTAGGATTTTCTATATACATAATCATGTCACCTGCAAATAGGGATAGTTTTACCACTTCCTTTCCAATCTGGATGCCTTTTATTTCTTCTTTCCTAATTTCTTTGGCTAGTACCTCCAGTACAACCTTGAATAGAATTGGTAAGAGTAGACATTCTTGCCTTATTCTTTCTTTTAGGGAGAAAGTATGATGTCAGCTGTGAGGGTGCTGTTTGTTTGCTTTTATAGATGTCCTTTATCAAGTTGAGAAAGTTGCTTTGTATTCCTAGCTAGTTGGGTGTTTTATCATGAAAGGGTGTTGAATTTTTGTCAAATGATTTTTTCCATATTTATGGAGATGATCATGTGGTTTTTTGACCTGTGTTCTATTAATACAATATATTATACTAACTGATTTTCAAATGTTGAGCCAACTTCGCATTTTGGGGGTAAATCCCACTTGGTCTTGTATAATTGTGTGTATATGTTGTTGGACTTGATTTGCTAGTATTTTCTTGAGAATTTTCATAAGAGTTATTGGTTTGTAGTTTTCTTGTGATGTTTTTGTCTGGCTTTGGTATTAGGGTAACGCTGGTATCATAGAACAAGTTGGAAAATCTTCCCTTCTCTTCTATTTTTGGATGAGTTTGAGGTTTGGTGTTAATTCTTTAAACACTTGGTAGAATTTACCAGTGAAGCTATCTTGTCCTGGGCTTTTCTTTGTTGAGAAGTTTTTGATCACTGATTTAATCTCTTTATTGTCATAAGTCTATTCAGATTTTTGTGTTTCTTCATGAGTCAGTTTTGGTAGTTTGTGTCTTTCTAGAAATTTTTCTGTTTTTATCTAGCTGGTCTAATTGGTTGGTTTACCGTTGTTCTTAGTATTTTCTTATAATCTTTTTTATTTCTGTAAGGTTGGTAGTAATGTCCCCTCTTTGATTCTTGATTTTAGTAATTTGGGTCTTCTCTCTTTTATTCTTGGTCAATCTGGCTTAAACATTTGTCAATTTTGTGGTCTTCTCCAATAACTATGTTTTGGTTTCACTGATTTCTCTCTATTGCTTTTCCATTTTCTATTTCATTATTTCCACTTTAGTTTTTATTATTTACTTCCTTGTTCTTGCTTTGAGTTTGGTTTGCTCTTCTTTTTCTAGATTCTTAAGGTTGAAGGTCAGGGTATTGATTTGAGCTTTCTTCTTTTTTTAACCTAGGCATTTACAGATATAAATTCCCTCTGAGCACTGCTTTCACTGTAACCCACATGTTTTGGCATGTTGCATATTTGTTTTCATTCATCTCAAAGTCTTTTCTAATTTTCTTTGTGATTTCTCATTGACCCATTGGCTATTTAGGAATGTGTTATTCATTATAATCTGTCTAGGTATGGATCTCTGAGTTTATCTTACTTGGAGTTCATTAAAGTTCTTGGATGTGGGGATTGTTTTTCATCCAATTTGTCAAGTTTTCAGCCACTATTTTTAAAAATATTCTTTCTGCTCCTTTTTCTCTTTCCTCCCTCTCTAGGACTCCCATATGTCAATGAATTTTTATTGTAATTTTATCTATGTAAACATATGTAACTATCAAGATATAAATCACCCCTAGCCCCCAGAAGCTTCCCAGGGGCCCCCTCCCACCAATCCAAACCACCCTCTGGCCCTGGGGGTGACTTCTAACATTTACCATTATAGATTATTGCTATAGATTATTTTTGTCTGCTTTTAAATGTTATACAACTTAAACCACACAGAATGAACTCCTTTATGTCTGGTTAATTTAGCTCAACATTATGTCTGTGAGATTCATGTCTCTTATGACATGGAGCAACAGTACATTTGTTTTTATTGCTGTGTATCATTCTGTTGTATGAACATGTCACACTTTTGTTGATGAATATTTGGGTTGTTCCCAATTTTACCTTTTATGAATAAAATTGCTCTAAACACTCTTGTACATATATTTTGTGGACTCATGCAGTTATCTTTTTCATATATATGTGTGTGTGTACATATAACACCTGGGAGTGTAAATTTTGGATTATAAGGTACTGCCAGTTTTCTAAAGTATTATTCCAATTTAAAGTCTCACTATCAACTTTTGAGGGTTCCAGTTCCTTCACATGCTTCTCAGCACTGAGTAATGTCAATTTAAGTTTTAAAAAATGTAATCAATTAATTAATTAGAGACAGGATCTCACTCGGTCGCCCAGGCTGGAGTGCAGTGGTTCTACCATAGCTCACCACAGCCTTGACTCCCACCTCAGCCTCCTGAGTGGCTGTGACCACTGATTTGTGAGCTGTGATCATTGATTTGTAGAAGCTTTTAATATATTCTGTACCTGTATCGTTGGTTGGATACATGTATTACAAACATCTTCCTCTGGTCCGTAGCTTGTCTTTTCATTCTCTTTATGGTGTCTTCTTATAAATGGCTTTTAATTTTAATGGAGTAAAATTTATCAATCTTTTCCTTTATGATTACCTTTTTTGTTTATTATTTAAGTAATATTTGCCTGTCTCAAAGTTATAAAGTTATGCCTTTTTGAAACCTTTTATTTAAAAGTAATTTTAGATTTACAGAAAAGTTGTGAAAGATAATACAGAGAATTTATGTATACCCTTCATCCAGCTTTCTCTAATTTTACTATCCTATGGAACTATAGTACAGTTATCAAAATAATGAAAATATTCTTATTTTTCTTTTAGAAGCTTTATTATTTTGTCTTTTATTATTTTAAAAGTAAAATCAAGTCTATGACCCACATCAAATGAATTTTGCCTATGATGTGATGCATGAGGGGACGAGATCTATTTATTTTTGATATGGATATTCATGTGCTCCAGCAACATTCATTGAGAAGCACTTCATTTAGATATTGAATCATTGGCCCCTTTGTTGAAAATTTTGTGTGGGTCTGTTCATGGACTCTTTATTTTGTTTCATTAATCTATTTGGCTATTGCTAACTTATTTGTTATAGCTTTATAGTAGATCTTAAAATCTGGAAGTGTAAGTCCTCCACTTTATTCTTCCATAAGATTTCTTGGGTATTTCTGGCTTAATCCCATTATAAGTGTCAGAAACAGATTTTCTTCGGTGAAACTAGTGAATCATTAATCAACTTAATGAATGTTAGAGGTGATTAAAACTGAAGAAAGAAATTAATCTTCAAATTGAAAGGTCATACCAAATGTGTAGCAGAACAAACCACCGTATAATAAAAACAAATCATAATTACATTCCAAGGACATGTCAAAATATGAAAGGATGAAGAAAAATTTTTATTAGTTACATGGGAAAAGGAACTATAAAGAAAGATTCTGATAAAAATCACAGTTCTCAGCAACAAAAGTGAGGCAAGAGGTTAATTAAACATTATTTTCAAAGTGCTAAGATCAAGTAACTCTGAACCTAGAATTCTATACCCAGCCAAACTGTCAATCAAAATTGAGAATGAACTATGTTTTTGCATATAAAAACTTTCCAAACTTTCCTCCTAGAGTGACTAACAGAATATAAATTATAGTATTATATGAATTATATATTATAGAAATTATAGAATCAAAATTTTAAAGGAAATTAATCAAGAAAGAAATTGTGTAAGTCAAAATGCAACAGTGAACACAGTCATTAGTGAAAGCTGTTAGTCTAAATAAGTATGGGTTAAAAAATGATATAACAAGATCAAGGTAATATTCCCAACATTAATATAGGGTGTTAATATAAGGAAAATATGAAAGGATAATTTTTAAATGGTGCTAAGAATATTGTTTTCATGGAGGGAGAATATAGCTATTGATTCACTAATTTAAGGAAAACAAATATGAATTAAGTAAAGCTATTTATTGAAAGATAAGTACTGACCAGGCCCCTTGGCTCATGTCTGCAATCCCAGCACTTTGGGAGGCCGAGGTGGGAGGATTGCTTGCACCCAGGAGTTTGAAGCTGCAGTGAACTATGATCGCTCCACTGCACTCCAGCTGGGGCAACAGAGGGAAACCCTGTCTCAAACAAATTTTAAAAAAGGTGAATACTGACAGTAATACTAACAACTGAACAAAAAGCATATATGGTAAGAGTGATCTCAGACAAAATATGACTCAAGGCAAGATCCATTTTGAAGAACCAAGGAAAGTGTATTGGGCAAGGTTCCGGTGTGGAACATTCAAATGGTTAATTGAAGAACACTGAATGTTAATGCATGGACTATTTTCAGAGGTCTAGGAAAAGGTAAGGAAAGCAAGAAGGAATGTCAAAGTCTCTGTGGACAATAGGGGTTCATGACCATTTTGGGCTGAATGGCAGGGAAGGTGCAATGCTATCAGCACCCAGAGGCAGCCGGGCTCTCGGAGAAGTGACCGCTGCTGGTCATTTGGGACAAACAGTAGTGTTGCATACATTTTACGATGTCTACTTTGGGGCTTCTTGTGACCTTCTCTATAAGCAACTGGATTTTCTGGATCCCGTTGATTGTATTAACGTGGGTCTCCCAAGGTGGTGTGAGGATGAAATGAGAGAATGCGTGCGAGGTGCTCAGAACAGAGCCTAGCACAGAGGAAGCTCCCCTTAAACGTCAGGGTATGGGGGTACTGAGAGCTGCATACCCGAATGACCGCACTCAAAGGAACATGCACATTCAGAACATCTGACTTCTCTTCCTGTGGGATGGCCCAATTGTTTAAGCTTCGGACCCGGCAAACGCAGGATCTGCCCCAGCTGAGCACACTACTGCTTCTGATGAAAACTCCGCAATGGCTCGCGTTGCTCCCGGGACAGAGACCAACTTCTTTGCCCTATCCACAAGGCCTTGGAAGGCGGAAGGCGCAGCCGTTCGACTGTCTGGCTCTGTATTCCCCGAAACGTTCACTCTGCTCCAGCCTCACTGGCCTCCCCTCTGGCCCTGTGGGCCTCCTGTCCCCTCTCCCGCCAGCTCCACTCCCCCAGCTCGGATGGGGCCCATCCAGAGTGCAGACTCCACCGAAAGCTACCGCCTCCAGGACTCCTCCCCGCTGCCTCCCACCCGGAGAGGGGAACGTCTTCACACCTCTGGTAACACCTCTGCGCTTTTCGGTGTAGCCCTCAATACAATTGCGTTCCACTTTCATTTCTGGGATAAGCCGCTGACCCAATCAACCCCACCGGCGTCTACACCTCGGAGACTGATTGAGTCCTGGGGCCTCTTCTGACCACTGCCAGGATCCCAGGCCCCGCCTCGCGGCTGCGCGTATTCCCATAAAAGCCCGGGGGACGGCGCTCCTGGGCCGCTTGGAACCTGGAGCCTCCAGTGGACTCCTGCCGCCACCTGGACCGGGGACAGTAACGCCTAGGGAGCCCCAAGACCTCTTGCGAGAGCATTTCAACTCTGTGGACGAACCTCAACCACTTCAGGGACTTCGCTGGAAAGAAACGTTCTAGAAAGACCAAGTGGGTAAGTCACGAGAAAGAACAAAGCCTGATGGGATGGCTGAGGGGGTGGGGCGAGGGCCTGAGGACCTTCTCTGACACCATCCTCTCCGCCTTCTCCCACCCAACTCCTGGCATCACCCCTCTCCTCCTTCTCGCCCCTTCCCTGCTTCTCTTGCAGTTCAACAGGCTTGAAAGTGTCCGCCTTGCACCCCACCCTATGAGACAGCTCTCTCCAACTTGTTCTCTCAGCTTCGGGCTCAGCCCCTCCCCTAAAAGCCAAGCCCAGGACCCTCCAGCCTGCCCTCTCGCAGAATCATCCCTCGACCCGCTGCAGCTGCGAGGTGTGGGTAGAGGCCCAGATTAATGTGGTCTCTGTTCTGCCCTGGGGACCAGCGTCCTGAACATTTTGCTCCTAGGTGCGCCCTAGGGGACCCAGATGAAGGCAGTCTGGCTTCTTCGGACAAGGAAATCGGGTTTTGAATTTGATACCTGTTGCTAAGTTGGACCCCCAAAGAGTAAACAACAAAACCAGCATGTTTTTCTCCATATCCTTTGAAAAGCCAGTATAGGGCTTTATTCTTTATCAAATTAATTGTAAAAATCAAAGTTCCATTTTTGTAATTTGATTTTTTTTTTTTAAAAAAAACATGGTGAAGTGCAACATTTTTACCTGGTTTTGTGTAGCTTATTCTGTGGTTTGCTTGTGGTTGCCCTCGGGCAAGATTGTTGATGGGGTCTTATTTACCTGCCGTGGACTAGCAAGCACTGTCTGTATCTGACACATGATTAGCTCTGGTCTGCCACATGTTGGAGATATCCCTCTCTATTCTGTGGTTTGTCTTTTGATTTTGAACATGATAATTTTGTGGGTTTTTTTTTTTTAACCAGACATTCAGTTTTTAAATAGCCAGTTTTATCTGCCTATATTTTCTGGTCTTGGTATCATGCACAAAGGGCCTTCTCCACTATATTAAGTTTTTGAGAAACTGACTAGGCATTTGTGCATGTTAACTCTTGCAGTGTTGTCTGATCTTTTGGCTTCCCTGGGCCACATTGGAAGAAGAAGAATTGTCTTGGGCCACACATAAAATACACTGACACTAAAGATAGCTGATGAACTACCAAAAAAAAAAAAATTGTAAAACAATTCTGTACTGTTTTAAGAAAGTTTATGAATTTGTGTTGGGCCACATTCAAAGCCGTCCTGGGCCACAGGTTGGACAAGCTTGCTCTAGAGTATGCTCTGAACTTGCAAGGGTACGTGTATCGCAGGCCAGAAGTACATACAATGTAGTGTGTTTTTCCAGAACTGAACTGATTTTCCATCTAGAGGCCACCTTTGGGCAGCTGGGGAAGAGGGATTTCCTCCTCAGTGTGGGTGACCTTGGGCGCTTGAGACTTTCTCAGCGCACCCCCTTTTCCAGGAGTTGCTCCTGCAGTCTGGGGCCAGGGTGTTTTGCCTCAAATTTCTGGGTGGCCCGTTTGGTGAGTGGTCCACATCTGTCCTATGGGCATCTCAGCCTGCAGGCGTCTATGAAACACTGAAGTCCTTTCTTGTCACTGGCTGTCATTATATGTCCTTCAGGTCCCCCAAGAAGATCCTCCCTGGGGCTACTGGCCTCTCCTCCACCCCACGTCCTCTGCCCATTTGGGAAGAAATGAATGCTTCTTCAACCACACAGGCCCTCTGCCCTGACCCTGCCCAAACTTCCATCTCAGAGCATCAGGCCACACCTGAGCACCTCCCATGGTCGAGGACCCCAGCCAGAAGAAAGAGCGCTGGTGCTCTCTTCCCTTAAACTCTCCAGTCTTTAGTCTCTGTGACTTGCATAGAGGGAAACATGAGGAACCGAATTTAGAACTTGTTTTGATGTCCCTAGAAAATGCCTCACGTGGCTGCTGTGCACCCCTCCACCGCAGGGGTCACTCATTCCTACCCAGGACACCTTGCTCCTCATTATCCCTGGAGATGCCTTAACTTTGGCTCTTCTATCACCTCACCCCCAGCTGTCCCCCTCTTCCCATCCCCTCCTGAGCGACTTGGTCTCCCTGCCCTCTGACCGGCTGTCTGCTCACCCCACAGATACTAGGAGCCCCCTGAGGTACTTGTGGCCTCAGCTTGCGGAGGAGTGCACTTGCTGGACACTTCGGGGCTTTGAAGAGTATGGCTCATCTAAGATGGGCACAGGTGCATCAGAGAAACAAGCAGAGCAGAAGGTCCGCTGTGCCTTCCAGGCCTCCGAGGAAGCCCACAGGACTCTGGCAACCGCAACCCCCTGGGTGGCCGTGGGCTCTGCCTATGGTTCCTGTACCTGCTTGGGAGCCCAGCGTGTAACTGACCTGGCCCTCTGGCCTGTTGTTGGGACTTCCTGTGTCGTCTACTCCTGCATGGGATTTTCCCCACAAGCTTACCCAGCCTTCTGGGCTTACCCGTGGGTGCTCTATGGTGGGTATCTCTGGATGGGTTATCTCCCTCCAGCTGCCTTGGTGCCTTCAGTGTGGCTATATTGGAGGGGTGCCTCCAGTTTTGACCCCCTCATAGGAAGTCCATACCTGGCTGCCTTGGCCCCCAACCTATTTCCTTTCCCCATGAGATTCCCACCCACCTACTCCTTGGCTTCTCCTACTCTGGGTGAGGCCACCTCCAGCCACTGTCCCCAGGTGGGATGCCGGACTCCAGCCAGCTCAGCCCCCACGGCTGTCCTAGGGGGGCCATCCAGAGGAGCTCCCTACTTGAAGACAAGCAAAGCCCCTCCCTCAGAATGGGCTTCCAGGTTCAGTATTTGGGTGCCTTTGTCCTGCTGCAGCTCAGAGCTCCGCCCTCTGCCCCCTTCCCCCATTGAAGATTCTCAGCTGGGCCCCGGCTGCTGCCGCTCCTGCTCCCGGTCACCCTGCAGGGCCCGCCACCGCCTCTTTGAGTGCTAATCAACCCTCCAGACCCACCCGACAATCAGAGACATGTCTGGCGGAGCCCAGTCAGCTGTGGACTTTTAGTTTTTGGAAGAGTCTCAGACGTAAGTTATTTGCTACTCCTCAGTACAGAGTACATCTCCTGGACTCATGCAAGGGCCCTCTATTTGCTATTTCTCTTTCTTGTTTTTCTGTTTGCCCTTCAGCCCTGATACTGGCACCTTTTCTCCTCCCCAGACTGTCCTGGGCCAGCCCTCTAGTAGATTTGCTGTAAGTCCTCAATATGCATGCATGCAACCTTGTAAAATGAGCTTATTTAAGCTCAATCCACCCTGTAGAAGCGCTCAGTTAGAATAGGCCTCCAGGTTCGGTATTTGGGCACCTGTGCCACCCTCCAGCCCAGGAGTCTCTCTGCCCCTCCTCAGCAAAGACCCTCAGCAGGATCCCCGCATCCCTTGCCACCCTGTGGGGCCTACCACTGTCTCTTCCAGCATTGATGTGTCCTCCAGGGAAGCACACACTCAGGCACTTTGGAACCCATGGAATCCAGTGAGCATTTGCTGTGGGCTCTGCCTAGAAGCTTCCAAAACCTATTTGTTCCAGTGGACACAGAATGGGAAACACTAACTCGTTCAGAGCGCTGGCGCCCTTGGGTCCTTGCGGGTGTGCTCTTCTCACTCCTCACCCCATCAGCACCTTCTGGGGTAATGCACACACCGGTAAAATGTATGGTGTATGCTTTTAAAAAATTTTAAATAAACGATGCTGTGCTATAAATCATGTTTTCTCCAATTTTTCATTAATTAGTTTAAGACCTAGCCATATTATATGTATAGTGTATTTTGTTTATGTATTCAAATTTATTAGCATGTTTTCCATGCTATTTCTTGCTATTGTTATGTGCTGTACTCCATTTTTCTTTAAAATTTTATTGTATATGTTTGAGGTTTATAACATGATATGGGATACATACAGATAGTAAAATGGTTACCATAGTGAAGCCGACTAATATCTGTCATCTCACAGTTACTTTTTGTGGTGACAAGAGAAGCTGAAATTTACTTATTTGACAAAAACCCCTAGCACAATGCCATTTCATTAGCTTTATTCCTCATGTTGTACCTTAGAGCTCTAGGCTTGCTCAGCCTACATATATTTAATATCCTTTGGCTTACATATCCCAGTTTCCCTGCTCCCAGCCCGTGGGAACCACTGCTCCTTTCTCTATCTCTGTATTTTAGCTCTTTGTTCTGTTTTAATATTCCACATATGAGGGAAGCTGTGCAATTTTTTTTCTGTGTCTGACTTATTTCATCATGCCCCATGCATGTTATGGCAAATGGCACAATCTCCTTTTTAAAGGCTAAATAATATTCTATATCTTTTATGTATACGGATATAATCATATTTTCTTTATCCATTCATCCATTGATAGGCATTTGGGTTGTTTCCATATCTTGGCTATTGTAAATAATGCTGCCATGAACATGGGAGTGCAGGTATCTTTATGAGGTGATGATTTCATCTTTTTTGGGTACATACCCAGAAGAAGCATTGCTGGGTCATATGGTACTACTATTTTTAATTTCTTCAGGGACTTCTATATTGTTTTCTATAATGGCTGTACCTCTACTTTTCTTTTCAAATATTGTATATATTCAAATTTTCCCATGGATTTTTCTGTTTTATTAGTATATATTTTTGAGTCATTGATTCTGTGTCTTGAAGTGTCTTCTCATTGTGAGCTTGTTCATTTTGTAACTTCCTAAAGTTGATAACAACCAGTTCATTTTTAGGCTTGATTCTTTTCTATTACAATTTTTTAAGGCTATAAAATTCCCTCTAAATATACCACTTTAAAATATATCCTACAGTTATGATATATGATATTCTTATTTGTATATCTTTTTAAATAACCACTATTAAGGAAAATAAAATAAATTTTATTTTCTTATAGCCTGACAAACCAAAATTGTTTGTAGTTTAAAATGTTTCATATAGAATTTCTATAATATTCCAATTAGTATTCCAATTATTATTGCTTTTATAATGGAGTAATGAGAATTAAAATAATGTCTTTATGATATTGATAGAACATTAGTATGGAAGTTATTCACTTACAATACTCATATACCAATAATATGTGCACTACTCAAAAAACTATAGCTTCATCCACAGCACTCTGAGCAAAATTTGAATCTCTTGAGTGGCAGTGCTTGTATACTTTTTGCTGGTCTTACGCTGATGGTGAAGGAGAAATCATTAAAAATACATTTTGAAGGGAGTAGAAAGATTGCCAAGTTTCTTGGTATACTTTTGGAATTTGAAATAATTGATCTGTTAGAAGGTTGAATTAACCTTGAAGAAACCCAATTCTGTCTCCAGGGCATGATAGCCTAGGGAAACCCAGGAAACCCCAGCCTGAGATGAGGCATCCGTGTAACCTCCTGGAGCGGGTGCAGAGGGACAGGGTTGCAGGTCTCCAAGACCCTCAGCTGGGGAGGGGAGAAGGAGCTCTTCAGACTAGCACCAGGGAATTGATTCCTTCCTCCAGCCTGGAGATCACCCTTTCAGCTCTCTGTAGTTTTCTCTTGGCTCTGTGTTTTGGATGATGCCTTCTCTAGAGTGGTGGTTTCTCAAGATGGTTCTGTGTCTACAAGTGCCTTTTACACAGCCTGAGGCTTTCTTATGAACTTCATGTTCTTGGATGGGGGCAGCAAGGCTCGTGCCAGATGCTTTTCTCTTTTTACGCTGATTGCAAAAGACTGAGCGAATGTAGGAGACTGTTGATGACAGGTGCACACACAGCTGGCCCCCCAGGGGCTGCGGAGGATGGGGGCAGCCTGGGTTGTTGGGCTGCTCGACCACTGCTTCCCACAAGTGTCCCAAAGACACTTGGGTGGCCCCTTGGTGCTGCCAAAGTCTTCCACAGGCTGAGCTCCCCCATGCCCAACAAGCAACAGAGAGTGCCCAAAGCTATCTGCTAACTGGGGCGGAGCCTGCAGAGAGCTGCTTGCAGGGAGCTGGGAGGATGTGTGGGGCTCCCTCTCATAATCTGTTTTTACATTTTCTTCTCAGCTTTCCTGAGGTATACAGCAGTCCCTCCTTATCCTCAGTTCTGCTTTCTGAGGTTTCAGTTACCCACAGTCAACTTTGGTCTGGAAATACTAACTTAAAAATCCCAGAAATAAGCAATTTCTAAGTTTTAAAGGGGCCACCATTCTGAATAGTGTGATGAGATCTCTGTCCTGCCCTGGGAATCAAGCCTGCCTTGTCCAGAATTCCATGCTGTCTTCAAGTTCCACACTGTCTTCATCACCTGCCTGTTAGTCACTCCACTGTCTTGGTTATCAGGTCCACAGTGGGGGTACCTCCACTTGTGTTCAAGGAACCCTTGTTTTACCTAATGGTGGCCCCAAGGCACTAGAGGAGTGCTATTGGCAATTCACATAGGCCAGAGAGAAGCTATAAAGTGCATCCTTTATGTGAAAATGTGAAAGTTCTTCACTTAATAAGGAATGAAAAAAATAGTATGCTGAGGTTGCTGAGATCTATAGTATAATAAGATGCTGAGAGACAGGGAGACCACATTCACATAACTTTATTACAACATATAATTGCCCTGTTTTATTATTGATCTTACTGTGCTAAATTTATGAGTTAAACTTTATCATAGGTATGTATAGGAAAAACAGTGTATACAGGGTTCAGCACCATTTGTGGCTTCAGGCATCCACTGGGGGTCTTGGAACATACCCCCCTCAGTTAAGGGGGGACTAACTGCAATTGCATTTTTACATTTCTATTTGAAGAATTTTAATTATAAGGAGTAATAGAAGGAACACCCATATATCCCCCATCTTTATACAATTGTTAATACTTTGCAACCTTTGTTTTATCTCTTGGTCTCTATTCATAAAAACAAATACACTTATGCATAGTATCACGCATGTAGATTATCCATTTGTAGGGCTGTCTATCAATCTGTTAAACCATTTGAAAGTAAATCACAGATGTCTGACACTTCTTCATGCACCTCTCAAAAATAAGAGCATTCTCCTACGCTACCACTTATTATCACACCTGACAAGATTAATAATTCCCTAATGTCTATTATTCAGAACATATTCAAATATTCCCAGTTGCTCCAACAATATACAGTGTTTGATAGCTTTTTTAAAAAACCTAGGATAGATCACATAGCCATCTATATATCCTATTCTGTGGAGTGACTGTCCCAGATGTTTTTTTCCTTGGGTTGGTTGTGGGGTATGTGGTGTGTGTGCACTTATTCTACACATGAATGTTTCGTCAGATACAAGTATTGCTTGTATCTTCTTTGTGGATTTTTACTTTTAAAAAGGGACCTGTTGATCAACGGAAGTTGTAAATTTTACAGATATCCAATTTTGATTAATATTTTCTCTTTTAGGTAGTGCTTTGGAAAGCCTGTTTAATAGCTTACCCCAAGGTCATGGACATAGTCTCATATTTTTTTCTTGAAGATTTATTATGTTACATTTTATACTTAGGTCTATAATCTACTTCAAATTAATTTTTGAAATTTGTTGCCTCTTGGCTTGTGGAACAGCCTTTGGTCTATTTTAGTACCTTTTCCCATGTACTTAAAAATTCTGCAATTTGGGGGTATAATATTCCATATATGTCATTTAGGTGAAATTGGATAATTATTTTGTTCAAATATATGTTATTATTGCTTTTTATCTTCTTGTTTCATCAGAGTTGGTATTAAAATATCCAACTCTGATTGTGACTCATTCTATTTCTCCTTCTAGTTCTGTTGATTTTTGCTTTATTTTTTTTAAGTTATGTTATTAGATATATAGCAAATTTGGGACAAAGGATGATTTGTCTTTTTTATAAGATGTCCCACTTGACATCTTTCAGTGCTTCTAACTTTAACATCTGTTTTGTGTGATGATAATATATTCATTCCACTTTTCCTTTTCAAGCTAATCGAGTGAAGCAGTGAGGGTGGAAAAGGAACAAAGAAATCTATAACCGCCTGTGATCCATTAGCTATAAACACCACTGCCTGTGTACTTTTCTTTTGGTTGGTGTTTGCCTTACTTTCAATCACTTGGTGTTCTTATGTGTTTCATAAACAGCAGGTTGATGGATTGTTTTTTTCAATCCAGTCTGACAGTCTCTGTCTTTTAATTGGATTGTTTATACCATTTATATTTAACAGAATCACTGCTGTCATTGACCTGAGTTTGCCATCTCACTATTTGTGTTCTCTTTATTCCCTCTGCTCCTTGTTCCTTTATTTCTCCTTTCCTGCCATCTTTTATAATACTCAAAGAATTTTTAAATTATTCTGTTGTACCTCCTCTATTACTATTTAGTTACATATTAGTGTATTATTCTTTTGGTGGTTACTCTAGAGATTAAAATATATACCCTTGATGATTACAGCCTACTTTATATTTGTATTTTACCACTTTTCCAAATCACGCATGAGTCTTCCAGCAGTTTTAACTCCATTCTTCCCTCTGCTTTTGCCCTATTGTTGTAATGCCTTCTATTTAAGTTGGAAATTTCACAAGACATTATTGTTTGAGACTTACAGCCATTGCTGTTATACAGGTACTCATATATTTCCCTTTCCAGCAGTCTTCTTTCCTGCCAAAATCTCCATGCCTCTGCCTGGAATCATTTTCTTTCAGCCTGAAGAACTACTTCCATGCTTTGAATCATGAGGAATTCTTTCAGCTTATGTTTGTCTGGAAACATGTTAATTGTGCCTTCTATTTTAAAGGATATTTTTGCTGACTCTTTTTCCTAGGTCAGCAGATTTTCCTGAAAGTATCATTCCGTTTTTTTTTTCCTCATGGGATTCTAAGTCACAAGGAAGACTTACACACTTTGGACAACTTTCAGAACAGGAAAAAATCTTCAAAGGCTTGTGGACACTCACACCAATATGTTCACTATAGTCGTTTTTTTTATTACTGATGGTAACTTGATTCCATTGCTTGAGAATGCAATATAAAACCAATTCTTTGAAATTTATAGATATTATAAACCCAGTAAATTTTGTAAACTTGTTAAGTTCATTTTCATTGCAGCGTTCTTTATATGTTCATATATGGAAGAGTTCTGATCAAGTTGCTAATTGTGTAGTTTAAATCTTTTATATCTTTAACTATAATTTTTAGTTTCCTGATCTTTCAGTTATTTAGAGATGTTTGTTGAGTGTTGAAATTTATCAAAGTATTTTTCTCATATCTACTGTCATCTGGTATTAATCATTTTGTTATCTTCTGTAGGCTAATAATGCAGTGAATTGTGTTGAATCATCCTTGCAATTGTTGAGATAAACTAAATCTGACCATATTTTTTATTTTGCAATATATTTTGCTTTTGGTTTATTGATGTGTTATTTAGGATATTTTACATAAGGGAAAAATAATCTAGGTATGTTTCTTGTGTTGACCTTACCAGTTTTTAATTCAAAAACTAAATTTCACAGCTTTTCCTCTGAAAAGAAATTTCTGAAAAATCACCTATAATCACCTGTTCCTGGGACTTTTTTTTTTTTTTTTAAGGATTTTCACTCTTGTTGCCCAGGCTGGAGTACAGTGGTACAATCTCAACTCACTGCAACATCCGCCTCCCAGGTTCCAGTGATTCTCCTGCCTCAGCCTCCTGAGTATAGAATTACAGGCATGTGCCACCATGCCTGGCTCTTTTTGTATTTTTAGTAGACAGGGTTTCTCCATGTTGTTCAGGCTGGTCTTGAACTCCCGACCTCAGGTCATCCACCTGCCTCGACCTCCCAAAGTGCTGGGCATGAGCCACCACGCCGGCCTCCTGGGACTTTTAAGGAATAAAGGAGTTACCATTTTGCTTACCACATTTATTTTTGTATTAGTAGTTTTATATTTCTTTTATATAATAGTTCTATATTTTATTTAAATGCATCTTTTCTCATCTCAATCGGTCTTCTCAATGTTTTGTCTATCAAAGTTTTTTTTCAAATCTTTTTTTCACTCTTATTATTTTGTCATTCTGTGTTCATGGATTTCTGCCTTTGTATTTTGTCCCTTCATTTTGTTTCCATGGATTTTTTCTGTTGCTATTTTTTTAAACTTCAATGGAATGGGTAGTGTTGTTTCTCCTTTTGCCTTATGATGAACCTAAAGCTATACATTTTCTGCAGAATACACACCTCTTTAGCTTTGTCCCACAAATTTGGCAGGTGGTATATTCCTTATTGCCTATTGGACAGGGCTGAGGAGCTCCTAGAGCTTCAGTCTCTGGTGGGGACCAGCTTCCCTCAGCCCAGCCTCAGGCATCAGCAGCAGAATCCCACAGTGCAGCTCCTGCCTGGACAGGCTCAGAGCCGCCATAGCATTGGGCCCAGAACTTAGCATCTGGGCATCACATCCTCCTCTTCTTTGGCCTCTTCACCCTGCTCAGACTGTTAACCCCATCACTGCCTCCATACAAAGTTCACACATGTGCTCTGCACAAAGGCCAAGACAGGAGCCCACCCAGTACTCATCGAACTGCCGTTGTAAACCCTGCCTGAGTTCCCCAGTATGAACGCGCCTTGCTGACCTGGGGCTCCCAGCCACACCCTGAGCAAGTCCAAATGCCCCTGTGTACCATCTCAGCAGACACAAGGGCACCGGGTTATGACGGGATATCCTCATAGGGACTGTGCACTGTCTAACTGTTTAACTGCAGCTGCATTGCTGAAGGCATCTGGTGCCAAAGCTGGAGAACATCTTCAGGACTCTCCCATTTAAACTCAAAGTTCACTTTGGAGCCCAGTGGGGCATTTTGGAGGTTGACAGCCATCCTCCAGAGCCACTTCCACCAAGGAACACAAGAGGCTGGCGTTTCTATGGGTCAGGAGGGATGAGCCATGTGCTACATCCAGGGAGGAGGGGAAAGCAGATGTGGGCCAGCGTGAGTGCCAAACCACTCAGGAGTGGAGACAGCACAGAGCAGCAGTGAAGCCGGCCCTGGGCCTGTCCTACCACCAGCCTGCATGCCCTCCACCTCACCTCCACTCACACCCTCCACAGGCTCATGCACTTGCCTTTCCACAGGGCGATATTTAGAGAGTTAACTCCTTTCTAAACTCCTGGCATTCCTATGCCCACGTTAGAGCTTCTCCCTGTTCTTGTACTTTATATATTATTTTTTTCAAGACTTGGGTCACAGGTGATACATTTTATTTTAAATTAGCTTTTATTAATCTATATAATCCTGTTTTGGTTTTTTTTTTTTGGGACAGAGTCTCTTCCTGACACCCAGGCTGAAGTGCAATGGTGCAATCATGGCTCATTGCAACCTCAACCTCCCTAGGCAGGTGATCCTCCCACCTCAGCCTCCTGAGTGGCTGGGACTACAGGCATGTGCCACCAGGCCTGGCTAATTTTTTTATTTCCCAGGCTGATCTCAAACTCCTGGGCTCAAGTGATCCACCAGCCTTAGCCTCCCCAAGTGTTGGGATTACAGGCATGAGCCACTGTGCACGGCTGTAATGCCTTTTCAATAGATGCACTACATGTTAAATCTAATCACTAAAGGAAATTTCAGTGTCACTTACCAGATGTAGAATATAAAAATAGATACAGTGAAAACAGAACAATGTGATTACATTCTGACTGACTGAAGGTGTCGGTCTCAAGCCTAGACTTGCTTTGCTAAAAAGAGACATTGGTAGGTGTTGGTGTTACAGCCCAACCCTCAGCTCTAAGAGGCCACAAGGAGCACACTGGGTCCCTGATTCCCCCTTGTTGCAGAGCCTGAGCTCTGGAGGACAGACCTAGAATCTTTGGCCTTAGCCACATCCACTCCTGTCTGCCCCAAGTTCCCCACATGGACTTTCCGTCCTGCCCAGACTACGGGGCAGAAATAAGAAATGTCTCTGCTTCCTTTCCCAGTCGGTGGAACCCAGCACTAGAAAAGTGCCAGGAGCTCCCTGTCCCTGGCTCCCTTCCTTATAGGCTTCTGACTCAGTTTCCCCACTCACAGTCTATCTCCGTGCTGGGGTTGAAGCCCAACTGGCCTTCCCTAGGACACCCTGCGGATGGGGCACCCTCCGCCCCGGGCAGCTCCTCTCTTGGACATGTCAGCTGGCCAGAGCTAGGGAAGCTGTCCGCCTAACCTCCACCACTGGCCTGGACTGCCCCAGCCTCTCCTGTGAGATGCTCACATGGCCCAGGGTTGAAGGAGTCAACTTGCAAGGGCAGGGCCAGGGCCAGGGGCAGGGGTGCACACACCTTGCCCTTGGCCTGGGGGCTGGGCATCCACCAGTTTGCCCCTGTTGTCCTTCTGCTGGGCTCTGCACCAAAGACCTACAGCTCCCAGGCTCCCTTGCCAAGTGGCTTCCTGGCAGGCATTGGCGAGAGGGTGAGAGGAAGAGGAGAAGCCAAGGTGTCTTCCCCTCCTCTCTCTGCTTCTTGGGCTCTGACTCCCCTGGGCTGCCCCTGCTTTGGCCTGACTCCCTCTCAACGCCCTGACATGAGGGTCCTGGCAGCATCACTTCCCTCCATTGTCTCCTCAGCCTTGCAGCGATGGTGGCTTCCAGCTGTGGTTGACCGAGCTGATCACTGTCCCATCAGGCTTCCCAGAAATTCCATCACCCAGAGAACTTATTCTCTGAATTAAATTCACTTGGTTTGTAAAACTTCGAGGGTTTTGTCCCCTGGAGGAACAGGCTGTGCCCTGTGGAAGTGCAGCAGTAGGAAGCAGAGGGGGCCTCTGAGGGCTGGCACACCTGCCTGGAGAGGGCTGAGGTGCAGGGCGGAGCAGGCCTGCTACTGTCCAGGCCCCAGGTGGGGAGCTAGAAAGAAACTACCCTTGGGTTTGGGTGATTTTTGAGACTCTAAGGGCAGGGGGGCAGGGGTTGGCTCAGATTGGCTATTGCCAAAAAGTGGGTCAACGCCATGACTGGGTTTCTGGCTAAATCCGATCTATAGAAGGTGGGCACATAGGTTGTCAGGGGGACAGAAGCGGTGGTCACTCACTTTGCCTGAAAGAATAGTTGCTTGGTATTTTGTGGGTGGCACAGCGAGTGACCTCACTTTGTCTGGGCAGAGACACATCATGAAGTGGCCTTGCTTTGTCTCACGTCATCATGTCTCAGTGACCTTGGCCTCGGTTGGTCTTCTGTGCAATGGTTAATGTCTAACAGAGTGGACCCAGCTGTAAGTGCCTGGCCAGCTTCTGGATGGGAGGAGCTGCCCTTTTTCTTTCTGGAGAGGCATCGTGTGAAACATTTCTGACCATGACCTTCCCTTGCTCGAGCCCCAGTGATGCTCTGCCTGGCCCAGTGTACGCAGTGCAAGTGCCCCTGAGCCCGGCTCCCAGGCAGACCAATGGTGCCAGCACCCACACTGTGCAGGAGCAAAGCACTGCATCCCAGTTCACACATTTAATCCTGTAGTATGGGTGGCACTAGCACCCCCATTTTCCAGATGAAGAAACTGAGACATGAAGAGGTTATGGCCTTTGCCACTGTAAGAAAGAGACAGAGCCGGCCTTCCCCAACTTACCCTATAGGGTATGGTCATGAGAAGAACAGCAACAACTGACAAGAACTGAGTCCCAGCTGCTGGCCACGTGCTGAGGCCTGTCGCCTATGAGCACCTTCACCAGCACAGCAGCTTAAGGAGGTTTGATTGTCATCACCACTTTACAGGCCAGGACCGAGTCAGAGGCCAGAGGCTTTAGGGTCACTCAGCCAAGGCGTCTAAAATGCCAAATCCCTGTCACCCCAGGGAAGCCACTTGCCCCCCAACTTGCTCCCGTGCAGCCCCCGGTGCTCCCCTGAACGCTTCTTGCACACCCATCCCTGTGACTGCCTGGTTCCCAGCCCATCTTCCCTGCCACTGCGGAAGCTTCTGGAGGAGGTAATGGCCAGTTGATCTTGTGTCCCCACACGAGCGGTGTAAGCAGGCAAGATGCAGATGTGACAGCAGGCGAGGGTAGGGAGCTGCAGCGTTCCCTCTGGCTGTGTGAATAGGGAAAGGGCTGTGGAAGCCCACCCTGCCAGTCCCATCAAAGTCACAGATGCCAATGCCTTCAGTCGCCGCTGGCAGGCAGGAGTGAGGGCTGGGGAGCCACAAGCAGGCGGGCCACCAGGACGGTGGTCAGGCATTCAGCCTGAGCTGGACCGCAGGTGGAGCATCCAGGCTGCAGTGGGGCCCGGGGCTCACGCTCAGGAGCCAGGCCCGGGCTGGAGGTCAGGGAGCAGCAGGCAGAGTGACCACAACCCACAGCCCCTCCTGTGAGGCCCAGGCCAGAATGGCCCTAGGATGCCTGTGACCAGAGGTCTCTGTGACATTTCAGCAATGACATCGTGCCTATGGGCTGTGTGGCGTAACACCCCAGAGGCGTGTGGCCTAGTTAAGGATTCAGACTCTGGCCTGCAGCCATTGTTTCCTAAGAAAAGTCACACTGCAAAGTGGCTGCCACTGGCACCTCATCTGTCTGTGTCATCCACCCCAGAGGCTCGGCCAGTTTGCTTTACGAGGGTTAGAAATGAGTTTTCAAAGGTGGAATTGGTGGCTTGTTAATCTACATAACAGATGCTGAGAGTGGGCTATCCCTGGGAAATCACCACTAGAGGTCTGTGGAGTGGCTAAAATATTGTGTCCTAAGCCGTCCTCTGTCCAGGCCTTGGTGGGGAGGATGTGGTGGCCTGATGCTGGCCGTGACGTGCTGGAACATCTGCCTCTGCCAGAGCGAGACTTTATGCAGGAGAAGGCCAGAGGGCCAATACCTTATCCAGCTTCCCCATGGGCCTGTGAACTGCCTTTGGTGCAGCCCCGCTGGAGAATATCCGTGTGCTACACTTCAGGATGCAGGAAGGAATCTGGCCCGCACCTTGCTCTCAGGATATCCCCCTGATGAAGCTGAGACAGCACTCACCAGGCGGGCACTCACTACAAACCTTTTAGTAGCTGATGTCATCTGGACCTGATGTGTGGCAGGATCACACTGCCTGGGGTGGGGGCGGAGGGGCTGTGAAACACGGAGGCCATAGGGTGCACCTGGCTGAGGGGGACGCAGGGTGCGGGCATGTGCATGCTGCATGGAGACCCTCATGCTGGCCAGCATGGGGGCACCCCGGCTTTATCAAGAGCAGGAATCAACTGGAGACTTGACAAGCTGGTGTTCCCTCCTGGGGAACACCAGAGCTCAGCCTGTCCATCAGTTGGCCCCAGAGGCTGAAGTGCAGGCAGGACTGTGAGGCCCACCTGCTGCTAACCTGCCAAGGAGGACCTCTTGAAGCTCATCCACCCGGACATGTGCAAAGTGGCTGATGGTGGCTGTGCCAAGTCCTCCAGGCCTTGAGGCACTGAGCAGCCCCACAGGAGCTGAGAGGTGCTGCACCCGACCCTCCCTCCAGAAGCCCCATGAGGAAGCATGTGGCTGTGCCTGCGTGAGGGGCCAGCTGGGCTTGGGGGCTGTGAGATGGACGGAAAGAGGACTACTCTCCCCGGGGGCTGCACTCCCAGTCCCAACAAAGATTCTCGTCACCTAACCACTCTGGGCCTGTTTGGGAATCCTGAGAGCTCCCATGGCAGACACAGATCTTGCTGAGTCTCAGCCTTTGTGGATTGGAGTTGTCAAAAGCCTGCTGTGACCTGGGAGCAAGGGAGGCCAGAGCCTAGCATGGGGCCCCAGTCAAGCTGCCTGGCAGCTCAACCACTGCGGTGCGAAGGAAGTCATGTCCCCCAGGCTCCATACAACAGCGCAGCCATTGTGGGTGCACCCCCCGAGCGGGCCCCACACCAGCCCCAACTCCCCAGGCCTTACCTCAGAGCCCTCTGCTTATAGCCACAGGACCCTGGGCCAGACCCTGAGGAGGCCCGCAGGCTCTGGGCAGTTCAGTCCAGTGTCCATGTAGTACCTCGCCTCCCCTACCTGCAGGAAGAACAGCGGGGTCACTGGAGGGGAATCCCAGTGGAGCTTGTGGGGAGAGGTGGGGACCCTGGGGGAGGCCCCTGAGCTAACTCCAGGCTCTGAGCTGCTGTGTGACTTGGGCAAGTCACTCACCCTGCAGTGCTGTTATCCAGGCGCTCTGGTGTCCTGGTGGTTCTACCAGGGCTGGATGGGTCACGGCACATGTCTCAGGGCCATAGAGTTTTTTGTGTGGCTGCTGTGCCCTGGGCTGACTTGAGCGATGGGGAACACTAAAGACACTAACCACCCCCTGGACAGCACGAGGGCTAAGGTGCCATGCTTTCCCGAGTCTGACTGTCCCCTGAGGTTCCTTGGTGGTGGTCAGGAGCAGGAGGTGGGAAAATGAGATTGTGGGTCACTTTTCCAGGCACCCACAGTTGCAAGTGTTTTCCATGAGCTGCTAACCCTGTAAGCAGGTGCCGCTGAAATCAGCACCACCCTCCCCATTCCACAGACGGGGAAACACGGGCAAGGAAAGGCCAATAGTAACGTCTATTTCAAAATTGCTCAGAGATTACGTTTCCATTGCTCTCACCATAAAACATAAGTATGTGAGGTGATGACTAAGTTCATTAGCTTGATTTAATTATTCCACATTGTATACATATGTCAAAGCATCACATTGTACCCCATAAATATAGGCAATTATGAGTTGTCCACTAAAAATAAAAAATAAACAAATAATCAGGTTGAGGCAGGGAGAAGCTTTGGGGAGGAATGGTCAGAGGAGGACGGCTGAGCCCCATGCATGCCTCCCGCACCCCCAGGCCTGTCCCCTTCAGATTCAATTCAGGTTTTGGTTTGAAATTTGGTGGATCTGGCCTGGAGGATGCTGTCCTCTCTGAGGCACCCACAAGCCCCAGGTTGAGTTGAGCCTGTGCAGCAGGGCAGCCCCTGAGGCTGGATGGTCCGGAATGAGCCTTCGATGTGTGGGATGAATCCACCACCCCCACGGGATACAGTGGCAGCCTGACAGTGCCACACGTAGGCTGCCATCTCTCCTGTGGGTTCCTCCTCATGACCTCACTTCCTGCTAAGGATATCTCGAGGGGACTTCTCAGCACCCAGGCAAAGCCCTGGGCACTCACCATCTCCCTCATGGCTCCAGGTGGGCCTCTCCGCTCACAGCACCAGGAAAACAGTGGAGCTGCTGCCCTCCCCAAATGCCAGCGCCCCACTGAGGTGGGATAGAAGTGGCTCCAGGAGCAGCAGAGTGAGTTCCTCCCAGCCCCTGCACCCCAGGCCAGGAACACAGCCCAGGGAGAGGAGCTCGTGGCCGTGGGGAAGCGCTGCGCTGGGGAGGGGCAGGAGTGTCAAGCCAGGGGCGGCACTCAGGGTGTGGGTGAACCTGAGACTTCAGTCAGAAGAGGATGAGAAATGGCACCAATGAGCCCCTGGGCCAGCACATTCCGAAGCAGAGAGCTCGAAGGGGAGCACCAACTCAGGCGCAGGACACAGGGACAGGCAGCTCAGGAGTCCCAGAGCCCGGAGCAGGACCCCGCGGCACAGCAGTCCCCGTAGCAGGGACAGGCGATGTCCTGAAGCAGGAACAAGCAGTTCAAAGAAACTCCTTAAGAAAATGCTGGGACTGGAAATATAATGGAGACAATGAAGGCCTTCATAGCAGGGAAAACAGAATTAATGAGCTGGAAGATGAGGTGGAGGAACTTGCTCAGAAGGCATGCGGAAAGGACAGTGATGGAGCAGGTACCAGGAAGATGAAGAGGCGCAGCAGAGAAAGCCTCAGCACCTGGATCTTAGAGTCTCACAGAATAAAGGACAGAAATATTCAAAGAATCAACAACCAAGATTTCCCAGAAATAAAGAAGCTTTGAAAGATAAGAAATACCAAGAAGAATAGAATAGGAACCCCCACCCCCCACCTCCAAACACACAATGAGATTTAATATCCTCAAACAGAAGCTTCTGGAAGGCTCTGGAACATGGAGCCCCACCAGGACACACACCCAGGGTGATGGCAGGCCCCACCCCATGCCACCATGGTGTGCCGAGTATGCCTGCATCTCTTTCTTCCTGTCCACTCACCTCTGGTTGTCAGAAATGGACGAGACGAGAACACAGATGTGAAAACATGAAGTACCATATTAGCTCACCAAATGCAAGGTTTATTTGTCACATTATGGTCAAGTAGGTCTCACCTAGTCCTAGAGATCCTGACCAAAGTTCTAATTCAGTAATGCAAGTCCCCACTGAGGAACTGCCAAGGGGCTCCCCTTGGCCCACCTTGACACCCCATGTGTGCAACAGAAAGCACAGCTCTTTCCTTCCCCCACATCCCAAAAGGTGGCCGAACTTCCCAGTCCATAGAAAAGATCCCCAGAACCCATCCAACATTCCTGTTAAGGCACTGCAGAATCTAGAGGGTCCTAGGGCACCCACCAGTCAGGCTTTGCACAACGTAGGCTGCCCCAGCCCCCCACAGCATTCTCATCTTCCTGCAGTGCTGCAGGTCGCAGAGTCTGTCCTCAACAAAGTACCTCTTGGCAGATCTCATCTCCAAGGCTGCCTTCGCCTTCTTGCTTGAGAATAAATCGCCAAAGCCTAATGGGTCCAACACTACTTTTTTTGTACCAAATATTAAACAGCACTTTCATCCGTCTTTATTATTCTGAATAAAATTCACACATGGAGATACTTCCAGTTCCAGACAAACTTGGAGTAGATACACTTCTCCCTGTTCGTCCTGCTAAGTACAGCCAGAAGCCTTGGATGTTATTCATAAAACAAACATGAGAAGAGTCAGAACCATGGAGGAGAGAAGGCAGGGGCTGGGAAGGACCTGATTGTAAATTTCCCAAGTTTTCTTTTCCCTCCTATAACCTGGGATGGGTGCTGGGAAAGCCAGCAACCCAGAGGTGCCAGTAGGAATAGACAGAAGAGAACTCAAGCTTCCTATCTCTAGCCAAAGCCCCAGGAAAGAGGCAGCCTGGCAAATCAGAAAACATGAGGACAATTAACTGCCCTTCCCCAGCCAAACCCCACGGAAAAACCACAGCCTGACTCCATTAGCAAAGGCGGGTGGGGACATAGCCTTGGCTCTTGCCTGCTGTAAGGAGGCACCCCTCCCCGTTTCCTCCCCCAACCTGCCTCAACCTTACCGGGGTATGGGAGAAGCCTGCATGGGGACCTGGGACTTGTACTCCTGCCTGGCTGCAAGAAGGTCCCCATCCCCGCAGTGTCAGTGGAGGCCGCACAAGGAGGGGTAATGAGGTACCCTCCTCTTCCCAAGAGTTGGTATCAGTTGAGGCCTAGTGGGGAGACTGGACTCCTACCCCGCCTCCCCATGAGGCCAGGGAAGGCCAAGTGGAGAGCATGGACTTCCAGTCCCAGTTGACTGGAACTTGGTGGTCTCCCTTTTCCTCCACTGGCCCAGTGTCAGAGGAAGCCAGCCAAAACAGTTAAAGAAGACCAGAGACTCACAGCACAATGCCTCAAATGTCAGGATACACACAAAAATCAATCATTATGCCAAGAACTAGAAAAATCTCAACTTACATGACAAGATGCAGTCAACAGATGCCAACACTGAGATTATATGAATGCTGCAACTATCTGACCCTATAGATCAACCACATGAAAGATGTTTCATTGAGCAATTAAGAACATTCTTGAGGCTGGGCACAGTGGCTCACACTTGTAATCACAGCACTTTGGGAGGTTAAGCAGGTGGATCAGCTTGAGCCATGAGTTTGAGACCAGCCCAGGCAACATGGTGAAACCCCATCTCTATAAAAAATACAAAAATTAGCTGGGCATGGTGGCACATGCCTGTAGTCCCAGCTACTCAGGAAGCTGAGGTTGGAGGATCACTTAAGCCTGGAAAGTCAAGGCTGCAGTGAACTGAGGTTGTGCCGCTGCACTCCAGCCTGGGTAACAGAACGAGACCCTGTGTCAGAAAGAAAAGAAGATACCTGAAACAAATGAAAATAGAATTTCAGCAAAAAAAATAGAAAATATAATAGAGAACCAAACAGAAATTTTAGAATTGAAAAATATAATAACTGAAAATTTAAAACTCAGTGGATGGGCTCAACAGCCAAATGGAGAAAACAAGAATTAATGAACTTAAAGACAGAACAATAGAAATTACCCAGTCTGAACAAGGGGAAAATTGAACAGAGCCTAGGGACCTGTGGGTCTGTAACAGAAGATCTAACAGTTCAGTTATGGGAGTCCAAGGAGAGGAGAAAGGTGGGGAGTGGTTGAAAAAGAGGTCAGAGAAATAATGGCTGGAAATATATTTAATAAAAGACATAAACCTACAGATTGAAGCAGCAGAGCCCGCCAAACAGGATAAGCCCAAAGAAATCCACACCAAGACACATCACAGTCAAAGTTCTGAACACCAAAGATAAAGAAAAAATCTTGACAGCAATGAGAGAGAAATGACACCACACCGGTAAGAGAAAAACAATTTGAGTGGTGTGGAATTCTCATCAGCAACAATGGAGGCTGGAGGGAGACAGCACAATATCTTTCAAGTGCTGAAAGAAAAGAACTGTCAACTCAAATGAAGGAGAAATCAAGACATTCTCAGATAAAGGAAATGAACAGGATTTGTTGCCAGCAGATCCACCCTCAAAGAATGGCTAACAGAAAGGAATGGAATGGCTCAAAAGAAAGGAAATGATGAAAGATGGAATCTTGGAACCTCAGGAAGGAAGCAGCTAAAATAGGGTGACTGCAATAAACTTTGCTATTCCTCTTGAGTCTCCTAAATTGTGTTTGACAGTTGAAGTGAAAAGTATAACATTGTCTGATGTGGTTCTCCAGGTGTGTAGAGAAAATATTTAAGACAACTGTATTTTAGACAGGGGAGGGCAAGATTTCTACATGTGCCTCAAACTGGTAAAATATTGACACCAGGAGACTAACTTATCTATACAGAATGTGAGATCTAGAGCAGCCCCTAAAACATCCATACAGAGAGAGAACACTCAAAAACACTGTAGATCAATCAAAATGGAATTCTAAAAAATGTTCAAGTATCCATAGGGAGGCAGGCAAAAGAAAACAGAAATGAAAATCAGAGGGAACAAATAGAAGACAAAAAAATAGATTTAAGCCCCAATATATGAATAATTACATTAAATATAAATGGTCTCACCCACTATATGATCCCATTTATAGAACATTAGTGAAATGACAAAGCCAAAGAGATGGAACACAGTTAGCAGTTGCCAGGAGTTAGGGGTGGTGGTACAGGGAGAAAGGGGAGGTGTGACCAGAAAGGGGTTGTACAATAAGATGTGTCTTCTGGTGGCGATAATACAAAGCTACACATTTGATACAAGGGCATAGAAGTATACACACACACTGTACCAATTTCAGTTGCTGACTCAATATTGTACTCTAGCAAGGCAAGATGTCACCACTGGGGAAAATGAGTGAGAGGAACACGGGATCTCTTTGCACTATATTTGCAACCTCCTGTGAATCTATAATAATTTCCAAATTTAAAAAAGTCAGATTGTAACTTCCACACGCATTTTTTAAAAAGGCCAATCCACTCTTGTCATATATAGGAGAAAAATGTGTATTTCCCCATGGAAATACGTGGGCATGACACCCTAGAAAACATGTCATCAGCTGTCTCCCTTACTACTATGATTAAGTCTGGATGTGAGAAATAAGATCACAGCCATTTCCACACATACACAAAAAAATACAGGAAAGGAAAGAACGGAGGTCACATTCAGGAGCATTTGGTGCACCTTAAAACCAGCAAACACAGTTTGTGTTTATATGTAAAATGAGGTACCCGTCAGGCTTCAGTAACTACAAATTGTTCTCACCTCTGTGAGTATCAATAGGGTCTCTGAAAGACATACAAGCTGAGGGCACTTCCCCGAGGAGGGACAGCTGTCACACATAAGTCATTTAGCGTCTGCAGTCCCTGCCCATTAAAAGGCAGCAGCACTCTTCCAACACCATGTCAATCAGAAAAGCCCCAAGATGTTCTGGGACATCCCCAGGGAGGAGTATGAACTCCCTGAAGCATCCCTACTGAAACAGAGGGACACTGCGCCCTGCTGACCTCTCAGTGACAGCGGCTTTCTCTCCGTGTCCCACGGGTGCTTCTTGGTCCTCACCACCACCTCCACACCACTGCCCCAAGGGTCATCTCTGACTATGCCGCTGCTACTCCGTCTTGCCATGGTCATCAATTCCTATGATCTTGCAGCTGGCCAGGCAGTTTTCTTCATCGCTTCTCCTGCCCTGCTTCTTTGCAATTTCCTTATCCACATGGATAATTTTCCAGGAACTTTCACTGTCTCACCGCTAAACTATCTCAACCACCCACTCCCATGATCAAACCTGCATCTTGTCATTACCAATAACTGCACACATTTTTAAGTGAATTTAGCATTTCCAATCAGTTACCCTTACCTTCTCACCTCACTTTCTCTAGTACCTTCTGCTCTAATGATCCTCTGAGTCATTCAAAACTCCACTTTACTGAACCTGCCTTCACTCCACCATCCCTGGCCCTGGGAGGGCTTCCTCACCCTCCTGACACACTGTGTTCCATCACACTGTTTAATCATCCTCATGCCTCATGTCTCTCTTTCTCCTTCTGGCCCACTTGGCAAGATCTAGCCCCAGCCAAACCCAACCCTCCATCTACTCTGTACTTGCCTCCATGGAGGTAAACACAGCTAAACAAAGACCTACCACCATACTGATGGGTCTCATCCTAAACTCGTGATTGTGAACCTTAAGCAGTTAAACTTCCTGTGTTTTCTGGGTCCACTTCCCCAGCTGCTCATCTATGCAATGACTTCACCTCCTCCTATGGACCAACAGATTTCATGCCTGCAACATTCCCTTCCTGGGCTTTGTCAGCACTTCTCCTTTCCATGGAGCCTCCACGTGAGTATGAAAACATGCTGTTGTGTGTCCTGTGTTCACCATCCCTCAGCTGCTCCTGTCCCTCCAGCGTCCACTCTGTGTTTCTCCTGCCCTTTACAAAAAACCCTTATGAAAAAATTTATGTGATCTCATCTCTGCCTCTTCTGCTCCCATTCTTCTAATTATTATTACTATTTTTTCAAGTGACTTATTTTTTAGAAGTTTGATTTTGAGCTACCTTTAGATTTGCAGAAGAATTATAAAAATTGTGCAGAGAATTTCTGTTTTCCCTCACTCAGCTTACTCCAGTGTTAATATCTAATATGACTCATGCTTTTTTGAACTCAAGTTCTCATCATCCACCAAAAATATTCTCATTAAAGTCACTAATGACCTCTGCCATCTCCAACCTGCAGCCAGCCCTGGTCTGAATCACTCTGCTGGCAGTAGTTGGCACAGCTAGGAATGCTGTTTTTGCAATTCGTTCACTCTCCTGTTTCCCATCCCACTCACCATGCTTTTTTCTCCCTATCTTCTCAACTTCCAAATGTTGGAGGGTCCCAAAGCCTCAGTCTTTGTCCCTCTTCCTCCCTACCCTGCACATACACCCGAAGAAATCTCATCTACTTCTGACACCTGAAAGCCATCTGTGCTGACAACTCTCAAATGTGCACATCAACCCAGCCCAGCCCTCCCAACTCCAGACTCACATCCAGTTACCTACACAACAACCCTGTTTCGCTGGAGAAGGCATCACAGAATCAACGTGCCCCAAACAGAGCTCCAGGTCCTTCTGTTTCCCCATGAGCCATTCTTATCTCCGTAAGTGGAGCTCCATGCTTCAGGGAGCTCAGATCGAATGCTCTTGAGTCATTTCACTCCTCTCTCTGGCAAGCCCTACACCTGACACAGCAGCATGTTTCATTTCTACCATCAGAATATATCCAGAATTCAGCCACACTGTACCTCCCTCATAGCCACCACCGGGGAGAACCATCCTCACCTTGCCTAGACTCTCAGCCTTCTGACTAGTCTTCATTTCCATGCTGCCTCCTCCACCTTCCATCTGGTCTCACAGCATCAGCCTGAGGTGGATCTCCTCACTCCTCTGTGCAAACCCTCAGACAACTCCCCTGACTGACACTGTTTCCAACCTTTCCTGCCTGCGTTCTAACCACACTGGCCTCCCTGCTGTTCCTGGAATAAGGCAAGGGTACTCCTCCCTCTCCTCCGCTCCACCCCTTTCTCCTGGCTTCTGCTCAAGTCACTTTTTTTGGTGAGCATTTCCCCGAGCCCACCCACCATCACTCTGTGTCCTCCTTACTCTAACTTTCTTTCACAGGACTTACCGCCAGCTGCTATTTATTTGTTTGCCGCCTCTTCTCAGATAGATGGAAGGATTCGTTAGTAAGGACTTGCTTTTCTGGACTACTCTATCTCCAGCACCTGTGACAATGCCTGGCATACCTCGGATGCTCTATGCGCATTTATTGAATGAATTATTTCATGTATGATAATTATCTCATAAGACCCGACAGAATAAACTGAGAACTTATAAGATTGCAATTGAACATTTTTAATTAAAAATAAAAACATATAAATGTCTATAAATAAATGCTTTAAAGGAAAACAAACACCGGGAAGATCATAAGTGAATGAATATAACATGCTCATGAATAGAGCAAGCTAACAAGGTGGATGTCAATGTGTTCTAACTTAATCTATACGTTTTTATCCTAATCAATCTAGTTGGATTCCTTTGAAGGAATTAGACAAATTCACTTCAAAATTAACATAGAAGAAAAGAACTATAAATCACTGTCAAGTCTGAGAAAGTAGAGCAAAAATGGGTTCGAGTGGCTATGAGGAGTTGGCCTAGCAGATACCAACACGCATTGAAATGTAACAAACAGAAGTAGAGTGAGTGAAGGGAGAGACCGGGGCACAGCCTGGAGAGCTCAGGAACAGACCCCTGGGCACACAAACGCCTGGCACATACACAGATGAGCCCTCGAATCAATAGGGAAGAAGTTTTGTTTAATAGCACTGGACCTCGCAGTGACCTGGAAAAAAATAAGTTCAGGTCCCTATGTAACATTATCTATAAGGATGGACTCCCAGGTGACATCCAGGGAGAACTGTAAGGATATTTAAAAATAGAGGGGATCTGTGCAACCTGGAAGACACCAAGGACTTTCATGGTTGTGTTTGGGCCTTCTAAAGCAAAGCAAGAAGGAAGGAAGGAAAATAAGGAGGAAAAAAAGAGGATTTACTACAAAGTCATAGATATTTTTAAATAAATATATTAATAGTTACCTGTATTATATATCATATATAATAATATAGAATTAAAATACAAAGATAAAACTTATATGTATACATACAATTTTTTAAAATTGAGAAATAGCAGCAACCAGTGGTCCTCAAACTTGAGAGTGCATCGGAATCATCTGGTGGACTTAAAACAGGCCGTCAACCCAACATCTGGAATTTGTGAATCAGAATCTAGGGTGGGACTGGAGAATGTGCATTTTGCACAAGTTCCCAGGTGATGCTGATGCTGGATTTGGGGGCACTTTGAGAACCCCTGGCAAAGGTCATATTTGTTGACAGACACGGAGGGGACATTTGCATGGCCTAAGAATGAAAATGTGTATCCAGAATTTACAATCCTGAAAATGACTGAAAGATATTCTATATAATGTACAGAGGAGGCCAAAGGGCTAACAGGAAGTCAAACCAAAACAATAGCTTGCCACTTTGTGCCTATCCACACGGAGGCAGTCAGAGTGGGCTTCCAGCAAGAGGCCACGGTGTGCGGGCGCAGCTCAGGCACTGCTCATGTGGGAAGCAGAAGAAGCTGTTCTGGAAAGGGATCTGCTGGCCGTCCCAAATAAAATCAAGCACCATCTTCCCATGACTCAGAAAAATGTTCACACAAGCCCTAAGAGGTGGTGTTGGGGATTTTCCCTGGGGCTCTCCATGGAATATTTATAGCAGGGAATCGAAGGCAGCCAACATCAGCAGGCGGGGGGAATGATGTCCTTGAGAGCAGTTGGAACCACAAACAAAATGTGCATACAGCACAGTGCAATGATCTTAAATATCGTGCCTGCCGATAAAGAGCAAAGAAACAGTTTTTATGGCACATCATTTATGTAATTTAAAAACATACGCATGCAAAGCTCATTTCACAAGGTTGTATGCATGCATATTTGGGGACTTAATAGCAAATCTACTAGAGTGCTGGCCCAGAAAAAGGGCTAGGGAGGAGAAAAGGTGCTGGTATCAGGGTTAGAGGGCAAGACGGAAAAAAAGGTAGAAAAATACCAAATAGATCAGCCCTGCATGGGCTCATGAGCATCTGCTCTATACTAAGGATAGTGAACTTACATCTGAGATGCTTCCAAAAACTAAAAGTCCACAGGAGGCTGGGCTCCACCAGACTTGTCTCTGATTGTTGGGTGGGTCTGGAGGGCTAATTGGCACTCAAAGAGGCAGTGGTGGGCCCTGCAGGGTGACCAGGAGGAGAAGCGGGGGCAGACAGGGTTCGATTGAGAATCTTTAATGGGGAAGGGGCAGGGGGCAGAGCTCTGAGCTGCAGTGGGCAAAGGCGCCCGAATACTGCACCTGGAGGCCCATTCTGAAGGAGGGGCTTTGCAGGTCTTCAAGTCAGGAGCTCCTCTGGATGCTCCCCTGCTAACTGCAGCCCTGGCTGGAGTCTGGCATTCCACCTGGGGACAGTGGCTGGAGGTGGCCCTGCCCAGAATGGGAGGAGCTGAGAAGTAGGTGAGTGGGAATCCTGCAGTTGGTGGGGGAGGAAAAAGACTGGGGGCCAAGACAGCCAGGTACTGACTTCCCATGAGGGGGTCAAAGCTGGAGGTGCCCCTTCAATACAGCCACACTGAAGGCACCAAGGCAGCTGGAGTAGGATACTCCATCCAGAGATACCCACCATAGTGCATCCATGGGTAAGCCCACAGGGCTGGGTAAGCTTGTCGGGGGAACCCATGCAGGAATGGGCGACACAGCTGTCTGCAGGTCCAGCCAGCAGGCTGGGTCAGTTAGAAATTTGTTTCCCACACAGGCACAGAGGCCCCGGACAGAGCCCACACCCAGCCTGGAGGCCGAGGCAGCTGTGAGTATGTGGATTTCCTCCCAGGGCTGGGAGACATGGGAGAGGTTTTCCTGTGTGGCTAGCTCCCAGGAGGTGGCTGTCCCATTGTTGGAGGGATCTGCTCTCCCCAAGCCTGGTGACACATGTTGGGCTTGTTCTCCTGGCTCCCCCACCGTGGAGCAGACAGTGGTTAGAACAGAAAAGAAGAGGTTCAGGAAGGGGTGAGGCCATCCCAGAGTGTCCAGGAGGGTCAAGACAGCACCCTCTGTAGCTCATGGTGGTAGAGAGGGCTGGGGGACATGCAGTCTTTTTTTAAGGCAATGTCTTGGGTCAAATTAAGAGTCATTCCCTCCCATTCCCATGAGTCCCCAGCCCCCACCTCAATGTGGCGCACAAGCACCCCAGAGGACTGATGGCTAAGCTCTGTGGGGGACTGAGGTGGTGTTAGGAAGAAAAGGAAGCAAAATCCCAAAACAGCTATATCCTCCTTGCTGGAGTTACAAACAAGGAAAGCTGGTGGCAAGGGGCTCCTCTTGGAGTGTGAGAAGGAACCCCCATGGAGGGAGACTCGACCTACCTCCCGGGCAGGGTGGCCCCCACGAGACCTGCCTCAGAACGTCAGTGAGGGGGCAGGTCTGTTTCCGAAGTGCACTCTGGCTGCAGTGGGGTGGGGTAGAGACCAGCAAAGTCAGGGGTCGGACGGGAGTCAGGGGAGAGGTGATGGCACTTAGAACCCAGGGAAGCAGTGGGAGGGAGGGGAGCAGGTAAGCTTTGGGAACACTTAGAGCATCCTTCCTGACTAGGTGTTGGAGGCGAAGAGAAGAAACAGCTCAGAACAGTGCCAGGTGAGATGGACACACGGATGTACCAAGGCACTAGGAAGGCGTGGGTTTGGGGGAAGACAGGCTGGGTGAAACTGGCCACATCTGTCTGTGTCCCTCAACACCTCCTAAGGCAGCTGATTGCATTAGAAGCCCGGATCCTTCCCCTCGATGTAAGCCGCCCCCATGTCACATGACCCACTCAGGCTCTGGGTGAAGGGGGCGTTAGTAATGAGTGCCTCTGCGACTGCCATGAGAACATGCCAGGTCAGCTTGCCAGAGTAGGAGAAACATATGCACAGAGCTGAGGCGCCCCAGGCCTCCAGGGGCAGCCCACAGCACTTGACCTGCAGATGTGAGCGAGCCCTAGACGGTGAGCTTCAAAGTGCTGGGCAACTTCTCCAGGTGATTCTAATCTTGCTACTGCTGAGGCGCACTGGCCCCACATGGCCTGCAGCTGGCTGCTGACACCTGCCTGACCCCAGCTGAGAGCCAGACCACACTTACGACTGGTCTTGGTCAGAAGCCGCAAGTGTACACGCTGATAGGCATTTACAGTATGCTCTAAGGGTGTCTTGTTGTTACGCAGTGTGATATTGCAGTAGATGACTGATACACTTTCCAAAATGCCTGCTTCCTAAGAGTAGACAGAGTCTAAGGCTAAAGCAAGAAAAAGCCTGAAGGAATAAAGAAATGGGGTGCTCCTGCCTGTCCCCTTCCTTCCAGGACACATTCTGAGGGGCAGGCCAGAAGGACAGGCTTGAGGGGAGAGAGGAGCTGGGCTCATTTCTGTCCCCTTGCTGCCCAGAGCGGTGACTGCGAAGACAGATGTGGGAGGGGTACAGGCGGCCATCCCCTCACTCCAGGGGAAGGAGCAGTCAGCTGCCCTCCCAAGTAGCTGAGGGGGCTCTGACGTGCAGTGACTGGTGTGAGCTTAGCGTGTGGACAGGATCCAGGTGTAAATGCAGGTGTTCAGATGCTTACCTGGATGCTAGAAGCCACAGAGACTGGATAGGGAGAGCAGGGGTGCAGCCCCACCATAGCAGATGAACCCACATAATGCTTCCCATT
Source organism: Papio anubis (assembly GCF_008728515.1). Taxonomy (NCBI): domain Eukaryota; kingdom Metazoa; phylum Chordata; class Mammalia; order Primates; family Cercopithecidae; genus Papio; species Papio anubis. The sequence continues at coordinate 46,674,838 of NC_044977.1, forward strand.
GGTGAGCCTCACACCCACTTTCACACAGATGAAGCCTTCTGTTCAAGGTGGAAATCCTCACTGCACAGAGGATGGGGAACCTCTGAATACATTCAGATTTCCTCAGAATAAATTTCCCAATAAACAAAATGGGGGCAGTTAGAAATTATGTTCAGTTATGGGGAAAAAAAAACCACCGGTATTGAGTAGCAAGACGATGAGCAACTCCACTGAGAAATGACCAAATGATGGCAATAAAAAAGCCACATAAGCTGGGTCGGGAGATGAGATGTCAATAGACATGAGAAAAGATGTTCAAACTTATTCAAATTGAAAGACTGGGCTGAACTTCTAGGTAAAGATGGCAGGCAACATGTATGTACTCATGAGGGCCCCTCCCCAGCCCCACCATAACAGTAAGGGAAATTGAACAAGCCATTAGCCCACAAGAACAGCTATAATGTGAGAGAAAACAGGAAGGAGATTTGGGTGGTGAGAAAGCAGATGGCCATGCAGGAACTGACTGAGCAGAAGGAGGACGCTGAGGAACGGAAACCTCAGCCAGCAGCGGGGACGCTGAGAAGCCACTTGCTCTCCACCGCAGAGCCACTGAGGAGATGTAGAATTCCTGGATCAGGCAGTGGAATTGGAGATGATACGAAGTGGGATGAAGATGATACTAAAAGCAGAAGACCAATTAGACTTTCAAGGACTATCCGACAAGTTGCCTGCTGGGAGACACACCTCCCCCAAACATGGCCATGTGCCCTCCCCTTCCTTCTTTCAGCAGAAGAGACTAAAATTTTCTCTGGACTGAAAACTGAGGCAGGGGTGGGAGAAGATCTTTATGTTCTGCTGAGACCCCAGCTCTCTTCCTCTCAGCTCCCAGCATGCCAGCCCAATTCCCTTCAGGCAGGAAAATAAAAGAGCCTTCTTAGGAAAATTTGACCTAAGATTTAAAAGTAATCCCAGCACTTTGGGTGGCCAAGGCAGGCAGGATCGCTTGAGCCCAGGAGTTGAGACCAGACTGGGCAACATGGTGACACCCCGTCTCTACAAAAAATACAAAAATTAGCTGGGCATGGTGACGCTGGGCATGAGACCTGTAGTCTCAGTTACTAGGGAGGCTAAAGCAGGAGAATTGCTTGAGCCCAGAAGGGGGAGGCCACAGTGAGTTATGATCATACCACTGCACTCCAGCCTGGGTGACAGAGTGAGATGCTGTCTCAGTCAATCAGTCAATGGAAAGATCTAAAGGTAGTAACTTTGGCATTTCCCCAAACACAAGACCCAGCCAAATCTTGCAGCCACATCACAGGTTCAGGACTCTCAACCAGCCCTTCAGTGCCTCACTTTTGCATATGAGCCAAAAACTGTGCATCTCTGGACTTCTGCGGAAAGCCTGCAGCATGCAAGTTAGAGATGACCAGCACAAAACTGGACCAAATATAGAGCCATTATTAGATCAGATAGCTCTGCTATCTCAAAGACAGGGAACAAAATAAAACTAAAAAATAAAACTTGGAGGACAAAGAACACGTAGAGAGGAAAAATTCTCAAAGCTAATTAATATCCTCAAAAAAGTAAGACTATATCCTTAAAATAAAGACAGAATACCATGGGAGAAAAGGCACTTTGAACAATAGAATAGCTAAAAAGAAACACACAAGGGTTGGAAAATGAAGTTGAGGAAATATCCCAGAAAGTAGAACAAAATTACAAAAGTGAAAAGTGGGAGAAAAATAAGTAAAGGGTCACTAGATGTCTAACATCTGAATAACAGGGGTTACAGAAATAAAACTGAAAATGGAGGGGAGTTAATCAAAGACATGATTCAAGAAAAGTTCCCAGACCTGAAGGATGTTTCTAGAGTGAATGGAGCCCACCCAGGGTGTAGTAGATTAATGAAAATAGACCCACACAATATATACTATTGTGAAATATGAGAACACTAGGTACAAAGAAAATCTTACATTCCTCAAATAAAACAAATACAAAGGTATCACAATTGGAATGATTTTGAACTTCAACATCTGTCTGAGAAGCTGAAAGAAAATGGAATAGTGCTTTCAAAATTCTAAAGGAAAGTTATTTTCCAACTTAGAATTCTGAACCCAAAATATAAATTAAGGGTGAGGCTAGAATCAATATATTTTAAAATAGACAAGATCACAAGTTTATCTCCTATGTACTATTCCTCTCTTGGAAAACTACTATAGGACATACAGCATCAAAATGAGGGGGTAAACCCAGACAAAGGAAAGCAAGGGACTCAATGCAGGAGGGAGGTGAGAGGCCCCGGTGACAGCTGTGAGCCAGGCTGGTCGGGGATGGAGCAGGTCAGAAGGTTCCTAGGAAGAGTGCTTCAGGAGGATGGAATTGGTAGTATCCCTGGTGTGTCTGAGCATATTGAGGTGGTGTAAAGGAGCTAAACTCTACAATGAGCTAAATTCTATAATGCCTAGGACTAAAAGCTGTGTGCTAGCATGTTATTTGCAGATATGGAAGTAGATACCCAAATAACTAGCTGGAAAGAGTTGAGAGGGTGGTTGGAGGCATCTCCTTTTCACATCAGTTCTGTGATACTACTTGATTCTACATTGTATGTATGAAATTGACACCAATAAGAACCAAACAAAAAGAAAGGACACTCAGTTTTCACTGAGGTTGCCCAAGATGGAAAATGTTGATAGTACTGAATGGGAAAACTGGCTGAATTCTTCCTGGTGGGAGCAAAAATTCACATAATCTCTTCAGAGGTCAATTTGGCAATGATGAAAACTTAAAAGAGGCAATTCACCCTCAACCCTGCAAGTTGCTTCTCTCCCTCAATTGTGTATGATGGATCTGGAACAGGAAGCTGTGGTTGGGAGGGAAGCCCCAGAAGGCAATCCTAGGTGAAGGAGGGGCAAACACTTGGGAGCTGGTGTCAGCAGGCAGGATCGGGATGGGTGGAGGCCCAGGCTGCAAACCAGCTGACCCTTGTCTTCTAGCCTCCCTGCCTGGTAGGGAAGTCTCACTGTGGAAGCCTGAATTATGCTGTTCTGAAACTTGGCTCTGGGGGAGACAAGGGGTAGGTAGGCTGGCAGCTGGGAAGGGTGGGGAAGAGGGGTGTGTGTGCGTGTGTATATGTGTGTGTGTGTGTGTGTGTGTGTGTAATGAGAACTGGGCTTGTTTGTAAGATAGCCAACAGGAGGGGAGGGAGCAGGCGGGTGCTGGGACAGGGAAGGCTGATTAGGGCACCCCAGATGCTGAAGAAGGAGGTAGATGAACAAGGTCAGCTTTTGTCGGGGAGGCAGGATGTCCCGTCGGAGAAAAAGGAAAGAAGACTCACCCCCACCGACAAAAGCTGCTCTCTCTCCTGAGATCTCGAACACACATGCCCGACTCTCCCAGCAGGCTCTTTAGTGCTGAAGTGCTCCTGAGGGCAGCCTGCAGTCTTGGGTGTCCCGGCAGCACCACAGTCCAAGGTCGGCTGGGCGCTGTGCCCCAGCCCTGATGCACCAGCCTCCTCCTCCCAGCTCCAGAGCAAGAAGCAGTTCTGAGGCCCCACACTTGGTGCCCTTATGTGAGGTGGTGGAGCCAAACACTGTGGTGGGAGGGGGCGGGGCCGGGCCCCTGGTGTGGCTCAGGAAGACGAGGGGATCAGGTTCCCTGTCAAAGGTCCACCTCTCCAGGGCTATCTTAGGCGAGAAACTGGTGGGGTCAATCCAGCCATCTGTTTAATCCCAGCAACAAAGGTACTCACGGCAAGTGCTGCCCACTGGCCAGGAGAGGGGCAGAGCATGTAATTGACCTACTTCTCTGAAGTCAGAGGACGATGACTCCAGGAGGAGGGTCTGAAGGGAGTGGGAGTCAGCCCCGCCAGGTGGAGTGGGGCAGGGACCTCAAAGGCAGATGGCAGCCCAGCTACCAAGCCTCCCGAGGAGGGAGCAGACCCCTCCCAGGAGCCCACAGGCCACTGGGGCTGCAGCTGGGGCCAGGGGGGATACAGAGCTGAGTCAGGTGGTCCCATGCTCCAGGGACCTGGGGGCCCAAGTAACCGCAGCCATGGTGGAGGTTTAGTTAAAAGGGCAGGTTTGGCCGGGCGCGGTGGCTCACGCCTGTCATCCCAGCACTTTGGGAGGCCGAGGCGGGCGGATCACGAGGTCAGGAGATCCAGACTATCCTGGCTAACATGGTGAAACCCCGTCTCTACTAAAAATGCAAAAAAAATAACCGGGTGTGGTGGCGGGCGCCTGCAGTCCCAGCTACTCGGAAGGCTGAGGCAGGAGAATGGCGTGAACCCGGGAGGCGGAGCTTGCAGTGAGCCGAGATTGTGCCTGGGCGCTCCAGCCTGGGTGACAGAGCAAGACTCCGTCAGGTTTGAGTTTCAGAGCAGCAGAGCTTTGCTGCAGCCTGAGGGCCAGGATGTGGGGAGAGCAGACAGCAGGCTCTGAAGGGTTTCTTGGGTTAGCCATGAGCCCTGGTCAGGAGAGGACCCTGGGAGAGAATGCAGCATGACAGTGGACACCTGGGTGAAGGGTGTGGAGGTTCTCACTGCTGTGGTGCCACACGCACCTGACACAAAAGGATGGACAGGTTCTCCTGAGTCCATCTCCACCTATCTACCTTCAGCTTTTTGATTGTGCTATTCCAGTCCTCATAGCTTTCCCTATTTTTTGTGTACTTGATTTGGAGTTTTCCCAAAAGTGTGTGTTAAAAAATCTCCCGTGAAGCATGTGGATTTGCCATTTTCTTCTATATTTTTGTTGCTTTTTTACTAACACATTTTGAAGCCAATTATTTATATAGCAATTACCAGATGCCAGGCACTGTCCTCAGTACTTTCCCAGTATGAACTCATTTAATCAATGTGAAATATCCTAACAATAGGAGGTTAGTTTAGAAAATTACACAGTAAGGACTTTGAGAAAAATGTAATAAAAGTTTATTGATTAACAAGGAAAATTGTCCATGATATATTATGAAATGAAAAAGGCGAGTTACCATGCAGTTTATACAAGCTCATTGCTTTTATTGTGATGGAAAGAAATGTTATCTATGCATAAGAAAAAGGTCTGGAAGTGTGCATACCAAAATGATGACATAGATTATCTTTGGGCGATAGAATCATGGGCTATCATAATTTTTTATTTATACTTATATGCATTTTCTGGTTTTAATAATGAGGATCTATTAGTTGATAATTTAAAAAATAAGTCATTTGGTAAGGACCCTATTTTTCAAAACATGAAATTGAGAAATTGCAGATAAATGGACTGAAAATTCTTTGATTAATAATAAAGTGCCTAATATAAAAATACAAAGATCTGGACACACAGCTGTGTGAGGCAGAATTAGAATTAGCCATATCTGGGTAAGGAGAGATGAGAAATCCAAACCACTAAAGTAGAGATGTTCCGTTAGCCTCAGGAGTTCTCAGACTTTACATTATTTAGCTCAGAGGGCTTGTTACAGCACAGAGGGCTGGGTCCAGCCCCAAGTATCTGATTCTCTAAGTCTGTGGTGAGACTGAGAGCTTGCATTTCTAGCAAGTTCCCTGGTGATGCCAAGGTTGCTTGTTTGAGAACCAACCACGCTTTGAGAGCCCTAGCCATCCCTGGAAGTTAACATGGCATTGATTTATATCGTGTGGCTAGTACATACTCATTATTTGAACGTTGGAAAAAACCCATAAAACCATTTGGGCCCAGAACTTTTTTAGATATGACTTAGCTTTGCTCATGTTTGTGGTCTTCTCAAAGGCCTTCACTTCTTGAATCAATTTTGGTTAATTTATTTACAATATTCCATTTCTCCGAGATTTGCAAATCTGTTAGCATTGAACTATACATAGTGCACTCATAAATATTTGTACTTCTTTCTGCTACACCAGTCTGGGTTCACAGCTCTCTAGTTCCCTCCCCAATACAGCTGTGACCCACAGCCCTTCCAGGTAAAGTGGCCTTGGAGGACAGTGATCATGTCCCCCTCAGTCTACTGTACTGAGGGCGTGGTTTGCATGTTCTGTGACCCAGTGAGAGTCCTATTCAGGCTCTGAGCAGTGTGGACATTTGCCCTGGGAAGTCCCTCACAGGTAGACTCGGGGTGTATGTGTAGAATGCTGCCCTGGCCGTTTTCATAAGCACAAGTTCCTTTCACAGCTTTCCCTGCTCCCACTTACCAATCTCCAGCTCACTCACCAAATTCCCTTAACAAGGAATAGAGGACCCCTATGTGCCAGGTCGTTGGTGCTGGGGACACCATGGTGAACCAGATAGGCACGGTCAGTGCCAAGAGGGACCTGAGCCTAGTGAGGGAAGAACAGACATTAAGTATAACACACAAAGAATATTTAATTGCATGTTACACTGAGGGCTGTGGAGGAGAAAGAGGGTGCTCAAAGGAAGCATTACAGGGAAGCATATTGGTCTGTGCAGCATAGAAGGCTTTTTCAAAGAGGGGGCCTCTGACTTTAGCCTGGAAGACTGGGTAGGAGTTAACCAGGTTGAGAGGAAGGGAACCGGAAAGTACATTCTAGGCAGAGATAGCAGGTTTTACAGAGCCAGGAGGAGCATCATATGATTCGGAGACTGGAAGGACCCCAGGGGCTGGAGCAGAGAGGACAAGGCCATGTATTATAGGCTACAGAGCTAGGCAGAGCCAGGTTATACTGGGCCTTAGAAGTATGGGCCCACTGGGCACGGTGGCTCATGCCTGTAATCCCAGCTCTTTGGGAGGATGAGGTGGGCAGATCACCTGAAGTCAAGAGTTCGAGACCAGCCTGGCTAACATGGCACAAACCCACCTCTACTAAAAATACAAAAATTAGCCAGGTGTGTTGGTGCATGCCTGTAATCCCAGCTACTCGAGAGGCTGACGCATGAGAATCACTTGAACCAGGGAGGCAGAGGTTGCAGTGAACCTAGATCACGCCATTGCTCTCCAGCCTGGGCAACAAGAGTGGGATCAGCGAGTTCAAGGGAAATTGATTGTTCCATGATGTGTTTTGTGAGAAGTGGGCAGGCTTTTTGATGGAGTGAGTGTAAGGGGAAAACAGATAAGATGTCAAGGATGGCCCCCAACTTCTGGCTTGCACAGAACATGAGCGGGAGGTCAGGAACCTTGGAACAGAACAAGTGCAAGGGAACCACCTGGACACTGGCTTTGGCTGCGTTTGAAGTGCCTGTGAAATCTTAAGAGCTGTCGAGTGACCCATTGCCTGCAAGGTCTAGGCAGCCGGCTGAACCCCAGCATCACCAGCGGGGGCATTTGGTGGATGTGGAGGCTGGTCCTGTGGGCAGAGACCCCAGATCTATCCCACATCTGTCCCAGCTTTCCTCCCAACACTAGGGCAACTTTGTTTTCAGCAGAAAGCACTTAATATTGACACTTGTAACGAGACAGAGTTGCTTTGTAACTGTCTCCTCTTGGATGACCATTCTGTCAACCTCATGGGCTGCCCCTCCCTGCTTCTCTCCCCTTGGCCAGGAGAGGTGTAAGTTGCCCTGGGATGCCTGCAGCTTCTCCTGAGGGTGATTGCTTCAGCTGGCTCTGGGCACTGCAGCCTGGCACCTGCTGATCTGGGGTGGGCCTCCAGTCTCTTGGCTTTGGAGAGCTGGTGTCTACTGCTCATGTCCCTAGTCACTGCTGTGGCTGTGGTGTAGAGGGTGTCTCAGCCTGATGCTGGCTGCTTCTGGCCCACCTATCTACACAGTCGTTCCACACCTGCTCTGGACTCAGGGGGTTCTGGCTGTTTTGCCAAAGGTATTTGGGACCCTGTGATTCACCCTCAGGCCCAACACCCAGATTTTCAGATGCATCTCTGAGCAGGGCATGGGTTCTGGCACTGGATGGAACACAGGGTTTTTCTAAGAGGCACGCAGGCTTCCAGGCGCTTTCTCAACCTGCCCGGTGTTTGCAACGTCTTGCTGCTCCCAGGACTGGTGAAGGTGGAGGAACTGAGGGAACACTGGTCCCCCTTCTTGGACCCAGTCAGCTTCCACACCATCCTCCTCCTGCTGACCTCCCTGCGCGGCAGAAACTCCCTCCTCAATCTCATCCTGCATTTCCCCAATGATGCAGTTTATGATGAAGATCTCGCTGTTCAGTACTGTACTAACTCACTACTGTCCTTTTTTATCTTTTTAGTTTTAACATAATTATAGATTCACAGGAAGTCAGAAAGATGGTAGAGAGGCTGTGTGCCCTCCCAGCTTCCCCTAGTGGTTGCATCCTACAAAGCAATGGCACGATGCCTGAACCAGGACACTGGTGCTGGCATGATGAGGGCTGAGTCCCATGCCTGTCATCATGGGGTGATTCATGGAACCTCCACCCAGATCAAGATGTAGAACTGCTTCCTCTTCACAAACAAAGCCTGCGCTCACTCTTCACTCTAACTCCAGACCATCCCCCACTCCAGAGACCAGTTGTTTGTTCCCCATCTCTACCGTTTCTGTCTCGCTGCATATTAAAACTCAGTTTGGGATGTACTTAGGAAGCAGTTTTCTCTCTCAAGTGCTGGATCTCCTGAGGCTCTCAGGCCTGCAATTGTGCTCATCCTGTATGAATGTAGGTGCCGGCCCTGTCCTCCCCACAGGGGCAAGGGAAGCCCAGGCATTCAAGGATGGAGGATGTGGGACCCCAGCCTGCACAATGGAAATCCTTTCTGCAGTGTTTTGGAGCACCTGCCCAGACCTGGAATCCGAGCCCTGACTCTCTGCTTCTGGACTTGCATCTTCTGACTGGAACCTGGTCTCCTTTACTCCTGTGAGGGTGCAGGAGCACCTCACTCCCTCAGAAGCCCTTCCCAGGCTTGTGCTGGGCTGTAACCTGAGCCCCCTGAAGGAAGACTTTCTCGCCCAGGCCCCTCAGGGCTCTGCAAAGTGGACCCTGTTACAGGGCAGGGCATGATAAATGTAGATTTCAAAGCTGAAGATAGATCTTCCACCTCTTTTCACAAAATTTCATTTCTATAAATCTCATTTGAATTTCTTTCTACCACCTGCAGAAGTGGACACCATTAGCCCATCTACATTTCAGGACCATAGAAAGCACCGAAACACGGCTGCCCCCTTGGCTGTAGTGACAGGGCACAGACAGCGGTTGCCGGGGCAGGGAGGGGCCTGTGGCAGTGATGGAAACATTCCACTCCTCAGTCATGGTGCTGGCTATGTGCCTGAGTTTATTTGTCAAAACTCAAACTTTATACCTAAAATAGATGAATTTCACTGTATATAAATCACATCACAAGCTGATGAAAAAAAAAAAGCAAATTTGGGAGGGACTAAGGAGGGCATCCCAGGCGTGGCCATGAGGAGGGGGAGGAGGAGCAGCCTGGGAAGCAGGCAGAGCGTGGGCAGGGCAGGGTTTGGGGAAGCAGGCCTTGTACATTTCAGTGACTTCACTTTCTTCTCAGGGGTGCACCCACAGAACTGCTTGGCCCCAGGTAAACCCTGGCATTCTCCATCTACCAACCAATCTTCTCTCAAACTCCAGCAGCGGCCACACCTCCTAGGAGGCCTGCGTGTGTGCATTTGTGTTTGCGTGTTCAGTGTTGTGTGTGAGGGGAGGACTGGGGCTTGGGGTTTAGGCTGACAGTATGGAGCAGAAAGCAGGGCTCTGAGCTGGAGGAGAGAGGTCCATAGGCCAGTAGTGGAAAATGCAGACATCCTGATCGAAGGGAAGGAACAGAGCTTCCTCCAGGCGTGAAATGAGCTGGAGATGTCCCTCAATAAAGCCCAATAAAGGTGTAGGTGAGGTCAGCAAGTAGGTGTAAAGTAATAGGGAGAGGGTGACAGGCAAGCCACAGACTGCAGTGCACAGACTGACAAGGGACTGCAATCCAGAATATATTCCAAGGTTTTCATATCAATAATAATACAAAAAAGATGGCTGGGCACTGTGGCTCATGCCTGTAATCTCAGCATTTTGGGAGGCCGAGGCGGGTGGATCATGAGGTCAGGAGTTCCAGACCAGCCTGGCCAAGATGGTGAAACCCCGTCTCTACTAAAAATACAAACAATTAACTGGGCATGGTGGCACGCGCCTGTAATCCCAGCTACTCAGGAGGCTGAGGCAGAGAACTGCTTAAACCTCGGGGGGTGGAGGTTACAGTGAGCCAAGATCATGCCACTGCACTCCAACCTGGGTGACAGAGTGAGACTCCATCTCAAAAAAAAAAAAGACAAAGAGCCCAGGGGAAAGCAGATTTGAACAGACACCTCACAAGGGGGGTATGCAAATACCAATAAACTTATGAAAAGGTGCCCTGCCTCATTGTAACTGCAGAAATGCATATTGAAACCACAGTGAAATGCTGCTGCATGGCTGAAATAAAGTCTGACAATACCAAGAGTTGACACTGGTGTAGAGCAACAAGAAGGCCCCTACACGGTAGGAGTGCAGATAGGCACATCACTTGGAAGCATGTTTAGCATTAGTAGCAAAGTAGACCTGTGCATAGATCTAAAAGTTTCCCTCCTGGCTCTATACCTAATGGTTCTGTACTTATGTGACTACATACCTTAAAGTCACCAGGCCTAGCACTCTAATAGAAAAGCAGGCACCCTGATCCTGCCAGCTGCCCTGAGGGAGTAGGTAAGCACCTAATAATTTTTAAAAGAGTGAGACATTATTTTTCAATTAAATTGCCAAATATTAAAAATAGAGAAAATCCACTGTGTTAGGGAAGGAGTAGTCATCCTGTTAGTGCCATTAATTGGTACATCCTTTGGGAGGATCACTGGACACTGGGGATCAGGGTCTGACAGGGGGCCTGCATGCATCAGCAATTCCACTTAATGACCAAGACACACCCATAGGAGGAAAAGAAAATTCATTGTACAGGTGACTTTGGGCCTTCTTGTTCTTTTCTGAAGGCCTGTTTTATGTTATCTATGTATTTACTCTCCCCACATACAGCTGAGAACCAGCTGGGTGCATTCTAGGAAGAACCCTATGTGACATGGATTGGCATTGCACTGAACCCCTGACTTACTCTGGAGGGCGATGGCATATTTCATGACACCCCTCAGGCACGGTTCAGCCCTGCATTTGTTCAAGTCTTCTGTGTTGACCCCATCTTAGGCCATTTGGGCTGCTATAACAAAATACCTTAAACAGGGTGACTATAAACAGCAGAAATTTATTTCTCACAGTTCTGGAAGCTAGGAAGTCCAAGATCAAGGAGCCAGCAGTTATGGTGTCAGGTGAAAGCTTTCTGCTTCTTAGAAGGTACCTTCTTGCTGTCCTTACATGGTGGTAAAAGGGGCCAGGAAGCTCTCTGAAGTTGCTTTTATAAAGGTACAAATCACATTCATGATGACTCCACCCTCATAGCCTCATCACCTCTCAAAGGCCCCATTCCCTAAGCTATCACATTGGTGATTAGGTTTAAACATATGAATTTGGGAGGAGTAGCATAAAGATTCAGATCATAACAGTCCCTTAATGCAGGGGTCCTCAACCCCAGGGCCACAGGCTGGTAACAGTCCATGGCCTGTTAGGAACCGGGCCACACAGCAGGAGGTGAGTGGCAAGGCAGTGAGCATTACCCCCTGAGCTCCACCTCTTGTCAGATCATTAGATTCTTGGCATTAGATTCTCATAGGAGTTGGAGCCCTATTGTGAACTGTGCATGCAAGAGATCTAGGTTCCATGCTCCTTATGAGAATCCAATGTCTGATGATCTGAGGTGGAACGGTTTCATCCTGAAACCATCTCCGCTCCCCTCATCCATGGAAAATTTGTCTTCCACAAAACTGGTCTTTGGTGCCAAAAAGGTTGGGGACTACTGTCTTAATAGGATTTTGTCATCTACTGTCTAAGAAATCATGTCTTTGGTCAGGTTTATTTCTAAGTATGTATAAGTTTGGTTGCTATTGCTAATGTGCTTTCAATTTCTAAGAAAAAAATTCTAATTAGTTATTACTAGTCAATAGAAATGTTATTGATTTTTGGATGTTGATCTTATATACATTATTAGTGCTTACCATGTGCAGGGCACCATTCCAAGATCTTCGCATGTATAAACTTAATTAACAACCCTTTGGGGTATGTACTAATGATATCTCTAATCTGCACTGTGAAAAAGAGGCCACAGAATGGTTACTTCCTTGTAGAATCTGTTAGATATTCTAGATATGTGACTATATTGCTTATAAATAATGACAGTTATTTCTCTCCCTTTCCAAAGCCTGTGCTTATTCTTTTTTCTTGTTAACTTGCATCCACTCAAGCTGATACTGAGTAGTGCCAGTGGGAGCACATACCCTTGCCCACCTCCTCCCTCCAGTGGGCACTGTGTTCCTGTTCCCAGAGTTCGATGTTTGAGGCAGATTTCAGGTAGAAGTTCTACTCAGTGGAAGAAGGTAACATCTATACATGGTTCACCAAGAGTCCTTACTGTGAATGAGTTTTGGAACTCACCAAATGTTTTTTCCAGCATTGATTGAGATGAATATGTGGCTTTTCTCTAGTCTATTAATGAAGCGAATGACATTATGACTTTTCTCATGTGAAATTATCCTTACAGTCCTGAGCTAAACTCTACTTGGCATTTTCTTTAAAGCACTGCTGAACTTGACTTGCTAATGTTTTATCTGGGATTATGTCCATCTGTTTATATATAAGATCGGCTGTACTTTCTTAGGGTGTCCTTGATTGGGTTTTCTAACAGGTTTGTGCTTATTTTAGAAATGACTCAGCCATAAGGAACAAAAACAAATAACTAAACCTTTCACCAGCATCTGAGACGAGAAGTTTAGAGGCAGGGGCTGCTGACATTCTTCCAGGCATCCGCTGAGGCCTGGACAACCATCTTTCATCCATGGTTGCAAGGCGACCAGCTCAGCGCCAGGCAGTGTCCATGGCAAGGGGCCAGGCATGGGGAGACACCAGATACCCTACTGGCTTTGGCCAGGAAGGTAAAATCTTTCCCTGAACCTCCCAGAACATTTCTGCTTGTGTTTCATTGGCCAGAATTGTCATATGGGAACCTCTACCTGCAAAGAAGATGGGCAAAATATTTCATTTTTCCAGCCTTTCTTGGCGGAGTTAAAAAGGCATGGAGGGACCAGGCGTGAGAGTGAGCATGTTACCCAGCAGAACTGGTCACAGCCTGCTTTGCATGGTGTACTGAATTTTTTCCACGTTCTGAAACAGTGGCATGAGATGGCTTGGTAGAATGCACCCACAAACCCATCTCATCATGGTGTTATTTTACAGATAGATCTTGGGGTTACACTTATAGTGTATTTTAAGCTTATTGGGTTCTTCAAATTATCTACTTTTTCTTGAGCTGATTTTGATGATTTATATTTTCCTAGAAAGTTGGTTATTTCATTAAGCATTAACAACAACATAATAATAATTGTACATGGCATGTTTTTACAATTCTAAAAAAATCTCCTTTTAACCTAAAGTTGAATTCCATTTTTCCTGATATGAATTTGTGTACCCCTCCCTTCCTTTTCTCTCTGTCTTTCTCTCTCATTTGTGAAGATTGGCCAATTGCCAACTTTGTGAGTCTTTTCAAAAGAATAAGCTTTGGGTTTTTCTGATAAACACTAATGAAATTTAAAAATACAAAAGCATTTTTTTTTTTTTTGCTTTTAAGTTTATCAATTTTATTCTTCCCTTTTCACCATTTTTTGTTGCTGTTATTCTTTTTCTAGAGTTCAGGGTTTATGAGTTAGTTCATCTATTTTCATTCTTATTAGAAAATATCTCCAAACACTGAAGAGTGATGAGAACAAGATAATGAATACTTACCACTATAATTTGACAAATTTAACAAATTTAGTTATTGTGGCACAACTTATTTGAGATTTTTTAAAAAGGTATTACACTTAAGCTCTTTTTGCTCTTTTTTTAATTTTTTTTTTTTTTTTGAGACGGAGTCTCGCTCTGTTGCCCAGTCTGGAGTGCAGTGGCCTGATCTTAGCTCACTGCAAGCTCTGCCTCCTGAGTTTATGCCATTCTCCTGCCTCAGCCTTCCGAGTAGCTGGGACTACAGACACCTGCCACCTAGCCCAGCTAGTTTTTTGTATTTTTTGGTAGAGACAGGGTTTCACTGTGTTAGCTAGGATGGTCTCAATCTCCTGACCTCGTGATCCGCCCATCTCAGCCTCCCAAAGTTCTGGGATTACAGGCTTGAGCAACCATGCCTGGCTGCTCTTTTTTAATGTCTCTCCCCACAACTCACCTCTTTTGCTAACTGCCATCCAATTGTATACTTCTATTAAACATGTATGTGTCTGTAAACAATGTGTAGAATTGTTTTACATTCATTAAAACTTCACATTATCACACTATAAATCTTGTTTGTTAACGTTTTTTTTCTACCAGCATTAGATTTTTGAGATATATCAATGCAAATATATTTCACTCATGTTCACTGCTGCATGAAAATGCCACGATTTGTGATTCATGTATCCAGTTTCCTACTGATGGACATTTAGGTTGTTCCCATGTTGTTACTATTATTTTTAACCATTGCAAATAGCAAACATCCTTGCATATTTCTTTTCCTGCACGTAATTCAGAGGTTCTCTATGCTGGATACTTAGAAGTGGAATTTCTAGGTCATGAGGTATGTGTATCTTCAGGTTTACTAGAAAATACCAAATTGTTCTCCAAAGTGGCTGTGCCAGTTTAAACTCCACCAGCAGGGCACCAGAGTTCCCAATGCTCCACATTGGGCCAACACTTGCTTATTGTTGCACTTTATACATTTTGCCGAGGTGATGGGTATGGAATAACATCTTATGATTGTTTTAATATGCATTTTCTGTGTTTTAATGGGCTTCATTATGTTTTCATGTGTTTATTTGCCATTTAGATTTCTTCTTCTCTGAATTGCCTGTTTCTAGTCTCTGCTTATTTTTCTGTGCAGATTTTTGTCCTTTTCCTGCTGAGTTGTAGGAGTTCTTCTATCAGCTGGGGGTTAATTCTCCGTTAATTTTGGACATTGCATGTGTCTTCCTCCTTCTGGGGAATGTCTGTTTGCTTTGTCATTGGTGTCTCTCATCGCCTTAAAAGCTTCCATTTTAAGGTGGTAAAATTAATTAATCATATCCTTTATGTCTTGTTCAAGAAGTTCTTCCCTACGCCAATGTCATAAAGATATTTTCTCATTTGTTTCCTCTAATGTTAAACATGTTTCAAAATTAGGCACTTAATCCATTTGGAATTTATTCTTGTGCATGGCATGATATAGGGGAATCAATTTTTAAATTTCCATCTAAATAACCAATTTCCCACAACCACTTATGTAAAAGTCTATTGTTTTACCAGCAATTTATTATGGCATCTCTGTGGCATACCAGTGTTCGCATCTAGGACCAGGGCTATTTTACTCTATTTCATTGGCTTTTAAAAAAAAATTCCTACTTTGAATACCAAACTGTCTTTAATTACTGTGTAAGTCTACACGTTTTGTAGAGAATGTCTTCCCCTACCTTATACACTTCCATGAACTTTTACTCTTCCATATGAATGTTCAGGTTAATTTTTGTTATATTTTGTCCAGCATTTTTTGTTTTTTCAGTTGGAGGCTTATTCATTATATTTTCTTTCTGATTAATGCTGATATTTAGAAAAGGTTTGGATTTTTCCCTACCAACTTAGTAACAGTTCTTAAAAGTATTTTAGAAGTTTTTCAACCTCTTCTCTTGGGTTTTTAGGTAGAAAACAGTGTCACTGCAAATAATTATAACAGCAGCTAATAATCAATGAGTATACATATATCAAGACATCATTGTCTCGATATAATTTTGATTTGTTATTTTAAAAATATAAATAAATAAATATTTAAAAATAAATAAATAATAGATTAGTGAGAGCTAAGGACATGGTGGGATTCTTTATGTACTCTTCACAAGAACTTCAAGCCTACAATTCTCCCCCATCTTACAGATGAGGACACAGAGGCAAAGGGTGAATAAGTGACTGCCCAAGGTCACCAGTTAGTAACACGGTGAGGGTGGCATCAGCCTCCGCACTTCCCCTGTCAGCCACCACACCATACTGTCTCCCTAAAATAGAGTTGTACTTCTTACTTTTATGATTTATATCTTTCTTGTATTACTGAACCAGATTCTGTCTTGTTAAGCAACCTTACCTCTTACTTCACAGAGAAAATAAAGTTCCTGTAAGTCTTTGAAAGGGTTCTTCTTCCCCCTGACACCAACTTTCCAATTCTCCTATCCTAACTGGGAATTCAACAATTCAATTCTGATGCTAACTGCAGAGTTAGGCTTGGACTCCACCAATTGAAGGACCCAGTCCCACATGACTGTGCTTTCTGCAGATACCAGTCACAAATGGGGTACCCCTTTCTGCCCAGGCAACTACAAATTTGGGGGTTCCCACAGCCCTCTCCCCTCAGGTTCAAGAATCCACTAGAAACACGGAACTCAGGAAAGTGCTGCACTCACCATTCCTGGCCTGTGATAAAGAGTGCAACTCAGAAACAGCTGGGTGGAAGAGACGCATATGGCAAGGTCTCAGAAGGGGCGGGGGGCTTCCACACCCTTGCTGGGCACACACCTCCCAGCACCTCCGCATGTTCACCAATCTGGAAACTCTCCAAACCCTGTTGTTTAGGGGGTTTTACGGAGTCCTTGTTACATGGGCATGATTGATGAAATAATTGATCATCAATGATTGCTGTCGATTTGTAGCCTCTTTCCCCACCCGTGAAGTTGGGGAGTGGGTCTGAGATTCCCAATCCTCTAATCATGGCTTGATCTTTCTGGTGATCAGCCCCAATCCTGAAGCTATGTGGGGGCTCCCAGCCACCAATCATCTCATTAGCTTACAAAAGACGTTCTTTTTATTAATGAAATGCTTCATGAATTTGCATGTCATCTTTGCACAGAAGCCATGCTAATCTCTGTATTGTTCCAATAGTAGTATCTGTGCTGTCAAAGCAAGCCCGCAAAAGACATTCTTATCACTCAGGAGATTCCAAGTGTTTTAGGAACTCTGTGCCAAGACAAAGACCAGATATTTATTTTTTATTATGCCACAGTCCTTCCACATCCCATTGACAAGTACACTCACTTATGGCTTCACATTCAGTACATTCAGGGCCCTCTCCCATTATGATGGGCAAAGTGTTCTTCCACCTGCCTCAAACTGTTTTCCCACATGTGCTTTACACACTGCAATGGTTAATTTTATATGCCAACTTGACTGGGCCACAGGGTGCCCAGATATATGGTCAAACATTATTCTGGGTGTTTCCGTGAGGGTGGTTTTACATGAGATTAACATTTAAATCTGTAGACTAAGTAAAGTGGATTGCCCTCTACAATTTAGGTGGGCCTCATCCCATCAACTGGAGTCCTGATTAGAGCAAAAAGGCAGGCCAAATATGAGAGAATTCTTTCTGTCTGACTGCCTTTGAACTGGGGCATTGGCTTTTTCCTGCCTTTGTACTAGAACTGAAACATCAGCTCTTCCTCAGTCTTGAGCCTGTCTGCCTTTAGACTGGAACTACACCACTGGTTCTCCTGGGTCTTTAATTCATCAACACATCCTGCAGATCTGGAGACTTGTCAGCTTTCATAATCGCATGAGCTAATTCCTTATAATACATCTCTTTCTACACATACACACACACACACACACACACAAATTTGTGTGTATGTTCTTCTCTGAAGAACCCCGGCTGACTTTTACCTGATCCAGCCACACACTATGGTAGGAAAAATACATCAAATCACAATATCCCTTAGCTTACCCCTGATTATGACAGGATTGGGCTAAAATAGCTGAATAATTTAATCAATAAGTTTTAGCTATTTGAAATACGTAGAGATCTATACTCCCACCCCCACCACACTGCCAAATACAGAGAATACACATTTTTTTGAACACATATGAAGCACATGGACAAAGATTTGTGACCATTCACTATGCCACAAAGGAAACCTCAACTTGTTCCACTGAGTCACCATCATAGAAACTTTATTTGAAAATAATTATGTAATACAATTAGAACTTAATAGTGAAGGAATTCTTCCTTAAATCCCATGTGGCCAGAAACTGAATTCCACATTACTAAATAATCTTTGGTTTAAAAAAGAAATCTGAAAAATTTTTAAACTTCATAAACCAACAGTATAAAAATGTTACAGTCAATCAGCATTTAATGGGAAATTTATGATTTTAAACAAAATTACCAGGAACCAAAAACATAGAAAAAATGCACTAAACATTCACATAAAGACATTAGAAAATGGGCAACAAAGCAAACTAAAAGCAAGAAGGTAAAGGGCAGAAATCAGTGAAAGTGAGAACAGCAAGACCAGCAACACCAAAGCAGAGTGAAATGGAAGAGGAATTGAGAGAGTGGAAAAGCATATACTCAAGGGACAAAAGAGGGATTTACTTCAGATAGTAGTAAAAGAGCATGATAACTACTTGTGGATAAATTGAAAAACCTAGATGATGTGGACAAAGTTCTAGGAAAATAGATAATGCAAAAATTGGCACAAAAAGAAATAGGAAATTTGAATAAGCCATTGATTGTTAAATAAATTGAAATCTAATAATTTCCCTTCCAATGAGCCCCCTGTCTAGACAATTTCGTGGAAGATTTTTAACCAACTCTCAAGGGATGATTAATTCAGTGTCAAAAACAGTAAAGATTGCTCAGCTCATGTTAGGAAGCTGGTGTAACCTTGATCCCTAAACTAAATTTAAAAAGGAAAGAAGCTCATGTTAATTACAAATGTAAATGCAAAAGCTTAAGTAAAATATTAGCTAACACAATGTAAATGTATTAAGATATACATTATAACCAGGTAGGGTTTATCCCAAGAATGCAAGGATGGCTCAACATTAGAAAATATGTTAAATTTATTATTTATTAAAGAAGAAAATTTATATGATTATCTCAATAGATACAGAGAAATTATGGTAAAATTCACCTCCTATTTACAGTGATAATAATTACAATGACAACAACAACAATAATAATAATGACTTCATAACAATCCAGGAATAGAAAAAAACTTCCTTATCTTTTATAAAGGTTATATGTCAAAACACTATAACAACACAGAAACTTTAGACACATCTTCTTAAAGATGGGCCCCAAGGCAGGAATGTGGCTGTCATTGCTAGTGTTTATCACAGTGCAGGAGGGCTGGTGAATGCTAGGAGGAAAAAGGCAGATGTAAGAGGGGTGAGAATTATAAAGAGAAGACATAGAACTGCCTTTGTGTAAATAAACATATGTCATTTTATTTAGAGACATTTTACTGTATGCCATTTATATACATTTATGATATTATTTATATATTTAAGTCTATAAAAAACAAAACCATCAAAATACAAACCTTGACATGTATTAAGAATTCAGCAAGGCTGGTGATACAAAACTTAATAAAACTCAATAGCATTTCTCCATATCAGTTAGAAAATATAATAAATATAATAAATTAGATATAAACATAAAAATTAGATATTAGATAAATTAGATATTAATGACAGCAATAAAATGCATAATATCTAGGAATTGCCTTAGAAAAGAGTACACAAAATTCTAGGGGAAAATTTTAAGTGAGATTTTTTTTTAAAGACCTGAAAAACAGAGACATTTAGTGTTCTTCAATGCACATAACCTAATAGTATAATGAAGTCAAGTGTCCCCAGATTAATAATATAAATAAAGTGCTATCTGTAAATAAAATGCTATCCACTTTGTAGATGGTGGTAGTATATGTACAGTTTTATTTTTCTCCATATTCACCATATACAGAGGTAGCTTCTAGAAACATTAAAAACCTTAAAAGTAAAAAATAAAACCATAAGTGAATAAAAAATGATGTGGGATAATTATGGCAGAGAGGTGAGTAAGGACTTCTTAAAACTCAGAAAGTAAAAATCACCAGGCCAAAGGGATGAATTTGTTTACATCAAAATCAAGGATTTCTGCTCAACAAAGGACACTTGAGACAAGCTTAACAGGCAAGTAATGGACTGGAGCAAGATATATTCAATATCTGAAATGGAAAAAGGACTGCTATCTAGTGTAATATACACAGATACAGATATATCCCTGTAAATCGCCAAGTGGAAGATTACAACTGTATTAGAAAAGCAGACAGAGGATGAAAATAGGCAAAAACAGAAAGAAACTCCAAGTGTTCCCAAACATGAAGAGAATACACGATTTGTTGGAAAATGCAAATTACACAGAGGTGGGTCACTTTAGCCCATCAGAATAACAAAACACTGGGTATGCCAAGTGTTGGCATTGCTTCTTGGTGTGGGTGCTGAGAGGCTGATACGTTGCCGCCACTGTCAACCAAGGGGGCCTCTACAAATTAAGTATATGCACACACCCCAGACAAGCTCTCCTGCAGCCACTGGGGGGCACCGTGTAGATGCTGCCCTCAGTACTGCTGTGTGAGGAACTAAAAGCAGTCAGGGTCCGTCTCAGAATGACTGGATCAGAAAACTGGGGAGTGCACACCATGCAATAGATTATTTACCCATTGGAAGCCATGCAACATGGAAAGATCTTAAAAACAGCACAGAGTGAAAAAAGTAGAAGCAAAATGAGCTCTAGAGCTTGTTATTCAGCGTGGTCCTCAAACCAGGACCAGCAGCAACTACATCACCCAGGAGCCTCTTAGGGGCTCAGGATCACAAAGCCCACCCAGACCTGCCCATCAGAATCTGCCTTTTAACAAGACCCTAGGTTTCAGCAAAAACGTGAAAAGCACTTTTCTGACTAGATGTCATACCTTTCTAGAAAGCAACTGTAATCAGAACACAATGAGTTCAGTTCAGGAGTAAGCTAATACCCCAGTGGGTGGGGACCAGAGGACCCATGTTTGGAACTCCCATAAGACAAAGCCCGTGTGCGTTCAGCACAAAAAAAAAAAAAAAAAAAAAGGGATGTTGCTGGAAAACTGGTTATCAGAACAGGATCTTGGAAGGACACCTCCCACTGCATCCTACAGATGTGCTGGATGTATTAAGAGTCACCTTTTCTTGCCTGGCCCCAAGACATTTGTGTCTGCCATCCCTGGTATATGGAACTCTAGTGCTGAGGAAATGAACTGCTGCGCAGAGGCAGGGAGTGGGGCTGAGAAAAGACGGCAATTTCTCTTTGTTTATCACTGTCTTTCTCTTTTACTGGGGCAATGGATGCATTCATAATTGTGAGTGATCCCGTAAGTGGTTGGCCCTCTTTTCTGGACCCAGGTGAGATCTGAGTTCACCACACTTCTCCATCCCAGGCACACCACCCACGTGGAGCCTCTCATTTTAATGACTCTCTTTACCCTCCTGTAACCAGCTCAAGTCCAGCTGCTCATCACTCAGAAGTCAAAGCATGAGAAGTGAGGTATGGTAGAAGGAAAGCAGCTTTTATTGGTAAAATGTTGGCAGATGTGAGAATGGCTGGGCTTAAGTCTTAAAGGAGCCATCTCGTTCTCCTGGGCTGAGTGAGGGGCTTAAGAAGGAAAAGGTGTGAGAAACATCTGAGAGTGGCAAAAAGGGGATCTGCATGTCTCTTCCCATGGTTATCTTGAGTAATCACCCATCAGGAGATCCAGTCTGCATTATCCTGACTTTGGCCTGGTGGTGGTGGGCTCACTGTTCCTAAATCCCCTTGACTGGGAGGATTCTACACTGGGGTCTCTCTGCCTGGTTTGTTTCAAAATTGACCCCTGGAATTTCTAAGCAAGCAAATAATTAGGTAAGTGAACACTGTTCACAGAAGTGCCTGGTGGAAAAGGGAGAAACAAAGAATTTCAAAGTACGTTTCAAGGCTGAAGGCAAGAAAGAAAGAAAAAAGTTTGAAAATGCATTTGAGACTGGGATACTCGGTTGCAATTCCCCATTGTCGAATTCCATTTCATTTCTGTGGAAAGTCGGTGACACAGTCAATCTGTCCACTTCCTGCTGCAAAGAGCTGTAGTAGGGGCATCAGAATGGAATTCATTAACCTGGCCTTGGAAATAGTCTCCAGTTCCCAGACTCACAGCAGGAACTTGCTGGAGCATTATGCTGTGAGGACCTAGGAGCTTCTGAGAAAGTCTGTCCTGCATCCCTGTGCAAAGTACATAATAGTAATAAAGTCAACAGCAGACAAAGAAGACAATGAGCAGAATACCAATTGTACTGTACATAAAAGTCCTTCATGCATGAGGAAGCTGACTAAACCATGCTGTTATGGGGTCCTGGGAGAGAACATTGATGGTAGAAATATGGGAGTCCAATGCATGCATAGCTTGGGTTGTAATGAGAATAATCTGGTATATATATACAACATTCAGTCTTATCAGTGCACAAGTGCTGCCTTGGGCTGCAGTCAGGATACCTAAGGCCACACAGTTCTATAGGGCCACTTGTCTAATCCGTCAGCTTTCTTTTGTGAGAAGGGTGATGGCATGATGGGTGTTATTAAAGGCAGTGGTCATATGTTTAGCCAGGGCCTCTATTTTTAATGCTATATATTTGGCTGCTGCCTGGGAGGAAGATGGCTAGTGGGTAGAACCACTGGGAATGACCATTTTTTATGGCATCCTACAGATATGCTGGATGTATTAAGAGTCACCTTTTCTTGCTTGGCCCAAGAAAAACTCTGGAGGCAAAACAAAACATAAATAATTAGCAATGTTTAAAATTAAAAGGTCATAAGCCCTACCTACTTCTGAGAATTACAGGAAAGGAAGTTCATGGGCAACTAAATGTTTAAATTATTTAGTATCAAGACATGTAGTAAATTATATTATTCCACATAGAGACAAAATAATTTAATGAATCAATGTTTTTGAATACATGTCTCATGAAAGCAGTTTACTTTGATTGTTGCATTTGCCTAGGTCCAAAGATGAGGCTCTGGTTAACTTGACTTTGGTATCTGATACTGGCAGGAGTCAGTGTCTTCTTTAGTTGAGATACGTGCACCCAGAAGTCAAAGCCCTATAACTTAACAGCATAAGGATTAGTTAATAGCACATGATAAGGAGTTTTTCAAGGGGTTGGGGGTGGTAATACTGGAGAACATGATGCAATTGGAAGCTCTAAAAAGATTTTTCAACATTGTGGTGATTAATTTTTAGCTTTGATAAACCCCAACAAGAAGAAAGAGACTTAATTTAGGATTTGATTTTGAGGACATTTGTCAAAGATGTTAAAAGACTGAAAACATTTGATTAAAACAGAATAATAGTCACTGTAAAATAATAGTTATTCATGTAATCAAAGTGATAAACGAATGTAAAGGCAATACAGAAGGTTAAATGGATGTAAAAGCATTAACCCTTTTAAATTTCAGTTTTTTAAGCAATCAAAAACCTAATAAAGACAGCATAGGAATTATCTCAATAAAAGGTAAAATCATGTTTCTTAAGCCAGTTACCAAAAATGCAAAGAAAAACCTTCTGCAGTATGACTGCTTCTACTTATGGGAGGCCCATTTAGTACCCTGGAAGTCATACTTGATGAAAAGGGTGCTTGAATTAAATCAGACACAAGAAGAGTGTGTTCAAAGTTGTGAACATAGCAGGGAATATCTTAGTAACAGCAGGAGAAATTTCCTGATTGCACTGAAAATTTAGACATATCAAAAAAAAGCCAGGTTGGGCACAGTGGCTCACACTTGTAAACTCAGCACTTTGGGAGACCAAGACTGGTGGATCACCTGAGGTCAGGAGTTGGAGATCAGCCTGGCCAACATTGTGAAACCCCATCTCTACTAAAACTATATAAATTAGTCGGGCATGGTGACCTGTAGTCCCAACTACTTGGGAGGCTGAGGCAGGAGAAATGCTTGAATCCAGGAGGCGGAGGTTTCAGTGAGCTGAGATCGTGCCATTGCACTCCAGCCTGGGAGACAGAGTGAGACTCCATTTCAAAAAAAAAAAAAAGATAAAGAAGAAAGAAAGAAAAAGAAAATCCAAGATTACAGAATCATGTTTTACTGGGGGAAAACATTGTTTTCATAGACCTCTAGGATAAAACATTTCCTCATCAGGCCACAACAGTTAGAACTGTAGGGGAAAAAATTATAGGAGCTGATGGAAAAAGTTGAAAGAGAGTTATCATCTCAGGCCTTTTCAAAGGCAGAAAAAGATGAAAGCAGCAAGATACAACAAAAGTTGAACTTCTGAGATATGAATCTGAGAAGTTTTCAGAAGAAACAGATTATAGAATTAAAATGCAAAATATATTTAATTTCATTAAGAGCAAATCAATACCTTTAGAAAAGTTTGTTTTAACATAGGGAACCATTCTTTAGAAAAACTATTATAAATAATTCCCTTAATTATTAAATATAAAATTCCTTTTATAAATTCCCCTTCATGAACTTTATCATGACTTACAATGACCATCTATGACATGTTTGGACTTTCTTACATGTCCTGTACTTCTCTCTTTCCTAAATATAAGTCATTTTTCTTTAGGGCAAAAATTTATCCTAAGGAAAACAAGTTTCTTTCTTACACAAAATCATTTTCTTTCCATTATAACTTTTCTAACCAAAAATACATCTTCGTATCCACAACTTTCTTCACATCTCTCTCCTACTTAACATTTTTTCTATGTTCTTTTATAAATAACTTTTAAATAACCTCCAAATTACATAAAATTATTATCTTTTCAATAAGAACACAGCTTGTAGAATTATATATTAATTAGAATTTTCTTTCTTTGTAAGCTTGCATTTTAGTGAAAACCTAGGAAGCAAGAAATCCTGAACTGTTTGTCAGATGTTAGCAGTTTATAAACAAACCATTCCATAATTTTTGGAACATGTTTTCCCATATTATAATTTTTTCTTTATTGGAAATGACACAAACCTTCAATGAGCATCTATTATTTGATTTAAGTATACAAAAGTCTACTTACAAGCATTTATCTCATTTACAAATACTCAATTTTTGCATTTTTAACAGTTTATCTAGGTTACTTCTGAAAACTGAGATATTGGACAAAACTAGTCATTATTTCAAGTTATTTTATTGTTAGCCATTTAAAATGTCTGAATAACAGGTGAACACTTAAGAACCTTAAAGTTAAACACATTTTGCTGATAACTTGAAAGATTCACTGTTTGCATTGACCAAGAATCTGAATTAGTCCTATTTGTCAAAAAAATCACAAAAACAAAGATCATTCCGTTTCTGGATGGGTTTATAGTCTTATAACCTTTGTGCCAAACCATGGCACCTTAAAATATAGACAGAGACAAATATAAAACCATTTGGTCAATAAACTCACAAAGAAATGTATGCTCACAATTCCGAAGACATTTCTATTTTTATCAGTGATATTAAAACCAGTTGTAATTACTAAAGATTCACATGAATTTGAAAAGCATTTAGAGTTAATTTGAGTAGTCATTTACTTATAAACCAATTTGGTAGAATGCTAGACACAACATATAACATAATACATGTACCTATACACAAATATATCCAAACACCTATACATACTTGCACAAACAAGAATCCAATAGCTTTTACCTGAGAACTCTAGCCATAACAATACATACTTACCATTTGATAAAAGATAGCTGGGTCCAAATTATCTTTCTGATGAAATTGGAACCTGGTCACATGGCTAAGCCTCATTTGCCCTGATCTAAGAAACTGTGAACCAAAATTTGGATAAAGCAGTCTCTATAGCAATTTTGTTTTAAAACCCTTGTTTACCTTTTTATTCATTCAGTTTCAAATTATTTTCTAATGTTTCCATTTTAGCCAGACTGGATAAACATTATAAGAAAAACAAAATCTCCAAGTAACCTTCAGATAGTAAGCTTCATTTCAATAGCAGTAGCTTCATAACAGCACGTTGAAAGCAGCTAGCACATTCAAAGCAGGCAGAGAGAAGTAGATAGAGAGTTTTAGAAGACTCTGCTTACCTTTATAGTTCCATGTTAACCATTTGAGCTCTGGTTTTTCTTCACTGTCATTTGCCTATCAGTGTAAAATGTGCACAGAAACTGGCCATAATATGTAACCAGCTCAAGTCCCAGATAGTCTAGAAAAGAGTTCACATGCTTTCTCCCTCAACAAAGCTTGACAAAGATACGCGAAATACACTAGAGTTCCAAAGAGGATGACAAAATCCAGGGCTGGGATGTTGGAAACTGTTTCTCCCCTAGGGAGGAGAGCAGCAGCCCATCTTGCTACTTTCTGACTTAGTCTTGGCTGGTGAGATGGAGACCATGCCAAAGCACCCTCAAAGAGAGGGGTAACAATAAATAGAGACACAAACACAGATGCAGATGCAGACAGGGAGCTCCAAACTGCTCCTTGAAGAGGGGAGGCTGGAGAAAAGTCCTGAAATCTTGTCTCAAACCCGGATGGCACCACAGATGACCTGCGTTGGGTCCAGACTTCACAGAGGCCCAAAAGGTACCACAGAGTAACCTGTGTTAGGTCTAGATGGCACAGAGGCCAAGATGGCAGCACAGATGACCAATACGAGGTGCAGACGGCTGGAAAGCCCAGAGGGCAGAGACAGAGGATTCCCAGGTGCACTCCAGTTGATTTGCCCAGTCTTTGAAGTCTGTCAACTTCCCAGATGCTGCTTTCCTTAAGCAGCTGATGCCAAGAAGAGGAGGGAAGGGAAGATCCTTGAGATAAAGGTGGTTCCAGCAGCTGCTGGGAATTCCCTAAAGTCCCAGTGGCTGGATCATCTGGCCACGAGCAGCTGGCATTTGCAAGTGACCCCTGCTCTTCCTGGTAGTATAAGTGGCTGAGCCCTGGCACTGCCACAGCCAATTGCTCCACTGGTTGGAAACCAGATGTACAGGCTGAGCTGCTCAAAACACACAGCTCCTTACACAGGGCACTGAGTTTATAAACGGCTCAAATCCAGCTGTTCACCACCCAGAAGTCAAAGCATAAGAAGTGTGGCAGAAGGAAAGCAGCTTTTACTGGTCAAATGCTAGCAGATGGAAGAATGGCTGGGCTCAAGCCTCAAAAAAACCATCTCTGCCCTCTGGTCAGAGTGAGGGGTTTAAGAAGGAAAAGGTGTGGAGATATGCAGGATGTTATTGGTCTTTATGTCTGTTCCTATGGTTATCTCGAGTAATTGCCCATTTGGGGGTCCAGTTTGCATCATCCTGGTGACCTCAGCACCATGGTGGTGGGCTCACCATTCCTAACTCCACTGAGCAGGAAGATTCTGCACCTGGTCCACTCTGCCTGGTTTGTTTCCAAATTGGCCCCTGGAATTTCTAAGTAAGAACATAATTAGATAAGTGAGCATTGTTCATGAAAGTGCCTGGTGGAAAGGGAGGCGTTTCAAAGTGTTTCAAGGCCAAAAGCAAGAAAGGGGAAAAATTTTAAACACATTTGAGGCTGGGATGCTCAGTTACACTCCTGCCCTCTCCCCAAAGGACATCATTCTATTATGAACAAAGGACTATCCTTTTTGTGCATTCTGTGGACATGGGTTTTTAGTTTATGTAAACTTTAAAACCATTTTGCTCAGATCTCAAAACAAACAATTGAGTTTCTAAGTGGAATTGTATTAAACGCACT
Organism: Papio anubis; assembly: GCF_008728515.1. NCBI lineage: Eukaryota > Metazoa > Chordata > Mammalia > Primates > Cercopithecidae > Papio > Papio anubis. The sequence continues at coordinate 46,702,332 of NC_044977.1, forward strand.
TGTGAATTTGGGGAGGATTAAATGTATGATATCAGGGCTTCCCAGTCAGTGTCTGGTGTCTCTCTAGTCTTTCGCCAGGCAAGTGAATTCTCAGTGGAAATCTCACGAGTTCCCTATGACCTGGTCCCACGAGTCTGAGCAACAGCCTCTGCAGCGGGACCGGGTGCCCCTCTGTATTCTGTACATTCCATCCGTCTTGCCAGTGCCCCTGTCTCCCAACTTGTCCAGGCCGGCCCCAGTTCCCAATGATTACATTCTCTCTCATCTGGCCTTTCCACTGTCCTATCATCCCCACCCTGGCCCACTCTCCTCAGCCCTGGAGATGCTGTATAAATGGAAAACTGGTCGCTCCTTGGGCTTAAATACCATCACTGGCTTCCCAGGCCTCTCAGGGCCCCATTCAGAGCCCGGCCCCAAGTCCTTCTCCTTCACCCAACTCATCCCTTCTCAACCTTGCTGGTGCCCACCAGCCCTGACCAGCTCAGTCCAGTCTCAGGTTCAAGGGCTCCGCTCCCTTATTCCTCAGGGTCTCTGCACAGGCTATTCCCTGCTCTTCCCTGACCCACTTTCCTGATCCAGCTCCCACCCCGGGATCCTACCCCATCCCACCTCTTTGGTGAACTCAGCCCTCCCCTCTCCATCTGCATCAGTCACCTGGAAGCAGGAGGCACAAGCCGGGTCCCCTCAGCAGCCCTCACACAGATCTGCTTTGTTCTCTGAGCACAGAAGAGAGAACACGTTATTACCCAGCTGGAACACACACACCACTGCGTGAGCTCCAGAGCAGCTCCTGGTATGTGGTGGCAGGGGCTGGAGACACTGCTGAAAAGGGTTGGGGAGAGGCTGGATCCTAGACACCAGGACCTGCCCCCACGTGGACCCTCCTGGGCTAGGGCTCTTACAGCCCCCTTGGCATCTCCAAGGGGAGAATTGTCAAAGGAACATCGACCCCCTACTTCTCCTATTCTTTCTGCTTCTTCAGTCACTCAGTCACAGCTGCCCTCCGCTCACTTCCTTCCCTGCAGGATCTGTGTCCAGGACAATAACAGCCATCCTTTTTCCCTCAGCTCCTCTGCATGGTAGACATACAGCCTAGTTGCAGATTCAAGGCAAGCTGGGCTCCTGGGATTCCAAAGCCTCGCTGACCCAGCTCAGAGGATGGCAAAGCTTGCCTGACAATAATCATACCATGACATTGTGGGGAATGACAGTGCTAGCAATGATTATCTTAATTATTATGAATAATATTATCATAATCATTATTAATATTAGTAATAATAGTTTGCTTCTTATGCCATACCCTGGTTTTTGTTTTCGTCTTTTCTTAAAAAAAAAAAAAAATCTCTATTCAACCTTTTAATTATAAAAATAGTGCACACTTATGGATGAAGTAGACAGAAGTATATGAAGTGAAATGGAAACGTGTCCCTTCCGGTGGCCTGTACCCAGAGGGGCCCACGTTTCCCCAGCATGTGGGGCTCTGTCATCCAGGCTTCGGATGGAGCTGCATGGAGATGAGGTTACACTTCAAAGGCCCCCACTAGAAGTGGGTGCAGCTGCAGTTTGCAGCAGGCTGGCTGAGTCTCGCCAGCACCACAGGCCCAGCTGGAAGGTGCTTTTGCTGCCATGCCCCTCAGGCTTCTTCTGGGCAGGCCAAGAACCTCTGTCATATCCAGGAAAGACCGGGGTTCACACACAGCCTTTCCCTCGGTACAGTTCACAATTAGCCATGAACTGGGGAGGACACAACCATGACTTAATTGAATCATGGCCTGGCTCAACTTCATGTTAGAAATGGAGACACTGGGCTGGGCACCGTGGCTCACGCCTGTAATTCCAGCACTTTGGGAGGCTGAGGTGGGCGTATCATGAGTTCAGGAGATGGAGACCATCCTGGCCAACATGGTAAAACCCCGTCTCTACCAAAAATACAAAAATTAGCTGGGCATGGTGGTACACAGTTGTAATCCCAGCTACTTGGGAGGCTGAGGCAGGAGAATCACTTGAACCCGAGAGGCAGAGGTTGCAGTGAGCTGAGATTGCACCACTGCACTCCAACCTGGCAACGGAGCAAGACTCCGTCTCAAAAAAAAAAAAGAAAGAAAGAAAAGAAAAGAAAAGAAAAGACAAAGAAAAAAACGGAAAAGAAAGAAAAAGAAATGGAGACACTGAAATCCTTCCAGAGGGGAGCAGCTGCTGTCCCACCCACCAGGTGACAGAAGTGGTCACCTTGAGGGAGGCAGCTGCTGGGTCTCCATGACTGGCTGGCTTCTGAGAGCCCCAGGACTGGGCTGAGTTCTCCTGGTGGGACGTGGGAGGAAACAAGGGACCTGTGGCTGGAATGATCCTTCTGGTGGGGCACAGGGTCTCAGGCCCACCTGCTGAGGCCCCCTCCACATCAGCTTGGCTTCCCCCAGTGGGTCGGCCTCCTTCCTTCTTCCTCGATTCCTGATGAGAAGGGCTGGACTTCCCCCAGGGAAGGCTGTCCAATCACCTCCCCTGGATCCAGGATTCATAGCAGCTCTTCTGCCTAATCCAAATCTAGTCCCGCTATTCACACCCCCTCCCCACCACTAACTCTTTCCTGATGGGACTGAAAATTCCATTTTCTACCCCCTTCCTTACAACAGGGCATCCTCCCTGCCCTGTCCCCTGGGGATCTCTTCTCACAGGCACACTCTGGCAAGACAAGGGCCTCTGAGCCCCTCACCTGGGCATGGATCTGAGAGGCTGGGGGATGTATGCACCTCAGAGGCGCGGCTCTCTCATCCCCAATACAGCTCCACAAACCAGCTCACACTGCAAAACGCCTCCCCCTGGAGTTGATTCAAAAGCCCCTGACCCCAGTAAATTTCCTTTTTCAGTTAACTCATCTTGGAAAAGGAAGCAGAATAGCAGGGCCAAGGGAAATAGACATCTTGAATTTGAGAATAGTTTCCAAATGGCTCTCCCTTCCAATTTAGTCCCACCAGCCACCCCTAGACATGTGCTTTCCCCAGGGCCTGGAGCCCCACCTGCTGAACCCTAGAATCTGCCAATCTGACAGACAAAGATAACATCACTCTCTACCTTTGATTTGAGTTTCTCTAATTATTCTTGAAGTTAACAGCTTTCCATGTGTCCGTAGGCCTTTGTGAGTCTTCTCCTGGCTTGGCTCTACATAGTCTATGTTTTTCTTTTGCTTTTCTGTTTCCAGTTTTTCTTCTGATGCTTTTTTTTTTTTTTTTTTTTTTTGCATGCAGATGTTTAATTTTCTTTTCTTTTCTTTTTTTTTTTTTGTCACCACATCAATTTATCTTCAGTGGTTCTGCCTTTGGTGACATTGCAAAAAAGCCTTCCCATCATGCACAGTCCTTTTCTTTTTCAAGTTGTTTGTTTCTGAATAGTTTCAAAAAGATTCATCGCACTATGTTCCGAATCTGAAGCAGGTTCACATTTCCTAGGTGCTCAGATGTGCAAAGGGTACTTCTGTTCTCTGGTTCCTGAACTGAGTCTGTGTGCTCAGCCCTGTTCTGGGGCAGCTTGTTCCTGTCACATGGCAGTGGGTTTGGCCACCTCGGGGTCTCCACAGTCCATAGCCTGTGGAAGATCTAGCCAGCACTCATTCCTCATGATATCTTCTCCTTCCACCCTCCTGTAGAGCCCTGCCCCACCTCCTCCCTGGCCACCCTGCCCTTGGGGGGTTTGTCCTTATTAACAGTCCTGCCCTTTGCCTCAACTCGACCCATCCCTAAGGGTCTGTTTGCCAGATCACTCCCATGAGCCCCCAATTCCAACCCTTCTGACAACCAATGGGGGTTAGGCCTGTGGCCTGCCAACCTTTCTGTGCCCTCTCCTTCCCTATGTGGATTCACCATCCACCACAATACCCCCTCCTTTTGCCCCAACTCTGCTCCTTGCCCCTCTCCCCACTGCACATCTGTACGGCATCCCCCCCAACACCCCTACCTCTGCACCCCCACCCCCCTGGGTTGGGGGTTGCTGAGCAGGGCAGTCCCATCTGCCTGGCAGGCTCCTTGCCCTTTCCTAGGCCTCAGGTCCAGTCCCTCTGCTGCCACCTGCAAAACACTGATGCAGACCGGCCTCGTCTATGAGTGAGCCTGTCTAAGCCTTGGTTTCCTCACCTGGCATTTGGGCAGAGCAACCCCAGCTCAGGAAAGTTCAGACAACTCATGTAAGCAGAGGCGCTCCCAGAACGTGTCCACTGCTGGTCTCTGGCAACTGCATGGTAGTGAGAGGTGGAAGGTGCTAGAACTTCCCCAAGACTCTCTTGGCCCTTGACAGCTGCCCCCACTGCTGAGCAGGCCTTTGTTCCTCCTGAGCAGGTTTCTGTTCCTCCTCGTTTTCTCACCTCTGTTCTCTCCACAGAAAGGCAGGTGTGTTCTCTGGAGTGGAGATGCCATTTGGAACCAGGTCACTTTGCAGAAGTCCATTTGGGCAGGGCACCAGCCGGTGCACAGAATCAGCCCTCTTCAGGGCTCCAGACTTCCACAAAGACTTGGGCCTCTGGTCCGGTTCCACCAGACCCCAGCCTCTGGCTGTCAGGACAGCAGGATCTGATCGGGTGGTGGGGAACCAGCTCCAGGGCTTTCTGTCTTAGGGGCTGCAACAAGGAATTGCTGTGGCTCCTCTGCTTGCCATGCGGGGAGACATACCATGTGGGGTGTCCCTCCAACCCAGGCCTGGGATTCCCTTCAGGAGGTCAGCCTCTGGGTATTACCCAGCCTGGGACCTCCCCCCGTCAGCCCACACCCAGGCCCTGAGCTTGTCCAGCGTCAGATAACCCCCTCCAGCCCAAAGCTTGCTGTTTGGGGTTGATGAAGCTCCCAGCCAAATTCCCATTAACACTCAAGGATGGGGGTTCTAGTGAAGACTCAATCAACGTGAGTCCCCCCGGAGTTTTGAAAAAGATGTGCCCTGAGGTACAAAGTCCTGGCTCACCACCCCCTTGGCTGAAGCCATGTCTCCCATTGGTCATGCACGTGGGGAGACCAGGGAGAGTCAGCCTCTGTCCTTATGCCTCACCTCTCCCATCCAGCACCCCAGCGAGTCTCTTCGGACAGCTCCCAAAACATATCTCCTATCTGTTTCATTTCCCTGTTGGAGTGCACACATGGAGGAGCGACAAGGACCTAGTGACCACTGGGCTTTGAAGAGGTCATCATGCACACCATCGTCTCTTGTCTCCTAAACAAATATAGGAGGCACTGCTCTTTAAAGCAGGAAGGTAAAACAATTATTATTTGTCAATGAATCATGGCAGAGACAGCTAATTGTCTGCTGATATCCCTTCTCTCCTACTTTTGTAGTAATCAAATCTTGTGTTTAGCATGGCCACCTGGAGGAAAATGACATTTCCCCACTCACAGCTATGTGTGGCCATGTGGCAACTTCCCGGAAACCTCCTTAAAGTCACATTCCACCCGTTTCCTCCTTCTTCTCCTTGGTCCTGCAGCCTGGAACTTACTTGATGGCTGCAGCTGCCCACCTTGCACTATGCAGACGAGGGCCACACCCTGGAGGGGAGGACAATGAGCTTGAGAGGATGTGGGGATATCGTGGAGAGTCTGCGTGCTGACCTGGAGCCACTCCTTTGGGATTTTATGTAAGTTGTTCACATTTTGGGTCTGTCTAGTTGCTGTCTCATATAATTCTTATACAGATAATTAAGTGATAAGCTAATTACAATTGATTGAAGGTCTTAAGTGGCTGAACACAATAGAAATATACTCAAAATCAATTGTTTTCCTATAGAACATAGATTACTAGTCAGATGATATCTTTGAAGAAGATCACATTTATGTTTGCTATAGAAGTAGAACAAAAATGGGACAGATCATGACGAGTGACATTACAAGCCATGGAGCCACTTCCCATCCTGCGTGATGGACTGGGAACATGGCGCCATCTTCTCTCCCATGCTAAATCCACAAAGTGGTTTTTCAAAAATGTGAAAACAATCTAACAAATACATACTCTAAAACAAGAACAACCACACTCGGTGGGCTGGACAATGTGTGAATTCCTTGAAAATAAGAGAGAAGCTGGGTCAGGTAAAAGAGGAAAACCACCCCCTGGATGGGCAGGGCCTGGGACGTTTGCAATGAAGATGCAGCTGCTGAGAGGGCCACGGAGGAAAATGACGGATCAGACTAATAGAAGTACTTTACCCAAAGAGCCAGCTTTAACAGAGCAAGCAGAGCAGGAATTATTTTATGAAATTGGAAATTGCCATCCTTAGAGATAAGGAAGGATATCACTGTCTAAATAAGAATTAGCAGTTTTATATATAAAAGAACTAATTAGAGATTTTAGAAATTTTAAAATATGATTATTGAAAAAAGGGAGAGGCTCGTCCATGGGCACAGTGGCACAGAGGGTACAGGGGAGCAAAACCGTCCCTGATAGCAGGCAGATGCAGCATCCTGGGAAAGGCCTGGCCAGCTGCCTCTACCCTGCCTTTGGTCTTGCGCTCCAGATCAGTCAGGGAATTTGTTGGTGTGCAACAGAAGGCAGCTCTGGCAGAGGGAGGCAGAACAGGGTTTGGTGAAATTCTTGGAGTGGTGGCTGGGCCTGGGAAGCAGGATGGCCCAGTCAGCATCTCCCTGAGATCTGGGAGGACCGGTCCTCACTCCGCACTTTCTCATAGGGAAGTATTCCTCTTCTGGACAAAGCAATTCCTGCTGCCTCCCTCTCTCGGCCTAGGATGTGGAAGGAGTGAATAACCCCTCCTGCTCTTGCTGGCTTCTTCCCAGCGAGAGAAACATGCCCAAGCCCTACTCCATGGAAACACCATCCTGCCTCCATCTCCTATCCCTGTGACTTTCAGGGCCCCCTCTCCTCCTGGCAGCCATCAGCGTGAAGCATCGGCTGTGCCTACTGAGAATGCCACCACCCTCTCAGCTTGCTCCGACCTCCCTCTCTAGAGCTGGCAGCTGAGGGTGTGTTGGGAGCCCAGCCTAACCGGCTATGGTGGCTCCTGGAGACCCGCACAGAGGAAAAAGCTCCCATGGGCCCCAGAACTCACTGTCTGGACATGCCACACGTTAGATCTGCCTGACTTTACTGACTATCTTGCATACACAAGATGGATCGCCAAGGCACAGTATGCAAGTTTTAATCTGATAGACTTGGCTTCCCCATAGGTTATACCAATTGATGTTAATCCCCTCAGTACATGAGTATCTATAGACAGCAGCATCTTCTCTTTACATTTTGCACACCAATCTGGTGAAAGTCTCAGGCCAACGCTCTTTCCATTGGCCTTTTATTATTAGTGCAGTGGAACAGGCCGTCATGTATTTAGTGGTTATGTTTTCCTGTTATTCTGCACATACAAGTTGAAGATTTTAATATCTTCCCAGTGAATTGTTCTTTTTGTTAACATGGCCTGAGAGTGGCTAACCCTAATAGGACTTTGTCGGCTCACAGTCAGCTGTGCGTGGCATAAACACAGTCATACCTGTGGCAGGTTCTCTAGGGATGCAGCTCGGACCTCATGGCTTCTAGAGTCCCCCGCTCCAAGTGGTTGGTTCCAAGGTACATCCAGACAGAACCCGAGTCCCTGCCAGCTCTGACCTCTGCTGCCAAGGTCGTTTGTGCACTACCCTGTACGTTTTGTGTATGGTGGCTCATGCTGCATGGATATGAGGCAGGAGAAACCGAAGACTCACAGAGGCCAGGCTAAGCCAGCCTGATTCCCATCTTTCCTCAGATCTCACAGCCGAAGAGCTGAAGCTGTCCCCGACCACTGAGAGTTGGCCCTCCCCAAGGCCACTGGTAGGCGCTGAGCCCCTGCAGTCTTTAAGTAAATGTGTGCTGATCCACAGGAAGGACCCTGTCCCTTCCTCCCTCACCCCAGTTCCAGCCACCCATGCTTCCCTCCCTGCTCTCCCCTCCTCAGTCCGGGTGGCCTTCACATGGAGCACTATCTTGTCTGCGCGTCTCTGCTCAGTCTACCCTCTCATCACTAGGATGCTCTTATAATTAACAAATTATAGTGTCCACGCCTCACATGCTCTGTGCAGGGTGGAGCATTTTGAAAGCATTGCTCATGTGAGTTGCACCTTTGGAGATGAGTTTTATCCCTGTTTATAAATAAGACAACTGAGACCCAAATGGTAAGTTGCCAAAGTCCCCATAGACAGCTTGGAAAGGGACATCCCCCTTCTGGGATTTAGGCTCAGGCCCCTCCAGGTGTGATATGACCTCCCCAATCCCTGCCTCTCAACTCATGGGCCTTCTCCGAAAGGGGATCCCCCCCCCAGATGAGGGACAGAGGAAAAGACTTCATGTGTGTTCGCTCGTGTGTGTGTGTGTTCGTGCATATGTGTGTGTGTTCACGCACGCATGTGTGTGTTCATGTGCGTGTGTGTCTGCTCACACACGTGTGTGTGTGAGCACGTGTGTGTGTGTGTGCGCGTGCATACACAGACTGGGGGGCTTAAACAACAGATTCATTTGCCACAGTTCTGGAGGCTGGAAGTCTAAGATCAAGGTGCTGACAGGGACAGTGTCTGGCGAGGTCTCTCCCCTTGGCTTGCAGATGGTCACCTTCTCACTGTGTACTCACAGGGCATCTTCTCTGTGTGTGTGCAGGGACAGCGTGCTCCCTGGTATCTCTTCTTATGGAGACACTGTTCGTCTCAGATCAGGGCCCCACCCTTATAACCTCATTTAACCTTCATTACTTCCTTAGAAGCCGCACTGGGGGTGAGGGCTCCAACATGTGGATTTAGGGGGACACCATTCTGTGTGTGTGTTTGGAGCAGGAAGACCTGTTTGGCATTCCCGGGGTCACATCCAGGAGGTAGTCACACCTGCCCAAACACCAAGGGAGTTCTTGGTTCCTATGACAGCAGTAAGTCTCCCAGGTGGCAGAGGCTTTTAAACAGTGTCCAGGTGCCACCTGGTCAGGGCAGGCAGGACATGGGTCGCCTGGCATCAGGCCTTGGTGCTGTGGGTCTAACAAACATCCCTTTGGCCTCTGGGAACCCTGGGGGCTCTGCTGCCCACCTACACTAGGCTCTTGCCTCGGTGTCCCTGTCCAGCCCTCTAGGTTGTAATGGCTAGCATGTGACCGTGGCCCTCTCTCCCATCTTGTCCAGGTGCAGTGACCTGGAAGCCCTGACCTGTTCAGGTCCAGCTGCCCACCAACCACCCAGCACACCTGGCATGAGCCCTCCATCCCTGGCTTCTGACTCTGCCCCAGGTACCCAGACACAGCCGTGTGCCCTCCACAGCTGTGTGTCTCCAAGCCTGCACCTCTCTGAGCCTTGCACTCTCTGAGCCCTGCTTTCTCCACCGGCAACACAGGAGTGACCCCTTCAGTGCCACAGAATTGTGCCAGAGCCAGAATGCCTGGAGCTGCATGGCCTTTGCTTCCTCTCCTTACCCAATGGGCTCCAACCCCAGGTCCCCCCTCACCTCCAGTGAAGGTCCCCAGGGGCCACTGGGTTTCTGCTTCATGGCAGCAGCAACACGGGGGCCCTGGATGAGGGGAGGGCGCCTGCCAAGGAAGGAAGAGCCGCCTAGAGCGGGCGCTGCCAAGGAAACCCATGACTGTGGCCAGGCAATTATTTTTAATGAGTCCAACTCTCCTGCAGGCTGTGAGGCCTGGGGTGGACAAGCCACGGCCACAAGAAAGCGGACTGCCAGGGCTTCCCAGCAAACGGGTCAGCTCCATTGGACTGCACCCACTCCGACCTCTTCTGACATTTAAAAAGGACATTTTATAGGACTGTTATTCAGAGAGAAGTAGCATCAACTGCCACAGGTGAAAAAGAGAAAGGAACTCTCAAAACAATATGAATACCATGACAACAAAGCCAAGTTCTGGGCAGGGTGGGCATCGCCCAGGCAGCTCCGGGGGCTGAAGTCTGGCTACTGGGACTCTGAATCTTAGAGCTGGGTGCCTCAGAGCAGCACCTCCATCCCATTGGCTCTGAGCCCACCCTTTCCTCTCTCTTTCTTTAGACAGAGTGACTCACAACTGTGAGGAAGGCGGGACCACAAGGCGGTGGCCCCGAGCTCTTCTCCGAGATGTGGCAAAAAAAGAACTTTCTCCTAAAGAGGGATGCACTATTCCCTAATGCAGACCTGTGACCTGCCTAACCTTCTCCCGAGTGTCCTCAGAGGCTCCAGCCCCCATGGATGAGATAGTGTGAGCAGCCCAGGAAGCCAATTTGGAGGGGAGTTAGGTATGGGGTGGACTTTGAGGCACGAAGAGGGTTTCCACTTTGGGGCGGGGAAGCATACTGCTGGGGAGAGCAGCAGGGGCATACGCGTAGGAGGGAAGGAAGGGAAAGTGGGCATCTCCTTGGAGCCCCACGGGGTCCTCGGGCCCCGGCCATGTTGTATTCAGCATGGGTGGTAGGAGCTACGGCTCCACAGGAAGGGCAACCATCCCAAGAATAGGCCCCATGGGTGCAGCCTGAGCAGAGTAACTTGGTCCTGCCAGCCCCTGGAGAGGCCCTATGGATGGCAGGTACAGGGGTGAGGCTGATCTGCAGCCCAGTGGCAGAGGGAGAGGCAGGGCCAGGGCACAGAGGGAGGGGCAGGATGGACTCCTTAGAGCCCTCTGTTCCTCTAGCTCCAAGTCTTCCTTGCTCCAGGATCAGCCCTAGGCAGTCCTTGGAGGGCAGTCCTGCTGTGAGCCAGCTTCCCATCAGACTGGCCTTCATTGCCTCACGCTATGCTCCTTTCAGCACCTGCCTTCACAGTTGGGGCCACGGGGGAGGCTGGGTGGAGCAGATGGGCCAGGAAAAGGGTCTGGAGGAGTGCAGCTTCCTGAAGGTAGCTGGCCACCTATTGACTCTTGATCCCAGCTCCACACGGACCCTTGACTCAACCACAGACTGACTCCTGAACCCAGGCACATACTGACCCCTACTCCTGACTACACCTTGACTTTGACCCCAGCCATACATTAGCTTCTGGCAGCAATGGTCTTAACCCTTGGCCTCAGCCTACATTGACCTTTTAACCAATCATACTGACCCCTTGCACTAGGCAGACCCTGATGGCCAACCCTGGCCCCACACCAAGCCACACTCTGATTGTTGTCTGAACTTGGCCTTGCTGGAGACTTGGGCTGACCCCAACTATGTATGCCACAGCCAGACACCCTTCTCAGAGGGCCCAGGGCAGGCCCAAGGCCTGGCAGGAGGAGCAGGCACAGCAGGGTAAGGAGCTGGGGGATGTGGCTCCCTGAGTGCTGACTTCAGTGCAGCGCCAGGCACAGTGAGAGGCACTTGGCAGCTTGTGTCGGAAGCAGGAGTGGCTGTGCCCATTGCACAGAATGCTTCTCACTACCAAGTTGCCAGGTGACCTTGGGCCAGCAGCGTGTTCTCTCTGGAGTTCTATGTGCTCAAGAGTGAAAACCGGAGTCTCATGAATTCTAAAGACTCTTACAAGAAAACGAGTGCTACGGCAGCTTGCGGGGCACGGAGCAATTGAGATGATGCATTTAAGGTGCTCAGCACAAAGCCAAGTACACCATAAGTGTTCAATAAATGTGGGTTATTAATGTTACTATTAATAATCCAGCCTGCCCACTTCACTGAGCAGACAGGGACAGGCAGCTTAAGAGTGCAGGAAGGGGCTGCCCGTGGGCAGGAGGATGTTTTAATGAGAGGAAGCGGTAGCGGCAGCCAGGAGAAGGCAGGCGGGGCCCTGCGGGGGATGGGAAATAACACTGTCCTCCCAAGTGCCAGAGCAGGGCCCACCCTGGAGCGGGGAATGATGCTTAAGACAAAGAGAGGGCTCCCCTCCTGCCCTAAAGTTGGCACCATCATAGTAGCTGTTGGTGGGCACAAGGAGGCTGAGCACTGCTGTGTTTAGCAATGAGCTGAGTGCATGACTGGCCCAGCGCAGGGCCAGGATGCAGGCCCAGGTCTGTAGGGCCTTGAAGACCATACCCAGGCCAGGATGATGTCAGCAGTTAGGGAGGCCAGTCGGGGAAGGGAGAGGACAGAGTGCTGGGAGAGGGAACAAGATTTCCCTTCCTGGCCCCTGGCCCTGAGTGGGGTCAGCGAAGGGCCTGTAGCTGTCTCCCAGCTGCCTCCCACAGCCCCTTGTGGCAGGGAGACTGATGGCATTCCCACCTTCCCACATGTGAGATTTCACTCTGCAGCAGGAACCACCTGCCGCTCCAAGGCCTTCATGGTCCTACAGACCTGGGCCTGCATCCTGGCCCTGCCCTGGGCCCAGTTATCCCTGCAACCCACTGGCTTCAGTTTGGGCTGCTGAAAAAAAAGAAAAAAAGGTAACCTCACTCAGGATTCTTGAGAGGACTGCTTGTGGCCAGTATTTACAGATGCCAGGCAACATATTAAGCATCTTCTCCTTTCATCGGTGCCTTCTGTCAGTCTTTTCCAAGGAGTGGTAGAGCAGGTGAGTTCACATTACACGGACACAAGTCAGGGCTTAAGTAATAGACCAGAGCTGTAAGGTTGCAGGGTACATGCCTCAGTGAGAGCCCCTAGGGAGGGGACCGTGGAGAAAGAGGGGGCGGAGAAGCTAGCAGGCTGGGCTTGAGAAGTTCCTTTGCAGACACTTCAAGAGGGGCAACAATTAAAGGCTTTTGGGCAGGGGAGAGGTTTGCTCTTCTATGTAGTTTAGAAAGCATTATTCAACCGAAAGGCAGGGAAGAAATTGGGAGAGGCAAAGTGATGGCAAGGAGACAAGTTGGAGGGATGTAGCTTTGACCCAGGAGGAAGGTGCTGGTGCCAGATGCAGGGAAGGTGTGGTGAATTCACAGTAGGAAGAGGAAGAAGTGGACACCTTTAAGATCTCTTTTGGAAGTAGACTATATGGGATGTTGGTGACTAAAGAGAGGGAAGGGGGGCAATGGCAAGGTTTCTGGGTGGGTGGGGAGGAATTATAAATAAAAACTCTTCTTCTGCTCACAATACTTTTGATACCAAATAAATATGTGGGTTTTTCATAGCAAGCAATTCTCCAATTTTCTGCAGACGTCAACTGGGTATCTGATATTGTTTGGCTCTGTGTCCCCACCCAAATCTCATGTTGAATTATAATCTCCAATGTCATGGGGGGACCTGGTGGGAGGCGATTGGATCATGGGGGCAGATTTCCCCATTGCTGTTCTCGTGATAGTGAGTGCGTGCCCACAAGATCTGGTTGTTTAAAAGTGTGTAGGCCTTCCCCATTCGAGCTCTCCAGCTCCACCATGGTAAGGCATGCTTGCTTCCCCTTCACCTTCCACCATGATTGTAAGTTTCCTGAGGCCTCCAAACCATGCTTCCTGTACAGCCTTAACTGTGGGTGAATTAAACCTCTTTTATTCATAAATTAACCAGTCTCAGGTAGTTCTTTAAAGAAATGTGAGTACAGACTAATGCAATGTCCTACAATGTAATTTCATTCTGACGCTGACTACTGGAAGTTAGTTCAGACCCACCAGGTGAAGGGCTCAGTCCCATAATACTGCTTCTGTTTCAGATATCCATTGCAAGTCACCCAACTAGGCTGCAAATTGGAGGTTTCCATGACTCCCTTCTCAGGTTTAATAATTTGCTAGGATGGCTCACAGAACTCTGAAACGCTTTACTTACTATTACCTATAAAGGATAGAAATGAACATCCAGAGGAAGAGGTACACAGGGCTAGGCTGAGAAGATTCCCAAGCACAGGAGCTTCTGTCCCCTTGAAGTCTGGGGTGTGCCATGCTCCTGTCATGTGGATGCCAACCTGGAAGCTCTTTGAACTCCATTTGGGTTTTTGCAGAGGTTCCATTACATAGACATGATTGATTAAATCACTGGCCACTCATGATTAAGTCAATCTCTAGTCTTCTGGGGATCTGGGGATGGGCTGAAAGTTCCAATCTTCTAATCACAGGCTTGGTTCCCCTGACAACCAGTCCTTCTCTATCCTGAGGCTATTCACGTTGTTAGCATAAACTCAAATACGGTTGAAAGTGGCTTGCTATGAATAACAAGAAACACTCCTGTCACCTCTATCACTTAGGAAACCACAAGGTCCTAGAAGCTCTGTGGCAGGAACTGGGGACAAAAAATAAAATGATAATTTATTGTATTACATTAGGAGCTCAGTGTCAGGAATTGGAGTCAAAGCCCAAATATTATGCTTATCACACGTTGACAGATACAGAGAATGCTGAAGGAACAGTAGCACTGTGGGAACAATAATGCACGTGTCTTTGAACATGGTGAACAATGTGATGTCCAAAGGGAGTCTTGATTCCTCCATAAGATACGTGACTTAGGGCCATGGGGACCACTGGATGAAAGTAGCTTGAGGAGTCATCATCCTCACTGGGGAGATGCACATGAACGACGAGATCACCAGGGAAAATCCCACCAGGGCTGCTGGCAAAGAGGACTCTATTTATGCAGCGTCTTTAAAATCAGGAAAAAATAAGCATGCTCAAAGCTGCCACTTTGACTCTATAATATATTAGAGATCCTAGACAGTGAAATAAGACAAGAAAATAAAATTGAATACATATGGATTGGAAAGGAAAAACTAAAGCAGTATCTTTTGGTTTTTTGTTTGTTTGTTTGTAGATTACATGATTTTTTTTTAGAAAATCGAAAAGAATTTGGACCCAAAGTCCTAGCAATATTAGGAGAACTTAGACATGTAGTTGAATATAAGATCCATATGCAAAAGTCAATTGCATTTCTGTACAGCATCAAGACACTGACAAATGTTGTACCATTTTTGTAGCAACAAAAATTACAAATGTAACTGGAAATAAGTCTAACAAAAGTTGTAAAGGACTGTGAAAAGCAATTTGTAAAATTTCCCTGACACATCTATCATGTCCCACCCAAATATGCCCCTTTTATTTTTACAGACCTAGATAAATGAAGAGATAGCCTATGTTTACGAATTGGAAGATTTGATATCATAACATAATCTCCTCAAATTTATGTAATGGCTTAACACCACTCCAATAGAAACATAACAGAATCTTTTACAGAACCTGACAATTTGCTACTAAAAGTAAAATCAAAGAACAAAAGGCCAAGAATATCTAAGACAATTCTAAAGAAGAAATGCAGGCTACTCTGCCAGGTTTGATTTATTATAGTTTTAGTAAAGAATACTGTGTAGTATTAGCCCAGGAGTAAACAAATTGGCCAATAGACCAAATAGAGCATCCCCAAGCAGATCCATGCATAGGTTGTCAAATTGAGTGGCAAACCAGTGGAGAAAGAAGTGACTTTTCAATAAATGTACCTGGAATAATTGGTTACCCATATGAAAAAAATTAAATTATGTTTCCACCTCACATTATACCTGCACACTGAAATCCACACCAGATAAAGAACTACGTCAAAGCAAATGTCAAAAGCAAAATTTAAAAATCTTTAGAAGAAAATACAGGTAAGAATTTCTGATCTCAAGATAGGAAAGGATTTCTTAAAGTACAAAAAGTGCTAACATAAAAGAAAAAGACTGATATATTTGAAAACATTGTGATTAAGAACTTCCGTAAATCAAAAGACAATTGAGATCAAGTAAAAAGGTAAGTCAAGATGTGAGAATATACTTAAAAAACATATTTCTTACAAAGAATCTGTATCAAGATGAAACAGAAAACATCTCAAGTCAGTAAGAACAAGAAGGAAAAAACTCAATGGGCAAAAATTAAAACAGCTGCTGCACAGAACAGACAATGTCTGCAGATCCCAAGTGCTACCAGTGATTCATATACGCAGGTACAAACCCCGGGATTCCATTTTACTGGCAAAACCAAAGATATTTGATGACACTGAGTGTTCAAGAGAATATGTATCAACAGGATCTCTCAAACATGGCCAACAGGAATGTAGTTCGGGATCATTACTTCAGTGTAATCTTACACATTTCAGCATTTGCAAGCACTGCAACCCAGCAGTTTTACTCCTTGCTATATACCCAAGAAAACAAATTTGCACATGTCCACCAGAAGTTATCTACCAAAATAATTGTGGCAGCACTGTTCATAATGGAAAAGAACCTGGAAACAACCCAAGCCCATCTACAGGAGAATAGATAAGCAAATTGAGGTGTATTCAGGTATTGGATATTATACAGCAATGAAAATTAATGACCTATAGCTACACCTATAATCAATGAATCTTAAAAGCACACGAGTGAGAAGCTGTCTTGGCGGTAGAGCAGCAGTCCTAGCCACCCGGCTGGTGCTGTGTGAGCAGAGATGAACTGCCCAGCAGAGCCTTCCCCCAGTTCCTGCCCTACAGAACTATGAGTGGAATAGAGTGGTACTTCTGAGACACTAAGTTTTGGGGCAGTTATTGCACAGCACTAGGTAACCAGAACTTTATATGATTTTTACCCTGCACAAAAACATCCACTTATTTTTTCCTCCTACATTTGTATTCCATTCCTCCAATAAAGCATTTTGGCACCTCCCACCACCCCACAAAATAAAGCCAGAGCCCTGAAATACTTGGAGCATACAGTTTACGCCATAAGCAATAAGCATTAAAGATTAAGTGTGAACAAAAAGAAGTACAAAGCAACACTTAGGAGGCTGGGTTCTATTTCATTAGGAGTTATTGTTCCTAATTTCTTATTGTGCTTAATTTATAAATTAAAGTTTATCATAGGTACGCATGAAAAGGAAAAATCACATTGTAGACAGGCTTGGTCTTGACCACAGTTTCAGGTGTCTGGTGCAGGTCTTGGAACGCATCACCTGTGGGTAAAGGGCTCCACTGTAATCTGTGTTGTTCTTTTCTAAATCAGCTGTTATAGGGTGTCATTTACTTTTTACTTCTAATTTATAAGCCTTCTTTCATTCCTTTAATCATTTTGAATATTCTTCTTTAATAATTTCTCTCAGATTATTTAATTAACTAAATTTTTCAGGAAACAAATATTTTCTGAACCAGCAAAATGTCACTCCTGATGGGGTAGTTTCTTTGTGGGTGTCCGTGTGTGCGCATGTCTGGCTGATGCTAAGCAAGCTTTGTATTTACTATGGGAATTTTATGGTGGCTAGGTTGTTAAAGCACCCTTGCACTGTGGCTTTATTTGGGTTTATACTAGGTGCTGGGGGTGGGTGTCCCAGGAACTCACCCTGTCTCAGCTTCTTAGCTTATGGTCCCTACACCAAGAGGCAAAGTTAAAAGCCAGACTCCAGGTCCTCAGGAGGGGAGGCCCAGGGTTTCGGTTTGTCACGGAAGATTGTCTTCTACATATGAACTTCTCATAGAGAAACTTCAGAACGCTAAAGACAAAAAGAAATTATAAAAGAACACAGAGAGGAACAAAAGTTTGCCTCCAAAGAACAAAGCTTGAACTATCAAGAAGTTTCTGAACAGCAGCAACTGTGGCCTAAAACAACAGAAAAATATCTTCAAAGCACTGAAAGCAAATAGATGCCAAACTAGAATTTTATATCTGGCCAAATAATTACTTAAGAATGACAGTGAAATAAAGACATTTTCAGACAGGCTGAAAGAGTTTACTGCTAAAAGTTCTTTGCTAAAAATCTCTAGAGTGTACTTCAGGAAGGAAGAAATTGAGCTCCAAACAAAAGAGTAATGCATGAAAAGACAGCAAATGAATTGGTAGAACACATACGTATAGTGAAATAAGTATTGACAGTAAATCTCAATGGTATTAATAAGGATTATGTTGGTGATGATGAAATGAAACTAAAATATTACATTATAATACCATGTAAAATGGAAAAGAGGATCAGAGCAAGCATATTCTAAGGTCTTTATAGCATTCCAGAGAAGGTAGAGCTTCACTAATTGTTGACTTCATTGAGTCAAGTATGCATGTTAATCCTTAAGCTGATAAGCAACTTCAGCAAAGTCTCAGGATACAAAATTAATGTGCAAAAATCACAAGCATTCTTATACACCAGTAACAGACAAACAGAGAGCCAAATCATGAATGAACTTCCATTCACAATTGCTTCAAAGAGAATCAAATACCTAGGAATCCAACTTACAAGGGATGTAAAGGACCTCTTCAAGGAGAACTACAAACCACTGCTCAGTGAAATAAAAGAGGACACAAACAAATGGAAGAACATACCATGCTCATGGATAGGAAGAATCAATATCGTGAAAATGGCCATACTGCCCAAGGTAATTTATAGATTCAATGCCATCCCCATCAAGCTACCAATGAGTTTCTTCACAGAATTGGAAAAAACTGCTTTAAAGTTCATATGGAACCAAAAAAGAGCCCGCATCTCCAAGACAATCCTAAGTCAAAAGAACAAAGCTGGAGGCATCACGCTACCTGACTTCAAACTATACTACAAGGCTACAGTAACCAAAACAGCATGGTACTGGTACCAAAACAGAGATATAGACCAATGGAACAGAACAGAGTCCTCAGAAATAATACCACACATCTACAGCCATCTGATCTTTGACAAACCTGAGAGAAACAAGAAATGGGGAAAGGATTCCCTATTTAATAAATGGTGCTGGGAAAATTGGCTAGGCATAAGTAGAAAGCTGAAACTGGATCCTTTCCTTACTCCTTATACGAAAATTAATTCAAGATGGATTAGAGACTTAAATGTTAGACCTAATACCATAAAAATCCTAGAGGAAAACCTAGGTAGTACCATTCAGGACATAGGCATGGGCAAAGACTTCATGTCTAAAACACCAAAAGCAACGGCAGCAAAAGCCAAAATTGACAAATGGGATCTCATTAAACTAAAGAGCTTCTGCACAGCAAAAGAAACTACCATCAGAGTGAACAGGCAACCTACAGAATGGGAGAAAATTTTTGCAATCTACTCATCTGACAAAGGGCTAATATCCAGAACCTACAAAGAACTCAAACAAATTTACAAGAAAAAAACAAACAACCCCATCAAAAAGTGGGCAAAGGATATGAATAGACATTTCTCAAAAGAAGACATTCATACAGCCAACAAACACATGAAAAAATGCTCATCATCACTGGCCATCAGAGAAATGCAAATCAAAACCACAATGAGATACCATCTCACACCAGTTAGAATGGCGATCATTAAAAAGTCAGGAAACAACAGGTGCTGGAGAGGATGTGGAGAAATAGGAACACTTTTACACTGTTGGTGGGATTGTAAACTAGTTCAAACATTATGGAAAACAGTATGGCGATTCCTCAAGGATCTAGAACTAGATGTACCATATGACCCAGCCATCCCATTACTGGGTATATACCCAAAGGATTATAAATTATGCTGCTCTAAAGACACATGCACACGTATGTTTATTGCAGCACTATTCACAATAGCAAAGACTTGGAATCAACCCAAATGTCCATCAGTGACAGATTGGATTAAGAAAATGTGGCACATATACACCATGGAATACTATGCAGCCATAAAAAAGGATGAGTTTGTGTCCTTTGTAGGGACATGGATGCAGCTGGAATCCATCATTCTTAGCAAACTATCACAAGAACAGAAAACCAAACACCGCATGTTCTCACTCATAGGTGGGAACTGAACAATGAGATCACTTGGACTCGGGAAGGGGAACATCACACACCGGGGCCTATCATGGGGAGGGGGGAGGGGGGAGGGATTGCATTGGGAGTTATACCTGATGTAAATGACGAGTTGATGGGTGCAGCACACCAACAAGGCACAAGTATACATATGTAACAAACCTGCACGTTATGCACATGTACCCTACAACTTACAGTATAATAATAATAAATAAATTAAAAAACAAAAAAAAAAACAAAAAAAAAAAATAAGAGTAATCATTAAAAGAATAGAGGCATTGGATTGAACCTTATGAAATTGCTGATATCTGACCAATTTTGACCAACATAATGGCAATTTCATATGGTTCAACCTAATACACTGGAGAACTCTGAAACCAGAAAAGGTGAAATAGAGAAAGAAAAAAAAATCAATCACACCCATGGAAGGTAAGAAAGGTAATGGGAGAGGCACAAAGGAAAACTGTGGTAAATGCCCCAAAAGGAGATGACAGAAGTAAATGTGAGTACTAAACCCTCAAATTAAAGACAAACTCTCAGGTGAGACAAAGCTAAGTTTTTTAATGTGCTAATTATAGGAAACACACTCACAACAAATTGGTCCAAACTTCAGTAATAAAAGGATGAAAAAAATAAATTAATTGTTAATAAATTTTGAACATAGCTATAGCTATGTTAATATAAATCAATTATAAATTTTAAAAAGTATTTAAGCATATAAGTTTGAAAAAAGTATTGTTGGGAAAAAAGATAGTGAGTATATAAAGATAACAGGAAAACTTCACTAGGAATTTACCAGAAAGATATAAAAACTGAACTTGTGTGCCTCAACAATTAGCCTTTAAATTACTAAAAAGCAAAAATTGGAACAAAAAAATAAGGAAAAATGAACAAATTCTTACTCATAGTGGGAGATTATAGTATTTGCCTCTCAGAAATTGATAGATAAGAAAAATAACAAGAAGTTAACTAAAGATATAGGACACATAAACACTGCAAGTAAAACCTTGATATAATGTATGCATATGTGCGTCACAGTACAAACATATAGAGTACTTAGCACCCACAGCAAGGGGGCACAGATTCATTCCAAACACTTCACTTCATGGCCTCATTTAATTAATAGCACCTGCTAGGGAAGTGATGTTATTATTGCCATTTTAAAGTTAGTGACGTGGTGGGCTAAGCATGAGACGGGAATTCCAGAAAGAATGAGAATGGATGAGGATCGTTAGACGAGTTGCTCAATATCACTGCTCATCAGGGAAATGCAAAATCATGTATAAAGTTAGAAGCATAGCTGTACCAAGCATTGACAAAGGACAGGTGATGGATGTGTAAACTGTTGCTGGCTGGGGGCCAGTGGGCATGGCCCGCCTGGAAGAGCAGTTGGGAGATACTTAGAAAAGTTGAAGATGCACTTGTGTTACTATCCAGAAACTCAATGTTTAGGTACCCACTCTAGAGAGATTCCCATTCACGTGCACCTAGAAGATATGTGGGAGGGTATTTGTTGCCACATTGTTTGGGACTACAATTTAAAAAAGGAAAAATAATGTTGTTGGTAAGGCTGTGATACTTACACTTTCTTCAATTCATAAAATGGAATTTTTCAGCATGAATTAATACCAAAGATACAATGTTGACCAAAATAAAGCAAGGTACCAAAGTGATGGCAGCAACTGCTCCAGACAGCCTGCCACTGCCATCATGCCAACTGCAGCACTGAGGCATGGCAGGGGATGCATGCTCCATGGAGCCAGCAGGAGCCAGGGACAAGCGGGAGCTTCACCCCTTCTGAGTTGGGGCAGGAGCTCCCTGGGTGCTGCTGCAGCCGCCCAACCTGTGGCTGCAGACCCAGGCCTTCCACTCCATGGAACAGGCAGGAGCCCCACCCTCCCAGGAAGGGCTGCACAGAACTTGGGTGGCTGCAGATTTGAGCCTCCCTGTGCTCTTGGGGGTGGGGATAAGGCAGAAGCCTTGCCCTCCTGGGTGCAGCTGCAGCCACCCAAACTGTGGCTGTAGATCTGGGCTTCCCACTCCACAGAGCAGGCAGAAGCCTTGTGCCCCACCTCCCCACAACCCACCTCCCTATGCGAAACTGCACCTGCCCTAACCGCAGCTGCTGACTCAGGCATGCCTGAACTCTTGGAAGGCCCCCCTTCCCTGGCAGGCTCAGAAATGCCTGCTCCTGCTGTCTTCCCTCTGCTGTCAGTGCCCACTCCAATCTAAGAACAAAGTAAGGGCCAAGCATGGGTGCCATGAAGGGCAGCAGTAGGCAGGCAGACTCCTGAGTGGAAGGGGGCACTCCCTGGTGAGGCCTGACCAGAGTGGGAAATCGTGGTGCCTTTTCCAGGCAGCCCATAGCTGCCCATGGACCAATCCACATGCGTTTCCTCCCCTCTGAAGCCCATAAAAGCCCTTGGTTCAGCCAGAGCTGAGCAGACAACTGGACAACCAGCTGCAGAGAGGAGCTACCCTCTCTCCTTAGAGCTTCAGAGACCTGCACAGATGTCGGGACTACCAGCTGCAGAGAGAAGCTACCCTCTCAGGGCCTCTTCTCTGCTGGGAGCAGCAGAAGTCTGGACGACCTGCTGCAGAGAAGAGCCACCCTCTCCAAGGCTTCCTTTCTGATGAGAGCAGCAGAGATGGGGACAACCAGTTGCGAAGAGGAGCCGCCCTCTCTTGCGTCTCCTCTCTGCTGAGAGCTGAACACTCATTGAATTGACCTGCCAGCAGAGAGGAGCCACCCACTCCAGGCCTCCTCTCTGCTGAGAGCTGAATACTGGATGGGACAACCTGCCTACAGAGAGGAGCTACTCACTGTGGGTCTCCTCTGAGCTGTTCTAATACTCAGTAAGCCTCCTTTTCATCTTGCTCACCCTTCACTTGTCTGCATACCTCATTCTTCCTGGATGCAGGCCAAGAACTCAGGCAAAGGTGCCACCAGCCACAGACGCTTCCAGCCAGAAAAGTGACACACGAAAGATCCCATAACATTTTGGGGGCTCATCTGGGATCTGTGGAAAGGTGAGTAAAAGTGGATCTGCCTTTTGGCCACATTTAACAATAGTTAAACATTTAACAATAGTTAAAATGAAAGAAAAATACTGAGCATCTGTCAGCCAGTTAAAAGTGACTAGTGTGGCTGGCAAACTTATGACACAGAGAGAAGGCTTACTGGAAAGGACACCATCAATCCCCCATCACCCTCAGGTGTTGGGAATGTTGGCTTTGTTCAAAACCAGTTTCCCTTCACGGAGGCCTAGCTGTCCCGTGGGACCAGAAGGAGGTCCTAGGGCAATTGAAGGTATCTGGCTGAGGCTACACCTTGGTGTTATCCAAAGGCCCCTGAACTAACTCCAGTCCCCAACCACCTGTTAGGGTGTCAGCAAAAGGACCTCTCCCTCCCTCCCTTCCTTCCTTCCTTCCTTCCTTCCTTCCTTCCTTCCTCTCTCTCTCTTTTTCTCTTTCTTTCTTTCTTTCTCTTTCTTTCTTTCTTTCTTTCTTTCTTTCTTTCTTTCTTTCTTTCTTTCCTTCTTTCTTTCTTTCCAGCTGTCATGGTTCCTGTCTCTTCTTTATATACAATGTTAAATGTTAAGAATGTTGTTGTAAACCACAGAAATATTGCTGGGTAGAATGAGCATTTGGCTTAGTCATCAGGAGTGTAAATGAGAACAATGTGGTGTCTGTCTGTTCTTAGAAGCAAGAAGAATATAATGATTGAGAGTTTTCTTTCCCCTGATGAAGGAACCCATATGCATAGGACAAGAGGCTTTTTCCCCAGGCACCTTCCCCTCCCCTACACTTAAGCTGTAATTTTGGGAAGAATCTCATGAGGCCAGGTTCCCAATTTCCAGGACTTCCTTTCTCTCCCTTGTTTGAAGAGGACCTGGTCCCGCAGCTTCAACTGTTTATGATAGGGAAGCAATGGAGGGGTTGCCTTGCTGGTTGCTGGCTTCAATTTGGTGAGGGCCAACTGAGACTAATTTAATGGATCCATACACCCTCCTGAGGTATCTTTTCCCCAAGTTTTGGTTTGAGGCCCTAGAAAGGAAAACTAGATCTGAGAGATTCAAAGGTATAAGACAGCAGAAGTCTAGGGCACAGCACAGGTGAGCATGACTAATTCATGCTGATTAGGGCCCTTCTGCTTCATGGATAGAGGTCATGCTCACATCTATGGCACAGATGAGGTCTAGGGAACTCAAAGGTTACTGAGAGCAGGAGGCTTAGGCACCACACAGGTGAGTGCAAATATTCCTGCTGGCTATGCCTCCTCTGTCTTCATGGGTGAAGGTTGCACCTGCACCCACAGTCAGCACCTGCACAGGTCACTGGAACTCAGGGATATAAGGTCAGAAGAAAGAAATGGTATACTTTCTTTGTCTCCCTCACATACCCTGGGTATTCACTGGAAAGAGAAAGGAACAAAGGAATGCCTTTTTCCCTCTTTTCAGATGGGTAACCAACCATCTTCAGCCTGCACTCCCCTTGAGTGTATTCTGAATCAATGGGACCCCTCTGACCCTCAGACTGTAGAGAGAGAGAGGAAAAAACCTTTTTCCTCCTCTGTCCTCTCTTCCAGATGGGTTACCAACCATCTTCAGCCTGCATTCCTCTAGAATGTATCCTGAATCATTGGGACTACTTAGACCCTCAGACTCTGAAGAAAAAGCACCACCCCCATACTCCTTTTGCACATATTCCTGATTTCATCAGCTTTGGGTGTGGCCAAATTTTGTTCCGCAGGGAGGAGAAGCGTGAGCTCAGGATGGAAGCATTAATTTCAGTACCATTCTGCAGCTGGACTTTTTCTGTAAAAGTGAAGGCAAATGGTCTAGAATTTCATGTATGCATGCTTTCTTTGCCTTGCAAGGTAGTCCGGACCTTTGCCAACATTGTAGGATTGATTCAGCCCTCCTAGTGGCCATCTCAGGAGAGACTTCAGGCACAATCCCAGGGAACTAGGGAATAGCAAAAGTTGCCCACCCATACAAGTCACCTAGAGAGGTTTTGAATACCCTGTTGCCTATGCCAGACCCTAAGCTGGTGAAATCCACCCCTCTGAGGTGTTTTGAAATGGATTGGCCATTATCCACCTCTCAACTCCCCAGCTGATTCCCATGGATATGCAGAATTGAAAGCCTTTCAACAAGATGGTGGAGGGGTAGCAGCCTGGCAACTGTGTTGGGGACAGACTTGACTCAGGAATAAACAGAAAGCCAAACAGACTCATAGCAATGTGCCCAATTCCAATAAAACTGAGAAGATTGTCGAGGAGCTAACCCTCTCCCCAAAATGGGTCAGCCCCTCCTTTCTCCACAAGTGAGTAAATGGAGACATGTATTTTGGATACCTTAGTTTTGGATAAAAACACTCAACATTGTAAAAATATTTTTTTACTTAAATTAAATGTTCAACAAACCCACTTGTATTCAAAATATTACTAACAGTTTTGGATGCCTGACAAAAATGGTTTGTGGTGGAATATTTTTAAAGCATTGACAGATGTTTATTTTCTTTGCAATTTATTTTACTCTGTTATGTTAGGGACTGCTATTTGCTACATTGTATCCATTCTCCACTTCTTCCTTAAGAGAGACCCTGATATTACTTGGAACAGCAATGAGTTCGAAAATTTTGTTTCCCTTCCTCCCTTGCAGCCAGGCATGACCATGTAACAGTTTGGGCTGCTGAGCCAGAAGAGAAAGAGTACTAGAGCTAGACTTCCAGGAAGGCTGCTCTAAGAAAGATGACTCAGAGGTTGCTTTTTTTAGTTTTGAGGTTTTTTTCCCCCTCTACTTCCTGCTTCTTGGAACTAAGATATGATGTCTGGAACTCCAGCAGCCATTTTGGATCATGAGGTGACTGTGAGACTGGAAGTCACATCCTAGAATGGAGCACCAAGACCAAAGCCCCTAAAGCTGCCATATAAGACCTGGACTTCAAACCAGCAAGCTTCTTCCATTTGTGAGAGAAATAAGCTTAGGTTTTGTTTCAGCCAATGTTATCTTTGTTTTCTGTTATGAGCCACTAAATGTGATCCCACTTGTTATCCCAGTCATTCTCCCAACATCCTAGACCCATTAATAGCATTCTGCACTCACAGTCCATCAGTGGTGCAAGATTATTACACAATTTTAAATTCAAAAGTGATTTAAATGATTTTGCAATTCTGTGCTGCTGAGATATGTGCTTTTTTTAACTTGCAAAATATACTATTGAAATCTATAGTTAAAAAAAATGAGTCTCGAAATCCTAGTTTTTGCTTACCAAAATCCAAAGCCTCAAAGCACATTCTGGGGAGAAGGTTTTGCTACAGAGAAGTGACATTAAAGGATCTTTGACTATCTGGGCCGCACTGTACCCACTCTGCAGGACAACATGAGCTCCTGTGAGCTGGAGGGAGGAAGACAGTTGGGGAGAAAATGGGAGTGTTCGGTGCAGAAGGGGGGCCTGGGACTTGCCCTTCTGGCCAGAAGTTAATAGAAGTGGGAGGGAAATGACAGAGCAGAGAAAAGCAGGACAATGGGTCATGAGCTAGAATCCTGCCATCTTTGAGTAAAGAGTGGAGGTACATAGGTTTTGGGGGGCATCTTGGCAAAGGCCTCTGAGGCAGGCCGTGGGGTCTCTACCCACCTGAGGCCAGGGGGTCATCCAAGTTCTCCTTGGCAGACCTGAGTCATCTGGAAGATCAGAGGACCCGGAGTGCCATGAATAGAAGCAGAAAGACCTCTCAGCAGTGGATCTAGAATGCTGATGTCTCCCTAGGACTGGAAGAGCCTCCTGATGCTTGCATCTTGGCAAGTCCCTTCAAGAAAGAGAAGTGGGGGAGCACTGAGCTAGCAGTGAACCCGTTAATTGGCCAAGTTTTTCATGAGCTATGATCAAATCTTGAAACAACTGAGAGTGATCTTGAAATGATTAGAAAATCATTTTCCACACTGCTGTCACTGCAAGGTGTTCACCTGTGTGGCAGATGTGGCTCTCTGGCCCTCAGGTGGCAGGAGCAGAGCCCAAGCCAGGAGACAGAAAACCAACCTAGGGGACGGGGCCAAAGGAAGAGGTCTACTACGAGCTGAGGATGGGCACACAGGCAGGCCAAAGACGGCCCAAGCCATGCCTAAAGAGGAAGGTTGGAATGGGAAAATCACCTGTAGCGCTTATGCATTTCTAACACGAGTTCCTACTAATTGATACACAAAAGATATAAAATCCAACAAAAAATTGTGTAAAAAAAGATATATTAGCAACTAACGGAGAAAGATACAAAAGTGGCCAATAAATGCATACAAAGATACTAAACCTTATTAGTAGCCAAGAAAATTCAAATTAGAATTATAACAAGATAACATACCTTTATCCAAGAGATTGGCAAAAATTATAGAGTCCCAACATTCATTGCTGGGGAGATAGTGGGGGGAAGAGGTACCCTTATCACTGCAGGTTGGAATTGGCATTGATGCCACCTAATTTGAATACAATTTCTTAGTATTTATTAAAATAAAACATGGCTCAACCCAGCAATCCCATTACTGGCATATACCCAAAGGGATATAAATCACTCTATTATAAAGACGCATGTATACATATGTTCATTGCAGCACTATTCATAATAGCAAAGACATGGAATCAACTTAAGTCCCCATAAATGATAGACTAGATGAAGGAAATGTGGTAGACACCATGGAATACTATGAAGCCATGACAAAAAAAGAATGAGATCATGTCCTCTGGAGGGACACAGATAAAGCTGGAGGCCATTATCCTTGGCAAACTAACACAGGAACAGAAAACCAAATACCATATGTTCTCACTTATCAGTGGGAGCTAAATGATGAGAACACATGGACACATAGAGGGGAACAACATACACTGGGGTCTAATTTAACTTAAACGTTAAATTTAAAAATAAATAAATAAAATAAAATATGGCCGTACTGGTTGGCATAGGAATCTCACTTAGAGAATTTATTTTACGAAGTTAAAAAGAAAAAGACCAAGTGCAGTGGCTCACACCTGTAATCCCAGCATTTCGGGAGGCCAAAGGGGGTGGATTGCTTGAGCTCAAGAGTTCAAGACAAGCCTGCACAACATGACAAAACCCTGTCTCTACAAAAAAATGCAGAAATTACCCAGGCATAGTGGTGCACGCCTGTGGTCCCAGCTACTGAGGAAGCTGAAGTGGAAGGATCACCTGAGCTCGAGAGGTGGAGGCTGTGGTGAGCCTTGATTGCAACACATTTCAGCCTGGGCAACAGAATGAGACCCAGTCTTATACCATGTACAAATATTTAGTGAAGCATTTTGGTAGTAGAAACGCCCTGGAAGCAATCTATTCGCAGACCGTTGCCTGCACAACGTAAAGCCTGTTCATCTTGCAGACAGATATCCAGCAAGGAGATAGTGGCACATGAGCATAGGATGTCTGAGAGGGTTCTTGTAGGCTTATGCATGACAGACCCCAGTGGCAACCTAAGAAGCAGCTCCCACTGCAGTGTGCTCATTGGGGTTCATGCTGTGCTTCAATACTAAGTTGCCTCTGCCCACTTTGGAGGGGGCATGGGCTCAAGAGAGGCGCTGGTCCCCACCACATCTGCCACACCCGGGTTGCCTGCCTGGACCCTGTAGTCACTTCAGCATGACCCCTGGTGGATGGCATGCCAGGTGTTTGTAAAATCAAACCACAAACGATACTTTTAATGTACACATTTGCTTGTATAGACTCATGTGATTATGGGGAAAGATACAATAGGAATGAAGAATAGAGGCAGCAGACATTGTTTTTCTACCTTTTGTCTCTTTTTTCTGGTTTTGGTAAAGACCTTCTATATTCATAATTTATGAAATTTTAGTAAAAGGGCTATAGTAAAAAAAAGTCAAAGAGAAGGGTTTATTTAAGAGGATTGAATACACAAGACAAAAATTTTTGATGGGAAAAATTCTCTTCATGTCACTTGGACATTTTCTCTTACAAGTGACTCAAAATCAGCTAATAAAAGCCTACTTAATAAAATACAAAATCCAATTCATAATACACCTTTTATCAAATTCTAAAA
This sequence comes from Papio anubis, assembly GCF_008728515.1. NCBI lineage: Eukaryota > Metazoa > Chordata > Mammalia > Primates > Cercopithecidae > Papio > Papio anubis. The sequence goes on from NC_044977.1 coordinate 46,730,867, forward strand.
AAATTAGAACTACCTCAATTTGATCAAACATCTGTGAGAAACCTACAGCAAATATGTTGCTTAATGGTGAAACATTTAAAATATTTCCGTTAAAGCCAGGAGGAAGCTAAGGATGAAGCCATCAAATTACTGATTCCTTATTTAGCACCGTAAGTATGTCACACTCTCTCCTTGTTTCTATTAACCTCCCATGCCTCTTGTTTGAATTATCAAATTTTCTTTGATCCCCCTTTTCCTTAATCTGTTTGAAATTTTACATTCTATTCTAATTCATGTTGTGGTTCCCAATGGAAACATACACTTCGACTTATAAATGTGTCAGAGTCTAGAATTTCATTGTTCTCTTATATTCAGCCTCTAGGTCATCTCCAGGAGCTAGACAAGAACTTTAATAACGTCTAGCTCCTTCTGAAGTGCCCCATGCCCCAAATGTCTATGTCAAAGTCTTCTGGAATTTTAATTCTAGATCGCCCTTCCAGATCTTTCTTCCAGAATCATACTTATCTAGACTTAATAATATAGCTAACGAATTTCCTTGCTTTCTGATTCTTCTTGCATCCCACTTTTTCTAGGATTTTTTGCTTCTTTTCCCCTGGCTGAAAAACATTATTCATACTTTTGCCATACATAACAGCTGAATTCAAACCTCCCTGAACAGAAAAGCGGTTTAGTAGCTTGCACATTATAAGTTGTGTATTCTAAGTTCAGGGGGAAGCTCAGGCTTCAGGTCCAGTCTGAGTAGGAGTCTGGCTTTTTGTCCCTTTTCTGTAGGCTCTTTCTTCATGTGGCCTTGCCCTTGAGCTGACACTTCTTGCCTCCTTCACTCTTCCTCCAAAACATTTGATTGATCATAGAATTCTAGATTTGGAGTTACTCCCCTCTCGAAGCTCTAAGGATGTTGCACCGCTGCTTTCCACAGTCATTGATGCTGTCACGCAAAGTCTACTGTGAGCCTAATTCTGCTTTCCATGCAGGTCTCAGCTTTCAGGCAGCTTTTGGAATGTTCTCTCTACCATACTTCATACTCCCAAAGGGTGTTATCCTTGTAGCCTGCTAAGGATTCACATCTTTCTTTCATTGGGAGAATTCATATAGCCATAATTTCCTCGTATTTTGCTGTCATCCAAATGTTCAGGCTCTCCATGTTAGACGACTTCTGGATCCTGTGGACGATGGATCCTGTGGATCCCCAGGATGATGGATCCTGGGAGAGTTCCATGTTAGATGACTTCTGGATCCTCAGGACGACGGATCACGGAAGAGCTCCAAGTTAGATGACCTCTGATCCTCAGGACAATGGATCATGAGGGAGCTCCACGTCGCATGCCATGTGGATCCTCAGGATAACGAATCCCAGCAGAGTTCCACATTAGATGACCTGTGGATACTCAGGACGATGGATCCCGAGGGAGATCCATGTTAGATGACCTCTGATCCTCAGGACAGATTGTGAGGGAACGCCACATCCCATGATGTGTGGATCCGCAGGATGACAGATCTCAGGGGAGTTCCATGATAGATGACTTCTGGATACCTAGGATGACAGTTCCCAGGGGAACTCCATATTTGATGACCTCTCATCTTCAGGATGATGGATCCTGGGGGAGCTCCATGTTAGGTGACCTGTGGATCCTCAGGACAATGGATCCCAGGGGAGCTCCATGCTAAATGACCTGAGTATCCTCTGGACGATGGATCCCAGGGGAGCTTCACATTAGATGACCTGTGGATCCTCAGGACAATGGATTGCAGGAGAGCTCCATTTTTGATGACCTGTGGATCCTCAGGATGATGGATCCTGGGAGAGCTCTATGTTAGATGGCCTGCAAATCCTCAGGATGATGGATCCTGGGAGAGCTCCATGTTAGATGACCTGTGGTCCTCAGGACAATGGATCCCGTAAGAGATTCACATTACATGACCTGTGGATCCTCAGGGCAATGGATCCCAGGAGGACTCCATGTTACATGACCTCTGATCCCCAGGATGATGGATCCCTGGGGAGCTCCACGTTAGATGACCTGTGGATCCACAGGAGAGCTCCCTGGGTGACTGCTCTGTCACATTCTCCATCTCTCTCTTGCCCAAATATCTAGTTTTTTATTCCTCAGTCCTATCTATTCTGTGATTCAAATCATCAACATAACTTTGGATTCCAACAACCTTGTTTTTCATCCCAAGTATCTTTAATTGGCTTTTAATATAAGCACACTAAAAGGACTTAGGGAGCTGCTGGTTTATTTGAATAAGCATTGAGGAATTCCATGCATCTGTATCTTTGACAGAATATACAAAGCAGAGGCAAGAGGGACATTGGAAGCAGATGGACTACTGTCAGGATCCTGGGAGGAGGACTTGGAGGCGCATGACAACACAAAGTAAGGGCCCTGGCTGGGATGGGCAGGGATGAGTGGAGCAGAAATGGGGCTAGAGTTTGGGGATGGGGGAAAGTCCAGGTGGAAGAAAGGGAGGCTGGCAGCAATATGGGTGACAGAGGTTAGTGTGCAATGTGGGCAAGGAACACTGGGACCCCGTGCACGTAGGTGCCACTGGAGGTCTGCATGATGCGCAAAAAAGCTGAGCCACCCAGAGGCCTGAACCCGATATAGGGATAGAGGGCCAACATGGGCTGCCTGGCCACAGCCACAGGCCCAGGAGCAGGAGGTGGCTCCTGAAACCCCACCTCAGGCTGGGCTGCATGGGGACCGGGGCCTTCCTGCACAATTCCGGGCATAGGAGCTGCTTCAGTAAAAGAGAAGGCTAGGTTCTGCCCGGCTTCTGGTTCCCCCTGGTGGCCTGGCTCTCCATGGTAGTTCAGATGGATGTACATGTCTGGCCCCTCTCTCTGGCCGGGGACCCTGTGGAGCACGGCCCCACTGCCACGGGCTCGACCTGCCCGCCAGCTTCCTCCCCTGCGCCGGCCTCTTCCTGCAGGACGAGCCAGCTCTGTGCGAGCTGGGGGCTCCCATCTCAAGGGTTTCACGTAAGCAGTGGGTTTTGCGGGTTGGACTGGCTCTACAGGGTCTTCATGGTCCACACTAGAGCAGCCTGGCTCTGTAGGAGGCCCACCTGAAGCTAAAAGAGAAGCAGAGTGTGAGGAGATGGAGTAGGGGCCACCCAGGAAGCCTTCAGGAAGGGAGACAAAGAGAGGGGTTCAGGGAGGGCCCAGGGGAACCCAGGCAAACAGAGTGAAGGTCAGGAGATGCCTGCAGGGTGAGCCCTCAGGAGCACTGTCTGTCCAAGGGCCTAGCCTGGGCTCAGCACTTTCCATGAGCCTCTCAAGTCCTTGCAATGATCTTGTCAGTCAGATATTATGATCGCCATTTTACTAATAAGTAAATGAGTCTACAGTTCCCTGCAGAGGCTGAGTTTGAATAAAAATGACACATTGCCTGCCCTTGCTGTGCTTAAACCTCAGTAGGAGAGACAAACAGAACACCTAAAAATGAATGATGCTAATGAGCGACCAGTTAGGAGGTGAAGGGTGTCACAAGGGAGGTGGGTCTGGATCCAGAATGCCTGGGCTGTATTCCCAGGCAGCTTCACTTATCTGGGCATCAGTGCCCCTTTTCATAAATTGGTATAATAACATGCCAACCCCTGGGTCCTTAAAAGAACTGAGTTACTAGAAGAGAAATGGTTAGATTAGTGTCTGGTTCAAGTAAGCTTCTTAACATGTATTGGGAAGGAGATGATCAGAAAGTCTTATTGGAGAAGTTAACATAAGCTGGGGATATCAAGGATGATGGGTGGGATTTAGAAAGGCAGAGGTGAGAGAGGATTAGTGGGGATAGCAGAGAGGGATAGGATTCCAGGTGACAGGGGGGCCGGGGGTAGTTGTATGGCTTCCAGGAGGAAAGAAGCCTAGGGTAGCTATAAGCTAGCTTGGTAGGGAGGGGAGGTGTTCACACAGATACATGATTGAGCAATGGAACAGAACAGGAAGTTCAAAACTAGACAAATGTCTATAGAAATTTTATCAATGACAGAGCAGGCTTTGAAGATCATCTGAATATTCCTCCTAGGGAAACCTGTGTAGCCTAAGAAAAAGTCCCAAGAAACTGGCATCTAGGGTTGCCCAGTTACATAGCCCAACCATATATATTCTGTGGAATGCAATCAACAAGCCCCATCCACAGGCTTGGGGCTCCCAACAGCTTCTTCTGGGTCCCATTTTTAAACCATAAGCAGCAATCAGAGATCGCCAAACATCAGAGGAAAGGCTCTAACACAAGAGATAGAACAATAACACAAAAAAAGCCAACTTGGAGGAAACAGTTTATGCCACAGATGAGACTTTCCAAAAACATCTATAATTAATATCCCCAGAGAGATAGAAGGAATTTTGCCCATGAATCAATTATAGGGTACTTTTGAAAAGGAATATTCAGAAAAACTACAGCTTTTTGAAATTAAAATTGTGAGAGCAGAAATAAAAATCTCCATGGAAATTCTGGAGGATAGTGTTGAGAAGATCTCCCAGAAAAGAGAGCTTAAATCCAAAATGATGGAAAGGAAGGAAGATAAAATAAAAGAAAATTAGAAGTGTATTGTTACTGAGACACATTCCCATAAAATTCCAGAGTAGTGGTGACAACGAAAGATTCTAAAATCTTCCAGAGAGGGAGAAAGAGAAAGGGAGGAAAGGCAATATGGAAAGGGTCAAGATTCAACATGTCTCAAAAATCAGACAGCTCAAAAGCAGCAATTAAATCTAGAAGATAATAGAAAATGTCTTCAAAATTTTTGAATGAAATGGATTTCCCACCCAAAATTTGATATCCAACCAAAGTATCCCTTAGGAATTAGAACGAAGATGTTTGCAGACAAGCAAGATCTTAAATAATTTCCCTTCAAGGCATGCTTTACTGTAATGTGTCTATCAAACTAGACAAGATTAAAAGATTTAGGACAGTGTATGAAGGGAAATGTTTTCAAGAGTAATTTGGCAATAGCCATCAAATTCCAATACCTCCAGAAAAGAACAAGGTGAGAGTACTGGTTTATCATACACAGATCGAGATATAGTGTGAGAATTCACTCTTCCAAAGAGAAAAAGTAAAATAAGAAAGAAAAAGACACCAGACATAGGAAATTGGATAAAATTCAAAAGAGGAAAAGGAATTTCCCAGATGATACGGAAGGGAGATCCTGGAGTGGCAGCTGGGAGCTGACTGGGAGCAACCAGTCCCCGTTGGAGCAGGCTATGAGAAAGTGAAACTGAGAGAATGCTTGATTGGGTTTGAATTTAAGCAACTGGGGAAGAATTGGGGAATGGACTCGTGATAAGTGAACACATAATAACCGAGGAGAAGTATTAAGTCCTGGAAAACTCAAGTTATGCAAGAGGTGCAAAGTAATCCTAGTGTCCTCCTGGCTCCTGGGCAGTGGGGGAGGAGCACAGGGTGTGTGCCCTGGGATGGGTGTGGCTGGGTGAGTGGTGGTGGTGGTGGGAATGTGTGAACTACAGCTAAATACTCCACTAGTCTAGCGGGAAGACCATAAATAAAGTCTAAACGGAAAAAGAAATAGCAGTAGGCTACGCATGTTATTTAAAGAATGAGAGGAAATGCTAGAAGTAATGGCTACCCAGATGGAGGTGGTGGTCCCAAAGGTGCGGGAGACTGAGAAGGAGCAGGGGCTGCTGCATTTCATAACATGTCACATTTGCATATCTAAGTTCTATAAGTCGATACCAAAAGTAAAGTAAAAATCTGGAAAAAATTAAAGAGAATGGTGGATGTTTGACGGTACCTTGATTAGGGGCCATGGAGCGAGGTCGTTTCGAACGCCTTGGTTCCTCCATGAGGAATCTGCGGGAGGGAGTGGGGAGGAAAATGGGTCAGTCAGGGTGTTAAACCACAGCCTAATTTCTCAAGCGTCACGCAGCGATGTGGACCCTACCTCACCCCCTCCTCCAGGGCCACCGCCGCTCGCGTACTTCAGAGCATTTGCACAGAGCCGGCGGGGCGCAGTCAAGGGGATCCTGTGAAGAAGGTGGGAGTTGGGGTGGGGGGAGACTTCCACACTGTAAGGGATTTCCAAGGGGGAGCCAGTAGCAAGCAGGGACTGGCCTAGAGGCGGCTTGATTAACTTATCCCAGTTTCTTCAGGCAAAGCTTGTACTGGGGAGACTTAGGCCTCCTGGAGGAATGATCCCTCCTTAGCGGAAGAGAGAAAGAAGATGGAGGATGGGGAACAGAGTTGTGAAGAAGGTAGTGGTGACAAGGGATGTGGCCTCGGCCTTCTAGAGCACTGAGGATTCTGTTCCCACCTGTACCCACGCAAACTCTACCCACCCCTCAGGGACACCCAGACACACACCTGATCTCCGTGCAGCTGGCTCTCTTCTATGAGGAGAGGCCCGAGGAGCTGGAGGTGTCCACAGGATCACGGCTGTGGCTCCAATGTCGCCCTCAAATGCGCCCCCTACCAGGCAGGCAGGAGGGAGCACCCAGCAGTCATAGCTCAGAGCCCGGCAGAAAGCTGACTGACTGCTCGCAGCCTCGCGCGCTCCCTCTTAAAAGGCGGTGAGGCCATCACGTGATGGGAGAGGTCAGGGGCGGGGCCAGCTGGGGCGGGCCTGACTGGGCTTGGAAGGTCATTGGGCCAGTCCTTTGCCTGTCAAATGGGGCCCACCCTGAAGCCCCTGTTCATACATATCAGTGGTTGGTTGATCAATCTAATCGTTGAGAAAAAAAAATTCATAATTACAAGTAAGTGCCAGCAAAAGGGAGGTGTGGTGCCGCGAGAGTAGCAAATAGGAAGATTTGATTTGATTAGATCTGAGCGTGGGGAAGGAAAGCATTGGTAGGGGGAAAGTTTGGAATTTGAAATTTGAAATTAGTCGACGTGAACCGGGCTGGGAAGGGCAGGGAGGGAGGCAGGGGAGTGAAGAACGGGCACTGAGGCCCAGACTGGAAGGGAGGCCAGCCCATTCCGCGAATGGAGGGGGAGACCAGGCCCAGGTCCCGGGTGTGCGAGGTGGGGGCGGGGACCGCAGGAGCTGGTCTTGTTCCGGGAAACCACGGAATGGTGTCCTGAGTGGGTGAACATTTGAAAAACGGTCAGACTAGCTGTGAAGGAGAGAACTCAGGGTGCCCAGGTTAACTCCTAGAGGCAAGGAGGCTACACAGCACTAGGGGCTGGGCGCAGGATTGTGTTAGGCTAAGACTGTGGGCATCAGAGGCAAAGAACGTTCCCCGGGAGGGAGATAAATCTGCAAGGGAAAGTGAGCCGTGTAGACAGCCCTTGGAGGGAAGGAGCCTGCAGCCTTGGCCTCCCGTTCCTTCAGACAGAGGTGGACCAGGAACCTGAGCTGAGTGGAAGATGGAGAGGTTGGCTTCTGCAAGTTGGGTTGAAGAAGCTTTTGAGGCACCACGTGAGGATGTCAAGTGGCCTTTTGTAAAAAGGGTCTGGAACTCAGAGAGATGGCGATGGGGCTGGAGGTACGTGTTAAGACACACCTCGTGCGTTTACCACTGTGGGTACACACACGGACACACGGGAGGAGGAAGAGAGCAGGAAACACCAGCACAGAGGGAGGCGCCTGCAGTGGTTTGGTTGGTTGGTTGGTTTGCTTGTTGGTTTCTTAAAGATCCGGAGTCTCCCTCTGTCTCCCAGGCTGAAGTGCAGTGGTGAGATCTCAGTTCACTGCAACCTCCACCTCCCGGGTTGAACCGATTCTCCTGTCTCAGCCTCCCGAGTAGCTGGGACCATGGGTTCACACCACCACACCCGCCTAATTTTTGTTCTTTTTGTAGAGATGGGGTTCGACATGTGCCCAGGCTGGTCTTGAACTCCTAAGCTCAAGCGATATTTCCACCTCAGCCTCCCCAGTAGCTGGGACCACAGGCTAACGCCACCAGTCCTGCTAATTGGGTGTTGTTGTTGTCGAGACAAAGTTTCGCTGTGTTGCCTGGGCTAATCTCAAACTCCTGGCCTAAAGCAATCCTCCCGCCTAGTCCTCCTAAGTGACTGGGATTACGGGCATAAGCTGCCACACCCTGCTCCGATAATGTTGTTTTAAAAATTCTGGCCAAGCACGGTGTCTCATGCCTGTAATCCCAGAACTTTGGGAGATGGAGGTGAGAGAATTACTTGAGTTCAGGAGTTTCAGACCAGCCTGGGCAACATAGCAAGGCCCCATCTCTACCAAAGCAAACAGAAAACCTAAAAAAAAATTACCTGTGTGTGGTGGCACCCACCTGTGGTCCATCCACTGTGTAAGCTGAGGTGGGAGGATTACTTGAACCAGGGAGGTCAAGGCTGCAGTGAGCCAAGATGGCCCAACTACATTCTAGCCTGGGACACAGAGTCAGACCCTGTCTCAAAAAAAAAAAAAAAATATATATATATATACACACACACACATATATATATATATATATAGTGTATAAGCAATGCCTTTCCAGTTAGGCTCTCCATTTTTTTGTTGTTGTTGCTTTTGTTTTTTAAAAAAATCAACTTCATTGAGGTACAATTTACACACAGTAAAATGCATCCATTTGAAGTACCCAATTTGATGATTTTGATAAACTTGTAGACTTGGGTAACCACCTCCACAACTAAGATAGAGAATAATTTCATCACTGGGCCAGCTCCTTTGTGTCCCTTTGCAGTCAGGCCACTTTCCCCATCCTTGCCCCAGCAACCACTGATCTGCTTTTTATCTCTACAGATTATTTTTGGGTGTTCTAGGATTTCACATAAGTGGAAGCATACAGTACACCCCCTTTTCTGCCGGGTTTCTCTTGCTTGACATAATGTTGTTGAGGTCCATCTGTGTTGTAGAATGCATAAGTCATTCATTCCTTTTCATCGCTGGGTGGTCTCTCATTGCATGAATAGACCACAGTTTGTTTATCCAGTCACTACTACCTGATGGACGTTGATTGAGTTGTTTCCAGTTTGGGACTATAATGAATAAAACTGCTAAGAACACTCATGTACAAGACTTTGGATAGACATATGCTTTGATTTTACTTGGGTAAATATCTACAAGTGAGATTTCTGGGTCAAATAATCAAGTGGGGTTTTTTTAGATTTATAAAAAATTATCAGATTGTTTCCCTATTGGTTGTGGGATTTTACATTCCTTCCCAAAGTGTGTGAGGTTTTAGGCACTCCCACATACCTGTCAACACTTGATGTTACTGATCCTTTTCCTTTAAGCCACTCTAGTGTCTGTGGAGTGGTGTCTCATAGTGGTTTCAACTTGCATTCCCTTGATGACTAATGATATGCTTAATGGATTCTTAAAACTAAGTGTTTTTATTTTAGAATAGTTTTAGACTCACAGAAAAGTTGGAAAAAACACAGAGAGTTCTCATACAACCCACACAAAATTTACCATTCCTAGCATCTCACATTAGCATGGTATATTTGTCATAATTAATTAGTATGGAAATAACAATTATTGATACATTAACCAATACTGATACATCATTATTAACTAAAGTCTATGCTTGATCTATTCTCAGTTTTGACCTAACATACCTTTTCTGTCTCAGAACCCCATCCAGGGTACCACATTATAATTAGTCATATCTCCTCTTGGGTGCGAGGGTTTCTCAGGCTTGCCTTGTTTTTGATGACCTTGACACTTTGATTACTGGTCAGATATACTGTAAGATGTCCTCTCCTGAAATTCATCTGATGTGTTCCTCATGATCCTACTGGAATGGTGTGTTTTTGTAAGGAAGATTGCCGACGGAAAGAGCTATTCCCATCCCATCCTATCTAGGGTGCACACTATCAACATGGCTTATCACAGATGGTATTCGTCCTGGTCACCTGGCTGGGGCAGTGTTGGTAGGTTTCTCCACCATAAAGTAATTTTCCCCTCTCTTTCTCTGCTGCATTTTTTGGAAGTCACTATCTGTAGCCCACACTTTAAAAAAGGGAAAATATGCTTATCTCATTCCAGGAGAATGGCTGTCTAAATTATTTGGAGTTCTCCTGTGTGGGGGATTTGTCTACTTTTCCCCGTGTATTTATTTATCTAATCATTTATTTACATCAGTATGGACTCATGGATATCTGTTGTATACTTTGGATTATAATCCAATTCTTCATGGGATTAATTATTTAACAATTTAGCTAATTATTTTGTTAAATATTTTCATTACATGTTTAATTATTAATTATTTAGTTAATTATTTTGTCACTCAAAGTTTCCAGCCTTGGCCATTGGGAGCTCCTTCAGTTGGTTGCTGGGTCCTTTTGTCACACCCTGATATGGTTTGGCTATGTTCCCACTTAAATCTCATCTTGAATTATAGCTCCCATAATTCCCATGTGTTGTGTGAGGGACCTGGTGGGAGATAATTGAATCATGGGGGCTGTTTCTCCCATATTGTTCTCATGGTAGTGAATAAATCTCATGAGATCTGATGATTTTATAAGGGGTTTCCCCTTTCCCTTGGTTTTCATTCTCTCTTGTCTGCCTCCATATAAGATGTGCCTTTTGCCTTCTGCCATGATTGTGAGGCCTCCCCAGCCACATGGAACTGAGAGTCCATTAAACCTCTTTTTCTTTATAAATTATTCAGTCTCAGGTATGTCTTTATCAACGGTGTGAGAACTCACTAATACATGCCCCATCACTGTGGCTTTTGGTTTGATTTGGAGCCCCTCCTTGCTCCCTGGCACCACAGGATGTTCTGTGCTCATTTGCATATTCTTATCCTTATTGGGCTTTCATATTCTCACTGACCACAGCCATAGATACTTTTGTGAAGTTTCTGTTCAAAACTTTTACCCTTTTTATTGAGTTGACTTTCTATTCTTGAGTAGTAAGAGTTCTTTGTGTGTTATGGATACAGGTCTTTGATGAATATATGTATTGAGTGTGAATGTATTCTCCCATTCTGTGGCTTGCCTTTTCATTTTCTTAACAGTGTCCTTGAAAGAACAGATTTTAATTTTAATGAGGGCCAGTGTCTCAAGTTGGGATTCCCAGGAAGCCAAATCTGAGATGGAAATTAGAGTGCAGAAGGTGTATGAGGTGTGCCTTTTAGGGATGTTGGAGGGAAAGAGGCAGGACCACTCAGCCTCAATACTGTGCTTCAGTAGACCCTCTGGGATATTCTGGTGGTAAGGTGACCTTCTAAAGCTGTTCTGAGTTGGGGCAATAGGTCCAGGCCTTGATGTCCCCATTGAATGTCGCCGGATGCAAGCTGCCTGGAGGATGAGTGTACCCATGGGTAAGGGTCAGGGGAGTTCCTTCAGCCAAGGCAGTCCCTTAGGGTCCATCTGCAAGGGCTGAGGGCTGTCTGCTGGTGGCAATTCTCACAGCTGAGGTCACAAATACTTAATTTCTGAAGAAGGGTCTAGTGACAAATCACAGTGCCCATTGCAAAAAATGCATCAATGTTTTATTGTACAATTCATGATTTTTGTGTCCCATCTAAAGAATCTTTGCCTACTGCAAAGTCATATAGAGTTTTCCTATATTTTCTTCTAGAAGTTTTATAGTTTTAGCTTTCACCTTTAGGTTAACAACCATTTTTGTTAATTTTTGTGTAGAGTGTGAAGTAAGGGTTGAGATTTATATTTTTAATTATGGGCATCCAGTTTGTTCCAACACCATTTGTTAAAATCAATGCTGTTTTTTTTTTTCTTTCTTGGAATTGGATGAAATGTTTTAAATTTTATATGGAGAATTAAACGTCAGAGGAAAAAAGCTGTAAAAAGGAACAATAGTAAGTTGAGCCTTTCCCAGCTATCAAAATAGTATGGTATTGGCAAAGGAACAGGTGAGTTAGTTGATGAGAATAGGTCAGAATCATATAACAGCTAATAATAATAGCTAACATCTATTGGACACTACCATGTGCCAGGCATTGTTCCCAGTCCTTTTTACATATTTATGCATTCAATCCTCCCAACAACTTTAGTGTGTAGGTAATACTGTTATTCTCATTTACAAAGGAAGCAACGGGGGCACTGGGTGATTGAGTGGCTTATCCACGGTCACCCAGCTACTGTGGGGCAGAACCAGGATTTTAACCTGACTCTTATTCAAGAGTTCCAAGTCTTAACCTATGTGTTATATTGCTGCTGTCCACAAGGGAAGTCAGTATCAGACCAAGACTATATTCTGATTCAGTGATAAAACATGTATACTAGTTTCCTATTGCTGCTGTAACAAATTGCTACCAACTTAGTGACTTAACACAAATTTATTATTTTACAGCACTGGAGGTCAGAAGTCCAAAATATGTCTTACAAAGCTAAAATCAAGGTATCAGTGAGGCTGAGTTTCCTCTGGAGGATCCGGGGGAGAATCTGTTTTCTTGCCTTTTCCAGCTACTAGAAGCTGCCTTCATTCATCGGCTCACAGCCCCTCCCTCCTTCTTTGAAGGCCCCAATGTAACAAAAATACCCTTGAGGTCCTCAGTGCTGAACAAGTGGGAGATAAGGAGGATGGAAATGAAGAGGCATTGGGGGTAAGTGTGTTTCACGGATTGCAATAAAATTGTTTTCTCCTCCTGTTTTTGAAAAATAATTTCTTAAAAAATTTTTTCTTCTATTAATTTTTGTGAACCATTTCAAGAAAATCTGCCTATTATGAAAGATTCAAACATTTCTACAGAAAAGTAGACAGGAGAGTGTGATACCTCCCTCATGTACCCATCACTCAGCCTCAACAGGTACCAAAACTTGGCCCATCTTACTTCATCTATGCTCTACCCCCTCTCTCAACTTTGGATTATTTTGAAGCAAATCCCAGGCACAATGCCACTGAGACCATAAATATTTCAGTACATATTTAAAGGGTAAGGACTCTCCTTAAAAATCATAATCACGATAAGAATGTTTAAGTAAAATAAAAGAAATGAAGAGGATCCCATTAAGAGAACAGGATTGAATATATGAGGTTGAGAAAGATGAAATGATTAGGTTCTGAGAAGAGAAGGCACAGATAATGAGAGAAACAGGGTTGGAAGGATTGGTTTTAGACAAAAGGAGGGGACACTATGGTGACAGTGAGGAAGGAAAAGGTGTATGTAGTGTGTGTGTGTATGTTGTGCCTCTATGACAGAATATCTGAGACTGAGCAATGTGTAAAGAGCAGAAATTTATTTCTTACAAAGTAGCAGGAAAAAGCTGGGTAACTGGCACTTGCTGTCACAACAAAACCCTTCTCCTCCCATCCCAGTTGCTTTCCTCAGTGCAAGCTTACTTCTTCCTCATGTAAGGTTGATGTGGGTTTGGCAGCCTCTGCCACCTGGAACACGAAATTTCACTCTCACTCCCGTTTCATTGGCCAGCTCCAGGCACCTGGCCTCAACCTAAGTTCAGGTGAGGGTGGGAATGTGGAGGAGCACCTGGACACTGGGTGTGGGTCAACTTTCTATCCTACAGGAGGTTTGTACTGGAAGACTGTTCTGGAACATTTAGTCACTTTAATAAAACACCAAAAAAGGAATTTTTAAAAAAAGCAAATGTATGATAACCATTTAGGGAGGTACCATGGAGTAGGCATTAACTCTGCAGACTCAAAGTGGCTATACCCAGGCTGCAAATCCCGTGTCCCACTCACAGTACATGACCTTGGGCAAGTCACCTAACAGCTCCAAGCCTTCATTCCTCCACCTGCAGAGTGGAGACTCATAATGACTCAGAGATTTATCTGAAGATAATTTGAAATAATAGGTGAAATAATGAAACAATGATGGATAATATTGTTTATAGGAAAACAATACATTTTAATTATTATTTTTATAAACATATTCAAGCGATATTATCTATCTGAGAAATCCAAGAATAAGATAATTAAGAAAAGTCTTGATTACAAATTTAAATGGAAAAAGCTAAGTTATTTCCTATATACAATCAAAAACCAATGGCATGGTAGAACACAGACTACAAACATACACACATACATAGAAATGCTGGAAAATGTATAAATATAGAATTGACCTTGAAAGACAAAAATAACTGATATAATGGTGACGTTATAAACATTGGCTCATAATGGAGACTTGCCCTTGTACCCCCACATTTGAGAGCCAGAAGTGAGACTTCAGTTACAAACTGGGACCCTGGAAAAACTGCCCATTGGTGAAAAAGGGAACTAAAATGAATCTTCCAGCAGCCCAGAGAAGCAACAAAGAGGCTGAGGTCTACTGAAGCTCTGGGTAAAAGAATCCTAGGTTCCTAAGCAGGGTGTGGAATCCCAATTTATACTAACCATATGTTGCCAAAATCTCAAAGACAAGATATCAATTTTTTAAAATCTTATCCAGCATCTGTTAAATTTATGAGGATAAGTAGCTAAGGAAAACAAAAATTTTCTCTCTAGCAATACTTCCACAACACAGAACACGAGAATTCCCAAAGGAAAAAGTCTTCAGTAAAGATGAGCTCATAAGTAAAAACTACAAATCCTGAACCCAGCATTGCTTTATCTATACCCTACCCACTCCCTCAACACCCGATCCTTTTGAAGCAAACCTTAGGCACCATGCCATTTCAATAATAAATATTTCAATACACATCTCCAGAAGATAAGGACTCCCATATGAATGATAACTAAGTGAGTCTCTGAGTGGAAGAGTCAGCTAAAAAAAGGAAGAGAATGATTAGCATATCAAGAAATTTAAATAACAAGTATAAAGCCAATATGCTTAAAATTATTAACAAGATAAAATAAGGAATAAAATGCATAAGCATGAACAGGAAAATATGAAAACAAATAAAACATGTAGATTTTGAAATGAAGCAAATACAAATACAACTTCTTGAAGTAAGTATAAATATCAAAATTTAAATTTTAAGTGGCCTAGCACTTTGGAAGGCTGAGGTGGGAGAATCATTTGAGTCCAGGAGTTTGAGACCAGCTTGGGAAACATAGTGAGATCCCATCTCTATTTCAAAAATTTTTTTTAAATAAAAAAACTTAGTTGGACATGGTGACATGTGCCTGTAGTCTCAGCAACATGGGAGGCTTGAGCCCAGGAGTTTGAGGCTGCAGTGAGCTATGCTTGTACCATTGCACTCCAGCCTGAGCAACAGAAAAAGACCCTACCTTAAAAATATTTAAATTAAATTAAATTAATATTGCATAGCTTAAAGGTAAAGAATTCAAATATAGTGCAAATGAATAGACAAAGAGGTGGAATATATGAAAGACAGGTTAGGAGACAAACATGTGGGAGGTTCTAAAGGCATCCAACATACATTTAAGAGGAGGGAGAAGAGACACATCCACAGAGGGCATAGCTGAACAAGCTTTGGAGTCGAGCTAAGACTTGAATGCTAAGATGAAAGAATAAAAAAACTGCAAGCAGGCTAAGAATAAATAACTTGACACCCAAACATTATATGAGTGCCACTGCCAAAAACAAAAGGCAAAGAGAGAAAGCATAAAAGCAACCGGACAAAAAAGAAACATTATATAAAACACCTAACAGCCTGGCAGAGCCCTCTCGCTGGCAGCCCTGGAGGAAAGAAGGCAGTGGAACAATGCCTTCAGAGTGGGAGAGCCCATCAAGGCAGAATTCCATACCCAGCCAAACCGTCAGTACAGTAGATTAAAAAAAAATAGATTTTCTAAAACGTGTGCAGAAAATGTATAGCTCCATCCAGACTCCTGCTAAACGAACTTCTAAAGGAAGCTGTTGTGTAGGGAAAAGAAAGAGTACCAAAGAAAGGCATGAGATACAAAAAGCAATGGTGAATAAACAACAGATAAACATATGCAACATTCCAAAAGAGCCTTCAGGACAAAAATAAATAAATAGTGACTATTGGAAGGGAAGCTCAAAAATCAGATGGAATGAAACCAAAGAACACAGTGGTGTGAGAGGTATAGGGGAGAGGAACTGCCACACTCAAAGGCCAAGGCTCTTCAACCTTGCTGCACATTAGAATCACTAGAGCAGCATTAGAAATCCCAGTGCCCGGGCTGTATTCCATACCAATTAAATAGGAACCTCTGGGAGTGGGAGCCAGGAAGCAGGATCCTCTCAGGCAATACAATGTGTAGCCGGGTTTAAAAACCAGTTGTCTAGGTTGGCAGTGGCTTTCAACCTTGACTGTCCTTGAAGTCACCTGAAGAGTTTTAAAAACAAGGACACCTGGGTCCCACTCCCAGAGATTCTGATGAAGTGCGGTCATGGAAAAAAAACTCACAAGGAAAACACCAGCTCCACTTCCAAACACCAACTCCACTTCCTTTTGTATATTTCTTCATAAAAATAATGAATCACAGGCCATTCGGTACACAGGAACTACAGTTTGCGTTATTCTTGAGTCATTCAGATTTCAATCCTTCGCTCCCACAGCCCATGGTGCAGAAGCACTCAAGTTGTTGCCATGACCCTGGGTTCTGTTTAATGGTACAGGCCTCATGTGAGGTCTGCCACCCACCAAGAAAATGATAAGGACTTGGAGAAAACAAGAAGAGCAGCTTTCAACCACTAGATGTGACAAACACAATAATTACATGTTTTCCCTTAAAATAAAAAATAAAAAAAAACTTTAATATATTTTCAATATACAATGTGAAAAGTACTTAAATACTTTTCTCCTGAATCTTTTTCCCTGTAAAACTGGCATGTGGCACACTGTCTTCTGTCTCTTGGTAAGATGTCAAATTAGCACAGGGTCACTGCTTCCAAAGATAGCCTCAGAGGTACACCAATGCCAGAGGGAGGTGGATGGATTTGTCAAACCAACACTAAAAGCAGTGAGACCCCCTGGGGCCACTGGCTGTGACTGGTGCTTGGAGAACTGGCAGGGAGATGGAGCACTGGCACTTTTGAGTAGAAGAGAGGGCAGGACCCTTTGCACAGGACAGAGGTGGAGGAGGAAGGCCCTTAGCACAAGACAGAGGTGGAGGAGGAGGACTTTGGGGGTAACTCTAGTCTCCCCACATTGTCTCAAGTAAGCCATGGCCTGCTGATCTCCACAGTAAGGCAGAAAGACAGCCATCAGCCAGAGGGGCGAATCTGGGATATACTAGGGACTCATGCAAATCAATGAGCAAAAGTCAGGACATTTATTCTTATTTTTAAGTGGGAGCTAAATAATGTGTACACATGGGCCTAGTGAGTGAAGTAATACACCCTGGAGACTCAGAAAGGTGGGAGGGTGGACTGGGGGTGGGGGTGAGAAACTGTCTAGTGGGTACAATGTCATTGTTCAGGTGATGGCTACACTCAAAGCCCACCTGCACACTATGCAATATATCTATGTAACAAAACTACATCTGTGCCCTCTCAATCTATAAAACATAATAAATAAATAAGATAACATAACAAGATGGTCAAAAAAGGCAGGAAATTCAATAGAACAATGAGCAAAAATATGAATGGACTGTCCGTTGAAGAAGCTGGACTAGAGAAGAAGAGGGAGCAGTGCTCAGCCTTTTCAGTAATTAAACGAAAACACTGCATCCACAGGATACAACATATTCCTGTTCAATGGGCAAAATGAGGAAATTGGGTAATACACATGTTGGGGAGAATGTAGGTCATGGAAGCCCTGTGCACAGCTGGCTGTAATGTGCGCCGTGCATTTATTATGAAGAGCAAGCTGGTAGCACTCAGGAAATTAAGTATGAGTGGCCCTATGACCCAGCACCCACCCTCCTGAGTCAATCCTGGTGAAAGTCACACATACACAAGAAATGAGAACCAGAAAGTTATTTCATCGTAGTATCACATGTGGGACTGGGAAGGGCGAGGCAACTTCTGTTGCTAGAGGAAGGGAGCGATCCACAAGGTGGGCACATTCTATGTGACACCGTGCAGCAGCCCAAAGCCTTACACTAGAGCACATACAGCAACATGGCTTCATCTGAAGATGCGTATTGTTGGGCTAAAAAGGAAAGAAATACATTTAGACCTACTGGATATTACCATTTATCTAAGCTGAAAATATATACATAAAACAATACTACCTATTTTTCAGAAGTACTTGCTTTTCTAAAGACATAAACCAAACACACTGGATTGGCTACTGCTGGGGAGGTAAGATCAGGATGAAGGATAAGGGGGAAACATAAAAGAACCAGAAAGAACTTTGCATGGAGTGAGGATGAGAGCCAGCCATGATCTGAGGAGTGCTACCAACAGCCTTCTGCTCCTCAGACCACATTTTAAAATAAAATGAGATGCTTTTTGAATGACTCTATGCCTGATACATCTGCAAATATGGCAATTCCTTCTTTTTTTGGTCCTTCAGAGCAGCCACCTTTATAGAGGCAAGCTCTCAAGCCTGTTTTGGGGTCAAGCATTCCATTTCCTTGCTCTGTTTTTGCATCAGAACTATATTGTTTTAAGGTTGTCCCTTTATGTGTTTTAAAATCACTTATAGAAATTCACCTCCCAGCTTTGCTAATCCAATATTTACTTAGCTATTCCTCCTCCTTGGGAAATAACCTGCATAATTTTTGTGATCAGTTTTCCACTTTGGAAAAAAAATTACTGGGGATTTTGAATTACATTAAAATTACTTAATTGGCTAAGAAAGAGTTGACATATAATTTTAAGTAAATTTTCAACTTTAGAATAGTTTCATATTTACAGAAAAATTGTAGAGCTCTTACTGATGTTCCCCATACACTTGGTACCCAGTTTCCCATTACTAACGTCTTAAATTAGTTATAATTACCTTGTATTTGTTACAATTAATGAACCAATGTTGATAATTATTATTAACTACAGCCCATACTGCATTCAGATTTTCTTCGGTTTTATGCGATGGCTTTCTTGCTGTCCCAGGATCCTATCGGGGTGCCACGTTACAACTAGTCATCACACCTCCTTCAGCTCCTCATGGCTGTGACAGTTTCTCAGACATTCTTTGCTTGTGATGACCTTGACATTTTTGAGGCATACTGGTCGGATATTTTGCAGGATGTCTTGCCATTGAGATTTGTCTGGTATTTTTCTCATGATTAGATCAAGATGAGGTGTGCTAGGGAGGAAGACCACAGAGGAAAAGTACCCTTCTCATCATGTCTATCAAGGGCACCTGCTCTCAACAGGACTGAAACCACTACTAACCTTGACTATTGTCACCTGGCAGAGGTAGGGTTTGTCAGGTTTCTCCACTGCAGTTAGTCCTTTTTTCCCATTTCCACCATAATCTTTAGAAGGAAGATACTATGTGCAGCCCACACTTAAGGGGTGGGGGCTATGCCCTACATTCCTGAGGGCAGAGCATCTAAATTATTTGGAATTCTTCTCTATAGATTTGTCTTTCCCTTCCCCAACCCTACTAAGTTCTTTATTCAATCACTTGTCTATATCAGTATGGACTTACGGGCATTTATTTTGCAGCTCATTGAGGGGGGGTTATAACTTGATTCTACACTATTTAGTTTGCCATTCAAAGGTTCATTGGGAACTCTTTCAGGTAGTGCCTCTGTCCTTTTAAATACTCCCATCATCATAGGGGTTTTGGTTTTGGATTTGGTATATTTCCTGCCCTGGTCCTAAAACCAGTCATTTTTCCAATGAGCTTTGGTTCCTTTCATTGGAGAGTATTAGAAACCAATACCTGGGCCCCAGCTCTGCTTGTTGCTGCTGGAGTGTCATTGCTTCAAGGTCTGCTCAGCTGACAGAACAAGGAAGTAGGTGTGTATACAAATCACATACATCTATCTATTGACCATCAGCAATGAATTCCCATCCCAGCAATGAATTCCTATCTATTCCCATCAGCAACGAATGAGAGTTCTTTCTGCCTCACTTTTTCACCAGCATTTGGTGTTGTAGTGTTCTGAATTTTGGCCATTCTAATAGGTGTGCAGTGGTATCTCATTGTTTTAATTTTCATTTCCCTGATGGCATATGATGATGAAAATTTTATAAAGATCATCTATCTACATGTGTGAATCTCTCTGTATAACCAATTACATCTATATTAAGCTAAACCTAAGTTCATGCTGATGTCTCCAACTCTAATCCATTGCCACATGGATCATTCTAGCTTCCTCCCTTGCTTAACTGGAACATCCCACCCCAACAGTGAGAAACTTGGCTCCCACCATCCAATCCATTAACTTAGAAGTGTTATACTGAATGCCAATGGGAAACGACTTTATCAACAGTCCTGTGATTTTGTAAAGTTCTTTTTGCCTATAACCAGTTATGGAAATTCACCTCCCAGCTTTGCTTATCCAATATTTACTTAGCTATTCCTCCTCTTTTAAAAATAATCTGTATTATTTTTGTGATTTTTTTGGAAAAAACAATTTTACTGGAGATTTTGAATTACATTAAATCAGTAAATTGTCTAAGAAAGAGTTGATATATATTTTTATTGACATATATTTATTATATTTTCAGTCTCCACTCATTTCTAAAGTTACTTAGGTCAGTGCCATTTTCCTTCATCCCCTTCAGTGAGGTGGTTTCGTACATTTGTAATACAGTTAGATTGTTTTGTCATATCCTGCATCCTACATTGGGATCCTTCCACCTCCTAAATGACTGTTTCTTTAATTTGAATATATTAAGGTTCATTCTTTGTGCTCTGAAGTTCTATGGGCTTTAACTAATGCATAGTGTCGCATTCACCACTACAGTATTATGTAGAATAGTTTCACCACAATAAAAAAATCTGTGCTTCCCCTGCTCAACCAGCCCCCAGCCCCTCATATTTCAATTGTCTCTATAGTTTTTCTTTTTCTAGAATGTCATATAATTGGAATCATGCACTATGTAGCTTTTTCGGACTGACTTATTTCACTTAGCGATGAATATTTATCCATGCTTTTTTGTGACTGGATAGTTTTTTTCTTTTAATTAATAGCTTTTTGTTTGTTTGTTTTAGAGCAGTTTTAGGTTTACAGAAAAACTAAACAAAAAATACAGAGTTTATACCCACCTCCCCAGTTTCCTCTATTGTTAATATCTTGCACTAGTGGGGTACACTTCTTAAAACTGATGAATGAACATACATACTTTATGATGACCTGCACTTTACACTAGGGTTTGCTCTTTGTGGAGTACATTTTGTGGGTTTTCACAAATATATAATGTCATGTATTCACCATTATAGTGTCAGGTAGAGCAGCTCCATCATCCTAAATATTTTCTGTGTTGTATGTATTTATCCTTCTCTTCCCACGAACCCTTGGCAACCACTCATCTGTTTACTGTCCCCATAGTTTTATCTTTCTCCAGAATATCATGTAGTTGGAATCATACAGTTTGTAGCCTTTTCAGACTGAGTTCTTTCACTTAGTAACATGCATTTAAACCCTTAAGACATTTCTCCATGTCTTTTCATGGTGTGATAGCTCATTTACTTTTATTGCTGAATTATATTTCATTGTATAGATGTACCACCATTTAGTTATCCATTCGCCTATTAAAGGATATCTTGGTTGCTTCCAAGATTTGACAGTAAGGCATAAAACTGCTATCAACATTCATGTGCAATTTTTTCTGGGCAAGTTTTCAAATAATTTGGGTAAATACCTAGGAGTGCAAAATTGCCAAATTATACAGTAACACTATGGGTAGCTTTGTCAGAAATGGCCAAAGTATCTTTCAAGGTGGCTGTACCATTTTGCATTCCCATCAGCAATGAATGAGAGTTCTTTCTGCCTCACTTTTTCACCAGCATTTGGTGTTGTAGTGTTCTGAATTTTGGCCATTCTAATAGGTGTGCAGTGGTATCTCATTGTTTTAATTTTCATTTCCCTGATGGCATATGATGATGAAAATTTTATAAATATGCTTAGTTGTCACAACATGTTTTAAAATATATTAAGTATTCTTATCCAGAAATACAGTTCTCCATTGATTTTCTTTTCAGCAAAATATAGTAAATGTATTTATAGCAGTCTTAAAATTTTTTGGTAAATGCTACTTTCAAATATTTAAATATTTTCTGTCCCTATGTAAATGATCTCTTTTTCAATGGTACTGGTTACTTACGTTACAGAAAATTCACTTGAGTAAAATTGTATTTAGACTGAAGCCTCTTAATTAATTCCAGTTATTTTTTCTTTGATACTCTTGGGAAGCATAGATATGTAAACATATTATTTGCAAATAATTATAATTTTGTTTCTTCACTTATAAGAATTATACCTCTTATTTATGGTTCATATGTAATTGAAGTAGCTAGAAACTGCAGGAAAATGTTAAATAAAAATAATAGAAACCAATATCCACATTTTAGTCCTAATTTCTATTAGACTTTGGTGTGATGGCTGCTGATGTGAGATTGAGTTTCAGACTGAATAAAAATCCTTCCAAATACCCAATTTCTTTTAGGGAATTAAATAAATGTGTCAATTAAGCACTGACAATGAAGCTGTAGAAGTTTATCTATACGGAAAAATGATCACAATACATTTTTAGGTTAAATGCAAGATCCTAAACACTACTTATTCCTTCATTGCTTAAGGAGACATCACATGACATCCAGAAGGCTGTGGACCTGCACCCTCCCGGGTACAGTGCACACAGCTGGGCACCACTCCCTCCCCGGCACAGTGCACAGAACTCGGCCCCGCCCTCTCCCGGGTACAGTACACACAGCTCCACCCCGCCCCCTCTCTAGTACAGTATACACAGCTCTGCCCTCTCTCAGGTACAGTGGCACGCAGCTCTGCCCACCCCTTCCAGGGTACAGTACACAAAGCTCTGCCCCGCCCCCTCTCGGGTACAGAACACACAGTTCTGCCCCGCCCCCTCCCAGGTACAGTACACACAGCTTTGCCACGCCCCGTCCTGGATACAGTACATACAGACCTGCCCGCCCCCTTCTGAGTGCAATACACAAAGCTCCGCCCTGCCCCCTCCTGAGTACAGTGCACGCAGTTCTGCCCCGCCCCCTCTTGGGTACAATACACACAGCTCTGCCCGCCCCCTCCCAGGTACAGTGGCATACAACTCCGCCCCCTCCCAGGTACAGTGGCACAGGGCACTGCTCTCCTCCCACCACGGCCTTTCCAGAGGACCCTCAGGTCTCCCTTCCCCAGGCCGTGGCATGGTGCTCGACTCGGGACCAGTGCAAGGCAGAGAGAGGGCACAGTCTGCACTTCCACCCTCCATGCTAGGGATCCTCTAGGATATGAGGAAAAGGGCAAAGCCCTTTCCATTTGCGGATGCTGTGGTTCTAGAGCCACCGCCCAAGGGACACCCACTGCACCATGCCCTGACTTGCCAATGAGCACTCCTCTTTCCCACCTCTGCTCTCCACTCCTGTCCCCTAAGGGAATGTCTACAGTCCCATTGGCAGGCAGGCTTTGGGCTAGGGTCCTTCTGGGATGACTCATGACCAGACCTCTACCCTACTGTCCACTGACATGAAGACATCAAATGTCCTTGCCATGACTGGCGGTACCTGCAGGCAACCTTCCTGCTCCCTGTTCCTGGCTGCCATGGGAAGCACTGCCATCCAGGTTCTTGGGTGAGTCAGGCACCTGTC
Source organism: Papio anubis (assembly GCF_008728515.1). Lineage (NCBI taxonomy): Eukaryota > Metazoa > Chordata > Mammalia > Primates > Cercopithecidae > Papio > Papio anubis. Next base: position 46,754,275 of record NC_044977.1, read on the forward strand.
CTCATGTTCATACACCCCTAAACTCCAAGGGACACAAGTTTCTTCCAAGAACCAGCTGATACTTCCACCCAAGCATAGCACAAGTTTCCACAGCTCCTCCAGCCGTGGACTCCCCTATTGCATGCCAACCTAAATTTTATAGTGACTCTCTTGGGGCACCCTCGTATTTGACCCAGAGAAGGAACACACTCTCCTTGACTATAGGTATTGAAAGGAAAATCAAAGGCAGAGGCCTCTACGTCTAAAAGTTTCCAGCAAATAATCTTTTCTTCTGCTGAGCGGCTCACCTCTTCTCAAAGCTAGAGGCAATGGGTGATGAAGATGGATCCAGTTGGCTATTGTTAAATCCTGCAGGGATGTGTCTAGCACCAGTTTTTCAGAGACACTTCTCTGAGACAACAGAAAGTGCCATTGCTGTCCAGTTATCAAATTTGAAAGACCAGACACAAAAATGTTATCTGTGAGAAGCAGAATACAGGCGACTTTTATTGTATTCTTTTTGTGCGTCTGTTATCTGATGGTGTGCCAAAATTGGGAATGCCTTACCTCTCTGACAGCAAAGTGCTTTGATTCCTTTGCTTCCAACGAAACAGAAACCGCAGGACACCAAGAGGCAGCCACCAGCTAGAGGAGCTCACCCCCCTTTCGGTCCCCTTTAAATTTCCAGGCATGTCACTAAACAAGCTTGGCTCAGAAAGGGGCAGATAGAAAGCAGCCTCCGTCTTTGACACTGCCGCCTTTTCTCCCGGCTGTGTTAAATCTTTCTTCCCCACCTCAGTGAAATCTCAGGCAGGCTTCACAGCATTTCTGATCCCTAACAAAGAAGACAAAGTCTGGTCTGGTCCGATATCAAAACTCCAGACTTTTATCTCATTAAAAACTTTTGCTCCTCTAGGGCTTATCTCAATGAGGCCTTCGGCTGGGAAAGGAAGAGTGGTTACTTTTTCCTCTCCTTGTCCCCCACTCCTCCTCTGCATGGCAGACCCTGTGGCTGCAGAGGTCACCTGGGTCGAGGACCGCATCAGGCAGCCTTCCATCCCTTGGCATTGCCAGAGCTCCCCATGATGAGAGCCCAGATGCTGCCTCCTATGAAGTGAATGTTTGTGTCCCCCCAATCCACATCTTGAAATCTTAGCCCCTAAAAGGATGGTGTTAGGAGTGGGGCTTTTGGGTGTGGCATTAGTGATTGGGTCATGAGGATAGGGGCCCCATGAATGGGATAAGAGTCCTTATGAAAGAGGCCCCAAGAGAGCTCCTGCCTCTCTCTACCGTGTGAGGACAGCGAGAAGGCAGCCGCTTACAGCCTGAAAGGGAGCAGCCCGGAGCCCAGCCCCACGGGTGCCCAACCTCTGGCTCCAGCCTGCAGCCCCGTGAGGAGTAAATGTCTGCTGCCACCAAGCCGCCAACCATGCCTGGGCTTTGTTGCAGCAGCCACAGGTCCCTCTGACACCGACTCTTCCCTTCCATGGGGCTCCCAGCTTCTTGACATTCTCCCTAGCCACCCTGGCAGCTTCCAGGAGAGACTGAGACTGTCTACAGCGTCGCACCCTCTTTCCTCTGTCCCTGGCCCTTCGCCCCATGCTGACTTCCAGGCCACCCTTCTGCAGGTGCCTTTTCTGAGCAGAATCTCATTCGAGGTGGCCCACTCCGGCTTCTCTTTATGGGGCCCTCCTGGGGCCTGCAGGACAGCTGTGGTGGGAGTAAGGTCAGTGCCGAGGAGCCAGCAGCCCAGCAGTTGTCCCCCACACTCCGCCTTCCCAGTCTCTCTTAAAGGTGGCTCAGGGGAGTCAGGTCAGTCACTACATGCTCTGAAGCTCAGGAAGAGGTGCTTGCCAATCTCAGAGTTGTCCTCCTGAGGCCCCTCACCTAGCAAAGCGGAGAAAGTGGCAGGGTGTGCCAGCAGTCCTCCCCTCCAGTCTCCCTTCCACAGTCAGGTCTCAGCCCTCCCTTCTATGGCCTTTGCAAATCCAGCACCATGTTGCATTTCAATGTCCAAGCCAGTAGTTGTGCTTGGCTGTACTTGCAGAGCTTCCCAAACAGTGGCCTGAGTGTATCACCCAGAGAAGCCTAGAGGTAGAACTCCACGTTGGCATGAGGCCATGCCCTGAGGGTCACATTCTGCCTTTCCAAATGTCTGAGCCACTGTTGAGTCCTCAGGATGGTTGCAGAACTCTCGCTTTCCTCTTCGTATTTCAATCAGAAAAACAGGGAAAGGCGAAGAGGGACAGGCTCCTGGAGTCAGCCTTCCTTCCTCTCCCTTATGTTTCGAGGTATCACAGGACCACATGAACTCCAAGGAAGACCAGGGAAGAAAGGAGAATGGTTGTCAGGAAGGGCAGGAGTCTCTACCACAGATAAGCCAGCATCTGGCCCCAGGATGTGGGCATTGACACTGGGGCCTCGGACTTGGGGCCTCCGCCAAACTCCAGATGTCAGCAAAAGTCCCATTTTTCACATGCTCTTTTCATACCATGCCAGATATTTCATGCACTCCCCTCAGACTGCTCTCTGAAAGATGGAATGCTTCAAAGATCTGAGCCCACGCAACTCACTTGGGTGAGTAAGAGACATCAGATATCTGAGGTTCTACGACTGTAGCCAAAACTTCCTAAGCTCCATCAAGGGGCTGAGGGGTGGACATCTTCGGGGAAAGGGGAATGGGGTTGGTGTGTTCTATTAATTTTTATGTCGGTTTTCTCTTGAGGCATAAAATGAGCACCCAAGTTAATGTCTAATCAAAGTATGTTTTTTACCTTAGTTTGGATACCAATAAAAAAAAATTTCCCATAACGTTTATATACATCAAAAGGAAAAGCAAAGAAAATAAGATAAAGATAATTTAGATATAGTACAATTATAAAATGAGGAAATAAACTCTGCAAAAAGGACCTTTCATCTCTGCAGGAAGCCATGAAGATCTTGACTGACCCTGTTAAGAATGTGGCTCTCACCCATTAATTCCACTCACTGCCCACGAGGAGGAAAGTGTCTTGGAATGGAGAAGATTGTCTCCAGGGACTGACTGACTCTTTTTTTTTGAGACGGAGTCTCAAGGCCAGGTCACCCAGGCTGGAGTGCAGTGGCTGGGATCTCGCTCACTGCAAGCCTCCCAGGTTCACGCCTATTCTCCTGCCTCAGCCTCCCAGTAGCTGGGACTACAGGCCACCTCACTGCTGTTTTTGTATTTTTAGTAGAGACGGGGTTTCACCCATGTTAGCTACAGATGGTCTCGACCTCCTGACCTCGTGATCCACCCGGGCCTCTGCCTCCCAAAGTGCTGGGATTACAGGTTGAGCCACCACAGCTCCGGCCCTGACTGATCCTTTTCCTTTTCTTTCTTCCTTCCTTCCTCCCTCCCTCCCTTCCTTCCTTCTTCCTTCCTTCCTTCCTTCCTTCCTTCTTCCTTCCCTCCTCCTTCCCCTCACCCATTTAAAAATCAAGCTTTTGTCAAGCAGTATTCACGCCTGTAATCCTAGCACTTTGAGAGGCCGAGACGGGTGGATCACGAGGTCAGGAGATCGAGAACCATCCTGGCTAAAACGGTGAAACCCCGTCTCTACTAAAAAGAAAATACAAAATCAGCTGGCCAGGGTGGCAGGTGGCGCCTGTAGTCCCAGCTACTGGGCCAGGCAGGAGAATATGTGAAAACCCAGAAGGCGGAGCTTGCAGTGAGCTGAGATCCAGCCGCTGCACTCCAGCCTGGGCGACAGAGCTGGACTCCGTCTCAAAAAAAAAAAAAAAAAAAAAAAAATCAAGCTTTATTTTTATTTCTAGGCACATATCTTTTATATTCCCGAAGTAGAACACTTTTTTATACAAGATAAAGTTATCTCCTTCAGTACAAGGATTCAATAAAGGCTTTATTTTTAAAGGCTTCATGAACTGTAATATCCTTTTTTTGTCATGGTAAAAAACACTTAACATGAGATCTACGCTCTTAAATTTTTAAGTGTACAATACAGTATTGTTAACTATATGTACAGAGTTGTACAACAGAGTTCTGGAACCAGAGACTTTGGCAATAGCTGTTTTTCTCCTTATTTCCTCATAACGATAATGCATTCCTTGTGTATTTACACATTTTTAAAGAAACTGGTTCCTAAGGATTTTATTATTAAATGCCTGCACTCGAGCTGGGATGGAAGCACCTGTCAGTCTCCTCTCCAGGGAAAAATGGGGCCCCAATGAGGAGAAGTAACCAGCCCAGAAAAATATCAATAGGGTATGAACAACAAAAGATAATAAATCCAGACTACACAAGGAAAGAAATAACTCCTGCAGCTATCCTCAGGGAGGAATATCACCAAATCTTTGTATAGCCAGGAATTTACCAATTCCCTCAAAGTGTGAAAAAAAAAAAAATCCTACCCAGCAAAACTCCAGTGCTATCATTAAAGGTCATTTTTGCTTTGCATACCTTTATTATTTCATAGTTCCCGATATATCCCATTTCTACATTTTCTTGAATCAATTTTGATCATTTGTATTTTTAAGATAAAATCTTTCACTTGTTCAAGGTTTCAAAATGACCAGCATAGATCTGAATGCAGCATGCATTTGTAACACACATGTCCTCTATTTGTAGACACAGTACCTTCCTCATTTCAATGTTGTAAAACGTTTTCATCCTATGACTAAATTTACTATACTGCTAACAGGCTGCGGTCAATAAATTAGAGGGCTCCACGTTTATTGTATTGATCACTTGTCTGTAAAGGAATAAAACCAGATTTTTCTCCTACTATATTCTCACTTGACACCCTCAGTATTTCACTTCTGACATCAAACGTGTGGGTTTTTCCCACAGACCAAGCAATCCTCTAGCAGACACCAGCTGGGTGTCTCACAATTTAACTCAATTCCGACACCACCTACCTGGAGATTGTGTCAGATACCACAGTTTGAGGGCTCAGCACCACAAGTCTGCTCCCACTTTAAATGGGAGCCCCAGGTCATTTTTCCTGTGCTTCTGACTGACCTGCTGTGAATCAGGGTTCCCACGACTGCCCTTCTCATGTTTAATAATTTGCCAGGACAAATCAAAGAACTCAAAGAAACATTTTACTTACTATTGCCAATTTATCACAAAAAGAAATAAGTATTTATTACAAAAGGTAAGACAAAAAGAGGATAAAAGCAATGGGATGAAAACAAATACCGTGAAAATACTAACTGAAAGCTGCAGACAAACACAGTCATCACAAAAGATAGAAGTAAATATTTTTCGTGAGAAAGGGGACATTTTTGCACAGTGATAAAAGAGTCAATTCTGCAAGAAGACATGAATAATCCTGAACATACATGCATCTAGCAACAGAATCTTAAAACACATGGAGCAGAAACTGATAGGACTGAAAGAAGAAACAAATAAATTCATTAATACGTCTACAGACTAAATAAGTGGACCTTGGATTTATTCATCAGTTCTAATTTTCTTGTTTTCAAAATTCTGACTGTAATGCTACCATTTCCTTTCTCTTGCTTTCTTTGGCTCTGCTTTTTTGTTGTTGTTGTTGTTGTTGTTTGTTTTTTGTTTTTTTTGTTTTTTAATTGAATTCTTATTTTCAGGTTTTCTTACGTACTACTGAAAGTACTTGGCCAGGCTAGGTGGCTCACGTCGGTAATCCCAGCACTTTGGGAAGCCAAGGTGGGCAGATCATGAGGTCAAGAGATCGAGACCATCCTGGCCAACATGATGAAACCTCGTCTCTACTAAAAATACAAAAATTATCTGGGGGTGGTGGACCGCACCTGTAGTCCCAGCTACTCGGGAGGCTGAGGCAGGAGAATCACTTGAACACAGGAGCCAGAGGTTGCAGTGAGCTGAGATCGTACCACTTCACTGTAGCCTGGTGACAGAGTGAGACTCCATCTCAAAAAAAAAAAAAAAAGTACTTAAGGCTTTGAATAATCCTCTGAATATAGTTTTAAGTGTCCCTGTTTGTTTAAGTCTGTAGTGTTTTCACTATTGTTGCTTTTTAAACAAATTTTAATTGAAGTCTTATTTTTCTTCAGCCAAGACTTTTCTTCCCCCTGAAGACTGCAGGTACTAGTCAAAGGAAAAAAAATTAAGATAATAATAGACATTAAAGAAGTCTGTTAGATCCATGTCCCTGAATGGAAAGCCTAAATAGATATGGTATTTCTTCTTAAATAATTGTGATATCTAATTCAAACTTGGCAGGGTAGTTCTAAAGATTACGTGGAAGAATACACTTTAAAAATGATGAGCATGATCTTACATTACTAGATAATAATATTATTAAAAGGCGTAATACCATGGTGTGATCCTGGCACTAGAACAGCTGAGCAGATAAATGGAAACTGACCTTGTATGTATGACAAACTTATGTGTGATAGAGGTGACACAGAATACAGGAGCAAGGGACATAGGAAGAAAGGCTAAGACATCAGAAGAAAAGGCTGGACTGTGCAATAAATGCTACTGGGATATTGGCTAAATACTCCAAAAAAATACAGATCATCACCTTGCACCAAAGTTAATTACAGATGGATTAAAGATTTCAAAGTAAAAAGTGAACAAATAAAATAAGTGGAAGAAAATAAACATGATAATTTACCTTATGCCAAAATGGAAAAGGACTTCTAAGGTAAATTTTATTGTTTTTATCAAAGTAATACATATTCTATGTAAAAATCATAGCACAGCTATTACTAAAATAAAAATTACCCACAATTCCATAACCCAAAGAGTTCTCTACTAACATTTAATATAAAGCTTTCCAGAGATTACATATGAATATGTATATAATGCTATAATAGACCCTGTCTTAGTCCATTTGCATTGCTATAAAGAAATACCTGAGGCTGGGTAATTTATAAAGAAGGGAGGTTTATTTGGCTTATTTGGCTCATGGTTCTGCAGATTGTATAGGAGGCATGGCTCCAGCACCTGCTCTTGGTGAGGCCTCAGGAAGCCTCCACTCATGGTGGAAGTGGAGGGGAGCTAGCACGTCACATGGTGAGAGCAGAGCAAGAAAGAGAGAGAGGGGAGGGAGGTGCCAGACTCTTTTGAACAATCAGTTCTCATGGAACTCGTACAGCAGGATGAGGGACTCCCCCCATGACCCAAACACCTCCCACCAGGACCTCCTTTGCCTCACTCCATGGCCAGGTGTGGAGTGAGGAAGGCCAGGCCCCAGAGGAACCCTGGACCACTCGTGGCCTTCCAGAGCCCTGGAGGGCAGCAGGCACTAGAGTTTCTCCTACCCAGATTCCCAAACACATCTGGGATTCTATCCATCCCGCCTCAGAGGCCTCTGCCCGGGGGCTTCCCCAACCCCACCCAGCCTGCAACTGCCATGCCAGCCATTGCAGGACAAGGAGAAGTAACTTCATTCTGAGTTTTCTTTCTCCATTCCTTGTTCTTCCGTGCTGGGCAGGCCCCATAACTTCTCTGGTCCAGTAGATGGCAAGGGCAGTGATAGTTATAGTCATCGTGTTGCCAATACAGCATCCCAGGGCCACATTAAATAACCAGCCTGTGTTTCAAATCAGTGATCTGACATCCTCATGCAGGAAGCAATCAGCCAGGATTTAGAGCCATGTCTCCTTCCCCTGCTCTGGGGCCTGCTGCAGACCAGGAAGAACCGCGTGCTCAGCTCCTTCCACTCCTCCATCATGCCAAACTACATTACCCCCACTGGAAAGCAGGGGACAGGAAGAATTTTCCTTGATTGGGACTATGATTGTTCTCTGGTTTCTCGAATGTGCCAGGTGTTTCGAGCTGGTACTTCCTCTTACAGGGCCTTCCAGGGTCTGCTCATCCTAGGGGATGCCTCATATTGACAGCTGCCTTGCTGTGATCACTCCCAATTCCTTCTACAGCCCCAGATCTGTGTGTCCCTTCAAGCCCCGGGCATCCAGGATACTCTCTCAGGCATGTGTCCACCTCCAGTCCAGGGGACACACTCACTCACTCCTTAACCCAGCAATTCTTGGAAGCAGAGTGACTTTCCAAACCAGAGTCCTTTAGTTTAGCCTCTGCAGGTCACTCAGCCAGCCCTTACCCTCTGTACTTTCGTTGTTGTTGTTATTGTTGTTGTTGTTGTTGTTGTTGCTGTTGTTGTTTGAGACAGAGGTTCACTCTGTCACCCAAGCTGGAGCACAGTGGTGCAATCTCAGCTCACTACAACCTCCGCCTCCAGGGTTCAAGTGATTCTTCTGCCTCAGCCTCCCGAGTAGCTGGGACTACAGGTATGTGCCACCAGGCCCTACTAATTATTTTTTGTATTTTTAGTAGAGACAGGGTTTCACCATATTGGCCAGGCTGGTCTTGAACTCCTGACCTCGTGATCTGCCCTCCTTGGACTCCCAAACTGCTGGGATTGCAGGCATGAGCCACAGCGCCCGGCCTGTACTTTTATATGTGATTCAGACAGTGTGCTATGGCATTCCCCAAACCACAAGGGCAGACAGCAAGTTCTCAGCAGATTCTTTGGTACGATGACAAGATCACACCACCACCACACCCCTTGGGCAGGTGGGAATCACAGCAGAGCTCTCTCTAAAGTAATCCCATTCCAGTATTTCTCAAAAGTCAATTATTGGTCCTCTTATACCATCAATACGCATGAGAGGTTAACAGCTGTATAAATGGTTTTTACTACTTTTATTATTTTTCATACAAATTCTTCACACTTTAATGTGCATTTAAGCCACCTGGAGACCTTGCTAAGGTGCAGATTCTGAGGGGGCAGGTCTGAGGTGGGACCGAGATTCCACATTTTAATGGAATGGTATCCATTGATTGGACCACACGTGCACAGCAAAAGGCAAGTAGCATTGGCTGCTGCACACTGGAATTATCTGGAGAGAGATAAAAAGCACTGAAGCCAGGAGCCAGCCATAGAATCTGATGTCCTTCACCTGGAGCAAGGCCTGGTTTCAGGAATTTGGAAAGCTCCCAAGGGATGGTGCCATGCAGCTAGGGAGAAGTACAGACCCAGGCAAGTTCCAGGGACCTGCACTCTGCTGTCTTTGGGCTTCAGGCCCCCACTCCTTTTGACTTGCTGTTGCATGGCTTTATCCTACCCGGACTGGTGGGAAAACTGACTGTGGTTGGTGGTGTTGACTTTGTGTCTTGAGGCTTTTAGGGTTTTGCTTTTGAAAAACAGAAAAGAATGAATCTTAGATGCTAACCTAGGAGAAGAGGAAAAAGGAGAGAAGCAAAAATGATCTAATTTTGAATCTCAAGTGACTGACTTTACCTGGAAATGACTAGATCAAAGTTGCTGCCTTCTGAAGAAAGGATGTGAAGTGGAATTGAGTACAGACTTAGATAAATGCAACATGCTACAAATGTTTGTTATCTGAGGACAAGACTCAAAAATATCACATCTACCAGAATTACATCGCTGCAGTTATATAAGCATGTTGCACCCATAAGATAAAATGCTTTGTAGGCATAAAAAGGTGCTTTCAAAGAATATGTAATGAGATGAGAAAATGTTAAGTAAAAACATATATTAAGAACTTTATATGTAATATAATTTCAAGTTTGTTTATAATGTGTGTATGTTTATGTGTAGAAAGAAAGCTTGAAGGAAATACTCCAAAATACTGACAGCAATGATAAACTTATTAATAATTTAAATTTTGTTCTTTCCATTTTTCTGCATGTTCAGGGATTTTTTGTCTTTTTAAAACAATGAACATATGTTAATGTTGTAATCAGACAATAGTATAAATGAAAAACGAAATAAACCAAAGAGGTGAAGAAAGCACCAAGACTGCTGGGGCTTCCTCTGAAGCTGAAGTCCGAGACTCATGGCGCACAGATGAATTCTCATAAAGAAGGTGAGAAGGATATAATAAAAAAAGAGAGGTGAGAAGGAGAATGAGATGCAGAGGGGGTCAACGAGAAATGACCACCAGGACCATCATATTGGTAGCAACACTTGCCAGGAAAGGCAGCCGTGAGCAGCTTGCTCGACCCCTGCTCAATCTCATGAAGTTGTGCCTGGAGCCATTCCTTCCCTGGAGATAAGGAACTCAGGAAACAACCTGCGCTGAACTCACCACCATGCTTGAGGACACCTTTCTCAGTTGTTTCCTTGTGTGTATTTCTTTGGTCTGTTTCATAGTATCCATCATATGGTACCTGGCCAACCTCACTGCCATATCTGTTGCCAACAAGAAGGAAATAAGGTCCTTTGCCTGCAGCCTGAGAGGGGCATGTGCAGACCACCTCCCTGCATCGGCTTCAGGACAAGACCTACTGGCCATGGGGAACCAACAGTCACTAGTGAAGTTTCTCCATGTAAGTAAAGTATTGTTCCATCCAGTGCCTGTGTGAGTTTTCTTGGCAACCCTTTCTTGGCAACCCTGACACCTGCAAACTGTGCAGTGGGTTGACATCCTGCTACTGGTGGTGGCAGCAGGTGTCACCTGCTTCACAATACTAATGGCTATGTGAGCACTTCCTTGGTGCCAGATGCAGTGCTTGATGTCTATGCATCTCTGTGCCCTGATGAGGCTACACTCTTGTTTATCCTTCCCTATTTCACAGTTGAGAAAATTGAGGCAGTAAACATTGAGTAACCTGGCCGAGGCCACACAGCTCATAGTGCAGTGCTAAGACTCAACCTCAAATTTGTCTAACTTTAGATCCTCAAACTGGAGAATCTCAGTCTTGCTGCCTCTTCCTCCCTTAAGAGCAAGTGGAAGTATCCAGGGTCAATTGAACAAACTCCTCCTTCACATTGTCCAAGTTTTGGCTGAGTTGCACACTGAGCAGCCTCCAGGGCCAGGTGAGGCTGTGTAAGCTTTTGCTTTAATCAACTCCCGATAGATTGTCCTGCTCCTGCTCCTTCAGTGCTGGTGATTTGTCTCTTGAATTTAAATTGTTTGCTCTCCTAGGAAGCCTCATTCATTCATCTCTTTGTTCATCAATTCATCAAACAACAATTAAGTCTTATTTTGTGCTAAGCATTGTGAAAGTTCACAGTCTACATTACTACCCAACTAGTTAACCAGCCAGGAGTGAAAAATGGAACTTGTAGGTCAAATGACAGAGCAGGCACATGTAAAATCTACCCCCAACATGCACCCCAAAAGTGTGGAGGTACCTGCTATGTCTGAAGGCTTTGTGTCCCCCACCGCATAATTCATATGTTGAAACCTAATTTCTAGTGCAGTAGTGTTGAGAGGTGGGGCATCTGGGAGGCAATTAGATCATAAGGGTAGAGCCCTTGTGAATGGGATTAGTGCCTTTATAAAAGAGGCCAGGGAGAACTTGTTTGTTCCTTCTGCCACGTGAAGACACAAAGAAGGCATCATCTATGAGGAATGGGCCCTTACCAGGCACTGAACCTGCTGCTGTGTTGATCTTGGACTTCCCAGACTCCAGCACTGCAAGAAATACATTTCAGTTGTTTGTAAACTACCCAGTCTAAGGTGTTTCATTACAGCACCCCAAATGGACTGAGACAGTATCCAGCTACATACTTAAGTTTTAAGAACTTAGCTGAGCTCTAAAGCAATAAGTGAAATTTCCAGGTGGCAGACACAAACTCAGTACAAGTGAATAAAATTAAAAACACATGACACACAGACCAGGCATAGTGGCTCATGACTGTAATCCCAGAACTTTGGAAGGCCAAGGTCGGGGTATCACTTGAGGTCAGGAGTTCCAGACCAGTCTGGCCAACATGGTGAAACCCAGTCTCTACTAAAAATACAAAACTTAGTGGGGCATGGTGGCAGGTTTGTGCCTGTGATCCCAGCTACTCGGGAGGCTGAGGTACGAGAATTGCTTGAACCCAGGAGGCGTAGGTTGCATTGAGCCAATATCACACCATTACACTCTAGCCTGGGTGACAGAGCAAGACTCTGTCTCAACAACAATGACAACAACACATGATGCACAGGAGCAAGCTCTCCAAGGAAGCAGGGGTTTAGTGTCCCAGCAGAGTCATAGAGAGAGACAGCAGAATGGGGCAGGTTCAGATATGTGATTCCTTGGAGCCTGGAGCCAGATACACCTGACCCTCTGTGAACAAAGATTATGCTTTGGGTTTTAGAGCTGGTATGTTACAGTAATTTTGTTGTGCTTGCAGATACATTTTACATGGAAGTGTGCATCTTACTATATTTCTAATATTAAGGAACTCAACACTTACACAGCTTGGCTTGGGTTAATTATCAAGGTGAATAAGCAGCTTTGCATGAACACTTTCCACTACAAACATCTTAACAAACGTATTTTTTTCTAATAAACATTTTAAATCTTCAATGTTACAAGTCAACACTTTTTGAAACTATTATGACAAAAATTTCAATATAACAGGAAAATGAATCTTCTTAGCAAACAGATGTACACAGAAACTCAACTTTCTGAAGGCAAGTCATAAAATAAGTATAGATTGAACTCAAATTTTATGGTAATTGGTATGCAAATATTCCCCCGTGTTCTCCTAATCCATCTAACAAGATGTAATGGCTAGCTTATTGCTTGTCTTCTCAAAGCATCTGTGTCAACAGACTCCCATTTTTTTTTCAAGGTTCTTCATTAGCTGCTAGGCAAAGCCCATGGCTTCTGCTTCAGTTATATTTCCTAGCCAAGGCTGAATGAAAGAACATGGGCTTGTTTATTTCTGCTTCTACAACTGGAATCTGAATATTTATGCCCACTGCAGGCACCAGAACCTACGGGAGCTCTCCGTGGTGCTGGCCATGATATCCGCTGTGGGCCAAACTGCCCTTCCTCCAGCGTTGATCTCACCTTGGACTCCCTTCATGACTCTAAGGCCAGCAATGATAGTGACTCAGATGCTGGCTTAATCATCATGGTCTTGACCCCAGTCCTGGCCTTTGCCCTGTCCTGAACACTTCCTGTCCTTCCTTACTCTGAAGAACAATGATTGCCACTGTGCTCCTCCTGGACCCATTTACCCAGTCCATCCCATTCTGCCCACTTTTACAGCCCCTCCCTGAAGGTTAACCAGAAGTTTCAGGGCTCCTCTATGGCAGGTCCCCTCCAAGGGCCATTCTCTTTCCTTCTTTTTCAGACCATTCCATCCTTTCATGTCCCATCAGCAAGTCACTCCATTCTTCCATATCCTGGACCAGAGCCAAAGCCTGAGCTAATATTGTGCTATGTCAGTTCTGAGTCCCATGTCTGAGTCTCACCTTCCCAAATAAACTGGGTTCTTGAGACAGGGAATCCCTCCTCCTTGCATCCTCTTGCTGTGGTCGGCACAGAGCTGGGCACACTGGGGGTTCTGGCTGCACAGACTGATTGGATGATTGATAACTAATTGCTAATGGCTAATTCTAACCAGGAATGAGGAGCTGAACAAGGGCTGCCATCTTCTCTGCCTCCCTCCACCTGCAGGAGTCTCTGTCTGTCTTAGGCATGGATCCTGCACTGCCCAAGTGCGTAAATTAAGGAATAATAGAGCTGCAGAAGCATAAGCCCTCAATGATGGGGAATGTGTTTGTCTGCTAAGAAGCAATTTCAGCGAAAATTAACTCCATTTCAACAGAAAGAGTGAGGCTGGGCATAAGCTGGCCAATCCCAGAGGACAATAAAATTACTTTGTCAAAGCTCTGCTTGCTTAAATTAACCAAGCGAGCACTCCAGGATCCTGGCTAGATACAGCAAGTAACTAGGTTTTAATGAACAAAAATAGCTTCTTGGATAAATGAGAAAAATAAACCACAGCCTACCTTTACCACAAGTACACATGGTGGCTGTCTCAAGGACACTTCCCTCAAGGTTATGAATGGCCATGAGTATCCTGTACAGTTTAGAATCATCTACACTGTTGGCATTGGCTATGCATCCTCGGGACTTGTTCTTGGTCAATGATGTCCTATCTGCTCTATCTACACTGGCTTTGCCCTTGAAGACTATGTTCTATGTTCTTGGCCATAGTGTCCTGGACAGTGAATCCTTTTTGGTTTTAGCCTCATGACTATGGATTGGTGACCCAGGTCCTGGGAAACACTGGCCATTTCCCCCATGATTGTCTTCTTGGACAGTCACATCCAGGACAATTGCCTGTCTTCATCTTTTCTTCTACACTGTAGCCTTAATCCATCCTGCCTGGTCAGCTGTGTTTTGGACAGCTGCTGTACTGATTGTGCCATCCAGATCTATGACACTGGCTGGCTGTGCTTTGGCCTTAGATATTTAAGTCCACCTGATTAGACTATTGATAACTGTGTCCTGACTGACCACATTTTGGAAAGTTGTCTATACAGATTGGTAAAACATCTGGTCAAGCCCCCACTCCACATTACATCTTTTCTGATTACACATCTGTATCAGTCAGGGTTCCACCAGAGACGTAGAGCTAGTAGAGATGGAGAGAGGGAGATTGACTTATTAATACTAGGATATATTGTTTATACGTATATTATTAAAGGATCATTAACACTAAGAGATTTATTGCAAGCAATTGGCTTATGTGGCTGTGAGGACTGGCTGGCAAATCTGGAATCCACAGGGAAGGCCCTCAGGAAGGGCAGGCTGGAAACTGCAGCAGGAACTGAAGCTGCTGTCTACAAGTAAAATTTCCTCTTCCTCAGAGAAACTTTGGCTCTGTTCTCAAGGCTTTCCAATGATTCGATGAGGCCTACGCAGCTCATTCGGGATTATCTCCTGTACATAAAGTCAACAGATTGCAGACATTAACCACATCTACAAAACACCTCCCAGCAGCACCTGGGCCCATGTGTGACTGAATCACTGGGCACTCCATGTGAGAAGGGCTGCCTCCGCTGGTCCCCTCGTTACAAAGGTGGGTCTCCTTACTGTTCATCTGAATAAGATAGAGTCTTCTTCTGACACTTGGTAAGGCCAATTTCATCAGCCATGGATGGAGGTGAGACCTGGGGTTTTGGTCAGCTCTGCTTCCTCCCTGACACACCCACTAAACATTGTCCATTGTCCATCTATGCATGACTTTAGGGATGTTTGGTGTCACTGTTGGCCAGCACCCTAGTCTCCAACAGGAATTCTCTGTTAGTCCGAACACTTCCTCCAGATATATCACATGACTGTCTCCTACCCACACTTGTGGGGACAATTTAGAAAGAACATGGGCTATGTTCTTAGCACATCTCTGACACAGAAAGCCAAACTTGCCTTCACAGCATAGTGACATTTGTATTTGTGGCTCTGATGCAGTGAATTCCATAGCCATAGAAGAATCTGAGTCTGTCCACTGCCTGCAGTTCCCTCCCCTCTACTGTTCATTCATTCATTTGTTCATTCACTCATACAGTGAACACTGTCACATGGCCACCACAAGCCAGGCCCCGCTCCAGGCCCCGGAGATCCAGCAGTGAACGGGGCACAGAAATGCCTGCTCTTAGGCTTCCATTCTCCCATGGAGAGGGAGTTCATGAATGAATAAGATCTGCCTGGTGGTGAGAAATGTTGCGGAAAATCATAAAACAGGGTTTGAAGGACAGAGGGTATCTGGGGAGTGATCCCCCCATTAAGCAGGGTGGTTAGAGTATATCTCTCGAGAAGGGAACATTTCAACAACAAGAGGAAGAAGACAAGAACCAAGCCATGCTATTATGAGGTAGGTGGGGGACATTCCAGCCAGGGTCCAAGGCCAGAGAATGCTTGGCACAGTTCAGGGACAGTGGGACTGGGCCAGTTTAGAGTGCATGAAGGGGAAAGAGAGGGACAGCTGGGGAAGAGGAGGTCATAGAAGCAACAGCAGACAGGGCTTGACAGCCACTGTGAGCCTGGCTCTGCTCTGAAGGAGACGGGAGCTAACAGAGCATGCAGACACTGGGACATGTCCCCTTCGGACAGAGCTGCTTAGTTCCTGGTGAGGATGGCTGTTTGCTGAGGACGCCAACCAAGCTGTCCCCAGGCATCACCCTCTGCTGAAAGGGGCTGCCTCTGTCAAGTCTCCCCCTTCCCTGGAAAGTGCAGGACTGAAAGGCCCAGCCCCCTTCCATCAATATGGGACATGTTCTAAGCCCACTCCAGCCCCAGAGCTCAGTGAGTTTGGCAGAGGCCCTCAGTGAGACTGTACTGCAGCCAGCTCCTCCTCTGTCCAATCCTCTGGCCTCCTGGGGAGGCTCCTGCCTGCTGTCAGGGAGGCTCCCCGACTCCCTGTGCTGCCTTCCATGCCAGGGGTGCAGCACCCTGTGCTCTTAGAAAAATGCATTGATTTGGTCTTTAGTGTTTCCTGCACACCACTCCACCTGCGCTTTGTTCAGCACACATCTCTGAGTGACAGTGTGTGGCTACCCCTTTTCTTAGCTTGAGGACCAATGCTGATCTCCCTGCTGGGTGTATTTCGGGTGTTCATGCTGGATTTCCCCACTCACAGAAGCAGCTCCTTACTGGGACTGCCCCAGAATCGGGGTATCTCCCAAGTGGAGATTCCATTTACAGGTGGGATTGAAAACAGGAAATGACTATCTGCATGATAAGGACTTACCACGTCCCCCACCTTCACTATGACCATAACTTGCATAGTACCCACTTCTTGGTGGAGAAAGTCCAACTATCAATCAAAAACACCAACAGGTTCTGATTAGAAACATGCCTGCAGCCCTCCACAGCCACTCCTGTGAACTGTCCTGGTAGGCCTCCAATATGCTGCTCCCACAGAGAAGTCTGTCTTGGAGGGAGCGCCTACAATATACAAACAACAGATCACATTAATAAGAAAACATAAGCAACCAAATAGGAAAATGGCCAAATGATATGAGTTTGCTGATGAGGATGTAGATAGGCCAACTGCCATAAAAAAAGATGTTCAACTTTACTAGTAATCAAGGAAATGCAAATTAAATCAACCATGAGATGCTGTTTTATTCACCTACATAATTGGCAAAAATTGGTTTGATAATCTCATGTGCTGTCAAGGTGGAAGGAAATTGGCTGATCTCATGCCCTGTGAAAATGCAGGTGTCTCAGGACCCAGCAACTTCACTTCTGGTTTTGGTTCCCCAGAGAACCCATGGTGCCTAAGGAGGCATATCCAGGGATGTTGCAAGTGGACGCTGGAAATAAGGGCATTTCCATCAACTGGGGAACAGCTAAGATGTTCTGTAATCACGCAATAGAATATTGCACAACAACAACAACAACAAAAAAAAACGAACTTAGATCTACCTGTATCAACATGGAAGAATGTTTTTGAGGTCTAGAAGGACACCATCAACTTCCTAGGAATAATTGCTTTGGGGAATGCACCAGGATAAGAGGTTGGTCAAAGGCAATTTGGGGTTTATCTGAAATCTTTCAATTGTCTTAAAAGACAGCATCTTGATGTATTTCTTGTGTAATTAGAAGATGATGTTTGGAGTCTGTCTTGGGCATACATTTTCCCCCTCTACTGTCTTGTCTCCTGTCCTTAAGCAGGGAGGTCCTCTGCATTCGGCACCAGCTAATGGACAGTCTCCTCATACCCTCCATCTCCTATTTTTATGAGACACTTAGGGTTCTTCAGTTCACACCCATTTTTGCCCTGCCAGCCACCCCACAGACCAGCATGGAGAATATCTAAAAATACTTCAGACCATGCCACTAGCTATTGCTGAGGAAAAAACTGCCCCAAAACTTAATGACTTAAAACAATCACCAATTGTTTTTGCCTCACACATTTGTGAGTTGGTTGGGAAATGCTTGCGGTTTGGGACAGGTCCATCTGAACCTGGCTGGCTCACCTATGTCTGCAGTCAGTTGACTGGTTGGTCTGCAGCAGCCTCACTCCCACCAGCTGGAGCAGCAGGAATAGCAGGCCCTGGATGGCTCGCTCTCTGGTGGGCTGGCCCAGGGTTGTCTGAGCAACAGGCACAGGCATCCAAGAGCAAGCAGGGTAAGTACAGCCTCTTGAAACCTAGCTCAGAGATGGCACACTATGGTTCCCATCACATTCTGTTGGCCAAGTCTTGACTCACAGGGTAGGAAAATAGACTCACCTTTTAATGGGAGGTATGCAAAGTCATAGGCAAAAGGCAAGGCTTTAGGCAGGAGTGAAGAGTAGTAGCCATTTGTTTCAACCAAAACCAAGAGGGCCATGTTCCCTGACCATGTTGTTCATCTGCATCCCTCACGACCCCCAGTGAGCACACACTCAGTGCACTAATTAGTCTAGAACACACCCTGCAACAGCTGCTGTGGCTTCTACTCCTGCAGTGTGCTTGTGCCATTGCCATTCTGATGGACTGGCAGGCCTAAAGGTGCTACAAACCACTAAGAAAGACCCACCAGGACACTCTCTAGGGGAGCAAGGAAAAAATGTAAGAATTTTGCAGACCTCACACCAGATCCTTGCAGCAGATGTCAGGAGCCTCCATCCTGCTCACCCTACCTCCCCACGCACAAACCCTCTCAAGTGGAAGCCAGAGAGCTCTCCAGAGGGATGGAGGGACTCTCCTTTAAGGCCATGGCATATGACCCCTGCACCCCCTCTACCATCTGTGTGCACCCAGTCTCCTACTCTTGTTGTACCTGGCTGCCCTCCATCCAGGAACCAAGCAGGGAAGCTGCATGTACTGTCCTAGCAAGCCTGTGCCATCACCTTGGCCAGATGCTGCTCCAGAAGGACCTGGACTGAATGACAGCTAGGGGAATCCCCAACCAGCCCTGAAGTTCATACCCAGTTCTCAGGGCCAGCCAGCAGAGAAGCACACACTGAAGACCCAGGTAGGGCAGCCTTCAAAGGAGTCCATGTCTAGTTCCAGTCCTATTGCCCTGGGCAACCCCTCCTGCCATACATCTCAATTGACTCTTCTCTGCCATCCACAGATCAATCCCTCCCCACTTGGCCCACCCAGCACTGCCATGAAATTGGCTGGATGGCTGAAAGTCTAGCCCAGTGAGAAACACCAAATGCTACCCCCCAGCCTTTCTAGAACAAGTTCCTTCAGTCACTCCATGGTCAAGATCTGACCTTTCAGATCAGATCTGAAAGGAACTGGCAGGGTGCCTCTGTACTGGTCAGGGAGGATGCCTGAATCTAGAAGCCTTGCCTGCCCTTATCTCTGCTACTCATTCCTCACATGTCCTGAGTTGACACTTTCACATGGGAGGCACTTGGGCCTTGCATGGACCTTCCTCCCATGGCTTAGGAAGCAGTCCTGTGTGTAAGAGGCTGGAGCCCTGTGCCAAGAACCAGGACTTGGGTTCAAATCCCAGCTCTACAATTTATTAGCTGTGTGACCTTACCAACTGTCTTTACCTCTCTGAGCCTGAAAAAATTGGTGTGAGTAGAAAGTGCCCAATAAATGTTTGTGACCTCTAGATGTAATCGTAAAGTCTCAATTTGCCATGAATTTTCTTTAAACCAAGGTTCCATGACTTCCAAAAGTTTGGGAATCCCTGGTGTAATCCCACCACTTCTTTTTATAAGTTTTTGTCCTCAAAACATGAATTGCAGAAAGGAAAGGTGAAAAGAGAAATAGCCCAAAGGAGAAAAAACATCTGCAGCATTAGGGCAAACTGCTGGGTGACAGCTTTGAAATGAAGCCACAGGGCTGTTAATTGCATTCACTTTGCCCCGGGGCCTGTGCTCCGCTCTCTTCTCTGGTTTGGGATCAATGTGAGGGATGGCGAATGGGATTAAGGAAGGCAGACTTTGATTAGGCCATCAGACAGGTAAAAAGGTATTGAGCTGACTCCCAGTTACTTGTCACTAGATACAATTAACTGGTGCAATTCTGTATGTGTGTGTGCATGTGTGTGTTCTTTGCCTCTCTCTATCTCTGTCTCTCTCCTCTCTCCCTCTTTCCTTTGCCCCCCACTTTATCTCATTTGATAAAGCAAGTGCGCTCACACAAAAGACTTACTAGGGACCTCCTCTCAGAACCCAATGTTCAACATGTAACCAAATTTCCATAGTGGTGGACTCTGGGGGCTCTGTTCATTTCACACATGTTTACGGAAAATCTACTCTATGCTGAGCAAATCTTACAGATGATAGAGATAGAGCAGGGAACAAAACAGATGGTGCTGCTGTCCTTATGGTGCTTCTGTATCCTGAGACCCAAACAGGCAATTAACAAAGGGTAAACATCTCACATCAAGTAGTCATGAGCATTATGAAGAAAGTAATTAGGGCAAGAAGATGGAGCGTGAATGGGAAACTATTCCAGATAAGGTGGTCATGGAAACCCAGAGTGTATTCAGTCAGTGAGAATTTCCCAAGCACCTACAGCATGTCCAGCTCTGGGTGGGAGCTCTGAGGAACTCCAGAGAAGAGACATGAACCCTACTCTACAGCTTTGTTGGGGAAGCAAAGCTTGTGTACCCAAGAGTGAGAGAAGTCTGAGATAGGACATCTGGTCAGATTGTGTGGATTGAATGTAAGACTAGATACAGGAGAGGAAAGCCAACAGTGCATTTGTAGGTTGGGAAACTGGAGGAAAGAGGGTAACACTGATGGAACAGAGTAGCTGGAAAAAGGGAGCCCTTTTTCGCCTGCACAGAGGGTAAAGAAGAACTCAGATTTAAATGTGTTGAGCCAGAAGTGAAGGAGGTTAGCAACTGCTGACGTAGCCTTAGCTGTGGATGAACAGCTGCAATTCTGGTACAGACTGGGAGATTTACAAGCATCTTATTATGTTGGGTTTGCTCAAGTCTGTGAGAAAACTGGGACTAAATCAAGCAATAATTATTGGCAAACAATCTAAATTAATGAATGATGTACGTAAGTGTGCCTGAGGGTTGCATTTCTTTAAATCCTGTTCTAAATGGTGACTTTGATGCAGACCAAGCCTTGCATCAGGCACTTCACATACATGATCTCTTTTAATCCCTGTAACAACAGCTGAAGGAGTACTTTTATTATTATCTTTATTTTGTAGATAAAGCATTTGAGGCTTGGAGAGACAACATAACTTGCCCATTTTTTTTTCCTTAATTAAATAAGAACCCATTGAATACTTACAAACACAGGTAGTAAAACACAGGACCAGGATTCAGACCTAGCTCTAATTCTAAAAACCTTGTTCTGATCCATTGCACTAAACCTGTTTTCATAAATAAGCTTCATTTTTAAAAATACAGTTAACACTTATGCTGAGCTAAACTCACAGAATTCTACTTTGTTTTGTTATAAGCAAGAATTACGGAAGAATGCCCTATAACTCAGGGTCAATGTGGCAGGGTCATCTTTTGCCCCCAGTAGCAGGCCTGGTGCTGGTAAAGAAACTGCAGCTTCTGGATTGTTTACTTTTAGATGCTAAGCTGCAGAGTGATGGCAGATACACCTCTGCTTTGCTTGAGATAGGCACCATTCCTGATGGGGCTTGTGACAAAGTGGCTTGCTCAGGAAGGAGGGTTACAGAGGCTGGCCAAGCTAAAATTTGAGTAAAGATAATGAAATGAAGCAGGATCACAGAATCTCCTACCTAGTGAAACAAATTAAAATAGTAAAAACAAAAGGGAAAAAAATCTATTTAAAAGGTAAAAATTGATTAACAGAAACCTACAAAGAAATAGAAAAACCACATGTCATGAAGTCACTTTTACCTACCCATGCCCCTGTAGGCAGACTCACCAAGCCTAGTGCCACTGTAGATCTTAAAATGGTCCTGTAACTTGGCTCCAGTTCCTCTCCACCGTTGTCTTAAACACTGTCTTGCCAGCCCAAGGACCCAGAGGGAGACCTGCTTGTCTGTACCACCAGAGACAAGCCTGCAGACCTTAATCTCAGCTGTGGACTCTTAAGCATCTTTATGACTTGGTTACAGCCCCTCTCAGCCATAGACTGAAGCCAGTACTGCCTGCCCAGGGACCCACCCACTGACCGAAGGCTTCCAAGGAATTTGGAGGAAGCCACACCTATCTACATACTTAGTAACAGACCCACTATTTGTGGACCCTGAATCAGACTCCCATCCCAGCACCAGCCCCTACTTACCAAGGTCCTAAAGGCAATCCAGTCCACCCAGGGACCAGACAGGATCTACAATGCTTCAAACGCCTGGTAACAGGCTGCTGATTTTTTGCCAGCACCAGGGCCCACTAGCCGTAGACCCACTGCAGATGCAACAACATCCACATGATCCAGGTGAAATCCCACTTGGCTACAAGCCCAGAAGCAGTCCCATGAGGTCAGGGACCCAGTGGGAGGTCTTCATCTGCCAAAACCAGTCTATAAAGACTAAAGAGGTGCTTCCTTTTTCAAATTCACAGATACAAACACAAGGCTATGCAGATGACAAAGAATCTAGCAAGTATGACACCACCAAAGAAACTAATAAAGCTTCAGTAATTGGTTCCAAAGAAATGGAGATCTATAAATTTCCTGAAAAATAATTCAAAATAAACATTTTATAGAAGCTCAGTGAGAGGCAAGACAATACAGACAACTAAATGAAATAAGAAAAACAATGCATAAACAAAATGAGAAGTTTAATAAAGAAACAGGAACCATTAAAAAGAACCAAACAGAAATACTGGAGCTAAAGAATATAATGAAAGAACTAAAAAATACAAGAGAGTTTCAACAGCAGACTCAATCATGCAGAAGAAATAATCAGTGAACTCAAAAACAGGTCATTTGAAAATAGCTAACCAGAGGAACAGAAAGAAAAATTAATGGAAAATAGTGAAGCATAAGAGACCTATGGGACACTATCAAGAGGATAAATATACAAATTATGGGAGTCTCAGAAGGAGAAAAGAGAGAGCAAGAGACAGAAAACTTATTTAAAGAAATACTGGCTTTAAAAGAAAACAATTCCCAAATCTTAGGAGAGACATCCAGATGCATGAAGTTCAAAGGATCCCACGAAAAATTAACCCAGAGAAGAATACTCCAAGGCACATTCTAATCAGATTGTCAAAAGACAAAAACAAAGAGAACCCTGAAAACAGCATAAGAAAAGAGACTCATCAATTACAAGGGAACCCACAGCAGACTTCTCAGCAGAAAACTTGGAAGTTAGTTGGGAATTAGATGATATTTTTAAAGTACTGAAAGAAAAAAACCTGCCAACCAAGAACACTATACTCAGCAAAGCTTTCATTTCTGAAGAATAGAGTCCCTCTATCCTTTCAGTTTTCATATCTGAATGATAAAGTCCCTCAGCTTTTATTTTTCTGAGACCATTTGGTTTGTCCCAGACAAATAAAAGCTGAGGGACTTTATCTCCATGAGATCTACCTTACAGAAATACTATAGAAAATTCTTTAGGTTGAAAAAAAGTGATGCTAAGTAACAACATAAAAACAGATGAAAGTATAATACTCACTGGCAAAAATAAATATATAATAAAATTCAGTATACTCTAATACTATAATGATGACATATAAATCACTTTTAACTCTACTGTAAATGTTAAAAAGAGTATTTTAAAAACCATAGATTTAGTAATTTGCTAATGGATACACGATATGAAAAGATGTAAATAAAGTATGGCATTCATAGCATAAGAAAGGGGCAGCAGTGAAGAGGTAAAATGTAGTGTTTACATGCAATTAAAATTAAGCTCCTATCAGATTAAAATAGATATTATAACTACACGATGTTTTAGGTAAGCTTCATGGAAACCACAATGAGAAGACCAGTAGTAGATACACAAAAGATATAGAGAAAAGAATCAAAGCATATGGATACAAAAAATCAACAAATCACAAAGAAAGAAAGCAAGAGAGAAAGGAGCAAAATAACTACAAAACAGTCCAAACACAATAAACAGAATGGCAATAGTAAGTCTTTCCACATCAATAATTACTTTAAATGTAAATGAATTAAATTATCTAATAAAAAGACAAAATATAGCTGAATGAATTTTAAAAACAACAATTAATGTCCAACAACATGCTGGCTACAAGAGGCTCATTTTAACTTTGAGGACACATACGGCCTGAAAGTGAAGAGATGGAAAAGATATTCCATGCAAATGGTAACCAAAAGAAAGCAGAAGTGCCTCTACTAGTATAAGGCAAAATAGACTTTCAGTCAAAACTTGTCACAAAATAAAAAAGGTCACTATATAATGATAAAGCTGTCGATTCATCAAGAGGATACAATAATTGTAAATATTTATGCACTCCACATTGAAGCATCTAAATATATAAATCAAATGTTAAAAGAATTGAAGGGAGAGAGGAACAATATAGAAATACTAGAGGACTTCAATACCTCACTTTCAACAATAAATAGATCATCCAGACAGAAAATCAATAAGAAAACAGTGGCCTTGAATAACACTGTAGACTGAATGGACCTAACAGACATTTATACAGCATTCCACTTGACAGCAGTGGGATACATTTTTTTCTCAAGCACACATGCAACATTCTCCAGGACAGATCATATGCTGAGCCACAAAATTAAACACACGCCTGAACAACCAATAAATCAAAGAAGAAATAAAAAAGGAACTCAAAAAGTATCTTGGGACAAATAAAAATGGAAACACAACATACCAAAACTTATGGGATGCAGCAAAAACATTTTTATGAAGGAAGCTTAGAGTAGTAAATGCCTATTTTAAAAAAAAAAAAAATCTGAAGTAAACACCCTAACTTTACACCACAAGGAACCAGAAAAAGAAGAAAAACTAAAACCCAAAGTCAACAGCAGGAAGGAAATAAAGATTAGAGATGAAATAGACACTATAAAGACAATAGGAAACATCAATAAAACTAAAAGATGTTTTCTGGGAAAAAATAAAGTTGAAAACATATAGCTAGACTAACCTAGAAAAAGGAGAGAGGAGTCAAATAAATAAAGTTTTAAACGAAAAAGGAGATATTACAACTGATGTCACAAAAACTCAAAGATGCTAAGAGAGTACTATGAGCAATTATGTGCCAACAAATTTGATAACTTAAAAGAAATTGATAAATTTCTAGAAACATGCAACCTACCTAGACTGAATCACGAAGAAATAGAAAAGCTGAACAACTTAACAACATGTAAGGAGATTGAATCAGTAATACAAAATTCCCAAGAAAGAAAATTCCAGGACCATATGGCTTTACAGGCAAATTCTACCAAGCATTTAAAAAATAATTAATGCCAACCTTTCTCAAACTCTTCCAAAAAACTGAAAATAAGGGAACACTTCGAAATCTGTTTTATGAGGCCATCATTATTGTCATACCAAAGCCAACTAAGAACACAACAAGAAAAGAAAATTACAGGCCAATATCCCTGATGAATATAGATGTAAAAATCCTTAACACAATACTAACAAACAGAATTCAACAACACATTAAAGAGAGCATTCAAGCATTCACCATGATTAAGTGGGATTTATCTGTGGAATACAAGTATGGTTCAATATATACAAATCAATAAATGTGACATACCACATTAACAAAAATAATATGAACATCTCAATGAATGCATAAAAAGTGTTCAACAAGGCCAGGAGTGGTGGCTCACCCCTGTAACCCCAGCACTTTGGGAGACCAAGGCAGGTGGATCACCTTGAGGTCAGGAGTTCAAGACCAGACTGGTCAATATGGTGAAATCCCATCTCTACTAATAACACAAAAATTATCTGGGTGTCATGGCACACGCCTGTAATCCCAGCTACTTGGGAGGCTGAGATGGGAGAATCTCTTGAATCCAGGAGGTGGAGGTTGTAGTGAGCCGAGATCACGCCATCGAACTCCAGCCTGGGTGACAAGAGAAACTCCATCAAAAAAAAAAAAAAGTGTTCAACAACATTTAACATTCTTTCATGATTAAAAATAAAACACTCTCAACAAATTAGGTTTAGAAAGAATGTACCTCAACATAATAAAGGCCATATATGACAAGCCCAAACTAATATCACATTCAAGGGTGAAAAGCTGAAAGCTTTTACTCTAAGAATAGGAACAATACAAGGATGTTCACTCTTGCCACTTCTGTTCTACATAGTACTGAAAGTCCTAGCCTGAGAAATTAGTCAAGAAAAAAGTAATAAAAGGCATCCAAATTGGAATGGAAAAAGTTAAACTGTGTGTTCCAGATGGCATGATTCCAGATGGCATGATCTTATATATAGAAAACCCTAAAGGCTCTAGCACAAAACTGTTAGAATAAATGAATTTAGAAAATTTGTACAATACAAAATCAAAATACAAAAAATCAGTTGTATTTCTATATATCAACAATAAACTGTCTAATAAAGAAATTAAGAAAGCAATCTGATTTACAATGACATTACAAAGAATAAAATACTTAGGAATGAATTTAACCAAAGAATTAAAAGATCTCTACACAGAAAACTGTAATACATTGAAGAAAGAAATTGAAGAAGACATGAATAAACGGAAAGATAGCCAGGTCCATGCATTTGAAAAAATAATATTGTTAAAATGTCCAAACTACCCAAGCAATCTACAGATTATAGGCAATCTCTGCAAGAATCCCAATGTCATTTTTCACAGAAAGGGGAAAAAAATCCTAAAATTTATATGGAACCACAAAAGACCCCAAAGAGTCAAAGCAATCTTCAGGGGAAAAAACAAAGCTGAATGCATCACAACCCCTGATTTTAAAATATACTACAAAGTTATAATAATCAAAACAGCTTGGCAGTGGCATAAAAACAGACACAGATGCCAATGGAACAGAATAAAGATCCCATACATAACTTCATGCATTTTTGCTCAATTGATCTTTGACAAAGTTTCCAAGAATGTAAAATAGAGAATGGACAGTTTCTTCAATAAATGGTGCTGTGAAATCCATATGCAAAAGAATAAAATTAGATCCTCATCTCATACCACATATGAAAATCAACTTAAAATGAATTAAAGACTTAAATGTAAGACCTGAAACTGTAAAACTACTAGAAGAAAACAGGGGAAAAGCTCCATGATGCTGGTCTGGGAAATGATTTTTTTGGATATGACCCCAAAAGCACAGGCAACAAAAGTAAAATAGATCAAAGAAATTGCATTGAACTTAAAACCTTCTGCACAGCAAAGGAAACAATCAACAGAGTTAAGAGACAAGCTATGGAATAGGAGAAAATATATGCAAGCCATACATCTGATAAGGGGTTAATATACAAAATATATAAGGAATTCAAACAACTCAATAGCGAGAAAGTGAATAACTTGATTACAAACTGGTTGAAGGACCTGAATAGACATTTCTCAAAAGGGGACATAAAAATGGTCAAGAGGTGTATGAAAAAAACTCAACATAACTAATCATCAGGAAAATGCAAATGACAATTGTGATTAGATATCATCTCACACCTGTTAGAACAGCTATTATCAAAAAGACAAAAGATAACAGGTGCTAGTGACAATGTGGAGAAAAGGGAACCCTTGTACACTGTTGATGGGAATGTAAATTAGTACAGCCATTACTGAAAATAGTTTAGAGGCTTCTCAAAAAACTAAAAATAGAACTACCATTTGATCCAACATTTCCATTTCTAGGTATATACTCAAAGGAAATGAAATCAGTATGTTGAAGACATATCCATACTCATTCACTGTAATACTGCTCACAGTAGCCAAGATACGAAATCAATCTAAGTGTCCATCAACAGATGAATGGATAAAGAAAACATGGAATATAGACACATGGGATACAATGCAGCCCTAAAAAAGAAGAAAATCCTGCCATTTGTGACAACATAGATGAACCTGGAGGACACTGTGCTAAGTGAAATAAGTCAGTAACAGAAAAACAAATACTATATGACCTCATTTATGTGTGGAATCTAAGAAGTTGACCTTATAGAAGCAGAGAGAAAAATGGTGGTTGCTAGGAACTAAGGGATGAGGAGGATAAGGAGACATTGGTCAAAGGGACAGGATAAATAAGTTCTGGAGATCTATTGTACAGAATGCTATACAAGGTGCATTATTAGTTAATAATAATGTATGTATACTTGAAAATTACTGAACTTAGATCCTGAATATACTCACACCGCCCCAAAAATTGATAAGTATGTGAAGTGATCAATATGTTCATTGGCTCAATTTAATCATTTCAAAATGTATACTTATATCAAAACATCATATTGTACACCATACAGTCTCATGAAAAGAAACATTCAGGTCTCAGGCCATCCTGAGCTTGTCCCCTGCCATTCAAGTCTATGTGGCCCTGAGCCTCCTGGGCAGCCTCTGATCTAGATGTGGTTGGATGGAGGGGTCTCGGGAGGTGCACTGGATGAAGGTGAGTACAGTGTGGCAGGACTGAGGGGCTTCCAAGCTTTGCTGCATGCAGGAGAAGCTGGAGCCCAGCAGTTGCTGGGGGGCACACCCGATTGAGGAGTGGCCCCCATCTCACACTTCATGGAGTTTCAGGAGAGGGAATAGGCCAAAGAAGCTTCCCACAGCCGCTTTCATGCCCTCAGCCTGCAGAAACTAGAATAGAAGAAAACACCAAGCTTCTCGGGAGAATTGAAAAGAGATGGGGAAGACAAGGAGAGTTGCAGACAGACAGGCTGGGTATTGGCTCGCCGCCCTCCATCTGCATGTCAGTTGGGCTATATTTTTGGCTGCAAGCAGCAGAAAATCCAATTTAATGTGGCTCAGCTAATAGACTTTATCATCCTGCTCAGTAAGAAGCCATAGGTCCCAGAGCCTTCCACCTTTCTTTGTCTTTCTCAGCTCTCTTCCTTCAGGCTGAGGTTCCTCATGATCCCAAGATGGCTGCCAAAATTCCAGGCATTACAGAGGCAACCTCAGGTCTCCATGGCTGGAATCAGGTCACCTGCTTCTTCGTAAGCCCAATGACTAGGGAAATGAAGTTACTATCATTGGCTTAGGCTAGTTAAGACCCACCCCTCCCCAGGGTTCCATGGAGGACAGTGGACACCCAGACAGGACTGGGGCTCTAGCGATACAGAAAACAACGGCAGCAACAGGCAGCGGTGAATATGTGTGAGTAACCAACAAGGTTCGGTCTACCCTGGTTAGATCAGGTGTCCCAGTACCTTTGTCTAAGCACCCAAAAGAGTCCTGCTGAACCTGGGCATGAGGAAGGGCAGGCATGGCGGCAGGTAGTAACGACAGAGTCTCTGTTTAGGAGTGTGACAGGTAGTTCTCCATAATTATCAAGATTCAGACTGAGGGATGTGCTGGGAAAGAGTTGGCCAGTGCACTGGGACCACAGCAAGCACCCTGGGGCTTAGAGAAGATGGACAAGTTCCCCTGAGTTGGGCCTGGGCTCACCCAACCCCAGCCCCTGGCAAGTGGATATCCTGTCAGTCAACTTTCTCATGGGTGCAGCTCAGCAATCCCACAGTTGTGTCTTGACCCTCTGGTAGAGGTGTGTCCACACTCAGGGATATGGTGGCAAAGGAAGGGCTGAGTTGAGAAGCCCTTACAAGAGAGCTCAGTGGGCCATTGGCACCTCAGGTGTGGTCCCAGATGCCCACTTCCCTCCTGCCTGTGTGAGGTGGCAGCATGCTGGCCCACTGTCGCCCACATCCTCTTGATCCTACACAGCTGCCAAACATCTCTTCAGCTACCCACTTTCCTCCTTTCCCTCATTTCAGACTTTCTCAAATTATGCTTTCTCAAATATTCATTATGTCTTAATTTATACTTAATTTTTCTTTGATTTTTTGTATTTCTTTAATTTACATTTAGTGTATACCTAACAGGACACTTTATATCTCTTCACAAATGGAAGAAAGCCTCATTTTCCATAATGCGACTACAAGAAAGCACAATGAAGTCACAATAAAGTTATTAAGCCCTAATTTGATACCGCAGCCTGGCAGGACTCTAAGCCCCAGGCCTACTCTCTCTTTGTTAGAGCAGAGAGATTAGCGAGTATTATAAAGGTGTTAAACATGCTAGCACCAAATCCAGACGTTCCCCTGGAAGTCATTAGGAGATGGGAAGGATAATTTGTAAGGAAGCAACTTCTTCCGCTGTGGAGTCTGATGGCAGTGGGCTGGGCTCGGGCCCTTCAGTGCACCTGCTGAGCCGCCTCCCGTGGGGGACGTCAAGGAGGGCATGTGTCGCCCAGGCGGGCGGTGGCTGCGGGGAGGAGCGTGGGGAAGGGGAGGTGACTGCCAGAGAGAAGCAGCTCGCTGGAGGGGCCCTGGAGCCGCGCTTGGGACGCCTGTCCCCGATTTCTCAGTGCCCGCGGATACCACGCTCTTGCGCGGAGTTCGGAGTTCGTGAGGCTGCGGCACAGCGGGCGCACGTGGCTCTCACCTGAGACTCTAGCGGGGTACGGGAGGCACGGACTCGCACGTTCCGGAGAAGGCACAGAGGAGGAGCTCCGATTTGGTAGCGGCTCCCCGGCCTGGGTCAGGCAGAGGTGTCCAGCTCAGTTCTGGGAGGTAGACGCTCCATGGGCCCGAGTCGCGCCCCTGCCCTGCCGAGGGGCCGGGAAGGGAGGGGATGCCATGAGCGGACGCGGAGCAGCCAGCGCCTTCCCTTGGCCTCAGGACTGTGTCCCACAGCAGGCGCAGAGCAGGCAGGCAGGGAGAGGGCAGCGCCTCAGGCTTGGAGCACCCACCCTCATGGGCAGGGCCCATGAGAGGCCCGGGCGCAAAGGAGGCTCCACGTTCTCCATCCTCTGTCCACAGGCTGCCAGGCACGCGGGGGACCCTCTTCCCAGCTATCTCCTTCTGTGAACCAGTGTACATCTCCCTCTGATGTTATTTTTCACAAATAGTAGACAAACACAGGCTACACACACACACATATATACACATATATGCAGATATACACACACTACACACACGTATGCACACATATGCACACACACTACACACACATAGGCACATATATACATACTACAAACACATGCCCACACACTACACGCACATAGGCGGGCACACACACATACACACATGTATGCACACATATGCACATTACACAAACACATATGCATACATACACATGCTACACACATATATACACACATACACTACACATGTACACGCACATGCACACACTACACACATAGGCACACACTACACTCATTGGTACACATGCACATGCTACAACATATGTATACATAGACTACACACGTACACACACGTGCACATACATGCTACACACGTATGCACACATGCACACACATGCTACACATGTAGACACATACACATGCTTCATACACATCTATCCACCAACATACACTAATATGCACTATACATACATAGACACACCACACACACTATACACACATGCACACATGTGCACACACTACATGCACATGCACACATAGGCACACATACACATGCTACACACACATAGACACATACACGTGCTATACACATCTATACACACAGATGCACTACACACATACACACTACACATACATAGACATACACACTACACACACTATACACACATGCATGCATATGCACACATACACTACACATACATAGGCAGACATACACACACTACACACTACACACACACATAGGCAAACATACACACACCTCACCCATATGCACACACTACACACATGCACACATACGTGCTACACATATACACATATATGCACACATACACATATACACACATAGGCACACATACACACACACACACATACGTCCTCGGTCTCAATGTAAAGTTCTTATTTCTATGGGTCACAAAGAGGTAGAAAAACATTGCTCTAAGCCATGCTCACATGTGAAATGCTAAAAAGAGCATGGATTTTGGATCAAACAGACCGGAATTCTAGGCTGGCCCTGACACCTACCAGCTCTAGGATATAGAAGGGCAGGGAATCTCTCCTCTCTTGCCTTATCTGTGATATGGGGTAGAAATCCACCCTCCCTCAACCCCAGTTAATGTAAAGTGACAATGAAATGGCAGATCAGTCAAAGTGATTTCTAAACAGTTAAGTCCTGTGCAAACGCATGATATTAAGATTGTTAATATTAGGCCCCAGCCAAGAACCCGTCTTAAGCCATGGTCCAGAAAATCAAATCTTGTTCTTCAATTGCATCTACTTAGCCAGCTGTTCAGTTCCCATATGCTCCTTTCTCTTCCAAAGCTTTAGCCGCCAATTGGAATACAAGATAAAAAACACCATCTGTGCCCCTAGTCCTTCAGTTCCCTGCCCAGGACGTCTTGAGGCCGGGAGATGATTTCCCAGTTTCTTCTGGCACTGCCGTTTCCCGCTGGCTGGCTGCACTGGAGCAGGGCTGAGAGCCTGGGTAGCCTCCCCACCTTGATGTAGACGGTTCTTCACTGCCCATCAGAGGCCCCCATGACTCCCAGACCTGGCCCGGGTGTGGCTGGCCACAGGGCTGTTGCATATTGACCCTTCGGCTCTGGGGCTCTTTTGCAGTGTCCACCACATCAGTCCTGCCCCAGCCTGGAGCGACATGTGCCTCTCACACCGGAGACTACATTGAGGGAGCAACCCGTAGGACGGACAGCAGCAATGGCCTCTGCTGGAGGTCTTCCCAGGAGCCTTTAGTTGTGATAGATTGATGCAAACATGGTCCCAATTCTGCATCCCTCCCTGTGTTCATGCCCTTGCAGTATGGCTGCGTAGTTCTTCCCATCGAGATGTGAGATCCATTCTCCTGCCCCTTCAGTCTGGGCTGGCCTGTGACTTGCCTTATCAGTAGAATGGGGTGGAAGTGAAAGTGACACTGTGCCAGTTCACCTGCAATGTAAACAAGCTAGGGTGAACCTGCTGGGGAACCCAGAAGAGAGCTTGTAGGCTATCCTAGACCAGCCTCCACCCAGCAAACCCTCAAACGAGTGACAGACCCCAACCTAGATCAACAGAGCTGCCTTGCCAACCCTTACTGGCACTGGATGCATGAGCCAGCCCACCTGAGATTATCAGAATTGCCCAGCCAAACTATAGACTTATAAGAAATAATGTTTATGGTTTCAAGCCACTAGGTTATGGGGTAATTGTTACACAGCGACAGCTAAGTGATACATAAGAGCATGCCCCCCTCCCTTAGAGGCACCAGGTGGGAAGGTATAGACTCTGTTAGGTTATTCCAATGATATCCTCCCACCCCAGCCTTTGGACAGAGCCTAAGAACCCTGGGGGTGAGGTGAGAATCTAGCCCCCTATCCTGAAGCCAGGTGGCAGGAAATGAAGGGGAAAGTGTACATAGCATCACAGCAAATAGGTTGACACTAATCACCAGACAACCTTGTCCCTGCTCAAAACTCCCCAGCCCCTCTCACCCACCCTAGCTTCTCCTACCCTAGGTCCCCTACCACTCACTGTTCCCCAGTCTGCTAGAGAAGTCTCAGCAAGCTTCTTGCTGAATTATGCTGGCAATTTCTCTCTCCCTTTTCAAGCCAACCAGGTCAAGCTCTGGGTGTGCTTTTGCACAGAGGCTTGCCTTGGTGTCCTGTTAGCCGAGTGGTTCCCAAAGGATGGTGCAGTTACCACTGGGGATGCAAACAATGATTGTAGGTGGTACAGGGTCAAACATTTTAAATGCTAATTGTTCCATTTCGATTGTAACACTATTCCAGCGTAGTCATCCCTTGGTATGTGTGGGGATTGGCCCCCAAGGAGACCAAATTCTGTGGATGCTCAAGTCCCTAATATGAAATAGTGTTGTATTTATATACACACACACATCCTCTTCACATACCTACATACATCCTCTCGTATACTTTAAATCATCTCTGGATTACTTATAATGCCTAATATAAAGTAATGTGATTTAAATAGTCATCATGCTGTATTGTTTTATTTGTATTATTTTTCATTGTTATATGTTATTTTTATTGGATTTTTAAAAAACTATCTTTGGGCTGGGCACGGTGGCTCATGCCTGTAATCCCTGCACTTTGGGAGGCTGAAGCAGGCAGATCATGAGATCAGGAGATCGAGACCATCCTGGCTAAGACGGTGAAACCCTGTCTCTACTAAAAATACAGAAAAAAAAAAATTAGCTGGGTGTGGCGGCAGGCGCCTGTAGTCCCAGCTACTTGGGAGGCTGAGGCAGGAGAATGGCATGAACCCGGGAGGCGGAGCTTGCAGTGAACCGAGATCACGCCGCTGCACTCCAGCCTAGGCAACAGAGCGAGACTCCATCTCAAAACAAACGAACAAACAAACCTATCTTTGATCTGTAGTTGGTTTAATCCATGATGCAGAACACTTGGACATGGTGCGCCAAGTGCATACTTATCCCTTACCCTTCAAGCTGCCGTAACAAAATACCATAGACTGGGGGGTTTATAAACAACAGAAATTTATTTCACACCTGGCAAGTTCAAGGTCAAGGTGCTGGCAAACTCAGAGTCTGCTGAGGGCCCACTATCTGGTCCTTAGGTGGCACCTTCTTACCTTGTCCCTATACCATGGGAGAGGGGAAACGGGGTGTCTCTGGAACCTCTTGTATATGGACACTAATCCAACCATGATGGCTCCACCCTCACGACCTCGTCACCTCCTTAAGGCACCACCTCTTAACACTATCACATGGGGGATTCCATTTCAGCAGGTATTTTGAGGGCACACAAACATTCAGTCTATAGAAATTTATTCTCAGGTATATTTAACTAAAATATAGCTAGCCCTAGCAATCTTTGATGTAGTGTTCCCATTTAAAATAAATGTGTTTAAATGCAACTGGATGCTTAGTTGGGAATTTCAGTGGAAATGTCCAAATCCAATAGATGCCGCACCTTAAGGTGTTGAGAGGCCGGATGCAGAATTCACAAAGAAGATGGCTTGCAGCAAGAGTAAGAGTCGAGTGGAGAGAGACGGTTTCTGAAGAAGGATGTTGAGCAGACAGTGGCTTGTGTGCTGGGAGGGCCGAGGGGAGTGGATGAAGGGGAGTGTGCCCCTCACCTCTTACTCAGTGGGAGGGACTCTGGGGAGGACCTTCAGCAGGATGTGGGGTGTACCTCTGAGTTTGGGGGACACAAGGGCTGGCAGGTGACACAGCGGAGGACTAGGGCAGCAGGTGGTTGTGGCTCTTGGGCCTCAGGGCTGAGAGAAAAAAGACCCACATTGGGAGAAAGGGCGGATCCAGGTTCTGTGGAGCCTGTAGAGTACACAATTTGGGATCCCCTTGCTAAGGACAAGAATATCAAATTACCATAGAAGCACCTGGTGGGGCCCTCAGGATCTGGGAAGGGGCCTGGGCAAGTCACAGCTCTGAAGCCGAAGCTGCACCGGCTGCACGGCACATGACCTCTGCAGGGACAGCAGCTACACCATAAACCAGGACAATGTGAAGGGGGAAGAGTACGTTGTGCACCAGATGTGGCCACACGGGAGGGAGAAACAGTCAGGGCCATTCTTTATCCTGCCCAACAGGGGTGGTAGGACTCCAGCAGAGAAGGTGCACACTGAGAGAAGGGCAAGCCAGAGGAACGGGGCTGCCAGGATCCCACAAAAGCCCCCACCGGAAGGAGCCCAGATGACTGGGAGATAGCCTCTGAGCAGAGCACCAGTCACAGGTGAATGCTCCTGTTGCCTTAGGTCTCCTCTGCTCCAGAGCGGGACAAGAAGAGAGAAATGTACCCACAGAAGGACTATCTTGCCTCCCGCCGTAAACTACCAACCCTCGGTGGTGCTCAGGAGGGGAGAGGACACATTTTTCAATTACTTGGACCTGGACACTCTCAATTACTGAAATGTGACTTAAAGTGACCACAGGGCTCTTTTTAATCACCTGAGGCCAATCAGAGAAGGCTTAGCACAGGCCCTAGCTTTCACAGTCACTCCCTTTGAATTATGTTTGCTCAATGTTCCAAAGAGTCAATTTTTTTTTAATACAGAGTTTTCCATTTTTAATATTTGGTTAAACAAAATAGATCTTTTGTAAACAAACCCAGCACAAGGCCAACAACAAAAAGGAATAAAAACAAGAAAAACAAAAAGCCTAGGGTTGCCTGTTATTAGGCATCAGGGTCAGGCCTGCTCACCTTCCTTAAAGGAAGTGAGGCTTTTTGCCTTTGGACATCAGCATGGGTCCCTGCTCCTAAGCACCAGAATTGGATATGAACAGAGAAACAAGCCCTGAAATGTTTAAGCATCTTTGCATATCCCATTGGCTCATGGACTCCAAGTGCATGGGAACTCCCAAAGAGTCAGTTTTTAAAAATGTATTGTTTCACTTTGCTAGCGCAGCCACAACAAAGCACCAAGACTGGCTGCCATAAACGACAGACACTCATTGTCTCAGCTCTGGAGACTGAAAGTTTGAGATGAAGGTGTCAGAGCAGCTGCTTCCTTCTGAGGCCACTCTCCTTGGCTTGTGCATGGCCACCTTCTCACTGTTTTCCCATGTCCTTCCCTCTTGGTGATCTGTGTGTCTGATATTCTTATGTGGATACCAGTCACATAGAATTAAAACCCACCCTGACAGCTTCATTGTAACTCAATTACCTTTTTAAGACCCTATCTCCAAGTATAGCCACATTCTGAGGTACTAGGGGTTAAGATTTCAACATATGAATTGTGGGAATACATAAGCCAGCCCATAACGTATATAAAATAAATACAAGCTACTTAGACTCCAGGATAGGGAGCTAGACTAAAAACTTCAATACCGTAACCACACCCGAGGAATTTAACATTTAAACAATAACATTATCTACTATCTGGCACATAGTAAAATTGCCTGATTGTCCCCAAATTTCCTTCATATATTGTTTTATGACCCAAGATCTAATCAAGCATTTTGTACTTCATTAGACTGATTCTTTTAGTCTCCTTTAATCTAGAACACTTCTCCTGATTTTCTGTTATCTTTCATGACATGGAGGTTTTGAGGAGTTCAGATTTTATGGACAGCACCTAGATTTGGCCAACTGTGTGCTTGTCATTAGACCCAGGTTAGACACTTGAGCAGGAGCTTTCCGTAGGTGGCAGGGGTTCTTCCTACTGTCTTGCCTCGGGAGTTGCGTGACGTACGTCCACCCCATTGCTGGGGATGCTAAGCATTATCCCTTACTGAAGGTGGTGTCCCTCAGACTCCATCATACAAAGATGCCTTTTCCAAGTTTTTAAATTAACTAGTTTTCAGGGCAATGCTTTAAGACCCCGTGACTCTCCAGTTCCCCAACAGACTTTGACCTGAAGGTTGTTACATTCACGGATGACCTTCACCTGAGTCAGTTACTATAGGTGGGTGGTTGCAAAATGAACTATGTCTTGTATATATAATCAATACTACAAAAGCATCCTTGGAAAACATTACTAAATGAGATAAACAAATAAGGATGTGGAAGGGTGGAACCAAAGGCAAGGCCTATAACTAAAGATAATATAGGCAGGTGCAGCAGCTCATGCCTGTAATCCCAGCACTCTGCAAGGCCAAAGCAGGAGGATGGCTTGAGACCAGGAGTTCAAGACCAGCCTGGGCAACATAACAAGACCCTGTCTCCAAACAATCTTGATATTACTATAGTCTCACATTAAACCTAATGTGGCTGGGCACAGAGGCTCATGCCTATAACCCCAGCACTTTGGGAGGCAGAGACAGGCGGATCACCTGAGGTTGGGAGTTCAAGACCAGCCTGGCCAACATGGCAAAACCCCACAAATACAAAAATTAACTGGGTGTGGTGGCGGGCATATGCCTGTAATCCCAACTACTCGGGAGACTGAGGCAGGAGAATTGCTTGAACCCAAAGGCAGTGAGCTGAGATCGTGCCATTGCATTCCAGCCTGGACAACAGAGTGAGACTCTGTCAAAAAAAAAAAAAGAAAGAAAGAAAAAGAAAAACAAACAAACAAACAAAAAAATACCTAATGTGTTTTTTGAAGTCAGTAACCACTCCATGTTGTGACTGGTCTATCCCAGCAACGGACTTTTCATTCCTTTAATGACTCATTCTGTGAAGGTAAGTGCAGAGAATCTAATAAGATGTTAAAATTGGCAGCCTGGGCAACATGGTAAGACCTCATCTCTACAAAAATTAGCCAGGTATGGTAGCTCATGCCTGTAGTCCCAGCTACTCAGGAGACTTGAGCCCAGGAGTTCAAGACTGCAGTGAGCTATGATGGTGCCACTGCACTCCAGCCTGGGCAATAGAGCAAGACCCTGTGTCTAAAAAAAAAAAGTCTTTAAGATTCTATAGATTTGCTACAGCAAATATTTAGGGCATAAATATGTCTTAAAACTTTCTAGAAGCTGATGTGAAAGAAAAATTTATCAGTTACACAATCCAGCTACTGGGACCTTGAAATTGGCTGCCAACTATGAATGTGAGGTGGGTGTCGCTATGAAAGAGCAGGTCTCCTCCTCTTACCCATGGGGGGACTCAGAACTCAATGCTGAGTTCTGCTTAAATGTAACTGACCAAAAATGGATATTAACCTCTGCTCCATCCTGACTTCCCACTAACATGGCAATAAGAGAATGTTAAAAGGAGGGAAGCCTACACTTATAAGGACAAAGAGAACAGAAGAGGAGAAAATAGCAACAAAAGTTAGAGTCAGGAAAGGAGATGGGTGAGGGATAAATGAATTCGCTGATTTTAGAAAGCTGACTCCTGAGCCAGCTGTGGGGAACCTAATAAAGGGCAGCTCCAAAAGTCCTGAGAACGGAAGGCACGAGGTGCCTCTGCAGCAAGGGTGAAGACAGTAATAGAAACAGAGAGTGGACTGAAAGCATTTTCATAAGCAGGTGGATGCCCAGAGCCTCTCCGTCAGACTGCACAACCTCATTCCTGCAGAAGGCTAACTTCTAGAAACCACAGTGGGGTCTCTGAACTCGGCACAGTTAAAGTCAGAAGAAACAGGGGAAATGAATGAACCTGACACACTCCGTGCTGAGCACTCCAGCCCTGTTCCCTGCCAGCATCCAGAATACTGGTACCCAGGCTTCTCTTTCCAGGTCTCAGATACTCAGGGGAATTCAACCTGATCAGGAAGAAAGATCTGAGGACCTCCCAATGAAACAGCACAAGCATATCATCCTACAATGAAGTCCACAGTTGACAAGCCACCATTTCCCATGACACACACACACATATGCACACACGCACATGCACACACATGCACATGCACAAAACTTTCCACCAGTGTTTTAGTGCCATGCTTTCAAATATGAGCAATCAAAAGGATCGTCAGACATCTGAGGCAGCCTCTGATATGAGAGACAGAGGTCAGAACAAACACAAATGGGAAAAAAAAAGCAACTTAAAGGAAAAAAGTTTACTTGGGAGGAAGAAAACTTCAAAATCATTGTCATTAATACAAGCAGAGAGCTAAGAAATGGTATTCTGACCATGAAATAAGAACAGAGTATTATTAAACAAAAGGAACATAGAGCTCTTGGAAATTTAAAATATGACTTAAAACTTTGATTTACACAATTAGAAGTAAATTTTAAAAAATTAGCAATGTCCAGCCAAATTGTTGTTTGTGTGTGAGACCAACAGAAAGATCATCTCAGATGTCCATGAGTTTGTACATTACAACCTTCTGGAAAAATCAGTAGAAAAAATATTCCACCTAATTAAGATTCAGGAATGGGAAAGTTAAGTTAGAAAAGAAAGAGATTCTCAGTATTGACAATTACTTCCTGAACTAGAAGATGCATAATAGTAAAATAAATGAAAAAATTAAAAATGAAAATTGCATCTGAAATCCTAGATTATACCTACGAAACGCAGTGGAGAGGGGTAAATAATTTTTACACAGAGGTATCAATAGTTATCGCTTTATTTTTGATATTCATTTTTACGACATAGGTCCACTTAAAAATAAAATAAAGGTAAACAAGCAAAATTAAATATAAGTCTACTTCCCAGTCACTACAGGGTAAACCAAAGACAGTGAAATTAAAAGAGCAAAAAGATAGCAAAGAAATGAAGTGAGAAAGCAGAAAACAACACCAGAAGTGAGACCAAATAGTTATGGCATTTAAGTAAATAGGCTAAACTTCCTCATTAAAAAACATAAGAGTTTTTTAAAAATCCAAAACCACTGCTGTTTTTAAGCACAAACTCCTAAAGCAAAATGACAAGGAACGTTTCAGAACGAATGGATGATAGTGCAGTTTGGTTAGACCAAAGAGACATCATGGAATAAGAAATAAAAGTCAAGTCGTCAGGGAGAGAGTGGATGAAATGTCAGCCCAGGAGCGAAGGGTGCTCTGAGCAGGGAGCAGGAGCCAAGAGCCTTGAGCTCCTGTTATATTTTTTGCTGGTGAGGGACGAAACGATCTGTGAGGCGGGACCATCACTGTGCCCACTTTAGAGATAAAGAAATAGAGCCACAGAGAGATGCTAAGTCTGGCACGAGTCAGTGCCAGGACTGGGAAAGGAGACTGGGTCTGGCCAACCCCGAAGCTGTGCTTCTTCCCGTCCTGCCAGGAGTGTGGCGCTCATTACAGAGGAAGTTCCTAATCAAAGCAGCCTCATTTGTCAGGGGTCAGGGGTTCCCTGCTCGGCCCTCTAGCAAACGGCATCCCTCTGGAGAGGTGGGTAACCCTAGACATCAAGGGTCCCCTGAGGGCCATGTGTGCGGAGTCCAAGTCTGTCCTACCCACCTCTTGGCACAGGTCTTGGCAGCGGCCTCCCTCCTGGACATGGGGCTCCCCTCCCCCGACAGTGAGTGCCCTCTCTCCTGGCCTACACCTCTGCGCCCCGCTCAGCCTCCTCCCACCCTGGCCAGGGTTGTCAGCCTCTCTACTGGTGCAGCCCCTGCATCCGCCGAGGCTGCTGGGCAGGCTAGGGCAGGTCCCCTGGAGGGTGGCCTCAGACTCCCTACAAGTCAAGAGGATGTCCTCTGCTCCTATTGCTTGCTCCGCCCAGGCGGGGTGCTGGGGACTCCCACCTCTGAGCCACAGAAACACCCACGGGGGAACCCCCAGGGAATGCCGTGGAGAAGCCCAGCCACCCCGCTTGTTCCTTTGGAGAAAGCAGGGAGCTCCAAGGAGAGGCAGCGTCAGGCCTGGGTGCAGGGTGAGGAATCCTGACCCTCGCTCTGTTTCTCTTTCTCCGGGGCTTTCCTGTCAAATACCAAGGGCTTGTGCTGGCCGCACAGCTGTGCAGATGTGTAAGTGGGGGGCTGCAGTGGCTCGGCGTCCTCGTTGAGCCCTAGTCGTCTTATCCCTGGAAGTACCTCCTTTTAGGATTCCCATGACAATGCCCACGTGGCACTTTTTCAGCCTGGGCTTTCTGCACAACAGAGAAGGAGTTCACAGGGCCTTGCAGGCCCCAGCCTCTGCGGGCTCATCTGCTTGGGCGTGATCAATGGTGAGCTCGCCATAGTAAGGTTCTGCAAACCCACGCTCCCAGAGCTCCTCCAGCAAACACTGGATGCCTGCTCATAAGTACGGGAACACAGGGGCCACCAGATCAGAACCCCATGCCCCTTCTGGCTGCTCCTCCCCATCTCCCTTCCATGAAAGCCCAGTCTGGTCCCCGTGACCCCTCTGGCCTCACCACCTAGGTCTCACCTTGCTGTTTCCTGAAGGAGCCGGGAATGGCCCGACTCCACACCTACTGTTCCTGTCTCGAATGGGTGCTGTCACCCAGACACCCACAGCCCCCCGGCCCAACCTCCTCTGCATCAGCCACTGCTGCCTTCCCGGTAAGGTCGCCCTGACCACCTTATTTAAACTTGCACTCCCACCTCCTATGTGCTGTTTCCCATGTGCAGATGGCTGGATGGATGTGTTGTCCCTGCCCAGGCTGAGTGGCCGGTGCCCCCTGAGGCCTTTGCCCACTCTCTCCCAGGCACACACGTCATCTCCACCGGGTCTACTCCCAATCTCAACTTCTCTGTGGTTTCCTGGACTTTTCCTCCTCACCGCCACCCCCATCACGGCCAGAGTCCCAGTCAGGAGAAGGCCTCGCCCAGGAAACTAGGCTGCCTCCTCTCCCACCCTCCCTGGAGAGCCCCCAGGGGTGGCTGAGCCGGAGAGACTGAGACACAAACTCTGAAGGAAGCTGCAGAGAAGGAGTATTAGCCTCAACAAAACTTAGAGTCTTGGCAGCTAAATTCAAATCAAATGTGATTTTGATACCAATTCAAACAGCCTAGGCAGAAGAGCTAAGGGATTTTCTTCTTGAAAGCATAAAAGGAACAGAGAAGACATCTGAATTCTAACAGCTGAGAATTACTGAGATGAGGAGAGATTTAGGGAAACAGAAAAAGTGTACTTGGAGCAGCCTCCCTTCCCGGATGGCAAAGGGAGTGCCAATCATGGCTGCCATGGCAACAGGTAGGTGCCAAATGCCAGCACAGAGAGAAGCCGAGCGCGTCTTCCCACAAAAACACCACGGTTATTGTTCTAGCCGGAGCAGGATGGAAGTCATGTCCATGCATCACCCCACATCCCCAGCATCACTCCACATTCCCAGCGTCACCCCACAATGCCCGAAACTTCTCTCCATGGAAAGAAGCATTGGAAGGAACTGACACACGACTCCCCCGACACACATACACGCACACACACACACACACACCACATACACACACCCATTTCCCTTCTGTTCCAATTCCTAAAATT
The DNA here is from genome assembly GCF_008728515.1 of Papio anubis. NCBI lineage: Eukaryota > Metazoa > Chordata > Mammalia > Primates > Cercopithecidae > Papio > Papio anubis. Next base: position 46,796,584 of record NC_044977.1, read on the forward strand.
TAGTAGCTTAAAACAACAACCATCAATTTATTATCCTCATTCTTTTGTGGGTCAGGAATGCAGAAAGGGCTTAGCCAGGTGGTTGGGCGTGGGGCCTCTGCTGCTGTTGTGGCTGGTGGCTGGAGCGGCAGTGGCTGCTGGGCATCTCTCTTCACACAAGCCTGCTGAGGTGTGTGCTGACACAGACACATGTACCTGCCTGAGGCAGAAGCTGCACGCAGCCTCTTCAGACCTGGTCCCGCACTATGTAGCATCACTCTGCCACCTGCTATAGTTTACTTGAGGGAGTGGCAAGAGGAGGGAAATTAGACCCCACACTTGACCTTGCAGTGGCAAAGTTCTGAAGGGACAGTGAAATAGGAGATGCCACGTGGCCACCCTGCCCTTATCCTCAGAGAGGAGCCTGGAACTGGGAAGGCGGTAAGGGAACACAGTGCCGGAAGGGAAAGCAGCCTGTCGGCACTTTCCGGCTTGACAGACAGGATGAGGGCGTTCTGGGAGGAAACAACAAGAGCCACATAGAATGGAGTTTTAAGAGCCCTAAGAATTCTCCCCACAACCTAGAAAACGAATCTGGAAAGCCTAGAGGTGGTATGAGTGCTCACCAGCTGTGTGGGGGGTGGAGATGCCTGGCTACAGCGGCACTACCTAGGAGAAGATTCTGCCGTAACAGAAAAGTCCCATGTCTGCTTTGTCAGGTACAGGAGCCACAAGCCACATGTGGCTCTGAACCATTGAAATGTGGCTAATGCAACTGAGATGCTGAATTTTAACTTTTATTTCATTGTAATTAACTTAAATTTAAACTTAAAAAGCCATGCTTGGCGAATAGCTATCATATCAAACAGTGTGCATCTGGAATTAAGTATCTCAGCCAAGAAACCAAAACCGTGGCTTAAGGGAGAAAAAAGAAAAGTGCAGAGAGCGGCCCACCTGAAGCCCACCTCCCACTGCCGAGACAGCTCTCGGGTTTGCCTCTCCACCTACCTGTCAGGAGAAAGAAGACAGAAGTTCAACACTAAGGGCTGCAAGGTAACAGTCTCATAGGGCAAACAATAACTTATTACAACATTCTCCTGGAAGAGTTAGTCAATGCAATTAAATACGTGGCCAGGCTCAGTGGCTCCTACCTATAATTACAGCACTTTGGGAAGCCCAGGAAGGAGGATCATTTGAGCCCAGCAGTTTAAGACCAGTTTAGGCAACAAATTGAGACCCTATGTCTACAAAAGATGTTTTAAAATCAGCTCAGCATGCTGGTGCGTGCCTGTGGTCTCAGCAACTCAGGAGGTTGAGGTGGGAGGATTGCTTGAACTTAGTAGTTCAAGCCTTCAATGAGCCATGATCACACCACTGCACTCCATCCTGGGCAACAGAGCAAGACCCTGTCTTTAAAAATAAATAAATAAATAAATAAGATGCATACAAATTGGAAAGGAGGAGACATATTTACCATTGAAAATAATAGTATGGTATCACTGGGTAAAGATTTTTAAAATATTGGAAACAACAAGCAAATTTATTAATGTAGTTAGTTATAAAATTAGCATATCAAAATCAATAACTTTCTTTTATATAAAACATAAACAACTAAAAATATAATGAAAGAAAAGAACTCATTCTCAATAGCAACTGAAAGTATAAAATGCCTAAGAAAAAAAAACTTAAGAAATGTGAAGGCCTTACATGAAAAAAACTATAAAGCTTGACTAAGACATAAAATAAGATAGAATAATGGGAGAGTCATATCTTCTTATTGAAGAGAAAGATTTAAAGTTGTAAAGATGTCAATCCTCTCTAAATCAAAATTCTAATTGAATTTTTTGACAAAGAAACTCAATTGAACTTGACAAAGTATTCAAAATATGAACAGATACATCAATGGGGGCGAATAGAGCATCCAGAAATAAGCCCATGAATATGTGAGTGTTTAAACACTGATAAAAATGGCATGAAAATGGAAGAAATGATGGTTTGTTTAATAAATGGTATTGGGATAAATGTGTAAGCCCTTGGAAAACAATAAAGCTGAATCTCTACTTTCTCTGACTAAAAAGAAAAAAAAATCCAAAAGTATCAAAATTCAAATGTCAAAAATGAATCTAAAAATGTAATAGAAGAAAACGTGGGTGAATTTTTTATCCTGGTGTGAGAAAAAGTCTTTCTAAGCATAACAAAAAGCCCAGAAGCCAGAATGGAAAAGACTGACTGATTTGACTAAGTAAAAGTGGAAGACTTCAGCAAAATACCCATTTAAAAACATAATAGACATACTGGGAAAAATTAGCTGCCATCCAGAAGCTAGACAAAGGTCAAATTTCCTTAAATTACAAATTACTCTCACAAGTCATGAGGGAAAATTATAACACAATAGAAAAGTGGGCAAAGTAAATGGGCAGGCAATTTATCAAAGAAAAAATTCAAATGCTACCCTCCAAAAACAGACACATGAAAAGAAGCCCAGTTTCACTACTAGTAAGAGAAACACAAATTAAATTACAGTATATTACATTCATCACCTCTACTGGAAACAACGAAAAAGATTACATACCCATTGCTGGTAAGGAGCTCAGGAAAGGTGAGTGAATAAACAAAGACAGCTTTTCTGGAGCACCATTGGTGACAACTAATATAATTGTAATTTCAAAAACTTTTTACCTGGAGATTCAAATTCTAGGAATTTATCTTGCATCCATACCTACTCAAAGATACATGGGCAAGACTACAGCTTTGCTTGCTATCATAGAATGTGCAAATCAAAACAAAACAAAAAACAAACATCAAACGTCTAGAGGGAATTGGATTCTCCACTACAGTAAGCCAATCCCTGGTATGAAATAACATGTGGTCAATATGCATTGGCTTGGGGAAATGCACAACACACACTGATAAGAGAGAAAAAGTTGGAAGCAACATGGCCCCAGTGTTGGAGTTGTTCAGTCCAGCATGTTGCTGCTCACAGGGATCACTCCAGCCTCCCCTTGCTCTGCTGTCTTCCTTTCTCTATTTTGTGCAGGTCCCAATTATGTCCTGATGACCTTTAGAGCATCTGGCTCTGAGCACCTCAGAGACCAGCTGCCCTGCCTATGTGTGGCCTGCTCTGCCTCAGGCCCTGCACTTTTCTTCAGTAGTACCTCCTCCAGGCTACCTTCCCTGACCATAGCTCTCACCCATCCCTCCCTCTCTCCCCTTATACCCTGAATATTTTCTTGATAGCATTGGTACAAGGCAAACAAGCCCCAAAACTGGGACTTAGTTGGGGAGGGTTCTTGGCTTCACTCAGGAAAGAATTCAAGGGCAAGCCAGTGATATTAGACAGCAACTTTTATTGAAGCAGCAGTGCACAGTAGCAGCAGAGGTACTGCTTCTTGTGGAGCAGGGCAGAGCCACCCCATAGGCAGCATGCCCAGAGCAGCAGCTCAGCGGCAGCCCTGAAGTCATATTTATACCCACTTTTAATTGTATGCAAATTAAGGGGGGGATTATGCAGAAATTTCCAGAAAAAGGGTAGTAACTTCTAGGTTACTGGGTAGTTGCTATGGAAAGAGGCAGTCAGTAACTTCCAGGTGTTGCCATGGAAACAGTAAACTGACGTGGCACACTGGTGGGCATGTCCTATGGATGGCTGTTTCCACTCTGTCCCTGTTTCAGTTAGTCCTCAATTTGTCCCCACACCTGGGTCTCACATCCACAGCTGAGTCCCACCTCCTACCTTAGTATGTGTCACTATTTAAACTTTTGTTTATTTGCCTGTTTGGTTGTTCACAGTCAATTTCTCCCTAATACAGTCTCCATAAAGGCTAGAACCATACCTGGCTCATCACCTCCAAAGATTACCCTTGTGCTTAGAATTAGAAGAACAGCCCAAGCTCCTGGGGCTGGCTCCCTGTCTGCCCTCACCACCCTCCACACACACCACCCTCCCCATCCCTGGCTTTGCTCCAATCATGCTGGCTGTATTACTCTGTTTTCATTCTGCTATGGAGAAATGCCTGAGACTGGGTAATTTATAAAGAAAAAAAGGTTTAATTGACTCACAGTTCCAGGGCCTCAGTAAACTTACAATCATGGTGGAAGGCACCTCTTCTCAGGGTGGCAGGAGAGAGAATTAGGGCTGAGCTAAGGAGGAAACCCCTTATAAAACCAGTAGATCTTGTGAGAACTTACTATCATGAGAACAGCATGGGGGAAACCGTTCCCATAATTCAATTATCTCCACCCAGTCCTGCCTTTGACATGTGGGTATTATTATTATTCAAGGTGAGATTTGGGTGGGACACAGAGCCAAACCATGTCATTCTGCCCCTGGCCCCTCCAAAATCTCATGTCCTCACATTTCAAAACACAACCATGGCCTTCCAACAGTCCTCCAAAGTCTTAACTCATTCCAGCATTAACTCGGAAGTCTAAGTCCAAAGTCTCAACTGAGACAAGGCAAGTCCATTCCTCCTATGAGCCTGTAAAATCAAAAGCAAGTTAGTTACTTCCTATGTACAATGGTGGTACAGGCATTGGGTAAATACACCCATTCCAAATGGCAGAAATTGGCCAAAACAATGGGGTTACAGGCCCCATGCAAGTGTGAAATCCAATAGGGCAGTCACTAAACCTTAAATTTCCAAAATGATCTCCGTTGACTCCTTGTCTCACATCCAGGTCACAGTGATGCAAGTGGTAGGCTCCCATTGCCTGAGGCAGCTCTGCCCCTGTGGCTTTGCAGTTTACAGCCCCAGCCTGGCTGCTTTCACAAGCTGGTGTTGAATGTCTATGGCTTCTCCAAGTTTATGGTGCAAGCTGTTGGTGGATCTACCATTCTGGGGTCTGGAAGACAGTGGCCCTCTTCTCACAGCTCCACTAGGCAGTGCCCCAGTGGGGACTCTGTGTGGGGGCTCCAACCCCATATTTCCCTTCTGCACTGACCTAGCAGAGGTTTTTCATGAGGGCTACATCCCTGCAACAAACTTCTGCCCGGATGTCCAGGCATTTCCATACATCCTTTGATATCTAGAGAGAGGTTCCCCAACCTCAATTCTTGACTTCCATGCACCTGCAGGCCCAGCACCATGTGTAAGCTGCCAAGGCTTGGGGCTTGCACCCTCTGAACAATGGCCCAAACTGTATCTTAGCCTATTTTAGCTACAGCTGGAGCTGAAGCAGCTGGGACACAGGGCACCCACTATGTCCCAAGGCTGTGTAGAGCAGGGTGTCCCTACGCTCAGTCAATGAAACCATTTTTTCCTCCTAGGCCTCCAGGCCTGTCATGGCAGGGGCTGCTTTGAAACTCTCTGACATGCCCTGGAGACGTTTTCCATTGCCTTGGTGATTAACATTTGGCTCCTCATTACTTTTGCAAATTTCTGCAGCCAGGTTGAACTTCTGCGCAGAAAATTGGTTTTTCTTTTCTATGGTATCATCAGGCTGCAAATTTTCCAAACTTTTATGCTCTGCTTCCTCTTGAACCTTTGCTGCTTAGAAATTTCTTCCACCAGATACCCTAAATCATTTCTCTCAAGTTCAATGTTCCACAAATCTCTAGGACAGGGGCAAAATGTCACCAGTCTCTTTGCTTAAGCAAAGCAATAAGTCACCTTTATTCCAGTTCCCAACAAATTCCTCATCTCCATCTGAGACCACCTCAGCCTGAACTTCATCATCCATATCACTATCAGCATTTTGGTCAAAGCCATTCAACAAGTCTCTAGGAAGTTCCAAACTTTCCCACATCTTCCAGTCTTCTGAGCCCTCCAATCTCAAGAAAGTTCCAAACTTTCCCACATTTTCCTGTCTTCTTCTGAGCCCTCCAAACTGTTCCAACCCCTGCCTGTTACCCAGTTCCAAAGTTGCTTCCCTGTTTTGGGGTATCCTAATAGCAGCACCCCACTCTTTGGGGTACCACCTTGGTGTATTAGTCTGTTCTCATGCTGCTATGAAGAAATACCTAAGACTGGGTAATGTATAAAGAAAAGAAGTTTAATCAACTTACAGTTCCACATGGCTGGGGAGGCCTCAGGGTGGAAGTCAGCTCTTCTCAGGGTGGCAGGAGAGAGAATGAGAGCCAAGCCAAGAGGGAAGCCCCTTATAAAACCATCAGATCTCACGAGAATTCATGAGAACAGCATGAGGGAAACCACCCCCATGATCTGACTACCTCCACCTGGTCCTGCCCTTGACACGTGGTAATTATTCAAGGTGAGATGTGGGTGGAGACAAAGAGCCAAACAGTGTCACTGGCCTTCTTTTTCCTCAACCACACAGAGATCTTTTTTCTGTTCCGTCCACCTGGGCACCAGCCCCCTCCTGAAAACATTTACATGCCTCATTCCTTACTCTGCCTGAGGCGTATCTAAAATAGCAGCTGTTGCCTCCAGGCCCTGGTTTGCCTGTTTCCCTGCACTCCCCACGCCTCCTCTTTCCCCTGTAGGTTTGACCTCTGTTCCTCTGCTGGCACTGAGCACTGTGAGGGGGGAATTTGTTCTGTCACTGTTATGTCCCCTGCCTTGAACAGTGCTAGGCAGAAACCCATTCATTTGGGCCTTACAACAGGTCTAAATTCAGCTTCATTTTCTTTCCCAAACTAATTGTCCTGATAACTTTTTTTTAAATCCACCTTTCCCCTTTGGTTGGAAATGCCACTTCCATCCGTATTGAATCCATATGGACCTGGGCCTATGTGTAGCTTTCTGTTCTGTCCCACCAACATGGCATTCTCTGCTGAGCTGTCTCCATTCTTCCTCTCTACTGTCCCTATTGACAACCAGTACTCACTGAGCCCTACCCATGCCAGGCACTTGTTTAGATGATACAGCAAAGAATAGGACAGATGTGTGCCAGCCCTCCAGGAACTTACATGAGTCCCTAAAATACAGTGGGTGCCATGGACACTCTGGGACAAGGGTGGAGGTGATGGATAAAGACAGAGATGCACATGGTGAACAACATGGAGTCACAGGCAGCCTCTGAGAGGGAAGTGGCTACTCCACATTATCAAGGGCCTCCCAGCAAGAGCGTGGAGCACAGATGGGAGCAGAGGCACTGCAGGCAGATATGGTGAGTGGGTGCAGGGGGAAAGGGCCTCAGTAAGAATCGGGCGGTGACACTGGCTAGAAGGCGGGGGTGGGAGGATTGAGAGACATCTGGAAGTGGAATTGCTGAGACCTCGTGATTATGTCTGATAAAGAAGTAGGCTGGGCACGGTGGCTCACACCTGTAATCCCAACACTGTGGGAGGCCAAGAAGGGCAGACCACCTGAGGTCAGGAGTTTGAGACCAGCCTGATCAACATGGTGAAACCCTGTCTCTACTAAAAATACAAAATTAGTGGAGTGTGGTCATGCTTGCCTGTAGTCCCAGCTACTCAGGAGGCTGAGGCAGAAGAATCACTTGAACCCAGTAGCAGAGGATACAGGGAGCTGAGATCTCCCCACTGCACTCCAGCCTGAGCGATAGAGACTTGGTCAAAAATAAATAAATAAATAAAGTGAGGTGGGGGAGGACAGAATTCACACACTGAGGCCCAGGACACTGCCTGAGGAACTGGACAGGCAGGAGCTGTTCCCTGGGATGGCCAGAGGGGCACATGTGTGGGAAGGCTGCAAGACCTGTATGATGCTGGGCAGGGCTGTCCAGCAGGCACTTAGAAAGGGTATCTGGTGCTCAGGGATGAAAACCTAGCTGGAGTTGGGAGCTTGGGAGCTCATGGTCCCTTCATGGATGGGAAGCAACCAACTAAGGGCAGGAGTGCAGAATGAGAAGAAAATGACAGGGCGATCTGAGGCAGAGCCCTGCAGACACCCCAGCATGCCAGGGGCTAGCAGAAGTGTCATCCTATCAGAGAGGCAAATGAGGACCAGGTGGGCTGATGTCATCGAAGTCAAAAGTACGGGAATGGCCAGCTGTCACCTGGTAACCAGCCCCTGTCCTTAGCAGGGGACACAGGTGCTGAGCAAAACGACATTTCCCAGACTTTCTTGCAGCTAGGTGTGGCCATGTGACAAAGTTCTGACCAGCGGACATAAGCAGAAGTGGAGCGTGCAGCTTGGTGGAAGAGCCCCCACAGGCAGGGGCAAAACTCTCTCCTCATTCTCCCTCCCACTGACTGGAATGTAGGCATGATGGCTGGAGCTGCAGCAGTCTTTTAGACCACAAGGGAATAAACTGCATGTCTGAGATGCAGGAGCAGCACTGTGGAAGGAGTCTGAGTTTGTGCAGACATTGGAGCTGCTGCGTCAGGCCTAGACTGTGTGCGTAGGCAGTAGAGAGAACTCAACTGTCGTGTCAGCCTCATATTATTTTGGATTTCACTGAAGCTTCTGAGAGGTCAGCTAACACAAGAACTTAAGAGCTACTCATGTTAGCAGCATACAGGTTGCTGGTGGCCCTAAGATGGGACAGTTTTAGGGGGTGAGGTGAGACAGCCCCCAATGCAGGTGGAAATGGGTTGAAGAATGAGAAATGGAGACAGCGAGTATAGAAGCTCTTTCTAGAAGTTTGTCGTGGTGGCACCAAGGTCTGAGAGTGCTTTAGCTCCCTCTCCCATAGTCTCCAACATCCCACAACAGTCTCCCCAAGTGAACATGGAAACTGAATAAAGCAAGTCTCATACGTCCCCACCGCCTCCTGCAACCCCAAGCTCCTCCAAGATTTTTTGGACATACCACAGCTGTGAAGGGCACAGAGGAGGAAACGCAACATGATGGGAAGTGGAGGGCAGGTGTTCAGTGTGGGAGTGGCCGTTTCAGAGCCCCATCTAGGCTTGGGCTGGGGCGACGGGGTCCAGAGTTGAGGTGGCTGAACCCCAGAGCCATCTGTGGCACCCTAGGGTGTGTTCCCCACCTTTTCCCCCACTGCTGCATTCAATGCATGGGGTCACAGCTGCGTGGCAGTCCCCAGTGACACTGCGGAGACTGTGCCTGGCCTGGCCTGTTCCCAACCCTGGGATTCTCCCCATGAACCCAAGCTCCATGCCTGCTCCACGGTCCCCACCTCATCAGCCTGACAAGCCAGTTCATGCAGCGAAAAGACATCTGTCAGCTCCTTCTCTAGGCTGGGTTGTGCTGCAGACTGGAGACCAAGAGAGCAGCCAGGCACCATGAGGGCCCTCAGAGCTATGGTCTTGACCACCATCATCACAGCACAGCAGACAGACTGGCAAGGAGTCCTGCCAGCATGGAGTAGCCTGGAGCTTTAGCAGGTGGCTGGAGGGCTTCCAGGATGTGGTGGCCTTCAGGCTGTCCTTTGGCTAACAGGAGTTCAAATAATTCAGATGTGGGTGTGGTAACATCTGTTTTTGAGAGAACTTGAGGGTCTTCTGCCAAGCTCATTCATCCTTCCCTTGGTTAGGAAAACAACAAACCTGGTTTTCTTCTGGGGCCTATCATGATCATCCACTCTCAGGCTACATGGCCCCATGAGAGCCAGTGCCATCTGAACTTCTGGGAAGGATGCAGGGGTATCAGGGTGTGGGCACCAGAGCTGCGGGGGAGTGGGGGAGCCAAGGAGGTCCCAGGCTCTTGGGATTGTTGCTTGATGGGCAGATCCAGTCTCAATGGAGGCACCCACTAGACTCCTGAGTGCCTGGGCCACCCTTCCTCTGCCACTGATGGTGGTTTGCACGGAGTTTTCTGTCATTTGTGTTATAAAGAGGCCTGGCAGCACGAGCCACTCAAGGTGGTGGTGTGTGCTGGCTGTGCACAGTGCCCGGACCACAGGGACATTTGGGGCTGCTTTGTGGAGGGGGTGACATTTGAGTCAAGGCTCGAAGCTGGTTCAAACACAGGAAAGAGTCTCACAGAGTTTCTGTGAATATCTTTTCAACTATTGGTTTCTACTATGACAAAAATCATTTCATTCATTGACTTTATTAAGAAAAGATCATGTAATTTAAAAAAAAAGGACACTTGGGGCACAGTGGCTCATGCCTATAATCCCAGCACTTTGGGAGGCCGATGCTAGCAGATCACTTGGGCTCAGGAGTTCGAGACCAGCCTGGAAAACATGGTGAAACCCCATCTCTACCAAAAATAAGAAAATTCACTGGGCATGGTGGTGCATGCTTGTGGTCTAGCTACTCAGGAGGCTGAGGTGGGAGGAGCACTTGAGCCTAGGAGTCTGAGGTTTCAGTGAACCATGTCTGTGCCACTGCACTCCAGCCTGGGCAATAGAGTGAGACCCTGTCTCTAAAAATAAAAAAAAAATTTTAAGAAGGACAATAAAAGACCTAAATGTTAGATCTGGCACATCCTGATGTCATAGGGCATCTGGTAAAAGGGGAATTAATGCTAAGAAAATGATAGGACAATGGTGGAAGCCGCAGTTGAACTGAGAAGTGAAGGCACTAACAGATTACCAGTGCCCGCTGCACACCAGGAAAGCCTGGCCCCGGGGCCCCAAGACACAGGGACAAATCGGACCTTGGATCTTTTTCTGAGTGGTAAAATATCTCAGAGGCAGCCTGCCAAGATCACACCATCCTTGTAAGGACTGATAATGTGGCCGAAAGCCCTGGACAGGGTGAGCTCCCTGCTGCCTCTCTGTCCTCATCATTGCATCTCACCCAGAGCCAGAGGCTTCCGAGTTCCACACCCTAGAGGCTGGTGTGCTGGAGGCCGCATCACACCAACCAGGCCCTTCTAGGGCTTACTCACCAGCTCCCAGCAGTGCTGGGAGCAGAAAGGCCTTGGCAGATGTCTCCCCAGATGCATACGTCATTGCCCCAGGGAGAGCCTATGTCCCACATAAGCATGGCCCAGCCACATCCCAGACTCAGAACAGGCCTGGGATTCTTATAAGGGTAATAGAGGCTGTCACTGCACCTGCACTGCAGCTTAGCGTGCCCCTCTGCCCCTTCCTGCTTCCTCCCTCCCTGCCACAGGACTGGCCCCCCAACACCCTGCCTACGGAACTTTGTCTCAAGATCCCCTTCCTGGAGACTCAGGTGGGCTAGTACCCTGCCCAAGTCACTCTCAAGGGTGTGGGAAATGCAGGGCTCCCCAACTCCGAGCTGGTGAAGGGGCCGTCGGAAGAACCCCTGCCAGTCTGCCTGCCTTATACCCCTACCACTGATGGACCAGCATCGTCCTTTCTATAGCTCTAGCCAGTCATGTCCCAGCCCAGGACGTGAGGAAACCCTGGGCCACAGTAGTCAGTGCCTGCCAGGCTGGCAGGCATGTCAGGGTGGCTCCCCACCACCCAGCCCCAGAAGGTGCAAGCAGATTTCTCACCGTCTGCCACTGCTCATTGTTGAAGGAAAACTCCACATCCCAAACATTTGTTTGGAGGAAATTAGATCATCACCTCCCCACGAATGAAGCCAGGCTGTGCACACAGAGGGAAAGGAGGCGGCAAGTTGTCTGTCTCTTGGGGCTGTGGCCCAGAAGCTGGCACCCCAGGTGTCTCTGAGGCTCCACGCACGTGTGGCGAGAGCAGCCTACGCCAGGCTGGCTTGAAACTTCTGCAGGTGACGTTTGCCTGGATATACGGTGTTCTGGGCCCTGAGCTGACACTGCCATTGTATTCCAAGACCACAGATGGCCCCTGCTGCCTTCAGAAGGCAGCACGTGCCTGTCCTCCCCAGGTTGAGGAGCTGCCCCTGCCTCTCCCCACATAGATCCCCCTCCACCATGGGTGCCTCTGATGGGGAAGGCATATATTCTCAGGTGGAACAGCCTTCCTCTTCAGCTTTCAGCCTGGAGCCTCTCCAGGCACAAGGTCCTTTTTAACAATTTTTTAATTGAGATATAAGTCAAATAACATAAACTTCACCATTTAAAAATGGGTACTTCCATGGTTCTTAGTATATTCACCATGTTGCACAAGCACCACCACCATCTAATTCCAGAACATTTTAATGATGCTCCAAGAAACCTATACCCTTAACACCATGGCCCATTTCTGCCTTCCCTCAGCCCCTGGGAGTCATTCATCTGCTTTCTGTCTCCATGGATTTGCCTCTTGGGAATGTTTCATATAAATGGAATCGCAGGCTACACAATCTTTTGTGACTGGCTTCTTCCCCTTAGGACAATGTTTCCAAGGTTCACTACTTGGAATAGCAAGTTATTCATGCCTTTTTATGGCTGAATAATATTTCATTGTATGGATATGCCACATTTGGATGGGTTCCACTTTTTGACTATTATGAATAATGCTGCTATGAATATTCATGTACAAGTTTTTGTGTGAACATACGTTTTATACCCAGGAGTGGAATTGCTGGGTCATATGGTAGTTCTATGTTTAACTTTTTGAGGGACTGCCAAGCTATTTTCCACAGTGGCTGCATCATTTTACATTCCCATCAGCAATACACCAGCATTCTAATTTCTTTACGTCCTCAAAAATACTTGCTATTTTCCCTTTTTAAAAAATTGTAGCCATCCTAGCGGGTGTGAAATCATTATCTTGTTGTGGGTTTGATTTCCATTTCCCTAATGACTAGTGATATTCAGAGGATATTTTCATGTCTTACTGACCATTTGTACATCTTCTTTGGAGAAATGTCTACTCAGATCCTTTGTCTGTTTTTTAATTGGGTTCTTCATCCTTTTATATTTGAGTTGTAAGAGGTCTCTAAGTGTTCTGAATACTAGACCCCGATCAGATATATGATTTGAACATATTTTCTCCCATTCTGTGAGTTGTCTTTTCACTTTCTTGGTAATGTCCTTCGATGCACTAGTTTTTTACTAGTTTTGCAATCTACTTCATCTATTTTTTATTTTATTGTTCGTGCTCTGGGAATAATATCTAAGAAACTGTTGCCTAACTCAGGGTCACACATCTTTTCCCCTATCATTCCTTCTAAGAGTTTTACAGTTTTAACTCTTATAGTTTTAGGTATTTCATCCATTTTGAGTTAATTTTTTGTACATGGTGTGAGGTAGGGGCCCAAATTTATTTGTGTGTGTGTAGATATTCAATTTCCCCAGCACTGTTGTTCAAAAGACCATTCTTTCTGCATTGAACAGTTTTTTGGCACCCTTGCCAAAAATCAGTTGAAAACAAATGACCATAAATTATTGCTAGGCTCTCAATTCTATCCATGGGTCTATATGTCTGTTCTTAAGCAGTACCACACTGTAACTTTGAAATTGGGATGTGTAGTCCTCCCAACATGTTCTTTTCCAAGATTGCTCTGATCATTCTGTGTTCTTTGTAATTCCATAATGTATATGGATTTTAACAAGGGCCACAAACTCAAATGCATCCAGAACTAAACAGATTTTGTAAGTTAGCAAAGCCAGCAGCTTCAAAACAGTATCTTGGGTTATGTTCTTTGGACATGCATAATTTGCTTGCATCTTAAACACAGGAAAGTTCTTCCCCTTTACATAGAAGCATGCTTTCTCCACTTTTTCTTGCAATATGCCAAGATATCTTCTCCCCTGGCCACCCTTGCATTCAGGAATGGCTATGAGTACAGTCCAAGTTCTAACCATGAGACATAGAGCAGTGTGCTGGGAGAGCTTCTGGGAAAGAGATCACATGATAAGAGAAAGGCAGGGAAACTCCCAGCTCTGTGCTAGTGCTGGGACTAAGGTGAGGCAAGAGAGGTGCCCAGGGCATCATATTTAAGGAGGTGCTCACCATCAGGGCCATGCACCAAGACCAATGCCTCTTTCAATGTGCCACCCTGGGTCCCTGGCTGGCTGGCCCAGCCCTGCTCTGTCTGCCTTTGCTCTTCTTCCTGCTCTGAACCTTGGGTGTGATGCCCAGAACTGGGCAGCCATCCAGTAACTCAAAGCAATGAGACTAAGGGCAAACATCATCAGGCTGCGGAATCTGAAGGTGGTGTGGAGAGGTGGGAAGACCCTTGACAACACCCGGCTCTTTGAAAAAACACATTAAGAAGCTGGATGTGGTGGTACATACCTGTAATCTCAACACTTTGGGAGGCTGAGGCAGGTGGATCACTTAAGCCCAGTTGTTCAAGACCATCCTGGGCAACACGGCAAAACCTCATCTCTACAAAAATACAAAAATTAGCCAGGTGTGGTGGTGCCCACTCATGGTCCCAGCTACTCAGGAGGCTGAGGTGGGAAGGTCTCTTGAGCCTAGGAGGTTGAGGCTGCAGTTAGCTAAGATTGCACCACTGCACTCCAGCCTGGGTGACAGAGCAAGACCCTGTCTCAAAAAAAAAAAAAAAAAAGTTAACAGAAAGAAAAAGGACACTGTTAAGAGAATGAAAAAGCATCCAAGGACTGGGAAAGATATTTGCCAAACATATATCTGACCAAAGGCTGATGTCTAGAATATAAAGTAAACTCCTACAACTCCATAAGAAAAAGGCAAACCTTTACCCAATAAAAATGGACAAAAGAGTTAAAGAGATACATCACCCAAGATGAGATACAGGTGGAAATGAGCCTCCAAAAGGATGCTCAACATCATTAGTGTCCTTAGTCATTAGGGAGATGCAAATTAAAGCCACAGTGAGCTACCACTTCACACCTATTCGATCTGCTAAAATGTAAAACTTCACAGCTGAGTGCAGATGGATGCAGAGCTACTGGAACTCTCACACGCTGCTGGTGGGAAGGGAAAGAGTGCTGCCTGGTTGGAAGACAGTTGGGCCATCTCTTATAAAGCTATACATACATTTCCCATACAACCCTGCCAGTCTGTGCGAGGCGAGAGAAATGAACACATATGGCCAAAGACCTGTGCACAAATATTTATAGCAGCTTTATTCATAACAGGTTCACACCAGAAACAACCAAGTGTCCATCGGCTGGTGAATGGATTAAGGGACAGTGGCACATCTGTACAATAAAATAGTACTCAGTAATGAAAAGGAAACAAATATTAATACATGCAGGACTATGGAGGAATCTCAAACATGCTCAGTGACAGACACCAGACTTGAAAGGCCACATCTATTCCACTCACACGAAACTCTGGCAAAAGTAAACCCATGGGAGGGATGTCAGCTCAGTGGCTTCAGGGGGTGGGTTTGGGGAGGAGGAAGTGATTTATGGCAAAGGGAGGCTCAGGACGTTTTTGGGGTGACGGCACTGTCTGTACCTTGCTTGTGGTGGTGGATACGTAACTGTATGCATTTGTCACAACTAAGAAGGGAGAATTCTACTGCCTGAAAGCATTTCAAAATTAGAGCCAGGCTATGGGTTTGTTGAATTATTACAGGCAAACAAAGCATACAGAAACAAGAATGTTGGACAATAAAATGAGTACATTATGGTTTTGGTTTTAGCTTGATTAAAAAAAAAAAAAAGTAGGCCAGGCAAGGTGGCTCATGCCTGTAATTCCAGCACTTTGGGAAGCCAAGGAAGGCAGATCACCCGAGGTCAGGAGTTCAAGACCAGCCTAACCAACATAGCGAAACACTGTCTTTACTAAATATACAAAATTACAGGTGTGGTGGCATATGCCTATAATCCCAGGTACTCGGGAGGCTGAGGCAGGTGAATCGCTTGAATCTGGGAGGCAGAGGTTGCAGTGAGCCAAGATCATGTCATTGCACTCTAGTCTGGGTGACAAAGCAAGACTGTGCCTAAAAAATAAATAAAATAAAATAAATAAAAAACTGAGAAAGGTTGGGGTGGCAGCATCACGCTAAGTGAAAGGAGTGAGATACAAAAGCCACACACTGTATGACCCCATTCACACGAAGTTCTGGAAAAGGTAGAACCATGGGAAACCCTGGGAACAGGAATCAGATTGGGGTGGCCTGGGGCCTCGGGCAGTAGACAGGTCTGACCACTGAGGGACACCAGGGCAGCGTGGGGGTGGTGCCCCAGTCTAGGTCTCGGTGGTGGTGGTCACGTGGCTGTGTGCATTTGTCAAAACTCACTGAACGACATACTTCAAAGGGGTAAATTCTACTGTATGTAAATTATATCTCCAATTATGTAAATTATACACAGCTGACTGTTTCAAAAAGCAAGCTGAGTGAAAGGAAATTATTAGATAAATAATCATACAGGTGGTGTGCAGATATGACAAAAATTGTGGAGGTGGTAGAAGAATGAACACATTTTGGGAAACACTTAGTCCCAATTATCTCTCTCTAAAAAAACGAAAAAAGTAACTTAAGAAGGTGAATGGGTGTGCCTATTTTCTCCCATCTGATCTGCATAATTTAGCATTTTGGTGGTTTGTCCTGGAATAGTTTAATTGAAGCATCAATGAGAAAACTCTCTAAAGATGAAAGGCAGCTTCTCAGGTTAATGCTTCGGGATCACCCCCACCCCTTGTCCAGCTGGGCCCTGCCATTGTCATCCCTGTTATCAAGGCTGGCAGGAGACCAAAACTCACACCAGTGGAACAATGAAGGAGCATTTCACTCAGGACTGTTTACAAAGAGCCATCAGGGCTCAAGGAAATGGTGATGGTGAAGCACTTGGGGCCAGCGACAGCAGGAAGCCCTTGCCATGCCAAGACCTGCAGGGTGAGAAGAGAAAGCACATCCTGGAACCCAGAGAAAGAACCTGTATGGGAGCAGGGCACCCAAGAAGAGCCGTGGCCTCTGCAGAGGAGCTCAGAGAGCCCATGCCCTGTAGGGAAGGGCACGGGGATAATCCCCCCAACCTCACTCTCCCCCTGCCCTTAGGGTTCTGGCTGGTGTCTCCAAAGATGCCTGGAAGCCAGAAGCCCAGAGCCTACAGGTGTCATCCTTGCCAAAGACAGGCTTCCAGCGCCCTGAGAAGAGGAAGAAAGCGATGGGCCTGCAGGGGCATGTGGAGGGGCCTGGCACACACCCTGGGAGGCTGCATTAAATGCTCAGTGTGGTGAGGCCAGCAGAGGAGCAGACTGCCATTTGAAAGACGGCCGGTTACTCACAGATCCTGAGGAACAGCGGGGGGTGCACCACGTAGAGAAGCAGCGGGTCTGCAGGAGGCAGAGGAAGAGGGGGTCGTGCACAGGAGCCTCCATTAAAGAATACACAAGAAGAAACAGCGAGTTAGGTAAGCAGGTATAGGGTTAATTCATTTGAATAATTTTGGGGCTCTGGGGCACAGGACTGTCCCTGGGTGTCTGATCCTGGCCCTGGGGGTATAGGGCAGGACGACAGTGGTCTGGAGTGTGAGAGGTGCTGGCTGGGTGTGAGCTCTGGACTGGCTGGTTTGCACATAAAAGGCATGCTGGCAGGGGAACATCTCCTGTTTCTAGGAACTGGAAGGGGTGGTCCCTCCAAGATCAGCAAAGCCCCAGGATACCAAAACATCAGAATATAAAAACTAAAAAGCACCTCTCTAAAACTCAGGCTCCTGCCTAGTACTGGGAGGCCCATGGGGAGGGAAGGCCAGTTGCCAAAAGAAGTCTTTAAAGGCATCAGTCAGTCCTAATTCGATTATCAGGCACTGGGGCACGGGTCCAGGCTGCTAGAGAGCCCCAGGAGGTGCTCAGCCCCTTTCTCTCCACCTTTCCAAGGCCTCCCCACCAGCCGAGGCCCACCGCACCTCTTCACTGCCGCCCTCCTGACACCGGGGCCCACACTGTCCTCCCACCACCTCCCTCTGCAGGTGCAGCCTCCATAGAGAGTTTAACTCCTACCTGTGTCCTTCTCCCAGTCTCGTTGCCAATACTGGTTCCCTCTCACCCAATGGTGGAGGCTGCAGAACCACATTTCCTGCAGGTTGTGAGAAAGACAGCACAGACGCCCTGAGCAGCATCAGCTGGCACTTGGAGCTGCCGGAACTAGGGCTTGACAAGAGGGGAGAAGCTTCCACCTTGAGAAGAGACTACACGGAGCCACATGCAGGCTCCAGGACAGAGCAGTGGCACTGTCCCTACCACCCAGCCCCACCCTCACCAGGCATCTCTTAGAAAGAGGTAGGATAACTAATGGGAACAGATGCGGTCAAAGCAACCGGAGAGAGAGGGACAGAGGATAGGCTTCAGGCTGCCTTGGGAGGGGACGAGGGGCAGGTGGCTGAAAGGAGAAGCCCTTCCCTCCTGGGGGTTCTTGTTGGGCGGAGCTGGCTCCCTGCAGTCCGGTCCTGCAGAAGCAATGGCTGGCTGGGGCTGGAAGTCCCAGGATGGTAACAGTCTTGTTCTTCAACTCAGTTCCGCACAGGTAGCTGGGAGTGGGGAAGAGAATGTAGGCGCTCAGCCCTCTCCTGAGCCCCCTGGCCTCCCTGCAAGGAGCCTTCACCCCACTCCAGGTCCTTCCTAATCTGCCCAGGTGGGCTTCACACCCAGCTCCACACCTGTCTACAGTCCGTGCACGCCCCCCTCCAAACCCAGCTTCGCACAATGCACCCAGTAGACACCCACACACCCCACCAGACCCTGCTCAGACCTCATCTGGTGGTACCCTCCGGCTCTGCCTTCCATTAACAGGGTGGTGGGAGCAGAGGGGCATCTGCTTCTTTGATCCCCTGACTTCCTGTATTTCCCCAAATCATTGCACTTTCATTTCTGTATTATAGTTGCTGAATTCCTCAATTTCCTCATCTGTAAAATGGGAACAATAATAGTACCTATCTCAAAGATTTACTGTGCAGGTTAAATGAATAAGGGCACATAGACAGTTTAGAAAAAGACACAAGAAAACAAGTCCATTAATAATTACTACTCATTATATAGCTAATAAGTAATCATTATTATTGAACAAACCCACATCCTACTCACAGACGACTCTGGTGTACAAGTGAGTAAATGCTGGTGAAACAACCGGGGCCATTCCAGAAGCAGATGGTTCAAGTCCAGTCCAAGTTCACAGGGTTCTCTAACTTGGACAGCAGAGGCTGGTGTGTGTCCGGCCAGGCCAGTGTGGCACCGTGCTGGGTGCTGTGCAGGGATCATCTCTGTTAATCCCCATGATGACCAAATTGGGGCTGGGCAGAGGAGAGCAAGGATGCTTTTGCAAAGCTGCCTGGGAAAACTGGAATGTGTACCTGGTCTGAGAATGGCCAGAGCCTGGCCTCTTCTGCCCACCTCTTGTCCCCAGCCCCTGGCCCCCACCTCCAGCTAAAAGGCCAGCAAGAGGTACAATGCACCTCCCACTTCCACGTGTGGCCACAAAACCTCATCTCGTGTCCGGCTGTGACGCTCCAGGCTTAGCAGGGGTCTGAAATCGCGCTCAGAGCTGAGCAGGGGGAGCCGACTGCAGGCAATGCCAGCCCCAGGTGCCAGGCAAAGTGGTTTCCAGGCCCTCTAATCACCCCACTCCCAGAATCTGGCCATTAACTCCCTCCAGGCACAGGAGGGGGAACTGCCACTCTCCCTGCCTGGCTTTTAGTCCAACACAATTAGGAGCCATTATTTCTGTCGTGTTGATTCTTGAAAAATCATTTTAAATTGTCGCCCTTTTTCATGCTTTGGAAAAGGAAAGCGCCAAAGAAGATGAAAACAGAAAAGCGTACCCACACCCCCCGCCTGGCTCCCGGTCCCCCCCTCAGTCCCCCCATTTCTCCTGACCTGTTCCCTTGGCAACCGTCAACTCGCTGCTGCAATATTCAAAGGGAATCTCACAACTGCACATCAAATAGGACGCAGGGGGTATTTTCAGTTGCCTGAGACCCAGTGGACAGACAGACAGACACATACCCCCTCAGGGAAGACAGAGACACAGAGAGGCAGAGATGGACAGAGAGAGACACAGAGAGAGAAAAGCTAAAAGACCTGGCACAAAGAGACAAAGACCCCCAGGGAGATAGCGACATGGGGACCCAGAGATGCCGGAGTGGATGGGCAGAATGAGGCAGAGAGCAAGAAAGAGATGGACATGCAGAGTGACAGACAGACAGACACTGATGCGGGAAGAGACCAACCCAGAGAGACAGAAAAGACAGACACACAGTGCAATGGAGAGGAGACAGATGGGGCTGGGCAGGGGGAATGGATGGAGGGGAAGAGGGGCACAGGCAGGAGGGGACAGACTGAGGGTGGCAGAGAGGAGACAGGAGAAGGCAGCAGGAGCCACAGTGCCTGGCCTGGGCACCACGGCCTCTGAGGGCCCCTCCAAGCCAAGCTGCCTCTCCTCCTCCCCTTTCCCTGCCCCAGGCAGGCTTCTCCCCTAACCAGACACCTCACCCTCGCCAAAGCACCCTGCTGTTTCCCGCACACACTCTGCCTCTCTTGCCTTTGCCACGCTCCTCCACAGCTAGCCTGGGATGAGGTCGTTGTGAGGATGTCCCTCTGGATGGCCACCCTGCTCATTCCCAGACCCCTTACTCCTTCCTAAAAGTGAGAATGACATTGCTAAAGATGCCAATGGTGTAATTCCAGCCACCCTAGCAGACAATAGGGAACAGAGGCTCCCCTCAAAGCACATGGAGGAGGATCAGGAGGGTCCTGGGTTCCAGCTTAGGGCTAAGGATCGGGGCCAGGGCATGGGAACCTGTAGCTGCCCCACACTCAGTGGCAGCCACGCGGAGGGTGGAGGGAGGGGCCTGGCAGGCAGGTTGGCCCTGTGGCCTCCTCTCAAGCCCTTGCATCTGTGCCTGAGCCACTACCCCACCCAGGCCCAAAACTCCTTGGCTCTCAGCATCTGGCATGATTCTGACCTCAGGAGGCTGTTAGGCTGGAGGCTGGGAGAATGGACCAGAGGAGTAAAAAGGCTGAGGTTAGAAGTCAGGGGTTAGAGGGCATGGGCAAAGCTCAGGTTCCCCTGAGAGGCAGCATGGCAGGCAAACCTAGATTGCAGCACCAGCTTTGCCACTGACCACCATGGAGTCACGTAGCCACTCTGGGACTCAGCTTTCCCACATATAAAGTGGGTAAATAGGCCCTGCCCAGAGCAATTGCTGGAGTGAGGCTCTGAGAGTGCATGTGTACAGGGAGCCAGGAGCGAGGCTCTGAGAGTGTGTGTGTGCAGTGAGCCAGGCTCTGACAGTGCATGTATGTGTGCAGGCAGTGATAGCTCTAAGGACAAACAGTGAGCATGATGACAATGAGAACAATAATCATAACTTTTTGGCAGAGGGAGAGCTGGATGCCTGGCCAGGGTCAGAACCGCAAAGCCTTGGGGCCAGCAACAGAAGCAATGTGAGACTCCATGGAGGTGGGACTGCAGAGCCCGGACCCACCCCCCAACCTGGACTCAGGTGCGTTGGGGACCCAGGGGGGCAAACTCTGCCAAGTTTTCAAAAGGAGCTGGAAATAAGAATTTTTAATGCCGAACATTTGAGTTTTAAATATTGGTAACCAATTCCTTTTTCAAAGCACGTTGCAGGCCAAATAAAACATCCAGGGCTAGATGGGCTGTGTCAGCCAGTTTGTACCCTCACCTCCTCTCACAGTGAACCATTGGCTCAGGGCTTGATCCATCGGCAGGAGGCACCCTTGCCAGGGCTGCTGGGGCCCAGCAGCTCAAAGAGGCTGTGCAGGAACAGCTTAGTCCAAAACTGTCTGTCCCTCAGGAGCAGGTGCTGCACGCCAGGCCCCATTCCCCAGGCACCATGGCTCCTGGAGGATCCTGGACCTCAGTCGGGCTGTGGGATACCCTCAGTTCTGCTGCAGCTCCTTCCCCACCACACCTGTCCATGGTGCTGCCCCTGCTGCCCAGCACCTTGGACACACAGAGGCGCAGAGAGAGGGCCAGCGCTCGTGGCTCAGAACCAGGCACTGTGTAGGTGGGGAGGGTGGTCAACCACTACCGTTTGCAAATGATCCTGGGCAGGTGCTGGGGATCGTGACTGCCACCCTGAGGAGCTCAATTAAAATGCAGCTTCCTGGAGCCCAGCCCTGCCGAGTCTGATTCCTTGGGGCCTGGGAGTGTGCATTTTAAGAAGCATCCCGAGGGACTCTGATAGGTGTGCTGCAGACCCGCTGAAAAGACAGGGAGGAGTGGCATCTGGTGTCCTGCCCCTCTGGCCCAGCCCCTAGACCTCCCAGGACCTGCTGTGTCCCCAGCTAGAGCCCAGGCTCCTGCTATGGCTGCCTCCATGCCAATGAATCTAAGGGGAGCACAGACTCCCCCTCATTGCGTGGTGACTCCCAGAAGGAAGCTGTGGAGCATCTCCACCCACAGGTCCTTCTGGCTAGTGCATGTCCCACCTGGCACTTAAGAACCAGGCCTGCAGCAAGCAGTGGGGGCTTCTCTTACCCAACCCTTGAGACCAATTTGGAGGTGTTTGTCTCAGGCTCTGGTCTTCAGCTGTGGTTCTGTCCTCTTGGTCTGCAAGGGTGAGTCTCCAGTCTGGCTGTGCATCCCAGGTCCCTAGAGGCTTTGGAAAACTAGGGCTCCCTGGTTTCTGCATGAGAGAGAACCAGCTGGCTCCAGTGCCCAGCTCCAGGAACACACCCTCCAGAACTGTCCCGGTACATGAGACGGCAGAGTCCTCAGGGGGCTCTGCACATGCCCTGTGCCCCTACCCTGGCCCCAACCTCAACATGGCCAGTCACAGAACCCAGCCCCCCAGCAGCATTTCTGGGGCACACCCAGGCCAGGACAATCAGAGTCCTCCCAGGGATTTTTCCTGCAGGAACCCTGTGGAGAGAGGGGTCACTCCTCTGGGATGGGAGCTGCTCCTCAGTGCGCCCAGAACTGGAGAAGCAGAGAAGAGGGCAGCCCCAAAGGCAACAGGATTCTTGACCAGCCACCAGGGTGCCCCAGCCTCCTCGCAGTTCCAAGAGAAGCCCCTGTGCCCTCACAATCAATTCCCTTCTTGCCTAAGTTATTTGGCGTTATGTCACTTGCAACCAAATATATCACCCCAAACCTACTGACTCAGAAGTTTTGTATTTTTAACAAGTTCCCCAGGTGATTCTCAGCCGAACTGCGCTTGAGAAGCACTGATGTACAGCACTGCCAATTAGGCTGCTGGTGTTCTCGGGACTCGGGCCGTCTTCACGCTGGAACCTGTCAGTTCCGATTCATACCAGCTCTCCCCCTACTCCCAGCATCTGCACATCAAACCCCGTGATATAATCCCTGCACAGCTATCGGGAGGGAGAGGGGTCTGAACATCCAGGTCCAATCACTGAGCAGCTGGAAACATGAAGTCCCTGGAGGGAAAACCCAGAGGCCTTCTCCAGAGAGAATAAAAGGTATGGAGTGTGGAGGAAGGGGCTTAATCCTAAAGGCTTGATCAGAGGAGAGCAAAGGGAGGAGTCCAAGACTAGTTTTATCGACCTGTTTAGCAAATATTTCCCGAGCTTCTACTGACTGTATCCCAGATACTGTGCCAGGCACAAGGGACCCCTGGGAGCAGGTGGGGACTCCCTGCTCTCCAGGCCCTGACTTAGTCAGGAGAGATATGAAACAACCAGGCCAGTGCTACATGGACATATGACTACAGACCCTGCAGGAAAGAGGCAGGGTCTTGGCACACACATTCATCTCCCAATATCTATTCTTGCCTCCTTTTCAGCTAGGTACAGCCATCGTGCACACTTCCCAGCCTCTTCTGCAACTGGGTGTGGCCACAAAAGAGTTCCTGCCAATGGAATTTGGGCAGAAGTAAATGGGTGACTTCTGTCTTAGTCTGACCAGGCTGCTATAGCAAAATGACTTAGACTGGGTAATTTGCAAACAATAGAAATTTACTGCTCACAGTTCTAGAAGCTGGAAAGTTCAAGATCAAGGCACCAATTTGGTGTCTGGTGAGGGCCTGTTCCTTGTGGATGGAGCCTACTACATGTCTCCACGTGGTGGAAAGGGTGGACAGCCTCCTTCAGGCCTCTTTTATAAGGGCACTAATTCCATTTGTGGAATGGAATACCCTCATAACTTAATCACTCCCTAAACACACCACCTCTTTACACTATTACACTGGGTATTAGGCTCCAATATATAAATTTTGGAGGGACACAAACAGACCATACTTCCTTAGAGGTATCTTATGGTTGGAGAGGTGAGCCTCCTCCTTCCTCTTCCTCCCTCCTTCCCATTGGAAGGGACACATGACGGCCGGAGCTGGAGCAGCCTTCTGAGTCTATGAGGGGTATGCCACATGTTGAGAGGCATGGAGCAAGAGAGGAGCCTGGGTTCCTGAGGCTAACGGAGGTGCTGTGGGAGTCTGGCACTGTTGACCTCCAGACTTTGCTTACAAAAGAGAGAGAAAGAAATCTTCCTCTAGCTCTGTCATAGCTGTCCCGACACAATGGCCCTCTGAGAAATTGTAACAGGGGGATTCATTTCAATGGGGAAAAGATGTCTTTGAGGAAATCTCTTCGACTTGGGTACTAAAGGACAGACAAAAGTTGGCCAAGGAGAGAGAAGGGGGAGAAGCTCTTAAATGGGAGAAAAATCCTAAAGGAGGCTGCTAGGGTTGGAGCAGAGAGAAGGAGCTGCAAGGTTGGGAGAGGGCGGGTGGTGACATACATCCTGTGGGCCAAGTCAGGAGGCTAGGGACAGAGAAACCCCAATAGAGTCTTAAAGCAGGCAAGCAACAGAAACTGATTGTTATGGCTGGGCACAGTGGTTCAGGCCTGTAATCCCAGCACTTTGGGAGGCCAAGGTGGGTGGCTCACCTGAGGTCAGGAGTTCAAGACCAGCCTGGCCAACATGGTGAAACCCCGTCTCTACTGAAAATACAGAAAATCAGCTGGGCTTGCTGGCATGCGCCTGTAATCCCAGCTACTCTGGAGGCTGAGGCAGAAGAATTGCTTGAACCTGGAAGTGGGAGGTTGCAGTAAACTGAGATGGCACGACTACTCTACAGCCTCGGCAACAGAGCAAGACTCCGTCTCAAAAACAAACTGATTTTTATTTTAAAAAAATCCCTACCCCTCAAACGGGGACCCATTCCAGATCCCCCAATTCTGGTAAGCACCTGCCATCCTCATTAGAGGGAACCATTAGTTGCCTTTTACAGATGAAGAATCAGAGAGATTAAGTGGCATCCTCAAGGTAACTCAGCTGGCATGAGTCCCAACAGGGGCCTGAGCCCAGACCTACCTGACTCTTACACCCTGAGTTCTCCCTACACTGTGCTCAGGACCACTCCCATCCCAAGCCCTTACCCCCAGGTGACCAGGCTTCTGGTGTCCAGTCGGACCCACCTGGAGGAGATGCAAGCTCACCCTGGCTCCAAGCACTGGAGGTTTCCAGGCTGCTCAAAGGCCTTAGAGAGCACTGGTCTCCCAAATACACGCTGCACAGATGGGGGACTGAGGCCCTGGAGAAGCAGGGTCTCCCAAGGCCACAGGATGCAGACCAAAAATGAGGTCCAGGGCTTGAAGCTTCTCAAGACAGGCTCACAGGGGCCAGGGAGCTAGTCTGAAAAACTGCCCCTCATTGAAACCCAGCAGGCCATCCCTGGCTTCCCACAGATAAACCTCCACATCGGCTGTCCCTTCTTCCCTGCCCCTTGTCATCCCAGAATCCAGTGATCTGGGCCCAACTCACAAGTACGAAAGGTGCCATTGCAGGCCGGAGAGCGAGGGGGACTGAACTCTCTCCCTCCCTATTATGTGGCTAACAGGGCTCATTGGCATTAATTATCGAGTGCTTGGGAGCCGGAGCCTCTAAGGCGAAGCACAGAATGCAGCTGCTTAGGCTTTGCTTGCCCAAGCTCCAGACAGCATGGAAAGGACATGGGCAGAAGAGGCAGAAAATGGCTCAAGCCTCACCCCCACCCCTTCCAGAAGACCTCGAACCCCTTGAGACTCCTTTTCTCAGACCCACCTGGTTGAGATGAAAGGACTTTGCAGATTAGAAAATGTTATGCTGATACAGAGACTGGTTATAATCAGGTATAGCGAAAGAGTTGCTGCCTTCATGGTATTTTAAATGTGGATAGTTTTCTCGGTTCCCCAAGTATCTTATCTGGCCAGAATTCACACAATTATGGAGTCATCCCTCCAGTGACAGGACTGCCTATTTCAAATCCCTTCTGGGAAAAGCAAAATCCTACTAGGAACAACACAACATGTCTAATTAGTCATTTATACTTTAGTATAAATGAGTTGGTACCCATACTTTCTCAGAGGAGAGCCTCAAGCAGGAAAGGGAATTTTATTAGGGAAAGGTTTATGGGAAGGGATGATTATGGAGCTGGGGACAGAGACTTGCTGGGGGGTCCCTTCCAGAAGTTGGGGTCAGACTGGACACAACTGAGACCACAGGCCTTGTAAGGTCCGGAGGTAAAGGAGGGCTCAGGGGGCATCAGGGAAAGGGGTTGGCTGCCTCCTGAGGCCCTAGCCTTTCTTTACCTTTAATCCTTCTCTCCTGTGGGCCCTGCCACACAGCCTGCAAACAAGCTCAAGGTTCTTCCATCCAGAAAAGTCCCTCTTTCAGTCCCCTGCACATCTCAGAAAACAAAATGTGGGCTTTGGAGTCAGATGATCTTGAGCTTCATGCTTCACTCTACCACTTGTCCCTAAAATGGCTTCAAAGAACCGCTATTTTACCAATTTTATACCTCCAGAACCCCAGAGCCTGGCACCAAAAAAAAAAAAAAAAAGGCTGTAAAAACATTGTTGAGATGGATGATAGATTCTCTGAGCTTCAGTGTCCTCACCTGCAAAATGTTACCAAGGAAAAGCAGAGTAAAAATATTTGTTTTTTACTAAAGTGTGAATGGCTGATAGGATTTTGCAGAGATTTTAAAGATGGGTATCTTTGGACTCAAAGGGACAACAGAATAAGCCCTTCCTCACTGGGCAGTGGTGAGGACTAAATGCAATTATTGAATCATTCATTTAATAAATCTATAGCAAGCAATTATGTGTGCCACATACTGTTCTAGGTGCTGGGGTTAAAACAGTGAACAACAAGGAAAAATTCCTGCCCTTGTGGAGCTGACATTTAGTGTAGAGGACAGGCAATAAACTAACAAATAAAGAACAACTCAATATATAATATAAAGTTAAATAATGATCAGTTCATTGAAGAACGTTAAAATGGAGTGAGGGGTGGCATGTGATGGTAGAACACTGGTTTAGATGGAACGGTCTGGGAATATCTCTATGAGGAGGTGACATTTGAACAGAGACCTAAATGAATGCACCATGCAAATATCTTGGGAAAAAGAGGACTTAGGAGAATAACCATATTACCTCGGGGCGCGCAAAGATGGCTTGAATGATATACAGAAAACCTTCAACCGTAAAGAATATAATTGGCAAGTTGGACTACATTGAAGTGAAGACTTTCCATCCATCAGAAAGCACCATCAGGAGACTGAAAATGCAAGCCATGGAGTGGGAGAGGATATTCAGAACATGTACATCTGTCAAAGGATTCACCCAGAATAGAAACATTTCCTACAAAGCAATAAAAAGAGACACCACTCAATAGAAAAATGAGCAGGACTTGGACCTTCATGAAACAGGATAGCCCAATAGCCAGTAAACGCAGGAGAGGGTGCCTGACTTCAATGATCATCAAAGGAATGCAAATTAAAACACCAATGAGCTACTGCTGCACACCTTCAGAACGGTTATAATGAAAATCCAGAAAAAGGCCATGTGCTGGAAATCCTGGAACACTCTTAGGCTTCTGGTGGGGGACTACATTGGTGCAATCTCTGTGGAAGAGAGATTTGCAGCATCTATTAAAGCTAACATATGCCAACCCTATGACCAAGCACTTCCACTCCTAGGCCTACAGTCAATTGAATGGCATACCTACATTCATTAAAAGAAGGGTATGAGGCGCGGTGGCTCAAGCCTGTAATCCCAGCACTTTGGGAGGCCGAGATGGGCGGATCACGAGGTCAGGAGATCGAGACCATCCTGGCTAACACAGTGAAACCCCATCTCTACTAAAAATTACAAAAAAACAAAAACAAAAAAAACTAGCCGGGCACGGTGGCAGGTGCCTGTAGTCCCAGCTACTCAGGAGACTGAGGCAGGAGAATGGCGTAAACCCCGGAGGCGGAGCTTGCATTGCACTGAGCTGAGATCCGGCCACTGCACTCCAGCCTGGGCGACAGAGTGAGACTCCGTCTCAAAAAAAAAAAAAAAAGAAGAAGGGAAAGTTCATAGCAGCATTATTCATGAAAACCAAAAATGAGAAGCTACCCAAATGCCCAGTAATGAAAATGTGGATGTGAAGTGTGGGGCGCTGGGACAAGCTAGAAATCACAAAGAGAGACTGGCCCCATGTTGATCTCTCTCACTCTCTCATGCCAGTCCCAGCCTCTGACTTTATTGATGGAGTGAGCTGGCCCAGGAGTCAGAGAAACTGAAAAGCACTGACTAATGACACATCTGATGGAGCAGGGGGAAGGATTTAAAATCAAAAGTGATGATAGCCACCTGTGCTTTCCGAGTTGTGTGGAACAATCCCAAACAGCAGAAAAATCGGTATTTTTGTGTGCTGTCCCTTTGATGGAGAAAATTGTAAAAGGAGGAAGTGGCCCTGGTTTGGCACAACACAGATGTGATGGGTCTCTAGCCATGCAAAAGTGGAGCTGTGCTGAGAACAGAGGTTAGTGAAATCAGTCTGCCTGAGTAGAGGAATGAAGTTGGGGGAACCAAAAGCTGAGGGTCCCAGAAAACAGACACCTGGCCATTCCTTGGAGGAGACAGAGTATGTGAGTGTGTGGGGCCCTTCCTGGGGAAGCCAAAGGAGCCTTGAGGACAGGGGATGTCTTCTGTTTACCTTGGGGCTATCTGCTGGGAGATACTGTGACATAGCCTTCCTCAATCTTAAATCTTCAGTCAGTTTTGCAAGACACCCACCTGCCTGGTGTAAGGAAAAGAGAATGTGTCATACGTTAGGAGCAATTGAAGGCAGAACAGAAACAGCCCATATGGCTCAGAAAGACAATCCAAAAATGGAACCACCTCAGTTGCAACAGAAGCTCAGAGCTAAGAGGGAAGTGGGAAAATGTACACCTCCTCCAAAATACCCAGAGAACCTGAGAGAGAATCAGACCTCTCCAAGGACGAGACATCTCAGCTGACATCCAGATTACACCCATGTAACTTAAACTAGTTCAGAGTATAGAGATGGGGGAAATTTTTCTAACTTCATTTCATAAAACTTAACAAAATATACTTACTAAACTAATTTTTACTTATAAAAAGATGCAAAACTCCTGAATAAAATATTAGCAGAATGAATCCAATATTAGTAACAGAATAATATGCTAATACAATGCAGAAATATAGGAATGCAAGGCCAGTTCAATATTAGCAGAGCTTTTGGTGTTGTTCACATTAACAGGCTAAAAAGGAGGGCTTGGACTATGTTCATGGCTGTAAAAAGGAATTTGATAAAATCAAACATCCATTGCTGATTTTTTTTAAAAAAGCTTTCAGTAAACAGAATATAAAAAGAAACTTTCTTACCTTTGATAGAGTATTTATCAGAAACCAAATAGGAAAGATCAGATTTCATATAAAAGATGCAGGGTATCATTGGCATGATTTCTTCCAGGAAGACCTCATATTCTCCAGGGTACAGCTGCATCCAGTTTCCCCACTATACACTTTCACTCTCCCCATCCTTGTTTCTCCTCAAAGCTTCTGACAGACTTTGTCCATCTTGTTCACATCTGTATTTCCAGGACCTAGAGCAACCTCTGCCACACAGCTAATGTTAAATCAATGGTGAATGAGTGAAAAAATAGAAACAAATCAAATATGCCCACTATTACCATTCTATATCCTAGGGATTATAGATGAGGCAAAAAAAAAAAAAAAAAGAGGAAAAAGAGACGAAGGGTAAATATTGGAAAGAAAAGGATAAAACTGTAAGTCTTCACAGCTACTGTAAACATCTATCTGGAAAATTCAAGAAGAGACTTCAGAAAGATATTCAGATATGATATTCATATACAAATACAACACTATTTTCAAAGATCCTATATAAGTCATGATGATACTGGTCACAAGGGCACCCAACTGAAAATGGTTAAAAGCAAGAAAGTTTGGGGTTTTGTGTTCTGGTTTGGTGAGAGGTGGGTTTGCTCCTTAACAAGACAGGCTGTGGACGTTTCCATCTTAAGCACAGCTAGCTTGAGGGCCTCCAATGATGCCAAAACAGCTTTTTAATTTTCTTTTTGTTTTTATCTCTGCCTGTCTATGTCTGGCTCCATTTTTCAGACAGAAATTTTATAAGCATCAGAAGAAACAGCCACTGGCAACCCTAGACATACAATCCCAGAAGAAACAGTGTTTCTCCCACACCACATTTAAAGAATATTTTCAGAGAGGATTGTTGGTCTGCCTTGGGTCACATTCCAACTGCCCTAGGCAAATAGGATGTCATTAGTAGTGCAGCCAGGACCATGTGGCTATCCTGGTGACTCCATGTGTGGGGGAGGAGAGGGAGCGTGGCCAGTGGGGGAAGGGAGGACCTTAATTGGTAGGTTCAACAGGACCACATGGAATGGGACAAGAGTTCCCCCAAGGCAAGTGCTGCTAATATCACTGGAAAAGGGAGGTGGCAGGCATTCTGAGAGCACACAACATAGCGGCAACAGCCGACTACAATCCACCCCTTGGCTGCTCAGAAGAGAAACACACGCTCTCACCATGCATAAAATCTCAAAACTCTTCCTTGCTTAAATTATGCTTTCATCCCACGTACATCCAAAATACATTTCCCTCCTCGAAGGGATACAACCCAAATCACATTGAGATAACGTCAGCAGCTCCTAGTCCCAGATCTCTGAGCAATGCACCTTCCTCTAATATGTTCTCACTATGACCCTTTGTCTGACAAGCTGTGCCTTAGTCATGGATCTGAACCCCTCCACACACCCTGTATAGAATGCCCACCAGTGCACTTAGAAAACTTGAGCTTGTGCAGCACCTTTCTCTCATTCTCTCCACTTCTTCAGTATTGCACCGGGAGAGTTCCTCATTCCATGGTCACATTCACCAATTCACCTTCAGAGGTGGCCACTCACTGTTCAGCCTGCCACTGAAACCTGACTTCAATGGCTTTATTCCTGAGACCTGTAACTGGCTCTTTTCCACACTGTTACTATCTTAAACTTGTCCCTCTGAAGATGTTAATTCTACTTTTTTCTTTGTGCTGCTAGCCGCGTCTCCCTGGGTGTTAGTTCCCTAGTTATTGAATGCTGTATTTTGGTTTGCTGATTTGGGATGGATGCTCATGTTTGCAGGGGAGATTATGGTTTCCCCAGTTGCTTTTGTTTACTGTGGCGGTGGGGGTATGGTAGGGGGTCCCCCCTGGAACCTCAGTTTCTCTCAGATCCCCCATCACCAGAGGATTATTCAATGGCCACTCCGCTGCTCCAGCCTGGAGGCAGACTTCCTCCCACCTCCCTGTTGACAGGTGTCAGGGAAGAGGAGGGAGCCTGACAATTACTCAGACGCCAGCTCTGCACCCAGACACCTGAGCAACTGTCTCCAAGCCTTCTGCTCCTTGTCTGCAAGCCTTGCCTTTAGAACACCATGGGCAGCTCCCACCTGGGATTCTTCATCCAGCCAGTCCCTCTGTGTTCGAACTCTCAGGAACTCCTCAGCATCTCTGCCTTGTTTATGGCACTTCTTTGGTCGTTGTTTTCTAGAGCTATTCTGGATTCATGGGAGCGGGAGAGAAAGAGAGAGGCAAAGAGACAGAAAGACACTTTCTGTCATTTCCAGGGATCTGGAGCAGGAGGAGGAGGTGGGGGAGGGGTGCATGCTTAATCTGCCATCTGTATCTTTTCCTTTTTTATCCCCATATAGAAGTATATTACAACTGCTGATAATAAAGGATATGCATAGAATAAAATTAAAATAGAAATAGAAGATCAGAACTGACGAAAGGAAGAGGGGCAAATATTTCAATTATGAAGGTTTCAGATTGCAGCCATAAACTTCCCAGTGGCCACAGTAAAGAGTGGAACTAGACTGTGAGCTCCCAGAGGTCAAAGACGATGTCCCGGCCACCTCAGTGTTCTCAGCCCTGGGCCAATCCCAACCCAAGCAGTTTTTCAATAAACGTTTGGCGAATGAACACATGTAACCACTTGATTCTTCATCAAGCAACCCCGCCCTTGTTAACTGGTAAGAAGACAGCATAAGATTGCATCGGCAGTGATATTGTTTTTCCTGCCAGTAAATCAAAAGCCATTTATTATATATAACATCATGGATAGGGCCTTTAACTGTTGCTGAGAAGAAGCAGGAAATATTGTTGTGACCAGTTTTCAAATGACCTTTGACAAAACTGAAGAGCAGAACAGACAGACCCGAGGGAGGCTGCTCTCAACTTCTGCTGTCCAGTGGCCCCTCCTCAGGGCTGCCCTGCCCAGTCCGTTCAGGCCAGGGGAGCAGAGCAGGAGGTGATGACCCTCACCACACCTTCCCTCCCCACAGTGCTTGGTTCTGAAGAGGGACAGCTCTTTCTGTACTGTTCATGACCTAAGACACTCGACCTCATTCAGCTGAGCCGGGTCTTGCCGAAGCTGCTCATATCTGCTCCCTGGTGCTTTGACCAGAAGACAAAGGTCCTGAGTGCTGGTCCTGGGCATTCCCATGGACTCACACAGTCACTGCTTTGCTCCCGCCTTCATTCTTGTGCAGGAAGGTTGTGCAGCCCCTCCTCGGAGCCAGGCCTTGTGCAGGACATGAGACACAGGGAGCCCAGTAAGACCCCTGCCCCTCAAAAGCCACAGTGTGAAGAAGGATGTAACTTGCATAGAAAGCTCCATTTCCTCCTCTGTAGAATAGGGACCATGATGTCTGTGTCCTGGAACCCTCAGGTGGTGGTGATCAGCACACATCTACTCTCGGCTTCCCAAGGCTCTTGGGGGGTCAGGGATTTTATACACACGCCCAGCCCTCATCCCCCGAGCTGCCTCACTGCCTGCCCTGGAGGTTTGGATAAGGCAGTGCATTGGGAAAGTGTATTCCAGTACCTGAGGGGAAGACTCCAGTAAGTTTCACTTCAAAAGCTAAACACCCTATATCACCTGTAGGTAAGTTGTCTCCTTGAAGATTAAGTAGAGGTTTCCTCCCTTAGGGCAGGTAGAGAAGAGGAGAGAGATGCTAATGGGCTGATCCTCCTTCAAGGCCGGAGGGTCCCATTCATGGCCCTGCCTTCTAGAGGCTGTTGGGCTGTGCAGGAGGCAGCCTTGAGCAGGGAAAGCCTCCAGGGCAATCCTGAGGTGCATCTCAGCTCAGCCTCTTGCTACCTCTGGACTTGTCTTTATCTCAGTTTTCCCATCTGTAAAATGGGCATTAATATTCTCTTGCCTTAAGTATGCAGAAGTGTGAATATGGCTCCCCCCACAAAGCACCCACCTGTGGGAGGAGGTGTTCCCCTGAAGTGGGCGTGTCTCCTTGCTGGTCCTCCTCACCCTCTTTTTCACAAAAGAGGCAGCCAGGGAGCACAGCACGTGGGTGGCTGTGACCCAGACCCACACAAGGATGAAATGGCACAGTCCTCTAGTGACATATCCTGGTGGCCCTGTAGCAATAGTTCTGCAAGAAGCTGCGCATTTGCATTATGTAGGGAACTTGAAGAAAAAAGGCAAATTTTACAAAGTATATGGTATACAGATAATAAGATTTTCTAGTGTTTCAAAATTGAAGCATTAGGGGAAAATGCTTAGACAAAGATTTATTAAAACACTTGTAAAGACATAAAAGTGGAAACGGTAGAAACCACTCAAATGTCTATCAAGTGCTGAAGGGGTGGATGCAACGTGGCACATCCATGTGGAATATTACTCAACCATAAAAGAATCGGCCGGGGGCGGTGGCTCACGCCTATAACCCCAGCACTATGGGAGGCCAAGGCTGGCCAACCCCCTGAGGTTGGGAGTTCGAGACCAGCCTGACCAATGTGGAGAAACTCCATCTCTACTAAAAATACAAAATTAGCTGGACGTGGTGGCACATGCCTGTAATCCCAGTTACTCAGGAGGCTGAGGCAGGAGAATCGCTTGAACCTGAGAGGCAGAGGTTGCGGTGAGCTGAGATCATGCCATTGCACTCCAGCCTGGTCAACAAGAGCGAAACTCCATCTAAAAAAAAAAAAAAGAGGAAGAATCAAGGAATGAAGTGTTGGGGCCCTGAAACCCCTATGGCTGGTGAAAGAAGCCAGGCATGGGGCTGCACCATCTGCAAGGCAAATTCCATCTATACGAAAGGTCCGGAATAGTGCATCCCTGCAGACAGAAAGTAGATTGGTGGGTGCAAGGGCATGGGGATAGGCCACAGGGCATGGCTGTGGTTTCTTTTTGGGGTGACATGTTCTGGGATTGGATATTGGTGAATGCCACAAAAAACCCCACTGAATTGTTTATTTTTAAAAGGTAAATTTTAAGGAATGTGAATTCCATATCAATTAAAGTGTTATTTAAAATGTTTGTGTCCGCAAATTAGTAAACGATTCACACAAAGACAGAGAAGCTGACTTTGTCTCTGATAGAAAACATCTCAGAATGACATCCTCTGTTGTGGAAACAGATCACTAGGACTATTTAATTGTTTAAATCTCCAGCAGCATATCTAAACATTTGTCATCGTGTAAAAACAAAAGATGCCCCTGGCCAAGCTCTGCTCTAGGCTGTCAAGAGTCCCTCACCCAGCAGTGTCCATTCCCCAGCGGCATCCATCTTCCTGGCAGTGTCATCCACCCAGCAGTGTCATTCCCCCAGAGGTGTCATCCTCTGCCAATGTCACTCACTTGGCAGTGTCATCCCCCCACCAGTGTCAGCCACCCACCAGTGTCACCCACCAAGCAGTGTCATCCCCCTGCCAGTGACACCCACCAAGCAGTGTCATCCCCTACCAGCGTCACCACCCAGCAGTGTCATTCCACCAGTTTCATCCTCCTGCCAGTGTCACCCACCCACTAGTGTCACCCCCAGCCAGTGTCACCTCCTCGCCAGTGTCACCCCCACCAGTGTCAGCCCCGCCAGTGTCATCCCTCCACCAGTGTCACCCACCTGCCAGTGTCACCCACTCAGCAGTGTCATCTACCCGGCGGTGTCATCCACCCACCAGTGTCACCCACCCGGCAGTGTCACCCACCCAGCAGTCTCATCCTCCCGGCAGTGTCATGCACCCAGCAGTGTCACCCATCCAGCTGGCACTTGCAGTGCGAATGGGTTTTTAACTTCCCCCACCTGGGCTTCCCCCGCCCCTGGGGACCTGGGAGTGTACCATTTTGCATCATCATTTGCTCTCCCTGGTATCTGCTGGGCTCTCTGCTAGCCCTCTTGTCTCTAGGCCTAGGTCCCCAGATAGTTCTGTGTCTTGTTCACCCCACTCCAGGGTCGAGTAGTAATACCCACTGTGTCCATTCCCTGGTGTTCTGTACCCCATCCACCTCACCTTGTCTGCCACTCCTGAGCCATGTTGTCTTCCAGAAAATGCTACAAAGACAGCCATCTCTCCTGATCCCCCAACTCCTCCCCCAGTTTCTACCATCCCTGCTCCCCAGCTCCACCCAAAAGACACTGGCAGGGCATAGAGCCTTCTCAGGACACAGGTCTGTCTCACTCAAATCCTTCTCCTCTTCCTGTGGTGAGTTGCAAATAAAAAGGTCACAAATGTCTTTACTCCCCTATGCTCACCCCCTCGCAAGATGACCCTGTGCTCTGCTTCTCCCGTCAGGAGAGTAGGGGCTCCTTCCTTCTACCCCCCAGCCTGGGCCTGGCCAAGGGGACGCTGGTGAATGATGCAAGAAGAGACTGGAAAAGGGCCTGGCTTTCCAGCCCTCTGAGACTGCCCAAGGAAGAAGCCTGGGCTGGGTTCCTTGAGGATAGGAGACTGGCACTCACCCCCGGGCCTCTGAGTGGCCACCCAGATATGTGAGTGAGGCTGCCACAATGATCCAGCCCCAGCTGAGCCCACCAAGACCAGAACTACCCTGGCAACCCGCAGAACAATGAGAAATTACGGTCAGTTGTGCTACCTTCCGCCCCTGGGTTTTGAGAAGGCTCGCTATGCCGTAAAAGCTAACCGATGCACCTCCTCCTACTTCTGCAGCCCCAGAGACTCTGTTTCCTCCTGAGAGGGAGAAGCTGTCACTGGCTCCACACCTGCTCCTTCACGTCTCTGAGAAGCTTTGAGACCCTCAGGGCATTTGATAGGGGAACACCAGGCTCTTGCAAATTAAAAGCACTGACTCCTGAAATGGAAAAACTAAGACTCTAACCCTTGTTCAGCTGCAGTAACTTTCCTCCATAAGGCGACTGGATGTCTCACGGTCAAGTTTTAATAGGTGAAGAAGTACTAGACAAAGAGGAATTAGGATGAACAAAAAAATAATGTTTAACACACCAAAATACGATATTATCACATACTTATTGAGTGCCTGCTAGACTCCGGATGCCTGGTAGGTGCCAAGGACACAATGAAGGCGAGGAGACCCAGGCCCCACTCTCCTGGGCTCTCTGTCTGTCCTGGAATCCAGCTAGCCCTCAGGTCACCACATGAATAGTGACTCATCCATCCATTCACTCTTCTACTCACATGGCAAGTATTTCCTGAGTCCCTGCAGTGCACCAGGAACTCTAAGAGTCACAGGGCATACCACCATGAGAGCACCAAGATGTGCGAGCCCCTCGGGAGAGGGGACAGGGCAGGCTCATCCCATCTGGGGCAAGGAAGGGCTTCCTGAGCCAGTGCAGATGACGCTCAAACCCAAAGGATACGATGCAGTTAACTGGGCAAAGACTTGGTAGTGGGGTGCAGGGGAGTAGAGGAGAACATTCTAGAAGTGCTAAGGCCCAGCAGTGGCTGGGAGGGCCTGAGAGAAGGCCAGAGTGTCTGGGGAACACAGATGTCGGGGAGTCCTGGTGGGAGCCTGGAGGGATGGGCAAGGCCAGCTTGAAGGGTGTCCTTGGATCCTGAATGAGGATTCCAAGGGCTTTAGGGGGGACCCGGTGGGCATTATCCCTGTCAAACCACTCCCACCTGCTCCACCTGGTGCCAGGTACCAGAGGCACCCCGTCAGCAGGCACAGGGTCCCCAGCAGCAGCCACATCTCCACAGCCTGACCTCCCACCCCCACAGCTCACCCCAAGCCCAGGCGTTCTGAACACAGCACCTACAGAGAGGCTCCCACCCCTCTGTTCTCCCAGCTTAGCCCACCCTTTTGGTCCTCTTCTTGTTAAAAGACTTACCCTAAAGAAGCAGCTCAGACTCCACCTCCTCCAGGAAGGCTTTTCTGATGCTGTGCAACCCCAAGCTGGATGCTACTGATGGTCTGTGCTGGCAGAGCTGCCTCTATGCCCCTCAATTCTATTCCTGTATCACTATGACAGTCCCACAAAGCAGTGACATCCCTGGGTCAGGGGCTCTGCACTCACCTGGGAGGCTCGGCCCTGCATAGGTCACAGTGGCAGCTCCAGAACCGCTAGATAGGGTGGGGGCTAAATCCAGGCAGGCCAGGTGTCACTACGCTGTGCTGCACTGGCACTGTGTTCTTACACAGGTGACCTGAGCAGGGGTTCTGAGGAGCTGGTGGCAAGTCTGGGGTCTCAAGTGCCCAGGCCCTGTGTGCAGCTACAGAGTCAGGGCCTGGCAAGTGCAGGATTGGCTGTGGAGAGGCACAGGCTGAATTTGGCACAGAGTAAGCATTCTGGGAATGTGTGGCGCCGCTGCTGGGACCTGGGCTGCCTGGGGTGTGGCTGCATATTGTGGGTCCAGGAAGGTGGGGAGTGGGGGCTGAGGGGAGTCTGGGCAGTCACTGAAGATGCAGGTGCTGAAAGACACAGCCATCTTCAGGCAAGCACGGGCTGAAGAGGGCAGGAACTCGGACTGTCCTGGGAGTTGGGGTGTTTCCCAGAGGCGCTCGTGCTGGGTGCAGGCCAGGGGCAAAGGGAGGAAGGCCAGCCCAGGGTTCATCCATGCCAGACCTCAAGGTCAGGCTCTCAGGGAGCCACGCTCAGCGTGGCAGTGAACACAGGGGTTAGAGCGCCACGTCCTGGGGCCCATACCTTCACCTCTTCATCCATAATAGACACAGTAGGACCCACTGGCCAGCGGGGAGGAGGAGCAACAGAGGCTGTGGGAAGCTCCCAGCCCAGGACCCTGGGCTCCACAGTGTGGGTGTCGTTTGCTGCAGAACAGGGACTCAGACATAGACAACCAAAAGTTATCAGAATTGGGGTGCTTGGTAGGGACTAGACCCTATACGGCCAGCCAAAGAGTAACTAAGCGCCCACTATGTTACAAGTGCTTTGTCTACTTAGAGGTGAAGGCACTTACCTCTGTGGGAGATGCAGGGATGTGCCTCAGACCTGCTTCATGGAAGGATGCGCTGCCCAGCTGCTAGGGGCTGTAACCAGATGTGCTCAGCATCACCCCCAGCTGCAAACAGACACCACCTCTGCTGCCATCCTCCCCAGGCCCATGTCCTATGACTCAACCATGCAGACGTGGACAACCCCCTGCTCAGGACAGTTCTGGTCTACTCCAGTCCTGGGTCCAAGGGGAGTCCTGGCTGTCCTTGTGCCTGCAGTGAAGCTCGGTGTCCCCTCTGCCTGCTCCTACTCCTCCCTGCCTGTCCCAGACCTGGGCCAGGCCCTCCTGAGAGCCCCTGTAGCTGGTCCCAGGCACCGAAGCCAGGTTTCCATGGGGCTGACAACCAGCGGGCGAGGTGACAAAACAAGTCGGGTGGGGGTGGGGGAGCTTTCCAGGCTCTGCTGCAGGAGCTGTGCAGGTGAGGCAAAGAGCGGCCTGGGGGTGCCCAGGAGGGTATCCTTCGAGGACAGACACTCACATGGAGCCCTGAAGGCTGCAGAGGAGACAGCCCTGCTGTGACAGCCAGGAAACAGTATCCCAAGCCAAGGAGACAGCAAAGGCTGAGGCCTGATGCAGGAGGAGCTGGAGGGCAGAGGGCAGGCCAAGCACCACCTTGGGAACAAAACAGCTGGGGAACCTGGAGGGCACCTGGATGGTTACCTCTAGGTCACTGTGGAACTGATCTGCCTGCGTCCTCCCTCCTGTTTCTGGGGCTGGCCAAGGCACACTGGGGCTGGGGCTGGGGCTGGGGCTGGGGCTGGCACTGGGGCTGCGGCTGGCAGGCCTCAGTTCCCACCCCACAGGCACCGGAGATGAGTTGGTAAGAAAAGGGCACCCTCTGGCTGCACTGATTCTGCTGAGGGTGGGGAGGGTTATCTCCCTGGGGGCAGCCCCAAGCGCAGCTGCTCTAAAATCACCCACTCAGCCATTTCACAGGCAGAAATTCTTCGCTTCAGGCATTTGCATCCAAAGCGGTCCTCAGCCTACTTCCCACCGTGGCTGGATTTAATCTGCTGGCACTGGGACTGTGGGGCTGGGGCAATTAATTAAAGATCCCAGGGAGCAGCCAGCTCTCATTAAGTCTTGCATCAGGTGGGAGGGGTGCTGGGGGAGAACACTCTGCCGAGACTGCACTTTTGCCCCAGCCAAGCATTTTCTCATCTATTATCTCCATCGATCCTGGCCGCAGCTCTGAGAAGAGGGGATTATTATCTCCATTTTGCAAGTGCAGAAATGGAGACTCGGGTTAAGTTGTGTGTCAGGGTCTCCCAGCTCCAAAGCAGTGGGGCTGAGATCTACACTGGGCACACTCAAGCTCTCTCAGGATCTCCCTGGAGGTAGGAAGATCAACTCTGCAGTGATGCTCAGGAGACCACACAGGCTCCACTCCCCTGGGCTGCAGAGAACGGGTTCCAGAGGGAGCTAGGGAGGACAAATCAGGTTCCTGGAATGACCCTCAGATGCTATGGGGGTGTAAACTCTCTTCACTGAGGCAGAATTTGTGATTCCCCCAACAGGGGGAAGGGGCAGAGAATTCCCAGGCATGTCTGGGGCTGACTGTGCTGGCCGCTCCTGGGGATCCAGAGATGTGTCTTCCTCCCTCCTCACCTGCACAAAGGAGTTGTCCAAAGACAACAATGCCAAGATCTCCTGTCCCACCTGCTCTTCTTATGAGTGACTGGGATTGGTGGGTTTTGTAGCTGTTTAAACCAACAGATATGGCAGAATTGATGCTCCATGACTTCCAAGGCTGGATCATAAAAGGTGCTGTGGTGTCTGCTCCCTGGAGGACAAGCCCTTGAAGCCCTGAGCCACCACACTGGCAGTCCAGCTGCCTGAGGCCACCATGCTGAGAGGAAGCCAAACTAGCCCAGGCTCAGAGACACAGAGGAGCCCTAAGACCATGCAGAGATGCAGCCAGCCCAGTTGCCCCACCTCTGCACCTGGCAGCAACTACACGGGAGATGCCGAGCCAGCCCAGTCCAGCACCACCCACCAGAGAAAACAATGTGACTGCTGTTGTCTTAAGGCACTGTTTTGATGGTGCTTTGTCATCCTGCAAGAGTCACTGGGAACTCATCTCTGAGGGACAGTGACAGGCAGACCAGAGAAGTGTGGTTGCAGAGTGATGTAGAATCAGATGTCCTGCAAGACAGAAGGAGGTGACCCTTGTGGATGGGAGTGGGGTCTAAAGGAGGCAGAGGGCTCCTACCAGGGCCCCCAGGGGAAGGCTCAGAGTCAAGAAGGGCCTAACTGGCCTAAACACTAGTGGCTGGCACCTTGGGGTGAATTCAGAACAGAGGTGCAGATTCAGTCACTAGAGGCCTTGAAAACAGGCCTAGCAGCTAGGCCTGTGGCCACACAGCAGAGACATCCGCAGAGGCTCCAGCCTGGAGTGAAGTCGGGCCAAGCTTCAGAAAGTGAGTGCTGACCACTGTGGGAGGGACAGAGAGGAAAAGCTGAAGGTTGTAGGGAATATTTTCTCCAAACCCCCCCCGGAAGCAGAGTCTTCAGGGAGCTGCGGGAGTTCTTGGTATCTCTGGCCCTGTGTTGGTGTGAATGTGCTTCAGGACATGATAGAAATAAGCTGGAGAATGCAAGGACCACGACATGTGGGGTGGCCTTAAGGTGAAGCCTCTGTATGTCCACGCCACCCCCAGTGATAACCGGGGTGTGTCTTCCACGTGACAACCAGAATCTCGCTATCCTGCTTCACCCCTCACTGTTCTGGAAAGGCCCCTAATCTCAAAGCCCAGGAGAGGGGACACTGAGGAGGGGCCTGAAAGCAAGGCATGTTCCAGGGCTCAGGCCCATAATGCCCATCTGGGGACCCCACCCCACCAGTGCTCTGCTGCCCACAATAACCTGGGAAGCAGGTGCCATCCCCAGGT
The DNA here is from genome assembly GCF_008728515.1 of Papio anubis. Classification (NCBI taxonomy): domain Eukaryota; kingdom Metazoa; phylum Chordata; class Mammalia; order Primates; family Cercopithecidae; genus Papio; species Papio anubis. The sequence continues at coordinate 46,837,494 of NC_044977.1, forward strand.
GCATTAAGGAGGAGTAGAGCACTGAGGATGGATCCAGTGAGTGGGACAGAGGTTGGGTAACTGCAGTGGAGAAAATGGCAGCTGGCCGTGTGGCAACAACATCTGCCTGTTATCCTCCATTCAGGAGGCCAGATGGGGCCCACCGTGGTGCTATCAGAGGCAGGCACCTGATCCAGACCCGGCCAATCAGTGTTAGACTTAGGGATATTGACCTAAGCTGGGACAATAAGAATCCACTCTGGGAATTTGGTGAGAACTCTTGGGAAGCAGACATATTTTTTCTGCTGGGATGACCAATCTTGTGAAATGAAAACAAAGAGTTGATAATGACCATTTTTGCCACCTCTTTGGGAGATTTTTTCCTGAGCACTGTGGAGGAAAGCAGAGCAGAGACAAGGAGAAAAGAGAGAAGGCTGATGACATCACTGAAGCACCTACATCCAGCCACACCTGAAGTCCACCTCAGACTTTTTAGTTCTATGAGCCGGTAAATTCCTTTTCTTGCATAAGCCAGTCTGTGCGCATTTCTATGACTTGCAAACAAAGGGAGAAAAGAGCAATTACACCTGTAATGAGATGGAAAATCTTTTCATCCCCAGAATTCCTCTTGGGGACAGCACTGTCTCTATTTGCAGGAAATATTTTTAAGAGCACTGGTGCTTGAAGGTAAGAGTCCAAGGGAACTGGTTGTGAGAAAAATACATGAAAAAGGGAGAGATGTTCTCCCAACTTCACCAAGGGAGAGGCAGCGGGGAGTAGGTCTTGGTCTGAATTCCCTGGGGCCTGACTCCACCCCACCCCTGGGAGCAAATGATCCTGTCTGTCACAGGAGACAGATGTCATTAAGGCAGAGAGGACAGTTGACGCCCCTCGATGGCTGGACAGTAGCACTTGGATGGATGAAGCAGGTGGAGAAAGACATCCTCTGCTGTGCTCCCCATGACGCAGAAGCTGGAGGTGGGCCCAGCCTTTCCCAGGCTCCCTCACAGCCCCGGTTCTAGGTAGGATTTCTGCTTCAGCCACTCACATGCACTGGCTGAGATCTAGAACACAGAAGAGAGCAAGAGGCCCTGCCAGTGCTTTTGCTGCAGCCAAACCCAGGGTCTCTATGACGAGGCTTCCAGTGAAAGCAGAGCCTATGGGGCCTCCCTCTTGCCGTCCACATCACATCTTGCCTGAGTGCACATGGTCACAGCTCTGAGGGTTGAGAAGGAGCAATGGGACTTCCGAGGGCTGCTGGTGTGGCTCCAGCAGGAACATCCAGGCTTTCAGATTCCCTGGCTTCCCCGTGATGGCAGGAGGGCAGGCCCACTGTGGGCCAGTCCTGGAGATTGGGCTGAGAGCCGCTCCCCCTATCTACCTGGGCTAAATCCTTCGTGCTTAAACAGTGAAAGTGGCTGGCAGACAGGGAGGCCAGTTCTAGGTCTGAGATACAAGGGAGTGCTTGGCCTCGGATGCATCATCTGAAAGACTTGGTTGGTTATTAGCCCTTGGGTAACCCATCCCCTGAGTACCTGGCTCCCCTAGGTAGACTTGGCTAGTCCATCCCCTGCTGGCCTGACCACTCTCCACAGGGGTCAGGACCACAGCTGTTGGCATCTTAAAAGGAAGCATCCAGTGGCTGCTTCCCTGGGCGGTGCAAGGCAGCAGGAGCCTCCGCTGAGCACTCCTCTGGGAGCCTCTGACTTGAAGACTCTTTCCTCTCTGCCTGCAAAAGTCAGGACCCAGCAGCCCTGAGAACATCTAGCTGTCCCGATGATCCTGCCAGCCATTCTCTGCTGTCAGCTTCCCCAAAACCTGCCTGGGGTGATGACAAACAATCACTTTTGGGCTCAAAGGGCGGGAAGCACGGAGAGCTTGCTGGAGCTGCATCTGCATACCAGGCCTGCATCCGCATTCCAGGTGTTGGTGTCACCACAGAAGTCGTTCTTGTGGAGGATGAAGGGCCCACTCTGGTTGCCCTGCTGGAAACACAGAGAGGTAGAAGATACACAGGGCCACAGGCTCCCCGCGGGGCCCAAACCTGTAATAAAGTCTACAAACTCCCCGTGATGGAAGCAGATGGTTCCAACACAAATCAGCGCTTACCATGTGCTCATGCTTCACATATGTTGAATTCCTTTAATTCTTACAACAGCCCAAGGAGGTAGGCACGATTTTTATCACCATTTACGGAGGAAGAAACGGAGGCACAGGGAGATGAAATAACTTGCCCAGGTCACACAGGCAGACGTTAGGGCAGGGGGCAGGAGCAGGATTTGAACACAGTGCGTGGGTGTCCTGGAGCAATAGACCCAGCCTCCGAGGAGGGTGGGGCAGACCGGCAAAAGGAGTAAGGGTTGAACTGTCACAGGAGAGGGACACAGTTTGCACCAGGTTTAGTCAAATTGGGAGGAATGCAGAGGGGGCGGGGACTGGGGAGAAGCAAGCAGCTGATTATGCAGCTTGGAGGAAGCCCCCTGCAGTGCGGTGGGGGCTCGGGCGATTTCTCCCTTTCCTAGAGCCAGATAAACACGTGAGATACGTGCTAACTCTCCCCTCGACACCCAACACGCATATACATACTGCCAAAATAAATACAGATGGTCTCTGACTTAGGATAGTTCAACTTACAATTTTTCAACTTTATGATGGTGTGAAACCATCACAATTTTGACATACTTTGAATTTGAATTTTGATCTTTTCCCGGGCTAGCCATATGCAGTATATGAGCTATTCAACGCTATTAAAAAATAGGCTGTGTGTTAGATGATTTTACCCAATCGTAGGCTGATGTAAGTGTTCCGAGCATGTTTAAGGCAGGCTAAGCTAAGCTCTGATGTTCAGTAGGTTAGGTGGATTAAACGCATTTTTAACTTAACAATATTATCGATTTACTGTGGATTTATCGGGACGTAGCCCCATCGCAACTCAAGGAACATCTGTGCTACAAAACTGGAACTGTACCTGTAGTCTCAGCTACTTGGGAAGCTGAGGCAGGAGGAATGGAGCCCAAGAGTTCCAGTGGCAAGCGATGATTGCACCACTGCACTCAGGCCTGGGTGACGGAGCAAGGCTCCATCTCTAAAAAACAAACAAAAAAACTGGAACAAGTACTGTCCTACTTTGCTAGTGAGAGTATAAATTGGCGTAGCTTTTTTCAAAGTAATTTGGCGATATGTAGCAATACCCTTAAAATAGTTATTTTAACTCCTACAATTTCACTGCGAGGAATCTGTCTCAGAGAACTAATCTGACATATGAGCACTCTCTGCACAAAGATGCCCAAGACAGAATCACTCATAACAAACAAAGCTAGAAACAACCCACATGTTCTGGGATAAGGACGAGTGGAAAAAATTATGGCACATCCATATGACAGAACATTGTGCAGTCACTAAAATGATGATTAGAAAGAGTTTCCAATCACATGAAAAAATGCAGATGGTAAAATGTAGAGGGGGAAAAGATAGGTTACAGAGTTGAGGTCACAGGTTCCATGTTCTCAATCACAAATGGGAAAATGTGCCTGAAAGAAAGACTAGAAGGAAATAAAATTGTTCATAGAAACTGTCTTGCGGCCCAGAGGGATCCATTTATTTACTTCTGCTTTTTTGTACTTTCTGGTGATTTCCAAGTTTTGTACCAGTGTTACCAGAAAGGGATCCCAATCCAGACCCCAAGAGAAGATTTTTGGATCCCACACAAGAAAGAATTCAGTACACAGTTCATAGAGCAAAGTGAAAGCAAGTTTACTAGGAAAGTTAAAGAATAAAAGAATGGCTACTCCATAGACAGAGCAGCCCTGAGGCTGCTGGTCACCTATTTTTTATGGTTATTTCTTGATTATATACTAAACAAGGAGCGGATTACTTATGCCTTTTTAGACCATATAGGGTAACTTCCTGATGTTGCCATGGCATCTGTAAACTGTCATGGCACTGGTGGGAGTGTAGCAGTGAGGACGACCAGAGATCACTCTTGTCACCATCTTGGTTTTGGTGGATTTGAGCTGGTTTCTTTATTGCAACTTGTTTTAACAGCAAGGTCTTTATGGCCTGTATCTTGTGCTGACCTCCTATCTCATCCTGTGACTTAGAATGACTAACCATCTGGGAACGCAGCCCAGTAGGTCTCAGCCTCATTTCACCCATTCCCTATTCAAGATGGAGTTGCTCTGGTTCAAAGTCTTCTGACATTTTCCCCATCCCTGTTATAAGAGAACCCTTAATTCTAAGGGTTGCAGAAGGATGAAGACCCATCTTCCATAACTTCTTCAGGCTGAATAGTGGCGATATTATTCCTACCCAACTATTGGGTCTGTTGTATTCATGGCAGAGAGGAGCTCAGTCAGAAAGCATGGATATGCTGAGGGCCATTCATAACTCTTGAGTTCCAGCAAAAGGTGATATCTAGAAAATTAATGTGTTTAATTTAAGAAAACGTTGTGTAAACTTGTCCTGCATTCCTACACAAAGTGTACAATAGCAACATATTCCAAAACAGTAAAGCAAAGTAAGTAAAAATTATTCCAAGTAGACTAAATAAGAAGGCTTTCCACAAACTGGGTAACTGTTGGAACCAAGATGATATGGGCCAAGCTGATATGGGGTTTCTAGATGATTCCAGTGTGCCCAGAATTAGAATATTGATCCAGCTTTTGACATTACTCATCCTTTTTGTTTCTTTTGAGCAGCAGCCAAAGATCACTGGTTAGTTCACAAGAATAAGCAGGGTCAGCCTAAGTTGCAGGAAAAAACTCAAAAACAACTGATGAGACTAGAATCTAATAACAAGTGTACCATAGTTGTTGAAACATAATTTCTCTCTCCAGTTTCCCATTTTTACTAAAGACAAATCACAGTTAAAACTGATTTGCTTTGTATACTTGGCCTAATTATTTGTATAAAGTGCAGCAAGAATAATTATTTTTCACATAGACTTTTTAATTGGCTTTGATGGAACTCTGTTCCATAAGGAATCTCAGATAAGATTTTTTAAAGCTGAGCCCCGCCATGAGTTTGTACCATCAAAGAGTTGAGTAAATTCCTCTCCTCTTAAGGTTCCAAGATAACCTGGGGCTCCTCTTGAGGTTGCAAGATGACCTGGGGCTCCTGGGCCTGCTAGAAACTGACATTCTTCACTTACCACAAGTCAAGAATCCTGTACAGGGACTGTGTAGACAAGGTATGCGGACATCTTTCCCAAGGGTCTTTTATTGGCTCTGTAAGTCAAGTTTAATTCCTTAAAGGAAAACATACCATTCCAGTCAAAGCCTTGGTAAAATAGCCAATTTCTCTGTGTCCTGTTACAAAAGAAAACAGATTCTTATTACACTTTTGCAAATAACTATATTGCCACAAGTTAAGCTATTCACAGACAATTTCTGAATTTTTGAGAAATCAGGTAGACAGAAACAAATATGCTCAAATTTTGTTTACAGGAATATACTTTACTCAATTGTTAAAAGCTGTAAATAGCTCAAAAGAAAAGTTTTCTTGACTCTGTAAAACAAAACAAAGGATTAGCAACACTTGAAGCAAAAAGTCGAAAAGATTACTTTAATCTTCTAGTTAAAGTTCAGTCCATGCAGTTAACTCCTGTTTTGTTTGATATTCATGAACATTTCAGCTCTCCATGAGAGTACTGAAAGTTTTTTCCTCTATTCTAATATCACAGTTTCCAAAGTTATCAGAAACCTGCATTTAAGAACACCTATTAGAGTTTATAGCTGATTATAAACCACCTTCTAAAGAGGATTAAAACAAAGTAACAATTGTCCATGGATGACAAAACATTTTAGGACAGCCACAGTAAAAAACATGATTGACAAATTTGGTTACTTCTTTGGCATACAATAATTTTATGTAACAATTATCATTATTAATAACCTACACTAAGCCATATCAGAATTAAAAGTTTCCCATTATTTTGAAACCCATACCAATAACATATTTATACAAATATAGCCCAAAGAAAGCCAAATACTATTTCATATTTGACAGTGCTTCCTGTGTGCTTTTATACCAAATAAGCCAAATTTCACCTTTACATTAGTGTACTATTAATGTTAAACCCAATTCTTAATAAAACTTTATAAATAAATTTATCCAATTTTGTGTTTGATCATAAGATTCTCATAAACCTTTTCTAACCTTTTACAATTTTTTGTTAAAGAGCAGAATAGTGCTCTAAGAAAAACCTGTCATGCTGTTATTCAATGTTCAGTTTACAGAAAAACTGAATAACACCCCTTTAATTTTAGTAAATGTCCACACACAGAATTTCTTTTACAATTAATTTTTCACAAACCTTCCACAACTTGCTTAAACCTTCAGCTTTATCTTATCTGACTTAAAATAATCCTTTAACCCTTTAGTTTAGGCAAGAAAAATCCACATTCCTATGACTTCTTATAATCTTTTACCAAAAACACATTTCCATTTTCTTATATACCGTGCATGTAAAACCGTTTCTTCAGTAGTCTCAAATACATGTTACACTGTTAACTCTTAGTGACTTTTGCTTTCGGTGAAAACCTTAGTAAGTATGCAATTTTAATTATGTACTAGGTGTGGAGCCTAGGACACTAGATAAGGTCTTTTTTCAGCACAGCTGGGGGCATGGCTAACACCACATGGCCGCGAGCCTTATCTAAATCTAATGCTTCAAAATACATTAAACAACTTTTTAAAAATCAAAGAAGCAGTTTATGACCTTAAAGCATTTAGCAAACTTAAAATCTGACCTGCCTGATTTAGACCAAGTGTCTTTATTTTACCAATAATCTTTAAAGCTGTTTTTATTTCCCAAAGATTATTAAAGTCATGTAAACGAAAAGACATTACAATTTTTTTCTTTTAAAATATTTGAGTTAAGCTCTCATTATTTTAAAATCAATTAAGTAAAGTTCTTTTAGGTATAAACATCACACACACAATGCATATAAATACCCAGACAGACAGAAGATTATGTAGTTGTAAGGATTTTTATTTACCAGTGTCTAAGTTTCTCTTTAAAGTGTGCAGTTTTCAGGGCCTAATAAGCAGGCACAGCTGGAAGGCAAAACAGATCCCCAAAATGTAAGGGTCCCATTTTTATACAAGATCCTGGACCCCAAAAAGAGAGATTCCCCCCACACCCCATGGAAGTCTTATTTCTCAGTAGTGGATGGGGACATCTCCACATTTCCTAGGTGGCCAAGAGCATGCTTCTCTGATCCAAATGTGCGAAAAGCCAAGTATCCCCCATAACTGCTATTAGACTTCCCTAAAAGTGTATTTCCTACCTACTTATTACACACTAAATTCTCTCATAATGCAAGGTAACTTCTGATACCACCAAAAGTAAAAAGGGTCAGATAACGCAATACAAAACAAAACAGCACCTTAGGTTTTGAAAGGGATTTATTCGCTTTCAATTCCTAAGGTTTTATGAGGAAAATAGGTTTTTCCCAAAACAGGGGTCTTTAGTGCCTCCTCTGTCTTTCCCAGGGAATCCCTAGGGCTGTTAGAACTTGAATATCTGCTTTTAATTAAGCAGACTTTTGACTATAGCACTCTTTTGAAAAGTCCTTTTAAATTTCTTATTACCCAACATTAGCCAGGCCAAACGGCTGATATTTCTGGCTTTTAAACTTTACCAAAAGTAACCTCACAGGGGCTCTGAGAAAGGAAAATTTAAGATGGTTTGTGGAGGGAAAGAGAATTTAAAAATTGCAAAGGTCACCCAAATATCAATTAGAAAGGCTCATCCCTTAGGCTAGGGATTGAACCCTGAACCCGGGCCTCCATTGTGAAAAAAGAAAGCATGGCCACATGGTTACAGGATCAAGCTCCCAAGGACATACAAGACAAGAAGGAAACCTCTTCCCACTTTTTTTAGGGACAAGCAGCAAAGTTTGTAACTGATCAATTTGCTGGGCTGTCTTGAACAGCAGGCTCACAGGTGTCCTAGGCCCGCATTCTAACCCAAGGTATCTCTCTCCATGACAGAGCCATACAGAAAGGCACACAAAGCACACCAGATTCACTACAGCTTGAAACTAGCCTCACAAATCATTTTTTCCATTAATCAAAACTTTATAGAGGAGATAAACAGTGATTTTTTACCATTCATTCAACCAGTTCATACACACACACACACGCGCGCACACACACACGCACAGAGAGAGAGACAGAGACAGAGACAGAGACAGAGAAAGCATTGCCTGAGGAGGGTGGGGAAGGGGAGGCACTCAGGGAGGCCAGGGAAAGATCCACCCGTTGCAGCGACACTGAAAAGTTCAGGCAGCTGCTTCTCAATCCTGAAGGGATCTCTTCCAGCAGTCCCATCAGCTCTCAAGTTTCCCCTTTTAGGGAGGAAAAAGTTCCCCATGTCCAACAATCCTGTACATGCCTAACTCTGTCACCCATTGCCATCAGCAAAGAGTCCAAGACAGATTCATCCAAGAGAATAGCAGTTACCATCCCATAGTGCCAAACCTGTTCTTAGCCAAGAGGAACTTTACTGAAAAGGGCCTCTAACAGCCTAAGTCTTAGGAGGGACTCTAACACTCCTAAGTTGGTCCTCAAACCCAAGGTTGGTCAAGCATCCTTCCCTTTTATCAAGAAGAGCCTTTAACCCTGTGTCTTAGGCAAGACTGTAACTTCCCTAAGCTGGATCTCTAACCCAGTCCCACCCTTTACCTGAGTACCCCACCACTTACCCAAAGTCAGCCAATCAGTGCTGCAGTCTATTTCCTTCAAAAGATTGTGGGGGTGGGAGGGGTGCGATGTGGGGCTTGTTCTTCGGTATTGTCTCTTCTGTGGTTCACTAGAAAGATATTACCAGACCTCACCACTCACCCAAAGTTAGCCTTTGGGTCAGGGATTTCCGCACTATAGTCCCTTCAGTGGTCGCAAGAAAGATATTACCAGAAAGGGGCCCCGATCCAGACCCCAAGAGGGGGTTCTTGGATTTCGAGCAAGAAAGAATTCAGGGAGAGTAAAGTGAAAGCAAGTTTACTGGGAAAGTAAAGGAATAAAAGAATAGCTACTCCATAGACAGAGCAAACTTGAGGGAGGCTGATTGCCCACTTTTATGATTATTTCTTGATTATATGCTAAACAAGGGGCGGATTATTTATGCCGCCCCTTTTTAGACCATATAGGGTAACTTCCTGATATTGCCACGGCATTTGTAAACTGTCATGGCACTGGTGGGAGTGTAGCAGTGAGGACGGACGACCAGAGGTCACTCTTGTCACCATCGTGGTTTTGATGGGTTTTAGCCGGCTCCTTTAATGCAAGCTGTTTTATCAGCAAGGTCTTTATGACCTATATCTTGTGCCAGCCTCCTATCTCATTCTGTGACTTAGAATGACTAACCATCTGGGAATGCAGCCCAGTAGGTCTCAGCCACATTTTACTCAGCACCATTCAAGATGGAGTTGCCCTGGTTCAAATGACTCTGACACAAGGATCAGTCATTTCCTAACCAATCAGGAACAATTTTAAAAGCTCTTCCTATCTTAACGCATGCAAGCTTCTCTTTACCTAGCTCCCAAGAGAACCTGGAGAAGAAAGACAAGCAGGCTTGCTTCCAAGAATAGTTCTGGGTAGTGGTCCCAGGAGGCCACATCCACTCAGCTCCACTGAGTGACCAGACAAATGGGCTGGGACAAACAAGAATGGATATAAACTTGTTTGGACCCCAAAATGCAATTGTGTAAATATAGGATGGGGAATACCCAGCCTGAAAAAAAAATTATAAAAACAGTTCAGCAACTTCAGCCAACCACAAGCTGACCTTAAAATCCATACTGGGACAGAGTATCTTAGGTTGCATCACAAGAAGTATAGTGACCAAAATGAAGAAGGTGACAATTACAGGCAGACCACATCTGGAATTCAGATTACAGTTTCGGGTCCCTCAAGACTCTCTGTTAACCCATCTCTTCCCCATCCTGGGGACCAAAGCCGGGTTCCCAGAGGGTCTGGGAGGTTCCTTTCTTTCCCCTATCCATCTGGTACCAGGGAAAAGGAAGAAGGTAAAAAGAGGCAAGGAGAAGAGCTGGCCAGAAGCCAGGAAACTTGTTCCCCACCACATCGAGTGTGTAATTGGGCTAATTCTTCAGTATTTGTGCTTTCAGGCCTTTGTTTCCCTTTGTCTGTATAACTCCTGATTGGAACATTTGCTGTTCCTTTTGTGTGGTCCTAAACCGAATCCTCTCTGCTAATGTTCATGAATGTGTTCTGATGGATGTTTTCCAGAGCCCTTTGTTGCCACAATTAAGGGATAATGAACAAGAATTGTTTCTATTTGTAAAACAGCCCAGCCATTTCTGCTTCCCAATTGGTGGGACAATGTGTCTTAATTAAGCGCAAAGGCTTGTCACTTCATCTACTGTCAAGATCTCCGAAGAGGCAGTGATAGGGTGCAGGGGAAAGAAAGAGAAGCCTGGAAGGACCTGGGGGGGCTCCCTGTGATGCCTGGTTGGGCCCAGAGGGGCCAGGGAAGCCCAGTGGGAAGCTCCCAGGAGTCAGGAGCTATGCCAGATCAGCTGTGGCCTCGGAATGCCTGGGCAAGAGACCTGGTCTTTTTCTACCCTGCTCTGCCGGGCCTTTGCCACCAAGAGCACGGTCTCTGGAAACAGACTGCCTGGGTTTGGTCCCTGCTCCGTACTCACTAGCTGTGTGACCTTCACCCAGAACATGAGTGAGAATAAGTAAAATAATGACGGCCCCCACCCCACTGATTGTGGGCAGCTTGAATCTGATAGCACAGGGGAAGTGCTAAGAACAACACTAGGCTCAAGGAAAGCCTCTCAGTAAGTGCTGGTGACGATATTGTTTCTAAAAACAGTGCCCTGGATTTCCTCTGGGCTCTCCTCCTCCCCCAGTAGATATGTGGTTCAGGAGAACAGAGTCATAGCTGTGTGCCACCCCAGCTCCATGTCCCTGGTAGCACAGAGCGTGGCAGGACATTCCTGGAATGAGCCACAGGAATGGTCCCGCAGGCAACCTGCAGACAGTTGTGACATCTTGGCAGGAGCACCAGCCACTCAGAGGGGCCCAAGGCCAGGCGTTCATCTACTCACCTCGGGTGAGTAGGAAGGGGGATGGAATGCCGGGGAGGATCTGGAACGGAGCCACACTCAAAGAGCTCCAGGCAGTGGCTCTTTACCCTGCTCTGTGCAAAGACTTCAGTAGCTTAATAATGGGCACGGCCGTCCAGGTGCCCAATCACATGCCCTGCTGGGACTCCCCTGCTGGGACTCATGACTACCAGGAACCCTTCAGAAGTCAGTTTCCCAGAGCCAAGCTGCAGCCTGCTCATACCCCACACACACCCCTCAGGCCCATCAGCGGCAATTGGGAGCTGGAAAGACGTGGCCAGTGTTTCTTAGATAGGAGTAGTACTGGGTGGTCACAGGAGGATGGAGAAACCCAAACAACATAAAACGAGAACTGGGTAAAGAAACCACAGAATAACCAAAAACCCAAAATCAGGGAGAGAAAACGGCCCAAATCCTGGTCACGCTGACACACCCATAACATGCCTGCGTCTTATTTGGATTTCCAGGCAAACCCAAATAAGAGAGAAAGGGGGCAGTAACTTGGGGGTCCCTGAGATCCCCTCCTTTTCCAGAATACCTAATGATTATTCCGCCCACTAATTACACACCCATAAAATTAGAAACCCGAACCCTCGCTTCATTCTAACTCCTCCCTGAACTCTTTTTTGGATGGTATCAAGAACCTGGGAACTTGCTGGGCTGGGATCTCATTGGCCTCTGCTGACCCTTCTGAGCCCTCTGGCAACATTTCCCTTGGCCCTGGATCCCCGACCCGCTCAGGCTCCACAAAGACAGCAATGTGTGTCCCCAACCAATTCTCAGTACTTCAAAAGACCCCACTCATCTGTGGAGGAAAAGACCACAATAGGTATTTTGCTTTCGGTGGGAATACCCTCTCAGGGCCACACCAGGGCCGAGAGGGGCTCACATTGCTCAGATGTTTATATTGATGATTGGCTCTGGGGTTCTATGGTTGATACCAAACCTGTCAATGCAACCTTTACAAAAAGGGTGCAAACTGCATACCAAGCCCTGCCTGAGCTTCTTGAGTCTATTATCCGATTGAACCCTCACAACCACCCCGCAAGACAGTCATCGTCCCTATACTTGCCATTTTATAGATATGATCGCTGCAGCTCAGCTCAGAGAGGTACAGGGGGCTTCCCAGAGTCACCAGGAAATTGTGGAGGCAGGATCTGCACTCATGTCACTCCTACTTCAGTAGCAGCGGCTGAATCCCATGTGATGCATCGTTGCTGAAACTCTCTGGTCTTCCATGCCCATAGTCATGGCACGACTCAGGTCTCCTCCTCTCGGCTCAAGCTGGTGCAGGAACTTCCCAGCTTACCTCCTGACTTTGCAGTGTACTCTCCTCCCCAGCCTGCCTCGGCCCACCGGCCACACGAGTTTGGGGTGAAAGATGTTTATTAGGGATCAACCCTCGTGAGAAGAAGTGTTGGTGGGGGAACGTTGGGCAGAGGGAGAAGTCAGTCTGCAATGCAAAATCGAGAACCCTCAGCCAACCCAGAGGGGAGCTCCAGACAGAACACACCCTTCAGTGCCCCAAGCGGACGGAAATGGTAGGGCCTTTATCCCCTAGAGCCCTCAGGAGGGCGTGGCCTCAGGCAAAGCTGTCCCTGAAGAAGCTGACAGCTAGAGGTGGTCTCCACTGCACACCTACAACAAGGCATGTCGAGAGTGGGGAGGCACACCTCCGTATCGACCACACCACGTCCCGTCCCTGGCTGCAGCCTTCAGTGTCTCCCCACGGAGGCAGAATGCAGCTGGGCCTCCATGCTGCTCAGTCGGTGGCATTTGGCTTCTGGCTCTTTGTTGGGCCGACCTGCCCCTACCTTCTCCTCTCAGAGCCCTCCACACCTAATACCTCCAGAATACCCCAGAGGCTTCCTTAGCTCCTCCATGGTCTCCTCTCCCCTAGGCTGACTTCTCCCTGGAGGCCGCCTCCCTGGGAGCCTTGCCTGACCACTGTCCTGTGTGTATTATGCAGAACCCTCTGGGCCTCCAATCACCCCTGCACAGCAACCACCTCCTACCCCAAGCCGGAGTGGACCAAGTCTGCCCCATGGCTCCAGGCAGACCCTGCCACAGAGCAGAAGGGACCCACTGCGGGGGTGGGGGAAGATGACTGGGGTAATCAGAAAGCCAAACTCAGAGCCCCAGAGGGCTGGAGGCTTAGGAACATGAGTAATAGGGTCGGTAGTGAGCACCAGGGGCTGGCGGGACCGTGGCCCCACCTAAGGGGGAAGACCTCAGCCCAGCCCCAGCCAACTTATTCAGATGGGAGTGGGCACTGTGGACAGATTCCTCCTTTTTCCCAGAGAGCTTAGATGTCTAGGTTTTTATTTCAATTACCTTGATTTTTGGCTAAAGTTGGCCTCCACCTTCAAATTAACAGAAACACTGGATTGTGTGATTCAAACCAAGATGCTGCAGGCCCTGGAGTGGACAAATGAATGCACCACCCCTGCTGGGGCTCAGTCACGGAGCACATGCTAACTAACTGCCTGTGTGGGCCCAGAGCCCCAGCCTCACAAAGTCCCCATGTGGGGAGACAGCCAGGAGGCAGCGGTCTTCGTGAAGAGTGAATTAGTACAATGCTTTGGGATAAATGGAGCAGTGGGGTGTGGCAGTTTGAAGGGAGCGGGCCTGATGGAGAGGGTGACATTGGAGTGAGGACTGAAAGTTTGGGTGCCAGCAAGCCCCACAGCTTTGCAGACTGGCCTTCAGAGGGTGGGGGTACAGGTCACAGAATCCTAAGAACTGTGGCCTTTGTTCACTGCAAGGTGACAGCTGGTGGGGTTTTAAGTGGAGGAGATGCTTGCTTTGCTTACTTTTCAATGGGGCCGCTCTGACTGCTTTTGTGAGCATGACTGGGTGGAGAAGGTGGAGCAGAGTGGCTGTCACAGTCATCCAAGGAGGACAGGAGGTTGGCCCTGACAGTGGGTGGCAGTGGAGCAGTGAGAAATGGTTGGATTGAGGACATGTTTTGAGGGTAGAGCCAGCGGGATGTGCTGACACAGAGTGCCTGGGTGAGAAAGGAGGCCAAGGTTCTGGCCCAAGCACCTGGACAGGGGACTGGTGTGCCCATGAGGACAGTGTGGAAGGGGAGAGCAGACTCTGCAGAGAAGGCCACAGCACTGCTCAGATGCAGGGCGAGGTTGGAGCCTCTGAGGCCTCTGAGGAGCTGCCCAGTAGGCAGCTGGTGCAGGGCTGGGACTCTGGTGGGGAGAGACCCAGACCAGACCCTCCTCTGACTAAATGAACAAGTTCCAGCAGTGAGGGACTTGCGTTTAAACGCAGGAGGCTGACCATCCCAGGGGAGGTCACTCAGAAAATGGGGCCAGAAGCTGCTACAGACCCGGGCCTGGCCACCACCCCATCCACTGAGGGCAGGGCATGCGGCCCAGGAAAGGGATGGAGTGGAAATAGGACGTGACTGTCTTGAGGACACGGGGGAAGAGAGCAGGATGGGGCGAGCCCAGGGGTCTCCAGCCTCGCTTGGGCAGATTAAGCATCCGAAAACCCTGCCCCCACCCCAGAAGCTCCAGTCCTCATGAGTGACAGGTGCAGACGGTGCCCGGGTTGCCATGACAATGGAGAGATGCACTGCCAGCGGTCCACGCTCCCTCTCTGACCACCCCCCGCCCCCCATGGGCGTCAGGGTGCAGAGAGGCAAAGGCTCCGGCCTCCGGGTCAAGCCGTGCAGGCAGCTGGTTAATGAGTTGATCCTGGGCGTCCCTGGGACACAGTGACTGGGACTGTTAGGAGGTGACCACTGAGGCTTCACCAAGGTGGCTGCACCCTGTCTTTGGGGTTCTGGAGCCAGGCTCAGTGAGTGACTCCAGAACCAACTAGCTGAGTGACCCTTGGTTGGGGTCACTTAACCTCTCTGGCCAGCTCACCTGGAAGAGGTGGGGTCAGGCTCAGTGGGATGTTCCACTCCCCTCAGTCCCTCTTAAAGCCTAGTGTGAGAGCCATACCTCCAGGCTCCCACCCCTGCCACCTCCTCCACCGCCAGTTCCACCATCCTCCTCCTCCCTGCCTCCCCTCCCCACCCTAGCAAATCCCACTGTCCACCACTGCCTGTTCATACAACCTGTCCCAGGTATCACTGTCCCTTCACTTCTGGGGACAACTCTCTCTCTCTCTGCTCACTTTTGCAGATCATTTCTATGTCTTTAAGAGATGGCCTTGTGACATTTCCACCAGGGAGCAGAGGAAGGGAGGGTGGCTTCCAGGAAGAAGGCAGCCCACCCTCTGGTGCTCCCTGCTCATTTATCTTACTCTCCCCTTCCTTTGTCTCCCTCCCTCCCTCCCTCCCCAGCTCATCCCCTTCCCCTCACCCCACATCCACCACTGACAGATGGGGCCTGCAGCTGCAGCCTCCTGTCCCCCAGCGCCCCCCCCCGCCCCGTGGTGGCTGCCCCCTCTGAGGTCAGGGCAGGCCCTGCAGCTGGCAGCCCTGCCTGCTGGAGCCGAATTCCCTGCTGGCCTCCCAGCCTGCAGTCGCATGGAAGGACTGCTGCTGATCTAGGCAACCCCTGGCCAAAGGAAGAGAAGGGCAGTTCTAGGACATTTCACACAGGGTCTTGTTTCATTTAGTCCTCGCCATAACATACCCATGAGGGCATAGTTGAACAGATGAGAACAACTGACACTCATGGAGGTGCTGGAGCTCCTTTGTGACAGTCAGAGTCACCCAGCTAAGGCGTGAAGGAGCCAGGCTTGGAGTCCAGGTATGCGTGGAAATGGGTGGTGCCCTCTTGGCCCCACAGTGGGGCTTCCCAGATTGTCTTCCTGTTCATCTGCCTGTATTATAACTCAGAGCTCAGAGCACAAGGCTAACATGGCCTCAGTTCGCATAGGAACCCCTGAGCTGGGGTCGGCTCTGGTCCGAGGCTGGGCCTGGACTATACTTGGTCATGGGGATGTTGGACACTACATCTGAGATTTGCCTTTTGCAAATCTCATTCCTTGCCCTGCTCTGAGATTTGCCTTTTGCAAATCTCATTCCTTGCCCTGCTCTGTACCGTAGGGCATTGCCTTGCCCTCTGGCTTCCTGAAAGTATGTCTACGGGGAGGCACTGATACAGGCTGGTGGGCAGGAGGAGGAGGATAATCAGGTGTTTCTCCCCATTCATTCTGGGCAGCACTTCTGGCAGTGCTGTTTCCTTCATAACTCCAGCTTCCGCCAAGCTGAACCCCCTTCCATGGTCCCAGCTCCCATGCAGAAGCCTCCACCACGACTCTGAAAGGTGCCCTGGTTTCTGGGCTTTGGTGACACTACCTTCTCTCTGTGGGACAGTAGTAGTGAATCTCTGGCTTGCTTAAGTCACTAGCCAGTTTGATTACCAGTTTCCCTGTATCAAATCACCTCTGTTTATAAGACCTAGGGTGACTTCTGTTTGGGAGAAGAGATCCTAGACCAACCCCACTGTTGAAGAAGAAGAACCCAGCCATGACCATCAAAAAGGAGGAGAAGGAGTGAAAGATGTGTCTCGGATGAACAGCGTCACTAGGAGGTGGCTACCAGCCCGCTCTGGGACCTCGCATCCTCTTATATGAAAGACAATAGCCATACTCTTGATGCTGTCTTTGCGGGCTCCTGTCAGGGTAAAATGGGGCAAAGAGCTGATTGGTGCTCAAGCCAGCACGAGGCTCTCTCAGCTGCCCAGGCCTGCACACTCTCATCCCCACTGTTAGCCTGGCCTGCCTGGGCACAGAGGTGGATGATTGCAGGGCCCGCACGTCTCTCTAGCCTTATCTTGGGCTGTTCCAGCCACCCAGGGCAGATCCACACAGATTCCGAGGAAGTTCAGCAAGGCTCTGACTGTCCTCGGGAAAAGGGGGCAGCTGGCACACAGGAGTGAGTCCCTGAGAGATCTCTGCTAAGACAGCAAAGTCTACATGGTGCCCTGGAGACCTCGTTCATTTTGTCTGCTCAAGATGACACCCTTACTGCCCTGGGGAACTTGCCACCTGCTCAGTGCACCAAAAGAAGGGAGACTGTCAAAGATCCAGAGGATCTGAGATTGCAAAGGGACATCATCGGGCCCTTGAGGAACAGCTTCCTGCTGGTGCACAAAGCCCAGCCAGAGCCAACCAGAGCCAGCTGAGCATCTACAGGGACAGGGGCTTCCCACCTTCCAGGTCCTCACACCACGCTGAGCAGCTCTGAGGAAAGTATATACATGGGAAACACTGGTACATGGAAATAGGATACCCTTTATCATTAGAACTCTGGCAGATCTAGCTCATTTTGGTCCAGAGGGCCTTTCTCTCGGCCTGCTGCATAGAGATAAGCTGGGTGACTTCCCCAGGGGCCTAATCTCAGCAGCTGCCCCTCCTCTGCAGCTGGCCCTACCCTCTCCCAGCATGTGGCCCTCCCTGGGACAATCACATGGCCAGGTGCCCAGATCCAGGAGAGAGCACTTTGTCCAAGCCAGCCTAGCCCCAAACCTTCCCTGGATACTCATTCTAGAGCTGGCCCTTCAGAGATGAGGCCTTACAGCCTCTCACTGGTCTCTCTGGTCTGCACAGAGGGTTAAGTTCCTCGCTGAAGGCTCCTCACCTTCGCTTCCCTTTCCTTGTCCATTATGGCTGGGCAGTGGTATTCCTAACCCTCTCCCCAATCTTAGAGATTAGGGATTTCAGGGACTGGTGGAAGGATCCGTCCTCAGAGCGAGTCCTGCCCACTTCTTCCTCCTGCGAGGCTGTTCCCCTGCCTCTGATGTCAAGGCCAGGTCTGAAGCCAATGACTGTGGCCCTACCCGACTTCCCTGCACAGCATTTCCAGTTCCCTAACTTCATTAATCTCCCTGGCACCCTGCTACCTCTGGGCACAGACCACACTTGCCCTCCCTCCCCAGGGCCCATTTTACCTGGGGTTCCCACCTCGAAGCCTCCTGTGGCTCACCCATGGTTTGGAGTCCCCACCCCTCTGTCCCATATTTGTCTGAACACCAGCCCTCAAGGTCACCAAGAGGGTGCCACCCACGGCTGTCCCTGACCTCCAGGCTTCGATGCTGGGGCCTCCTGAGCTCTGGCCCCACTGTGGAAATCATTCCCAGTCACTGTCTGGAATCACCTCCTCTTCCCCATGTAAAAGCCTGGGGCCCCTGTCACCCTCTGCTAGGGAGAATAACAGCAAGCCCCAGGGTCTTAATCACATAGATTAATCCTCATTTGACCATCTGGGGTAGGCACTGATGGTATCCCCCTTTCCTACAGATGAGGAAACAGAGGCACAGAGAGGGTAAATGATTTGCCCAACATAAATACTGATACAAACAGGAGACAGAGAAGTACTAGGTAGAAGAGGGTGGTTCCCCAGCAAAGGCCCCACCCTCAAGCCTGGATTCCCAGGTCAATAAATGAGAACACACTTTCCCGTTTTCATGCCTCAAAAGTTGCCTTTTTGGCCCACAATGCCCCCTATCTTGCCCCCACATAAACCCCAAATCCCAAACTCCAGGACAGACCAGCAGACCAGCAGATCAGTGATGGCCAGCCATGGGGCCCAAGCCCAAAAGCCCTTGCCCTGGTTATGCACCTGCCTGTCTGTGCGCTCCCTCTCCCTGTCCCCTGCCATAAAGGGTTTAAGCTCCTGGTGGCCCAATAGAGAGACACACCCCTGTTGCACATCCTGCAAAAGGGGCCAGGGAACCCTCCTGTTTCAATATGACTTGCCCACAGCCAGTGTGTGGCAGAGCTGAGATTTGAACCCACTCTGCCTTGAGTTCCCAGCTTAAACCCCTACACAGTCCAACCAAAAGGATAAATCAGAGTAGTTCAGAATGTTCCCATGTGGCATGATTCACTTGTTCTCACAGGGGATGTGCAGAGGATGGTGACAGAGAAAGGACTGCACACTCCCACATACACTGGGGCACCCCCAGGCAGCTGCTACAAGCCAGGGTGGGATGGGGGCATTCTGGCCCCACTTATTACTCCCAAGGGCCGGGGAGGATGGGCTGATGGGCAAGGTGACACCCAGTCATAGCTGCATTACCTCATTGGAGGTATTCTCTAACTGAAACATTAAACCGCCAGTGAGCATAATTTCTAGGCAGACAGCAACTTTGCACAGGAAATTTGCAAGCATTACATGTTCTCTTTCCTTGTTGCAATCTGTATAGTTTATCTTCTGAAACAGGGCTCGTGACTAAAGAACAAGTCTCCCAGGCTGCTACTCCCAGAAAGGAAAAAAATATCATTCCTTACATGGCAGAAATTGGGCTTTCAAACTGATAAAGGAGAATTTGAACAAGGCTCTCCCAGAGCAGTTCCTGTCTTCCTCTGGTGCTTTCTACATCTCTTTCCCCTCTTTTTTCACTTTCATACTTCGAGACTGAGACCTGATTTTAAACCCAGTCCATTCCTGCTTGAGTGTCTGATGTCTCCTTTCCGAAGCTCAGAGTACTCATCGTCCCTTCACATGACACATTCTAAAGAATTCTCCCTCTCTCCCCAGGGCTTCCCACCAGTCTGAAGCAAAACTGATTCTCAGAATGCAAATGCCTCAGGCCCTGGCCTCCATTTATTTCTGTAGCAAATGTTAAGCAAGCACCTACTATATTCCAGGCACCATCCTAGGCATGGGGCAGCCATGAGAAAACAAATTCCTACCTTTGAGTGTTCGTGTGTATCAGTTTAGCAGCTCTCAGCTGCAAGGGATGAAACCTCAGCACAATAAAGTTTAAATAATAGAGCTATTTAATGTCTTATTTTATTTTTAATTTTTAAAAATATAGACGGGGTCTTACTACATTGCCCAGGCTGGTCTCGAACTCCTGGGCTCAAGCAATCCTCCTGCTTCGGCCTCCCAAAGTACCGGGAGGCCAGGAATAAGCCACCGCACCCGGTCCTATTTTCTTATATGACAAGAATTCTGGTGGTAAAGGAGGGTCCAGGATTGGTTAATTCAATGGACCAATGATTGAAAGGCCCAGTTTTTCCCATCTCTCAACTTTCCCATTATCAATGGGTTGGCTTTGCGCCCCAGACTAGCTCTCTTCCTGGTCACAAAATGGCTGCCACAGTTCCAGGCATCATAACCAGGTACAAAAATGTTCCAGAGAACAGAGTTTCTTCCTTCCAACTCCTTCTAAGAACAGTAAAAATCTTCAACATCCATGCATGATTAAAAACCTTCCCAACCTGATAAAAGGCGTCCGTGAAGAAACTCCAGCTAATTCAACACTTAATGTTGGAAGGCCGAATACTTTCCTCTAAGGTCATGAACAAGACAAGGATGTCTACTCTCACTGCTAATACAATAAAGCAAAAAATAGAAATAAAAGGCATACAGATTGAAGAAAAATGCATGGCCGGGCATAGTCACTCATGCCCATAATCCCTGGGAGGGTGGATTTCTTGAGCCCAGGAGTTCAAGACCATCCGGGGCAACATGGCTACAAAAAAATAGAAAAATTAGCTGGGCATGGTGCTGTGCACCTGCAGTCCCAGGTACTCAGGAGGCTGAGGTGGGAGGATTGCTTAAACCTGGGAGGGTGAGGCTGCAGTGAGCCATGATTGCACAACTGCACTTCAGTCTGGGCGACAGAGCAAGACCCTGTCTCAAAAAAGAAAGGTACAGATGACATAACTATTTATGTAAAAAAACCCCGAAAGAATCTATAAAAGAGTTACTAGAACTAATGAGTGAGCTTAACAAGACCATAGGATACAAGGCCAATAAACAAAAATTAGTTCTATTTTTATATGCTGAAAATAAATAATTCAAAGTTGATATTTAAAAGTGCCATTTATAATAGCATCGAAATTATAAAATACTTAGGTATAAATCTTACAAAATATATTCAAAATCTGCATGCTAAAAACTATAAAACACACTTGAAAGAAATCACAGACCTAAAGAAATGGAAAGAGGTAATCATGTGTCTGAATTAAAATATCTGGTATTGTTAAAACGTCAAGTCTCCTCAAACTAATCTATACATACAATGCAATTCCAGTTAAATCCCACTGGGATTTTTATAGAAATTGACAACCTGATTCTAAAGTTGAAATGGAAAACAAAGAAACTAAAATAATTAAAACAATATTTTAAAAAGAAGAGCAAAGAGGAATCATACTACTTGATTTCAGGACTTATTATAAAGCTTCCATCAACAAGAAACATGGTGTAGGAGAAAGGATGTATACATAGATCAATGGATCATAACAGAGTCCAAAAATAGACCCACACATTTATGGCCAATTGATTTTTGACAAAGGTGCAAAGGCAATTCAATGGAGAAAGGATAGTCTTTTCAGCACATGGTGCTGGAACAATTAGACATCCGCATGCAAGGAGAAGGGGGAGGAGGAGGGGAGAACAACTTCAATTCATGTCTTAAACCATATGAAAAAACTAACTCAAAACAGAACTTAAAACTAAGTGCAAACCTAAAACAATAAAACTTCCCAAAGAAAGCCTAAGTGAGAGTCTCTGTGACCTTAGGTTAAGCAAATGCCAAAATCAATTCATTCCATAAAAGATGAAACTGATGGATTCGATTTGATGAAAATTAGAGTTTCTACTCTTTGAAAGTCACAGTTCAGCATGAAAAGACAGAAAGAAAATAGGTACAAATCACATGTCTGATAAAGAGCCTATGTCCAGAATATAAAAGCACTCCCAAAACTCAATGATAAGAAAACAAATAACCCTGTTTAAAAATGGGCACAAGATCTAAACAGACACTTCATCAGAAAAGATACACAGATGGTAAATAGCACATGAAAAGACACTCAGGATCATTAAAGAAATGTAAATCCAAGCCACCACGATGAGACATATGTGTCTACATACATACTGGAAAGGCTAACATTTAAAAAACACAAAAACAAAAACCTCACAGTACGGAGTGCCTGTGAGGATGTTGAGCAGCTAACCTTCCATATATTCATACTGCTAGGGGAAATGCAAAACAGGCTACCACTTTGGAAAACAATTTGGCAGTCTCCTATCAAGCTAAGCATACATCTACCATATGACCCAGCAACTCCATTCCCAGGTATTTACCTAAGTTAACTGAAAACATATGTCCACATAAACTCTATCTAAATGTTTATGGACGTTTTATTCATAATCATCAAAAACTAGGACAACTCAAATGTCCCTCAACTGGCGAATGAATAAACAAACTCTGGTACCTCATCCAATGGCGTACTATTCAGCAATCAAAAGGAATAAACTACCCGTATATGCAGCAACATGGCTGAGTCGCAAATTCCAAATGAAAGAAACCAAACTCACAAAGCTGCTTAGGCATTCAGAAAAAGCAGAAGACTGTGGAGACAGAAATCAGCTCAGTGGTTGTAGGAGCCGGGGCAGGGGAGATAGTGTCTACACAGGTAGTTTTGGGGGTGATGAACTTGCTCTATATCTTGATTATAATGGTGTTTATGTGGTTATATGCATTTGTCAAAACTCATCAGACTACAGTACAAAAGGTGAGTTTTATTTTGTGTGATACCTTAATAAAAGAAAGAAAAAACAAACATTTCTCAGAAGCAGCCTCCTATCTCAGTGGCTGGACTTGCATCTTCCACAGTTTCTAGCACAAGGAATGGGATTGTCTTGTCTGGTTTAGACTCATCAGGACTTTCTGGGAGCATGCAGGAGGGGTAACTGGAGCCCATCGAGAGTCTTGTTAGAAAGAAAGGTGGAGAGGGAAATGGGTGTGAAGCAGGCGGCCTCTGGGGTCTGGGGGTCTCCTACATGGAAGGTCCCAGACTGCAAACAAATTGGTAAACAGAAGTGCTCAAGTAGGCTTGTGTGCTACAGGAAAGAAAGCAGTGTGGTGTGAGAAGCAGAGAATTCTGGGGCCAGCAGGGAGGCCAGATGGACCCTCTCTGGGGAGGTGACTTTGGAACCTAGACCCGAATGTTGGGACAAATCAAAGAAAATAGCACAGCAAAAGCCAAGAGTCAGAAGGGAGAACCCATAACCAAGGTGTAACCTAGTGAGCACAGAAAGGCGGGCTGGAGACTTGGCTGAAGGTGGGAGAGGCCAGGGCTTGGCTTTCACCCCAAGAGCTAGGCAAGCCACCAAAAAGTTCTGCCAGTGGGATGGCACAATCCCACTTATATTTTAAGAGGGTCACAGCTGTGTGGAAAATGAACAGGAAGACACAGATGATGTCAGTTGGGATGATGGTAGTCTCCTAGGCAAAGAAAAAGAAAGATACGGGAGCTGCAGGCTCTAGGCTACAAAGCCGGTGGGTGGTAGAGTACAGAAATCACATGTTTGATGTGGTGGGAGCCCTCAGGAGCTCTCCTTGGGTGGCCTTGCTGTTCAGAGGCCCCTGAGACACTCACCTGAGATGTCGGGTAGGCAGCTTCCTCATCTGTTAGATGGGAAATGTGGCTCCGGAGACAAATGACATTAACATCCTCCCTTTATGACTCCCCTGCCATACAACTATGGCTTCAAAAGTATCCCATGAATAACCCTCATAGCCTCCTTGCAAGGTTATCAGTTTCACTTTATAGATGCACACAGAGAGGATCAGAAAGGTTGCATCATTTGTACAAGGTCACCCAGTGGGTAAATAGTAGAGACTGTACCAGAATGAAATCAATGTCTGCAACTTGAAAAATCTGGGCAACCCCTTCCCACAGAGCCTCCCAAAGGTGAAGCGTTATTTTTTATGTTCAGTCTGTGAAGGAGTTTATGTGTGAGACACAAGTTCCCAGCACCTTTCAAAACTGCCAATCAGGCAGCCAGCTTCTCTTCTGGCCTGGGGGATCCTATCTGAAGGAGGAGGCTGCCCAGCCAGAGGCAACAGAAACATCTCTGCAGCTCAGCACAGTATTTCCAGGCGGTAGAATTAATAGGGCAATTCCCCATGCAGAACTTAGCTGGCTCCAGTGCTAAATTAGCATAGATAAATATTTTTGAGAGAGGAAGGAAAATAATGCATTTTGCAATAAAGCCAGAGAACAGCCCTCTGCAGCCCAGTCCCATGAATCTGGATGAAATGAATTTGCACCTGGTGTAATTGAAGGTGCCACGGTCCTCCGTGGCAGGGAGGAGGATCCAGTCAAGCGGATAAATTCCCTCCACTCCAGCAGAGCTGATGGTTGTCAAGAGGCTGATCTCTGTGAGGGGGGCCCAGGTGGGGGTGGGGAGGGCAGTGCCAGGGACTGAGGAGCAGGGCCAGGGCTTAGAGGATGAATGAGGAGAAAGACTCCCCAGCAGCCTACTGGGCACACACACACACTCGCACTCACACTTGCACAGGCACACCTGACCCATCCCAGAGCTCTCTCTAGATGTAGGCATCTAGTCACTGGATTAGTAATTAGCCTTCTAAATCTCCCCAGTCCAAATTCTCCCCCAGTCCTCTCGGCCTCAGCCTCATGCAGGCCTCATCCTCCTTCCCATGGGTCCCCAGAAATGGCTCCCTCACTGCAGGGCTCCCCCTGAGGCAGCCCCAAGGTGAGGACTCAGGGAACCAGAGCTGGTACACACCAATATAGCTCCACTAGTTGTTAAAAATACTAAAACGCTTCAAAACTGACTGGCAAATGACTGCCACCAAACCCCCCTGGAGGATCCCTGACTGCTCTTGAACCCCAGGACCCTTGGGCTTCTCCATAAGGCACCAGCAGGTTCGTGTCTGGCACCAAGAATGTGGCCCACTAACCTTTCTGATTGGCTGGGTCCCTCATATTTCGAAGACGTTCCCTGGGGTGGGAAATGTAGACCCCTCCATGATCGTCGTCAACTCCCCCAGTAACATATCAGCCAAGCTGGAAAGAGGGCTGCCATCACGTGCCGAGACAAGCCCCTGGCCTCCCTGCGACAACCAGGTCCCCACCTTCCCCCTGCAGCCCATGGGCAGGAGGGGCCTTCCCACAGTCTGGCCTTCCCAGCTCCCAGCGTTCAAAGCCCTGAGCCCTCTGGTCCTTGCTGACCTCTCCAGATGCTCTCCTGAGACAGCTGGTGGCTGGGAGAGCCATGCAAGATTCAATCCTGTCCTGGAGGAAGGTAGAGGGCAACTGACAAAATAAAACAAAGAGAAGGGAGCTAGACCAAGAGCAGGGCTGCTGGAAAGCCAAGAGGAACACCCACACTCGGGGCTGACCACCCCACCCTGGTCTGACAAACAGCAAGGGGCACTGCCAGGTCCAGCAGCTGTGACCAGGATCCAGCTGCTGGACCGGCATCTGATCTGGGACCAGGGGCCGGGTGGACAGCGAGCTGTGCTCTGCCTAGCTCTGCTGGAGCAGGTACATGGCCTGGGAACCTGGTACTCTGCTGGGGGGCCGAGTCCCACGCCACTAGAGGGTGTCTCCAGGTCTCATCCTGACTCCAGAGTCTCTCCAGGTCTAAGACTTCAGGCCATTTTTGCATCAAAAGTCTTTGCCCTAATGCTTTTTCTCTAACATCAAATATTTTCTCTGCCTGTGGCTCTCAGTAATAGCATGGAAATGGAGCAGAATTCCTTGAGGTGCTTTTTTTCCTAACTACACTCCAGGCCACTTCCCAGGGATTCTGAAAAGCACTCCCTAGGGGAAAATGTCAGAATCCCTGGGCCAGAGACGAGGAAAGAGGATTATAGCCAATGTGAAAAGCTATAAACATCAGGAGACTCCAACAATACTCCCCCTTCCCCTGGGGCAGGGACGGGGCCCCAGAGTGGGAAGCAGTGTCCTTTGCCCTCTGCGTCTGTGAGTCACTGTCCCTCCAACAAGGTACTCACCCAGTTGGCTGTCTGACTCCAGGAGCCCTGGGTTCACACACGGGCTGATCCCAGGGGCCGGGGTGTCATCAGCTGTGCAGGACAGAGGGCTACTACGAGGTGAAGGACCCAGTCACTTTGAGCAAAAAGCCCAGGAGCGTCTGCAGGAGGCTGTGGGTACAGCACACTTGGGGCGTCCTGTCTGCCCAGCACATCTCTACCAGCCTATGGGTTTTGTTTTATAAACACTTCTGTAGTGCCAGGCACTGCTGTAAATACTGTACATATATTAACTCATTCTATCTTCATACAACCCTATTTCTTTCTTTTTTTTTTTTTAGACGGAGTCCTGCTCTGTCGCCCAGGCTGGAGTGCAGTGGCACGATCTCGGCTCACTGCAAGCTCCGCCTCCTGGGTTCACACCATTCTCCTGCCTCAGTCTCCAGAGTAGCTGGGACTATAAGCATACAACCCTATTTCTGAAGTAAATCCTACTGCTTTCCCATTTAACAGATAAGAAAGCTGGGGCTCAGAGATGGTAAGTGATCTGTGTACAGTCACACAGCTCCAAAGTGGAAGAGTCAGAATTCAAACCCAGGCAGTGTGGCTCCGACCCGGCCCTTGCACCCTGGCTCCAGCGAGCCCTTGTGAGTGCCCAGGGAAGAGGGCAGGAGCAGGCTTTGATGGTTCCCCAGCCTGTGCAGGTCAGGACTCCAACCCAGACCCTATCGGTGCCTCTGCTCCTAGTTTGTAGGTGCTACCTGCAAATTAGCTAAACATTATGGAAAAAACCATGTCTTGGCCAAGATATGGCTCATTAATGCACGTTTATACAAATCATGACAATTTCTTCAGACAGAGACTTGAAATGCCTTCCCTGCAGAAGTTGGTCACAGAGATCACTAAAAATAGCAACCGGCTCAAGGCAGTAGCTTGGTAAATGCCACTGACAATCTGGGGTTTATTCCTCCTCCCAGAGCCAATGCTGGTGCTCACAGTGGTCTCTCCAGGGACCAGAGTAGCAGCTGAAGGTCCAGGTGTGGAAGGGCAGGTCCTGGACTGGGGATCATGCTGCCGCAGCCCCACTGCGCCCTGTTTCTTGTGGACCAATTTTGGTATCCGTGCAGTTAGTCCAAAAAAACAGACACATTGATGTGCACCAAGTCTCTGAAATCTGTGAAGTCTTGGTCTCTCTGAGCTTCAGTTTTACCATCTGCACAAAGGGCATCCTCAGGTAGCTGCGAAAATCAGAGATGATGAATGGGATGCCCATGGCACATGCCAGGAGCATGACAAAAGGGACCTACTACTACCATTACTCCAAGGAGCAGACAGAAAAGGGTGCTGTGTGCCAGGGCTCCCAGAATGGAGAGGGCGAGGTGAGCTGAGAGATTGTTTGGAAATCTTCTACCTCTTGGGAGCAGTATGACTGAAGGTGGGGGCAGGGAGTGGCCCCAGAACTGACCAAGTATGGCATGAGGTTTCCCTCAATCTCGAGGGGGCATCCCAGAGGGGCAAGGAAGGCCCCTGAGTAGAAAGAGCCCAGCAACTAGCAGGTACCGGGACCCTGACTGGGCAGGTTGTACCGAGGGACACGGGCTGAGTGTGAGGAGGCCCTAAGGGAAGATGCAGATCCGGAGTGAGGGGTCCGCTGGAGCTTGGTGGGCGGCCAGCTGGCAGTGCCCACTGCAGCAGAGCCAGGAGCCTGCGGCCCCCCCAACCCTTGGCCTATACACACGTGCTGAAACTGAGACCCCAGGGAGCCGCGACGAGGTCTGCAGCACAGCAGACCGCGGATGGACGGGCCAGCCTTGGGGCCTTGCAGAGGCCCCTCCCGCACCGGCGAACCCCAGTCCCTCCTCCGTGGCTGGGTTTCCTAGGAAACGGGTCAGTGCTGCGAGACACGGTCACCCCTCTCCATCTGCGGGGAGCCCCGCTGCTTCTCCGCGAGGTGGAGGCGGGAGGCTGGGCCCGGAAGCCCGAGGCTGGGGCGCCTGGGGAAGGCCCGGTGCAGGAGGTGCCCACCTTACCCGAAGCTCCTCAGTCCGTACCTATGCAGCAGGTAGAACATGGTTAGTGTGGGTTTCAAAATCTTCACAAGAATTAAGGTATGGTTTAAGAGTGTTTCTAGCAACATGGGGAGCGCAGAATGCCAATGGCCAGGGCACCCCAGCCTTCCTGAGCCACAGGATTCTCACCCCAGGACTGTCCCTGCACCCATTTCACAGGCAGGGAAGCCACTCAGAGAGGGACAGGGGAATAGTTCCGCAGGCCCCAAAGCTGGCAGGAGACAGCTGGATTTTAAAGTCAATGTTTAAGCCATTCTGGAGCACACCATATTCTGTAAGCAGTGGAAACGGAGCTCTCTCTCTCCTCTTCGTCTCTTCCTCCCTCCATTCTCTTTCCTCCACTCCTTCCCTCTCTCCCTCTGCCTCTCTCTCTGTGCCCTCTTCCCTCTCTCTGTCTCCCCCCACCTCCTTTTATCTTCCTCTCTCTCCCCTCCTCCATCTGCCACTCTCTCCCTCCCTTTCTCTTCCTCTCTCTCCATCTCTCTCTTTCCTCCTCTTTCAAAGTCTCTCTTCCTGTCACTTCATCCCTCTCCTTCTCTCCCTCCTTCCCCACTCCCTCCTTCCTTTCTACTTTTGAGTATTTTCCAAATGTCCTATAGCCAGGAGGTTAACTTTCTAATAGTATCAAGAGAGAATAAACCTAGCTTTTTCCCCTTAGAGGAGCCCCATTAGCTCCCCTCCTTCAGCACTTTGGAAATAGAAATTAGAAATCACACCATGCCCCAGGACTCACCCAAACGCAGAAGCCACAGGGCTTCCGGGTCATTCTCCATCAGCTTAACACTGGTGGAGGAAAATGACATGCAATGCTTTGAGCTACATCTTTCTGAGGACTTTAGTGAGACTCTGGCTGAGGTCCCCAGCCTGGACGTAGAATTCTAGGGCCTCAACAGCCTGCCACCCTAGCAGCAATGAGGAAGTGAATGTCCTTGGACCGACAGGGCCATGGCTGGTTCTGTGTCTTTCTGACTGAGTTCTAGGACCCCACTGCCATTTGAACCAACCGTTTCCAGACTCCCTCACTTGCTTCCTGTGAGTCCAGACTTGCACCGGATGCTGGGGACTCAAAAGAGATAACAGCCAACAGCCCTGCACTTAAAGCGTTCAAAGCCTGGAGATGAAAACAGACAAGCGCGCAACCAAACGCAGTTCAGAACGGAAATGGAAGGACGGCAAGGGCCAAAGGAAAGGCTCAAGGAAGCATTCAGGGAGGGCTTACCGCAAGAGATGAAACCTCAGCTGACTCCGGAAGGGCAGTGGCTGGCCAGAGGTGTGGTCTTGGCCTTGTCGCCCCAATCAGCGCCCCCACCGGCCACTGCTTCCCTCTCCCTGCGTTCACACACACTGCGTTTTCTCTCCCTATTCACATATGCTGCCTTTCCTCCCTGCACATTCCCACATGAGACACCGCCTCCCACTCCTGTTCACACACACTGCTTGCTCCCTGTTCCACACTGCCTCCTCCTTCCATTCCTTCCTTCCATTC
The DNA here is from genome assembly GCF_008728515.1 of Papio anubis. Lineage (NCBI taxonomy): Eukaryota > Metazoa > Chordata > Mammalia > Primates > Cercopithecidae > Papio > Papio anubis. The sequence continues at coordinate 46,866,805 of NC_044977.1, forward strand.
CACCACTCCATTCCTTTCCTTCCGTTCCACTCAAACCATTCTGTCTTCACTCTTATTCCTCCATTCCATTCCTTCCTTCCATCCTTCCCTCCATCCCTCCTCGGCCCATCCCGGCTATCTCAGTTCCTTCCTTAACGTCATCATAGTTCGCGTGGCGGCATCATCATGGTTTCGCGGGGCATCATCATCGTTCGTATCCGCCGTTTCGCGCCATCATCGTTTCGCGCGTGGCATCACATCATAGTTCGCGCGTGTCATCCATCTGGATTTCGCGGTATCATAGTTCACGCCGCCAGCATCATCGCGCTCATCATCACTCGTTCGCCAGCATCGTTCGTGGCAGCATCATCGTTCCATTTTGCCGGTGTAACATCATCCTCGTTTCTTTTCTGACCCTCCTCCATCCTCGTTCGCGCTCCCAGCATCCTCAGCACTGCCTCCCTCTCCCTGTTCACACAGCCTCCCCTCTCCCTGTTCACACACACTGCCTCCCCTCTCCCTGTTCACACACACTGCCTCCCTCTCCCTGTTCACACACACTGTCTCCCCTCTGCCTGTACACATGCACAATGCCTTCCCTCCCACCCCAGGACCTTTGTGCATGCTATTCCTTCTGCGAACTCATTGTTTAACTCTCAGCCACAGTGCTGCTTCCTCCTGGAGCTTCCCTGACTGCAGAGGGCCCTGGTGGACACTGCCCCCACACCCTTCTTCCTAGAACTCTCCAGAGTTTGGAATCCTAGAACTGTGTGGTCCTTCGATTCATGTCTCTCTCCCCTACCCCAGACTGTGAATGCTGAGAAGGCAGGCACAGATCTCTGGCTCCTGGCCAGCTCACTGGGGCCCATAGCAGAGTACCAGCATTCAGCAGGTGCTCAATAAATGTGTGCTGACGGTAAACAGGTGGAAGGCACAAAGGAAAGAAGGCAGGATGGGAGAGGAGAGAGGAGAAGGCGGCTCCAGGGGGAAGCTGAAGGAGAGGGACTGCGTGTTTGGGGATGGTTGATGTCTGCTGGGCCTGCCTGGGCTCCTGGGGTTGGTGAGGAGTGAGGTCAGCCCAGAGGCAGCTTCCTGGCCCAGGAAGCTGGGAAGCTCCAGACAGCCATAAAATGTGAATGGCACATTCACTCCTTGTTTCAGGGAGTTCAGGCCCAGGATAGGGAGTGGCCCTGAGGGTCCAGGCAGCCAGGAACAGCAGCCCTACAGAAGGCCAGACCTCCTGCCCTTCCCTTCCACAGCAACAACACCTCCCCCACCTGGGGAAAAATCACACACACACCCCACCTGGGGAAAAAATCTCTCACATATACACACACACACACACACACACACACACACCACCTGGGGAAAAAATCTCTCACATACATACACACACACGCACACACACACACACACACACACCAGTCCCTGGTGAGCTCTGTCACCAGGATGGGCCATCCGTAGACCACTGCCCACCCCGAAGACTGCAGTTGGTCTCAGTAAAGTAAGCAGGTGGGCAAAAGACCCACCAGGGTCACTTGGAGTCCTCCCTGGGACTGCCTGATTGAATGCTGGGCAGAGAGGTTTTCTTTCTGCTAGAGTGACAGAAAGTAAATCCAGAGCAGCCGACCGCTGCATCACCCCTCCTCGGAGCCACAGAAGGAAGCTGGCCGCTAGATCAGAGGAGCGCAGGATGACATTACCACCGAGGGTCTGGACCCAGCGGTGCCTGAAGGACTTCACCTGGCCTCCCCGGCACTGCCACTTGCAACCAAAAGAGGCTTCGCTGATTCAGAAATTGCCACCTGGAAATGGAATGTGACAAGAGACAGACCTCAAGATGTAGAAGGGGCGAGCTGAGTCAAGGAAGCACTCCATGAAGCCACCAGTCCCTGATATGCCACGTGGGTGACACTGTCATTGGCTGTGTCATGGGACTCTGATCACATGTCTGCTAGGCTGGGGCTCTAGGGAGCTGGGTAACACAATACGGGGTGCTGACCAGGCCTGCCACCTCCAGTGAGTCCTGGGGGAAGCTGGACTTGAGGTGAAGGTGTAGCTCTGTGGGGAGCCACCGTCTCTGAGTGCCATGAGAACTTGAGACCTCAACACACCGGCAGGGCACTATGATTGTCTCCCTTTCACACATGAAAAAACTGAGGCTTGGACAGGTAAGGAATCACAGCCACTGGGAGTCTTGGTGGCATTAGTGGTTTAGAGGGGCTCACAGAACAGGCTCCAGCAGGGTGGCTCCAGGAGCACAGGCCAGCTGATGAGGCAGAACCCACAGGAGGCCTGGAGAACAAGCAGGGCAACCAAGGCAGGGGGCCACTCAGAAGAGCGGTATGGTGGGAGGGCTGCGGGATGCTGCGGCTTCCTGGGCCCAGAGCTAAGGCAGCACAAGTAACTCCATGCCCCAGCTGCTGGGAGAGGGGCTACAGAATCCCACCAGGACAGGCTGGCACAAGCTGGGGAACTGGGGGGACTGGATGGTAGAGCTTCATGGCTTCTGCTGGGAGGGGGAAGCAGGGCCAACTCCAGGCCACTCCCTGGGCGTTAGCTAGCATTGGCCCCAGCCCAGGGGCCCACGCCGGCTGGGGTGGGGCCAGCACGAGATGAGAGCTATTCAGGATGCCAGGCAGGCTCTGACTGCATTTGCAGCTGCTTCAAGGCTCATCTCCCATCAGACGTGCATTACTCTGCAGTGCTCGGCCCCATCCCTGTCACTGCAGCTGCCACTGCCTCTGTCCCAGCAAAGGGGGAGGGGGAAGCCCAGAAGGCCAAATAACAAACAGACCCAATTTCCCCAAATCAACCTGTCGCCACAAAGGGAGGAAAATTCAGAAGCCTGGCCAAAGCTGACCTTCTGTTTACATTTTCCTTGGAAACGAAGAAATAATTGCTGCTGCTCTAGGGAGCTGTCTTCAGTTGCCCCCTCCCCTGCTCCTACCCCTCCCTGTACTATTCAAGCGCAGCCAGGGATGACACTGGAATCTTGAATCAAACTAAGTGGTTACTATGGTGTCAGCCTGAAATTCTGAATCTCCGAGCTGGCCAGCACTGAGGCGCAGAGCCAGGGTACACAATTAAAGCAGAGAGATCGAGGAAAGAGAAGGCACATTGTATTTCAATAGCAGCAAAATTGCACTTCCCAGCATGGTGGGGGAGAAAGCTGTGCTTAGAAATGCAGTTGGATGCAAGATAGGGGCTAGGAACAGCCCCAGTTCCACCACCCACCAGTCATCTCTCCCCGGCACGTACACTATCCCCTTCTGCACTGGACCCTGTGGTCACTGAGAGCCATGGAGCCCTGCCCTGACCCCTGCTCCCAAACTGCACGTCCTCTGCCTACCCAGAGGCAGGTGCCACTTCTCATTACACAGTGCCAGCTTCCCAATGCCTGGGGGCCTCTGCACTCACCTGAGGGGACAGGAGCACAGCTCACGGGCATCTCTTTCCTCAACCCCACCTGGAACCCACTGAAAAGTCCTGCTAGCCCTCCCTTTAAACGTATATGTGTGAGGCCCCTCTCACACCTCCACAGGTGCCACCCTGGCCCAAGTCCCTCATCTGTACAATAGCATTAGCCCTGCTCTGATCTGGTCCCCCCACAGTCTCTTCTGATCGCGGTGGCCAGAGAAATCTTAACTGAAGCACAAGCCACATCCTATTCCTCCTTACATCACTCAAAGAAAAAGCCAGAGCCCTTCAGTGGCCTCCCAGGCATGCTTAGGTCGGACCTCCTTCCTCTCTGACTCATTTCCCCCACTCCCAATCACTCACTCCAGCAGCCCTGGCCTCCCGCCTTCTATGAACATGACAGGCAGGCTGCTCCTGCCCCAGGGCCTTTGCACAGGCTGTTTCCCCTGCTGGAGCACTGTCCACAGTCACTCCCACAACTGCAGGGGTTTGTCTGTTTAGCTCACTGCTGTATTCCCATGCCCAGATGACCATTCCCTGGGTTCTGGGCATTGGAGGGGCAAACTGGAGGTTCCCACAAGCAAAACCCAATCCATAAGCCTGTTTTGTTCAGCTCACAGCATGCTGACCTGCAAGGCATGTGTAAACCTGAATTCATTAACAACATATAAAAATGGGAAGGTTGAACACACAAAGTAGGATTTCCAACAAAGGAGTTATCTGTTCCTTAAAGGTTTGGTAGAACTTCCCCATAAAACTGTCTGGACCTGGTGCCTTCTTTTTTCTTTCTTTCTTTTTTTATTAGGCTACCTTTTAATTCCTTTTTTGAATAGGTCTGTTCATAATGTTTCCCCTTGCCTCTTCTTGATTCAATTTCAGTGTGAGCCAGAGTTGCAGACCACAACTGGTTAAGGGCAAAACACAGTATACTGCAGAGTTTAGAAAGCTTCTTGAGTTTCTGTGAAGGTGAGCAACATAGACAAAAGGGAGGAGACATTCCATTCCCTCCAAAATGATGTCCTGACAGAAACCCACTGACTCCACCACTCACCACTGGGTACCTCTACCACAACTGTCTCGGCTGAGCCAAATGCTTTTGCCACAAGAGCCAATCTCTCTGCACATGACCTAGCTCCCGCCATCCTCTCGGCCCATTGCTCGTCACTCCTCTTGTGTTAAGGAGATCTCTTGCTATGGTAAAAAGCATAATCCCATCTTACACAGGCACAAATAAAAGGAAAGAGATCTATTGGCTCGTATGCCAGACAAGCCTTGGGACTTCAGGCACAGCTGGATCCAGGAACAGTGCCAGGAATCCATCTTTTGCCACTTCTAAGCTACACCTCTCTCTGCTGCTGGCTTCATTTTCAGGCAGGCTCTCCTCTCCTGGTAAAAACACAGTCCCCTCAACCACCAACTGTGGCTCACTTTTGCCTCTGGAGTCCTGCTTTGAAACACCTGCTTGGCTCAGTCCAAGTCACACACTCAACTTGAGCTGCAAGGACATATGGAAAGTGCAGTTTTTAGCTTTTCCACTTATGGGGTGGAGACAGGCATGCTGGAAGGGATTGGGGCGGAGGTCGGGTTAGCCAAGTTGCAGCATCTGTCACTTTGTATATATGTCATTTTTCCTAAAAAGTATTCATTTTACCTTTGATAATTAGATTTATTGGCCAAAAAATGTGCTTTGTATTCTCCCATATTTTAACATATCTGTGTATCTATAATCCCCCTTCTGCATGGTTACTGATGTGTTTTCTTGATCAGATTTGCTAGTTTTGTCTGGCTTATCAGTCTTTTCAAAGAATTATCTTTCCTATTTATATCTCATCTACTATTGTTTTATTCTGTTTCATTAATTTCTGCTCCTTTTCTTCATTAATTCCCTCAGTCTGCTTTCTTCAGATTTATTTTGATGTTGATTTCCTAGCTTATTGAGGTAAATGCTTAGTTCTCTTATCTTTTTCATCTTTCCTCTTTACTAATGACTGCATTTAAGCCTATTCATTTTCCTCTAAGTACACACGGCTTGGGTGGTATCCTGTGGGTTTTTATATGTAGTGCCTTTATTGCTGTTCATTTCAAAATAGTTGATAATTCAGTTTTGAGTTATTGTTTAATTCTCAATATTTAGATTTGTTTTTAAATCTCCAAGTGGATGGATTTGAGGATGGTCCCCTCTTGTTCATTTCTAGTTTTATTTGCATTGTGTTTGGGAAATGTGACTGGCATGATCTTTTTAATTTTTAAAAAACAGGTTTTAAAAATCAAAGGTAGTGTAAAAACATATCCTCCCTGTAAAATAGCCAATCAATACAGAAGGGCATAGAGCCAAACATGAGAGTTTCCCTTTGTGATTATTCTTATTCTCTCAGCTTCAGTCTCCCATTCATTCAGAGCTAACCTTTGTAAATAATTTGGAGTATATTTTTTGACCCTATTTTAAAATCTAAGCATATATTTATATATTCATCCCTAGAGCTTAAAAACTTTCTTCTATTTTATAGCCTGTCTTGCAGAACTCTTAGCTAACTCTACTTTCAACCATATTTTTCCAAATAAATGCATTTTGTTTTCAAATAAATGTTTGATTTGGCAGCAGCCTGTACAATTCGATATGTCAGCTATCACTGCTGTTCATCTTTAGGTCATTTTTAATTTTTGTTTTGATTTATCTTGTAACTCGAGTTCTTGATCAATTTTTAAAAATTTTTTGATTGTGTATGTTTGAGAACCAATGAAAATGAAAAACGTTGCACCTATTTCTAAAAGAACTAGGCAAGGATAATTTTTAAAAGAAATCTGTAAACCAATATCCCACATTAAAAATTTTCCAAAAGCCTAAGTAAAATATTAACAAATTACATGCAGAATATAATCAAAAGATTAATCAGTCATGATAAAATAGATTGCAGTCCAGGAATTGAAAGACAGCTCAAGATAATGAATGTAATATTATCCATTATATTCACATATTAAAAGAGAAAACTCATATGATAATTTACATGGATACCCCCAAAGAAGCAGTTTATACAATCTGACATTTGTTTCTGACTTGTAAAACTTCCAATTAGTAAGCTAGGACATAGAAGGGAAATTCATTAATTTAATAGAGACTGTCCATTAGAAACTCTTAGTAAACTAGACCCTTAACGGTGAAATTTTAAAAGCATCCCCATCAGAGTCGGGAGCAAACAACAAATGCCCGCTCCCACACTATTATTCAAGGGATTTGAGATTCCAGGGAATGCAAAGCCAACAGGCGTTGAATCTGAATTTGGGACTTAGGAATACTATGGGACCTTCAAGGCTGAGCCCTAAGAAGCCCTGCAATAAGAAGAAGAAAGAAGAGTCTCTAGAGAGAAGTAATAATAATAAACTGTCATCGTTTGCAAATGATATAACTGCCTATCTAGAAAATCTATAAGAACAAATAACAGGGTTCAGCAAGTGACCAGACATGACCTAGCAAGTTCAAACCAATAGCCATGACCAGTCAGAAAATATTTGGGGGAAAAGATGTAGCCCATTCACAAAAGTGACAAAAACTAGAAAATAATTAATAATACATGTAACAACATCTATATGAAAAAATGATCAAACTTTACATAAACAAAAACTTAAGTAAGCAGAGAAACATACTACATTCTTGAACACAAAGGGATCGATTCTCCCCCAAGGAGTCTATAAATTCACTGCAAACAAGATACCAAGCACAGACTGTTGGCTCCCTGCCCAAAACCCAGCATTAGAGATACCACAGCAGAGAAAGGGAGGTTGATGAATCTGAGAAGCCAGCATAAAACTATGAGACAGAAGGTGGTTGAGTTCTGGCTTGTGTGTGCCTGTGCTTGTGTGTGCGTGTTTGCGTGCACGTGTGTGTGCAGGGAGAGGGAAGGATGACAGTCCAGAGTGGAAAAGAGCCAGTCAATGGAGGAGTGGATTAGGTTAGAAGAATGCTTTTTTTTTTTCCTTTTTTCTAAGATAGGATCTCTTTGTCGCCCAGGCTGGAGTGCAGTGGCATGATTATAGCTCACTGTAACCTTGAGCTCCTGAGCTCAAACGATTCTCCCTCCTCAGCCTCCCAAGTAGCTGGGACTACAGGCTCGCACCACAGTACCCAGCCAGGGTAATGCTTCCTAACCGTGCTCTTTTCTCTCCCTGGCACACTGAGAGGACTGTTGTCAGTCCCCTCAGCTGTATAAGGCAGGAATGAAACAACAGCACCCGCCCAGACGAAACAATATTGAAGCATTTATTTGTCCTGGCTGCAGTGGGAGCTGGTAGTTCATGCTGGCTGTTGGTTTGGAGGTCAGCTGGGTGGCTGGTCACAGTGCCCACACGTGGTCTCTCCACGTGGCTTGTTTTCTCACTGCATGAGAGTTAAGATCTGAGAGGCAACCTCTCAAACACTAGCATTCCAAAAGACCCAGGGAAGTTCTAAGTTTTTATATGACCCGGCCCAAAATGCCATCCCTCCGTATTCTATTGAGGAGGATGAGTAACTAAAGCCAGCCCAGATCAGAGGGAGAGGAATGTGGCTCCACCTCTGGATATAAGGAGCACCTTGCCGTTGGCAGCCATCTTTGTTTCTCCACGATAGTCCCCAGGCTCACACAATGTTGTCTTTTTCCCCCTTGGGAGTCCATATTCCTTTGGAAGTATAAGCTGCTTTGACTAATAATGTACACTGGATAAAAATACTCATGAGTATGTCCTTTGTAGGGACGTGGATGCAGCTGGAAACCATCATTCTCATCAAACTATCGCAAGAATAGAAAACCAAACACTGCATGGTCTCACTCTTAGGTGGGAATTGAACAATGAGAACACCTGGACTCAGAAAGGGGAGCATCACACACCGGGGCCTGTTGTGGGGTGAGGGAAGGGGGGTGGGATAGCATTAGGAAATACAGCTAATGTAAATGACGAGTTAATGGGTGCAGCACACCAACAAGGCACGTGTATACATATGTAACAAACCTGCACGTTGTGCACATGTACCCTAGAACTTAAAGTATAACAAAAAATAAATTTAAAAATAATACTCCTGAGTAAAAGTCTAAATATGTTATGGGTAAGCTCTAAAAGATGAAAATGGAATGCCCAACTTTCACATCAATAGTAGAAATTTTGATCTATCTGTTGAAATATGGCAACATTTTAAAAATAAGAAAATGTGATAAATAGAAAACAAAAAGACTGTAGGAGAAATAGATCCTAATATAACAAGGATTCAATCAAATATAAATGGTGCAACTGCAGCAAACAAAGACAGGGAGTCTTAGAGAGATTTTTTTGAAAAGAATCCAATAATGTCTATAGAAGGCACAATGAAAGAGATGAAAATAAAAGAAATGAAGAGGAAAAAAATCAGGCAAATAAGGAACAAAGAATACAGCAACTTTAATATCAGAAGAGAAAAAACAGGAATCAAGGCAAAAAAATCAAAAGGGACAAAAAGAGACATTTTACTTTGTTAAAAAGAACGACGAATTGAGATATATCATGCTAATAATGAACATATGTTCACCTAAAATTCACCTAAAATACAGCCTTGAATATATATAAAATAACAACTGAAAGAACTATGGAGAGATATAGAGAGCTCAAAAACTATGGCTGAAAATTGTAACATATTTGTCATAGGAACTAATAGATCCAGACAACAAACATAAGCAAATGTATATGAAAGATATATAGATATAAAAATTTCCACCCAACAGAGACAAAACGTGTTATCTTTGAGCACACATGGAACATTCACAAAATCAACCACGTATGAAAGCACAAGTGAAGCCTCCCTAAATTAAATAAGAAATCAATATCATATAAACCCGTTCTCTAACCATAATGTAACAAAACAAAAGCAGTAACAACAGGAGGATGCCTTTTTTAAAAATTCCCACATATCTGAAAAAGGGAGAAAATTGCAAATAAGCAAAATATAGAGCAAAAAAGAGAAAATCACTACAGGCATAATATAAAATTCCAAAGTAATCACTATTACGAACAACTGTTTAGTCTACAAATTTGGCATCCTGGACAAAGTAGATATATTTCTGTTAAAGCATAAAATGCCAAAATTGGAACAAAAAGAAACAGAAACTTAAATAGATCAATAACAATTAAAGAAGTTAAAATAGTAATCAAATACCCACTTCTTCAGACACCTCAAGCCAAAATCGTTTCACAAGGGAGTTCAAGCAAACTTTCAAGGAAAAGAAAATACTCATTATAGGCAAGTTATTCAGAAACAAAGAAAAGAGAGAAAGCTGCCCTAGTTATTTTATGAAGCTAGAAAAATCTGGATCCCAAATTGGAGAAGAACAGGACAAGACAAGAACATCATCAAGCCATGTCACTTATGAATATAAATGCAAAGTTTCTTAAACTAATATTTGCAAATCAAACTCAACAGAATATTTCAAAACATAATGCATCTCATGATTCCACTAACATAAGAGTTATAAGCAGACAAAGCTAACCAAAGGTGTTAGAAGTCAAGGCAGTGGTTCCCCTTGGAGGGGGAGGCCTGGGAAGGGGCTGAGAAGCTTCCAGACAGATAGTCATGTTGCTTCTTGATGGAGACGCTGCTTCCACTGTTGCATTCATTTATCATTTCATCTCTCTTTTGTATGCAAGTTACACCTCGACAAACAATTTCCTTTTTGAGAAAGTAGTTTACCTAATAGAATTTATGCAAGAAATTAAAATTAAGTTTAATATTAGAAAGTTTATCAGTGAAATCCACCAATTAATAACCTAAGGGAAAAGTCACAGGATTATATCAATAGACACAGAAATGACTTTATTCATGTCCAGTTCCTATCTATGCATGATAAGAACACCAAGAAAAGCAACAGAAGGAAACTTCCTCAACCTGATAAAGGGTGTATACCCAAACCCAAAAGCCCTTATATATAGACATATTAAATGCATTCTCTTTAAAATTACAAATCAATTAAGAATGCCTGACCAGGCACTTCTGTTCAGCACAGTGTGTCCTGGAAACAGTAGTAGGGAAATGGGCTCATTATAAGTGGCCAAATAAAGTTAAATCCCTACTTTTGATCACATACTAAGGGAACTTCATATCCAAAGTATATACTAATCATTTACTAAGGTGAACTTAAATATAAAAGGTAAACCTAATAGAAAAAAACAATGTAAGAGAATATATTTGTGACTAAGGGTGGAGGAAGACCTCTTAAGACATAAAAGCATAAATCACAAAGTAGAAAAAAGATGGATTTGATTATATAAAAATGAAGCATTTTGTTGGATAAAGACACACAAAGATACAGTCAAGTGATAGACTGGAGAAGATATTTGCATTATCTAACACCCACGAATATACAAGAAATGTCTGCAGATTAACAACAAAATAATCAACCCAACAGCAAAAGGATAAGCGATATGATTAGGCAACTCATAGCAAGGGAAACCCAAATAGTTCTTAAGTACATGGAGAGATGCTTAACTTCATTCGTAATCAGAAAATGCACATTAAAACAATTACCCCATCACAGTAGTAAAAATTAGGAAGTCAGAAAAAACTCTGCACTGGCAAAGACACAGGAAATCAGGATGGTGCATGCATTGGGTGGGAGCGAAACGGGTGCAGCCTTTCTGAAGAGCAATCAGGCAGCGTTTAGTGGAAATTAAGTGATGCAACAAACCCACTCCTGGCTGCAGGCGCTTGAGAAATGTGAGCCGAGCTCCACAGGAGAATAAGTACAAAGATGTTCAACCAAACATTGTTTAAGGAACCCAAGAGCTGGAGGCATCCTTGGTACTCATTGCCAGGGGACTGTTTAAGAAAACAGTGATAGGCTGGGCGCAGTGGCTCACGTCTGTAATCCCAACACTTAGGGCAGGCCAAGGTGAGAGGATTGCTTGAGGCCCGAAGTTCAAGACTAGCTGAGCAAGAGAGCAAGACCTCACTCTACAAAAAATTTAAAACTTAAAAAGAAAACAATGATAGATGCTGTGTGAGAAATGCTATGCCACTACTAGAAGCAACAAATTGGATACAATATAGCTACCTAGACATGTTTTAAAACATGATCATTGAAAAATTTATAGCACTTGACACAAAACAACACTAAATATTTCATAAGGATTAATAACTATCCAAAGACAATTTTCAAACAAGTTAGTAAATACCTACTTAGGAGTGAGAATTAAGAGGGAAAGGAGGAAATAATTACTACAAAGAAAGAAAAGGGCATTGCATGGATGATAATAGCGGGCCATGAAATGAGGAGTAATAAGTAACTTAATGTTTGCCTCTGGTGTCCAATAAATAAATAAACTCAATATTGGCCCCTGGTTTCCAAGTTGATTATGTATGATAGCAATCAAAACCCAACAGAATTTTTCTGAGGAACTTGACAAGCTGATTCCTTCAGGTCATGTGGAAGGCACTGGAACAGCCCAGAATTAAAAATAATAACAGCAACAGGACACAGAAAGTTCAGGAACCACTTGGGGAATATATGGGAATCTTGAACACAATAAAATTGGCATTCTACTGCACAGCATACATGGTGATAAATTTCAGATAGATCAATATTCTGAACACAAAGATTCCATAAAAGCATAGGCTTAAAATGTGGCACAAGCTCCATAGAACTTGGAGCAGAAATGGCCTTTCTAAGCAATACCAAAGACTGAGACGCCATAAAGGAAATCCTTTTGATGATATAAAATGGAAAGTTCTATAAGGGAAAAGACACCATAAACAAATTCAACATGAATGACAGGTTGGGAGAAAATAACAACATTTATTACGGGAAAAACATCAATACTCTGAAGAGATGTTTTTAGAAGTCCCTAATAAGCAAAAGACAGGCAACCCAGTGGAGACAATGGCAAAGGATATAAAGAGGAAATTTACTTGCAGAGAAAAACAAACAGCCCATAAACATATGAAAAGAAGCTCAATCTCACTAATTATGCAACTGCAAATTAAAATAAAAAATCTAATTCCAGATTTTGCCCATTTGATTGGCAAAAACTATAAGAATTGATTATATCCTGTGTTGGAAAGATGGCGAGAAAATGGGCACTCCTCTCTTGGTGACAGTGGTTATTTATTTATTTATTTATTTATTGAGACAGGGTCTGGCTCTGTCACCCAGGCTAGAGTGCAGTGGCACGATCATAGCTCACTTCAGCCTTGACCTCATGGGCTCAAGCCATCCTCTTGCCTCAGCCTCCCAAGTAGCTGGGATGACAGGCATGAGCCACCATGCTTGGCTAATGAGCCACTACCCCTGGGAATATTTTGTGTGAAATTGTTTTACATTTTCTTCTTACAATTTTTTACACTTGCAACTAATTTTGAAACATTATATGAAATATATATACACACATATATATTTCTATTTGCAGAGATAATGTGTACTCATTTTAGAAAACTCCAGTAACCCAGAAAGACGTTCTGCAAGCAAACACCATGCCACCCAGAACAACCCCCAGCATTTTTCTGAGCCTGACCACAGACTCCCTCTCTACAGATACACACACAAATGGATCTGTAGGGCCACGTGTGCGTGTGCATGTGTGAAGTGTGCTCACATGCATATGTGTGAATGATAAACACAGTCTCACCATGGGGGTCTCTGGACCTCTGGACCCCTTACTCAGCCTTGGATATTTCCCATATTTGACCTGGACTCAATACCAAAGTAAACCTTAGCTCTCCCAACACCTCCAAGAAGTGGTGACTCCCGAGTTCATGGGTGGGGAGCCTGGGCCCAAAATTGGCTAAGAAGACAAGCTACTGAGGGGCCCAGAACAGGAGCTAAAGTTCCGCGCAAACAGGAGGCCAGGGGTGTGTGCCAGAGCTGGCGGTGAGGGGTGTGCCTGCTGAGATGCCTATCAGAGGGAGTGCGGTTATCAGAGGGAGCAGGCAGGCCACCCCAGGATGGAAGCTGCACCTGAGATGGCTAGCTGACTGGAAGGACCTTTGCCACTGTGTCCCACCTCTTCATGGCTGCACTTCACAACTGTTGGAGTTGAACCTGGAAAGTGACACTCAAGGAAATGATTTTAAGTACCTCAGAATGGCTTAAGCAAGGAGGAGGAGGATGGGGAGAAGACTAGGAGAAAGAGAAGAAGAAAAAGATCAAGAAGGAAGAGGAGGAAGAAGAAAACCTTAATAATTTCCTGGTTTAAGTAATGCTAAAAGTTCAAGGGCAGTCTTCCTTCAAGCACAGCTGAATCTCGGGACTCACATGATACACCCTAGGCATTTACTTTCTTTTCTCTACCCATGCCTCCATTTCTTGGCTTTGTCTTCCTCTCCACAAGCTGTTGTGCATAGTGCCAGGCCGCACTCTAACAACTAGGAAGACAGCAATTCTTTCCCGTAGACTCCAACCAAAGTCCTGGGACTAGATCTCAGAGGCCAGGCTTGAGTCTCACGTTCATCCCTAATCACCAGGCCGCGGGATAAAGTGCTCTGACAGTCTGAGGCTGGTCCAGGTGGTGCCTGCCTCTAGAGCTGGGGCTGCAGGAGCTGCCTGGGAGCAAGGAAAGCTCAGCTCCATGGGAATTGCACTGAGTGGGAGAGGGGTGGCTCCCTAAAGGAAAAGCAAAGCATTGTTTCCGGAAAGCAGAGCCTTCGGGCCAAAACTGCAGGTGTCACCACCCATGATCCCTTCAGTCAGGGAGATCCTGACCCCACACTTAGCAGCTACATAACTCTAAACAAACTTGTTAATCTACTGATCCGGTGTTTACTGCTCAAGTGAGGATTTAAGATTCCATTTTGTATTATCAAGTGAAAACAAGATATGGAAGTGCCTGGCACATAGTAGGTCCTCAGTTCATGTGAATCTTTCATGAGCCAAGCCACCTCCTTCCCCACCCACCCTCACATTTCCCCTACACTCAGAGGCTGAAGGGGGTTGGGGGATACAGCTCTTCCCGGCGACCTTGTCTCTGGGGCATATAAACTCTGTGATCAAGGGACATGTTCAGAAAATGGAAATATTTGGCCAAGCCCTCAGAGATTTAATTAAAATTAATATTATGCCTTATCAAAGCAGAAAGCTCAACGCTGTGCATGTAGAAGAATCTATTTAACCAATTAGCCGAAGCAAACATGACTGTCCAGCCTTCAGCAAGGCCCTCCACACCCACTCTTGGGCCACAGTTGCTGCTAATGCCATGTGCTCAGACAAGTGGGCCAGCTTAAGGCTGAGTGATGATGCAGCTGGAGGACGCTTCCAGGGAGACTCGGGGCTGAGGGTGGGGGATGTGAGCTTGCCGGGGCCCAGACCGCCCATCCAGTGGCCATCCTGAGCCACCTTAGTATTAACACTAGGCGAGCATTCACATGATCATCATGGACCAGCTGTGTGATCTTGGGCAGGCGACTGAACCTTCCTGGGCACACAGCTATGGAGAAGATCAGCAATAACAGGCATACGATGGACACAGCAAACTGGCTCTCCACAGGCTGAATTTGGCCCAGGATTTTAACATTTTTCACATATTCATTTTCCACCCAAGTTTGCTCACAATGTCTTCAAGTTTTCTATTCAGATTTCCCACCAATCAAAATGGCAAAAATCCCAAATTTATTAATACACTCTGGTGGCCAAGCAGTAGGGAAACAGGCACTCTTATATCTTGTTGGTGGGAGTGTAAATTGATACAACCCTAATGAAGGGAAATTTAGCAGTATCTATAACAGTTACAAATTGTGATCTTTAATCATTTTGAGGAATTTATCCCATAGATTTACTTGTACGTGAACAAAATGAGATATGCAATGATGTTCGTCATTACTCTTTTTGTGATAGCACAAGATTGGAAACAATTCATGTCTCCATCAACAGGGGATGGATTTAGGGGTGTCAGATGATACACAGGATGCCCATTTAAATTTGAACTTCAGATAAACAATGAATGCTTGTTTAGGGCAATAGGTGCATTCATGCCTTATTCCTGTATTCTTGTTGCTAAATATGGGAACTCTAGGTGGATTAAATCAGGGTTTCTCAGCCTCCGTACTATTGGACGTTTTGGACAGAAAAAATCTTTTTCATGGGGGTCATTCTGTGCATTGTAGGAGGCTTAGCAGCACCCTTGGTCTCTACCTACTAAATGACAGTACACACACACACACACACACACACCACTAGTGACTGTCAAATGTGCCTCCTGACATTGTCAGAGCAAAATCTCCCCTGAGTGAGAACCACTGGGTTAAGTAAACTGGTACCTCCACACAGTAGAATACTATGCAACTGTTAGGGTGGAAAGAGGAAGCTCTCTGAATACTGATAAGAAAAGGGCTCCAGGACCTGTTACCAAGTAAAATAAGAAAGGTGCAGAATAGCACATATATACCAGCTGCTATGGTTTCAATATCCCCTCCAAAACTTGTGTTGAAATTGAATCCCCAATGTGGTAGTATTGAGAGGTGGAGTCTTTAAGAGGTGATTGGATCATGCAGTCTCTGCCTTCATGAATGGATTAATCCATTTGTGGATTAATGGATTAATGGGTTAAGGGATTAATGTGTTCTCGTGAGAGTGGGACTAGTAGAGAAAGCGTGGCCTGAGATTGCATGCTCAGCCCCCTCGCCATGTGAGGCCCTACAGGACTCTGCAGAGGGTCCCCTCCAGCAAGAAGGCCCTCACCAGATGTGGCCCCTCCACCTCGGATTTCTCAGCCTCTAGAACTATGGAAATAAATTCATCTTTTTAAATTGCCCAGCTTCAGGTATTCTATTTATAAGCAGCAGAAAATGGACTAGGACACCACTTCTTTCGTAATAAAAGGATGGAGGAGTGGTCACTGGGCACAGGAGACAGGGAGGGATGAGGGCTCTTGCCTATCTATATGTATTATCTAGTCAACAAGTTAAGAGAAAGCGGATTTGGTTGTTAACACTTAAAAAAATGGGAGATTACACATTAAAAGCTCAGACCTGTAAGTTTTTCTGAGAAGTCCCAGTCTGAACCACGGGGACCCTGTTCTTGGAATCAGTTGACTGAAGCTAAAAGTGGGATACCTTGCACACCTCACCTGCCATGGGTTATATACCAGCAGGGGCCCTGGGGATGGGAATTCAAGACCCTACTCACAGTAGGCCCTCCACGAGTGGGAGCTTCTGTAGCCAGGTGAATGAGGGAGCGGTCTTTGCACCCAGGTCACAAAAACACAGGACATGAATCTTGGCCACTGCCCTGGTAGCAGGGAGGCCAGACCCCCTGCCCCAAGCACCACTCAGCACCAGGACGCCTCATCTCAGAAGTTAAAGGAGCTTAAGGTGGGAAGGACTCAGATCAAAGCCCGGTTCCTTGTCCTCACCTGGCTCTTCAGTGTCACCTTGGGGGAGCAGCTGACCCTCTAGGCCCTGGGCCTCAGGTGTCCCATTGCAGGTAGCTTCATCACTGTCACGGAGCCTAAGTCACGGAATGAGTTCATCCCTCCCTGGGGGCTTCCTGGCTCCATCTCGTGGCACCTGGGCTGGAGTACACAGGGTGGGAGAGGGGACCGGGCGAGTGGGGGCCACACCATCTCTTAGCCCCCAAGTGCTATTGTTGGGGGGAAAGAGAGGAGCTGGGGAAACATTGTCCAAAAGATGTACTAGCCTTAAAAATATCTCAAAGATAGACATTCATTAGTTGTTGTTTATAAACAGCAATTTTAAAAAGAAAGAAAAAGAAAAGAGAGAGAAAAAACAGAGAAGAGCAAGAAATAAATTCTGGAGTACCCTTAGAAAATGAATTATCAAACAGCTGTAAACATCATGCTTTTACAGCCTTTTAAGACAGGAAAATGCTCATGGCAAGCTAATTGGAAGGTCAGCGTGACGCCAATTTTGTAAAATACACCTATTTCAAGGCCAGTCACACATTTGCTGGGTTAGAATTTCTGTTTGTCACGTGTTAGCATTGTGGCCTTGGGAAGGTTCCCTGAACTTTCTATGTCCCAGTTCCTTTATCTGCTAAATGGGGATAATAAAATAGTGACTCCTTCACGAAGTTGCTGGTAGGAGAAAGGAGATAAGCGTCTGTGACAGTAGCCGGCACTGTGTAAATGCCAGTTACAGTGCTGCCAGGAGGAAAGGCCCGGAAGGAGCGCACACGTGTCACTGGGATTAGGGGTGATTTGGGTTACCTTGTTCCCTTTCCAACTTTTCACCTTTCTGCCCTGAGTATGGATTGATTACCTTAAGAACCAGGAGAAGGCAAGGTTTTGGGTTGATCTCTCCCAAAGCCAGCCCTAGACAAGGGCCCCAGTGGAGGGGGTCATGGGGATGGCCCAGGCACACCAGCAGGGAGATGGTGTGAATCCGGGACAGTGAGGGCCGGCACAAAAATCACTGCCAGTCACCCCAGTGGGCAGCTGGTGCCTGACGCAGCAGAGAGCTGAGTTATCCCCGGGAGCCAGGGAGCTGGGCATGAACACCTAGCCCCTCGATCAGGGGCTGCTCAGGGACATGGATTCCCCACTTCAGGCAAGCCACAGGGCCAAGTGCACAGCCACAGCCAGGCTCAGGCTGGGGAGTCAAACAGAGGCAGGTGTATTGAGGGGGGCGCCATGACATCTACCACACACCAAAATAAGGAACCCCAAGGAGGGAGTGACCAACCACGGAACGCAGGGATGTTCAGAGAACAAGCTTATTCGCTGCTTGTATTATTGCAGTAGTTGCTTTGGAATACCCTGAACCCCAGGAGAAACTCCCGCCGTACCCCCTTAGCCAACACCAAGACCCTGACAGGACTCAGACTCTCCGGCCCCTGCCTCAGGTTGGACCTGGTCCAGGGCTGTCTCCTGAGGTGGTTCATGTGAGTGGCCTGGAGGGAGAACACCTGCCAGCGCCCACAGGTTAAAGGAGCTTAAGGTGGGAAGGACTCAGATCAAAGCCTGGTTCCTTGTCCTCACCTGGCTCTTCAGTGTCACCTTGGGGGATCAGCTGCCCCTCTAGGCCCTGGACCTCAGGTGTCCCATTGAGTGCAGCTTCATCACTGACACAGAGTCTAAGTTATGGAATGAGCTCATCCCTCCCTGGGGGCTTCCTGGCTCTGACCCTCTCTGCCACTCTCTCCACCCCGAGACCTTGTTGTCCTATTGTCTTCAGTCACAGCCCAAGATGAACACCCTGACGGCCATCTCACCTCCCAGTCCCCTCTCCACTCTCCCAGTTAGAGGCTTGCATAGGTCCTTTTTGTTTTTGTTTTTGTTTTTTTTTTTTTTTGAGATGAAGTCTCGCTCTGTTGCCCAGTCTGGAGTGCAGTGGCGCGATCTCAGGTCACTGCAATCTCTACCTCCTGGGTTCAAGCGATTCTCCTGCTTCAGCTTCCTGAGTAGCTAAGATTACATACACGTGCCACCACCACACCCAGCTAATTTTTGTATTTTTAGTAAAGACGGAGTTTCACCATGTTGGCCAGGCTGGTCTTGAACTCCTGACCTCAGGTGATCCACCCCCCCCCCTCAGCCTCCCAATGTGCTAGGATTACAGGAGTGAGTCACCATGCCTGGCCACGTAGGCATCTTTTGATAATGGGTTCATTAGAATTACAGGTGTCTCAAAATCTACCTTCTGGGACTCCAGCAAATGTTGTGTAAAAATTAGGAACCCAAGACTTAGGTATTTTTAGAAAAATGGGATAATCTTACCAAAGATGACTTAGAATTAGGGTGGCCACCCTGGCATTTACCACACACCTGCCACACCAGGGCCCACTGCTCCCCACTCCAGGCCCTTCTGCTACAGGCTCTGGCCCAGCCTGCAGGCCTCCTCCCTACTCCCTAGCCCTTCCACCTGACAACTCAGTGACCATGCGGACAGCCCATGTCAAGTCCAGCACCCTGGGCTCTCAGGATCTCAATCCTCTACTCCATTCCAGCCTCCCAGGCCCTCAACCACACCTTTAGGGTCAGCACCAGAAACCTACTAGATCTCCACCCAAATACCAGTTCTTCCTGATTGCTTTCATCCAAGCTCCACCATACCTATTCCTCACCTTTGCAGAAACTCTCCCCTAATGGGAAGCTGTGAATCGTAGGGGTGGGCTCTGGAGCTGGACTGCCTGGGTTCAAATCCCACCTGTGCCAGGGACTGGCTGTGTGACCTTTCTGTGCCTCGATTTCTTTATATACAAAAGGCCTGAGGATGGTTCATCTTCATTCATTCAACAGTTGCTGAGTACCTGCAGTGTACCAGCCCCAGGACTGGGAACTGAGCATAGAATTACTTAAAAGGAGACAAAACCCCTGTCCTCACGGAAGGAGAAACAACAGAACATGATAATTAAAATACACAACATAGCAAAGAGTGGTAGTTAGGCACCTGCAGCAACACCAGGCTGGCCCTGACTGATCTGGTCAGAGCAGACACAATGAGCCACTTTTAGATTCTGACAGTGTGTGACCTGCATGGATAGTGAAAGGAAGAGTCAGGGACAGCGCCACGTCCAGGGTCCCGTCCTGCACACCTAAAATGATGCCACCAAAGCCAAGGGCCTGGACTACCACAGTCCGAGTTGGGTCTGAGTTGTGGGACACCCTATCACCAAGGAGCCTGACACAGCTTGACTGCAGTTAAGTGGCTTTGAATTCCGCAGCTCTTCTGCTGGGGACCCAGGAGGCACCGTGGAGCTGCCTCAGCGCTGCCTCCCAGGGGAGAGGCCTCCTTCCTCAGGTGTTCCAGGAGGACTGCAGGATGTTGTGCCAAGCTGAGATAGGCTGTGGTTCACGGGGGGGAGCCTTTGCAGCATGGCCATGTGGCTGCATGCAGGGCACCAAGGCGGAGCCGTTCCCTTATGCAGGGATGGAGGTGATGTTATCTTTCTAAATTGGATGCCCAGAGAAGGCTTCACTGAGAAGGTAAGTTTGAGCAAAAGCCTGAGTGAAGTGAAGAAGCAAGTTATGCGAGTATCTGGGAGAAGAGGGTCCCAGGCAGAAGGAACAGCAGGATGCAAGGCCCTGAAGCAGGGTGGGGCTACACACCTGTGGAAAGGGAAGAAGCCACAGTGACCAGGGTGGAGTCAGGAGTGGGGGGACAGGCAAGCACCAGTCATGCAGCGACAGGTGCCTAAACATGTCGAGCCCTGAGGGCCAATCTTGGGACTGAATTCTACGCTGAATAAGCTGAGAATTGGTATGGGGCTTGGAGAATAGACTGAGGGGCAAGGAGATGCCTCAGGAGCTTTCATAACAGTCCAGGCAAGACTGAATGTCACTTGGTCCAGAGTGAAGGAGCAGAAGTGGTCTGATTCTGCTAATATTTTGAAGGAAGAGATGATAAGCTCTGGGTGGGGGATCATAAGAGAAAAAGAGCCAAGAATAACACCAGGTTTGTGGCCTAAGTAGTCAGAAGGAAGAATGGGAAAGGCTGCAGAAGGAGTAGGATGGGGAGAGGTCAGGAGCTTGATTTGGGACCTGTTGAGTTTGAGGCTCCCAACTGACCTTCAAGTGCTTGTCACATCGGCAGGAGGCAGGGCCATGGACTAGAGTGGACACAGGCCCAGGGTACAGCAGGGGCCAGGTGTGCAGCAGGCACCCACAAAGGTGAGTTCCTTCTCCTGTTGACAGGTCTACTTTCTTACCTGTTAGAGGAAAGTGTCACTTTCCTCTCTTTCCCTCTTACATTCCAGGATCTATGATTTCAACCCCCCTCGCTCTTGCCCTGTCATCCTGCCATTGCACCTCCCATCTGGCAAGAACTCCAACCTCAGTGGATTCATCTGCCTGACTGCTCTGTGCCTGTGCCAGACTGTGGGACACTGTTGGAAAGCATCAGACCACGTGGGGGACTGGTCCCACCATGTAAGCCCTAGGAATTGTAGGCACTCCCTCACCACCCACACCCACCAAGTTCAGTCACTCTGACTCCTTCCTGTATCTCTTATCCATAACTCCCCTCCATTTGGTGGCTAAATAATGGCCACCAAAGTTGTCCATGCCCACACTGGAGTGGTGGTGCATGTCTGTAATATCAGCTACTTGGAAGGCTGAGGCAGGAGGATCACTTGAGGCCAGGAGCTAGAGACCAGCCTGGGCAACATAGTGAGCCCCCATCTCTAAAAATAATTTTAAAAATATTCACCAGGCATGGTGGTGCATGCCTGTAGTCCCAGCTACTAGGCAGGATGAGGCAAGAGGATCCCTTAAGATTGGGAATTCGAGGATGCAGGGAGCTATGATTGCACCAGTGCACTCCAGCCTGGACAACAGAGGGAGACCCCATCGCTAAAAAACAAACAACTGAAAGATGCCTCTGTCCTAATCGCTGGAACCTGAGAATACACCAACTTATGTGCAAACAAGATTTTGCAGATGTTATTAAGTCAGGGATTTTTAAATGAAGAGCTTATCCTGGGTTATCCAGGTGGCCTTAATGCCACCACAAGGGTCCTTATAAGAGGGAGGCAGGAAGATCAGAATCAGGGAGGAGAGATGTGATGATGGAAGCAGAGGCTGGAGTAATGAGGTTTGAAGATGGAAAAGAGGCCACAAGCCAAGAAATGCAAGTGGCCTCTAGAAGCTGGAAAAGCTATGAAAACAGATTTTCCCCTAGAGTTACAACAAAGGAAGGTGACTTGGCCATCACCTTGACTCCAGCCCAGTGAGGCCCACTTCAGACTTCCGACCTGCAGAGCTATAAGGCAATAAGCTTGTGTTGTTTTAAGGTGGAGTTTGTGGCAAGTTGCCACATTAGCCTAGGAAACTAACACATTCTGTGTTAGGTCAGACTCGTCTTCTCCCACCTGGACTACCACACCAGCCTCCTAGCCAGAGCTCTGTTGCAAGTCATTTTGGTCCACTGCTGCCAGAGGATCCTGCAAAATCCTGATCATATCAACCATCTGCTTATAATCAAGGCTCCCCATCACCTTTCAGCTCTTCAGTATGCCATCTAAGATTTCATGACCTGGCTCCTGCCTTCCCCTCAGCCCACTGCTCCTCACTCCTCTTATGTTAAGGAGGGCTCTTGCTATGGTAAAAAGCATAATCTCGTCTCACACAGGCATAAATAAAAGGAAAGAGATCTATTGGCTAGTGTT
The DNA here is from genome assembly GCF_008728515.1 of Papio anubis. NCBI lineage: Eukaryota > Metazoa > Chordata > Mammalia > Primates > Cercopithecidae > Papio > Papio anubis. The sequence continues at coordinate 46,889,250 of NC_044977.1, forward strand.
CCAGAAAGGCCTTGGGACTTCTGGCACATCTGGATCCAGGAACAGTGCCAGGAATTCATCTTTTGCCACTTCTGAGCTACGCCTCCCTCTACTGTTGGCCTCATTCTCAGGCAGGCTCTCCCCTCAAGTTGAAAACACAGCCCCCACTGCCCTGCGTCTTGAAACTTGCATTCTACCAGCTAAGCCACCCCCATAGCTCCAGCAAAAGTCTCAGGTATAACATGCATTAACTGTGATTGACTCTGCTTGAGTCCATGCAGCCAGAGAAATGCAAGTCTCTCATTGGCTAGGGATGAGTCATATGCCCATATGTGGACCCAGGGGGTGGAGCCAGACCTTCCCCAATCACATAGACTGAAGATGAAAGATAGTGGGTTCCTAAAAGAAAATTGGGAAGAGGAATAGGTACTGAGAAGGCAGGAATGACAGTGCCCCCTCCACACACCCGGAGTCTCAGCCCTATCCCACGCTAGTCTTTGCTCAAATGTACCACACTCCCTCCTTCTCTTTCCTCTCTGTCAATCTCTCTGCCTCAAGTGTTCCCCTCCCTCTCCTTGCCTGCCCCCATACCTTCTCCAGGAAGCCTCTCTGACCACCAGACCTTGCCTGATGTCTCCTTTGGGCTGTCACAGCCCGTTGCTTCTCCCCGGCCCTCCAGCATACACTGACACCATGTGAATGGCTGACTCCCACTGGTCCATCCCCTACCCCAGTGGCAAACATGGTGGTTACTGATATGGAGTACCAACCATGTGCCAGGAACTGCCCCAGTGCTTTGTGGGCTTTATCTCACTTAATCCATACAACACACCTGAGAGATGAATACTATGCCTAATCTCTAGTCCAGAGGGAAAAAACTGAGGCACACCCAAGATATGTAAAGGCACTCAGGCTGCCTGGCTGCAGACCTGTGCTCTCAGCCTTGATGCTACAGCCCTTTCTGTGGACCTCAGCAAAGCAGGAAGGGAGTTTGTTCACCTTTGAGTCCCCAGTAGGATGCCATTACAGCATAATTAAGACCACAGTTTCCAGAGTCAAGCCAATCTAGGGCCCATCCTGGGGGCTCTGACTCTTTGAGCCATTAAGTAAGGTGTATAATATTCCCTCGGCTCAATTACCTCATCTGCGAAACAGGATAACAATAGTACCTTCCTCTTAAGTTTGAAGCAAAGATGAAAGAAAAGAATGCTTTAGCACTCAGCACAAAGCCTGGTACGTAGTCAGAGCTCACAAAGTGTTAGCTATGATGAGGCTGAGGGACGATGCTACTGGCAATTTGCTCCTTGATATATTGGGGAAATGGAGGGCTTTTCTCCCTTCTCTCATGTAACACACAGCCAGAAAAATTGATGGTCAAGGGGACTCAAGCCCTCTCTAGTTCTGTTTAAAACCCTTGCCACATTTTCAGGGAGCTGAGGTTTTGATACCTGGCTCTTCTCAAAAGACTATGCCCCCAAGAGCAGGAGAAACCGGTCCAGCACGGTGGTTGCCATGGAAACCATTGAATGTAAATTTCATTTTCTGCCTTGCCCAGCTAAGCTATCGATTCAGCAAGAAGGAGAGAAATTGGGAGCAGTTTCCTTCCCAAAGTAAAAGAGAAAGTGAAGATCCAAAGTGAAAACAGAAGGAAGTGTGGCCAGGGGATCGAAACCTAGTTGGAAAAAAAGATGGAACAGGGGTAGGCTGAGGGAGCAGGGAGGGAGGGAAGGACTAGAGAATCACTTTCCACTCCCATTAACCTGCTGGCACAGGTAAGTAGGCAGCTCCTAACACAGGCTCTAGAGTGATCTCGGCCCTGGCCTCAGCACTGGCACCTACTAGCTGTGTGATCTGGGGCAAGTGGCTGAACCTCTATGAGCCTGTTTCATAATGTATAGAAACATGGATAAAAATTGCAACCTGGTAGACTTGTCCTGGGGACATCATCACCCATGCATCCCAAGGCCTCTCTGGCATGTTGTCTTCTTCGTTTTCAGCCTGAAATTCCCTCCATTGTTGTCATACTGAAGTTGTCATCGACGACTTCAGTACCCAAGGGAAAGAATGTTGTCCCAAGGAGCTGTGGTGGAAAACTCAAGGTCACCCATGAAAGAGGATAAGAGGAAGATGGAGCAGATGGGACATGGGACAGTTTTGATGGGACATCAGTTTTGATGGAGTGACATGGAGTGGAAGTGGACCATACAAGGGTTGGGATGGAGGAATGCACTCGCCAACCAAAACCAAGTCCAAGTCTGGGTCCATCTCTGCAGTGCCCCAGCGGCTGGGTGCTCCACGTAGTGGGTGCAAATGCTGTGTGCTCCCAGTTGTCACAGGATGACTGTGCAGGGCTGCTGAGCTGGAGTGAGCCAGGCTGCCCATTCCCTCTTCCTGGGGCTGCTGACACTGGCTCCCCTGGGGTGACCCAGGTCTGCCCAGGCACCATGACATGCCGAGGGTGCCCTGTCACCGCAGTCCTGGCAGCTGCACTCGCAGAAACACTAATTGGGAAGTGAGACAAGCGAAGTGCCTTTAATGAGCTACCTTGTTGTAACTCTAACTCGTTGGCGTTATTTACAGAGATTCTGCTAATGAGGTGCCTGTCAGAGGGGGAGCCCACCGTGGGAGTCGGGGGAGGATGGGCCAGCCAGCCTTGAGGGAATAGGCAATATTCAAAGGGAAGAGGGAAAGAAACTCACCCTTGCTGAGCACCTGCTGGACCAGAGGCCCTTTATCCCCATGATCTCAGCACACCAGCCCAGAGGCTCAGGAGGTACGGATGAGGTGTAGGGTGCAGTAACCTAACCAAGGTCACACGGGAAGTCTGGGAGTCCAGTCCAGACTGGTCAGACAGCACAGTCCCTCAGGGACCTGCCTCAGGCAGGCCACAGGTGCCCCCAGGACCACCAAAGGTGGTAGGGACAGTGTGTGTGTGTGTGTGTGTGTGTGTGTGTGTAGGAAAGACCACCAACTGGGAAGGAGTCCACTTCACCTGGCATGGACATATGGGATCTACTCAAGGGTGGCCCCATCAGCTCTTCCATGCCAGAGTTCACAACCTCGCTTTCTGGGTTGAATCCTGGCATGCCAGGATTCTCCCAGCCATCCCTCACCCACTCCTCCCTCACTGTCCAGGGACCCTGAGCTCTGAGCCCTAACCCTAGCAAAAAAAAAAAAAAAAAGGAGGCTTCTCTGGGTCATCTACACTTTTAGAGACCATCTATCTTAGATCCAGCAGAATGGATTTGGCTGCTGCTTAACTGGTCTAGCCTGGGCTGGGTGCACATCTCAGCCTGGGGAGGTGGGCAGGGTTCAGTGGGGGGGCCAGGAGGGGCTCAGTCTGAGTTAGAGGTGGGGCAGGGGTGGGGCTCAGCTCGGGGCAGGGCTCAACTTGGGGTTAGAGGGGAGAATCAGTTTGTAGCACTATCAGTTTGTGACCAAAATAAGGGAACTGACCATTGGTCTTACTTTTTTCACCTGCAAAATGGGATTAATAAACTTGCCTTTCTAGAATGTTGTGGGATCCTAAGAAGCAGAGATTGTGAAAGTGCCTTGCAAGCCATATGGCACTCCTCCTGGGTCTTGTTGTGGTCGATATGAGCAGAGTGGCAGTCTGGGTGCTGACACTGCAACCAAGCTGAAACCAAGCTTGCCACCCTGGTAGAGACACTTCCCTAGCTTATCCCGTCCAGCTCGGCTCTGAGCTCCCCTCTCCCCTTCTCCATTCTCATTGTCACATCCTCTCTCCTCTCCTACTACCTGTCAAGATTGGCATCTCTTTAATTATAATGTCTGTGTGTTTCTTTAGGAGCCATGTAATTCCCCCTGACAGCCACCTATTTAAAATGAAAGTCAAACACTCAGAACTTTGTTTAAGAGTTGAGTCTTGGGGAAAAAATGCATTAATTGCCAAATGTTGCTAATTTCACTCTGATTTGGTGCAAAAATAATACACACACACACACACACACTAGTACTGATGAAACTAACATGAGTGCAAGGATAGCATCTGGATGTGAAAGCCCGAAGCTCATACCAACTCCTCTGTCATTTCTCAGATGAAGAAACCAGGACCCAGAGAGGTTAAGTGACTTGCTGAAGGTAACCCAGGCATAAGCAATGGAACCAAGGCTGAGCTGATGCCCGCAGGGTCCATGTGGCCTTCAGGTAGCAGCTGGTTGACCGGGGAACAAAAGACAGAAGCCCTGAATTCCTTGCACATATCAGCATGTCAGGCCATCTGGGCCGCTGCCCTGCCGCCCTGCAGGGCTGCTGTGTTTGCAAGTGTTGCCTGCCAGGAGGCCTTGTCTGGGACAAGGGGCCTGGGGAGACCCTCTTCTGAGGCTGGGGATCTGTCCCCTGGTAATCAGAACATAGGCACAGCCTCCCTGAGCAACCATCTGTGGAGGCTCAGCTGTGAGGCACAGGCACCAAGGGCCTTTGCCAGCAATCAAAACTTGTCCCAGGACGGAGCTGGGAAGAGGGCCTGAAGCAGGCAAGGCAGCTTGCAGAAGGCTCCAAGCCTGGCTGGATGTGCCCTCACAGCCTCTCGGTGGGGAAGGGCAACTTGGTGGAGAGCCACAAGGAAATGTTTGGGTACTACCCTGCAGTGGTCGGAGCATCACTTCTGAACTCAGCCAGTTCTCAGGTCAGATCCCTGCTAGACCTCTTCCTTGCTGGGCAGGCTTGAGAAGCTGTGGAACCTCTCTGCATTAGTGATTCTGCATCTGGCCAACATGATCAATACTATGGATTACTCAGAGTTGGTTGAGGGGGCGTCTAATGAGTGAATATGTGCTGTGTACCAGCCCAGGGCACACACACTCTACACACTGCTCCCACCTCTTCCCCAAAAAGGAAGCAGAGGGTTAGGCCAGAAAGAGCAAAACAGGGGCCCAAGAGCCTTGTTTGGCCACAGTCTTGTTGGTGGGCTTGCATGTGCTGTTATAAAAATGTAATTTATAGGCCTCTTGGACAAGACCTGAGCTCCCAGAGTGTCCTGATACCCACTAGTCCCTGGAGACTCACAGCTGGCCACTTCATTCATGCCTATCTCTTACTCTGCAACTCCTAGAGAAATCCTTTGCATAGCTCCGAAAGATGAAAGTCTGTGTTCACCCCAGCCCTCTCCAAACCCAGCCAAAACCCCATGTGCCTTCTGTGCCCCAGCTTTGACAACATAGTGTTTAAAATCCAGTCCATGTCCAGCTTTCCACTGAACTAGGAGCACCTAGAGGCCAGGGGCCACATGCTACTCCTACATAAAAAGAGGTAGGCTCTTGGTAAATACATTTACTCGTTCAACAAAGAGGTGTTGCAGCTAGGCTCTGAAGACACAGCTGTGAACAGTTTTGACAAGGGCCAAGTCTTCCCAGAGCTTAAGGACAATTTACACTTCAATAAACAAGATGGCTTAAGAAGGAGAAGATAAAACAGGGTGATGTGCTGGGCTAGAGTCGGTGAATGAATGAATGGGCAAATAGCAAGAATGCAATTTTCAGTCCAAAAACACAATAGGAAAATGTTATTGCCTCTAACAGGTAGGAAGATGAACCGGTGAAGAAGATACTAGTATTGGTCCCATGGTCCCAGTGAGGAATCAAAAGTACGGGGTCATACGTAGGGTCTAATCAGCCCTCTGAGTAGAAGGGCAGGGGACATACCAACTCCTCAGATAAAGAAAAATTATCTCAAAGCAGCCACCTTTTAAAAGTGTCTACTGCCAAGCTTCTGCGAAACACTTTACCCGAGGATCCTCTAGACAACTGTGTGATCATCTTTATAGATAAGGCCATCAAGGCTCAGAGACTTGCTCAAGATCACCCAGCTGGAAAGTGGCAGGTCTGGCTGGCTCCAAGCACTGTGTCCTTTCTGGAATAGTGGGTGCCCCCAGCCACAGAGCTGCACCACCCAACTGCTCAACCTTCCAAAGAGAGCTGCCCTGAGAACTCAGTCAACCCACAACCAGCAGCTGCTGTGCCTGCAAAGCCTGCCAAGTAGCCAGGCTGAGGCCACACTCTACTAGCCAGAAGCCCAGTGTGTCAGCAGCAGTACCAGGGCCTGGGCATTCCTGCTCAGCTTGGGGCTCCTCTGTGGACAGTGTATCAGGGAGTCCCACAGGCGGGAGAGATTTTCTCAGAGCTGTGCTGCAGGCTAACGCTCTTCTTACCCAATCTGCCTGCCTTCCTTCTCCCTTTTTAGAAAGCTCAAACCCACAGTATGGTCCCAGGCAACCCCCACCCACTCCTGCTCTTTCTCCTCTGGATTTCTTGCAGGTGATTCCTGCAATAAATCCCTTGCACTTCTTGCTCCATCATCTTAGCATCTGCTTTTCAATGTTCCTAACTGGCACAACACATCATCCAAACCACAAGGAAGACTTCTCAGGTATGGAATCATGCAGGACATGACGTATGAGGGTGGTTCCTCTGCGCTCCTAGGGTTCCAGTGGTGGAGAAACCTCTGACAGCTAGAGCCTGGAGCCCTCTGACCATATGCACAGCAGCCTGGCTCAGGGGAGCAGGTCCAGGCTGAGAGTCAGACAGGGCTGGGTGTCACTGCAGCAGCTCCTTTGGCTCTCTGGGCCTCAGTCTTCCTCATCTATAATATAGGCGTGCTGACAGTTTCCCCGTAGTACTGTCTTAAGAACTAGAAAAAGCACCTGCTTTGAAGGTCAGGTAACCAGGAGTGTGGGATTTTAGATCCATGTCACTAGAGTCTAGATGATCAGAGTAGGAAAATGTCATACAGCCCTACATTATTATTATTTGTGTAGGGAAATGGGAACATGGCAGGGAAGATGTTAGGCAAGGAGGAACAGCAGGCCGCAGCAGAGACAGGCCAGGTCCCGTTGCCCGGCCCGGAGCCTGGGAATGCCTTCCATTCCCATTCAGTGCAGCTTTGCCCACAACCACAGGGAGCCCAGGCCAGGCTCCCAGCCTCCGCCCTTTCCCCAGGCAACCCAAGGGGCATAGTGGGGCCAGAGGGAGAACCCAGTAAGACTTGGCATTAACATGAAGACTATCTGTGGGCAGCCAGAGGCGCACAGCCTGCAACAGAGGCCAAAAGGCAGGCGAAGGTGGAGGAGGCTGGGTGCTTGTCCTCCGCTGGTCCCATCACTGCTAATGTGGTGGTCTCAGGGCCTCCTCTCTGGAAGAGCAAACTGAACTCCGGAGAAAACAATCGGAGCAGGAAAAACAGAGATGCCAGGTACCCAAGGGGAGCACAGAGACAGGGCCAGCCCCTATTGGAGTTAGAGACACAGACAGAAGACAGAAAGGCCCAGGGATGGAGAGGGGAAGTGCAAAACAGCCCAGGGATGGCGGGGGAGGGATACGGAGGAGAGGCAGAGGTGTGCGCTGGCGGAGAGCACTACCGACGGCGCTGGCGGGCGGGATGGGCTGGGGCGGGCTGCGGCCGGGGCTGCACCGCGGGGTCTCAGCCTCGCGCGGGCTCGGCGCCGCACCCGCAGCCTTTGTCCTGGGCTGCAGCGGATTCCCGCGGGCCGCCAGCGCCCCCTGCCGTCCCCAGAGCGCCGCGCCGCAGCCGAGCGGCCTCTCGCTGTGCAGAGGGGACTGAGACCGAGAGGTGACCGAGACCGAGAGGGGACTGAGACCGAGAGGGAACCGCGAGGGCGGGAGGGAAGCTCCGCGAGCCGGCACCAGCGCCACGGCCCAAATCCCAGCCTCTACAGGTGCTCACCGCGCGACTGCCTGTCCCAGGCGCCCTGGCTGCGCGCCCTCTCTAGGGCCTGGGAGCAGCCTGAGTCCTGGGGACGGCCCGGCATGGGCCTCCCACCCCAGGAGACGTCCTTCTTGTCTGGCCCTCCAAGTCGCTTGGGCAGGACTCGGATGCCCGGGGGCCACAAACCTCTCCCCCGTGAATTCAGCAGGGAGGCCGGGGAGGCACGCTGCTCCCCCGCTCAGCCTTGCCCAGTATCCAGACCTTTCGAAAGAAGCCAGAAAATTCATATTTGCTTGGGAACCGCCCACAATTCAATAGCTTTTCAAAACAGTGCGGAAAGAAAAATGGGTTTGGCCCACCAGCAGCCAGCGGGCACCCTCCCAGCCTCTTCATGGACTCTCCTTCAGATTTTGGGTGCCCGGCCCCATTAGAGCCATCTGTGGGCATTTCCTTCAGATCTTCCTCCACTTAAACATGCTTATTGAAAAAGAAGACTCCTTTTCTCTTTCCCTATCGTAATTAGAAACCCAGCGTCCTGTGGCGTAAAAGCCAGGTAGCCTCGGAAGTGAAATAGGGCGATTAGAACAGACACAGGGCCTGTTCCGCCCGACCCTGCTGCATCTGGTGGACAAGCCTCCAGGGCTACTGATGACCCATGCCCTCCGACCTCACGGGAGGGGCGGGCGGAAGACAGGCCTTTCTAGAAGGGCCCTGGAAGCGTCTTCAGGGAGTCTGGGAACCAAAGCAGCTACCCTGTCCGTGGCACTGTCCAGCCCTGGGCGCCACGGCCCCGCCGGGAGTGGAAGCTGCCAGGTGAGGCAGGGGTGGCTCCTCCCCCGGGGAACAATGTGCGGAAGGCATCAGTGCCTGCAAAGAGGAAGTGGGGAGACAGAGCACAGAGTAGTGACTTGGACCCCAGGGCAAGCCAGAAGCTGCCCGGAGGTTCCCACAGTGTGGCTTCCTGCACGATTCAGTTGTGGAGACTGAAGCCGGAGGGCCTGAGGGGAGCCGCAGGAAGCAGGGGCGCGGGGACCGTCTGCCCCTGGACACTCAGGACAGCCTGGCTCACCGCGGGGGAGGAGAAGCCAATGGAGGCAGCGGGGATCAAGAGGGAGGGGGTTGATGGGGAGCTTGGGGAGGAGCGCAGAGACCCAGGTCCCCTGCCTCACAGACCGACCAGCGCAGGTTGCAGGTCCCCAGCCAGCTACAGTCTTCTTAACACACAGCACTCCCTGCTTCCAGCCTTCCGAGAGGCCCCCACTCCAGGATCAAGACCCAGCCCAGTCACGGCCTGGCTCACGAGGCCCCACCTCAACTGCCCCTGACCTCTCTGCGCCCGCTGCTCCCGCCAGCCCTGCCGGCCGCTGCCCTGGAGAAGGAGCTCCAGACGGATCCCCAGTGAGTAGGAGGCAGCCGTGTGAGTCAGGCGGCTGAGGGAACGGGCTGCACCGCGGAGAGGAGGTGCGAAGCAGCGCGCCGTTTCCGGGCTCTGGGAAGCCGAGCTGCCGAGGCGTAAGCTGGGAGGTGGACGTGACGGGGGGAGTGGGGAAAGGCAGGCGGCGGGACGGCCACACAGCGGAATATTATGCAACCTATAAAAAATTTAATTAACTCCCTACCAATAGACTTAAAGGGATTTCTATAAGGTATTGTTGGGTGAGAAAAGCAATTTGAAGATAAGAATGTAACATATGATCCCATTTTTATAAAACAATGGGCAAAATACTCTGTGAGTTTATGTGTATATATGTATATGTATATAGGCCTGTATAGGATGTTATTAACACAAAGGAAAATTCAGGACACATGCTAGGTTGTTAATAGGGTTTTTCTTCACGGAAACCTATTGTGGGAGAAAGGGAACCAAGAAAAAAAGGATCTGAGAAATAAAGACTGCCCTTAAAAGATGAATGACTGCAGCTAACTGTGTCCCCAACACCCACCCCTACCAAAGCTAGACATGGGGGAGTGGTCTCCGCCATCCCCTTCTCCCCATCCCAGCATCTGCTCCTCTCATGTGGCAGCCAGCCACTAGCCACCCCCCAACACACACACGCCTGTGCGCAAACACACACACCCAGCCCAGTCTCCACATAGCCAACCCTCTGAGGGTTCCAGTTGCCCTGAGAGTGAGATCCACTTCAACACAGACTTCAAGTTCCTTCCCCCAGCCCCACTGACCTCTGCAGGCTCAGTCCTCACTGCTCCCCCAAACCCCACCCCACCAACTCCCTGCACTGCCAAGTAGCCCAGGGTCCAGCCACTGTGTTCTCAACTCTGAGCCTCTGCACCTGTCAGAACAAGCTTGCATTGATATTGGCTATATTCCAGTCTCTGTTCTGAGCACTTGACATTTATTGAAAGCATTTAATCCTCACAACAACCCTATAAACGTGTATAATATTCTGCATTGTATAGTATTCTTGTAGATGGGAAAATGAAAACACAGAAAGGTAAGTCATTTGCCTAAGGTTGCACAGCTGGTTAGTTAATAGGGAAAATGGCCCCAGAGCCTGCACTCTTGACCACTGTGCTAAACCCTCACTTGTGCCTTTAGACATACTGTTCCCTCTGTCTGGAACTCTCTTTAGTTTCTCTCTTCTCTTGGCTAAATCCTAATCCCCACTAGATATCAACAGAGATATCACCTCCTCCAGGAAGCCTTCTCTGACCTCCCATATCTGGGTTGGGTGTTCTTCTGAGGTTCCCTACACAGTGCAGTCATTCCTTGATCACAACATTTCTTCCATACTGTGGTGGTTGGACGTCCACACTAGGCTGTGCTCCTGGAAGGCACGGGCTTTATTTCACTCTTCGGAAGAAGGGTCCCAAGTCCCTGGAACAATGATGCCCTGTGTTAGTAGCTCAGCCTACATCTACTGAATAAAAGGTGGATATCAGTACATCAGATAGGCTGGGAACCATCTCTCCAAGTACACAGGATGGGCCAGGAAAATCGGTCGGGCCTCTTTCAGGACCACGGAGAGCTCTTTGGCTGCCAGCCACCTCTGCTATAGGGGTCTCCAGGTTTGTTTCTTTGTTCTCTGAGAGACTCGATTCTGGCCTGGACAAGACTCCCCAGACTTTGAATGTTAGCTGGCTTGACTGAGCGGCAACAATAGGGCAGGGGGCAGCAGGAGTCTCAGGACTGGCTAATCCGCCGCTTGGGCGGAGCAGCAACCCCAGGGTCCCACAGTCAGTCACACCCCATCTCCTATATACTTTTTAACCAACACAAAGTTTTAAAAAGTAGTTAGAGAGCCTGTTGGAACCAGCACCAAATCTATGTGTTTTCTCGAATTATTGAACTAGAAAGAAATGAAAACATCAAAATACTCTCTTTGTACCGGGCTCGAATTGAGCTGCTGCCTCATTCAGTCCATGTCTCGGTCCGACTACAATGATGAAGCGATGGAAGGGAGAGTGGATTGAAAGGGAGCGAGGCTCAGCGGGGAACCTCAGATTGCCATTCGAAGACCACGGGGAGCCCAGAATGGGAGCCCTGCTTGGGAGGAGAGAAGAGAAACAAGATTGACAGGTGAAGAGATGGGGGAGGGCAAGAGGGGGCCAGGGCTGGAGCAGGCAGAGACACAAAGAGGTACTCTCCTCCTCCATTCAGTTCTGCCCAGAACACAGGCAGGACCCTGCCTGGTGCCAGCCTGAACCTCCAGAGATGGGTCCCTACCCACTGCAGCTGGCCAAATGGGGAGGGCCTGCAGAGGGGCAGAGAAGTCAGAGCCATCAGTGCCCCCACAGAAGAAGGTGCAGGCCACTGAGGAAGCACAGGAGTGCAGCAGGCAGAAAGAACAGCGTGTGCAGGCAGGAGGTGTATGCATGATGGCAGGGTTTCGAGGACAGCCCAGTAAGAAACAAAGCCAGAAAAAATGCTAAAGTCCCTGAATGTCACTGACAGCAATGTGGGAAGACCTTGCCTTGGGGGAGAACCTGATCTTAGATGGATTTTTGTCCCTCTTTGTTCAGAAATGTATCTTGGGGACCAAATCCTGTGGCTAGAGTTACACATCTGTGCAACAGGCTGCCACAAGGCTGAGCAGCCATCACCAGATGTTGCTCACACCCATTTAGGGAGTGGACTGTGGCCAAAAGAGCAAAGAGAAACGAAGTTTCTGGAGTTCATTCCACAGCCAGGCTCTGCCAGCCCTGAACCTATGGAACTGACAGCAGCCCCCTCCTCCATGCCTGGTGATGTGGGGCGTGGGGTGCCCCAGCTGGTCTCAGCGGGAACCTGCAGAAGATGCTTCAAGGAGGAGAGGGAGTGTGAGAAAGGCTGATGAGTCGAATCTCAAGGCAGTGGAGGCAGATGCCTGGTAATTTTTGTTTTTTGCACAGCATTGTTTGGGCATTTTTTCTGTGTGCACGTTACACACATTCACAGCCTGAATTCTCTCAATAGCCATCAGAGATGGACACAGCTATTCACCCCAGAGCTCAGAGAGGCAAAGCAACTTGCCCATGGCCATCCAGTGATGGAGATGGGACTCTGACTTGGGTGGCCAGTTCTGCCACATGGGAACAGAGTACATCTGTGTGTTCTCCACCCAAATTCCCAACTCCCCTTTGTTTCTCTCCTTCTCCTCTAGCTCTTGGCCTTTGACCTTCACCAATACTATCCAGTTTGGCACTTTAGTGGGTTGCCACCATTGTGAATTGGACCTTGCCTACATTCTCAGTAGGCTGGATTCCAGACATTTGAGGTCTCAGCCATAGATTCTGCTGGGAACATGGAGGCCAGGGAGATTCTGTCCCACTGAGTCCCTCTGAATGAGCCAGGCACCCCTTGGAGGAAGTGACAGGCCAGCCCCAGGCATGCACTTCACTGGTATGTTTAGCCCCAAATCCTCCTCTTGCCCCATTTACCACCTTTCTCTGGGTGCCACCCTCAGGTCACCCCCATCCCTGACTGATGACTATTCAAGACCGCTTTCTCTGCCTCTAGTGGAGCATGTTAGAACCTAGCCTGTGACCCCACCCCATCATCTTAGAAGCAAACTCTTTCTAGCACCTGTGCCAGATGCTGGAGCAAGCCCTGAGTTTAGTTCATGTAATCCTGACAACCACCCCATAGGTCAGATGGGGAAACTGAGGCAGGAAGCTGGCACATAGCCTGTGAGTGACTGGACCCAGGCACTAACCTCCAGCCCCACAGTCTTAGCACCCTGCTGTCTCTTGGTGACATGTGAGTATGTCAATCTGAACATGCTTGAAATGAATGTTTGTCAATAATTATATCACTTACCAGGTACTTGCAAGTTCATTCATTCTCACTAATTCTTTATTAAACAAACATTTGCCAGCACCTGCTCTATACTAGGCCCTGTGCTGGGGACTATGAGTGCAGCGATGGCTCAAACACAGCCCTTGCCCTCACGATCCACAGTCAAGATAGAAGGAAATGAAGAAGTAGACACCTGCCACACTATGAGGTCAGCACCGTAGCAGGCTATGGGAGCCCAGAGGAAACAGCCATCCCACCTGGAGCTCCCCTCTCATGCATGAAGCCTGTTCTCGGGCAGGTGGGAGGGAAGATGCGAGGCATGGCCCTGTGCAAGAGGACTGAGTGCTCTGGGCCTGGCCTCCGCTGCTGCGGCACGGCAGGCTCACACAATGAAAGCTAATTCTTTGGTTGTAATGACTGGAAGAATTGCTGGCTTTTGACTCCTGGCATAATTACTGTGAGACCTCCGTAGAGTAATTCACCAGATAATTACATGGTAGCAGGTGGGGGGTGGGATTCTTCTCTGGAAGGTAAAGAGGTAGCATTTAATTTCAAGGGGGATGCCTAATCTTATAATTACTCAGTAAAGTCCTATATTCTCACCAACCTGATTCCCTGGGGCCAGCCTGACCTACAGAATCAAATCAAGCAGGGGCCATTCCCCAAAATGGAAATTAAGAGTGGGGACCTAGGGGATGATGGGGCTTCCCCAGAGTGTCCTCACAGGTGAATTATCCATGGGGCCTTGGAATACAGCAGGAGGAAGAGGCAGGGCAAGATGCAGAGCCTTATTTTCTGTGCTGGAGGTGGAACTGATCAGAGGGAGAAAACTCATCCCCAGGCAAGACTGTAGCTCAAAGTGTGGCAGTCCAAGCTGGCCGCCCACCTCAGGGCCACTTAACCTCTTTGAGATGCAGCTCTCATCTCAGTCAAAGGGGGCTAAGCCTTACTGCCTGTTATCTATTATCACCAATAGTGCCACCTAACAAACTACCCCAAAACACAGAGGATTTGCAAACCAGCTAGCGACGTACTCCTCATGCTTCTTGGGTCCGCTGGCAGCTCAGTCCTAGCTGCGCCTCATTCACATGGCAGGTGGTGTTGGGGCCATGTGCCTCTCGTCCTCCTGCAGGCTAGCCCAGGCTGCCTCCCATGGCAGCTGGGAAGTCCCAAGAGCAAGCACCGATGTGGACAAGGTCTCTTGAGGCCCAGTCTAGAAAGCAGGACAGTGTCACTTGGTCACATTCTACTGCCCAAAGCAGGTCACAGAACAGCCCAGAGACAAGGTGAAGCAACGGATTCTCCCCCACTTTGTGGGAGGCTCTTCATCATGTAGCAAAGGTGTGACGGCATAGGGAGGAATGAGGAACTGGATCTATTTCTGTAATCAATCTACTATGACCTGCCCAGGGGGTTATTGCAATGTGTAAGAGATGCACACAGTAAGTGTTCAGTAAAGTGGAACTCTGCTGGTTATTGAGAATGAGAATAGTAAAAGGAAGCTGGTAGCAGAGATAGGCATGGACTCCTGCTGCCGAATGTGCAGGCCACTGGCCTTCCCTCTTCGGAGACAGTGGTGCAGTGCAGATGCTCAGCACAGGCCTTGGGGGGCTGAGGCGGGAACGCAGTCCAGAAGTGAGTTCCTGCACTGCCTGCCTCTGTCTTCAGCTCACTTCCCCTCTCATAGCCTCAGTGACTGTGGTGCAGAAAGGAGGGGATGCCACCCCACAGAGGCAGCTGAGGGCCAAAGCAACACATGCCACATGCCAAACAAAAAATGACCTGGCGATGGTCGGTATTTCTTTTTTTATATCGAAGCCCCAAATGTCTAGAGGATTTTGTTTAGCTTTACTTCCTGTTGTTTCTATTACAAGAAAAGTAGCTAATTCCCTTTCATTTTCCAAATATTAAATTATTCTGTAACACAGAAATGCCTTTTCAAACTAGATATTTCTTCATGGAGTTTAGGGTGCATTCCCTGCCCTGCCATCCTTCCCCCGCAGGCAGGACCATACCATGGGTCACCGGTACCAACCCACAGCAGGTGCCTCGTGGCTCATGCTCCTTCTCCAGTAGTTACTACTATTTTTTAAATTAAATTGTTATTAAACCAGTAATTATACACTCTCTTTTTGAACAATTAGAACATTACAGATAAAGTAAAGTCCCCCTGTTCACCACCCCAATTTCAAATGCCTTCCCCAGGCCCCACCCACCACCAATGCCGTCCTCACCTTCCCCGGAAACACCACAAATATCAGCACGTGGTATTCTTCCAGTTCTTTTCCTATTAGCTTACATGTATGTATACATGTGTATGTGCATGTATGTCTGTGTATGCTTGTGCTTATATATATATATGTATTTTCATAGAAAGAATATATTATTGTTTTGTGCTTTGTCATAAATGGCATATCATATACATTAACCTGCAACATTCGTTTTCACCCAAATTGTTAACTTTTTTCTCCATTGACACATGCAGATAGGGCCCATTATTTTTACATGCTGGGTAGTACTCTGCAGTGTGAATGGACCCATTTCTATCCATCCTGCAGTTGGTAGGAATAATACTTTACTGTAGCACTCTCCTAAACAAGTGTTTAGAGCCTGTACTAACTCCCAGAATCCCTCACATCAACCATGAGGCAGCCACTACTCGTGCTTCCGTTTTGCAGTTTTGAAGAAGGCAAGGCACAGCGAGGTTAGATGAGTTATCCAAGGTCACATCAAAAATAAATGGCAAGGCCAAGATTTGAGCCCAGGCAGTCTGGCTCCAGAGTCCCTGCTCTCACACGTAATACTATACTGCTTCCCGCAGCATGTGTGTGTGTGGTGGTTGCGGGGGAGTTGTTTGTGTTGGTTTGCTTTGCCTTGCCATTTTAAGTCACCCCAAGTTCTCTTAGACTCAGAGTCCTTTGCTTGACCATATTTTTGAACTGGAGGTCAGCCTGCCATCAGAAGCCCTTCCCTTCGCTGATCAGACCCCAAAGTGCCCCTCCCCACACAATACCCTCTGTGGATCATTCTGGGCATCTCCCCAGAGATGCTGCAGACAGTGGGAAACCTCTCCCCACCGGCTCTGACCCGCCGAGGCTCGTTTCCAGGCCCATGCCTCAGGGAGCAAGGAGCCCAGTGTGGACGGACTGTGGACTTTTCCTTTCCCTAAATCACCATGTGCCCCCATCAGAATGCACAACCATCCCTGAGATTCGAGGGAGAATGAGCTCCTACAGAGAGTGTTTTGCTGGCATACGGAGGGTGTCTCTGTCTGGCACTCAGGGGTCAGCCTACTAGGTGGTCAGTGCAGCATTGACTAACAGAAAGGCAAAGCCCTTTCTGAATCTTGGAGTGCCTTAGAGCCAACAAGTCCGTCTCCCTGGAGAGCCAACAGTGCATGCCAAGGCAGGATGGCAGAAGGCGGAGACACATTCTGGAAATTGCAAGTGATTCAGTGTTTGAGACAGAGTACAGGGAGGAGGAGGAATGTGAGATGGGGTGGGTGGGCACAGCCTCAATCAGAGAGGCCTTGAATGCCAGGTTAGGCAAGGAGGAACGGGAGGGTGTGTCCATTCAGAGGGGGGTGGCATGGGCAAAGGCCTGGAGGTGTGGCTGAGCACAAGCACTGAACAGGTTTAAGACTTTGAGGGATCTGAGAGTGGTAACACGGCCAAGGCCCACAGGTCAGCCTGCACCTGGGTGCAGGCCTTCACTCGCAGGGAGCCGTGACAGCCTCTGAGCAGGGATGCAAGCTGGCCAAGTGGGCTGGGGCTGATTTCTCCAGAGGAAGAGACAGGGGCATTTATTACTGAGGGGTAGTGCTGCCTGAGAGGGCTGAGCCAGGTCCCTTCCAGGGAGTCTCAGGGAAAAGATAACCAGCCAGCACTTCTGCAGAGAGAGCCACACCGTGTAGTATGGACATCCTGCCCCTGTTTCTTCCGTTTTTAATCCTCTTGGTTTTTCCTTGAGTGCAACAGTTTATAGGGGTGAGCTTGCCAGGGGCATGTGGGAATAGGCTTGGCCCCTTGCACAGTGCTCTGCTGTCAGTGGGTGGAGCCTGCCAGCAGCCCTTGGTGGGACATCCTTGCAGGCCCCAACCACTCCCCAAGAGCCACCCCTGTAGCTCCCAGTAGTCCATGTCCAGCAGAAAGGGAATCACCCCTTAGTCATTCCCTAGCAATCAGAGGGTATGTGATTCCAGCATATAGCAGGTGCTTAATTACTTCGAAAGTGCCCCAAAACAACCGTGCCATTGCACAGGCCACAGCTGAGCCTGGTCCACACTGTTTTGAGGTGTCATGCAGCTCAGCCCCAGCCAGCATGGGGAGTGGTCAGGGCCAGCCGTCATGTTCCCCAGGAGAAAAGCATTACCATTCCACTAAATCAGCATCAGCTTCATGAAGACACAGGCAGGGTCTCTTGATCGTCCAAGCCTGTGCTAGGTGTCTTAGGTGGGGTTCCCCCAGAGGCAGATCCTGAGACCAGGATTCAAGTGCAAGTCGTTTATATAGGAGCCCAGGTAGCACCAGGTGGGAATGGGAACTGAGACAAGGAAGGGAAGGAAACCAGTGCTGCACAGCCTCAACCAAGTCACCTAAGCTCTTTGAGCTTTGTCTCCTCAGTAAAACAGAGTGCAGTTATACCTCCCTGAGAGGATTGGTGTGAGGATCAAGGGAAGTGCCTGGCAAAAGCAAGGTGGGTCCAAATGGATGGGGTGCAATAGGGGCCCCCAGGCATCCAGGATAGGCCAAGGCCCATAGAGAAGGACCTACCTGCACCCATGTTTGCAAACCCCAGGTTGCTGACCCACTGCCAGGTCTGTCCTCAGCCCTGTCACTCCCCAGTACCCCTGCTATGGGCTCTTCCAGCCTGCCTCTCAGGCTCTGCCCTGTGGTGCCAGGCTGGCCCAAGCACGTGACCTTCCTTTGGGACCCCGGAGACCCTAGGTGCCACCCAGTAGATAGCTGGCGTGGGCAAGGCTTTTCCTTTGAGCCCTGCTGGCCTCTTAAGGCCCCACACGGGTAAAGGTTCGCCAGTCCATACCATCCAAACCGGAAGTACCCCAAGAGCCCCACTCCACTGCTCCTGGCAGAGAGGCTGAGCACATCTGAGTGGACACAGACATGAGCCCAGCTGGCTTTTGGCACAGGCCCACACTAGCGGGGACTGGAATTCCAGGGTCTGGCTGAGACCCTGGACCATCAGAGAGTGGATGCTGGCTCCATCCCTTGCCAGTTGTCCTGTAACCTTGGGAAACTTCCCCTAGCCCATCTGGGGTCCCTTGAAACCTCTGTACAATGGGCCTAATAGCATTGTCTGCCCCTTGGGTTGTGAGGGGGGCAACTGGGGTCACCCACGTGAAGGGTCTGAGCTCAAGGTAAGTGCTTACTGAATGCTGCAGCACTACACTGAAAGGAGCAGCCAGGGGTCCAGACTGCAGGGGCTGAGAGGTGCAGGCACAGGTGTCTCCAAGGGAAACTGAGGATGTCCCCCAGGCCGACTTCACCAGCAGGAATACGAGACCCCTGCTCAGCAGGACTCAGGGTGGTCTCCTTATACCCATGATGCTCCAAGTCGACTGATGACAGGACCCAACCAGGGGCACAGCCAGTGACCAGATGACAAGGGCTGAGGAAGCAGGATAGGGTCCAGGGCCCACACAGGCCTGGGCTCCCAGATGCATTCTTCCAGCAATACTGTTAGAAGTGATATACATCTGGCATTTCTAGCCCTTTGCATAATGGCCTCACTAGTTATCAAACAGCCCCACAAGGTAGAGCCTAATATCAGCCCCACATTCCAGATAAAGAAACTGAGGCACAGAGAGGCTCTTGCCTCATCCAGGCAATGGAGGGGATTCACCCCAGCGAGCCTGGTGTCAGCCTGGCTCCCATCCACGGCTTTAGAGCCCCTTGTCTTCAGGCACAGAGGCAAGGGTGCTGGGGGCAGTTCCTAGAGATGGAGGGCCAGTGGAGCCGGCTACTCCTCGGAAGAACCCCCCACTGCTTTGACCCAGGCCCACTGCAGATGCCACCTCCTTCCTGATCCCCCAACCAGGCATATTCTCCTCCCATCCCCAGGCACTTTCTTCTGCCCTCGTCTTTCCCCGACCTGAACTGTCACCTAAGCCAACTCTCCCTGCCTGATCTGGGTCCCTGAATTTGGGCATGGGGCATGAGGGTCCCTAGCCAGGGAGGGCAGAGGAGGGAATCATAAGTGCCATCTACCTCCCCTTCCTCCTGCAGTCTACCTGGCCCAGACCCCCTTAACCAGCTCTGGCTTCAAACCTGGGCTCTCCCAGCCCCATCCCCGCTCGCCTGCTGCAGGCAGGCCTGGCCGCCCTGATGCAATGGGGGTGGTGGCAGCCGGGGGCAGGCTGCTTCCTTCCAGGGCTGCGGCTTCCACATCAAACCCGTGCTCATTAAGAAGCACGGCGAGTGCCAGGGTGACATCTTTATTCGCGCGCCCGGAGACTTCAAAGCCTTCAGGAGATCTCCTCGGTGGATTAGACATGAAAAATGTTGGAGATGAGATGGAGCAAAGAAGCAGACAGCTGCTCTGGGTGTTAATTAGGCAGCGGGTGGGGGCCGCCTCCAGTCCAGGGTGGGTTCCTCTGGGGCAGAAGGGCCCAGACCACCAGAGGCTCTCTGTGGTTACAATCCCAGGTGGCCTGGAGGCTAGAACCTCCCAAGCTGCAGGCTAGGTCCTTGGAAGTGGGTGAGCTGGACCCAATAAGAGAACTGGCTCTGCAGGGAACATGACTGGGTGACCCCAGCATCCCCGGTAGGGAGAAGCTTCAGCTCCACTGCTGCCCACAAACGTGGACCAAGTCCGCATGGACAACTCTGTGCAGGCTGCTGCCAAGAAGATGGAGAGGAAGGGGACATCTCAGGAACTCACAGTCTTGGGAGGCAGGTGGGAGTAGTCGCGAGTCTCTGTGGTCAGTTCCGAGAGGGAGGCAGGTCCAGGAGGCTGTAGGAGCCAGAAGAGGCACTCCAGGAAAGCTTAGATGGGGAAGAGAGGCAGATCACCAGAAATGAGAAGAGAATTCCTAGCAGAAGAAATGGCACAAGCAAAGGGTGGGGGGCTTGACGTGGAAGGCAAACCATTCTCTGTCTGGAGTGTCACAAGCAGGGCTGGGTGCAGTAGGTGCAGGTTGAGATGGAGCAGGACAAGGAAGCAGGGGTGGTCTTGAATAGGTAGCAGCATGGTCACAGTTAGGGTTCGGGGGATGTTTTGGTGGCACAGGTGGGAGCTGAACGTGGGGGCCAGAGGTCTGGAGAGTGACTGATTGTCACAGTCAGGAGTATGGCTGTGGTCCAGGACTTGAAACAAGAGGTAGCCACAGGAATATGGAAGAGACAGGAGAGAGAATGGCAAACACCAGGTGAGTGATGGAGAGGGGCCAGGGACAAGTCACAGATCAGATTCAGGTTTTTGGCCCCTGTGACCAGGTGGAAGTTGGAGCTCTTCCCAAAGTGAGAACACAGAGGAGGAGCAAGTGTGGGGGAGGATGCTAGGCTCAGTATGGAGCCTGCTGGGTTTGAGGTGCCTCCAGGACACCTGGTGAGAGGGTCAGAGGTGAGAGAAGCTTTGGAGCCAGAGCTCAGGGGAGGCATGGGAAAAAGGGAGCAGCCCACCACCGACTCAGCAAAGATGAATTGACACCATGTGGGGCAGGGGAAGATGAATTGACGCCATGTGGGGCAGGGGCAGGCTCTTGCCAGATGTTGTGTCTCCAAAAGGATTGTCTCAGCCTGGGTGGGGCTGAGAAAGAGAGAGGAGAGGACCCAGGCCTGGGAGCCTTGGGGGCCTGACCCCACCCAGGAGCAGAGTGAGGGGCCTGGGGAAGGACTGCCCTTGGGCTGAGGTGACACAGGGGCTCTACATCCTGGCAGAGCAGGGACACCCTCTGCTTTAACAGCAGAGATGTAGACAGGCCTCTGTCCCCACCCTGGTCCTGACCCAGGGCCCTGGGAGGACAGGCACTCAGGCCAGAAGATGAGACTGTGGCTGCCCTCACCGATGCTTCCCAAAACATTTTAGACGAAAACCTGCTGGCTCAGATGGCAACTGAGAAACAAATTTATTTGGGCTTTCTTATGCCTGCTAGATGAGGGGAAGAAAAGGTTTCATAAATGAGCTTTCCCTCCCCCACCAGGGTGGGAAGGGGAAAATGGAGCTATTGATTGGCCCATTTAGAGTGTCGACTTTGATTTGGTGTGTGTCACCTGGTTGACTAATTGGAGACACGCAGCTTCTGATCAGGGGGCGGCTTGGGGCCTCCTGGCAGGTGATGTAGAATCGGTGCCGCCATCATCCTGTCTGTCTTCCTGGCCACATGGCACCACTCAAGGACAAGCCCGTGGTGCCAGGATCACTGGCTGTGCTCACGTTTAGGCTGTGAGTCGCCTAACCATCCCCACTACACACACTGAAAAGATGGTCACTGGAAGCAAACTACTGCACTGTTCTTGTTGGGGGCCAGAAGGGGGCACTTCCCCCCAGCCCTGTGGGGACCCTACACTGCCAGTGCTTGGTACAGCCCCACACCCTGCCTCCACCCTGTCCGAGCTGCTCCTGTGCCAGAGCAGCTGTGGTTCTGCAGGCACCCATTCCCGTATCTGGAAACAGTTCAGAGGCCCCCAGGGGAGTTACCGCAACCCCTCAGTCCAGTATCTCAAGTGGGCTGATGGACTCAGGCTCTCGGTTGATCAGATGACCCGGGCCTGGCCAATAAGAATGCTGCATTTCTCCAGCCACAGCGATTGGTTCAGGAGGGGTTATGTAGCCCAGGCAGAGCCAATCAGAGGCAAGGAGTGTCACGTTTTAGATTTTGCAGCACTTTCGGGAAAGAGGCAGGTCGTTCTTTTCATGGGGGGTGGTCACTGAGCTCGTAGGATGTTGACAAGGAGCTGATCAGGGTTTACAGTAGCTTGGATGCCCTGGGAAGTAGACCCTGCTACAGATTTTAGCAAGCAGAGCATTCATTAAAGGGGGCCTGGGGATGACCCCTGTGGAAGGCGGGAGAAGGAAGTGGAGGAGGTAGACGGAGAAGTGACAGCCTCAGCCACCCTACAAGGACCTCTGGGGCTAGTCCCGAGGTGGGCTGAGATGACCAAGGCTTTTTATCCCCACATCCGTCAGTCACTGGGTCTGGACCACCAAGAGAAAGGATGTGGCCTTAGTCAAGGCAGTTCTCTCCAGCCAGAGAAGTCCTTGGAAGACCAAGAACTGTCTGCTGATAGCCTTTCCAGCAGGGAGGCAGCAGTCCTCCATCGAAGGGGGATCTGTGCAGCGTGTTCCAGGCCCACCACAGATGCCGTCTTTGTTACTACTAGGGGAGAGATGAATGAACGAATGAAGAATGAAAACTCTGAAAAAAACAGAGCTAAGAAATAAAGCCATACTGAGACTTGAAGACTTTGCAGTGCCTGACCCATTCCCATAGCTTCTTGCTTCAACCAGTTTGAGTTGGGCTTCTGTCTCTTGCAACCAAGAGAGTTGACCAACAGAGCCTTACCAAGGGTAAGCATTCAGTCCAGGTTTGGCCAAATTAGTCGCTTCAGGGTCTAACATAGGAAGGCCTTGTGGTGACAAGAGCTGGGGAGAAAAGGTCTAAGGGGTCAGAAGGGAGCCCTGGAGCTCACATCAGAGGCCAACACAGGACACAACCAGGGCATCGGAAGTGAGTTGCCAGGGAGGTGTGAGGAAGGTCTGCAGGTGCCCACCATCCCCAGCCTCTCAATGCCCAGTGGGGAGCACTGGGTGACACTGATACTGATTAATGAGAGCCCCCTGGCCACAGGGCTCAGTTCACGGGTGGGCAGGTGACCCTAGCAGGACCAATTACAGTCAAAGCACTTCAGGCCCAAGCATTCTGCCAGAGTTAATGTTTCCAGACTGCTCCCAGTGTGCACCTTCCTCCCTCCCACCCCCACCATGTGGTCATCACCACACCCCTTCTGCTGTAGGTCCCTTCTCCAGCCCAACTGGAAGCAGGCCCGTGCTGTTGAACCTCAAGCCTTGCGCCCTTTGGGCCAGACCTTCCTGGCTAGCAAAATCTCCTTGGGAGCAAGACCAGGTCTCCAGTCATCTCTGATTGCTCTGCCACCTGCCCCTTTCCAGTGGACTCAGCACATCTGATTCACACTGAACACACATTTGTTTAGCAGAGAGTGTCAGACAGAGGTGGGGATTGGCGGGAAGGCAGGGAGAGAAAAGGGAAATTCAATGACAGAAACACACAAATGAAAACAAAGTCAAGCTGAAAATGCTGAATATGTCCTCGAGGCTCTCAGAATTCCCAGCCATGTGGCTCCAACTTGAGGGAGGGAGGAAAGAGACAGGCAGGGAGAGAAGGAAATGCCAGCTGCCCTTTTCCCAATGCCTTTCTATGCCCCCAACCTCGTGACAGGGACTTGCCACTGCATTACCTCAAATGGTCATCCAGCAAACCTTCACAGGAGGACAGATGAGGAGACCGAGGCCTGGGCAGTGACAGAGCTGTCAGGCCTTTACCTCTAGGTTTTATTTCTACTCACACCAAGGAATGGGCTGTGTGTTTGAGGTGAAGGTATACCAGGAGAGGAGAGCAATAAATCCATAAGAATAATTAAATGATTTCCAGAATGAATGTCCAAAAGTATAGATTATCCCAGTCGAAAGGACCCCGGAGCCACAGACTCCAGATCCTGCTTTGCAGATAGGTAACTGAGCTCCCAAGCTAGCCCTATGTCCTCAAATAAGTGACAGGACCAGGAATAGGATTGGGGTCTCCCCGTTGGGTCTCCCACCCACCAGCCTCAGGCTCTAGACACGCCTATGAGCTTCTCCTCATTCCAGAGATCCCAGCACCCCTCTCCAGGTCAGTGAGGGAAGAGAAGAGTCCACAGAGGGACCCTCTGTCTGAGCTGGAGCTGCCTTCCCTTTGTTTAAGCCCATTGTCTTTTGTAATTAGAAAATAAATTACTTTTTCTCAAAGAAACATGCCTGGTTCTAGCTCCATGGATAAAAGGGATAAGAGGCAGGGCGCATCCATGGCCTGACAGGTGGAGAGCTGGTGCCCTATCAGCCCATCCAGGCGCTAAGGCCTATGGAAAAGGGGCGGCAGGGGAGGGGGAAGCTGGTGGGGAGGAGGCGGGCAGAGGAGGAGGGGGCTGGGAGCTTGACTAACACAGACCCTTTGTGTCTGCAGCACCAGTCCAGCAGCCAAGAAAACAGAATCCAAATCGTTTTTGAAAGAGGGTCCCTTGGGTTCTTACTCCAAGTGGGGAATGGGTTTTAAGGTGGCCCTCACTACACTGTCCCACCACCTGTGTGCGTTGACAGCATCCAGTCCCGGTCTAGTTATCTGGCTGGAGCTTGCCAGGCCAAGGCCCCCACTGAGGAAGGGCTGGCCTCCAGCTCCCGCCCTGCCCTTCTCCTGTGCTCACTCTGTCCCGCCCCTCGGCCTCCATTCTCACCCTCAGCACCCCCACCCCAAGGCCTTCACCTGCTGCCCAAAGGTATCCTCAGCCCACCTGGCCACCCTCCCGTAGGTCTCTGCCCGCCTCGTCCTTCAATGACCTCCCACCCTTCCCTGCATTTCATTACACCTGCCTGCTTTTTTCTCCAGAGCTCTATCTCCTTCTCCCACCCTATAAAACTTGTTCTTTTGTGTCTTGTCTACCTCTCCATGGATGGGGGTTCACAGTCCTCACCGCAGACCTGGAGTGGCCTCAGTGGGGCAGTTATAGAATGAAGGTGTCCAGGCCTGCAGTCACCCTGTCCACGGAGGCCTTGGCCTTGGAGAGAGGCTTGTCTTGCTGGCCATCCAACTGGGTTTTTGGGGGGTTTATTTCCCTGTGTCATGCCAGTCCCCTTCACCACTTGTTCCCAGCAGTGCAGTTATGAAACAGAGCAGAGCAGAGCAGAGAGCAGGGCCCAGGGCTCCTTTGAGGCTGGCATGACAGAGACGGCTGGCACTGAGGAGAGATCCCCAAGGCCAGGAATCTTGGAGGACAGGGCCCCGCCCCATTCGTTCCTGGAGACTTTCCTCTGCATCACGTGCAGAGCCGAGTTGTGTCTGGTTTAAGGAAAGCACACTTAGAGGCTGGTGCAGGGTCCCCAATGCTCCCTGGCTTACACCTGTGACCTTATGCAGAGAATTTACCTTGACCAATGAGTGCCACCTGGTGGAGACACCTGGGAGGCTACATCCACCCTCTCACCCACCCCCCGGGTGGAGAGCAAAGCTGGCTATTCTGATTGAGCGGAGCACAGGAGCCCAGGGCCCTGGCCTCAGGGCAGGACAGCGCCAATGAGATTTCTTCTCCAGAATGCTTCCCCGCCCCAACCCCAGCGGGCCCCGCTTAAGACCACATTCTTGCTCAGCACATTCCCTTCCCTCCCCTTACAGGGGTCCCCTGAGAGCTCCCTCAATAAACCAAGTGCGCCCAATGCCTGGCTCAGGCCCCGCCTCTAAGGGGACAGCCTAAGCTGGTGAGGGCATGAACACCACCTAGACCCTCTCCCAGGCCCGGGGAATAACAAGCAGGAGTGTGGGAATATCAGTTGGCAGAGCCTGAGCCAGGGAGGACCAGGATGAGGAGGCAGGGCTGGAGGTCCCCACACAGGAGGGACCTGAGCCAGGACCAGAAGGTCAATGAGGGGCCCCAGCAATTTCTAGCCCACACAGGGCTGTGTCAGAGTCCAAGGGTCAGATCCCAGGACCTGGGCAGGATTTAGCTTCAGCACTTATCGCTGGTGGAAGCTTTGCTGTAAGCTAAGAACTCAAGCCACCAGTGAGATCTTCTGAGAGACAATTATGATTCAGACCCTAAGACCTTGCCCCTGTTGGGACTCCTGAGTCCCCACTATTAGAAAGGTCCTCAGATGTCCCCAGCATCTGCTATTGGAATTGTATGGAACCATAATTGCTATGCAAAGCTGCCAGGATTGCTGAATAATAAAGTGAGCTTGGAATTAGTCCAATGACTAATTTCTTTAATATATAAAGAGTTTCTACAAATCACTAAGAAACACAATGGAAACTTAGAAAAAATAGACAAATGTTAGCAGTAGGAAATAGAAAGTTTTCAACTATATTAGATGTTTATTATCACTTAAAATAACATAACACAAATGCAACAAGATGCCATTTTCATCTATTAGATTGATGAATATCAGAAGGTTGGGTAATATGCTGTCCAGCGAGGATGCACGTGAGCAGACCTTGCACCCTCTGGGTGGGGTGACATTTCTATCCACTTACAAACACACTTGCCCTTGACCCAGCATCACTTCTGAAAGCTCACCAGCAGGTGTACCAGGACTCGAGGGTTGAGGTGTGTGTACAGCGTGGTGGTGCAGCAGGACAGAGGACAGAGAAATGATCTCAGTGTCCTTCAACAGGGGCTGGTCACATGGACACAGCACAACCATATGGTGGGGTCCACTGCTGCCACTTTAAAAAGAAGGAAACAGATCTGTACATGCTGATATAGATAAGCCAGCATGCAGACCACAAGGATCAAAAGGCAAGCGGCAGAGTGCTCTGTATGACATGCTACTATTCGTGTGTGTGTGTGTGTGTGTGCACGTGTGTAAAATATCTCTAGAGTCATGCTCATGAAACAGACAAGAGCCATTTGCTCTGGGAAAGGAAGCTGGGCGTAGGGGTGGGAGAGACATGGAGTTCTCACTGTTTGTATTTTGATTCTTGTTTCTGAGATCTTTTCAGGAAAGAAAGTTTAAACCTAAACTTTAAACATATGTCTATCTATCTGAGACTCAGGGGAGGGGAAGAAAACAGGAGGAGCCGAGCTAGAAGGACTCTGGGCCTGATTCAGCAGGAGGAACTGGCATGGAACACCCGGGATGTTCCTGGGGAGAGGGTGGGGAAGGAAGGGACTAGGGAAAGGGGCCCTAACCACAGGGGCAGAGCGAGTTAGGGGCACCTGTGGGAGGCATGTTGGGGGGACACAGCCACTCACGGAGCCCCTTCTGGATGGAACCAGATGCATTTGCCAGGGGCCAGGTCCACCAGGGTCAGGGTGGGTAGAGGTAGACTGGCCCATCTGCTTATTAGACTTCAAGAGCTGATTCCCTGGCGGGGAGCTGAGGAGCAACTTGGAAGGATCCCCAGAGTGGGGCTGATAGAGAAACTTGGGGCTTTGAACCCACCCCAAGGACCCCCAAAACACACACACACACACACACAGACACATCCATCCTACTTAAAGCTCCTCAAGGCTTCCCATCTCACACACACACACACACACACACACACACAAACACACGCGAAGATGAAAACCCTTCCCATCGTCCACAGGACCCCATAAGGCCCAGCCCCATCTGCAGCTGCCCACCCCAATGACACACCCAGGAGCCCTAGCCTTGGACCCACCAAGCCCTGCACCCTATGGGCTTTGGTGCAAAGGCTGCTGCTAGGATGCTCCTTCTTCCCTCACCCTCTCCACCCAGCACCTACCTCATGAACTCCTCTTTGTCCTTGGAGGGAAACTGGGCCACCGCTTCCTTGGGAAGCCATCTCGCTTTCATCAGGGCCTCAAACTCAGTGCCTCCAGCAGCTGTCTGTGCAGTTCTTTGATTGATACTGGTCTCCTCACACAAGACTACCTGCTCCAAGAGCGCAGGAAGCACTTCCTTTTATTTTATTTTTTTTTTATTTTATATTTTATTTTATTTCATTTTATAAGTCTACCATGCTTAGAGACACATGCACAAGTCCTCAGCGCACAGCTCACTGAAGCCCCGCACAGTGCGCACACCTGCATAAGCGGTGCCTAGGTCAAGACATGAAACCCAGCCATATCCCAGCAACATCCCATGTCACCCTCCCACCGAAGGGGGACCACTATCCTGACTTCCAACAGTCTAGCTCTATTTTGCTGGTTTTGAGTTGTATGTACATAGAATCATATTTCTGTGATCTTCTGTTGGACAGATGCCTGGACCTATGAGACCAAATGGTGGTGTTGCCTGTGACTGCCCCTGCTTCTTCTCACACTATGTCGTGCCCCGCAGGGGGATTTCCCACATTTATCTATTTAGTCTATGTCAAGGGACATGTGAGTTGTTTCTGGTTGGGGTTATTTGAATAACACCGTTATGTGCATTCTTGTACATGTCTTTTGGAAAACATACGTGGACATTTCTGCTTCATGTAGACTCAAGTGTGGAATCACTAGGCCAGAGGATAAAAGTGTGTTCACCCTTCAACAGTGGACTGCCAAGCAGTTTTCCAACATGGCTGCTCCAAGTCTCTGCCTTGCTGCCCGTACTTGATGGGGCCTATCATTGTCACTGCAGTCGTTCTGACACAGACCACGTATGGTTTACTCATTTTTTATCTCCGTGCCTAGTGCAGTGCCTGACACCACATAGTAGACACTTTAAAAGAGTAGGAAAGAGGAACTGAGAGAGAAGGAGAAAAGAGGCAAGTGAGAAAGGAAGGGAGAGAAGAGGAGGAAGGTGCGAAGGGGAGGGGAAAGGGAGGGAGGGAAAGGGAAAGGAGGAAGGAGAGAAGGAAGGAAGAAGGGGAGGGAGAAGGGAGGGAGGGAAAGGAAAAGGAGGAAGGAGAGAAGGAAGGAAGAAGCGAAGGAAGGAAAGAGAGAAGGGAGGAAAAGTAGAGGCTGTCTCCTACAACTGGCATGTTTCTGGCTTTAAGTCCTGCAGCAGCTGAAGCAAACATGAAGCCAGAGGGCTCCTTGGATCCAGCAGGAATTCTCTCAGCCCTGGAGACAGCTCCTCAAGCAGAGATCAGAAGTCTAGAACAACACAGGTGCTTTGATCTGCCTCTGCTAAGATGGAAACTTTCCTGAAGGCTTGGCAGGAGGTAGACACCTCCAGACCAGCGCAGCTTCACTGGAAAGAGAAACGTCATGAAGATGAAGAGAGGTAGCTTGAAACGGCATGTTTCAGCAAGGAAACAAAGGCAGAGAGAGCATGGAAGGTGGCTGGCGACACCATGCTGGTGCAGGGTGAGACGAGGAGCTGCCAGGGGCAGCTGGTGGGCCCGAGGGAGCCCTCTCCCGAGGTTAGGAGGAGCAGGATGACAGAGCCCGACAGGGAGTTCAGAATGGGAGGACGTGGTTCAGGCCTCCATGTCAAGTGGACAAACCATGAGAAGGGGAATGTGACAGCAGGGAGGACTCTGTGTGTGCATGCGGGTGCATGTGCATGTGTGAGTGTGTTTAATTTAAACTTGAACAAAGGAAAGCAGGGATGGCACCACTAACATCAGACGAGGCCTACACAGTAAGTGTGGTCCAGAGGCTCACTGTATCATGACACCAACAAACGCTAAAACAGCAGCACCAGTATTCAGCTCTCGAGCATTTTCTGCGAGCCAGGCACTGTGCTTCCTGTGCCCCATGTGTGCGCTTCCCTCCACACAAAAGCCCCCTCAGTGGACAAGGCTCTAAGCCCCATTGTACAGATGAGGAAACTGAGGCAGGGAAGTTCCATAGCAGCCCTGGGTGGGACAGGGGACCCCAGCAGCCCCGCTCCAGAGGCCACACTCACGTCATCACAGAAAGGCTCAGTGAATCCTGACATTCTTTTTCCTCACACTTTCATAGACCAAACTACAAAACTCATTTTTAAATGTTAGAGATAAAAGGAGAAAAGATATGACGTTTTAATTCACTAATACTCATTTATGGAATATTAAGTAAGCAAAAAATAAGCACAGAGGATATGAACTACATCACTGAGAAGATAGAATTAATACATAAGCATTTATCATTTTACCCAACAAACAGAGAATGTGCCATTGGTGGGAGGTTCAGGGAACATCTTTAAAAGCTGATCATATCATCATTCATGGTAAATATGCCAAAAACACTTTTTGAACAGATCTTTTAGAGACCACAGTCTTGACCACGATATAATAAAGCTAGAAATACTTTCTAAAAATAGAAAGGAAATTGGAGATTTAAAACTACTCTCCTAAATAACATCTAGGTCAAGGAGGAAATCAAGTACACAGTAACAGATAACCCAGAAACAATGAAAATCAAACCCACATATCAAAACCCGTAGGACGGTCCTCGCCAGCCTCAGAGGCTCGCCCATAACTTTAAACGTGTTTATTGTCAAACCAGCTCACACACACAAAGAGAACATGAACAGATGAGGCTTTCAACCTCGGATTTTTAAGAAAAGAACAAACCCAAAGGAGAATAGGAGAAAGAAAATCATAAAGATAAAAGCAGATAAATAAATTAGAGAACATGAAAGCAGTGAAAATAACAAATAAATACCAGACCTGGTTCTTTGAAAATATACTAATAAAATAGAAAAACTTCCTGCAAATCTAATGAAAACAAAATTGTAAATGTGAAGGTCTTTCCACTTCAATTTCAGGGCTCTTTACTTTTTTAAATGCAGACAGACTATTATAATAAGAGAAAAAATCTCCAGGTAGGCTGTGGGGAGTGGAATGGGGGCTGACCCACACAGCAGATGTCCCTCTCATGGTGGCACCTGCAGAACTGGGGACGTGAAGTTCTCCAGATTCTCCTCTTTGGGATCTTAGGAGTCCGCCACGTAAAGGGGAGCATCCTTACTCTTAGGAGACATCTGAGGCTAGACCGTCCTTCAAGAGGTCCCAAGCACATAGAACGGGCTGTCCTAGTGGCCTCCTAGGCCCATTTCACAGATATGAATATCAGGCTCAGCCAAGCTAAGCGCTACAGAAAGGCTCTCTGCGTTGGCCACCTGGTGACCATGCTCACATGGTTCTCTCCCGCTAGAATGGCCTCCCACCCATCTTCCATGTCATCTCTGTTCTTAATCTTCTTTTCTGATGAATCTTTCTAAGCAGGGGGCAGAGGTCTTAGTGGATTCACGTAGACCACTGGCAACTTTTATCAGTGACAAACCACTCCAAGCTCCCTGGTGGCAACTTCCTCGGAAGTCGCAGAGGCCTGAATGTGAGAAGTTCCGCACGGCCCCTGCCCTGGCCAGAGCCTGTACTCCGCTGACCCCTCAGAACCCCTGTCTCCACTGGGGCCACTTCCCCCTACATCCTCACCAACACAGCCCTTCTCACAAAGTAAGACTGTGTCATTCATCATCGGTGGGCTCTATGGGTTAGGTGAGTTCACAGCCCACAGTTACCACAATAACAGCGCAAAGTAGCTAAGTGGAGAGCTTATTCTAATGGCCAAGTTTGTTTTAATGCTCTCACAAATTACTTTAGTCTTGAACTGGTCACCTCATTAACTTAACATTTTCACATAATTGAGGACATTTTATGGGGGAATCAGTTGCTAAGATCATATCATTCACAATTTGCAAGCAATAAGAACCCCACTCAAACTGGTTTAGCAAAACAAAAAGCAGTGAATCCCTTCCCGTGGGGCCTGGCTGGCTCTGGCCGCAGCTGATTGGTTCTGCTTTCCTTAGTGTGGCCACAACCCCAGGTGGGTCCCCATCACACTTGCAAGACAGGCAGCTCTGACCCACATGCAGCCAGCTGGGAACCTCACCACTTCCAGCAGCGTCCTGAGGTCAGCTGGCACTGGGCCACTGGGCCTGCCAGGCCTAGGGGACGCAGGTGTCATCCCCCACACGCCACACAGACTGACTTTGTTCTCCAAAGGAAAGCTGAAGGGGATTGTGCTACTGGCAAAACAACAGACGCCCAGGACAGCATGTTTGCAAATCTGGAGATTCATGAAGGTCTCTGGGTGATCAAAACCCACTCTTCAAAGAAGCAGGCTGCAGGATTTAGGGTGTCCCCTTGTGATGTCTGTTACTTACTTTCAAAGAGTTCTGCAAAGAGAAAATGCATAAAGAGAGGAAGAGAGATGAAGCAACTACACAAAAATTTTAACCATTATTGAATCCAGGTGCAAGTCATTCCAATTTCTTCCAATTAGTCCCTCCATTTTTCTCTGTTTTAAATGTTTTCATAAGCAAAATGGCAGAATAGTTACCAGCTAAATTGTTTTCAAACAATAAGAAAATAATGCACATTTGGCTGATAAATGTAAGGTTTATTTGCATCAACCCAAGGCCCCCTTCCCCTGGGTGGTAAGAAAGTGTCCTCTTGCTGGAGCTTGCTACACTGAGGGTCCTAGCAGATAGGCCCCTCGGAAGACAGCCCAGCTAAGAAAGTCTCTGTGCTGGGCCCTGGGACTGTCCTTGAGTGGGAGCTCTTTGCATACCAGCCAACCTCTGAATGGCATAGACTCAGCTCAGAACAGACCCAGCCTGGTCTGGGGGCTCAAGGCAGCTCCGCTTTTGGTCTGCAGCACCTGGCCCCTGGAAGCCAGGCCGACACAAGAAGCATCTTCAGGAAGAGGACAAGGCGTTGCAGCTGCCAAGCTCTACTCCCACTGCACCAACCAGGGTCCAGGCCTGACTCTCCCACCCTCAATGATCTGCCAGACAAGGGAGGAGTTCTCTCCTGGATATTTATGTCAGCCCAGGAAGCCGGAAGGAAAAGACCTCTTCACAATGAGACAAGCTCCTTCTAACAACAGAAAGTGGGTGTGGAGGGGACTTCTACTGTCCAGGAAATGAAGAACAATATGAATGACATATAAAGTAATATATTTTGAGCTGACCCATGAATACTCAGATTCCGCCAATGCTTCTTTTGATAAAGAAGGGCCAGGCATCAAAAGGAAGCAGCGTGTAGATAACACCGGGGACAACTCCCAGCCACACGGTCTTCACTGGGTGACCTCGGACAATCATATAACTTCCTCTGGCCTCCGTGTGCTCATCCATACGATGGGAATAATAGTACCTCCCAACAGGGTTGTTGTCATGATTCCACACTTCTTCAAGGGTCCCCAAGTTACAGAATGGACTGTAGACCACGGTTCAATGAACTGTACCTCTGTTGGAAACCATGGGCCAATGGCATCCTATGCCGGTCCTAGCCCTTGTCCACTGGAACAATTCTGCATCCCCTCTGAGACTGAGGCTGCTCCCTGCAGCCTCACTCCTGGAACTCGTGGGTGTGTTCGTTGAGCTCTTTGGAGTTCCTGGGAAGAGACACATCCAGGTGACCTAGAGAGCTCTGTGCAGTGTCACATGGGGCCCCTTGGAGTCCAAGACATAATGACCCCAGGGTTCACAGTATGGCCAGGCCAGGCCTGGACTAATACCATTGCAGAATTATCTGCAGCTCAGAAAGCCCTAGTTAGGGCAGGCAAGTTCAAGCTAAAATTCCCTGCAGTGGGAAAGGACACACACACACACACACACACACACACACAGAAAAACAAAAACCACAGTTAGCAGAACCTTAAGAAACACAATACCTGCTCACATCCATAAGGTATTTTACCGTCTTTCGAGCCCCTGCATGGTCATAGTCTTATCTGAGTCTCACACCAGTCCTGTAGGGCTTTACTGTTGAGAAATGGGTCTAGCTCCAGCTCCCCACTGTCACCAGGAAGCACAGATGGCTTCCGAATCTCCCCACACATGCTTGCCATCAGGGGACTTTTAATCAGTTCAGAAACGCCATCCCCCTGCCACCCGCTGTGGCTGCTGTGATCTTAGTCCCTGCAGAGGCTCCCAGCTCTCTTCTGCAGGCATCTTGTGCCTCTGCCTGCAGCCTGGAGGCTCCAGGAAACTGCAGGGTGGCCCGAGAGATGCTGGAGCTCCGAGGTCTATTTTGCAGGGGTCGGCAAACTACCACCCGCAGGCCAAATGCCCCACCACCGATTCCTGTACAGCATACAAGCTAAGAATGGGTTTTCCTTTTTTCTTAAGTTGGGAAAAAGTCAGGCCGGGCACAGTGGCTCACACCTGTAATCCCAACACTTTGGGAGGCTGAGGCAGGCGGATCACGAGGTCAGAAATTGGAGATAATCTTGACTAACATGGTGAAACCCATCTCTACTAATAATATGAAAAAGAATTAGCTGGGCGTGATAGCATGTGCCTGTAATCCCATCTACTTGGGAGGCTGAGGCAGGAGAATCACTTGAACCCAGGAAGCAGAGTGCAGTGAGCCGAGATCGCGCCACTGCGCTCCAGCCTGAGTGACAGAGCAAGACTCCATCTCAAAAAAAAAAAAAAAAAATCAAAAAAAGAATAATATTTTGTGGCCCAAGACAATTACATTGAATCCAAATTTTGATGTCCATAAATAAACTATTCTTGGCACCCAACCACACCTGTTTGCTCACATGGCGTCTACAATTGCTTCCACACTACCACTATCACAGCAGGACTGTGACAGCAACCATATGGCCTGCACCACCAAAACTGCTATCTGTCCCTTTACGGAAAAGCTTGGCGGACCTCAGCTTTAGTGCCCCTGTCCTTCACCCCTCTTTGTATCGCCTGGAGGCAGAGCACATTTTCTACCCCCTCAAGGCTGGGTTTGATTTGCTTTGGCCAAAGGTGTGTCAGCAGACACGAATGTGAGCAGAAGCCTTAAACATGAGTGTCTGGCTGGCTCTGCTATTGTGCATGAGAAGATCATACCTCTGAAGCCACTACTCTAAGGAAGATCAAAGACAGAAAGCTGGGGGTGCAGCCCCAAGCTCAAGTGTTGGGGTCCAGCCACGCCAAGCCCAGCCTCAGCCTCTGAATGCCTGCTGACCGGGCAAATGTGAGAGAAGAAGAAACGCCATTGTTGTAGGCCACTGAGTCTCATGGTGGTTTGTTAAACAGCATTACTGTGGCAATAGCTTGCTGAGGCCATGTCTGGAATGTTCTTCCCTAAGTACCCACAGAGCACTCCTTGGCTCTGGCATCTCTGCTCAGCTCTTCCTGCTCAGCGAGGTCCTGCCCCACCACCTGCTCTCCAGGGCAGCCTCCTCCCCCTGGGCACTCCCAACTCCCATTCCCGCTTTATCGCCTTCTTCCACGCTGTGTCATTTTCTTTTTATGTCATTTCTTCTCTCTCTTCCCCTCTAGACTGTGAACTCTGTGGGCCAGGCATTCGTGTGTTCCGTTCACTGCTAGGCCGTTCCCCATCCTGTGTCTCCTGTCCTTCCCAGCATGCTCAGTGCACTCAGCCCTGCCTGGCCTGTCCAGCCCCACCTATGACCTCTCAGCCCTCCTGGCCCCACCCCGGCCCTGCCCCCTGTGCTTCTGCCACACTGGTCTCCTCGCTGTTCCTCAACAGGCGCAGCAGGCCCAGGCCTTTGCATCAGCTGTTCCCTTGGCCTGAAATGCCTGAAACACCTTTCCCCTAGATTGCCCCAAGACTCGACTCCTCACTTTCCTACCTTCCCCAGCACCTGATTCTAGACTGCAGCTCTTCCTGCCCCCACCCCATGGTGCCTGTCCCTCCCCAGCTCCATTTTTCTCCTCAGCTCTTGGTGCCTTCTTGCATACCCTGCATCCACCTGCGTCTGCCTCGGCCCAGGCATGCCAGCTCCTGAGGGCAGGGATTGTGTCTGCCTTATTTGCTGCTGTGCCCCCAGACCTTGAACAATGCCTGACACACAGTAGGTGCTCAGTAAAAACTCACTGAGTCAAGAGGAGGGAGGGAGGAAGAGGGGCCCAGGAGAAGGTGCATGGATTGCTGGGAGCCTGCGTGAAGAAGGTAAACACTCAGGAGCTGGGATTTAGGAAACTGCACCCCAGAGGCTCAGGCTCTTCTGGGCCCCTAATGGGCCTACGCTTCAGGGCTCAGCTTTAGCACTCCACTGGGCCTTATCTCTCCACACGGAACATCCTGAGGCCTCCACTGACTAAGCTCAGCTGCAGGGGATTTTGTTCCGCCAGAGCAGAAATGAGAAAGCTCTGCGGGTTTTGCACACCAGTGACAGACTCCAGCACCTCAGGCCTGTGGTGTGAGTGTGCTGCGGAGGGAGGAGGCCAGGCCTTGTGAGGAAGTCAGGAACCCAGGTTGCTGGAGGGGGCCTTGCCACAGCCCACAGCCCGTAGCCCGCAAGGAGTAGTCCCTGAGACCCCCAAACCGCTCCCTATCAGAAACTCTCATGGAGACGAAAGGTGGAGTGGCAGGAGGGGCAGACCCGCGACTTTCCCTCTGCGCCTCTGTTTCCTCATCTGTAACATGGGACAATGAGGAGCCGGGAGGACTCCCCGGGAGCGAAACCCAGCTAACACCCAGGGGTCACTACCCGGCATGGCTCTGAATGCTTTCTGTGCATCACTCACCCAGGGCCCAGCAACGCTGTGAAGGAAGTAGTGTTAGTGCCCTCCACAGATGAGGAAGCTGAGGCACAGAAAGATCTAGTGACCTGCCCAAGACCCCACAGTTAGGACGCAGAGCTGGTCCAGGGTCCTGTCTTCTCCAATCTGCTGTGCACCACCCCTGCTATGTAAGTCGAGCCCCTAGAACACAGGGATGAAAGCAACAGAAGGAATATGGCCCAATGACAGAGAGGATGCTAGGAGGACTTCTGTCCCTGCTAAGGACCGGCTCTGGCTTGTGCCTGGCTCAGCCAAGCTCTGATGCTATTCTGAGCACAGCCCTGGACTTCTGGACACCTGAAGAAACAAAGCAGGCAGAGTTCCACTTCACCCATCTGAGAGTTTTGTGGGTCAGTTCAACAGCCCCCTGAGCCCTGGTGGCAGAGATTAGCTAATTGTTCAGCAACTCACTACCCTTTCCTCTGGGGCCAGGAGGAATACTTGGGCATCATTCCTAGCCCTCCTTGCCCTGGGGTGTGGCCATGTGGCTGAGTTCTGTCCAGTCAGTGAATGTGGTGAAAGTGATGCTCACACACTTGGATCACACACTGGACCATGACGCCTTCGGTGCGATCCTCCACACGTTTTCTTCCCGTATCTGCCAGTCAGATGTAAACACCTAGAGTGACTTATAAGCCCCATGTTGACGGTGGCAAAACCTCCATCATCCTGGGTCTCTGAATGACTGTATGGAGCCCCTATCTCAGTCACAATGAAACTTTGCATGAGTGAGAAATAGCATCATCTATTGTGTGACGCCACTGAGATTTGGGGTTGTCTTTTTTCTACAGCCACTAGGGCTGCCCTATCACACCCGTGTTCCTTATCTTTAACATAGGGATAATAATTTGGATCTTCAAGTTGTTAGGTGGGTTAAATTAAATGTGATAAAGTGTCAGGATGCAGGGAATACTCAGCAAACATTGATTTAGTGTTTGCTGAATGTTTGGACAAGCCCATGGGTGTTTGGCTAGTGTATTAGGTAGGACTGCTTTTTGCTATAAATGACAAGATGCTGGGTGACCAGTTGTTTAAACCACAAGGATGTGTGCGGCTTACTCAGCAGACCCTCTGGAAGTAGGCAGTCTGGAGTTCCTTCCTTGGCCCGGTGATGACAGGTCCTTCCCTCCAATGCCCTTGGCCACTGTCAGCATGCCGGCCTCTCACTCTTGCACTTGTCCCTCTGTGGTCCCTGAAGCTGCAGGCACAAAGAAGGGAAGCACCAGAGGGAAATGCTTTCTCCTTGAGAGGCTCCATCTCTTTCTTCATCTGGAAGCAAACTTTTCCCCAAAGCCCCCAGGTGATATGGCCTTTCCTCTCATTAACCAGCAGCAGGTCCCTTATCCATTTCACCTGCAAGGGAACATGAATTGGCTCCTGTTGGAAAACTGAAGCATCTGCCAGAGTTGGGAAGAAACATGGAAGGTGGTCAGGGCCTAGAGAGTAGCCGCACATGTCAGAGATTAAAAAACTGAGCAACTCTGACCAGGAAGGGGCAGCAGCTACTGAGATAAGGGAGCCCTGGGCCCAGGAAAGACTGGGGCTGATGGAGGGGTGGGGACCAGGCAAGAGGCCAAGTTCACATGCATGGCCAGGGGACCCACAGCAGTGGTGGAGCTGCAAGAGAGGACGTCAGTGACCACAAAGGCCCTAGCTCACCTGTCAAGCGTGGTGCAGGGTTTTCTTTGTGCATCGGTCTGAATTACTTCCATTGCAAACAACAGATTCCCACTCAAACTGGTCTGAGCCTTAAAGATGATGAGTGGTCTCAAAAACTGAAAATTCTACAGCAGATCTGATGAAGCTAGACCCAGGGCTCAGGATGTCGTCAGGGCTCAGCCTCTCTGCATGTCTGCTTTGATTTCCTCTAAGCTGGCACCACCTCAAAAAAAAACCTTTCCTCTGGGGAGGTGGCAAAGACAACTTCCAGCAGCTCCAAGCTCCCTTCCTTAGCTTCGTGACCCCATGGGGA
Source organism: Papio anubis (assembly GCF_008728515.1). Lineage (NCBI taxonomy): Eukaryota > Metazoa > Chordata > Mammalia > Primates > Cercopithecidae > Papio > Papio anubis. The sequence goes on from NC_044977.1 coordinate 46,927,268, forward strand.
AAAGGACTCTCCTGGTGGTTTCAGCAAAAATCCTGGGGTTTACTCTGATTGGCCAATGTGGTCACGTGTGCAGCTCTGAGGTGTGGGCGGCATCAGTGTCTAGCTGGAAAATAATCATTTAATCACAGGCTTCAGGAGCCAGGACCCTGTGTCCGTCCTGCCCATGCCAGCCCCAGGAACGTCAGAGCCTCCACTGAGGCACCTCAGAGAGGTGAGTGTACAGGGGACATTAAGGCCTCCCCTGAGCCAGGACTGGCTGCAGCTCACAGGCCACTGGACTGAGGGGCAGGGAAGCCATGGCAAAGGGCTGGCTCCTGCCATAGGCAATAGCATCAATGCAGGAGACGAGGCCGGCCACAGTGGGGGCTACAGGCCAGCAGTTCCAGTCTGCAGACCCCACATGGAAGGATAAAAAGCTGGACCTCTCAGCATCTGTTGCCAGACCTGCCTGGGGGCTCTTGTGCAATGGATGACCACAGCCACCAACCTTACCTTGATGGCTTCCAAAAGAGGGAGGCTCACTACCTCTTCTCTGCGTTACCATAACTGATTTAGATGGTATCTCAAGCAATGTGGAGACATTCAACCGCTGACCTTCCCCCCAAATCAGCTCCTCTGAGACGTCCCCATTTCAGTATATACTAGCTCCATTCTCCAGTCGCTGAGGTCAGTCTCTCTCTCTCTCCCTCTCTCTCTCTCTCACAAACACACACACACACACACACACACACACACACACACACACCCCTAACCCATACACACATCTTGTTGGCTCCACTTCCAGATTCGTGCAGACTCCATCCAGAATTCTCCCCACCCTCCTGCTGCAACCCTGACTGCGGCCCCCGCACCTCTGGCCTGGACAATTGTAGCAGCCACCCCTCTGGTCTCCCTGCCGCCATTCCTGACCTTCCTATCAACAGCCAGAGTGAGGCTTCTACATGCCTGTCAGATGGTGTCTCTGCTCAGCCCCCACCGTGTCTCCCCATCTCACATGTAATTCAATGGCCAAGAGGATCCTATGTGACCCGAACCAACCCCCTCCACTGACCTCCTCCACACAGATTTCTGTGCTATTTCTCGAACGTGCAACAAACACTCTTGCCCCAGGACCCTTGCACCTTCTGCCTGACTGCTCTGCCACACCACTCCTTCACCTGTGCGTAGCTGGCTCCTTTTTGGCACCCAGTCCCCATCCCTACCCTCTCCTCACGTCTCCCCTCCCTTGCCACCAGATAGCACACAGGATTGACTTCCACAATCACAGGGACTTAGAGGAAGGGAGTGAAAGGGGAAAATTGAAAGACTGAGCATGTACCCAATATAGTCAGAGAGCATACACACACACACATACACGTGGGTACACACACACACAAGTACATACGAGTATACACACAGGAGTACACACACACAAGTACACACACAAACACACATAAGTACACACACAAGTATACACACGTAAGTACGAACACACACGAGTACACACACACACAAGTACACACACACAAGTATACACAACATGAGTATACACTCACACAAACACACATGAGTACACACACATAAGTATACACACACACACACACAGAGCAAAGTAGGCAGCTGTGGGGAAGTCGGATCTGTTTTGTGTGTCTAAGCTGTAATGCCAGTAAGTCTGTGATTTTGCTTCAAATGTTTCCATCTCCCTGGCCACAGTGATTGGTCTGCCCCAAACTGGCCACTCAGAGCCACTCCCCAAGATGTTTGAGTTTACAAACAGAAGATGGGAACCAGGGAGCTGCAGGTGCCACCATTCCAGGGCCACAGAAGAAGCTAGCCTGAGAGAATGTCGCCAACATGCAGAGACACGTGGGAATCCAACGGGAAGAGTAAGGAAGCATCCCGGCCCAGGTATCTTTTGGCAGCCGACCCCTGGCCTTCCTAGTTGGGCTGAACGCACCCACACATTCTCCTCATTGCCTGAGCAGTCCATTGTGGGTTTCTGGCTCTTGGAACAAAATGATTCCAACCAATCAGGCCCTGCATACACTGTGTGCTGGAGATTGTACTCAGCCCCGGGCCTCAGAGGAGAGAGGATTCAGACAAAGCCAAGAGAGTAGGAGAGCTGGGTCCCAATGGACAGGGAGAAGTCCCCATGTAGACAGGAGGGGGGGATGCATCCTGGTCAGAGAGCACGGCACTCAGGGCACAAGTGAGTCCCCCAAGAGCTGGAAAACAGGAACCTAGGAAGAGAGGAGACGAATAATTGATCCAGATGGGAAAGACACCATTCTGAGGATCCTATGATGGGGCGCTGTGGGGGATGACCCTCAAAAGAGAAGAGGGGCAGAGGAAAAGGAAGGAATATGGCAGCCAGACCTACCCAAGCCCTGACTCAGCCCCTGATTTGCCACGAAGCCCTGGGCAGGCTGCTTTGGCCATCTGAGGCTCAGTGTTCCCATCTGTGAAATGAAATCAGAAATCAAATGAGATTAGGGATAAGAAAAGTGCTTGGTAAATGCTGTTCAGCCTACTCACTTGAGGGCAAGGGGTTGTTGCAAGCAAGATAATGGTGCGGGAGACCCAAGGCATGCTGCCTCCCTCCTCTGGTCTCAGAGTCCTCAACTGCCTGCTCTGCTGTTGTCAGCAAATATGTATCACATGCACTGTGCCAGAGATATCAGACAAGGTCCCTGTCCTCAGTGGGCTTACACTGCAGGTGATAAGTAAGTAGAAGCAGACACAAATAAAGAACTAGGGTGATTCAGGCCATGGTAAGTGCTAAGTAGAAAATAAATCTGGGCAAGGGCTCCAGAGTGACAGGGAGGTGAGCCCCATCCGGGTGGTCAGGGAAGGCCTTTCGAACGTGGTGGCCTTTGAGCTGAGACCTGAATGGAGCAAGAGAGTGAGTGGGTGTGGGAAACTGAGATCCATGACCACCAGTGCCCTAGCAGACAACTGAGCTCCTGGGGCATCCCAGTGTCTGGGCTGCACACCGAAGACAGGGAAATGACGATGCCCCAATCCCACAGGAACACACTGGTGAGTGGACATTAGGTAAGCAGATTATTGGAAGTCACAGTGTTGCTGTCATAGAGAGAGGGGCAGCAAGAAGCCCCATGGGCCAGTGGGAGCCCAGGGCAGGAGGAACCTCACCCAGTCTATGAGGGAGGGCTTCCTGGAAGAGGTGAGGAAGTATGCTCTGGAGGACAGAGGAAAGAGCAGGAGCAAGAATCAGGAGGCGACAACTGGAATGAACTCCACAGGGACAGCCACATTCATTCTGGCTGTGGACTGAACTGTGTCCCCATCAGATGTCATATGTTGAAGCCCTTGCTCCCACTGTGACTGCATTTGGAGACTGGGTCTATCAGGAGATAATGAAGGTTAAATGAGGTCATGGGATGGGCCCCGATCCCATAGGATTCGTGTTCTCCTAAGAAGAGGCACCATGGTGGTATGCGCCTGTGGTCCCAGCTACTCAGGAAGCTGAGGTGGGAGGATCCCTTGAGCCCAGTAGCTCAAGGTTGCAGTGAGCTATGATGGCGCCACTGCATTCCAGCCTGGGCAACAGAGCAAGAGCTCGTCTCTAAACAAAAAAAGAATGAGAAGAAGAAACACCAGAAAATTCACTCTCTTGCTCTTTAACCATGCACAAGTAAGAGGTCACGTAGAGACACAGCAAGAAAGCAGCTGTCTGCAGCCAGGAAGAGAGCCCTCAGCAGAACCTGCACCTGCCAGCACCCTGAGCTCAGACTCCCAGTCTCCAGAACTATCAGAAGTAAACGTCTGTTGTTGAAGCTGCCCAGTCTATGACAGCTTGAGCAGACTGACATCCTCACACCACCACCCAGAAGGAGCAGCTCTTTGTATCCCCACTTTACAGATGGGGAAACCAAGGCCCAGAGATAATACGTGACTTGCCTGTGATCCCACAGCTGTAAGTCAGAGTTAAGACTGGAGCCCAGGCCACCTCCCTCCGCCATCCACACCTGACATTCCCACACTGCGCTTCCTGCACGGTGGACAGTGCCTGCCTGCTCACAACTGGGACCACTACCTCCTCTGCTTTCTCTGTAGCTCTAGCCCTAACTCATGGGAGGAGCAGCAGGGCCATATTTGAGTTTCAGAGCACTGCTTAGGGGGTCAGAAGGCAGGGGCAGATTCTTCCGGAAGAGGTCGGAGGTTTCCCAGCCAGAGCAAAACTGGGATGAGAACCTGGGGTTCCTCCCACCTCTCTCCCAGACCTGTGACTGTCCCTCCCTTGGGGAGCTGGAGAGCTAGCCCGAAGGCGCCTGCTCCATGGGAGGACCTACCCCTAAGCCTGGATGCCTCATCTCCTGCAGCTTTGGAATTCTAGCCCCTACCTCCACCATGCCTTCCTCTCATGGGCCCCCATCTCTCCCCAGCCTATCCAGCTCCTGACAACCAGCCCTAAAACCTCCTTAACTGAGGGTCTATGTCTGCTGGGGTGTTTGGTTAGAAGGCATTTAAGCAAATCAGAGGGGATCCTCAAGGGAGCCTCAGTCCCTCCCCAGGGCTCCTCCTAGCCTACTCAGCAAAGGGGCATTAAAACAACTCTTTAAAGACTTAGCTGGTGCAGTGGCACACACCTGTGGTCCCAGCTACTCAGGAGGCTGAGGCAGGATGATGGCTTGAGCCCAAGAGGTCAAGGCTACAGTGAGCTAGGATTGCACCATTGTGCTCCAGCCTGGGCAACAGAGCAAGACCCTGTCTCTGAAAAGAAAAAGAAAAAATTTAATCAGAAAACTAAAACAACTCTAATGTCCACTGACAGATACATGGATAAACAAAATGTGGTGAGCCTGTGTGTGTGTGTGTGTGTGTGTGTCTACATATACACATATACAGTAGAATATGATCCAGCCTTAATAAGGAAGGAAATTCCGACCCATGCTACGACATGGATGAATACCACAGACACTAGTCTAGATGAAACTAGCCAGTCACAGAAGGACACATACTATGCTTCCAGCATATGAGGTCCTTAGAGCAGTCGCAATCCTAGAGACAGAGTAGAATGGTGGTCTCCAGGGGCTGGGGGTGGGGGATGGGGAGTTAGTGTTTCATGGGGACAGAGGTTCAGTTTGGGAAGATGAAAGAGTTTTGGCTGGGCACAGTGGCTCATGCCTGTAATCCCAACAATTTAGGAGGCTGAGGCAGGTGGATCACTTTTTGGTCAGGAGTTCGAGTCCAGCCTGGCCAAAATGGGGAAACCCCATCTCTACTAAAACTACAAAAAATTAGCCAGGCATGGTGGTGGGTGCCTGTAATCCTAGTTACTTGGAAGGCTAAGGCAGGAGAATTGCTTGAATCCGAGAGGCAGAGGTTGCAGTGAACAGAGATTGCGCCACTGCACTCCAGCCTGGGTGACAGAACAAGACTCTGTCTCAAAGAAAAAAAAAAAGTTCTGTGGATAGATGGTGGTGATGGTAGCACAACAATGGGAATATACTTAATGCTACTGAATTGTACATGTAAAACTGGTTAAGATCACCAATTTTATGTTATGTATTTTTTACTACAATAGAAAAATGCAAAAGTAAAACCCAGCCCTGACTCCAGGCAAGGGTGGGAGGAAAGGAACTGGGCTTATGGGAGCATTAGGGATAGTTGGGACTGGGTGGGTGGTCCCAGGCCCAAACTAGTGAAGGGATCCCACTTCCCTGCTGAGTGAAAAGGGTGAAGACTTGAGAGTGCTGTGAGCTGCAAAGAGACTGGGTTCTAGAAGGGAGAGGAGTCCATGCACGCAGACCGCAGGGGGACCTGGGCCTGTCACTTCCCCTCTGAGCCTGGTCAAACACGGGAGTCAACATTTACTGGGCAGCCTCCAAGGGCCAGACAGAGCACTCTGTGCTGTGATGCTCGGCGAGTCTCATCCCCACAGGAACCTGAGAGGTGGGAACTGTCACAATCCCCACTTCACAGAAGAGGAAGCCAAGGATCTGAGAGGTGAAATGACCTGCTCAGTTTACACAGCAGAAATTTGGGAAGGCTGAGAGTCAGTCTGGTATCCATACTGTTCACTGTTCTGTTCTGCCTCCCAGGCTGGAAGCTTCCAGCAGTGGAGGGCCTGAAGGCTGGTTCCAGGGCACAAACCAGCATGTAGCCTTAATGTCCCCTCAGAAATATGGACCACAGAGACACATGACAAGCTGAGCATCACTTCCTGCCACTGGGGAGTGAGCGGGGGACCTAGCCCAATGCAGCAACCTTGCAGTGAAACTGCCCTGGGAGTGGCCCGCACTACCTGGGTGGCCCCAACTTCTCCATCTGTGCTTCTTGGCCTGCCTCCCTGGCCACAGTTGATTGACCTATGTCCAACTGACCCATGTTGGACCAATCAGAGTCCTTCCCTGGGTTTTCACACTGTAGCTGAAGGAGCCATTCGACCATCTTTAATGGTAGGAGTTGTGAACAATGGGAGACAGTAGAACCTGCATGAGGAGGCACTGAAGCTGGTGTTCAGGAGAAGCAAAGACAAAAAGAACTAGTATTATTGGGGTTTGATTGTAGATAAATTGAAACCCCAAATTACATGGCTTGAACAAGATGGAATTAATTCTTCTCTGAGGTAGATGGTCCCAGGCTGGTATGGCATCAGAACTGTGTTAGTCCATTTTGCATTGCTACAAAGGAATACCCGAGACTGGGTAATTTATAAAGAAAAGAGGTTTATTTGGCTCACAGTTCTGCAGGCTGTACAAGCATGGCACTAGCATCAGCTCAGTTTCTGGTAAGGCCTCAGGGAACTTATAATCATGGCAAAGGTGACAGGAAACAGGGTTTCATATGGCAAGAGAGGGAGCAAAACAGATGCCAAGATCTTTTAAACAACCAGTTCTCACATGAACTAACAGAGTGAGAACTCACCACCAAGGAGATGGCACTAAGCCGTTCATGAGGGATCCACCCCCTTTACCCAACACGTCTCTCTAAGCCCCACCTACAACATTAAGGATCATATTTCAACATGAGATTTGGAGGGACACACATCCAAACCATATTATTTTGCCCTTGGCCCCCCAAATCTCATGTCCTTCTCACACTGTAAAATACAGTCATCCATTCCCAATAATTTCCAAAAGTCTTAACTCATTCCAGCATCAACTCAAAAGTCCAAAGTCTCATTTGAGATTCAAGGCAAGTTCCTTATACCTATGAACCTATAAAATCAAAATTAAGTTATTTACTTCCAAGATGCAATGGTGGTACAGGTATTGGGTAAATATTTCCATTCCAAAAGGGAGAAATCAGCCAAAAGAAAGCAGCAACAGGTCCCATGCAAACCTGAAACCCAGAAGAGGAGACATTCAACCTTAAAGCTCCAAAACAATCCTGACTCCATATCCTGCATCCTGGGCACAGTGGTGCAAGGGATAGGCTCTTAAGACCTTGGACTGTTCCACCCCTGTGGCTTTGTAGAGTACAGCTCCCATGGCTTCTCTCTTGAGTTGGAGTTGAGTACCTGTGGCTTTTCCAGGCTCAGGGTGCAAGCTGCCAGTGGCTCTAGAATTTTCAGGTCTGGAGGGTGGTAGCCTCTGTCAGGCCTCTGAGCCAAAGCTAAGCCATCATATACCCCTGTGACCTGCATGTACACATCCAGATGGCCAGTTCCTGCCTTAACTGATGACATTACACCACAAAAGAAGTGAAAATGGTCTGTTCCTGCCCTAACTGATGACATTACCTTGTGAAATTCCTTTTCCTGGCTCATTCTGGCTCAAAAGCTCCCCCACTGAGCACCTTGTGACCCCCCCACCCCTGCCCGCCAGAGAACAACCCCCTTTGACTGTAATTTTCCTTTACCTACCCAAATCCTATAAAATGGCCCCACCCCTATCTCCCTTCGCTGACTCTCTTTTCGGACTCAGCCCGCCTGCACCCAAGTCATGAAAAAGCTTTATTGCTCACACAAAACCTGTTTGGTGGCCTCTTCACACGGATGTGCATGACAGCCTCCTTCCCACAGCTCCACTAGATAGCCCCCAATGCAGACTCTGTGTAGGGGCTCCAACCCCACATTTCCCCCTTGGTACTTGCCATGTAGGGGCTCTTTGCAGGGGTTCCTATGTAAGGGCACTCCCATACAGGGGCTCCCTGCAGTAGGCTTCTGTTTGGGCACCCAGGCTTTCTGATACATCCTCTGAAATCTAGGTGGAAGCTGCCAAGCCTTCTTCACTCTTGCATTCTGAAAGCCTGAAGACTTAACACACCATGTGGAAGTCACCAAGGCTACAGCTTGCACCCTCTGAAGCAATGGCCCAAGCTGTACTTGGAGCCCTTTGAACCATGACTTGAGCTGCAGCAGACAGGATGTGGGGTGCAGTGTCCCCAGGCTGTGCGAAGCAGTAGGGCCCTGGGTCTGGCACTTGAAACTGCTCTTTCCTCCTAGGCCTCTGGGCCTGGGATGGGTGACTCTGGGCCTGGGTTGGGTGAGGATGCCTCAAACATCTCAGAAATGCCTTAAAGGCCTTTTGCCCATTGTCTTGAATATTAGCACTTGGCTCCCTTTTAGTCATGCAAATCTCTCTAGCAAGTGGTTGCTCTTCAGTCCACTTCAATTCCTCTCCTTAAAAATGTGCTTTCCTTCTCTACTATATGGCCAGGCTACAAACTTTTCAATTTTTTATACTCTGCTTCCCTTGTAATTGCTCTTCAGCCCACTTCAATTCCTCTCCTTAAAAATGTGCTTTCCTTCTCTAATATATGGCCAGGCTACAGATTTTTCAATTTTTTATACTCTGCTTCCCTTTTAATTGTAAGTTCCTATCTCAAGTCATTCCTTTGCTCCCACATCTGATCATATGGTTAGAAGTAGCCACACCACATCTTGCATGCCTTGATGTTTAGAAATTTATTCTTCCAGATACCCTAGGTCTTCACTTTTAAGTTCAACTTTCCACAAACCCCTAGGACATAGACACAATGCAGCCAAGTTCTTTGCTAGGGAGTAACAAGAGTGACCTTTGCTCCAGTTCTCAATAACTTTCTCATTTCCATCTGAGACCCTGTCATCCCTGTCATCCTGGTCTTCACTGTTAATATTTCTATCAGCATTTTGGTCACAGCTATTTAACCAGTCTCTAAGAAGTTCCAGTGTTTCCTCAACTTCCTGTCTTCATCTGAGCCCTCCAAATTCTTCTAACCTCTGCTGGTTCCAAAGCTGCTTCCACATTTTCAAGTATTTTTATACCAATGCTTCACTCCTTGGTACCAATTTTCTGTGTTAGTCTGTTTTGAGTTGCTATAAAGGAATATCTGAGACTGGGTAATGTATAAAGAAAACAGATTTATTTGGCTTACAGTTCTACAGGCTGTAAAAGCATGGCACCAGCATCTGCTTGGCCTCTGATAAGGCCTCAGTGTTTAGGTGAAGGAGAAGGGACAAGATGGAGGAAGGTGAACAAGATGGAGCAGTGCCTGTTGTTTCTGGGTTCTTCATCACAGATTTTCCCGCACCCGGGAAAAATTCCCATGCCTGGGAAAAGAACCAAATCAACTGAGCATGCGCAGAGTGACGTTAAGCCGGGAACACCGAAATTCAAGAAGCCACTCCTACACACACGCCCCAAACTCCTCCCCTTCCAGCTCCCAGGCATAAAAGTCTGCCGCTGGACAGAGCGAGACTCCGTCTCAAAAAAAAAAAAAAAGTCTGCAGCCGGTAAGTGCTGGGGTGACTTCCTCGGCCCCCGCATTCATGGACCGGAGAACCTCACCCGAGAGTGCCAGCGCAACTTCCCTGGCCCCCCACACCTGAGGACCAGAGAACCTCACCAGAGAGTGTGTGCATATTTGCAATAAAAGACTGCCACTTTCTTATGTACTTTGGCCTCATGTTTAATTATTTAGCTCTCCTAAATTAAATGAAACAAAACACTCAGGAAGCCTATAATCATGGCAGTAGGTGAAGGGGAAACAGGTGTGTCACACAGCAAGAGAAGGAGCAAGAGAGATGCCAGGCTCTTTTAAACAATCAGCTTTCATGTGAACTAGTAGAGTGAGAACACACTCATCACCAAAGGGATGGTGCTAAGCCATTCATGAGGGATCTGCCCCCATGATCCTAGACCTCCCAACAGGCCCCACTTTCAACACTGAGAATCACATTTCAACATGAGATTTGGAGGGGACACACATCCAAACAATATCAAGGACCCAGCCTCTTTTTCTCTAATGTTGTACTCTTTGCATGTGACATTCACCTCATGGTGCAAACTTCACTCACATTCTGGCCACCTGGAAGGAAGGAAGAGAAGGAAGAGCACATGTTTTTCCTTTGAGAGCACTTCCTAGCAGCTGCACATACCACATCAGCCTCTATCTCGTTGATCAGAACCTGCTCATATGGCCACACTTAACTGCAAAGGAAGTCAGGAAGCATCTTTTTATTCTGAGAGCCCTGTGCCCAGTCAACTCTCAGGATTTCTATTATTAAGCAGGAATGTGAGAACAGATACTGGGGAACAAGTAACAATGTCTATCACAAAAACAGCACTTAAAACAGTGCATCCTCCTCCTCTATGCATATCTCCCCACCTAGATTACAAGCAACTCGAAGGCAGGGGTCAAGTCTTTTCATTGAGTGTCCGCAGCACCCGACACAAATCTTGGAATACAAGAGCCACCCAGTAATATTTGTGGAACAGAATAACAATTTACAGTATGTTACTGATGGTGGTGGCAGCCCATCTGGGACACCTGCTGCCATGATGCCAGCTGCAGTAGAGAAGGTGTGGCTGGGCTGCATGCTCCATGGAGCCAGCAGGAGCCAGGAACAGATGGAATCCCCACCTCCTTCCAAGTTGGAGGGGCAGGAGCCCCACCCTCCTGGGTGCAACTGCAGCCATCCAGGCACTGCTGTGGACCCAGGCATCTCTGCACTCTTGGGATCCCAGAAAGTAGTCCCCCTTCCCCTGCAAACTCAAAAGTACCTGTTCCTGCTGCTTGGCCTCTCCCCATCCTGGCACCCACTCCAATTTCAGAGCAAAGCTGTGACTGACCCCAGCATTGTCATGACCTAAGCCAGGTGTGCACATACTCAGGGCAGTGCTGATACACCAGCCCCCTGCCACCTTGGCCCCCTTTGGACTTTGGGCACTGATAAGCATGGGAGGGAGGTTGAGGCAGAGCTAAGGGTGGCTCAGCACAGGCCTGCAGGCACCCCTCAGCACAAACAGCCTGGGCATCATGGGCACTGTGGACGGCAGGTTAACAGTGGCAGGAGGCAGATAAGCTCCTGAGCAGAAAGGGACTGGTTCCCAGTGAAGCCCCACCTTCAAGTCAGGGACTGCCTGAAGTGTGGGGGTCAGGCTGTCAGTTCCAATGGACCAGAGTGAGAACTTATGGTGTTTTTTTCTGGGCCACCCCCCACCCCCATGGCTGCCCATGGACCAGTCAGTATGCACTTCCTCCCCTCTAAAGCCCATAAAAACCCTGGACTCAGCCAGACTTGGGCAGATGACAGGACAACCTGCCTGCAAAGAGGATCTACCAACTGCTGGTCTCCTCTGAGCTGTTCTGTCACTCAATAAAGCTCCTCTTTGCTGTGCTCACCCTCCACTTGTCTGAGTACCTCATTCTTCCTAGACACAGGACAAGGACTCGGGACCCACCAAATGGTGGGGCAGAAAGAACTGTAACATGAACAGGGCTGAAATATGCCCATTGCTCACCAGGTTTCAGGCAATGAGAAGGAGAAAAGAGAGAAGGAAAGAAGAGCTGTAGCCCTTTGGGGACCCCAGACCTAGGAGCTCCCCAAGCCAGGGCTATGACACCCTCTTTGGGGCTCTGTGTTTCCTGGCATCTCCAAGCTTCCAGGAACCACTGCATTCCCTGATGCCAGTCATAGAACTGCTTGCAGTATGCCTAGTCCAGCCACAGCCTCACAGGGAAGCAGTACTTGTACCAGCATCTGGAGCCACCTGCCCCACCACAGCTGGCATGCCTGGCTGTGCACAGTAGCCAGACCCCATGCTTGCTCACTCACACACCCCTCACCACTCCATGCCTGGCTCACCTTTGGCAGGCATGGGACCCAAGCTGGTAGCACAACCCAAGTACAACCTGCCAGGCTGAGTGGGCAGAATTAGCCCAGTGAGCTCGAGCAAAACTTGGGCAAAGGCACCACCAGCCACAGAGGTTTCTGACCAGAAAAGTCACACCCGAAGGATCCTGTGATGTTACAGTTACTGTTGCTGCATAACAAATCACAACAAAACTTATGGCTTCAAACAACATTCATTTTGGTATACATATAGAGTCTAAGGGTCAACAATTCTAGGAAGGGCTCTGCTAGGTGGTTTACATGGGGTCTTCCATGTAGTTGCAGACAGAGGTTAGCTGCAGCCACAGGCATCTAAAGTCCAGCTTGACATCCAACTGGATGTCCAAATTGTTTCACCCACAGCTGACAGTTGGTGTTGGCTATATGCCGAGGGCTCAGCTGGGCTGTTGACTGGAGCATGTGCACATGATCTGTCTTTATGGAGCTTGGATGTCTTCCACGGTGGCTGTGGGACCTCGGCACAAGTGTTATCTGAACAAGGCAGCAGATGCCTGGTCCCTCACAACCAAACCCCAGAAGTCATAGCATATCACTTTTGCCAAAGTTTATGGGTTGAAGAAGTCACAGATGAACCTAGCTTTAAGAAGAGGGAAGTTGGGCCCCACCACTTGATAGAGGAGTGTTAGGGTCACATTGCAGAGGAGCATGGAGGAACGGAGACATTGCTGAGGCCAGCTTTAGAAGATTCAGGCTGCACACAGTGCAAAACCCAGATCTGAACTATTCAGAAACAAGGAAGACAAACTCAAAAATTCACTTGTGACTTCTGTCTCTGCCTCTTGTCCTCATCAATCAACTTTTTTCATTAAGATGTTATGCCTGAGCCACTAATATTAATAAATTGGTGTTTCATCACATCTCACAAGTAGATCTGAATGGGCTCAAGTGCCCTGTGGGGCTGAGAAAGAAGAAGCCCTCCACATCTGATGGAGTGGGTACATCTAGGACAGTGACTCTCAATCCCAGGTACATGTTAAAACACCCTAAGAAGTTTTTATTTAAAAACAAAAAAACAAAAAACAAAAAAACAGGGCTGTGTCTTCTCTAAGACCAATTAAATCTGGGAACCTCTGGGAATGTGGCCACAGCTTTAGAATTGTTTGAAACTTATATGACTGGGGAGTCCAGTAGGTAACCCCAAATCCCAGAGACACGCAGGGAAGGTATTGACATTCCCTGGTGTTCTCCCATCCAGCATCTTGTCCATCACCTCAGGCCATGTGCTTCTGTCCAATCCCTGCTCCTTCTTACCACGTGGGAGAACCTATCTTTCTCCCCTAAAGACACCACAAAAACAAAGGCATTGAGTAAAATAGATTTTACTAAAGGTTTTGGAGGGTGAGTTTAAAAGGGTGGCCAGGCGCGGTGGCTCATGCCTACAATCCCAGCACTTTGGGAGGCTGAGGCAAGTGGATCCCCTGAGATTGGGAGTTTGAGACCAGCCTGACCAACATGGAGAAACTTCGTCTCTACTAAAAATACAAAATTAACCAAGTGTAGTGGCACATGCCTGTAATCCCAGCTACTCAGGAGGCTGAGGCAGGAGAATCACTTGAACCTGTGAGGTGGAGGTTGCAGTGAGCTGAGATTGTGCCATTGCACTCTAGCCTGGGCAAGAAGAGCAAAACTGACTCAAAAAAAAATGATAATTATAACACTGAGCAGGAGACTGCCCAAAATTGAATATTATCGCCTTTGTTCCTAACATAAAATGGCCATTCCTAACCATAGGGCACTTCTTAAGGGATGTTGCTCTTCTTCATCTCATCCTAATTTCTGCTGTACCCTCTTCTTTAGGGCACCCATTCTATCTCTCACATTGCTGGGGTGAAACAAAAAATAAGTCCTCCTAATATAAAAAGATATCCTAATATTAAAAGATATTTACTGCCGTCCTTTCTCACCCCAGCCCTTCACCGCAAGATCCTCCCATTCAGGCTTACCTAGAATCATCCCTTTCTGAACAAAAGAATTCATTTCTAAAGTAATTATAATCCTAAACAAAAGCACAGTTTGGTTTACTCTGTATCAGAAATGAATACATTTCTGCAGGTTGAAATGACATCATCACAAACTTTTGCTACTAATGGTAGTAGGCAAGATGAGCTAACTCTTCTGTTAAGGACAGAAAAACTGAACAACAGGTTTCTGTTAAAATCTTCTTTGAGAAAATAAGAGAGCTAATAAGATAGTGAAAAATCACCAGGTTAGGTTGCAGAAAAAAAATAAAAGGAAAAAAAGATACTCACTTCAGCTGCTTCTCCCTGGTAGCATTTTCAGTTTCATCAGAAGTGGCTGAAAGACAGACTGAGAAGAATTTTGACAGCTTCATGGGATCCAGGATACAATAATACTAGGGAGACTTAGAAAACATCCCTGTTCCCGGCCGGGCGCGGTGGCTCAAGCCTGTAATCCCAGCACTTTGGGAGGCCGAGACGGGCGGATCACGAGGTCAGGAGATCGAGACCATCCTGGCTAACACGGTGAAACCCCGTCTCTACTAAAAAATACAAAAAACTAGCCGGGTGAGGTGGCGGGCGCCTGTAGTCCCAGCTACTGGGGAGGCTGAGGCGGGAGAATGGCGGGAACCCGGGAGGCGGAGCTTGCAGTGAGCTGAGATCCGGCCACAGCACTCCAGCCTGGGCGAAAGAGCAAGACTCCGTCTCAAAAAAAAAAAAAAAGAAAACATCCCTGTTCCCGAAGCCTAGGGTGGGGATCCTGAAGAAAGCATCTCACAATAACTGTGAACCAAAATTGGACCAGCTCTCAGAGACTGAAGCCCAGCTCTGAGGCATACCAGTCTCTGAGAGTGGAGTAAAATTGCTAGTGACACAAGTCACCTTTCAAGATCCAGTGTCAATCTTCTCTAGGAGAAGACAATGTCATCTAGGCCTCAAACTGTTTTACACATAGTTTTTCAAATGCAATGTCCAGAATGTGATCGACATCATCATCGTGGCCATCATCATCAATATCACCATCATCCTTATCATCACAATCAGACACATAAAAAGACAGGATAATGACAACTGAAACGACTGCCAATAGAAACAGATCTGCAGATACACAGATATTGGGGTGACCACTTACAGACTTTAAAATAACTATGGTTATTATGCTCAAGAGAACATTGAGAATTTTGGCAGGAAACTGAAAACTATCTCTAAATAAGACAGAGAATATTTGAAAAAAGAGTAATACAGATATTTTAGAACTAAAATGCAAACGATAATTGAAACTCAGTACTTAATAGATAAATTTAACAAAAGAGTAGACCTGCAGTTCTCAAACCACGTACCAAGGTGCCCCAGCTGCTCCTGTGCATCACAGAAGTGCTGCAAAATATTTTATATATTGAAAGGAAACATATTGCTATCTGCTGGACACAACACAAACTATTAGCTCAAAGTAGTTCATAGTTTCAGCATTAGATGGCTACATTCCTTATGATAACATCATATCTTTGCAAAGCCGAGTTTTCAGAGATTGCTGTAATACAAAGAGATTATTGCATGAAAATCAATGTAAAGCAAGAAATGAAGATAGCAATGTTCAATGATTCCATGATTTGAGAAACTGTGCAATGCCAAAAAGGTGGCTACACTGTTATGACGCAAATACTTATACTGTTAGGATCTAGCTACTTAAGAACACTATGAGGTGTTCTTTTTTACCTAGGAGCACCATGGTGGGGGAGGGAAGAAGAATGAGATATTAAGGATATTATGAGCCAAGAAAGTCTGGGAACCTCTGGAGTAAACATAACTGAAGAGATCTACTAAATTGGAAGAAAGGGTGGGGGAAAACACCAGAATAAAACAGAGAAGGACAAAAGAATGGAAAACAAAAGAGAATATAAGAGGCAAAGAGAATAGAATGAGAAGATCTAACATATGTGTGCTTGAAGCACCAGGAAAAAAAGGACAAAGAAAATAGAACTGAAGACATAAATGATGAAAATATTCCAGGCCAGGCACAGTGGCTCACACCAGTAATCCCAACACTTTAGGAGGTTAAGGGAAGACAATTGCTTGAGGCCAGGAGTTTGGGACCAGCTACAACATAGTGAGTAACATAGTGAGACCGTATCCCTACAAAATAAATAAATAAATAAATAAATAAATAAATAAATAAATATTCCAAAAGTGATGGAAGCCATTTGTTTACATATTGAAGAAGCTCTACAAACCCCAAACATAATGATCAGAATAAATCTACACTTGGGCACATGAAAGTAATTGCTGAAGACAAAAACTAGAGAAAATCTTCAAAGCAGCTAGAGGAAACAACTTGTATTACCTACAAAGGAACAACAAGTATACTGACAACTGATTTTTCAACAGAGAATATAAAAACCAGAAGACAACAGAATGATGTCCTCAAACTACTGAAAGAAAATAACTACCTACCTAGAAGAGAAAAATCATTCAAAAATGAAGGTAAGATAAAAGTATTTTCAGCCAAACAAAAATGGAAAGAAATAATAAAAAAATACACCCAAGCTAAAATAAAAATGATAGTGTTCAGACATAGAGTATATTTCAGATGGATAAATGGAAATGCAGAAAAAATATTAAAATAGCAAATATGTATGTAAAGCTAAATGAATATTAACTGCATAATGTAATAATAATGTCTTTGTGAGAGTTTTAATAGGTAAAGAATTAAAATACACAAAAAAAATACCAAATAAGTCAAGAAGAAGCTAAATGAATTGAAATGCTCTAAGTTCTTGCGTTGTCCAGGAAATTGGTGATGTGCCAAGAAAACTTTGATTAGTCAAGAATGTATGCTGTAGGAGATCAACTTCCATGATGACATGAGGAGCTCTGCCAGCCCCTCTTCAGTGAAACTGGTAAAAAAAAATTTTTAATTAAGTCCTCTTGAAATGGCCCAAAGGACAAAAAGAAAATTAAGAAACATCTATTTAAGAAAAACCCATAGAATTTGGGTAAGAAAGTTTAGAGTCTGTGGTATTTCATGACTCCCTCCATCCCAGCCCTGTGAGGCAGAGAATCCAATCCAGATAACTGCAGTCAAGAAGACAAGGTATCACCCCCAGCTTACAGTTGTAAGTCTTTCTTCCCAGAAGAAAGATAATTTCAGTGTTTCTTATCCTGTCCCCAGCTACCTGTTGCTAAGGCTAAGCTCCAAATGAGTGCAATCAAGCCATGGGAGTTCCCTTCCTCCAACCAGTCACTAAAAAACAAACAAGCAAATAATAACAACTATAAGCCCCATAGAGGAGGAGAGGAAGCTAGTGCTCAGAGTTTCTACAATATATTATCTATAGTATTCTACAATGTATTATAATGAAATATATTACCTACAATGACCAGTTTCTAGTGAAATATCAAAAGGCTTATAAAAAAGTAAGACCTATACACTGGTTTAAAAAAAAAAAAAAAAGGAGCAGGCAACACGAATTGCCTCTAAGAGCCACAAGATGTTGGATTTAACAGAAAAAGACTTCAAAGTACAAATTGTAAATATGCTCACAGAGCTAAAAGAGAGGATGATTTTAAAAACTAAAGCAAGATATAATGGCAGTGTTGCATCAAACATCTATCAATAAAGAGATTGAAGTTATTTTACAAGAACTTCAAGAAAAATCTAGAATTGAAAAATACAGTAACTGAAATTAAAAACTCACTAGAGGGGCACAACAGTAGATTAGAACTATCAGAAGAAAGAATTAATAAACTTGAAGATAGATCGATAGAAATTATGCAAGTAAAAGAACAGAGAACAAAATGAAGACAAAGAGAGCCTCAAAGTCATAAACATGATGGGTGTGAAGGCCAAGAGAAAGAAAAGAGAAGAAGAAATATTTGAATAAATAATGGCAGAAAACTTCCCAAAAGTATTAAAAAGCAATATACATCCAGAAAGCACAAAGAATTACAAGTATGATAAATGCAAAGAAATTCACAGATACATCATAGTAAAAAATGCTGAAAGTCAAACACAATAAGAAAATACTGAAACCAGCAAGAGAAAAATTACGTACAAAGAAACCTCGATAAGATTAATAGTTGACTTCTCAGCAGGACAACAGAGGAAAGGATGCAGTAGAATAACATATTCAAAATACTCAAGGGGAAAAAAAAGCTGTCCACCAAGAATTCTATATCCCACAAAACTGAATATATATTTTGAGACAGTCTGGCTCTGTCACCCAGGCTGGAGTGCAGTGGTATAGTCTCAGCTCACTACAACATCTGCCTCCTGGATTCAACCAATTTTCATTTCTCAGTC
Source organism: Papio anubis (assembly GCF_008728515.1). Classification (NCBI taxonomy): domain Eukaryota; kingdom Metazoa; phylum Chordata; class Mammalia; order Primates; family Cercopithecidae; genus Papio; species Papio anubis. The sequence continues at coordinate 46,945,590 of NC_044977.1, forward strand.
TCCCAAGTAGCTGAAATTACAGGTGTGCACCAATGCACCCAGCTGATTTTTGTATTTTTAGTACAGACAAGGTTTTGCCATGTTGGCCAGGCTGGTCTCAAACTCCTGGCCTCAAGCAATCCACCTGCCTCAGCCTCCCAAAGTGCTGGAATTACAGGCGTGAGCCACCATGCCCAGCCCAAACCATATTTTTTTTAATAAAGGGGAGATAAAGACTTACCCAGATAAAATGAATAAAGAATTTATTGCTAGCAGATCTGTCTTCCAAGAAATACTAAATGAAACTCTTCAGACTGAAAGCATGTAACTCCAGATGATAATATGAATACAAACAAATAAAAATAAGGAGCACCCAAAAGATAATTAATTATAAAAATCAGTATAAGTCTATTTTTTTCGGCTTTCTTTTCATAAGTGATTTAAGAAGCATCTGCAGCCAGGTGTGGTAGCTCATGCCAGTAACCTCAGCAACTCAGAAGCTAAGGTGGGAGGATCACTTGAGTCCAGGAGTTTGAGGCTGTAGTCACCCATGATCATGCCACTGTACTCCAGCCTGGGTGACAGAGCAAGACCCTAACTCAAAAAAAAAAAAAAACAGAAGTAATTGTATAAAATAATGTGTATATAATGTAATGTTGGGCCTATGACATAGAGAAATGTAATATTATGTGTAATGTATTTGTCAATAATAACACAAAAGAAATGGGTATAAGCAGAGCTGTATTGCACTAAGGATGTGATGACAGATGGTAAAGTAATAATCAACAATTTATCATTAGGTTTATAACATTGATAGATGTAACATGCATAACAATAATACCACAAGAAAAGGGAAAAGCAAATAGAGCTACATAGTAGTAAGGCTTCTATATATCACCATAAGTTAGTATAAATCGAAAGCTGAATCTGATAAGATGTATACAGTAAACCCAAAAGCAATCACTAAAAAAACTCAGAAAAATAAATTAGAAAATACACTAAAGAAACTAAAATGCTAACTAGAAAATATTCACTTAATGCAAAAAAGCAAGAAAGAGTAGAGAAACAAAATGACATGAGACATATAGCAATATAAAGCAAAATGGAAGATGTAAATCCAACAATATCAATAGCAATATTAAATAGAGTGAATTAAATAATCCAATAAAAACACAGAGATTGTTGGACTTGGTTTAAAAAACATGATACAACTATATGTTGTGTATAAGAGGGCAAGATTAGATTCAGATTAGATTCAAAATACAAATACATTGAAAGTAAAGTATGGAAAAAGAAATATACGAACAGCGCAAGAAAGCTGGAGTGGCTGTACTGATATCAGACGAAACAGAGTTTAAAACAAAAAAGTTGTTAGTAGAGACAAAGAGACATTTCATGCTGATAAAAGAGTCAATCAATCAGGAAAATATAACAATTATAAACACGTATGCATTTTATAACAGAGCATCAATATACATGAAGTGAAACTGACAGAAACTAAGGGAGAAATATACAATTCAGTAATAACAGTTGAAGACTTTAAAACCTCACTTTCAATAATGGATAGAAAGACTAGACAGAAGATTAATAATGAAATATTAGACTTGAACAGCACTATAAACCAACGAGACCTAACAGACATCTATAGAACACTCCATTCAACAACAACAGAATACACATTCTCCTTAGAAGCACACGAAACATTCCCCAGGATAGACCATATATTAGGCCATAAAACAAATCTTAAAAAATTTAAAAGAATAGAAGTAACACAAACGATGTTCTCTGACCACAATTGGGATAAAATTTGAAATCAATAATGGAAACTTGGGGAAACTCAGAAATATGTGGAAATTAAACACACCCCTATGTAATTAATAGGTCAAAAAAGAAATAAAAGGGCAAATTTAAAAATGCATTGACAAGAATGAAGATGAAAACACACCATACCAAAACTTATAGGATAAAGCTAAAGCAGTGCTTAGACGGAAATTTATAGCTGCAGTGCCTATATTAAGAAGAAGGAATGGGCCGGGTGCGGTGGCTCATGCCTGTAATCCCAGCACTTTGGGAGGCTGAGGCGGGCGGATCACGAGGTCAGGAGATCGAGACCATTCTGGCTAACATGGTGAAACCCCGTCTCCACTAAAACATACAAAAGATTAGCCGGGCATGGTGGCAGGCGACTGTAGACCCAGCTACTTGGGAGGCTGAGGCAGGAGAATGGCGTGAATCCGGGAACCAGAGCTTGCAGTGAGCCAAGATTGCACCACTGCACTCCAGCCTGGGCAACAGAGCAAGACTTCGTCTCAAAAAAAAAAAAAAAGAAGAAGGAATGATCTTAGATCAATAACCTAATCTTCCACCTTAAGAAACTGGAGAAAGAAGAGCAAACTAAGTCTAAAGCAATCAAAAGAGAGGGAATAATAAAGGCTAGAGCAGAAATTAATGAAATAAAGAACAGAAAAACAATAAAGAAAATCAATTAATTCAAGGTCAGTTTGTTGTAAAGATCAACAAAATTGACAAACCTTTAGCTAGATTGCTCAATAAGAAAAGAAAGAAGACTCAAATAACTAGAATCAGAAATTAAAGAGATGACATTACTACTACCCTTACAGAAATAAAAAGATTATAAGGAAATATGAATAATTGTATCAAAAAATAACTAGGTAAATTAGAAGAAATGTCCTTCCATAGAAGGACAAAAACAAAACTGCAGGAACTGACTCAAAAGTAAACAGACAACCTAAATAGACTTACAACAAGTAAAGAGATCAAATTAGTAATAAAAAATTACCCACAAAGAAAAGCTTAGATCCAAGTGACTTCATCACTGAATTTTATCAAATACTTAAAGAAGAATTAATACAAATCCTTCACAAATTTTTCCAATAATAAAAGAGGAGGAAATATTTTCCAATTCATTTTATGAGGCCAGTATTATCTTACTATCCAAACCAGGTGAAAATAGCACAAGAAATGAAAATTGCAGACCAATACCTCTCATGCAAAAATTATCAACAAAATACTAGCAAACCAAATTCAATAACATATAAAACAAATTAAACACCATGACCAAGTTCAATTTATCCTAAGAATGCAAGCTTGTTTCAACATCTAAAAATCAATTAAATCACCATATCAATAGAATAACAACTAAATGAGCTAAAATTATACTCAATGGTAAAAAACTGAATACTTTCCTCCAAAGACCAGAAACAAAACAAGGATGTACACTCTCACCACTTCTATTCAACATTGTACTGGAGGTTCCGGTTGGGGTGATTAGGCAAGAAAAAAGAACAGAGGCATTTAGATCACAAAGAAAGAAGTAAAACTATATCTATTGATTGAAGATGACATTATCTTGTACATGGAAAACCCTAAGGGGCCGGGCATGGTGGCTCACACCTATAATCCCAGGACTTTGGGAGGCCAAGGCAGGCCAATCACTTGAGGTCAGGATTTTGAGACCTTCATGGCCAACATGACAAAACTGTGTCTCTACTAAAAATACCAAAATTAGCCGGCATGGTGGCACACACCTGTACTCCTAGCTACTGGGGAGGCTGAGGCACAAGAATCGCTTGAACCTGGGAGGCAGAGGTTGCAGTGAGTCAAGATTGTGCCACTGCACTCCAGCCTGGGTGACAGAGCAAGACTCTGTCTCAAAAATAAAAAATAAAAAAAAAAAGAAAATCCTAAGGAATCCATTAAAAAACTATTAGAACCAATAAATGAGTTGAGTGAGGTGGCAGAATACAAAATTAATATACAAAACTCAGTTGTATTTTTGCTGGGTGCAGTGGCTTATGTCTGTAATCCCAGCACTTCAGGAGATGGAGACAGGCAGATCACTTGAGGTCAGGAGTTCAAGACCAGCTTAGCCAACATGGTGAAACCCCGTCTCTACTAAAAATACACAAATTAGCCAGGCATGGTGGTACAGGCCTGTAGTCCCAGCTACTCGGCAGGCTGAAGCAGGAGAATTGCTTGAACCCGAGAGGCGGAGGTTGCAGTAAGCCAAGATTATGCCACTGCACTCCAACTTGGGTGACAGAGTGAGGCTCTGTGTAAAAAAAAAAAAAAAATGGTATTTTTAAATAAACCTTTAATTTTAGAATAGTTTTAAATTTTAAAAAGACTTACAAAGATAGTACAAAGAGTTATTTATATCCTACACTCAGTGCCCTCTAACCTCTAATATTAACATCTTCTATTACTATAGTACATTTGTTTTAATTACTGAACCAAAATATACAACTAACAAATCAATGAACATTTGATTGCAAGTGAGAGAAGACTAAATCAAAAGAGTAATAGTAGTAATTTCAATAGTGGTAGTAGTGATAACTGAATGGGCGAGGAATAATATACACTTTAGTTGAAACCAGTCCTCAAACATTGTCATCAAGATTACCTTCCTCTCTTATTTTTTCCTTTCTACCATATCAATTGCATGTTTACACAATTTCAATGAACAATCCAAAATACAATTAAGAAAACAATTTCATTTACATTGAAAACAATGTCGTTTACAATTCAAAAAGAATAAAATGCTTAGGAATAAATTTAACAAAAGAAGGGCAAAACTTATACTCTAAAAACTGTAAAATATTGCTCAAAGAAATTTTAAAGATCTAAATAAGTGGGAAAACACCCCATGTTCATGGACTGAAAGACTAAACATTGTTAAGACAGCACTACTCACCAATCTGATGTACATATTCAGTGCAATTCTTAACAGAATCCCAGCTGACTTTTTTGTAGGAATGGACAACCTGATTCTAAAATTCATATGGAATAGCAAGAGACCCAGAATGGCCAAAATCATTTTGAAAACAAAAAAAGTAGGAAGAGTCAAGGTTCCCGATTTCAAAACTTATTACAAGACAGGAAAATACAAAAATAAATAAGAACAGAAATAAAAACAAAGTAGAAAACAAGCATACAATAGAAAGAAGCAACATAACCAAAAGGTTTTTTAATAAGCCCTTAGAAAGGCGCAGTGGCTCAGGCCTGTAATCCCAACACTTTGGGAGGCCAAGGCAGGTGGATCACGAGGTCAGAAGTTCGAGACCAGCCTGGCCAACATGATGAAACCCAGTCTCTACTAAAAATACAAAAATCAACCAAGCATGGTGTCAGGCGCCTGTAATCCTAGCTACTCAGGAGGCTGAGGCAGGAGAATCGCTTGAACCTGGGAGGCAAAGGTTGCAGTGAGCCAAGATCGCACCATTGCACTACAGCCTGGATAACAAAAAAAGAAATCAAAATTAATAAACCCTTGACAAGTTTGGTAAAGTAAAATGAAAAAAGGTACAAATAATCAAATGCCAAGAACAAAGAAAAGAACATTGTTACAAATCCTGAAGATAATAAAACGATGAGACTTTGTGAATAAATTTTTATGCCAATATATCTGAAAATTTCTACGAAATAAAAAATTATGAAAATACAACTTACCATATCTGAAAAAAGAAGAAATATAAAATATTAAAGCTATTAGAACTGTTAAACTACTAAAAAAACTAAAAATACTATTATAAATATTTTCACAAAGGAAACTCTAGATCCAAATGTCTTCACTAGCAAATTCTACTAGAAATTTCAACCCAGAGAAGAGAAAAAGGGGAAACATTTGACAAATTGCTTTGTGAGGCAGGAAGACACTTGATACCAAAACCCAATAAAGACATTATAAGAAAGGGAAATACCACTTAAGAAAATAAATGGAAAAATCATTAAATGGTGAAATATTAGCCAATTAAATCCAGAGATATAGCACACCAAATAAAATTTATTCCAAAAAGTATAAGTTAAGCATAAGTTGGTTTAATGTCTGTAAATCATTATATTAGTAGAATTAAGTTTTTTAAAAAGCATATAAACATCTTAAAAGATGAAGCAAAAAACTTGATAAAATTTAATATACATTCACAATAGTTTTATATCCTTTGGAAGTAGGAATAGAAGCAAACTTTCTTGATCTGAAAAAGGATATATATGAGAAATACGCAGCAAGTGACATGCTTAATGATGAAATGTTAAACTTTTTCCCCTTCGAGATCAGGAATTAGTCAAGGGTGCTTGCCATCACCACTTATTTGCCATTTTATGAGAGTTGCTAGTCAGGCAAGGCAAGAAAAAGAAATAAAAGATATGAAGAGTAGAAAACTACTCCTAAAACTGGAATTATTTGTAGATTGTATGATAATGTACAGCTAAAATTCGAAAGATTCTTAAGATAATTTATGTTGCATTCTTAGAATTAATATAAGGTCAATATATAAAAATCAACTGAACTTCTATATATCAGTAAGAAACCAAATATAAATTGTTTTAAAAGATGTCACTTATGTCTGTATCAATCTATATTAAGTAGTTAGGAATAAAATTAAAGAAAATCTAAGTAAATTAATGTTCGTGACTTATAGGACTCAATATTATAGAGATGTAAATTATTTCTAATTGGTGTATAGTTTCAATGCAATCCTAATCAAAAATCCTAGCAGGATTTTTTGTAGAAATTAACAAGCTGATCCAAATATTATATGAAAGAATAAACGACGAGACATAGCCAAGTCAATCTTGAAAAAGAAAAACAAATAGGAGAATTTGCTCTACCAGACATCAAGACCCATTATAAAACTACAATACTTAAGAAAACATAATGTTGAGGCAAGAATAATCAAATAGATCAATGGAGCAGAAAGGGGAGCCCAGAAACACACCCACATGTATTCGGATACTCGATTCATTTTTTTAAAAATGATTACTCTTCAGAACAGAGTGTAGGAAATTATTTTTAACAAATATTGCTAAAACTATTGGTTATTCATATGAGGAAAAGAGTAAACTTGATCTCTGCCTTACACCATATTAAAAAGTCAGTTGCAGGTGGAATTGTACATCTAAATGTCAAAGGTGAAACAACAAAACTTCTGTAAGATAACATAGGAGAATATATAATCTCAGGGTAAGAAACAACTTTTAACTAAGATACCAAAAAACCTAACCATAAAGGAAAGCACTGACATATTAGAATGCATGAAAATATATATGGAATGCATTTTATCTATGCAGAAAATACATATGTAGGCCGGGTGCAGTGGCTCACGCCTATAATCCCGGCACTTTGGGAGGCCAAGGTGGACGATCACAGTGTCAGGAGTTCAAGATCAGCCTGGCCAACGTAGTGAAACCCTGTCTCTACTAAAAAATATAAAAAATAAGCCAGGCGTGGTAGTGCTTGCCTGTAATCCCAGCTACTCAGGAGACTGAGGCAGGAGAATCCCCTGAACCCAGGAGGTGGAGGTTGCAGTGAGCCGAGATTATGCCATTGCACTCCAGCCCGGGCAATAGTGTGAGACTCTGTCTCAAAAAAATAATAATAATAAATAAATACATAAAATACATATGTAAGTGCTATCACTTGAATATTTGTTCCCTCCCAAACTCACGTTAAAATTTAATCCCCAGTGTGGCAGTTGTAGGGAAGTTTAAGTTTTCTCCTGAAGATTCGATAATTTGAGTCTATAGAACAAACTTACAATAGAAAGAGTAACAGGAAAAATGGCATACAAATTTTACTTGCGCACATGTGTGCACAGAAGTCATAAAAAGTATAAACACTCAAAGAAAGGCAAGATGGTTGATGTTTTTGTACTGTCTTGGGGTTACAGAAACAATAGGGGCTTGGATGGTGGCCAAAACAGGTTGCGGGAGAGAGAGAAGAGGAAAGACCTGGGGAAAAGGCAGTCTTGTTATGCAGGAGAAACCTCAACAGATAGCAGCCCTCAGAAAGAAGAAATGAGTGGCAAATCAAGACAAGGGGACAAATATTCAAGTGATAGCACTTACATATGTACTGTTTAATTCTCTTTATTTCCTCTATAGATGCAAATCTCCCCACAAAAGGCAGCTTTGTGGGACTACTTCTGTCTGCAGGCCCTCTGAACTGAACAGGCATCTCAAAATATGTCAAAGAAGTATATTTTGGGATAAATCATTTTGGTTTCCTTCACAATTGAGAGATGAGGCCTTTAAGAAGTGATTGGCTCATGAGAGCAGTGCCCTCATGAATGGATTAATTTATTCATAGACTAATGGATTAATAGATTGATGGGTTAATGGATTAATGAGTTATCATTGGAGTGGGACTGGTGACTTTCTATTAGGTTGGTGCAAAAGTAATTGTGGTTTTCGCCATTGAACTGCAACTACTTTTGCACCAACCTAAATAAGAAGAGGTAGAGAGACTTGAATTAGCATGCTCAGCCCCGTTGCCATGTGATACCCTGCGCTACCTCAGGACTCTGCAGAGTCCCCTCCAGCAAGAAAACCCTCACCAGATGTGGCCCCTCGACCTTGGACTTCTCAGCTTCCATAACTGTAAGAAATAATTTTCTACACTTCATAAATTACCCAGTTTCAGGTGCTCTGTTATGAGCAACAGAAAATGGAGTAATGCAATATGAGATAATATTGGACTTTAAAAGTAAATTACATTTAAGAAAAGTTAAAATTAAGAAAGTCTATATATCAAAAGACCCCATTAAGAAAGTTAAAAGGTAAGCCACAGAATGGAAGAAAATATTAGTACCATATATAATAGACAAAAGTTTATATACAGACTATTTTTAAAACTCCTACATATCCATTAGAAAAAGACAGAAAACAGAAAAATAAGCAGAAGATTTCAACAGGTACTTCACAAAAGAGGATATACAAACGATCATTGAACACACGAAAAGGTGCTCAGTCTCGTTAGTAATTATGGGAATGCAAATTCAAGCCACAATGAGAGATCTTTACACACTCATGAGAGTGGGCTAAAATTAAAATGTCTGATAATACAAGGTGTTGGTAACAATGTAGAGGAACAGGAGTTCTCACATACTACTGATAAACCTGTAAACTGGCACAACTGTTTTGGAAATCAGTTTTGCATTTATGTTCTAAAGTTGAGATATGCATGCTTCATAACTCAGCAATTCCACTCCTAGATGTGTTCCCGAGAAATGTGTGCACAGGTACAAAATAGTCACAGGCAGCATGCGCACCTCATTTGAGACAAGTGAAAAATGGTCATAGCCACATTGCTCATAATAGCCCCAAACTTGAAACAAACCACATGTCCACAAACAGAAAAACAGAAATATAAATTGTGTTGTATTTACCCAGTGAAATACCAAACAGCAATGAAAACAAGCAAATTGCAACTACACACAACATGGATGAATCTCACAAACAAAATGTTAAACAAAAGATGCAAGCAAAAAAAAGACAAACTATATAATTCCAACCTGTATTTTTTAAATAGGCAAAACTAAACAATTATGTTTTAGGAATGCATGCTTAGTATAGTGATAAAACAATAAAGAAGAGAGGAACTGATTACCATACAAGTCAGGAGTGTGGTCATGTTGGGGGAGGAGGGAAGTGGGAAGGATTAGGAGGAACACAATAGGAACTTCCTGCAGTGCTCAATTTTGTGACCTGGTTGGTGGCTTCATGGGAATTTGCCTGGCAGTAATTCACTAAGCTGCACATTTCTGTTTGGTGCAATTTGTGTGCTCACAATTTACAATGGAAACATCATTTTAACCACCCTGTTTCTTTGGCTTCGGCATATTCATAGTCACATAAATTCTAACCCTTACACTCTTACTCTTTGGCAGCCCAACCTGAGGTAGGAGGCGAGGCTCAACTCCAGAGGTGGGGTTCAGACTCCATATCAGATTGACGACTAGCTGAAACAGGAAAGAGGCAAAAGCACCTTTCCGTAAGACACGACTACCAGTGCCATATCAGTTTACAATTGCCATGGCAGTACCCAGAGGTTGCCACCCCTTTCCATGTCAATGACCCAGAAGTTATCACCCTTTTTCTAGAAAATTCTGAATAACCCGTCCCTTAATTTGCAAGTAATTAAACATGTGTATAAGTATAAATAGGACAGAATTGCCCCTGGGCTGCTGCTCTCCATACATGGCCTAGGGGCAGCCCTGCTCTTCAGGAGAAGTCACAGAGCTCTAACACTGTCACCTCAATAAAGCTGTTTTCTTCTACCACTGGCTCACTCTTGAATTCTCTCCGAGCAAAGCCAGGAACCTTCCCAGGCTAAGCCCCAATTCTAGGGCTTGCCTGCCTTACATCAAGCCTACACTTGCTAAAAGTTTTTCACAAACATTAAAGTAACCTGAGAGCAGGTGACTATTATTCCCCTTTTTAGTTAAAGAAACTGATCATGGCCAGGCACGGTAACTCACACCTGTAATCCTAGCACTTTGGTAGGCCGAGGCGGGTGGATCACCTGAGGTCAGGAGTTCGGGACCAGCCTGGCCAACATAGTGAAACGACATCTCTACTAAAAATACAAAACCTAGCTGGGCGTGGCGGCAGGTGCCTGTAATCCCAGCTATTCGAGAGGCTGACGCGGTAGAATCAGTTGAACCCAGGAGGCAGAGGTTGCAGGGAGCCGAGATCACGCCATTGCACTCCAGCCTGGGGGACAACAGCAAGACTTCATCTCAAAAAAAAAAAAAAAAAAAAAGACACTGATCATTAGGCACCAGGCACAGGGGAAAGGGCCAGGACTATAACCAGGGGCAGAACAGGAACCAGAACACTTCCTTTCATCTGATCTTCTCCTTTACACAATGGATAGTGCATAGTGTTCCGGGGAAATGTGCAAATCACATTTTTGTAAATTGATTTCACCTGAAATACACTGGGGATCCTGCCACTTAAAGAAAACCCCAGAGCAAATTCATTTATTGATTCAGCAAATATTTATCAAGTTCCTATTTTATTCACAGAACTGTGAACCCCCTGAAATCTAAAATTCTCTCTCGTAAAGTGAATAAATCCTTCATTAATTTACTGGCATACAGGTCTACATTTTCAGATATTGATAATTCCTAAATGGCTTTTATTGTTTTGTTTTTTTTCTTATTGCAAAAGCAGTACATGTTCACTGTAAGCATTTAGAAAACAGGAGAGAAACAAAATAGAATCATGGGTATTCTGCCACCCAGAGATAACCATTGTTAATGTTTTGGTATATATCCTTCTAATAGTTTTTTCTATGCATGTATTCACTTTTTTTAACCAAAATAAAATCACACTGTACATCTTGGGTGTTCTGGGGTTTTATGTATATAGTTTGTTTGTTTTTGAGGCAAAGTCTTACTCTGTCACCCAGGCTGGAGTGCAGTGATGCCATCATAGCTCACTGAAGCCTCAACCTCCTGGGCTCAAGTGATCCTCCCACCTCAGCCTCCCAAGTAGCTGAGATCACAGGTATGTGCCACCACACCCTGCTAAATTTTTTATTTTTGTAAAAACAGGGTCTCACTATGTTGTCCAAGCTGGCCTCAAACTCCTGGGCTCAAGCAATCCTCCCACCTTGACCTCCCAAAGTGCTTGGATTACAGGCATAAGCCACTATGCCCAGCCCAAATTTTCTATTTAAAAAACACAGTTGGATTCTACCCAGCAAAACAAATAGAAGTATTCCAAATACAAGTCACCCCAGCTTCCCACCTGGGTGGTAGAGCCTCAAGTAGATGTCAGATTCCGATGCAGAATGCACTGCATGGGATACTACACGGACTGAGTGTCCCTTTTCTCAGGGACATGCCTTGGAGGTGGCTGCATTGCTCACAGGCCCAGATGATCTCCACTGTCGCCATCACCTGAGCACAGCCCCAGGTCTACACAAAGAAATACACGAGAAGAAGACTGCCATGTGGGAGAACACAGCAGCTTTCTCCAAATCACCTCTGAGAGTTCACCAAAATTTACCTCCAGCCTCTAGGTAAACTTGGTTCCTTGTTGTTGACTCAAGTCTCACTACTAGAATTTCAGCACATCCCACTTACAATCCTATAATATAACCCATATTATATTTTATAAAAGAATACACTACCAACCCAGGTTGTTGGCAAGACAACAGTAACTACTCTCAGAGCAGTAGAGTCAGTAAGTTACCCCTATCAAAAGTAGCATATGTTCAGAAAGTGACTGTCAGGAGTAGTGCTGTCCTTGTCCTCTCAGAAGGAATGGCATGAGGTGGCAGCGGGCAAGTGGGGGCAGCCCAAGCGCAGTGCATGAGGGAGAGAGAAGATGGCTGATGGTCAGATGACAGCTGTATCTACTGCGACCACTAGGGTCTCCGGGCACTTGGCCTCCCGGATATCAACAAACCAGGACTAAGTCAACACCATCAGAGAGTGAGCTTATACCACCTGGGAAAAGAAGGAGAAGCCAAGGGGATAACCAGGTTTCAAGAACCTGACCTAACATCTGGTCCCAGGAATTATCATGGGGGGAGGGAAGCAGTTATCACCAGTCATCACAGAGAACTTCATGCCTTAGAGTGAATATTCAGGAGAACAAAGCACACGTTAAGACGAAAGAACAGGTGACTCAGCTACCTTAAACGCCATCATGACTACAGTCACACCCCCAGTGGGTTACAGGTTCATCTGTCTTTTTGCCATAACATGAGCTATTCTATCTTATTCTTACAGCACCAAGAACTTCCTAGGAAAGGTCAAATGATGGTTTTTATGGAACAAAATAATTCTTACAGCAAAGACAGAGTTGCTGATTGTGTCAGATGCAAAACGAACTACAAGCAAGGATGAAAATCACCTTAGGCAGTGAACAACTTATTCCTTCACCAACTTGCTTACAGTTTATAACAACTCTTTTAAAGAAACTATCCAAAAAGAATGTACTAGAAAGGCCCACCCAAAGCCTTGCCTTCAGACTGGTAATAAGACCTGGTTTTATGACTCTTCCATTCTTTTCGGATACTCAGAATCTGAATCTTTTTTCGATGTTTGAAGAAATTTCACCGTAGAAAGGGTGGGCATGCTTTTGAGATGCTAACCTTGGACATAGACTCTTACCTTTTGAAATTTTGGGAGACCTTCTTTTTTTTTTTTTTTTTTTTTTTTTTGAGACGGAGTCTTACTCTGTCGCCCAGGCTGGAGTGCAGTGGCCGGATCTCAGCTCACTGCAAGCTCCGCCTCCCGGGTTTAAGCCATTCTCCTGCCTCAGCCTCCCGAGTAGCAGGGACTACAGGCGCCCACCACCTCGCCCGGCTAGTTTTTTGTATTTTTTAGTAGAGACGGGGTTTCACTGTGTTAGCCAGGATGGTCTCGATCTCCTGACCTTGTGATCCGCCCGTCTCGGCCTCCCAAAGTGCTGGGATTACAGGCTTGAGCCACCGCGCCCGGCCGAGACCTTCTTTTTAAAGGGAGAGTGAGTTCACTAATAAGGAAGTTGTACTGCATTAGCAGCACACCCACATGTATATTTAAATGTGTGAAAGTTTGAAAAGAAAGTGCATGCTGTCTATTTGTTCGTTTTGCTGTTTAGCAAATAAATCACCCTCCTATGAGTGGCAAGTCACTACCCCATGGGTTTTGGTTGGGAGGCAGAGCCTGCTCACTGCTTTGGAAGCAGCTGAGAACCCTGGGATCTCACTTGGTGACCTCCCTCCAGCAAGGGCACATGATCCAGGCTCTGCCAGACCCACATGCACAGATTGGGGGCCAAGGCACAGTCCCAGGTTCCACAGCAGGATTCTGGGAGTGATGTCCAAAGATTTGGCCCTGAAAATGAAAATGATTATGTAGATTTTTTTGTAAATCTCTGAGGTACCCAGTATCCTTTTAACAAGCTCTATTTCTGAGCATATCTGCTGAAGTTGGTTCCTGAGCTTTCGAACTAAGAAGCCAGATTGCTAGAGTATGAAAATAGTAACATGCTATGCAATGATGAAATCACCCAGTCTTCTAAGGTGAAACAGTACCATTTACATGTAACCTCAATGAACAACCTGGAATTTTTTTCTTGGAATGTATGTATTTTTTTTTTGGTCCGGGGGTGTCAGAGACAGAATTTCTCTCTTGTTGCCCAAGCTGGAGTGCAATGGCATGATCTCGGCTCACTGCAACCTCCACCTCCTGGGTTCAAGTGATTCTCCTGCCTCAGCCTCCCGAGTAGCTGGGATTACAGACGTGCACCACCATGCTCAGTTAAGTTTTTTTATATTTTAAGTAAAGATGGGGTTTCCCCATGTTGGCCAGGCTGGCCTCGAACTCCTGACCTCAGGTCATCCGCCTGCCTCTGCCTCCTAAAGTGCTGAGATTACAGACATGAGCTACCATGCCTGGCTGAAATTTATATTTTCTAAAGATGTAGGTATGAATGTGTCACCTATGCCAAATAAGATATATGGACTGGATGACAATGATTGGAAGCAAAATTGCTATAAAATTTTAAAATGCTAACAAGACTTTTGAAAACCGCCCCATTAAGCTGATGTTCTTCCCTTCTCGCTGAAATCTCTCAGAAATAGCAAGAAAATCAAACTTCACCTTGCTCAGAGCTAGGATTTAGCTGAAACGCCAAACCAAAAAATAGGTGAAGTATAAAAAGCAGAAAAATTTAGCAGGAGTGTAGGCGAAAACATAAAGTGCCCATGGCTACAGGGACCAGAAAGAGTTGACAAGGTATGTGTATCCAAGACAGAACTAAAAGCCTTAACCTAAGACCAAATCCATTTTGAATGTAAAAGAAACGCATTATCATTGTTCAATTCCCACCTATGAGTGAGAACTTGCGGTGTTTGGTTTTCTGTCCTTGCAGCACACCAACATGACACATGTATAGATATGTAACAAACCTGCACATTGTGCACATGTACCATAGAACTTAAAGTATAATAATAATAAATTTTTTTAAAAAAAGAAGATATATTCAGACTAAAAAAAAGAAAAGAAATGCATTATCTTCCTTGTACTTAGTTTGGGTCTGAGAAACAGTGGGTTGGGCAATCTCAAAGGAAGGGAAAACCCATTTGCAACAAGCACCCCAGGCCATATGGCTGGGTGGGAAAGACCAGAACCTCAGGTGGCTGCTCTGCCAGGTGGAAGGAGTCGGCACTGAGGGCTGCACACACATTGACAACAGCAGTACCGGGTGCAACACTGGCTCTCCACCGTCAAACCTCCAACAACCACTACTCCACGGAAAATGGCCTTACATAGAGATAAGTAATCAAAAATACAGTCAGGTGCCACATAATCCCAGCTGTTCAGGAGGCTGAGCCCAGGAGATCAAGGCTGCAGTGAGCCACGATTGCATCACTGTACTCCAGTCTGGACAGCAGAGCAAGACCTTGTTTCTAAAAAGAAAAAAAAAATTAAGAAAGAAAATATGTTTGTACAGCTGTACAATGTGTTTGTTTTAAGCTGTGTTATCACAAAAAAAGTCAAAAAGTTAAATTTAAAAGTTTACAAAGTAAAAGGGCTATAGTAAGCTAAAGTTAATTTATTATTGAAGAAAGAAAATATTTGTTATAAATTTAGCATAGCCTGAGTGTCCAGTGTTTACAAAGTCTACAGTAGTGCACAGTAATTCCCCAGGACTTCACGTTTACTCACCACTCACTCACTGACGCACCCAGAGCAACTTCTAGTCATGCAAGATCCATTCATGGTAACTGCCCTATATAGGTATTCACATTTTTATCTTTTATACCATATTTATTTTTACTGTTTTCTTTCTTTTCTTTTCTTTTCTTTTCTTTTTTTCTTTTTTTTTGTTTTGAGAGAGAGTCTCACTCTGTTGCCCAGGCTAGAGTGCAATGGCACTATCTCGACTCACTGCAATCTCTGCCTCCCAGGTTCAAGCAATTCTCTTGTCTCAGTGTTCCGAGTAGCTGGGACTACAGCCGCCTGCCACCACACTGGGCTAATTTTCATAGTTTTAGTAGAAATGGAGTTTCACCATATTGGTCAGGCTGGTCTCAAACTCCTGACCTCAGGTGATCCACCCACCTCAGCTTCCCAAAGTGCTGGGGTTACAGGCGTGAGCCACCAGGCCTGGCCTACTGTCTGTTTTCTGTGTTTAGCCATGTTTAGATAAACAAATGCTGCTACGTTACAATTGCCCACAGTACTCAGTACAGTCACACACTGTACAGGTTTGTAGCCTGGGAGCAACAGGCTATCCCATATAGCCTAGTTGTATAGTAGTCTATGCCAGCTAAGTTGTATAAGGACACTCTTTGCACGATGATGAAATTGCCTGAGGCTGCATTTCTCAAAACATATCCGCATTGTTAAGTGACACATGACTGCAGTTGGGTATTAGATAAGGTATTAAAGTTATCTCATATTTTAGTTATTTTAATACAGGTATTGAAATAGCTAAAAAATGAAAAATGTCACAGAAAAACAAATGGCAGATACATATCATTCATTAGAAAATATATCACTCCTGAGCAGCAGAATACAGAAACCAAATTTTACTTTATAAATTACTAAAGCATAATGTAGTCGCTGCCAGTATAAAACAAGAGTAGAAAATAGATACAAGAGCTCAACACAAATAAAGATAGAGGAGATAAACCATGAGCTAGCAGGAGCCAGAAAAGGGTGTACATACAACATGAAGTTAGTAGTACAAAAGTAGTACAAAATACTTCACATATCATGCATGTAGACTTTCTTCCACACAAATTCTCTGGGGTCCACTGAGGGATATACTACAGCTCCACACTTGCCCACAGACTCTGCATGCAATATTTTCCTTCCCTAAGAACTGTCTCATGCATACGTGTACTGTGGCTGCCAAATTGAACACTCTCTGTAAATTCCACAGGGTTTGTCTTCTATTTGAGTTCTTTTATGCCAAATAAAGTGAATGCTCTGAGAGGTTTCTCACTTTCATTATTTCTACATGGCTTCTCACTCTTTACTGTTCTGATAACTGTTTAAGTTATGCTCCAATCTGTGAACACATTGATTATGTGAGTAGGAAGACAAGATGCACAAACTCTTTTCCTCCACCTCACTGTCTTCCCAGCTCTCTGGTGAGTTGGCTCTTCCGTCTGGATGAATGCCACTTCCTTCATGTGTGTCTCTTGGTTTGCCTTGTTCTCCAACCGATCCTTACAGCAACAACTTCTCCACATGGAGATAGAAAAGCCCGTCCCTGACGGCCTCTCTAGCTTCACTCCACAGGATAGATCTTCATCAGAAAAGTCCTACATTGAGTCTCAAAGAGATAATTGCACACCCATGTTCACAGCAGCAATCTTCAAAACAGCAAAAAGGTGGAAGCAATCCAAGTGTCCATTGTCAGAGGAATGGATTAACAAAATATAGTGTATGAACACAACAGAATATTAAATATTCAGTTTTAAAAGGGATGGAAACACTGACACATGCTACAACATGGATGAACCCTGAAAACTGTGCTAAGTGAATAAAGCAGTCACTGAAGGGCAAACACCATATGATTCCACTTATATGAGGTCCTTAGAGTGGTCAGATTCAGAAAGTAAAATGGTGGTTGCTAGGGGGACTGGTGGGAGGAGAAATGGGAGTTAGTGTTTCATGGGGAGAGAGTTTCAGTTTGGGAAGAGAAAAAAGTTCTGGAGACGGATGGTGATGATAGTTGCACACTGAGCTGTACACTTAACAATGGTTAAAATGAAAAATTTTGTTATGTGTATTTTACTACAACTGAAAAGTTTTTGAATTTTTAAAAAATGCCTTATGTTGAAGTTGACTTTCCTCATGCAGGCAAGGCTCCAAATCTGTTGCCTTGAAAACATTATTTGACTCTTCATGGTTTATCCTCTTGACCCAACTAAGAGATGGTATCCGGCTTGGGAATACCCGGGGATGGGATGGCCAGTGCAGCAGCGACTACTTCAACCTGACAAGCTCTCCAGGTAGGGCTGTCCGTGAGTCACACAATTAGGTGGTGTCAGGAGACAACCTGGGCTTCCCAGGCCCACAGCCCTGGACTGTGCTTCTCCCCAAGATGTACACTCAGACATGCGTTCATGTGTACAGAAACTTCTGGTCGCGCTCCCTAGGAACCCTGGGCAGTGTTCTGCTGAGCCTTAACACTCTCTCCTGGGTGCAGAGGGTGCTGAGGACTGAAGGTGTTGGGAGGAGGGCCCTGAGCAGCACTATACATCTGTTTTATAATCTGTTTTTCTGCTTGATATGCTATTGTAACTATCGTTCTGCGCCTCTAAGTAGTCTTCTATAACATTTCTTAATGGTTGCATAGCATTCCCTTGTATGAATGCAAAATAAATGATTTAATCAATTCTCTTTTTTTTCAGATTGTGGTTGTTTCAAAGTTTTTGCTATTATAATTGCCCCTAAAGGGAACACACTTGGAGCTGAATCTTTACTCACTTAATTATTACCTTGGAATAAATTACTACGACTAGAATTGTTGGTTCAAAAGGTATGTGCATTTTAAAGGCTTTTGATACAGATTGCAAATTGCCTTCTCAGAAATGTTCCATGAATGTGCACTCAGACCAGCAGGGTGTTCGAGTACCCATTCCCTATACACCCCCAACACTGGGTCCTATCTCTTTTGTGCCTCATCTCTTGCCAATTGCACTAGTTGTTGTTTTTCTTTAAGTATCTTATTGTTGTTTGCATTTGCATTTCTATGATCGCTGGTAATGTTGGGCACTTGTCATAGATTTATTAGCCACTTGCAGTTCCAAGTCTTTTGTCTGCGTCCTTTGTCCTTTTTCCCCATAGAGGCACCCAGCTTCTTAATGACTGATAAAAGCTCTGAGTGTACCTGCTTTCCTGAGCGGGGCCCAGCTGCGCTCGGCACCCTCTCTGGTTGCTATGCAGATGTGCCAGTGGCGGGCCCAGTCGCCATGGCCACAGATGCCCGGGTCTCAGCGAGGAGCGGCGTTAGGAGAGGTTGCCATGGCGATGCTACCCAAGCGGGGCCTGGCTCCCCTCCCACTCTGCAGAAGATGGGCTGTGGGGCTGTGCACCCAGGCAGAGGCTTCTCAGGCTGCAGAAAAGGAGGTGAGGGAGGTTGCACCCGCTGCGCGCCTGGCACCTCGCTGACTCAAGGAGTCAGAAGTTTGAATATTTCATCCCCGAATGTGCAGATGCATGATAAGATTAAAAGACAAAGCCGCTCATCGTAAAAATGAAAAGTTACATCTCATGGCCACACCAGACAATTCGCTAAATGAACATTTTTGTTAATAATATTGCAATTATCTTGTGATTTGTACAGTTGTGGTGCATTATTTGTTTAAAGTACTTACTTGTTAAAGTAACCACTTAAAATATAGACCAATTTCTTTAAACCATTGAGACATGCCTTTATTTTAGTATGCCGAGATCCTCCAAATAAATAAATACATGGGAGGTGCCAGGGCTTCCTGCTTCTCCCATTCTTGGGGATGGTCTGGCATCCCATCTCGCAGGCTGCATGGTGGCCCCCAAATTTACACACTGAACTCTATGCCCAGTACCTCAGAATGGGACTGCACTTGGAGATGCAGTAGTTCCCACTTCTCTGCTGTTTCGCTTTCTGAAATTTTAGTTACCTACAGTCAATCACCTCTGAGAATATTAAACGAAAAATACCACAGCCTGGGCAACATAGTGAGACCCCATCTCTACAAAAAGTTTAAAATCTAAAAACTTGCCTGGCATGGTGGTGTGTGCCTGTGGTCCCAGCTACTCAGAAGACAGAAGCAGGAGGATGGCTTGAGCCCAGGAGGATCACTTAAGCCTGGGTGACAGAGCATGACCCTGTCTCAAACAAAAAAAGGAAGAAATAAAATTCCAGAAACAAACTATTCATAAGTTTTAAATTGCACACCATTTGGAGTAGACTGAAAAATCCCACTGAGGGCAGTCCCATCCAGCTTGGGTGTGAATCATCCCACTGTCCAGCATCTTTATGCTGGACCCACAGCTCCCTCATCTGTGAGTTATCAACATCGTCTGCTCCTGACATCCAGCCTGCAGTGTCATCATGGCTCAATGGCCCAGGGCAACCACAGCAGGTGACCCTCCCTCTCATGTATGTGTCATCAGAAAGTCGGCAGCAGCTTGACACTATGTCACAGTGCCCATGTCACTCACTCACAAAGGCATTGTGTTATCTCACAGCCTCACAGAAAGGGTGAGTGTAGCACAATAGGGCGTTTGGAGTGAGAGAAGCCACACTCCCATAACCCTTACGACAGTATGTCCGTATTACTGCTCTATTGTATTAGTGGTTGCTACTGTTAGTCTCTCACTGTGCCTAATTCATAAATTAAACTTTATCATAGGTTTGTACGTGTGGGAAAGTTCAGTACTATCCACGGTCTCCAACATCCACTGGGCTGGGGGTCTTGGAGCGTGCTCTTGCAGATCAGGGGAACTCCTGCAGAGTCAATAAAGAGTACTTAAGTTAAAACGAGTGGCTCATAACCCAATATAACTGGTGTTCTTGTAAGAAGAGATCTGGACACAGATGCATAAAGGTGAATGATGAGGTGAAGACCTGGGAGGAGGAGACAGCCACCTGCAAGCCAAGGAGAGAGAGGCCTCAGAAGAAATTGCACTGACACGCTCCCCCAATGCACACACCACCCAAGAAACAACCTCAGGCACTTCCTAGGAGGTGGGAAGCCAGCCCCATCCCTTTGATTACAGCTGGGCAAACTGAGACTGACACTGCTGTATCTCCTTGGGGCAGCTGGAAGGAAGGAATAGCTCCCTTCAAACACCTCCCCAGCTCTGGGCTCTCCCTTGCAGGCGCAAGTTCTTTCTGCCCTGGATTGGGGTGATTTATATCTTCTTCATGCATTTATTTATTCATTCCATTATCTAACTTATATTTATTGAACACCTACTATATGCCAGGCACTGGGCTAGGCGCTTGGGAGACAGTGGTGAGCAGGACAGACAAGATCCCTGCCCTCACGGAGCTCATGTGCTAGTGGGGACAGAGTGTGTGCATGAAATCTAATGAAGAAGATCATTTAGAGAGGGGCTCCGGAATGCCGAGGGCTAGCAAGACAGTTACAAGGGACCAGAAGGACTAGAGCAGGGTGACAATGTCGAAAGGGTGATCAGGGAAGGTGACATTTCAGTGGGACTCAAGTGACAGGGAGCAGACTATGTGTGAATGCTGGAGGAAGTGTGCTCCCAGGGAAAGGAGCTGAGCATGGACATAGCTGCGTCTGGAGAGAGCGTGGGCTATCAAAGGAGCGGAGAAGAGGGCAGTGTGGCCGGACCACACCTAGCAGAGTGAAGAGGAGGGTAAGATGGGGCCTCGGAGTTGTGAAGGAGGACCTTGTCTTGAACCGTCCTTAGGGGCAACGTGCCAGGGGTGGGTCCAGCCTCCAGGCTCCTCCTCTGCCAGCCCCATCCACCCCTGAGCAGTTGCCTGGGAGGCAGCAAGGAACATGAGGAACCACATGGATTCTGGAGACAGAACTAAACTGGAATCACAGCTCTGAACCCCAAGCTATGTGATCTTGATAGTGTCATTTTGTAGAAGACACTGTCCTATGCAGCCCAGATCCCTCCTTCTGGACCAAGGTATCTGGGAGTGTTGACGGCTGAAGGCTGACAGCTGCGTCCCTGGGTAGTGCCCATGGATAGCAGCAGCCACTTCGCCCAAGGTCACGTCCCTCCTTGGGAGGAAGGGGGCTTTAGGGGTAGGCATCCCACATCCAATGTCTGGCTGATGAGGGGGTACAGAGTCCTGGCCCCTTAATTAGAAATTAAGAACCACTCTGAAGGGCTGTTCAGGTGGGAATGGCTGAGGCTTCTGTTGCATCTTCATTGCTGCTCAACTTCTCCCTCTGCCCAGTCCTCCTTCCCTCACTCCCTCACCAGCGTCGAGCCTGAGCCTACTCCCTAATAAACTTCCTGAATGCAAATCTTCATCTCACAGTTTGTTTCCCTGGGAACCAGACCTAAGACGCACTTCGTTTCTCTGAAACTCAGTTTCTGCAGATGTATAACTCAGTTTCTGCAGATTCACTGAGTTGTAAAGATCAAAAGCAATGATGTATGCAAAGCTCCTGGCCCAGGACATGATAAGTCTTCAATAAATGTCACTTGTTCTCTTCTCTGGCCTCTCTGTGCCATTTGGTCTCACACATATGTGTATTTCCCATTGAGCTCAAGCCAAGGCCTTATACGGGGTGGATCCCCAGTGTGTTCTGAATTGAGTCAATACACAAGATATGATAAGCATTGCACTTGTCACATTTATTAGAAGATGAAGTGGAAATGGTTCATTGTCCCCCAGTATCCATGCTCAACTTCTCTCATAGAAATAAAACTCTAGACTTTTAGCTGGGTACACTTCATCCCAGAATGAAGACTACAGCCTTCCCTGCAGCTAGGTAGGCCCATCCATTTAAATGCTGGCCAGTGAAACATGAGCAGAAATGATGTGTGCAACTTCAAATGTGTCCTTAAAAAAAAAGGTCATGCTTTGCCCTTCCCACTAGCAAGAATGCAGACGTGATGACTGGAGCTAGAGCAGCCACATTGGACCACAGAATAGCAGGGCAACTGTGAAGCCAGCAGACGTACCCTGGGCTGGATGCTCACTGGCCGTGCCTTTCAGGGCCTAGTGCAACAAATCTCTCAACTCACAGAGCCTCAGTGTTTACATATGTGAAATGAGACAGAAATTCTAAGTGAGACCTTATACAGTGGAATCTCAATTTACCCAACAGTTCTATTTTACAGGGGAGAAAAATTCCCTTAGAACTGAAGGGCCTGGACTCTTGGGAATATTGAATTTCAAATTAACTCCTTCTTAATTAACTCATTTTCTTTTTATTTATCTTTGTGGTATGACCTTCCTTTCCTGGGGATGGTCCACATCTAGCAGGTCCAGGGGAAATGCTAACGAATAAAGAAGCAGATCTCTCCCTGTCAAAGAGGGCATCGAGTTCATGTAAGTTAAAATGTGGGCCTGGCAGGTCTCCAGCAAGGCACATGAGAGGTCCAGAGGCACTCATAATGCTTATATGCTTGTTGTTCTGTGATGATTTAAAATGCCCTCAGCGCTGCAGGCACCATAGTGATCTGGAGAGGTGCAGGTGAACCAGGAGCTGTGCAGCCTCTGCATACAGAAGAAGAGGAAGCTTTTCCTATAGATACTGGTCAACGATGGAGAGGTTTCCATGAGCTCACTTGTCTCTGAAGTTAATTTAAAAAAAAGTTTCCATGAGCACAGCAAAGGGGCATAAGGTGGACCCTGGCCTAGATGAAGTGGAGGGTTTTGGGGGAAATTGGGAAGAAGAGTTTTAGAGGACAACTCATGAATGCTTAGAAGTAGTGTGGATTGGCTGTGGGTGCTGGTGGATCCAAGGACTGGCTTTCCTCTCTGGCCTGTCTCCAGACCTCAGCCCAGCCCCATCCCAGCTGCCTGGCCTCCAGACCCTGCCCACCCTCTGGGATCCAAGGAACCTCTCATGAGAGCTTGGCTTTCTGCTCCATGCACCCAGGGTATCACCCAAGGTCATTTTTAGACTTTTCACAAGAATTGGACAATTAGAGCAGACAAGCAGTATGAATAGCAGCTATGCACAGCTCGGAATCTTGAAGGAGGCTGGGGTAGAGGATGGTGTAGTGTGCAGTTTCAAAGGGCTTTACCCACTGGAACTTCTGCAACCAAAAAGATGGAAGAAGCCAAGGTACTTTTTCTTATTTCCCCCCACCAAATACAGCTAAAAGTCATGGGTATTCTGTGTAGAATGAATACTAGAAGGCCCTAAAAGGTGCAGAGAAGCACTAGCCAGGGGCCTCAGGATCCAGCAACAGCATGGTGATGAGTTCCATCTTTCTTTTTGCTTCATGTATGCCAAACTGGGTGCTAAAGAGTCAGCAACCTAGAAACACCAACCCACTCAGAAAACAATCCCCCAGAAAAACCTGCTCCCCCAGCTAGGCAACGGGCATTCTAGAAAACTTTAGATGATAACTGACCTATGCCATCAGACCACACAGGAAAGACGAGGCCCCACCCCACCCTAGCCAGCAGAGACTGCGGAGGGAGCCTAGCCCTCCACCCTCACCCAGGTGTACTGACTGAGGTGCCGCCCCTCCTTGGGAAGGTATTGGAGAAGCCCAGCTGGGGGCGGAGACGTCCACCATAGCTGGGCCACAGAGGAGGCTGCTGAGATAGAGGTTTAAATAAGGCCAGGAGCCCCATCACATAACCCCCAATATCCACATTTCAATCGCAAATCACTCCACATCAGGATCCAGGAAAACACCGACCCTGATGAGAAGAGACGCAGAGACTAACCCAGGATGACACAAACGGCAGCATCATCTGAACAGTTTGAAGCCACCATCACAAAAATGCTCAACGGCAAACACAACGGAATCAAGTGAGAAAACAGAAAATCTCTGCAGAGAAACAAGCCACAAAGAGGAACCAAATGGGAATTCAGGGTTGAAAACGCAACAGCCAAAATTAACTCAGTGGATGGCTCAATGCCAGAACAGAGAGGACGGAGGGAAGAGTCAGTGAACCTAAAGATAAAATAATAGAATTTACTCAATTTGAACAACAAAGCAAAAAACAGACTTAGATAAAAATGAGCAGAATCTCGGGTATGTATATTTTGGCCTATATACATTTTGGTCTATATTTTGGTCTTTCTATAACAAAAGACCTAGCATTCGTGTCATGAGAGACCCAGAAAGAAAGAAAGATGAAGGTGGAGCTGAAAAGATTTTCAAGGAAATAATGGTTAGAAATTTCCCAAATTTGGCAAAAGACATAAATTTACAGATTCAAGATCCTGAGCAAATGCCAAATGGCATCAATCGAAGCAAACCTATGCCAAGACACCTTCTATTGAGACTTCAGAAAATTAAAGACAAAGACAAAAATCTTGAAAGTGGCAAGAAAGAAACAACATCTTGGCCAGGCGCCATGGCTCATGCCTGTACTCCCAGCACTTTGGGAGGCCGAGGCGGGCAGATCACTTGAGGTCAGGAGTTCAAGACCAGCCTGGCCAACATGGCAAAACCCCGTCTCTACTAAAAATACAAAAATTAGCCAGGTGTGATGGCCCATGCCTATAATCCCAGCTACTACGGAGGCTGAGGCAAGAGAATCATTTGAACCTGAGAGGCAGAGGTTGCAGTGAGCCAAGATCGTACCACTGCAATCCAGCCTGGGTGACAGAGAGAGACTCCACCTCAAAATAAATAAATAAATAAATAAATAAATAAATAAATAAATAAAAATAAACAGGCTGGGCGCGGTGGCTCACGCCTGTAATCCCAACATTTTGGGAGGCCAAGGCGGGCAGATGACACAAGGTCAGGAGATCGAGACCAACCTGGCTAACACGGTGAAACCCCATCTCTACTAAAAATACAAAAAATTAGCCGGGTGTGGTGTCACGTGCCTGTAGTCCCAGCTACTTGGGAGGCTGAGAGAATCACTTCAACCCAGGAGGCAGAAGTTGCAGTGAGCCGAGATCACACCACTGCACTCCAGCCTGGGTGACAGAGTGAGAAGAAAAAAGAAACAGCATCTTACCTTTAAGGCAAAACCATTTTAATGACAGCAGATTTCTCACTGAAACCATGGAGACCAAAAGGAAGTGGCACAGCACTTTTCAAGAGCTGAAAGAAAAGAACTCTCAGCCCAGAATCTTACATCCAGTGAAAATATCCTTCAAAAATCAAGAGGAAATCAAGACATCTTCAGAAGAAGAAAAAAAAAAAAAAAAAAAAAAACAGAGACTTTGTCACCAGCAGACCTACCCAAAAGAAATGATTAAAGGAAGTTTGCCAAACAAATAAAATGACAAAAGAAGGAATCTCAAAGTGCAAGGAAGGAAGAACACAGTCAACAAAATATACATAGATACAATAGACCTTATCTCTTGAGTTTTCTAAATTATGCTTGACAATTGGAGCAAAAATTATAACACTGAATGATGTGATTGCCAATGTATGTAGAGGAAATATTGAAGAGAATTGTATTATAAAGGGGAGAGAATAGGGAACATGAAGGACTTAGGTTTATCCACTTCACCACAACTAATAAAATGTCAACATCAGTTAACTGTGATAAGTTATAAATGTATAATCTAATACCTGGAATGACCACTAAGAAATCTGCACAAAGAGATGCTCTCAAATGCACTATATACAAACCAAAATAGAATTTGGCAGGCCTGTGTTCAGAGCTGAGACAGAACCCAGTGAGGTGTCAGAGTGGGTCATAAGCCTAGGGCTGGCCTGTCCACCCAGTTTCAGCCAAGGGTTGTGGAGAGGGAGGGCGCTGTGCAGGCTGGGAAAAGGGGGAGACAAAAGAGGCATCTTCCTTAAAAAATGCAGGGAGGCACTCACTGCCAGGCCTGTGGGTGGCCTCTAAGAGGCTGAGTCTCATGGAGGAGAGGCAGCCAGTTCTAGGCAGTGTGGCAGGCCAGGGGCAAACTGGAACTGGAACTTGGGGAACTGATTCTGAGGTCACCCTCTCAGGGGGTAGGAGTTTGCATGTCCCTAGTTGAATACAGAGACCCAGCCAGGGGCAGGGTCTGGCCTTTAGGTCACTGTGAGGAATTGAATGGGGAAAGTGAGGCTGGAGCACAAAGCAACTGCACAGTGGTGGTGGGTGTAGCGGAGATGCAGTAGCTTTGTGGCCCTGGGTGAAAGGACCTCCAAAGTCACACCAGACATGGGGCTGAAGGACCATGGGGCAGATCACAATTCCAGAGGCGGCCACAGAGCACCTCCCATCCCACAGACTCTTTTGCAATGTGACTGTCTTAGTCCATTTTGTGTTGCTATGAAACAGTACCTGAGGCTGGGTCATTGATAAAGAAAAGAGGGTCCTTTAGCTGGCCATTGTGCAGACTAGGAAGTTCGAGGGCATGGCCCTGGCTTCTGTTGAGGGCTTTCATGCTGCTTCATAACATGGCGAGGGTCAAAGGGAAAGTGGGCAAGTGTGAAGGGAGATAAACTGAGAGGTGTCTGGCTTTATAACAACCCACTCTCGAGAGAACTAACTTATTCCCATTAGAATTCATCCAGCCTCATCAGAGTGAGAACTTGCTCACGACCTAGAACAGCACCAACCACTTATGAGGGAAATGAATACCCCCCACTAGGCCCCACCTCCCACCACAACCACACTGGAGATCCCATTTCAACATGAGCTTTGGGGACAAACAGACCTCAGCATTGACCTTGTCTTGTCCCTGCCAAAGGGTGGCCTCTAACTTCCCCGCCCACATGCCCCTAGCCTTGAACCTGACCTGGCCTTGGTGATTTATTTTGCATTGGCAAAACATTGTAGGAATGAGGTCAGAATGAGGTCCCTAGGAACACTGGTCCTCAGGATGCTTCTCCAGAGCCCAGCCTGCCATGCTGTGAGGAGGGGTGAGCCACCCAGAGAGGCTATATCAGCTTTCACTCAACCCCGGAGCTAGGCTTGGTGTGAGGAAGCTTCTAGGTCCCTCCAGCCCCCAGTAGCCTGAGTCACCAGGGTTACACCCAGGCTTCAGTCTCCCCAGCTTTCTGGGACATGTGGAGCAGAGGGGAAGCACCCTGATGCACTCTGGCTGAATTCCTGACCCACAGACTTGGAGAGCAGGAGAAAACGGCTGCTGTTTTAGGCCTCTAGGCTTGGAGTGGTTTGTCACCCAGGCACCTAGAACAGAGCTCCCCTCCTGTTCACCCCACTCCCACCTGGGCCAAAAGACTTCCCTACTCTTTTTTTTTTTTGAGACAAAGTCTCACGCCGGCGCGATCTCGGCTCACTGCAACCTCCGCCTCCCGGGTTCAAGTGATTCTTGTGCTTCAGCCTCCTGGGTAGCTAAGGCTCCCCTACGTTTAAGTGGGCAGGGGGCTGGAGGGGTTGGAGGCCCAGGACAGAGGAGGCAGTTTGTCTGCCTCAGCACCAGGCCTGCAGGATCTAGGAAAAAGACTCGGGCTCAAGGTCCCTCCGCCCCAACTGACTGCCACCTGGGCCAGTGTCCTCCCCTCCTGGGCCCCCCCGTACCTTCATCTGTCACACAGGGATGATGAGGCAGAGAACATGCCCAGCACACACTTGAGGCCACTGTGCACAAACTGGCTCCTGCTTTTCTTTATGTAGCTGCTATCAGGCTTGTACTGCCTGGTCTGTAGACAGCCCGCAGGGGCACCTCAGAAGAGGTAGGGCCGTGCACTTTCTAAGCCTCGACTTTCTGCTTCTCCAAGTGAGAGAAGCACTGTGTGGGGTGTCTGACGCCAATCCCTCTGTGTCTCACCTTCTCCCTTGCCCTTGAATTGTCTTCCTCCCCCATCACCTGACAACAGTACTCTGACCTGGCTGGACCCCAGCTTCCTCCTTTGCCCCGGCAACCCTCTCTCCCAAAGACACCACCGAGACTTTAGAACTTCACAGCTGACCTCACTGCATCTGCCCAGCACTCTTCACATGCCACGGTCAAGGTCGCCTGTGACCTGGCCTGGCTGCCTCTCTCCCCGTCTCCTGATCCCCACCCTGTGAAGCCTTGCCCTGCTCGAACGCCAGACAAAATCGACGGACAGTGGAGAGTCCTGGCAGATGCCACCTCCACCGGTGATGGAGGTGAAGGGCCCTGGAAAGCAGTGGTGCTGGTGCATGAACCCCCATGTGGTGTGATGAGGGGCACCTCCTCTCTGTGGTCCTGCTCCGCAGGATGCCAGTGCCATCACAAGGAAGCATCAGAAAAGCCCCAGGGAAGGCCTATCCTGTGGACTAACTGGACAGTGCCCTTCCAGAGTGACCAGGTCACAAAAGATGAGGAAAGGCTGGAGAGGACCGAGGAGACGAGATGACCACACACGAAATGGATCCTGGATTATTTCCTGAAACAGTAAAAGATCATCAGTGGAAATGCTGGAGACATCTGAACTCTAGTTCACGGTGGCATAGCAACAGTTATTCCTTAGTTCTGACAGTTGTACCCCGGTTACATGATGTGTTAACATACAGGACAGGAATTCTCTGCACCACCTTTCAGTTCTTCAGTAAATCTAAAATTATTTCAAAATAAAAGGTTTAAAAACCCTAGTTGCTTAAAAATTCCTATTGTGTCTCTCACTGTAACTGTATGCATAATCATTGTAATAACTCAAATCAGCAGAGACGCACAATGGTGACAGTGCCAGCCTCCCTTCAAGGAGAAGCTGGCGTAACGCATGTGCCTCCAGGTCCCGTGCATGTGTTAACACATATCATAACTCGATTTTGTTTTTCTCATAAATGGGATATAAAGCACACTGTGTCCTGCCACTTGCTTTTTCTCCTGTTACTCCCCACGGGGCGTCTTCCAGGTGGGACCTGTGTTCATGGCCGTGGATGTAAACCACATTTCAAGCAGGCTTCTGGGTGAGCTGTAATTTCTGTGTCCGACTCCTCATCAGGGCCAATTCCACAGACGCTGTATTTACCTAGTACTGTGCCCCATGAGTGACTCATTCCAGGAGTGAAGAAAAGTGCCGAGTTACCATTTCTTGTTCTAAGCTCTTGCTTCCATTATCTTCAAAACACATTTCCTTCGCATGAAACTTCTTAAGCCACTTGCTCATTTTGTTAGGGTTAGTTTAATTAAAACCAGAGACTATAATCCACAAATCCACTTAACCAGGAAATTCACTGAAACAGAATAGACCTGTGTGGGCCCCTCTATGCTTCAGGGCTCCCCTTGCTGCGAGAGGACGCGGCTGTCCCAGCACCAGGGCCTCCAGAGGGTCTCCGGAGGGTGGTGCTGTCTTTACAGTATGCGTTAATCAAGTTGATTTCTTTCTTGTTGTGGAGTAACACGTGTACAAACTAGAAGTTCTAATATTTTCTTCTCACACCCTGTGGTATGCATAGAAGTTTCAGCATATTTTTTGCAGCATATTCACCAGTGTCTTGGCCTGCATGGAGGGTTGGTGCTCCATTTTGGGGACCCCTGGGTCAGGTCCTCTGCCATCCTTCACAAGGCTAACTTGTCCTCCAGGCTCTGGAGACTCGCCTACCCCCAAGGAAGAGAGGCAGAGAACATGCACAGCATACACTCAAGCCTGACTCCCCAGCTGCATTAGGACCCCCTGATGCTCTGGTCACAGCCACCTTCCTCCCTTTGGTCGAACATGATGCTGACCTTACCAGTGGGTGCAAGCAACCCCCTGAAGCCTCTGAGGGCAAGCTCCTGCTCTCTGTGCTCACACTGCCCAAACAGGCAAGTGCTGGAGGTGCTGAGGATGCACAGGGGAGGAAGGAATGGGAGAAGAGTTTGGATCTGCTCTGAACACGGGAGAAGACCTGCTCCTCTCTCTCGCCACAGCCCACCACGCCCCAGAACACAGCTGTGCCTGCTGTGCATCTCACACCTGCCCCACTTGTCTTCCCCACACTCAGCCACCTGTCAGAAGCTGTGGCCCCTGCTTCCCAGCTTCCCCTCTAGACACCCCTGAACCCCCAGGACTCACGGCACGTCCCTACTTAGATGCTGTCCATTGTTCCCCCATTGCATTTAAAGGCTACTCCTGCCCAGGCACGACGTACACTGTTGGCCCTGGCTAGCTGCTCCCCCCACCACCCTGCACTGGGCCTCCTCACCCTTTTTGTCCTTGGAACCTTGGCACAGGCTTGGGATGCTCCCCAGCTCTACGCAGCCACTCTGCTCCATGTCCCCTGGAACCTAGGCAGGGCCTCCTACTGTGAGCCTCATGTGTTTCTCTTCTCTTTAAAGGCCGCAGTGTCCCCACACACCCAGTGGGTGTTTGCTAAAGGCATGCACACATGAGCAAAGGGAAGGAGAGAGGATCAGCACGCCCCACCCCAGGAGGCGAGGCAGTGGGCAAGGCCCCAGGCTCTGGGCTGAAGGCAGCTACTGCAATCCTAGCTGACACCAAGGTCCAGGTGGGGTGGGGGTGAACAGCATACCTGGTTGGGCACAAGGGTGTTGACAGGGCTGGAAGCCACTGTCCCTGTGTGTCCTGCTTTCCCTCCCTGGGAGGTCCCTTGGGCATCTCAGCCTAGTGAGGCACTTTCCTCCCTCCGAGGGCTGGCATGTGACAAAGAGAGGGTGGCGTTGGGCGGCACCTGTGCCTGCGTCTGTGTGAATCAGATCTGCTGCCTGTTGTTGTGAGCTTTGTGTCTGCCTGGATTGGTGCGGGGGTGTGTGTGTTTGTGTACCAGCGTGTGATTGTTTTGGTTTGCTGTGATGAGTGTGGGTGTGTTTCTGTGGGGGCCATGAGTGCTCTGTGGGGGTGTCTGCTGTGGGAGTGGGTCTGTGTCCCCATGTGCCTGCGGAGCTGTGTGTAGGCGTCTGTGTGCTCCATGAGCCTGCATGTTCCAGCTCCCCCCACCACAGGCCCGCCAGACCCTGCCCAGTTCCCCACTCTTCGCTCTCCGCAGTTCCCATCACCTAGCAACAGACAGAATCAGAGCAGTGGCCTCTGCAGACAAAGAAGGTGTCTCTAGAAGGGAAGAGCTGGGAGGTGGGAAGTGAGGGAGGGGCCCCAGACCAGGCTCAGAGCAGATCCTTGCTCCTGGCCTCCACCGCAGAAGGTGGCTCACCCCTCCGCATGGAACAGGTCTCTCTCCATCCCCTCCACCCTGGCCTTCCTCCTCCTTGCAGGCCCCAGAAGCTGGAGAGGGCTGGTCGGGGTTGGGCTCACACAGTGGTGGAGCTCACAGAAGCTGACCCCACCCAACAGGAGCCCAGGGTGGGCCTCAGTCTGGTGGGAGTGATGAGACGGAGGCATGGGATGGACTATGGGGGCACGGAGGCCTGACCCTGAGTGCACTCAGGCAAGGGTGGGGGACACTCAGATCTGCGCCTCCTGCAGGAACCTGGTTTCCCCACCCTGGAGGCCAGTGCCCAAGGGCGTTCCTGTGCAGCTGTGGGTGAAGGGTGGGCCATCCTGAGGGTTGGGAAGGGAACAGGCCCAGGTGCCTCCTCTGGCCCTCAACGCCCTGGAACCTGGCCTTTCCTGGGACTCCAGTCTCCCCGGCACACCCCTGCTCTGTCCCCACACTCCAGCCATGCCGGTCAATGAGCCAGACTCTCTTGGTGTCTTTGCACCACC
This sequence comes from Papio anubis, assembly GCF_008728515.1. Taxonomy (NCBI): domain Eukaryota; kingdom Metazoa; phylum Chordata; class Mammalia; order Primates; family Cercopithecidae; genus Papio; species Papio anubis. Next base: position 46,977,491 of record NC_044977.1, read on the forward strand.
CTCCCCTGCCCAGCACACCCTTCCTCCAGGTTGCCATGGGGCTCACGCCATCGTTCCTGTGGTCGTGCAGTTGCCACCACTTGGGAGAAGCTGGTCCTGGCCACTGTATGGCAGCTTTCCTCCCCACCCACTCTGTCCCACACCTCTGCGTTATCTCGCCTGAGGCACTTAGCTTGCTCTAAGATGGTCCTACTTACTGCCTGATTGTCTATCCTCTGACTCACCCATGATCTAATATTATAAGCTCCATGATCTAATAATAACCAGATTCATTTAGCACTTACTATGTGCCAGGCACCGTTCTAAGCCCTTGATGTCTTCTAACTCATTTTACCCTTGCAGCAACCATACAATTTAAGAGCTACTGTCTCCAGTTAACACTTGGGGACACTGAGGCAAAGAGCGTGGCTGAATATTGTGCCCATGATGACAGAGGGACAGCCTATTTTGTTTGCTGCTGTATCCTTAGCATCTGGCACAGAGAAGGGGTCCTGGTACATTTCTAGAAAGAATGGAGGGGAGCAGAGTCTCCCCCAGCACCTAGGATTTGGTGCCTCCCTGCCCAGAGCCCTTGCTATAGCATATGCTGGTGAGGGCTGAAGCTCTAGCTCACACACCAGACTAGGGTAGGGATCAAATCTGGCTTTGAGGACATCATGCGGAGCCTCTGCTCTGGAGATGGGAACCTGCAGACAAAAGCCTCCTTATCTCAATCCTCTGAAAACAGTTTGACCGGGGAGACAGTGTTCATTCATGAATTTAAGAAAAAAAAATCCCTGATCCCTACTTTTTGCCAACTTCAATGCTGATTTCTAGTGGTACCAAGAACAATGCAACTGAGCCTCCATCCTCAAGGGGCTCACAGTCTTGTGGGGAGATAGAAAGTTAGTGGTCATTCAGATTGCGGTGAAATCTCCCAATGACTGTCTTCTATTCACATTTATTGATGTCCTGGAGCGGAGCTGCTGGGGAGTGGGTATGGGGAGTGGCAGGAGGTGAGATTGGACAGGGAGGGACATCTCTGAGTTCCCGGTCAGAGAACTAGAGGGCAAACAGAGGCCACTCATGGTCCCATGCAAGAGGAGTGACACGATCGCCTTTGTGCTTTCTAGCTGGCTCCCGTGCATGTGCAGGTGCAGGTGCAGGTGCACACACGCACACATGCCGTGTTAGATCAGTGGGGCTAGGTGCCACCCTACGAGGCCCCCAGTGGAAAAAAGAGCAGGGAGACAGGGGCTTATACAACCATTGGAAGGGTTGGAACATCAAAAGTTGGGACTTGGGGTTTACTGCCAGCCTTCAGGGAAGTAGGATGTTACTGTTGCCTCCCAGGTCGGGAAACTGCTGAAAATTGCTGAAGATGTTCAAGGCTTTCTCTTATTGTTGCACTCAATAAATATTTATAGAATGAATGAGTCAGTGTTCACAGACTCTCATATATATTTATATCACATGGAATTAGTTTTCCCCCAATTTAAAAATTATTTATTAGAAAGGTGAATAAAATTATAAATAAAAACAATACCTTCACCATTAACTTTAAAACCTTCTAAATACAATTCTTTGTACTCTCTTGATCATTATTCTTATGAATACATAGGGATGCAATCAAAATAAAGAATATAATTTTACATCTTAACCTTCTTTGCTTAATTTTTAAATTTTGAAATAACCACAGATTTACAGGAAGTTGCAAAGATAATATAAAGAAGTCCTTTGTAGTCTTAATCCAGTTTCCCCCAATGGTAACATCTTATGTAGCTATTCAATACTGAAACCAGGACGTTGACATTGATACAACATGCATGTTGAATTCTGTCACTTTATCATGTGTGTAGATGCAGGCCTGCTGCAGATCTGAGTCCTGTGACCGGGGTCCTGTCCGATGGTCCTGCTTCCCCAGGCATCCCAGAAGTAGAGCCTCCATCTCCACCAGAGACTGAGAGCAGACACCTGCCGGTTTATCTGTCCCTTCATGTAGCAGGTGACAGAGGTGCCAGGGGCATGGCAGGGGTACTCTGACACAGCACTGCCCCATGGAGCCCATGTCCTAGGGCAGAAGACCCAAGACACACAGCCAGCCAGGTGAGAGAAGAAATGTCAGGTACAAAGCACAACAAAGAAGAAAGCCGCTATGAAGGTGGCCCTGTCGCAGGCTAGGGTTGGGAAGAGACCCTGAGATGGAGGTGAACGTGCAGGACGTTACTCAAGGAGGGCTCTTGGGTTGACACTGTGGACAGAAAGGGCAAGAGGAGACAGGGCTGGCGGGGAGCTGCGATCAGCTGCAACAGAAGCCCCAGCAACGCAGGCGGAGGTTCTGAAGATTGATGGCCTTCCAGAGGGCCCCAGGGGAGCTGCTCTGGTTACTCATAGGGAGGGGCGTGACCTGAGTTGAGGCAGCTCTCTGCAGCTGGGCATGCTGGATCCCAGCGGGTGGGGTGGTTGGGGGGGTTCCAAGCAGCCCCCACAGATGCTGTCCTAATTAGGAAGGCTTCTGTGATGCCTCATCTTGTGCATCAACTTGGCCAGGCCACGCTGCCCAGTTTCTGGTCAAACACCGGTCTAGACATTTCCACGAATGTATTTTTTAGATGGAAAAAATATTTAAGTCAATGGACCTTGAATAAAGCAGATTACCCTCCATCATGTGGGTGGCCTCATCCGATCAGTCAGAGGCCTCAATAGAACCAAGACTGATCTCTGCCAAAGAGAGAATTCTTTCAGCAGACGGCCTTCGGACTTGAGCTACAACGGCCACTCTTCCCCGGGCCTACTTGACAGACTTTGGGTTTCTCAGCCTCCACAGTCGTGTGAGCCAATTCCGTAAGATAAATCTCTCTCTCTCTCTCTCTGTCTGTCTGTCTGTCTCTCTCTCTCTCTCCGGGAAAGAACCTCAGGGTAGCTGGAAGCTTGGTACGTTACAGGACAGCAGGGAGGCCAGAGCCGCGGTCAGTGTGAGGGGGTCGGAGTGCAGTGGGGCCTTCTGTGCGTGTGCGGCCTCATAAGGTGGCATAGACGTGCACTTGTTCTGTGTGGCCAGGATTTGGGTGGGGGTGATGCTTCCTCTGTTCCCCGGGTAGAGACTCAATGGCTGGCGGCCTGGGGAAGGCAAGGAGGCCATGAGGGGGCTGCTGCTTTGGTCCAGGTGAGAGGTGACGCCACTATAGGGCAGCTGGTGGCATGCATAATTCAAAACAAGCATATTGACCAGATGCAGTGGCTCATAGCTGTGTTCCCAGCCCTTTGGGAGGCCAAAGCGGGAGGATTGCTTTAGCCCAGGAGTTTGAGACCAGTCTGGGCAACATAGGGAGACCCTGTCTCTACAAAAAGTTTAAAAAAAAAAATTAGCCAGTATAGTGTTGTGCACCTGTGGTCCCAGCTACTTGGGAGGCTGAGGTGGGAGGATCACTTAAGCCCAGGAGTTGGAGGCTGCAGAGTCATGCTCACACCACCGCATTCCAACCTGGGCAACAGAGTGAGACCCCATCTCAATAAACAAAAAACAGGTGTATTTTGCAGGCAGCATCTGAAGGCCCAGCTGCTGGCTTGGCTGTGAGCTTTGAGGAAATGAGCACAGTCAAGATGGAAGTACAGATGTGGGCAGGCCCTGTTCCAGGCTCCAGATGTTTCCATCCTAGCACTGGTAAGGATGAGCTCATTTGTTGAAGGGGGAAGTTATGCGCTTCAGGAGGGCAAGGGAATGGGGCATTGTTTAATCCTGCCTTATCCCTGAGCCCCCACAACTAGAGAAAATGTGTAACAACAGTGGAAAGGCTGCCTTCCTTCCATGCCTGTGGCCACTAGGTGCTCTCACCCCTGCTGCAGGCTAAGGGCATGGCCGCCCCCTGCCCAGGCAGCCTTCAAGGAGTTCTGTGCCGAGCCCAGAGCCAGAGCAAGAGCTGGCTCTGCCTGGAGGAGCTCATGCGAGTTGAGGAGATAAGGCACAAAATAATTAGTGAGCAGAGTGTATAATTAAGTGCTAAATTGTGTGTTTCAGACTCACTGAGCTGTGGGAGTGTGAGGTGGGGGAGTCACGCCAGGTTGGAGTGGCTGGGTGAGGCAGCTTCTGCAGGTTGGGGGCATGACTAAGCGGGGGCAGCCCAGAGAAGGAACAAGGTTCCAGGTGGGGGCAAGGCAATGGGGCAAGGGGTGGCAGGAGCACAGTGAGGTGCAGAGAAAGGGAAGAGAGCAGCCATCAGAGCGATAGGGTCTGCAGGTTGGGGCCCCAAGACTGCACTGGGTAAGCAGTGGATCCCAGCACCCTGCGACATGCTGGGCCTCAGGTGCCACATCTGTGAAATAGGGATGCTGAATGTATTCAGTGGGAAAGTCCGTGTATGGGTCCAGCCCAGGGTCTGGTACATGGGGACACCCAAGCAGACAAACAGGCAGGCACATATAGACAGGGGACAGGAAGACAGATGGGAGGAGCCAGGTGGTCGGACAGATGTTCAGACATAGATGGGCCAGACAGACAAGCAAGATAAGTTCAAACAGACAGCTGGATTCCTGTGTCCCAGCTCCTGGCCCTTCCACAGCCCTGACCACAGCAGGTCCTACCCACCCTCACCCTCTGAGAGGCGGGAAGCCTGGGGCTACCAGGTGGCCCCGAGCCTGAGGGCCCTGCATGGCAGGGTGTCCTTGCTGCGGCATTCAGGACCTGGGATTCTGGGAGAGTTGGGCTGACTTTAGGGTTTGGGGACCAGGGCCCAAAAGTTCAAAAGGGCCCAAGCAAATGGAAGGCAGGGCTGAGCATGGGTGGCCCTGGGCTGGAAGGAAACCAGGAGGCAGAACCGTGAGGGACACGTGCAGCCTGGCCAGGCCAGGCCCCGGGCAGTCAGGACAGACACAGAAGAAGGGGCATCATGTCGCTAGCATGGCAAAGGATCCCAGCAGCACGGGAGGCTTCCCCTTGGCAGTGCTGTGTTTGCAGCCTGGCTTAGTGTGCCGCCGCCTGTTAAACAAATATTGTGACAGGCCCACTCCGTGGACTCAGGGACGGTGACGGCACTGGCTGTCACCAAGGGCGGCCAGTAATGCGGGCACTCTGTACCACGCAACCTCTCCTTCCAACGCAGAGCAAGCCTGCTGCCTAAACAAGCACAGGGCTTGGCCACCACCAAACACACCCAGAGGAGACACGGGAGTGGGGCCCAGCCTGACTCCAGCACTCCTGCCCCACACACACAGGCAGGAGGAGGCAGCCCCACAGGCCCCTCTGCCCTACCTGGCACGGACACCTCCAGCCAGCAAACACCAAGCATCTATCATGTGTGGAGCACTGCCCTGGAAACAGGGAACAGGGCAGAGCTCCCGCCTAATGGAGGAGGCTGGCCATGGATGGATGGAAATACAGCATGCCTGCTGACAATACAGAGTCAGGAGAAAAGCCACAGGTAGAGCATGACAGGTATTAAAGCAAACTGAAAATGGCTTGAGAAGGACTTCATATCTCTGTATGTTAGTCCTTGTGGATGAACTGTAACCTAACTTAGTAAGTAGACAAAATTGGAAACACTGTGTTCAAATAAGGCAAATGCCAACCTATAACCAATCCAGCTGTTTCTGTACCTGACTGCTGATTTCTGTACGTCATTTTCCCATTTCTGTCTATAAATCTTCTTCCGCCATATCTGCACTGGAATCTCTGTGAATCTGCTGTGATTCCAGGGGCTGCCCAGTTCCCGAATCATTCATTGCTCAATTAAACTCCTTTAAATTTAATTCAACTAAAGTTTTTATTTTATCACAGGGCAGTCAGGGAAGGCCTCCTGGAGACTTGGGCAGAGACCCAAAGGAAGTGAAGGGGCGGGCGGGATGGGAGAAGAGCATCTGGAACAGTGCACGCAGAGGCCCAGGGCTATGGCTGCCGCTGACATGTTCCGGGGCTGGTAAGGAGCTGGGTGTGGTGGAAGCAGACTCTGCACCAGGAGAGGAGGCCATGAGGCAGAGAGGTCCCCGGCCTCCATACAGGCCTCTAGGCCATTGCTGGGCTGTTTCTTCTGAGCAGGTCATGGAGTGCGTGGAACAGAGGAGGAACAGGACCTGACTTTGGGTTTAGGAGCGTCCCTCTGTCTGCTGTGGGGCAGGAGCAGAAGCAGCGAGGCCAGCAAGGACTCTGTGGCAATGACTCAGGAGAGGTGGGGTGGGTAGCCCACACCAGGGTGGGAACGGAGCCGGAGCGGGAGGTCAGATTCTGGGTGTATTTTGGAGGTGGAGGTGGCAGGGTTTCTTCGCAGGCAGGATGTAAGGCGTGAGGGAGAGAGAAGAGACAGGACAGAATGTGCTCATCCACTCATTTGTTCATTCACTCTACATTCACTTTGTCTTTTTGACTAGGTGGGCAGGGAGTGTGGCAGCATTGATGAGGGTAGCTTTGTGGAAACACTCCTCTTAAACATCAAATACGCAGCCTCAGCCACACAGCCAAGGAGGAAGAAGCTCTTCCAAGAGTCTCCTATCCTCCCGTCCCTCCTCCTCCAGCCTGAACCCCTGCCCAGCCCACAGGGACTGCAGGGCTCCAGAGCTTCTGACCCGCCTGGGGCGGGGGCAGGCCAGAGAAGGGTTGTGGACCAGGGCACCTGTGAACCCAGTCCTGGAGGGGTACTGGGCAAAGATGAGGTGCAGGGCAAAGGTAGGAGGCAGTGGCATGCTGGCCCTTGTGCAGCGGAGCGAGGTCTGGGGCCCCAAGCGGCCTCACGCACCTGGCTGGAGGTTCAACTGTCCTGAGGCCGGGCAGCCATTGCAGGATTGTAAACCGGAGCAATTTTGTTTAAGACGTCGCCCTCTGGTGGCCATGTGCAAGGTGGCCTGGAGAGACATCCCTGGGAGGGCTGTGGCCCCAGCTAAGGCAGGAGGAGGGCTCAATCACCTCTCTCTTGGCCACCACAAAGAGGACAGAAGGGCCTGTGCCCCCTCCCACCCAGACCCTCACACTGCCACTGTGTGCTGAGCTTGTCCCTGCCCCACTGTTCCCTCAGCCCTGGTCCCAACCTCACTGTGATCTTGGGCAAGTTCTAATCCCCACAGCCTCCACGGAAGGGCGGGGCCCCAGGGTCTGTCAGCCAGAGGATCTGACAGTCCTAAATCCACACATCCTTTTGCAGAGCCCCGCAAAACTGGGCAAGACAGGCCTGCAGCCCTCAGGAGGGCTGTGTCCACCGTGGTAGCACAGCTGTGCGGCCTGATTTCAGCATTTTTAAACAAAGCCTCCAGATGGACCTCTTCTGCCTGCCGGGGAGGGCTGGATGGCTGCTGAGCTATCCTGGGCAGCTGCTGCACTCAGGGACTTTCCTCTAATTGGATCCCCTGGAAAGGAGAACAGCCTCAATCCCAGCCAGCCCATCCATCCATCCATTCATTGGTTCCTTGAGAACCCATCATGTGAACCAGGGCCCTGAGCTGGGGTCTGGGTGAGCAGGAAGAGGAAAGGCTGCACAGATGGAGCACACACTCGGGCAGGGAGGCCCATGGCCCTAGGCAGGCAGGGATCTGATGCATCATGTGGGGAGGCAGAGTTAAGCAGGGTGGAGTGACCCAGCAAGTGCTTCTCCGAGAAGGTGACATTTAGGCTGAGGCCTGAATGGAAAAATGGAGCCAGCCACATCACAGTCCAGGGAGGGGCTCCCAGAGAGGGGACTGCAAGTGCAAAGGCCAAAAGACCAGCAGGAACCTGGGGGCTGTTTAAGGACCAGCACAGGAGAAGGGGGAGGTCAGGATTTCAGCAGGTGCCTCTCAGGCAGGGCCTGTGTCTGTGGCAGGAATAATCTATATTTTACACCACGTGTGCTCGGAGGGGCCTGCTTCGAGCCTGCTGGAGCCGCTCCCTCTGCTGTGGTGGGGACTAATGATGCCACTCGTCTGTGCACAGCCACTTTATTATTACTTATTGGCCCACATGATCCTCCACCAGGAGGAACTGTTGGGCTTATTTAATGGATCAGGAAACTGAGGTTCCGAACAACAAGCAGAGCTGAATTTGAGCAGGAATAGCCATTCCAGCTGAATCCAGACCTTAGAACTAGTTTGTTTTACTTGCATAGCTTTGAAAATTTGAATCCATTGCCAACTCTATAATATTGGGAGGCTTCACACTGAAGATGTTTCAACTTTTGGCATCTCTTCAATAGTCTGTGGCACTAGGCTATGGCAGTGTGAGCCCAGGCTCTGCACCAGGTTGTCTGAGGATGCCCCTTCAAACCGGAGGGCACAGCCCCTGCTCTCCCAATCCCATGCCCCTCTGGTGTCTTGACCTGCTCCCCCAGCACCTGAGTTTGCCACCTGGGCCACCCCTGCTTGAGGTGGGCTTGAGCCCACCTGCCGTGGCCAGCCCCTGCCTTGCCCAGCTGACAAGGGACACATACACTAGAGATTATCTGAGGGAACAAACAATCCTCCCACACCGCCCCCTACCCCAATTCCACGACTGTCTCCTCACTTTCCTGCCACCAGACCTGAGACTCCCAACTCCAACTTTCAAGATGTGAATGAATTCAGAGACCCTAAGAGCTAGAGACCATGGATGGGGCTATCCTCCAAGGGGAAACTGAGGCCAGTGGGGTTCAGGGCCGGCCAGCCAGTCACTCCTGGGGCTTCTGGAGACATGCTGTGAAGAAGCACATTCTTCCCTTCACCGTGGGGCTCGGAGCCCCAGCTCTACCTCCATTTAACTGTGACGCTTGGGCAACAGGCCTCAGTTTCCCCAGCCGTTCACTGACAGGATCACTGTGAAGCTCATGGGGGCTTCTCGGCTCATGTACCCATTGTCTCAGGAGAGGAGCAGCTTGTCTCTCTGATTTCAAACTCAGCCTCCACTTTTGGCTATGTAACCTTGGGCAGGTGGCTTAACCTCTCTGAAGCTTGGTTTCTTCATCCAAAAAAGGAGATTATTGTGGGATTATTACGAGATTCCAGGAGATGATTCAAGAAAAGCCCTTAGCACATAGCAAGTGTTCAGCAAATATGAGCAAGAGCAGGGAGTTGTGAGCTGACCCGTGTCCCCTCCCCAAGGGCATAGGCCAGGGTCATGACCAATAGGTCAGTGTCCCAGAGAAGGCCAGGCTCCAGGCCTCCTCATCCAGAGTCCACCTGCCTGAGTGGTATAGTCCCAGACTGAGGTCACCCTCCACTCCCACGTCACTGAGTCCCTGCCATGTGCCAGGCAACCCTGTCAGTGCTGGAGGGAGGTCCCATGGAGACAGAGACTGGGAGGGTGCTGCCCTGAAGTTCTAGGGGCAGCAGGAAAGGAATAAATAGGGGAGTGGAACAGAAACATACAGGGAGGAATTGGGACTACTTGGTCCATTGCAGGGAGAGAGAATTTTGGGCCCTCAGGAGAGGTGGAGGGGAATTGCCAAGGAAGGGCTTTCCAAGCCAGGGAGACACACGTGCTGGGGCAGGAGGCAGGCACAACCCTGAGGCCTTGTGGATGGCCCAAGCCTCTTGTGCCCGCTGCAAGAGGAGAGGAGGGGATAGGGGAGCCGCGGTGTCAGCTGGGCCGCAGGGCATTCATTCCAGCAGAAAGTCTCCTGGGGATTCTATTTTAAGGTGACAGGAGCCCTGGAGGGTTTGAAGCCAGCTGGGTGGTGGGCTTCCCATTCCACACCGAGGCCAGTGGCAGGCTCAGCTCAAACCCTGAGAGTCTGGCTCCAAGCCCAAAGCTCCAGGCAAGAAAATGAAGCTCAGAGGGGAACTCCGGAGGCAAGGATTGGGGTTGGGAAAGTGGTGCGACTCGGGAGGGAGGGGCACAGGCTGTGGTCAGTGGGTGCGGTGTGAGGCTGGGGATGCAAGCTGGGGTCTGAAGGTGAGACACGGACTGGGTACTGGAGAGGGGACATAAGTTGGGGTACTGGGGAGGGGTCAAGGGAGGAGGGACGGGGCTGGGGCTAAGGGCTGGGTCCGGGGGAGGGGTTGGGGAGTAAGTCAGGCGGTGTTGGCGTAGCGCAGAGCAGACGAAGAGCCCGGGGCTGGACAACAGGGCACGCGCTGCCGAGCCCCTCCGAAGGGCGCAACTGAGAGGGGCCTGCGGCAGTCCCGAGGCCCCCCTCCTCCTTCGCCTCCCCTCCTCCTCCTTTCCCTCCCCTCCTCTCGCGGCCTTCCCCTTTCTTTTACCCTCCCCTCTCCTCCCCTCTCCTCCCCTCTCCTACCCTCTTTCTCCTTGCTCTCCCCTCCCTTTTTCTCCCCTCCCCTCCCTTCCCTTCCCTCCCTTCCCCTCCTCTCCCCTCCCCTCCCTCCCCTCCCCTCCTCTCCCCTCCCCTCCCCTCCCCTCCCCTCCGCCCCGCTCCCCTTCCGGAGCCCGACCCCGCGCGCCGCCATGCCTGGTGCCGCACCGCCCCCTGGTGCCCGCGTCAAGCATGGCGCGGAGCAACTGCACCGCGCCCGGGCTGCAATGGGGGCGAGAGGCCAGAGAACCCCTACAGCCTCCAGAGGCCGGGCATGGGGGCGGGCGCAGAACGTCGGGGACTTCCTTGGGACCCACGCTCAGCTCCGCCCTGCCCGCACTCGGCTGGGTCCTTGAGACCCCTCCCCTCTCTGGATCTCGCTTCACAGCGGAACATGGCCAAGGTCACTGACTGGGAGTGGCCGACCCAGCGCCAGGCGCTGTCCCGCAGCGCTGTCCCCGTCCCCGCAGGTCAGCAGGCTGCACGACTGAGCCTCAGTGTCCTCATCTGTAGCACGAGCATCATCATACCCCCGGCTTCAATCTTCACCTCTGAAACCATTGAAATCTCAGCAGTAAGAATCCAAGTATCCAAGTGCCAAATTCTCCATCAATGTCTACATAGTTTTGGTTTAAGTCTACCTTTTCGTGCATTTCCTTTTAGCACTGGAATGAAACTCAAGCCACAGGCCGGGCACGGTGGCTCATGCCTGTATTCCCACCACTTTGGGAAGCCGAGAACGGCGGATCACTTGAGCCCAGGAGTTGAAGACCAGCCTGGGGAACACAGGGAAACCCCGTCTCTACAAAGAAAAAAAAAAAAAAAAATTAAAATTAGCCTGACTTGGTGGCTTGCGCCTGTAAATCCAGCTACTCAGGAGGCTGAGGCGGGAGGATCGGGAGGATCGCTTGAGCACAGGAGGTCGAGGCTGCAGTGAGCCGTGATCACACCACTGCACTCCAGCTGGGGCAGCAGAGCAAGACCCTGTCTCAAAAAAGCCCCTCCCCACACTCAGTAGCAATGGGCCTGCCTGCCCCAGCTCTGTCCTGGGAGCCCATCTAATCGCTCCTCCAGGGAAAGCCACGTGGGCACGTGGCCAGGGCACCTGGGGCTATTCTTCATTCTGAGAAGTCCTGGCTGTTGCAGTTGCCCCGCTGAGCGATTCGGGTCCCTTCCTCTCTGAGTCAATATGGATCCACTGCCCTACCTCGGAGCATGGATCTTGCAAACATCCCGGGCGCCACGAAATGATGCATCCTCACGGTTCCACCAGGGGAGCCACTGCTGCTGTTCATAGTCGTGAAAATATTGGAAACAACCCATCTAGGAGCTGGTTAGAGAAACTGCTTTGGGCACACAGTGGAATACCGCACAGTTGTTGAAGACAGTGAGGAGGCTCCGTGGGCTGACAGGAAAATTCCACATGCTGTTGGGAAACAGGTCCTTCCACATTGCTGTGAGACTCACCACTACCTCTAGATCCCAGGGCCCAGAACAGTCCTGGCACATAATGGATGTCCAATAAATACATGAATGAATGAATGAATGAATGAATGAATGAATGAATGAATGAATGAAGAATCTGCACACTCTAACACTTAGGGATAAGGCAAGAGAAGCTGCATTCCCTGGGCCATGCTGGTAGATGTTAGCAGAAGAACAAACATGCAGAACCACGCACAGAGTATAAGGCTTTTGTGTAGGAATGGGGTGGGGAAATAAGAATGTCTATTTGTATATGTTTGTGTAAAGAAACATTAAAAGGATCTATAAGAAATCAGTACAAGTGGTCACCTGTCTGGGGCATGGGGTGGTCAGGAATGGGGAGGAGAGAAAGAATTCTCAATATACATCACTGTAGCTTTTTAAGCCCCGTGAGAATATATTTCCTATTCAGAAATTTAAAAATTTTTAAATCAATGTACGTGGCTCTGACGAGGAGTGAGGAAGGAAGCCAAATACAGAAGGATATATATAGAATGCTACGGTTTGTGTGGGAAAGGCATTTCCTTATGTGTGGAATATCTCTGGAAGGATTACAATCCCCTCCTCAAGTGCTGGCTGTGATGGCCTCCAGGGAGAACGTGAGGCAGGGATTGGAGAGAGGCTCACCTTTGACTGCTGATCCTTTTGGATGGTTGGTTGGTTTTGCTTTTGTTTTTTACCATACGCGTGCTTTGAGATTTTCAAATCAAAAGAAAAAGAGATGAAAAAGCAAGTGGGTGAAAGCCCATGGCAGTTATAATAACACAGCAGCTCCCCCCACAGCATTCTGAGGGCGTTGGCTGCATTCAGTCACCTAGCATTCTCTGTAGGTACCATCAGCAGCTCCACTTTATGGCTGAGGAAGCTGAGCTGCAGAGCAGTGAGGTGGCCTGCCCAGCGTCACACAGGGTGAGCACACCCCCGGCAAGTCCCCATGGCCAGCAGCTGGAAAACACCGTTGTAGCCCAACACTATTCAATGCAGGGATTTCCTCTATGAAACCCTCTCAACTGGTTACCCAGCCTATGCTCAAATACCTCCCAGAATAGGAAGCTGGCCGCCTTACAAGGAGGGCATTCCATTGTCAGATGTTTGGGTCAAAAGCCCTCCCCACACTCAGTAGCAATGGGCCTGCCTGCCCCAGCTGTGTCCTAGGAGCCCATCTAATCCCTCCACGAGGGAAAACCACGTGGGCACGTGGCCAGGGCACCTGGGGCTATTCTTCATTCTGAGCAGTCCTGGCTGTTGCAGTTGCCCCTGCTGAGCGATTCGGGTCCCTTCCTCTCTGAGTCAATATGGATCCACATGTCCCCTTTTGTTAAACTGCTGTGAACTTCACAGGGACAGTGCTAGCACACACGGAGGCCCCACTGATCTCCTCTAACTCTTCTCCATTTTAATCTTTGGTCTTGCACACATCAACCCAGCATGGGCATACCCCGGGGCCTTTGCCCTTGCTGTCCCCTCTGTCTGGAAAGCTCTTATTATGCCTGCATCTCCCCAGGCTTCAGTTTCTTAGCAGGAGTGTAACCTCCTTAGAAAGGCCTTCACCCACTACTCTAGCTAACATGTCTCCCTGCCATTCCCTTTCTCATTCCCATTTCAATCTGGAATCGTCTTGCTTCTTTGTTTCTTTGTTTGTCATCTGTTTCCCTTAGTAGAATATAAACTCCAGAGGACAAGGACTCTATTCCATTCACCGCTACTGCTAGATCCCAGTGCCCAGAACAGTCCTGGCACATAATGGGTGTCCCCTAAATACGTGAATGAGTGAATGAAGAATCTGCACACTGTAGCACATAGCAATGAGCCAGGAGAGGATGCATTCCCTGGGCCATAGATCTACGAGTCCATCTCAGAGCAGCCCCCACACAGCCACTGTTACAAGCCCTGCACTTTAGTCCTCTCCTCTCCCATCCACCATCCAGGGTAGAGGTGAGGCCAGGAGGCCATCTTCCCAGAGAAATATCAGGGCTCTAAATTCAATTTAAAACAGTTTAATTGCCTAATTGCTCAGCTCTTCGGTGCAGTTTGTTAACAGAAGCGATTCTGCAGCAGCCAGGCCAGCCTAGCAGAAAATTGGCATTTCAGCCAGAGGGAATTAAAGAGGCAGAGCACAGAACTGCCACTGCTCCCAGCTGCCCCCATACCCACTACACCATCCCCAGCCCTGTGTGAGGCCCGACTCCCTGAAGGACTTGCTTGAATCCCTGTTGACATGTCCATAGGTATGGGGGTGCAGGGTGGCGTTTGTGTTTGGGGATGAGCAGCTGTTCTGCCAGCATGTTTGGACGTCTCAGCCATGTGCTTACCTAAGCATGTCTGTGCTTTCACTTTTCTTCATTTTTAATTTAGGCTTTCAAAGGAAAAACACATGCAAATAATGCAAAAAAAAATTTTAATTCAAGATTTAAACAGGTTTACATCTACAATGAGCTCCTCTTCCCCCAACCCTGATTCCAGACCACCAGTTCCCTTCCCCAGGGACAAACACCACTATTGGTTTCCTGTGGGTCCTTCCAGAGACAGTTTATGTTTACATGTGCATAAAATTGTTTCTATGCAAATGATTACATACTATAAACATTATGCTGCTGTTGGCGGTGGCGGTGGTTTTGAGAATACATCTTAGAGACTCTTACTAACAAGAGCTTATCTAGACATTCCTCAATCTTTGGAACAGTTGCATAGTAATTCCATTGAAAGACTGTACTTTGATTTCTTAATCAATCCCCTATTGCTGGACATATAAATTATTTCCAACCTCATGCTTTTATAAACCACATGGCAATCTCAATCTTTATCCATACTTCGAGTTTGTGCATGTGGGGGTATATGTGTATAGAATTCATATTCCTTTCAAAATCAATCCTTCCCTTCCCTTGCCTTCCCTTCCCTTGCCTTGCCTTCCCTTCCCTCCCTCCCCTTCCCTTCCCTTCCTTTTTTTCCTACCCAGAAGGCAATTTTTTTTTGAGATAGAATCTCATTCTGTGGTCCAGGCTGGAGTGCAGGAGTGCAATGGTGTGATCTCGGCTCACTGCAACCTCCACCTCCCAGGTTCAAATGATTCTCTTGCTTCAGCCTCCTGAGTAGCTGGGACTAGAGGTGAACACCACCATGCCCAGTTAATTTTTTGTATTTTTAGGAGAGACGGGGTTTCACCATGTTGGCTAAGCTGGTTTCAAACTCCCCTCAAGTGATCCGCCCGCCTCAGCCTCCCAAAGTGCTGAGATTACAGGCATGAGCCATTGTGCCTGGCCCCAGAAAGCAATTCTTGATTCCCTTACAGGAAAAGAAAGAATGCCACAATCCCACCAACTCAAAAGCAACTAGAAGCCAGGCACAGTGGCTCACTCCAACAATCCTAACACTTTGGGAGGTCAAGGTGGGAAGACTGCTTGAGGCCAGGAGGTCAAGACCAGCTTGGACAACATAGTAAGACCCCATCTCTACAAAAAAATTTTAAAAATTAGCCAGGCATAGTGGCACACACCTGTAGTCCCAGTTACTCCAGGGGCTGAGGTGGGAGGATTGCTTGGGCCTGAGAGGTCGAGGCTGCAGAGAGCTATGATCACACCACTACACTCCAGCCTGGGCAACAGAGTGAGACCTGTGTCTAAAAAATAAAAATAAAAATAAAAAAGCAACCAGAAACAACCATGATTAGCCCCCCCAGAGCAAATCTTTCAGTCCCTCTTCCAAGCTGCTTCTGACTTCTGTCTTACCCAAATGGGCTCATACCATTCAGATTATTTTTCAAGCTGCTTTTTGTTGCACTCAACAATAAATGACACTCATCTTCTGTGTAAACAGCTCCGTACTTCCTCTTGAGGGCTGAATAGCATGCCACCGTGCCCTCCAATGACAATGGACTTTACCACCCCTTATTAGAATCTAGATTGTTGCCAGCTTTTTATTATTGCAAACAGCACTGCAGGGATATTCCTTGCAGCTGAGTCTTGGCACACATCCTTAACTCTCTCCTAAGAATAGCTTCCCAGAAATGGAATTTTTAGGTCAAAGGGCATGTACTTTTTTTGCAGCACATGTTTAAACCATTTGAAGTGTGTGTGTGTGTGCGCATGTGTGCACTTCTGTCTTGTGTCTGTGGGCCTGAGCCTGTGGTTCCTGCAGGTCCCGGTGCAAATCTGTCATGTGTTTTTGCATAAAGGGCATGCATGTGTGCTTTCTCTTCAACCTTAGTCTCTAAAATTACTCAGCGCTGCCCCCCCTCTGCATAGTAGCCAGGGACATCCGGGAGTGGTTCTGAGCCTGTATGGTCTTTCTTCCTCGGCACAACCGTGGGAGAGGTTGCAAGCCTCACTCTGATCCCTGAACCAAGACAACTCTCCTCTGCCCTGGAACCTCTTGTAGCCAGAGTCATCTAAGCTAACCCATCCTAAGCTGGCTTCACAGTACAGGAGTATTTTGAGTCATTGCAAAGTGCAGGACTTTGGGGCTAGGTGGATCCAGGTGTTGAAAGAAGTCCATTCAGAATTGATATCTGTCTCCTGGTTCTGGTTCCCAGTGTGCTCGGAGGATGTCCCCACATTGGGCCAGCTGAGATCACATGTCCTTCCTGTGGCCATGGGACTGTGGTGCTTGTCAACTAGCCTGTGTCACAGGCCACCCACCTGTCCCCACCCTACCCAGATCTCCAGCTCCTCTCTGGAGCCACACCCTGCTCCCTGTGCCCTTGCCCCATCTGCTCATCTGCAGCCCACAGTGAAGAGGTCAGCAGACAGAGATGCTCATGTTTGCTTCATGCCTAGGATAACTGCAGTCTCAGAGGAGACCCCCAGAAACCCAAAATGCTTCCAGCCACAGAAGAGGAGAGCAGCTGGCAGCCAGAAGCATCCATTCCAAGTGAGAGAAGTCGAAGGGAACAAGGTTTAACCCCCTTGTCTTTGAAAAGCACTAAATGATTCAGCAAAGGGGATGAGAGGAAACCTTTGGCCAATTCACGGGTTCATGGCCATCTGTATATGTTCCTATCATCCTGCTTTGTACCTCCAGCCTGAATGATGGGGAGGTCATTTGAAAATGGGACTGACCCTTCATTGCATGTACTGCTTCCAACCCCAGATTCCATCAGGCTGCACTTCTGAGATTCAGTGAACTCCCACTCATCCTTCAAAACCTATCTCAATGTCGCTGCCTTAGTGAAGCCCTCCTTGGCCCCCTCAGGTAGGGAGGGTCTCTCTGTTCACTGGCAGACCAAGATGGCCAAGCTCTGCCCTCTGAGAATCCATCAGTGTCCTGAGCTGACTTTCCCTAGCCTCGTATCCCTTCATTCCGTGAAAGGGGAACTTAGGGTGGAGTGAAAATTTTGATCACCTAAAGGAACAATAATTGTTTTCATTCCTTCATTTAAACAATATATGTTGAGCACCTACCAAGAACCAGGCCTTGTGCTGAGTGTCCCCACAGAGGTCACAATAATCATATACTACAAACAAATACAGCATGACAAAGGTTGGCGTATGAAGAAGAGACAGCAGCTAAGGGCATGGTCCTGGAGCCAGAATGCCTGGGTTTGAATCACAGCTCCACTACTTCCCAGCAGCTTGGTGAGCTTAGCCAAGTCGCTAAGCCCCTCTGAGCCTCAGCTTTATCATCTGTAAAATAGGGACAAAAGTGCATCTGCCCTATTCATCTGTTCACAGGATTACATGGCCTGTGGAGGGAAGGTACCCAGGCTCCTGAGTGGGGCCTCCTGACCCACAGAAGAAGCCCTGTACATGTCTGCTCAACAGATACCTTTGGTGGCCTATATGTACCAGGCACTTCTCTTCTCTGCTGGTCAAGGAGGGCTCATGGTGGAATAGGATTTAGCCTTGGGAGGGACTGCAGGGGCATTCTAAAGACACCGACTAGCTGGCATCCCATGCCAGGCATCCCAACCTTTTGTGCATCGTGACTCACCTGAAAAAGACACGGTGAGGGGAGGGAGATGCCACCTGCATGAGGCACAGTAGAAAAGCATGACATTGCCTTTATAGTGCAAAGCTTGACAGGAAGAATAAGATACAAAGTACTTAAAGAAGATAGTCAGTATTGGATGTGTATTAAATTTCCAAGGAAATTATTTTTAAATATGTAAATTCATCTTGAGTTGGCTTCTACAAGCATAACTTTTTTTTCTTTTTTCTTTTTTTTTTATTTTAAGACAGAGTCTCGTTCTATCACCCAGGCTGGAGTGCAGTGGCGCGATCTCGGCTCACTGCAATCTCCACCTCCCAGGTTCAAGTGATTCTCGTGCCTCAGCCTTTTGAGTAGCTGGGATTACAGGTGCACAACACCATGCCTGGCTAACCTTTTTATTTTTAGTAGAGGTGGAGCTTCACCATATTGGCCATGCTGGTCTCAAACTTCCCACCTAATCAGGACCTACCCTGATCTGCCCGCCTTGGCCTCCCAAAGTGCTGGGATTACAGGCGTGAGCCACTGCACCCAGCCTTACAAGCATACATTTTTTATATACCAATTTACCAGGTTTCATGTTTGAGCTGACTAAGCACAGTCCCTGATCAGGAATGTTTTTCAGGGATCAATCCTTTAGGTTCCTGACAGTCACCACTGATAAGTGGCCTGGCAGGCAGCAGCGGAAGAGGACCGCCTGCAGTGCTACAGAGAGCCCTCTGGTGGCAGGTGGGATATCGACTGGGCACAGTTGCTCTGACTGAATCTGAAAGGTGACAGTGGTGCCAAAGTCACTTTCCAATAAAATTCAACCATTGCACATTTTTGAATGGTTGTGAGACAATGATTTTGCAACTATAAAAATGTATAACTACAAAGAATCTATAACCTTCAATGACTGGCGGGCTAGGGTTGGAAAGCTGAGAGTTTGAGGGCTCCAG
Organism: Papio anubis; assembly: GCF_008728515.1. Taxonomy (NCBI): domain Eukaryota; kingdom Metazoa; phylum Chordata; class Mammalia; order Primates; family Cercopithecidae; genus Papio; species Papio anubis. Next base: position 46,995,999 of record NC_044977.1, read on the forward strand.
AGCCTGGGGTGCTGGGGTGTAGATGGGGAGGCACGGGAGGAGCACGTGGGGGCCATGCCAGAGGGGAGCCGAGGGAGGGGGCTGAGCCACCGAATAGATCTCTGTGTTTCAAAGGTCTCTGTAACTGAATGTGCAAATGGAATAGGATGGGGCAGAATAGAAATGACAGCATTGGCCTAGAAGAGAGGGAATGGCGGCGTGGACCAGGCTGGCAGAGGTGGGAAGGGACGGGTAGATTGAAGCTACATTTTGGAATTAAAATGCACAGGACTTGGTGACAGAATGGATGTGGCGATGAGAGAGTAGTGGGTGTCAGGAGAACTTCCAAGGCCTGGCTCCTGGAACTGGGCAGGCAGGTGTCCCCTTTGAAGTGGTAGCAGAGCCGCTTTCCTTACCCAGAAGCCAGCTGGGGTGGGGGTGAGGGGTGTCACAGGTGAACACACCTCCCAGTTTTCTGGGGACAGTCCTGGTTTATACCTATCGTCCCTGAATATGTACCTATTGCCCCCTTCCACTCTCAAAAATGTCCCTGTTTTCCTCTGAATGATAAATAAAAATAAATGTAAATAAATTTTAAAATAAATGAATGGATGGGGAGATGAGAATGCTCTTCCTAACAGTGGAAGCTAACCGGTAAATGTGGAAGGGGTGGAGTATGTGATCTGAAAGTCACTATTTGGCCACCAGTTGGGGAACAATTGTTTCAGGCAAGAATCAAAGGACACTAAAACTGGCAAGTAAGGGCCAGGCACAGTGGCTGATGCCTGTAATCCAAGCACTTTGAGAGACCAAGGCGGGTGGATCACTTGAGATCAGGAGTTCAAGACCAGCCTGGCCAACATGGTGAAACCCCATCTCTACTATAATAGAAAAATTAGCCAGGCATGGTGGCACATGCCTATAATTCCAGCTATTGAGGAGGCTGAGACAAGAGAATTGCTTGAACCCACGAGGTGTAGGTTGCAGTGATGAGCCAAGATCACATCACTGTACTCTAGCCTGGATGACAGAGCGGGACTCCATCTCAATTAAAACAAACAAACAAACAAACAAAAACCTGGCAAATGGAAGGTGGAGGGAGAAGAGAGAGTGCACCTGGGCTCAAAGCACTGCCTCTCCACAGAGGCATGTTACTCACAAAGGGGAAGAGCACATTTCCCACATTTACAGGGAAGAAGGTCCTTCCATAATCAAATGATAAGACAAACTGCCACCGTGGGCCCCAATAGGGTGCAGTGAAGAGAATGCAGCACCCCTTCTGTGCCATCCCTCTGAAAACACAAAACCTGATCTCATCATTAGGAAGCAGCAGACAAACCCAATTTGAGGGGCATTCTACTTTTTTAAAAATGCTGGAGGAGGCCAGGCATGGTGGCTCACGCCTGTAATCCCAGCACTTTGGGAGGCCGGGGTGGATGGATCACCTGAGGTCAGGAGTGCAAGAACAGCCTGACCAATATGGCGAAACCCCATCTCCACTAAAAAATACAAAAATTAGCCAGGCGTGGTGGCAGGTGCCTGTAATCCCAGCTACTACTTGGGAGGCTGAGACAGGAGAATTGCTCGAACCCGGGAGGTAGAGGTTGCAGTGAGCTGAGATCATGCCACTGCACTCCAGCCTGGGCAACAGGGCGAGACTCTGTCTCAAAAAACAAAAAGTTCTTTGTAATATTTTTGTATCTTTTCTATACATCTGAAATTATTTTAAAATAAAAAATATCTTTAATGTTACCCCAAAAAGGTGTGCTGGTGATTTGGACAAAAGGCCATCCAAACCACAAGGACTACAACACAGTCATCGCACCCCTTTGACCAGATTCTGCTGGAGACTGGAGGGGAATGGTCCCCAGAAGCCCTTTATATGCTACTTGACATGGGAGGTCAGGAAGGGAACACTCCCCTTTCCTACTCCAGGCCCCTTACCTATGCCCACCTGCCCCATAGCTCTAGCACTTCCTGAGGATGCACTATAACCTCAGGCATTGCCAGCTGGAGCATCTGATCAGGCCAGGCACATTCAGGATGGAATGCTCTGACCAGCCAGCCCTGGTCAGAGCATTGCCCCTTCTAGCCATCAGTGTGGCCTATCTCAAGCTGCCCCGGGTTGGCATTCCTGGTCCTGGCTCAGAATCTGTCTTCCCTGGGAGCCATCTCAGTGGCCTCAGCCCTGAGCCCCAGCCACACACTCCCAGCTATCAAGACTGTGCTGCTTGATTTCACTGTCAAACATCAGATATAGCCTCCCATTCTTCAGCATTCCCCACCCTACAGCACCCACCAGTTCATTCATCCATCCATTCCTTCAACAAAATTGCTACTGAGCACTCAATACGATCAGTCACTATCCTAGGCACTGGGGAGACAACAGTAAACAAAGTATACGAAAATCCCTACCTTCATGGAACTTACACAACAAGGGAGATCAACAAGAAACTGTGTTAACAAACAAGTTAACACAGTTAATTTGTGAACAGGAGTCTCATGGGTAAAACAACAGCAAGACTCTGTACTTATCATTCCTGTGCACTTACTGTTTCCTCTGAACTTACAGTACCCTAGCACTTAGTGTTCCACCATCGCGTACTGTTCCCTGCACTTCCTGTGTCCCCAAACATCCTGTGCTTACACACCTCTGTTCCCCTGCATTTCCTGTTCCCTTGCACTATTTCCTCTGCAATTCCTGTTGCCCCTACACTTCCTGTTACCCCTGCACTTACTGTTCTCCCACACTTGCTATTCACCTTTTGATGACTGTCCCCTCACTTACTGCTCCCCCTGCACTTACTCTTCCCCTGTACTTACTGTGTCCCCTTGCACTTGCTATTTGCCCCTCAGTTACCATTCCCCTGCACATATTGTTTCCTGCACTTACTATTAATCCTGCACTTCCCGTTCCCCTACACTTTCTGTCCCCCTGCACTTCCTAATCCCCTTACAATTACTGTTACCCCTGAACTTACTCTTCCCCCATACTTACTGTTCTCCTGCCCCCACACTGCTGTTTCCCTGCTCTTCCTATTTGCGGGCATTTACTATTCTCCCTGCTCTCCTTGTTCACCTTGCCCTTCCTGTTCCCACTGTACTTCCTATTTCCCTTACACTTACTATTCCCTTGCACTTACTGTTCCCCTGCACTTGCTGTTCCGGGGTAATATATGTTCCCTCTGTACTTACTATACTCTCAGCTGCCCACTTCTATCCCCAGATACCCACAATGGAGCCCCCTCACTTTCCTCATATCTTAACTCCAAAGTCACTTTTTCCTAAGTATTTCCTGCACAGTTTATTTACACTTTCTGCTTCTTCTCCCCACTCCAGCAATTCCCCTTCCCCTTCTCTGCTTGTTTTTCTTCCTAGCACTCACTGCTGTCTAAACCTCTGTATATTCCGTGTGTCTCCTGGATTATCTACCTCCCACACTAGAATATCAGCCCCTTCAGGGCAGGGATTTTTGTCTGGTTTCTTCACTGCTGTTTCCTCTGTGTGGATAAATGAACAACAAAAGGGGCTGCTTTCTAGTGTGGTTGTTCAGCTGTGTTGCTCTGAGAAGGTGATGCTGACCAGAGAAGGAGGTAAAGAAGGAGAATCTGCAAAAGGAGTGAGAATTCAGGTTCTGTGATGTCACCTCACCGTTCCCAATGCAATGCTGATTTTCCCCTTAGATGTGCCTGCTCTGTGGAGCCACCACGGTCTATTACAGTCTTAGGAACCCAGCTGCTCCCCAGGCTGGTTGCAGCAGGCCCTGGAGTGGCAGACCAGACCTAACACAGCCATCACACTCCCCACTGTCTTACAGCCAGGTGGAGCAGCCCCATATTCCTCCCCTGCTGGTGCCTGTTCCATGGACTCACTGCCAGCTTGGGCCTTTCCATAGAACAAGCCAGCCTGTGACCACTTTGGACCCTCTTTCTTCACATAATATGCTCCATCGCCAAGTCTTCCCCATCCTGCAAGTCTTCTCCATCCTGGACAGATTGCTGACTTATTCTGGAAGAGGACTTCACCTGGGTCCCTGCCCTCTCAGCTGGCAGTGAGCAGAATCATTCCTAGCAGCTGAGGCCTGTGAATGTGATTCTAGCACCAGGACATACATAGATGTTTGGGAAAAAAGCCAAGTTATGAATCTCTTGGGAGAACCCACAGTTCTCAAGAGCCTTCTGAGCGAAGGCTATTTTATAGGTCAGCTAATCCCCAACAGGAAGAGATATTATTGTCCCTATTTTACAGAAGAGGAAACTGAGACCCAGAGGGTAAAATGACCCACCCAAGGTCACTCTTAGAAGTAGAGTGACTTGCAGCCCAAGCATCCGACTTCTTTCCCTCACATGGCTGCCTCCCTCTACACAGTGCTGACCTTCCCAGCTGGCCTGTTCAGATCTGGAAGTGTCCCTCTGGCCTGAAAATCACAGTTTCCCAAATTGGGACGGAATCAGAGAGGTTGGATCAATGACACACTGTTAGCAACCCCCAGGGGCCAAATGGGGCCAGTTGCAATGGCTCTGAGATGGGCCCAGAATGTGAGGAGTATATCCCAGCAAGGTGGTTCCCAGAGCTCGAGTTGCCCCCTGAGGATCCATGCAGCAAGGGCAGTCGACACAACAAGGGCCTGTTTCCACTGGCTGCATTTGAAATCACTTTGTCTCAGCATCCCAAGAAGTAGACCCGGCAAAGAGGAACAGCAGTCCTGAAGCAACTCACCCGTGGACTGCCCCTCGTCCTCCCCGGCTCTGTGGGTCTAAATGGTGGGTCTGTCCCTTGGCAACCCTAAAACTTTTAGGTCTCAGGACCCCTTTACACTCTTAAAAATTGAGGCCCTCAAACAGCTTTTGTCAGGAAGAGCTTTATCGATCAACGTTTACCATATTCATTAGAATGTAGAGCTTCGAAAGCACAAGAAGCCATGAGCATGCATCTCACTGGCTGTCAAAGCTGTGATGTCATCACATGACATGCCTGGAAAATTCCACCGTGCACTGTGACAGAATGAGTGAGAAAGGCAGATCATAGCTTATTGTGAAAATCATTTTCACCTCACAAACCCCCTGAAAGGGTTTCAGAAATCTATAGGGGCCAGGACCCAAGTTTGAGAACCCCTGGTCTATGTCACATCCTTGTTTCAAAAGCTCCAGGGATTGCTATGACCACTTGGAAGAAAACTTTAGCAGCATGGAGTGAAGTTGAAGATGTGTATGCACATGACCCCAGAAAGTTTATTCCTCAAGACACACCCTAGGGAGGGCTTCAGAAAATCACACATCAAATCATGCATGGGGATGTCGTTTGCTGTCACAGCTTGCAAACAAGCTGAATTGTCAGGAAAACTGACAAATAAATGATGCTGTATTTGTATAATGGAATACTACGCAGTAGCTGAAAGTATTAACATAGATGAGTCGCCAAAACAAAATGAAATGAAACATCAAGTTATGGAAGAAAGTGATCAGTATGAACTTATTTGATTAATTTAAATGCACACAAGACAATGCCACATACTGTCACAGATACATGCTCCATGGATAAACAATAAAACCTGGAGACAGTGGAAAGCAGTTGCCTACCGTGGAGCTTCAACGAAGGGAAATAAGAAGGAAGGATTACACATGGTGGGGGGATGAATTCTATCCATGATGTCTTAACTTATAAGGTAACATTTGAAAGACCTATCTGAATGACTATGGAACCATGACATGGCCACTTACCATCAGTAATTCATCATAGTGACTAATCAATCAACACCAACCAACCAACCGAACTCAACTGCCAACCACCAATCAACCAATCAACTTCAACCAAAACTCAAGCTAATCACCCACCTCACATCACCATCACTACCAGCATCACTCACTCACCATCACCACCACCATCACTACCAGATTACTTATTTACTTTTACTTCATAACCTCACCATCACTACTCAGCACCACCACCACCATCACCACCACCATCACTACCAATACCACCACCACCATCACCTTTCATCACCACCACCATCGCTACCAGTACCACCACCACCAGCAGCACCACCATCACTACCAGTACCACCACCACCAGCAGCACCATCATCAGCACCACCACTGGCACCACCATCAGCACCACCATCACTACCAGCACCACCATCATCAGCACCAGCACCAGTTCATTAACTGATACTTTGTATTTCTTAGTACATGTAGCAGAAACTGCCAATTGCCTATCTAATATCTGTTTTCTTTCTCTGTTTTATGATTTATGGGAGACAGCATGTGCCCAACCACCTCAGAAAAGGAAACCCTGCCATTTCCAACCTCCCTTGCAAACAGGGGTGACTCGATCAGCAATTTTTGGCCAACAAGGGGAAAGTGAGAGTTATTTAGTACAGTTGATGCGCCAGCTCTTCCCATGGAAGGGCTGCTGGCCCACAGCCCAGGGACCAAGACAGAACATGACAGCGGGAGCCACAGCTGCCATCCCAGGACTATGAGGCCACCTTTGGGATAGGAGCCACAGCTGAGGCTAGCAGAGAATAAAGCCAGAAGGAGCTTGGGGCATGGACTGGCTGGCCTGCCCCCTCCTCACCTCAAGCTCCATCCCCTCTTTATTTAAGGTTCTCTGGTCCGGCTGTGTGTGTCCACAGCAGTGCACCCTCATACCCCACTCACTGGCAGAGGTGAACAATCGCACCTCCCCAGGCACATTCAGAGGGCATGCCACTCACCGACGGTGCAAGTGGCATGTGCCCCAATTCTCCTACTGACTCACTCTAGCCTGCTCTTCGCCTTTCTGTAGTCTGAGTTATAAGCTTGTCGAGCCTGCTTTTTTTTCTTCTTTTGGTGCCAAATAATGAAATTTCGACAGCTAGCCTAGAGAACTCTAAGCCTTTCTTACCACCAGTGAAAGAAATCTCAGCAAGATAAGAAGAAAGAAATGTTCCCCCTTCCCTAAAGCTGCAAAAATACAGGCACTCTTTGGAATCACAAGGCTGCCTCTGATAATGTGGGGAATTGAAAATGTCATATACATACATATATATATTTCTCTGTCTCTCTCTCTCTCTCTCGCCTCCCCCCTCTCCAGTGTGAAGACTGATGAGAAAATGTAAAATCCCATTCTATTTTCTGTTTGTATAAAAGTGTTTTCAGAAGGGATATTTGGACAAAGAAGTCTTGAAGGTGCCTGGACTTGGCTTTGCCAGCATAACCTGCGATGCTCTCCGGGCTGCGAGACCCATGACGAGGTGTCTTGTATGATAATTTCTTGCTCTGCTAAGAATATTTAATTTTACATCTGTCACTTTCTGAAATTTTTTGGTCAAACTATAAGAGGATCATTGCCATCTGCATGAAGGAAAAAATTAGTAAAAGCTAAGACGCTATTTCATTCCTTATTTGAACCAAGGTTCTGAGAGTCCTGTCTTATTTCAATCCACACTGATCTACCAGTCTTGTGCTCATGACTTCCCCGGACCAGAATGCCCTCCCTTTCCGCTCCTTCCTTCATTTCCCTGACACCTGCTCACCCTTCAATCTCACTGGTTGGAAGGCCCCTGCCTCCAGCTTGGAGCTGGGTCTCCTCCCCATGCCTGCAGCCACTGGGCATCCCTCTGCCTGGCTCTCCCCTCACCCACATAAGGCAGGGCTCCTCTAGTTACAAGTGACAAGAGCGCAGCTTCAACTGGCTTGAGACAAAAAGGAGCTGTGTTGGCTGCAATGCCTGGAAACCCCTGCCATGCCCCGTTCAGGCTTGGATGGGTCCAAGTGCTAGGCGGAGGGCTTGCTCCTGAGCCCTGCCCCTCTCTCTCCAAGGCTCTGCTAGCCCTGTTGGCCTCATCCTCAGAGGATCTCACAAGGGAGCTAGAGCAGCTCCAGAACCACATTCCACCAGCTCTGCAAACCCTGCAGAAAGACACTTCTTGTTCTCAAGAATTCCAGAAGCAGCTCAGTGATTCCGACTGGCTAAGCCTGAGTCACAAGCATGTTCCTCATTGGCTAGGCCTGAGCATGTTCCCACCAAGGAGCCGAGGCAAGGGCCAGTCCCCAGAAGGGAAGTTGGGGGCATCTTAGAAGTCTGGGCAGGCAGGCTGGGTATGATGGCTCATGCCTGTGATCCTAACACTTTGGGAGGCTGAGTTGGGAGGACCATTTGAGCTCAGGAGTTCAAGACCAGCCTGCGCAACGTAGCAAGACTCCATCTCTATTTTATTAAAAAAAATTTTTTTTTTAAAGAAGACTGGGGAGGCAAAAAAGACTGGACCCCAGGCAACAGGAGGTTGTAATTTGTTTTCTTGTCTGCCTTCTACATCTAGATTACCATAGAGTGTGACACAGGCATACTAGGTAGGTGCTCAGTAAACATGTGCAGAATGCCATGAGTGGGAAGGACAAGATGTAGCCTGGGAGAGTCCTCCTGATGACAGGGCCCAGGATTGCAGGGATGTCTGAAACTCTGATATGTGCAGGAGCCAGGCAGGAGACACGATGGTCCATGCCAGAAGGACCGGTCAGAACTGGGGGCGAAATGTCCCAATCTGAGACTGTCACATCTTCCAATTTTTTTTTGAGAAGCCAAATACTTGGACATATATATGAAATCTTGTAACATTTAAAATCTGACAACTAATTTTTTAAACATTGTGCAAACCCACAGGACACCTCCATTTATGAGGATGATGAGGGTCAGCATTTGGAATGGGGAGGAGCAGGAACCCTCTCGAAGGCCACCGTCACAAGGGCTGCATTGGTGACTACAGGAGGGTGCTTGTCACCCACTCCAGTCTGTAGTCAAGGGTTTCAGAGCCAGTCCCAGAGGCAGCCCAGGTGCCCACAGCGGGGAGGTCAATCGTGTGAGGGGGTGTGCCCCGCAAGCCCATGGCCCAACTCCAGCCCGGGCAACCTCCAGTCCATGGGGAGGGCCAGCTCCTTGGAGCGGCTCTCACATTTTCCACCTCGAATTAGGCCGTCTTCCCCAGAATACCATTCGGCCCCAGCCAAGCAGAACTGATCTTGCGTCCCGGAGCCTCCTGGAGCCGGCTTTAAACACTCTTCACAGCAGGTTATTGGATCTTGATTTGAGGAATGCATTCAGCTGAGTCATCGTCCCCAAACAATATGAGAAATTAAACGTTGGGCATGCTCCTGATCCCAGAGCCAATTACACGGGCCACTCCCCCCAAGCAGCCCCCGCACCCCCCAGAGAAGGTCCTGCTGAGAAACAGAGCGTGAACCGTTCCCCAGATGAAGATGCTGCACTGGGCCAGGCCCTGCACGGGATGGGGTGGGGGCTTCATAGAAGCCAAGGAGGCACAATCAGCCCCACATTATAGGTAGGGAAACTGAGGCACAGAGCACAGGAAGCCTGCCAGCTCACTTGAGGAAGTGGCAGAGCTAGGAGTGGAAACGAGTTGGCTCTATGCTCCAGAGGTGTGCACTCCAGACCCCGCTCTGCTATAACCGCCCCAGGCGCTCTCAGTCCCATCGCAGCAATCCTTTGGGCATTTCTCTGCATCCTTCAGACTGGCTTTGGAGGGGGTGCAGGCTCCTCATTTTGGTGCAATGGCCCAAGAGACAAGACTCGGGGCCATTCCAGTGCTGAGGGTGTTTCTATCAGATGTGACAGTACGGGGCAGTGGTGAGAGGCCTGGACTCAGTCAGATTGCCTGGAGTCAAAACCCACCCTACCATGTATTTGACCATGTGACCTCACTCCTTCAGGTTTCCCCATCTGTAAAGTGGGGCCGTATAACCCATGGCGAGTGTTTAGAATGCTGCCGGAACACAGTGTTTAGAACTACTTTCATATCCCGCCTAAATAATCGACCAAAACCACGTGCGGTGCCAGATGACCCTGCCTTGCTCTCCGATGTGACACGTGAAAGCCAGCTCCTCCCATTCACACCTTTCACACCTGATGTTGTTAAGGGGGACAGTTTGGTAAAATTGCTCTCCGTCCCCCTCCACTGACCTGGGTCCTCCTGAGAGGGGTGTTGCGACCCGGGTAAAGTCAGGCTGCAGATCTGGTAAGGTTTCAGGACCTTGCACGGTGTCAGGAGGTCAGAGGGACAGAGGCTCTAACGCCACTTGTTATGGCTGAAGTGCGTCCCCCCAACACTCATGCACTGAAGCCCCAGCCCCCAGCACCTCTGCAGGGGACTGCATTTGGAGATTTGGCCTTTACAGAGGTGACTAAGGTGAAAAGAGGCCATTGGGGGTCCTAATCTAATCTGACTGGTGTCCATATAAAGAGAGGAAATTCGGACCCAGAGAGACAGCAGGGACCCCACACACAAAGGGAAGACCACTCGAAAAGGCAGCAAGGGGGTGGCTGACTGCAAACCCAGGAGAGGGGCCTCAGAGGAAACCAACAGTGGACCCCTTGATCTTGGAATTCCAGCCTCCAGAACTGTAAGAAAATAAACCCGTTGTTGAAGGCCCCCATCTGTAGTACTTTGTTATGGCAGCCCTGGCAAACCCATATATCACTGGCCATGCGTTCACCCGTCATATCACCGTGCTCCAGTGCTCTGGGTGGGTGGACCTGCAGGTCTCAGAGCTCTGCTGCTTCAGGGCCATGCTTGGGCTGGCATTGAGCTTGGCAGCAACTGAGGACCCTGTGTCCAAGGTCTCCTTCCCTAAATTCTCAATGGTGACACCTCTAAGGTGGGGGCTTCACTGACCCACAAACATCAGGGTGCAGTTACTGAGGGAGGAAAAATGGGTATTGGTAGCAACCAGTCACCTGCTACCCTGTACCATCAGTGAAGAAACGTCCAGGAGAAGCTGTGACCTGCCCAAGGTCCACAGCCCACGTGTAGCAGCAGTGGGAAGGTAAGACTAGACTTTGGCCACACACAATGAACTCTGTCACCACGTTAAAACTCCAGGAACCCGGCATCCTGCCACTCCTCTGCCTAATGCCTGTTCCCACCCAGACACCACAGAGGAGATGTGGTCCGAGCAGGGCTCTTCAGAAAGACTGAAAATGTGACTAACACACGTCAGTGAGGATGTGCCGGTGGGAATGAAGGCCGGCACAGCTTCTTGGAATGGGTGTGTTAGTTCAGATTAGGTTCAACTGTAAGAGAAACATCAAAAGTGGTTTGAACAAGATAGCCACTCATCTCTCTCGCACGTTCCAAAAGTCATCTGAAGGTAGGATGTCTGGGGTCGTTACAGATGAGCTACAGTGTCTGTGACATAGGCTCTATCCTGTTGCACTTCAGTGAGAAACTTCCATTCCCCAGATTACCCTATGGTTCAAGATGGCTGCTGTCACTCCAGCCATTATAAGCACATCCTACTCAGCCCGAAAGAAAGGCCACCTCCTATCCCTAGGGAAGTTGCACACATACTTACATCCATTGGCCAGAACCCACCTGCAAGGAAAGTTAGAAAATGCAGTCTTTATTCTGGACAGCTGTGTATCCAGCTAAAAATCAGGGATTCTCTTTCAATGGAGAAAAACAGCATATATTGGAGGACAACTATTAATCTCTGCAGAAGACTCATAAGAGTAATTAAAACTGATTAAGACTGTGTGCTCCAGCAATTCTACTTGCATGAGTTACCAAAAGCAAATTTGTAAGGATTGTTGATGTTGCCCTGTTTGTTGCTGGAAAATCTCTCAGAAACAAAAGTCCATCCCGAGGGAAGTGGTTTATAAATTGCCATATATCCACATGTATGCAGCTGCAGGGGTTAAGCAGTCCTGCACTTGACATGGAATGATCTCCAAGATCCACTGGAGCTACAGAATATTAGCATTAAGAAAGAGGGATGATATACACATCCATCGGTGTGAACACAGGATGGCTCTGGAAGGTTATGGAGACCCTGGGTGCTTCAGGAGGGTGACGAAGGAATTCAGTGCCACACAGGGAGATTTATCGTTCACCAAATACCCTCCTGTACTCATGAACCTTTTTTTTTTTCTTGCCATGTACATATATGACCTATTTTTAAAAAACAAAAATTACAAAAATGGCCGGGCACGGTGGCTCACGCCTATAATCTCAGCACTTCGGGAGGCCAAGGTGGGCGGATCACGAGGTCAGGAGATCAAGACCATCCTGGCTAACATTGTGAAACCCCGTCTCTACTAAAAAATACAAAAAATTAGCTGGGCATGGTGGCAGGTGCCTGTAGTCCCAGCTACTCGGGAGGCTGAGGCAGGAGAATGGTGTCAACCCAGGAGGAGGAGCTTGCAGTGAGCCAAGATGGCGCCACTGCACTCCAGCCTGGGCGACAGAGCAAGACTCCATCTCAACAATAACTACAACAAAAATTACAAAAATGGTCTCTTTTCTTCTGTTGATGCCTCTCTGCTCATTCACTGCACCCAGCAAACCTCAGCTGACACTGCCATCTTGGACTGCATGTGGATTTGATGGTCAAATCCCTGCTGGCCCCCAACCCTTACCCTGCTCACTCAGAATGCCGTGAGCTTGCCTTCCCTGATTACCAGGCTTTTACGTGAGCTGAGAGGCCTCAACAAAGTATGCCACTCAGGGGCACCCCAGGAGTCCAGCTCACTGGCCATACTGTCAGCCCTGCCCACTAGCAACCCTCCTGGTCCTGGATCCCAGGAAGCCTGACACACTGGCGCCACAGACATGAGCTGTGTTGGAGCTGGTGCTCTCGACACCCCATTCCCGCCTAAATAAAGGCCAATCGTGGAGGCAAGCAACAGCCTGACCCTCAGGGTCCCCATGGCCGGGGCTGCGACCTCCTCAGGCTCTGAAGCATGCAGTTGGCTGTGTCCTGGGTGGGCCCCTGCTCTCCAACACTGGGGAATTACATAACTGGCAGCAACTCCCTTTCACTCTGGCTGCCAAAAAGCTCAAAGCCGAACTCAGGTACAAGGGCAGTGGCAGGGACATGTGAGCCCCTCCCCGCTACTCACGCCTTATGATCCCAGTGCTTTGTTCTGATTTACTCCCATTTTTAGCCAACCACACCCATCCTTATGACAAACATCATTCCCCGCATCCTGTCTGCTGAGGGTTTACTAGTGCCAAGCACTATTCTCGAGGCTAAAAATAAGAGCTATCCTTATCGTTCATGACTGTACGCCAGCCACTCACGCTTAGTGTTTTCCAATCCTTACAAAAGGCCCTGCAGGATGCGTCTTCTCCGGATTTTACAGATGGCAATAGTAAGTCCATTCTGAGTTTTACTGGAGCTGAGTAGAGGGAACCCGCTGCTCAAGACAACAGTGTGTGTCTCTGACACAGAAGGGAGAGGGGCTGGCTCACAAAACATAGTTCTCCTCTCTCTCCAATGTCTGTCCCCACGACTCAGATGGGCCCAGGGGCAGGGGCAGCTGGGATCCTGTTTCTCTCCACCTCCCCAGCAGCCAGTCCAGGGCGTGGGCAATGGGGATTGTTCCTTAGTTGAGCAAACAGAGGCCCCCTGAGCCTCCCAGCCCCTCACCCAGCCCTCAGGCTCCTGAAAGGAACCAGCACCAGTATTCCTGCAAAACCTCCACATTAGCACCTTCTGCTCCTTTTCGTTTTTATTAAAAAATAGATCAAGAAAATATACACACTTCAGTCCATCCACCACAGTGGGCTTTGAGGAGGCCAAAGCACCATGGGGATGGGATGGAGGCATTGGGAGAGCCAGCCCTGCCCTCGTGCCAAGGATGCAGAGAAGGAGGGTGCCCTCAGCCAACCTTGCCAAGCATGGCCCTGGAAGGAAAGCCTGGGCCATGTCGCTGAGCAGTATGAGACCAGATGGGAAGGGAGGAGAGTCCCCAGTGAGAGCAGAGATGGCAAAGGGGATTGGGAGCCCCAGGGAGGTGGGGCCTCCAGACTCATGGTGGGAACAGGGCTATACAAGGCTACCGCCCACAGAAGGTCCCTTGACCTGGTCCTCCTCCCCCGGGGACTCTGGACCTGCTGGCCTCCATTCTGGCCTGTCCTCTGCAGGCCCTGGAAGCTGCTCTCAGGCATTGATGGCCTTCCAGCGCTCGCTGTCCGTGCTGTTGATGCTGCCAGTGTGGCAAGGCATGGAAGCGATATCATCCAGGTAGGCCACCCCGCCCGCAGAGTCAAACTGTGTGCTTGAGTAGCTGGCAGCTGAGGCCCCAGCAGCCCCTGGAGCCTCCAGGCCCTCCCGCCGGGCCACAGCGTAGGGCTGGGGTAGGTGTACATCCGGCTCCTCTGTCTCGTCCACTTGGCATTTGTAGGAGAAGAGGATCTTGGGCTCTGAGCTGACAGGAGGGAGACAGGGGCACAGGAGCCTCACTGAGTGACTCAGGAACAGTCTTCCCTCCAGGCCAATGGGGCCACCAGATAAGGAAGGAATCGGCCAACAGTTGCCTAACACCCACCCCAAGTAGGCCTGTCAGCTGGACCCCGGTGCCCATCTAGACTTGTTTTGGAACCCAGCCCTCCTCCCCCAACTGTGTGAGCTCAGGCAGGGGGCCTCTGTGCCTGCTTCCTCATGGTGAAATGGGTGCGTGGACACCGTGTGGAGGAAGAACGACATAAATCATGAGCCTTCAACAGCGCCTGCCCAAGCACTCAGGAAACATTGGCTGTGGCCTCGGCCCCACTCCTCTGACCCCTGCTGCTCATGTTACCGCCCGCTCCACCCTGATCTGGTCCCTCGGCCCTCAGGGTAACTCTCCAAGGGGGACACACTACACCCAATTTACAAAAAGGAGCCTGAGGCTCAGGAGAGAAATTGTGTCTGCAGATCCGAGCTGTGGCTGTGGGCCAGTCTGACCCTCTGCCAGCTTCACCCGGGGGGAGGCTGAGCCCCTCCCCACAAGACCTGGCAGGTGAGAAAGGAGGGGCAAAGCACCCACATTCCGACCACATTAGAGGCCTGGAGTGGGACCCCCAATCCCACGTCTTCAGCATCCCATCTCACAGATGCTTCTGCAGATGCACATGTGCATAGCAGTGTACTCACCCCCAGAGAATCCAACTGACTTCCCACCCCAAACCTGCTCCCCACTTAAGTCTTCCCCCAGCAGGGTACAAGCTCCATGAGGACAGGGATTTGCATCCACTGTGGGCCTCGCATCTTCTGGCTCTAGCAGTGTCTGGCACACAGTAGGTGTTCAATGAATGCTTGCGAATGAATGAGTTCATATATTATTAAATAAAAACCAGCAATGTAGGACAACGTGCACAGTCACTCTCTCATGGTGAGAGTATGTCTGTGTGTACTGTACATACAATGTGCATATATATGTATGTATCTATGTCTATGTGCATATATCTACATGTATGTATATATTGAGCGCCTGTGTGTTCATGTGTGTATGCATGCATGTGGGCGTGCATGTTTGTGTGCATGTGCCCGTGTGTATCCGTATGTGTATGTTTGTGCATGTGTGCATGCTTGTGCATCTGTGCGTGCATGTGCATGTGTGCATGCACATGTGGGTGAGTGTGCATATATCTGTGTGCACGTGCATGTGTATCTGTACGCGTGTGCCCATGTGCAAGTATGTGCATGCGCATGCACACTGAATGCATACACAGCCCCTCTGTTTCAATCCTCACACCCATTCTGGAAGAAGGCGCAGTTCTGCCAGCAGCCACGCGGGGGCGCCGGCGGCCACAGACTCACCCAAAGAAGCCCCGGAGGAAAGCCACGTAGATGAGCGGAGCAAAGAAGCTGAAGTACAGGAAGGTTGTGGCATCTACACAGCTGCGGAGAAGACAGGTCAGTGCAGGGCCTCCCAGCCCTATGCTGACTCCACACCTCCCCATGCCCCAAGTGGGTGGACACCCTGCCGCCCACTTCCCATGCCCCCACGAGGTAGACACCCTGCAGCCCCCACGCACCAGAGCCCCTCGATGATGTCCAAGCAGAGCAGCACACTCCCCAGCCCCTGCAGTAGGTTGAGCAGTGCCAGGATGCCCGCATACACGTAGAAGCTCCTCCGAGCTGGGGGCCAGACAGGGTGGGTCGTGAGGTCCCACCCTGGCCAGGCCAGACTCTGCCTCCAGCACCTACCACCCTCAAGCCTGGTGTGTCCCTCGGGGCCCCCCTAGGCCTCCCTTTCACCCAGGGCTCTCCAGCTCCCAGCCACAGTGGCCCAGTAGATGCCCTCCCGTCCCCGCCTGTCCCAGAGCTGCTGGCCAGCTGCTCACAAGGCAGGGAGATGCGCTCCTTCAGCGGGGTCTTGGGAAGGACGACCACCAGAGAGTAGACCTACAGAGACAGGCAGGGCTGAGACAGTGCTGGGGGCGCCAGCCCTGACCCACAGCCAGAAACCCAGGCATCCAATCCCCTACCTGGCCCTGAGGCCCCAGCCACCCCAGTTGCCCCAGCCTGAACCTCACCAGGAAGAAGAAGCAGGAGCTGACCAGCCAGAACTGGCGGCCCCCATGGCCATAGATATTAAAGTCCTCAGCTGAGAGATGGGCATCAGGGTACAGGATCTCCAGGGTGCCCTGCAGGGGCAAGCAGGAAGGGATGAAGGGAGAGGATCTCAAGGCTCCTCCCTCCCAGGGGCTTTCCCTGATGCAAAGCCCCCTAAGCTCTCTACCACACCAAGTCCAGCCTCTTGGCCTGACCCTCAAGTCACCTGCCCCAGCCTGCACCCAGGCCACGTACTGCCCACCTGATTATAGCATCCAGAGCCGGCCCAGTCTTGGGCTGAGTCACATGGGGCAGGGGGCAGAGATGGACAAGGTGCAGTACCTCCCCCCAATCTAAGAAAGGGGCCTCTAGATGCATGCTTCTCAGGGAGGTCTGCGGACCTGCACTGTCCCTACCTGAACTCCTTATTAAAATGGCAAGTCCTGAGCCTCCCGCCCTGGTGCCCTGGCCTACTGGATCCGAATCTCCAGGGGACCCCAGAATGTGCCTCGGTAACAAGCATCCCATGTGATTTCTCAGGTGCAAAGTTTTGGGAACTCTGAAGGTGACAAAGACTGGAAACCTCACCCAAGCCCAGAAGCAGTGGGTGCCTGGTGCCCTGACCCCTGGCACCTCCTGCCCAAACCCACCCTCTTACCTGGGTGACAGAGTAGGCCAGAGACAGCACTGTGGTGATGGCCAGCACCCGCTTGATGCTGGACTTGCTCTCCAGGTGGCCTGGAAGAAACGTGCTGGTCAGTAGGCAGGAGCCAGCCCAGGTGACCACGCCAGAGTCAGCCCACAGCCAGGGAGGGGCAGGGGAGAGCGTTGCCGGGGCCCCGGAGCCCAGTGGTACACACACCAAAGGCCAGGCCCAGGATGATCACACTCAGCTCGATGGCCAGCAGGAAGAAGCGGGTGATCTCCCACAGGATCTGCACGCAGAGTGGGCACAGCGTCAGCCCAGGCCAGCATCCCCAGCCCACCCCAGGCCAGGCCTCCCTGGCCTCCCTCAGAGGGCCCAGCCGCACCTTATCAGCAACAGTTGCAGCGTTCGAGGTGCTCACCGTCATGGATACCACGGCCCGGGCAATGCCCACCAGTGCCACCACAAACACCTGGTGGGCAAGGGAGTGGCGTGGTAGTCAGGGAACAAGAGCCTCTGCATCGGCAGGGGCAGTAAGCTCATCCCCATATCTATAGGAGCCTTTGGTTCCTGAGGTTGGAAAGGAGGAAGGGGCAAGTCAGGGTGGGACACAGGGAGGTGGGGATCAGGCTCCAGGGAGCAAGGCTCACAGACTTGCAGACCCTCAACTGCAGGTGACCTCCAGCCTGGCCCTCCCCTCTTGGGGCCCCAGTTTCCTGGCTAGGAACAACAGCCTTGGGCTGGTGAGTGGGGGTGAGCACGGTGGAGCCAGATGGGCCAGGTTCACATCACAAGTAGCAGGCTGCTGCTTCCTGGCTCTGTACCTTAGCTTTCTCATCTATAAAACGGGGGCAGAAACAAAACCTACTGCATTTGATTGTTGGGTCAAATGGGTTAACAGATGCAGCAGAAGACTGCCTGGCACCCAGGAAGGGCCAAGTATACATCTGCTGTTATTATCATATTCATGGTTTTAATTCTGAGGCATGCGGGACCAGGCGAAAGGTCACCGACAACAGGTGCGGAGACCTCTAGGGAAGCCACCGGCCCAGCAGGTTTCGCAAAAGGGGCTGCTCAGCATCTGTGGCACTTATCGGCCTGGTATATCCATCCCCTTCCTCTCCCTCCTCACCCCCACTTCAGTGGTTCCAGGTGAGGCTGAGTCCCCCGCTCCTGGCTTCAGGGATGGGCCTAGGACGCAGCACTGGCCAGTGGTGTGTGTCATTCCCCTGGCCTGAGGGCTGGTTTAGGGAAGTGCTTGGGACCCACGGGAGCCCCATGAGAGAGAACCAGGATGTCAAGTGCAACTGCTGGGAAAGGCAGACCAAGGGCATGCAAACCTGGAACCATGGACGCCACCCTGCTGCCACAAGGGCAGATGGCAAGGGAGCAGGGCCATCGGGGAGATCTCAGGCTAAGTGGGAGATGGAGATGGTGCCCCAGCACCACTGCTGTGCCCCAAAATCCTGCTGTGCCTGAGGCCCAGGAACTGCCCAGTTTCTCAGTCAGAAACTGGCTTCTGTGAGTCTCAGTTGGGTTTTCTGACACATGCCCAGATCCATATATACTCTGTCTTTTATGCCATGAGAAATTGTGTCAGCAGGGCAGGCAGCAAAAGCAACAAACTGCCAAACGCCTACTGTATGCCAAGCTCCCACTGGGCTGCAGCTATGCAGATGACCTCATAGGTGCTCATACGAACTCCATAGCTAAAGCAGATCAACATCTATTACGCAGAAGGGCACTGGGGCACAGAGAGACCAAGCCACTGGCTCCAGGTCACACAGCAGCATGGCTGGGGTTCAGAGCTGGACTTCCTGAGTCCACTCTTACCACTGCCTCCTGAACTGTTTAGGACAAAGTCCTCAAAAGTTGATGGGCTGGGCCCTGTTCTATGTTCCTGGACATTTAGCCCTGGCTCTTTCTTCCTGCCTGCACTCCCCCTTATCCCACAAAAGGACATCTGCCTAGCATACAGTAGATGTTTAATATCTGTTGAGTAAATACACAAATAAGTAAATGGTGAGAAAAGCAGAGAAGAAAGCAGGCCTCAATTCCCAGTCCTGTCCATCACCATCTTGCAGGTGTAAGGGACATCAGGCCACTACAGCCTCCAGGCTTCCCCAGTCCCTTGTCTGTCTCTCTGTTTGCCCACAGCCCACTCCTCTGACCGGGAAGTTCTGGGCTAGACCACAAAGAGGCGACCAGGGAGCCACTCGGCTCTCATGTAGTGGTATCTAAGGGTGGACTCTAGCCAGGCAGGCCCTGCAGGCAGGGTAAGGGCGCCCTGAAGGAAGGGAGCTGGACAGAACCCGAAGCCCATACCTGGACAGCCCGCACCGAAAGCCCACACCTGGACAGCCCACACCTGGACAGGCTGCACCTGGACAGCCCTGAAGTCCACACCTGGATAGCCTGTCCCTGAACAGCCCATACCTGAAGCCTATACCTGACAGCCCCCAACCAGACAGCCTGCACCTGGATAACCCCCACCTGAAGCCCATTACCTAGACGGCTCATACCTGAAGCCCGCACCTGGACAGCCCATACCTGGGTAGTCCACACCTGAAGCCTTCTGCAGCCCACACCTGCACAGCCCAGACCTGCGGCCCATATCTGGAACCTGCATCGAGACTGCCCACACCTGGCACCCACACCTGAAGCCTATACTCAGAGCCCACACCTGGAGCCCATACCTGGAGCCTATACCTGGACAGCCCACACCTGGAGCCCACACCTGGAGCCTATACCTGGACAGCCCACACCTGGAGCCTATACCGTACAGCCCACACCTGGAGCCCACACCTGGAGCCTACACCTGGCGCCTATAACGGGACAGCCCACATTTGGAGCTGCCTTCTCAACCACAGCCCTGACACCTCTCCCCAGGCAACATGTGCCAGGACCACCAAGTGGTGAGAATGCAGGCTCTCCCAGCAAGTAAGATGTCTTCTCCAAAGAGGTTTCACAGAATGGACAGATAAGGGACGAAAGGTTGGAGGATGCAGTGGGCATTTTCCCTACCCAGCATCCATTCCCCTCCCCTCTAGTATCAGCTCCCCAGTTCTGTTGTACGGACCACCTCCCTCAGTCCATATGGTCCGGCTGAGCTGATGCTGCCCTCCCAGCTTCACAGAGCCCCTTTCCTTCCTAGCCACAGTGCTTGGCTCAGGGATGAGGATGGGATCCTAGGTGGGCCAGTCAGAGGAAATCCCAGGTCTACACTGGCACTATCAGCAAACAGGCACTGTCTGCCTGAGTTGTAGAGGCAGGATGTTAGCTCAAAGCTGTTCTTGGCCATCTTTGACACCATATGAGGGGAACTCATCAGAGATGAGTCCCAAAGACAGCAGAGATGCAGAAACAGATCTTAACGGCATCATTTAACTGCCTGGATCCAGCCATACCTGAAGCTCATTTTCATTATAGAAGCAGCTAATTCCTTTTTGTTTCAGTTGTGTCATTGGCTTTTCTGTCAACTGCAGTGAACTCACCAGGATGTAGAAGGTGATAAAAATGGGGCTGGAGGTGATGCGGATCTTGGCCCGAGCAGATGGAAGCTTCCAGAGCAGGAAGATGAGGAAGAGCACATTGGGGATGAGCAGCAAGAGGTCCCAGTACCGGACCCTGGCAGACAGGCACAGGAGCTGGCTCACTGGCGAGGCCACATATGCACCCTCTCTCCAGCACACAGTCTGGCCCACCCTCACCACTCCCCGACTCCAGGAAAAGCCACTGACACTCAGCAAGCCTGCCCAGTGTTGTGACTGCCTCACCTGGAGGTGCCAATGTCTTCATAGAGCAGCAGCAGGCAGCGATGAGGCACACTGATGTTTGGTGCCAGGGGTGGGGGTAGCGCTGTGCTCCCATTGGCCCAAGTCGCCTCCTCCAGGGTGTCCATTCTGCCAGCAGCCAGCCCTGTGGGAGTGAGAGTCACCCAGTGAGCCGTGCAGGAGCTGTGTGGCCTGGGCCACTGTCCTCCTTCCTCTGGACCTGGGACTCCCAGGGGAAAATCAGAGGGGCTGCACAGAGCACCCCTGTAAACCACCCTCCCTACCTACTGCAACTCAGTGTGGGACTCCACACAGGTCACGACCCAATCCCCCATCTCAGGCTCTATCTCACGATCCGCAAACAATCACAAAGCCACCCCCTCAGCTGAGCACCTCCTGTGTAAGGCACAGCCACTTGGCTCCTTTCAGTCCTGAGGGCCCATGAGAGCAGCATGGGTGAGAGCACAGGCTCTGGGTTCACAGCCCAGCCCTGCCCTTTCCTTCCTGTCCTCTCCGTGCCTGTGTCCCCCACCCATGGAATGGGTGTAACAAGTAAGGCTGTGGTGATGCCAAGTGCCTCAAACAAGACACACACGGGGAGTTCTTGGGAGCGGTCAGCCGTGGTTCCGACCCGCCACACCATGCAGAACTCAGAGGCCACTGACTCGTATGAGGCCACGGAACTGCTGAGGGCCACAGCTGGGCACCATGCCCTCCTCAGTTGCACCCTCTGGCCCTTATCTCCCTCTGCCACCACAGACAAAGATGGAGGGGACACTGAGCCGTGCCTGGGAGATGCACAGGAGGTCTCCAAGTGGAGATGGGCATGGGGGAAGAGGCTATACCACAGAGGGGCAGGGCAAGCTGTGTCTGCAATGGTCAGGCTACAGGGTGAAGCCAGGGACAGGGTGGGCCCATAGGCAGGGGCCCACACGACACTCTGAGCATGAGAGGTTGAGTCTAGCCCGGAAGACAGGAGAGCTGGTGGTCTGGGGTCCTGGGAACCACTCTGGGGTTGGAGGACTGAGGGTCTGGTCAGAAAACCAAGACTGTTGAGCTAGAGGACTCTCAGGGAATAGCAACAGGTACTTCTGCAGGGAATTTGGGGTGATCCAGGTGTGGCCTGGGGCACCAGAACATAACATATGCCAATATTTAGAATGATTTGAACAGATTGGGCCAGATGCCTGTGACTCTGCTTCACCAGGAATGCTCATAAAGCCTGTGGATGAAAGCTCCAGGCGGGAAGCAGCCCCAGAGCATGGGCATAAGTGGTCGACACTGCACAGCATAAAAAGAACGACCCACTGCTACAGGCAACACGAATGACTCTCAGAAGTGATATAGCGTGAAGCCAGGCACAAGGGCCGACAGGCATACGATCCGTGGACAAATGTAGACGGGGCACCTTTGGGGAGATGAAGAGCGTGGTAATTGGGGGAGGCATGCCAGCTTCTGGTTGTCAGATCCAGGTGGTGGGTACACAGGCATGTTCACTGTGTGGTAATTCATTGAGCCACACACTGATGACTCCTAAGTCGTAGGTGCACTTCAGTAAATTTTAAAAAGTAAAAAAGATGTGGTCGGGCACGGTGGCTCACGCCTGCAATCCTAGCACTTTGGGAGGCCGAGGCGGGCAGATTGCCTGAGCTCAGGAGTTCGAGACCAGCCTGGGCAACATGGTGAAACCCCATCTCTACTAAAATACAGAAAAAAAAAAAGATTAGCTGGGCATGGCATCATGCAACTACAGTCCCAGCTACTCAGTAGGCTGAGGCAGTAGAATTGCTTGGGCAGGCAGCCCGGAGGCTGCAGTGAGCCGAGATGGTACCCTGCGGCTCCAGCCCACAGGCGACAAGAAAGCAGACTCTATCTCAAAAAAAAAAAGATGTGTCCTGAAAACATATCAAGGGCCCAGGCCTCCCCTTCAGCAAGGAGCTGCCCAGTGAGCTGCATGCCTGTCAGCAAGGTCTGCAGAAACGCAACAGGAGACCTGCTTCTGTTGTTGCCAAAGCCATCCCTGAACAACAGCAGCCCAAGACAGGGCTGGGGGAACTTAGGAATATTCCCATTGCTGGTCCAAGCCCTTAAACACCAGAACACCTCTGGATGAAAGGGAGGGAAGACTCTGAAGGGGGTGGGCCATGGGCTGGGGCTCAGGTTGCTCCAGTGGGCCACTCACTGGCTCTGGGATCAGGTCCCCAACTAAACAATAAGGACAGCAGGGTGCAGTGACTCACACCTGCAATCCCAACACTTTGGGAGGCTGAGGAGGGAGGACTGCTTGAGCTCAGGAGTTTCAGACCAGCCTGGGCAACATAGCAAGACCTCATCTCTACAAAAAACACAAAAATTGGCCAGGCGCAGTGGCTCACACCAGAAATTCCAGCACTTTGGGAGGCCAAGGCAGGCGGATCACTTGTGGTCAGGAGTTCAAGACAAGCCTGGTCAACATGCCAAAATTCCATCTCTACTAAAAAACACAAAAATTAGCCGGGCATGGTGGCGTGCAGCTGTAATATCAGCTACTTGGGAGCTGAGGCAGGAGAATCACTTGAATCACTTGAACCCGGGAGGCAGAGCTTGCAGTGAGCTGAGATCGTGCCACTGCACTTTAGCCTGGGCAACAGGGCAAGACTCTGTCTAAAAAAAAAAAAAAAAAAAAAATGGCTGGGCACGGTGGCTCACACCTGTAATCCTAGCACTTTGGGAGGCTGAGGTAGGTGGATCACCTGAGGTTGGGAGTTTGAGGCCAGACTGACCAACATGGAGAAGCCCCGCCTCTACTAAAAAAAAAAAAAAAAAAATACAAAATTAGGACCAGGCACAGTGGTTTACACCAGTAATCCCAGCACTTTGGGAGGCCAAGGCGGGCGGATCACCTGGTCAGGAGTTCGAGACCACCCTGACCAAAATGGGAAAACCCTGTCTCTACTAAAAATACAAAAAAATTAGCCAGGCATGGTGGCACATGCCTGTAAAGGGCCCAGCTACTCGGGAGGCTGAGGCAAGAGAATCACTTGAACCCAGGAGGCGTAGGTTGTGTTTAGCTGAGAGCGCACCATTGCTTTCCAGCCTGTATGACAGAGCAAGACTCCGTCTCAAAAAAAAAAAAAAAAACATTAGCCAGGCATGGTGGCCCATGCCTGTAATCCCAGCTACTCAGGAGGCTGAGGCAGGAGAATCACTTGAACCCAGGAGGCGGAGGTTGCAGTGATTCTCCTGCCTCAGCCTCCCGAGTAGCTGGGATTACAGGCACCCACCACCACGCCCAGCTAATTTTTGTATTTTTAGTAGAGATGGGGTTTCACCATGTTGGCCAGGCTTGTAGTCCCAGCTAATAGTCAGGCTGAGGTGGGAGGATGGCTTGAGCCCAGGAGTTCAAGGCTGCAGTGAGCTATGATCGTGCCACTGCACTCTAGCTTGGGTGACAGAGTGGGACCACGCCTCAAAAAAGAATTAATTAAAAATAATAAAACGAGGCCATAGCTGCAATCTTCAAGCGATGGGGAATATTAAAGACACATAGTAGATCCTAAGAAAGAAGATGGGTCCTTCCCTACTGTTGGGAGGGGAGCAAAGCAGCCCAGCCTTCATTAACACAAGCCTTTTTTTTTTTTTTTTTTTGAGACATCGTCTTGCTCTGTCACCAGGCTAGAGTGCAGTGGCGTGATCTCGGCTCACTTCAA
Organism: Papio anubis; assembly: GCF_008728515.1. NCBI lineage: Eukaryota > Metazoa > Chordata > Mammalia > Primates > Cercopithecidae > Papio > Papio anubis. Next base: position 47,020,402 of record NC_044977.1, read on the forward strand.
CCTCTGCCTCCCAGGTTCAAGCAATTCCCCTGCCTCAGCCTCCCAAGTAGCTGGGGCTACAGGCGCGTGCCACCATGCCCAGTTAATTTTTTGTATTTTAGTACAGACAGGGTTTCACCATGTTGGCCAGGATGGTCTTGATCTCCTGACCTTGTGATCCGCCCACCTCAGCCTCCCAAAGTGCTGGGATTACAGGTGTGAGTCACTGCACCTGGTCAACTTTTTTTTTTTTGAGATGGAGTTTCTCTCTTGTTGCCCAGGCTGGAGTGAGGTCTGCCAATTTCAGGTCATGCCCTTCTCCCTTCTGGGTGGCTGGAATATGGATAAGATGGTGGGAACAAGAACAGCCTTCTCAGACCATGAGGCAGAAACCCTGTATGAGGGTAACAGAACAGTGAGAAAGAAAGTTTCTGGGTCCCCAGCACAATGGGGACTCCGTGCATGTACTGGACAGCTTGCACAGAGGCTGTTATGCATAGATAAAAATAATCTATTATCTTAGCCTTTGTTTCAACAGCTAGCCCAAATCCCAATGAACATAAAGGTACTGCTTGGACTGGGTGGTCAGACATCTTGAGCCCAGCTCTCAATAAATAAGCAGGAGCCAGTCTTGGAAAGATCGAGATAAAGAACATTCCAGGGAGAATCACATGAGATCCAGATGCACAGGTCCAGAGGTGGGAACAGGTTTGTCCTGCCCCAAGGGCAAAAACAGGCCAGGGTAGCTGATACCAGAAAGGTTGGCAGGGCCAGGTCCCACATGCAACTCGACTTCACTCTTAAGTGCAACCAGAAGGGTGTTACGAGGAGTGAGGGGTCTGGTTTCCGTGGGGACAGGATGCCAGTGAAAAGGGACAAAGTGGAGGAGAAGCAGAGACAGGGAGGCCATGAGGAGCTCCTGCAACAGTCCAGGCATGAGAGGACAGAGGCTTGCACTAGTGGCAACAGTGCAGGTGGAACAGAGGGATTTGGGAGACCTTTCGGAGGCTCGGCCAACAAGACCCACTGACAGATCAAACACAGGGAATGAGAGAAGAGGCCAAAGAAGGCTGATGGTACAGTTTCTGGCCTGAGCCACTGGATGTTTTACAACTGAGGCCAACACTGCCCACAAGACACTGTCCCCTTCTTCCTCACTAACAAGCTACTATTTTGTTCAGGATCCCTCCATAAAGCCTAGTGTTCAAACGGGCCCCTCCCCAGCACCAGAAATTGAGTCTCCATTAATTTCAGCCAGTGGTCTCTGGGTTGGAGCTGGTGTGGAGCACTGCTCTAGTTTGACATGGCAACTGCTAGGGGATGGACGACTGTGGACTTTTTTGTGTGCAGGGTCCAGGGCTGCCAAATGTCTGCAATGCATAGGACAGTCCACCAAATGAGTAACTGTCCTCCCCTACAGCTAGCATGCCCTGCAAAGTGGCTCTGGTCAAAGTCAAGAAGGGTGGCCCTTCTGCTCCTGGCCAGCAGTTGGTTGAGGCAAAGGCATGCAATGCCTCATGGAGAGATCTGCGCCTGCGTGGGGCAGTAGAGGGCATGGTGTCCGGAACAGTGTCTTCCTGTACCCCTGGAGGACTGGGCCACCACCTGAGCATGGAGGAGCTTACAGCTGGAAGCGGGTGTGCAGCGCGGCCTCCTGCCTGACTTCTGGTGGCAGGAGATAATAACTTGTAACTCTGAGTTGAGAATATTAGCGACCTGATGAAGGAGGGAGATTCTACAGCCCTCTCCTCCCCACCCCTCTTATTTATTTATTTATTTTTGAGACAGAGTCTCACTCTGTCACCGAGGTTAGAGTGCAGTGGTGCGATCTCGGCTCACTGCAACTTCTGCCTCCCAAGTCCAGCCTTCTGGGTTCAAGCAATCTTTCCATCTCAGCCTCCCAAGTAGCTAGGATCACAAGTGTGCAGCACCATACCTGGCTAATTTTTGTATTTTTAGTAGAGACAGGGTTTCGCCATGTTGGCCAGGCTGGTCTAGAACTCCTGACCTCAAGTGATCCACCTGCCTCAGCCTCCCAAAGTGCTGAGATTACAGATGTGGGCCACCGTGACCGGCTATCCCCACACCTATTATAAAGCCAAGCCAGGCAGAACAAATGCCTGGTCCTAACAGCCCAACACCAGCTCTGACTCAGGATGGAATGTCACGCAGCCCCAGGATGGGCAGGGCCAGGGTGCGGGCCAGGCACCCAGCAGTCACCAGGAAGCAGAGCGGCCCCTTGCAGCACAGAAGCCAGTGGGGAGGAACAGGGGCAGGGAGGAGAATGGGGGAGTCAGGCAGAGTCCAGGATATGGAGGGTGGGGTAGGCTTCTGCTGGTTTTGCCTGCCCAGCATCCAGCCTCCTGCTAGTTGGTAAGAGTACTGCTTTCCTGAAGTGGAAACTCAGCTCCCAGACTCTTTGGAAGTTTATGGATGCCTGACTCCAACCCTTCACAACCCAGGGAATGCACCTGTGATCTAAGCCTGGCTAGTCAGGATGTTCCATCACCCTGGCCAATGAAAATCTGCCCTGAGACTTTTGCTGTAAATTATTATTAGAATAAATTATTAGAGCAAAAGTCTCAGGGGAGATTCTCATTGATAACTGAGGAAACACTCTCTGCTGACCTCAGTAAGTCAGGGCTGTACCACCTTGACCTCACGCTCAGGGACCCGCCTCAGAGTAAAGCCGACACGGAGGAGTGCAGAGCTGAGACACAGACGGAGACAGATCTTGATGAGCTCACTGGAGCCCCTGGATTCAGCCACACCTAAAGCTAGTCCTACCCCCTTGGATTTTTCAGTTATAAATCCCAACAAATCCCCGTTTCTGCCTAGGCCAGTTTGAGTCTGATTTCTCTAATTTACCACTGAAAAACCTCCAGCTAACACAGGTTATGGAGTCAAGAAGATGGGCTGCACTGCTGGTTCCACCACATGCTTGCTGTGTGACCTGGGTGAGTCACTCCCCCTCCAAATATCATGGGGAAAACACCTGCCTAATAAGGGGTGCCATAAGAATCAAACAAAACCAGGGAGATAAACATCTACAAAAGCGACACATGTACAAAGGTGGTTGCTGCTTTTCTTTTTTTTTTTTTTTTTTTTTTGAGACAGAGTCTCTTGCTCTGTCGCCCAGGCTGGAGTGCAGTGGCGTGATCTTGGCTCACTGCAACCTCCACCTCCCGGGTTCAAGCTATTCTCCCACCTCAGCCTCCCAAGTAGCTGGGATTACCAGAGAAGGGACTGAAGGGCAAGGAGGGAAAGGAATTGGTTCCCAAGTCCATGGACTCCTTTGGAAGCCCCCATTGCTGTGGGGTCTGAGGAGAGGCAGAGGAGGTATAAGCTGCTCTCCCTGCCCCCACTCCCCTGCCAACAACGTAGCAACCTCTGTGCCCAACCTCTGTGCCCTGGTTTCCAATCCTGGGAGGGAGGTACTTATGTTATCCGCATTGTGCACGTGGAGTTCAGAGGGGCAGCCACTTGCCAGGCCGGCAATCCAGGCTGTCTGTCTCCAGAGCCCAGGCCCCCAGTCAACAAATTGCCAGGTACCCCTCTCCAGGCCTGTTTCTCCATCTGTGGGTCAAGAGCACCAGGCTTGTTCTAGAGCTATCTTCTCAGACCTGATGTGGGAAATACCCTGGTGTTGTTAACATGCAGATGCTCCTCCCAAGGGCAGGGGTAGGACTGACAGTCTGTGTTTCCCACAGGCTCCCAGGTGGTGCCCCTCCTGCTGCTGCTTGGGTCCAGGAACCCCACTGGGGTTATGGGGCTGCTGGCCATACCAGGATTGCCATTTATGTATCAAAGCTTATGAAATACCTGAAGCCCTGACTTTTTTGGTTTGTTTTTTTTTTTTTTTTTTTTTTTTTTGAGACAGTTTCGCTTTCTTGCTTAGGCTGCAGTGCAGTGGTAAAATCTCCGCGCAACCTCCGCCTCCTGGATTCAAGTGATCTCCTGCCTCAGCCTCCTGAGTAGCTGGGATTACAGGTGGGTGCCACTACACCCAGCTTATTTTTGTAGTTTTACTAGAGATGGGGTTTTGCCATATTGGCCAAGCTGGTCTCAAACTCCTGACCTCAGATGATCCACCCACCTTGGCCTCCCAAAGTGCTAGGATTACAGCCGTGAGCCACCACGCCTGGCCCGCACTGACTTTCAGTTAATAGGACCCCTGCTGTCATCTGTGCAACAGTATTGACCAAACCCCAACCACGGCTACCAGATGGGAAACTCTGGGGAGAGAGGCCCTCAATGCTTCCCACCCCAAAGGACTGTTGAGCTTACAAACCCTGGAGCAAGGACATGGTGGGGAAGCGCCATAGGGCAGAGGCCAAGTTACTTTGCTCTCCCGTGTTGTCCTTCAGCCTTGGGGCTGGCAGGTGTGTGGTCCCTGTCCTAAGCCGGAGACCCCAGGACGATGGGGAGGCCTGGGCCCAATCTGACTTGCACCGTGCCCTCCTGGTTGCCTTCCACTTGCTGAGCTGGTCCCTTCCTCAGGGCCTTTGTACTGGCTCTCCCCTAGCTCTCTCCTGACACCTCCTCTGAGAAGCCCTCCCTTCTCAGCTGTCTCCAGCGCCCGAGCCGCGTTTGGGTGTTTACTACTCTCTATCCAGGGAGTGCTCAGGAATCGGTCCCCTAGAACACGGCCTAGCACGACACGAACAGCCCTCAACAGGTTGTTATGACGGAAACAACTTAATCTCCAGCACCGCCAAGCCCCGCTGGGGACTGGACGACCCCGCGGCCCCTCCTCACTGCAGAGAGGAGGGCAAAGCCAGCCCCCACCCGCCTTCCCCGAGTCCAGGGGGAGCGGAGGCTTTGACACTGCCCCTCGCGGGGCAGCAAAGCCCCGAACTGGCGCAGGCTTGGCTCAGGAGCACCTCGGCCGCTGCGGACAGCCACCGTGGGGCTGCAGCCCGTGCCGCCACCCCGCGCCTGACCGGGTCGCCGAGGTCCGGATCTCCGCCCGCACTGCCTCCAGCCGGAGCCAAGCCCAACGCCGCTGCGTGCGGCTCCCTCCCGGGCCTCGCGTGACCCCGCGCCCCGAGCGACTCCTGACTGCCCAGCGCTTCTCCCCTGGGTTCCCACACCCAGGGCCTTCCCTCCCAAACGCCGCCTCGACCGTCCGACCTGTGCCCGAGCGGCAAGGGGCAGCTCGCGGAGCAAGGAGGAGCACCGCGGCTGGGCTTCCCCTCTAGCTGCGGCAGGAGACAGGGAGAAGGCCGCCTCCTTACCTGAAAGCCCTGGGCGCGCTCAGGCCCGGCCGCCCCGGCCGCCCATCCGCCGCCGCTGGGTGTGCGCGGACCCACTACAGGCCGCGGGACTCCGGCCTCCAGCGCCTGACCAGGCGGCCGGGGCCGGGGAGCGTCGCGCAAGGACCGGGCGCGGCCGGTTCCGCGGAATGAGGGCTAGGCAGGAAAGGCGAGGCGGGGTCAGCTCGCACACCCTGCAGCCCTTCCCGACAGCAGCCACCCGTCCTTTTCGTCCAGCCCAAACTGCGAAAACGGCCACAGTCCCACAAGTCCCAGAGTCCCTGTATCACTCGGGCCCGCCCTCTAACCTGCAGCAGCCTATAGGAATAAGCCATCACAGGAAAAAAAAAAAAAAGTGGGCGAGACCAATCAAATTCCCAAGAGGCGGAGCAGTCCGCTGACCTCTTAAAGAGACAGCACAGAGTGGGTGCGGAGGCGCGACGCTGCTTCAAGGAAGAGAGAGGCCTGCCTTTCTCACTCGGAAAGCGGGCGGAATCGAAGACTGGAAAGCTGAGTACGCGCCACCTCTCGCCCTGCGCGCCTTACAGCTGGCGGTAGCCGCGCTCCACCTCCCGGCCGGGGCCGCAGCCGGACCGTCGGGGCGGAGCTTCCGGGGACCGCCCCCTCGCGTGGAGGCGCCTCGGGAGCCCCGCAGGGGCGACCTGAGCTCAGCTGGGGGGAAGGCGGGGCGGGGACCCTCACCCTCCGCGGCGCCACGCGCTCCCGCCGCGCCGCGCCGCAGGGACGCCGTCTCCCAGCGCGCTGCTCCACGCGGCGGCGCCAGGCCTCCGGCACTCCTCTTAACAACCCTGCTGGGCGGTCATTATAGTCACGTTTTACAGGGCCACCTGAGGCTTGGAGAGGTCAAATAACTTGCCCAAAGCCCACAGTGAGGAAGCGACACAGCCAGGACGCCTCCCCCCAACTCTAACTTCCACAATTCTTCAAGCCGCTTCCTCTGGAAAGCCCTCCCTGATTGCGCCTGTCTTATCCCCTGGCATGGATGCTGCATTCACCATACTCACGCCATGCGGGTCTCTGTTTCTGTTCCTCGGCTATTCCAAGCTTGTTCCTGCTCCTGTCTCTACGCCTGTTCCCCTGCTGAGCTGGCTCCTTGCCACATCATGTCCTTAAGAGGGTTTTGTGGGTACCCTCGCTGGAGCAGCTGTCCAGTCTCATTTCCTTCCAAGCATCTTAATTCTCTCCTGATTGTCTTCATTAACTGCCTCCCCATCCAGTCTCCCCACTCTATTATAGAATTCTAGCGTCATGAGGACAGAGCCAAGAGAGCCACGCTGCAGGATGTCCCCTGCAGCATCTTGAGGCTGACTCAGAGCCTGGCACAGATTGTAGGCACCCAGTTATTACAGGCACCCTAAGACTCATACCTCATGACAGCACCGCTGGGCTGGAATGAGATTGGGTCCCATTCTCCTCCTTGCTCCTGTCCTAAAAACACATGGAGATTGGGGAAGAAACCACCTTGTGATCCTCTGGGACTTCATCTGGGACTTTCCCAGCCTGGACTGCACCCAAATGTGCATAGCCTAGGTTTCAGTTTCTGTATTCACCAGAGAGGCTGGGCAATGGCGGCCTGCGTAATCACGAATGACCACAGACACAATGAGCCGTGGGGAATCCAGTGGCTCCTCAAGGGCCTGCCAGAAAGTTACAGGTATCACTCACGCTCACATTCAATTGGCCACCGCTTCTAGCCTCCAGAGGGCAGGAAACTGCCACCCTACCATGTGCCAGGAAGGAGAAGTCATGGGACATGTGTGACCAGGCCTGATAACTACCCTCTGTAAGGTTCTTGTATCAGTTTGAACCCTGAGAGTGCACCAACAGACAACACGAGGCGGTGTGGAAAAACATGCTGTTTTAATGAGCGCCTGGGTGCAGGTGGGCTGAGGCCTAAAATGGCATCAGCCCCAAATGAGGACAGGGCAAAGGTTTTATAGTCTCCTGTAAACAGGAAGTACCCTAGTCTGGCATAACTGATACGTTGTACCCGGATGGCCTCTTTCTCCATCTTCATGGGTACGTGTCTTCCAGCCAGGGTAGGTATCTTCTGGCCGGCTCTTATCCTCCTTCTGCTATCTTGCTGGCACAAGTAGCCTTGTGCCTTGGGCCTAAGAAGGGAGGAGTTATTCATCTCCTTAAGGTTTCAGGCCCCGGGAAGAATCTTAAACCTCCTATTTTTCTTTTTCTCCCTTTTGAGACTTGGAGAATTCTGCATTTTCTTCTCTTGAGTTTTGGACCCATATCTAGGTTTCTGTGAGATTTTGTTGTATTTGTGAAATAACCGAAGGTATCTATTTCACCTCTCTCCATTCGAGAACTGAGGCAGTGGCTAATTCACTGCAGTATCCACTACACACAGGACAGAGCGTGGCATCTGCAACGTTAAATGAAAAGTAGCTTAATAGGACAGATCTGACTCTCAGGTTCTCCATCGCCCTACATCAGGCTCAGGGGTGGCCATGGCTGACAGTAGGAGATGCTGCTACAGAACTGGGCTCCCTGATAGCCATGGGGATGACAGCAATCTCCAAATAACAGAAGCCAGATGGTAGTGCTTAGGCGTGAGAAGCAAAGTGGGTGCAACTGTCATATGACCATCAAGATCAAGCTCAATATATCACTTGGATAGACATCCTGTGTAGTAAACAAAATGCCCGCACTGGTTCCTTGGTCTATGGGGTAAGAGTGATAGTAGTAAAAGTCAAGTGAAAGCCTGTGAGACCCCACCATCACCACCACCCACCCCAGCCAAGAGAGCAAGCACATAAACAACATCACACACTAGAGAAAATGGTGGAGATTGGTGCCGCCCTTGAAGACCAAAGACGTGTGGGAGGGTTTCCCCGACCATGAACCTATTTAATTCATCAGTCTGACCTTATAAAAATAAACAGAATGGCAATGGACTGTTGCAGATTCAGCCAAGTGGTAGCCCTGACCACAGGTGCCGTGCAGGTGTCATTGCTAGCACAGACAGATCAGCACAGCCTCAGGGTATAGCCTTCCATCTGATCACCATACTTTTTCATCCCTATCAAGGACCATTTGCATTCACAGGAAGGGCCAACAGTACACACATATGGTCTTGTCCCAGGCCAATGGTACCGTTCCCATCCTTTGTCATCACAGAGTCTGAAGGGGACTGGGCCATCTGAACGTCTTGCAGAACACTGCACTGGTTCACGGTGTCAATGACAATGTGCTAATCAGGATAGATGAGCAGGTGGTGACAAGTACATGGAAAACTTGATGAGACATATGTGCTCCAACGGGCAGAAGATTAAACCCTATGAAGAATTAGGGGCTTGCCACATCAGTGAGATTTGTAGAGGTCTGGTGGTCTGGGGCACACCAGAACATCCCCCCGCACACTGCATCCCAGAGGAGCAAGCACAATGCTTAGAGGCCTCTTTGGGTTCTGGAGGTAGAAGATTCCACACCTGGGAATGCTGCTCTGACCCACATATCTCGGGGTCACATGACATCAAAGGCTGTCCCTCAGGCTATGGGACCCACAGCTCCCATGATACTAGAGGCATACCCGGTGGGAAGACATGCTGTGTGAAGCTTACAGCAAGCTCTGGTGGGAAAACCACAAAGTATACCCCCTAGGGTTCTGGAGCAAGACCAGGCCATCTATAGTAGAGAACCAGACAGCATTCACAAAGCAGCACTGCCAGGCTACTGGACCCTGGTAGAGATGACTGGGGGACATCAAGTGACCATGAGGCCAGAGCTCAGAGCTGCCCCTCGTGAACTGGGTTCTGTCAGGCCCTCTAAGATGTAAATTCAGGTGGGTAGGCCTAGTAGCAATCCACTGTGAGACTAAGCAATCCATTGTAGATCCACGTCACCTACCACTGCCACAGCAGCTCCTCTGCCTCAGTTCACACCCATGCCCATGGGCAGCTGGCTCATTACATGAGCTGAGCTGGTTCATTACATGGGTCAGATGTGGTGCCTGGATGTGCAGCGGTCGCATGGAGCCCTTGAGGATGAAAGCCGCAGGCTACAGATGGTGGAACCAGAGAGGGGAGGAGACTTGTCCTCAGCGATGTCCTGAAGCAGATGCCCCAGCAATGGATGCCTAGTGATGTGGGAAGAGCAAACCCCAAGGTGATGTGTCCTGGAGCAAGTCCAGCATGACTGTTGGCCGGGATCCCAGCTCCTCACTCCCCAAGCCTGTCCCAGGCTGCCCGAGTGTCCTCAAGACAGGGATGCTGCCTTTCCTCAGAGTAAGCAAAGCTGCAGTCTTTTTGTAACTGAATGTCCAAAGTAACATCCAACCACATTTGTCCTATGCTGTTGGGAGGAGACCACACAAGCGTGTGAATACCAGAAGGCGAGGGCCATAATAGAGGCTGCCTACTCACCCCACCCACCTTTCCATCTCTCCTATCCTGCCCCCCTCCACCAGTGTTTAAACATGCCCAAGAACCTCTCATCTGAGAAAAAGCCACATCCCACTCCAGTGCCTGTCCCAGCTCTCACAGTCCATTCCACACCTGGGAATGCCTCTCTGACCCATACATCTCTGAGTGACATAAAAGCGCTCCAGCCTCCAACTAGTAACTCACATTCACCTTTCTCACTTCCCTGTATCCTACCTGTCAACACACTTCAATGTGGTGTCTGACTCTAGACACTCTAGACATCCCAGATCTGCTATCGCCAGGGCCACTAACAGCTCCTAGTCCTCATCAGATGACCTCTGGGCAGCCAGCTGACCCCATCCACCATCTCGACTGCTGTCTTCAGTGGCCTTTGGAAGGGCTCCTGATAATCCCCAGCCCTGCTAGGATCTCCTCTCCTTGAGTGTGGGCCGGACATCAGGACTCACTTCTACCTAACAGAATATGGCAAAAGTAATGGAATATCACTTCCAAAACACGGCATCTGTCTTGAATGGCCTCTCTCTCTTGTTTGCTTGCTCTGAAAGAAACCAGCTGCCAGGTTGTAAGCTGCCCTGTGGAGAGGCCCCCACCCAAGAGCCAGTGGGAAGCTAAGTCTTCAGTCCAACAGCCTATGAGGACCTGAATCCTATGTGAAGAAAATTGGAAGGGGATCCTCCTCAAGATGAGCCTTCAGATGAGACCGCAGCCCTGGCCCATACCTTGACTGCAGCCTTGAAAGACCTGGAAGAAAAGGCACCCAGCGGCATCATGCCCAGATCCCTGACCCACAGACACTGAGATAATGTGTGCTAATTACTTCAAGCTGCTAAATCCCAGGATAATTTTTTTTTTTTTTGACACGGAGTTTCACTCTTGTTGCCCAGGCTGGAGTGCAATGGCGTGATCTCAGCTCACCGCAACCTCTGCCTCCAGGGTTGAAGTGATTCTCCTGCCTCAGCCTCCCAAGTAGCTGGGATTACAGGCATGCGCCATCATGCCTGGCTAATTTTGTAGTTTTAGCAGAGACAGGGTTTCTCCATGTTGGCCAGGCTGGTCTCTAATTCCCGACCTCAGGTGATCCGCCCACCTCAGCCTCCCAAAGTGCTGGGATTACAGGTGTGAGCCACCGTGCCTGGCCATCCCAGGATAATTTTTTATGCAGCAATAGATAACTAACACAAGCCCATGGAGTCTCTTCAACTTTACTCTCAGCAGCTCCTAGCATCCCAGGTGCATCCTTCACATCCTTTGTTGGTGTCTCTTAACTGTTGAGGTTTCCCAGGTCTCAGGCTTAGACCTTCTCGTCTCCCTACACTCACTCTGGATTATACAACCACTCCCAAGGCAATCTACAGCTGCAGTCCAAACTCCCCCTCAAGTCCCACACATGGATATCCAACAGCTTCCTGGATATGTCCCCTCGGCCCACATTCAGCACAGCCCCAAACAAACTCATCTTATTCCCCCTTATTGTTGGTCTTCCTGTGTGTTCCCATCTCAGCTATCATTCCCCTAGCTAAACCAGGATCCTGGTGTCATCCTGCATGCCTCTTTTGCTGTACTCAATCACCAACACCAATAGACCCCACCTCCTGGCTGGGCACGGTGGCTCACGCCTGTAATCCCAGCACTTTGGGAGGCCAAGGCAGGCAGATCCACTTGTCAGGAGTTGGAGATCAGCCTAGCTAACAATGGTGAATTCCCATCTCTACCAAAAATACAAAAATTAACCGGGCATTATGGCGTGCATCTATAATCCCAGCTACTCAGGAGGCTAAGGCATGAGAATCACTTTGGGAGGCGGAGGTTGCAGTGAGCAGAGATCGCACCACTGCACTCCAGCCTGGGTGACAGAGTGAGACTCTGTCTCAAAAAGAAAAAAAAAAAGAAAGAAAGAAAAAGAAAAAGAAAAAAGATCCCACCTCCTAAACATCTTGTATTTCCAGTTCTCTCCATCACTCCTGCCCCTACCCTGGGTCCCATGCAGAGATGCTTATTCACTGCACAAAGTGCCTGGCTAAGAGGGCTGCCATTCAGCCCTGCCTCTGCTCACTAAGGCTGCCTGTAACTAGACAAGAACCACAACAACCTCCTCATTTGCTGCCTTCAACCTCGTTCAATCCACTTCCACCTGGTAGCAGCCGGAGGGATTCTAAAACACACACCGGTTCACGTCTCACCCTGCTCAAAATGCTTCCATGGTCTTCCATTGCCTTCAGAATACAGAATAGTCAAACTCTCTAGAAAAACATCTAGCTCTTTTTTGATCCGGATTTTCTCTCCCTCAAGTCTTGTCCATTGCCCGGCATCATAAGCTCCTAGCCTTAGTTCTTAGGCAGGGGCTTGCACATCCGGGCCGTGCCATACCCTCTGCAGCTTTGCACATGGCATCCTTCTATCTGTAACATTCTCCCTGCGTCTTCGCTCCCCTGGGCAAGGATAACTCCTACTAAAGCCTCAGATGTGACCTCCTACAAAAATCCCAGAGTTGTCCAGCTGCTTGAAGCATTGAGCCTTTGAGCTTTGGGAGAAGTTAAAACATTCTGCTCCTAAGACAGTAAGAAGGCGTCAGAAAACCAGGCTCTGGACCTCTGTTGCCTTGTCAGTAAAATGGCCCTGGTGTGATCGAGGTCACGTAGCTAGCAAGTGTCGTCGGGGGGCCCTGGAACCACAGCTCCTACCTCCACCCCGGCTCCCACGCCAGCTCAGGAGAGCGCACGCGCACAGCGCCCCGCCGCCCACCTTCAGGCTCTGGGCGGGACCTCCGGGCGGCGTGGGCGGGACCTCCGGGCGGCGTGGGCGGGACTCGACTCTTTGGCCCACCCCTCCGTGTCCCCGCTGCTCGCCAGTGGACGCCGACGTCATGACGTCGCGTTCCGTAGGGCTCTTACCCGGCTTTGGTGGGTCACGTGAGCTACTTTTCGCGCGAAACCTGGTTGTTGCTGGAGTGGCTGAGAGGATCGTGGTACTGCGATGGCGGTGAGCGCGCTGGCGCGGGGCGGGCGGGATGGTGCGGGCGCCGGGGTCATGGGTGCGGAGGCTGCGCGCTTCCCGTACTCTTGCCCCGGCCCGGGTCGGCGCTCTGGGTGAGGTGGGGCCCCAGGCTCTGGGGCGCAGCTGCTTTCTCGCCTGCACCCCGCGTGACGCTAGGCCACCTGGCGACTCGTCTCCCCACCACTGACCTGGGGCCCTGGGCTCCCTAAGCCGCGCCCGACCCGCTCAACCCCTGTCCTTTATTCACCGCACACGTGCTTATTGAGCGCCATCTGTATGTCTGGCGCTGAGTACAAAAGACAGGCCCCCATCTCACTGCACTTCTTAAAACTTTTTTTTTTTTTCAATTTCCCGATGATCCTTGTTCTGAACGCTACACTTACTTTCGTATTACCTTCTTGTCCCTTTGTCTTGTGTACTGTCTGTTTCACATCTGAGTTCCAGACCTCTTGTTTTGGTGGCTCTTCTATGCCATCTCTATCACAATACCTTGCACACTGTGTGTGCTGAAATAGCTCTAATGCTTAAGGGGGAGATAGTAAACAATAAACAGGTAAATAGGCAAATGACATAACCTCAGTGGTTTTTCATGGAGAAAGCACGGTGATGTGGGTGACCCGCTATTTGAGCTGCCTCCTATTTGTTTGGAAGCCACTGGCTCGGATTGCCCAGCAGAGAGCATTCCAGCTGAGAGAACAGCAAGGGCAAAGATCTGGAGGCTGGAAGGGGATTGGTGTGTTGGAGGACAAGAGTCACAGGTGGAGAGAGAGGAGGGAAGAACCCTGATAGTAAAAAGGAAGCTGTATCATGCCTCACCAGCTTCTTAGGTTTCTGACAGCGGCACCTTCTCTTGCAGGAATCATCGGAGTCCTTCACCATGGCATCCAGCCCGGCCCAGCGTAGGCGAGGCAATGATCCTATCACCTCCAGCCCTGGCCGAAGCTCCCGGCGTACTGATGCCCTGACCTCCAGCCCTGGCCGTGACCTTCCACCCTTTGAGGATGAGTCTGAGGGGCTCCTAGGCACAGAGGGGCCCCTGGAAGAAGAAGAGGATGGAGAGGAGCTCATTGGAGATGGCATGGAAAGGTAATTTCAATCAATGCCCTGGACTCAGCAGACAATTTTGCAGAGAGCCCATTGTGTGTCTGGTGGCCTGGCTTTGGGAGCTGGGAACAAATGAATCTGATGGCATTCTTGCCTTTGAGCACAGGTTGATCCAGGGTTCTGGGGAGACAGGTTTACAGAGCCGTGACATAGGTTTCTTTAACTTACTGTATGTAACTTGGAAAGACTAGACCCTAAGGGTTGGATAAGCCTAACTCCATAAGCACCCCAGGTAATGCAGAGCTCTCTAATCTGGAGGACTGCAACTCAAAAAGACAGGAAGCAGGAAGCCCAGTGTTTCATGGTAACTTTTCAAAGGAAAGGTGCATGGGGGAGGAGGGATCTGATAAATAAAGTTTTAGAGTCAATCAGCAACCGTTTATTATACGTAATGTGCACCATGCCCTTTGTTAGGAATGGTCTTGTTTGTTAGTAAACATGTGTTGGCCGGGCATGGTGGCTCACACCTGTAATCCCAGCACTTTGGGAGGCCGAGGTCGGCGGATCACCTGAAGTCAGGAGTTTGAAACCAGCCTGGTCAACATGGTGAAACCCCGTCTCTACTAAAAATACAAAAAATTAGCCAGGCGTGGTGGTGCATGCCTGTAGTCCCAGCTATTCAGGAGGCTGAGGCAGGAGAATCGCTTGAACCCAGGAGGCGTAGGTTGCAGTGAGCCGAGATCACGCCACTGCACTCCAGCTTGGGCGACAAGAGTGAAACTCAATCTCAAAAATAAATAAATAAATACATAAATAGGTTATCAAGACTTAATGCTAGGAGAGTGGAGTAAGCTCTGCGCATGAGCAAGGCTAGATTTCTACTCCTGCCTTACTCTGCGTTTCCAGCTGGGATCTGGTAGATATGTCAGTAGCGGAGTTGTGTGAATGCCCAGGAGCCTCGTGGAGATGCTCCTTTTGTGCCTTTCCAGCCTTAGCGTGTGTGAGAGTACTGTGCAGGGCGTCCTGCCATCCCTAGGATGTCAGACAGCTGAAGGGCTTTCAAGGGCACTCCAGACTGGATGGATCTTTGCTGTTACCAGTACCACCCCCAACGATGAGACTGCACATGCTGTAGACTGTAGAAGGAATGAGGAGTCTTTGGATAAATCCGCCCTGGACTTGGGGTCAGGGCATGGGGCCTGGACAGCTTCCCCATTCTGCTCAGTGGAGTTGTTCAGGCCGGATGCTCCTCCTCCGCTGTGTCCTCTCCCTGTCTTGACCCTTTCTCTTTGCTTCTCTTTTTCTTCAGAGAGTGAGAGGCCCTTGGCAGGGGGCTTCTGGGTAGAGGTAGCTGAGGGATAGCTGAGCCCAATTACATTTGTTTTTGTGGTTTTTCAAAAAAATTTTTATTGGGCTATAGTTTTTAGAGTTTGCCCCTTGCAAAAATACAATTCAATGCAAATTCAGTGTAAATTTCCTGAATTATGCAGGCTTCACCACAATCCAATGTAAGAACAGGGCCATTGTCCCATTGATGTCCCTCCTGCCTGCTTATAGTTCATTCTCAGTTCTTACCCAACCCACGGGCAACTGAGAATCCACTTACTGTCTCTAGATTTTCTAATCTGGTAATTTCATATAAATTGAATCATATTATATATGCCCTTTTGTGATGAGCTTTTTTCACTTAGTGTGGTTTTAAGGTCTTTCTGTGTTGTTGCATGTGCAGCACTCCATTCCTTTTGGTGGCTGAATCATATTTCTTTGTGTGGAGATAACACATCCATTCATCAGTTGATGGACGTTGGGTTCCTCAAGCCTTTTGGCGATTATGAATAATGTTGCCATGAACATTCATTACAGGTGTTTTTTTTTTGTTTTGTGTGTGTGTGTTTTTGTTTTTGTTTTTTTTTTTTTCTGAGTTTTGCTCTGTCGCCTAGGCTGGAGTGTACTGCCACAATCTCAGCTCACTGCAACCTCCGCCTCGCAGGTTCAAGCAATTCTCCTGCCTAAGCCTCCTGAGTAGCTGGGATCATAGGCATTTGCCACCACACCCGGCTAATTTTTGTATTTTTAGTAGAGACGTGGTTTTGGTTTTGCCATGTTGGCCAGGCTGGTCTTGAACACCTGACCTCAGGTGATCCATCTGCTTCAGCCTCCCAAAGTGCTTGGATTACAGGTATGAGCCACCGCACCTGGCCTGTTACAGGTTTTTATGTGAACAGGTCTTTAATTCTGTTGGCTATGTAGGAGTGAGATTGTTGGTCTTGTGTTGAATCTTTTGAGGAACTGCCAGACTGTTTTCAAAAGCAGCTGCACCATTTTGCATTCCCACCAGCAACACACAAGGGTTCCACTCTTCCATGTTCTTGCCAACACTGGTCTTTTTAATTCTGGCCATCCCTGCAGGTGTGAAGTGGCATCTCATCCCTGATGGCTAATGATGTTGAACATCTTTTCGTACGTTTGATTGCTATATGTGTATCTTCTTCAGAGAAATCCTGGACCCACTTTTTAATTGGGTTGGTTGGCTTTTTATGATTGAGTTGTAAGAGGTTTTTTACTTATTCTGAATATAAGTCCTCTATCAGACATGTAATTTGCAGTTATTTTCTCCTCAATCTGGCTTGTCTTTTTCATGTTTTTAATGTTTTCTTTTGAGGTGCAAAAATTGAAATTTGATGTCCAGTTTACCTTTTTTTTTTTTTTTTTTTTTTTTTTTTTTTTTAAAAAATTTGAATTTTTTTTTCGTTTTTTTTTTTTTTTTTTTTTTTTTTTTTTTTGGTATGAACCAATTAGAAGTTTGCTGAGGGCATTTTGTGTGACTTGAGATCCAAGGAGAATTGGACCGATACCTTTTCCCTGAGAACACGGAAGAAATCAAACCTGGTCAACTCTGATATCTGCCTGGCTAGGTTCTGTTTGGGGCATCAACAGCATAAAAAGATGTGTTCTGACAGTAGTTTGACAACATTTATTGCAGAAAAATAGTAGCAGTTTCTCTTATCACCATTTAACTTGAAAAAAGGAGAATTCAAGGGGATTGTCTTGGGAAGGTGGTATGGCATGGGAGAAGGAGCTCTGGGCTTGGACTGTATTTTGACACCCAGGTCTGCAGAGCGACCATAGGCAAAAATCACATCTTCTCCTCAACTACCCATTTCCTCATCTTTCAGATGGAATAACGGTATCTCCCTCTCAGGAAAGAGAGCACTGCAGGGAAGTGCTTTGCACTCATTGGGTGCCTTATTAAGGCATTATTTCTCTTCGGTATCTGAAGGAAGATAATGTGGAAAATGTGTGTCTGATGATCTTGGAGTAGCTCAAAGGGTTGAGACAGTGGGTGGCCATTTCAGAGGGCTGGTTTGACTGACTGCGTAGAAGCCAGGACATCAGGTTGTTGAAGGCAGCATAGTCAGAGATGGGGAAAGTACAGGGAGAATTCCAGCCCTCGCAGGGAGTTGGGTTAGCTCTCTGAAGCCTTTTGGTCTAATGTTTTGTGGTTCCTTGAATTCTTTTATCTTACTGGGTGCATAGAACCTCTCTGGAGATCTACCTCCCCTTTTGTAATTGTGGTAAAATACACATAACAAAATTTACCTTTTTTTTTTTTTTTTGAGACAGAGTCTCACTCTTGTTGCCAGGCTGGAGTGCAGTGGTGCAATCTCGGCTCACTGCAACCTCCGACTCCCTGGTTCAAGTGATTCTCCTGCCTCAGCCTCCCAAGTAGCTGGAACTACAGGCGCCCACCACTGCGCGTGGCTAATTTTTGTATTTTTAGTAGAGACGAGGTTTCACCATGTTGACCAGGATGGTCTCGATCTTCTGATCTTGTGAGCCACCCACCTCGGCCTCCCAAAGTTATAGGCATGAGCCACTGCGCCTGGCCTGAAATTTACCATCTTAACCGTTTTTGTTTGTTTTTCTGTTTTTTGAGATGTTTTTCTGTTTTTTTCTTGTTGCCCAGGCTGGAGTGCAGTGACGCTATCTCGGCTCACTGCAACCTTGCCTCCCGGGTTCAAAGTGCTAGGATTACAGGCATGAGCCACTGCGCCCGGCCATTTTGTTTGTTTGTTTGTTTGTTTTCTGAGACAGGGTCTTACTCTGTCACCCAGGCTGGAATGCAGTGGCATGAACATAGCTCATTGCAGCCTCAAACTCCTGCACTCAAGCAATCCTCCCACCTCAGCCTCCTGAGTAGCTAGGACTATAGGCATGTGCCACCAGGCCTGGGTTATTTTCTTTTTTTTTTTTTTTTTGAAATGGAGTCTCGCTGTGTCACCATCAGGCTGGAGTGCAATGGCACAATCTCAGCTCACTGCAACCTCTGTCTCCCGGGTTCAAGTGATTCTCCTGCCTCAACCTCTCGAGTAGCTGGGACTACAGGCGTGTGCCACTACACCCAGCTAATTTTTGTATTTTTAGTAGAGGTGGGGTTTTACCATGCTCGCCAGGATGGTCTCTATCTCTTGACCTCGTGATTTGCCCACCTTGGCCCCCAAAGTGCTGGGATTACAGGTATGAGCCACCGTGCCCAGCCATTTTCTGTTTTTATAGAGATGCGGGTCTCACTATGTTCTTTTTTTTTTTTTTGAGACGGAGTCCCGCTCTGTTGCCCAGGCTGGAGTGCAGTGGCGCAGTCTCAGCTCACTGCAAGCTCCGCCTCCCCGGTTCAAGTGATTCTCCTGCCTCAGCCTCCCGAGTAGCTGGGACTACAGGCGCCCGCCACCACGCCCGGCTAATTTTTTTGTATTTTTAGTAGAGACGGGGTTTCGCCGTGTTTGCCAGATGGTCTTGATCTCCTGACCTCGTGATCCACCCACCTCAGTTTCCCAAAGTGCTGGGATTACAGGCGTGAGCAACCGCGCCTGGCCGGGGTCTCAACTATGTTAAGGCTGTCCTTGAACTCCTGGGCTCAAGTGATCCTCCTGCCTTGGCCTCCCAAAGTGCTGGGATTATAGAAATGAGCCACGGTGCCCAGCCATCTTAACCATTTTTCTGTGTATGGTTCGGTGGCATTAGGTACATTCATATTGTTGTGCAGCCACACCGCCATCCATCCACAAAAGTCTTTGCAGTTTGAAAACTGAAACTCTGTCTCGGTTAAACACTAACTCCCCATTCTTCCCAGTCCCTAGCAACCATCATTTTACTTTCTGTTTCTATGAATTTGACTGCTCAATGAGTGGAACCATACAGGATTTGTCCTTTTGTGCCTGGCTTCTTTCACTCAAAATCACGTCCTCAAGGTTCATCCATGTGCCAGCATGTGGCAGAGTTTCCTTCTATTTTAAGGCTGCATCATCCATCATATGGACAGATTGTGTTTTGTTCATTCATTGGAGATATTTTCTGAGCCTTCTGTGTTTCTGACCTGGAAGTGCTGAGCCTACCCACATTGGGGCTCCTGAACCTTACTCAACAGGCCCAGTTCCTGGATGGGGTTTGGTGCTTCGGGTTTTTCTTTTGGTCAGTAACCACATCTGTTTTGGGGCTCCCTCAGGGACTACCGTGCCATCCCAGAGCTGGACGCCTATGAGGCCGAGGGACTGGCTCTGGATGATGAGGACGTAGAGGAGCTGACGGCCAGTCAGAGGGAGGCAGCAGAGCGGGCCATGCGGCAGCGCGACCGGGAGGCCGGCCGGGGCCTGGGCCGCATGCGCCGTGGGCTCCTGTACGGTAAGTCCAGGTGCCTGCCTGCCCGAGGGGCTGGGAAGCTGGGAAGGAGTCCGGGAGGGGAGTAGAGGTGCTGGAGATGACTACAGTAGCAGGTGTCTCTTGCCTCCCCAGACAGCGATGAGGAGGACGAGGAGCGCCCTGCCCGCAAGCGCCGCCAGGTGGAGCGGGCCACAGAGGACGGCGAGGAGGACGAGGAGATGATCGAGAGCATCGAGAACCTGGAGGATCTCAAGGGCCACTCTGTGCGCGAGTGGGTGAGCATGGCGGGCCCCCGGCTGGAGATCCACCACCGCTTCAAGAACTTCCTGCGCACCCACGTGGACAGCCACGGCCACAACGTCTTCAAGGAGCGCATCAGCGACATGTGCAAAGGTGTGGCTTTCCTCAGCTCCCGCCTCAGCCCCTGTAGTACCTCCATAAATCTTCCCACAGAAAGTTTTCCCAACCCAGTGAACACGTGAAGTACAGGGCATGTGACTGAGAGGTCTGTCAGAGAAACCAAAAGGATTAAGTTTTGCATCAGGGCTCTCCTGCTGGCTGTGCAGTGACCACATCTGGGCCACCAAAGCATTTTTTTGATAAGCTTGTAAATGGACAGATTTTATATAAAAATCTGGATTACTACTTTGATATATGTAATAGGAATTGTCTTTTTTTTTTTTTTTGTGACGGAGTTTCGTTCTTGTTTTTGTTTCCCAGGCTAGAGTGCAATGGCACAGTCTTAGCTCGCTGCAACCTCCGCCTCCAGGGTTCAAGTGATTCTCATGCCTCAGCCTCCCAAGTAGCTGGTATTACAGGCATGCGCCACCACACCTGACTAATTTTGTATTTTTAGTAGAGACGGGGTTTCTCCATTTTGGTCAGACTGGTTTGGAACTCCCGACCTCAGGTGATTTGCCCACCTTGGCCTCCCAGAGTGCTAGGATTACAGGTGTGAGCCACCGTCCCCAGCCAGGCATTGACTTTTAAAAGGGACGTGTAGATCTTGATTCCTGCAATTCCTTCCCCTGCTTTTGTCCTGTGTTTGACAGTTTATTCATAGGTTTTCTTCTAGGCTCTTGTAAGGCATTTTGTGTTTATAGTTCTGTAGGCACTCTGCTCGTGTTTAACCCCCCAGCAACTTTGTGCACCATGTGACAGGCCCATTTTACGGAGTGGAGAGTTGAAGCTCAGGCTATGTCACAGCGGAAGTGTGGTAGACCTAGAAGTGAAAGCTGGACTTTCTAGGTCAAAGTCAATGGTCGGGGTGGGTAGGCCTCACTTCTCACACAGACATTGTTGCCGTCCAGCCCTGTTCTCATGCTTCTTTAACTCTCTTCCCACCATGCCTCCCTCTAGAGAATCGTGAGAGCCTGGTGGTGAACTATGAGGACCTGGCAGCAAGGGAGCACGTGCTGGCCTACTTCCTGCCCGAGGCGCCGGCGGAGCTGCTGCAGATCTTTGACGAGGCTGCCCTGGAGGTGGTACTGGCCATGTACCCCAAGTACGACCGTATCACCAACCACATCCATGTCCGCATCTCCCACCTGCCTCTGGTGGAGGAGCTGCGCTCGCTGAGGTGAGCTGAGGGCAGGTGAGGATGGCAGGTCTGAGCTCAGTGCTGGGTAACTCGGTCGTGATTCCAGAGCGCGCTCGTGGTGTGGGCGGGGCGGGGTGCAGCCAGCAGCACCCTCATCGCAGGTGAGTTGTGGTTGCGCAGGAGTGTGATGGGAGGGATCTTCCCAGGCGGGGGCTGGGCCCAGTTTCCAGGACAGTGTGTTGGGACACCCTCGTCTGCAGCCTGGCCTCACCCTAGCTCACGGCTTCTGATGCTCCCTCTGCCTCTGCAGGCAACTGCATCTGAACCAGCTGATCCGCACCAGTGGGGTGGTGACCAGCTGCACTGGCGTCCTGCCCCAGCTCAGCATGGTCAAGTACAACTGCAACAAGTGCAATTTCGTCCTGGGGCCTTTCTGCCAGTCCCAGAACCAGGAGGTGAAACCAGGCTCCTGTCCCGAGTGCCAGTCGGCCGGCCCCTTTGAGGTCAACATGGAAGAGGTGAGAGAGGCCACAGGGCCTGCTGCCAGCTCTCCTTAGGGGTGCCCAGTATGCAGGGCCTTACTGGCCTCTCAGGCTGTGGAAGACCAGTGTGGGCAGCCTCAAGAAGCAAGATAGAATTGTGTGTTGGCCACACCCTGGGGTGGACCCAATCTGTCTGGCCAGTGAGCTTAGTTTGGCCCACACGGTGTTTTTAGGAATTCAAGTCAATATTTAGGTGGGGCAATTTTGTTTAAACCATTCAAGTTTATGGCTCCTCTTGAAACATGGGAAGATCTGGCAAACATGGGAAGAAGCAAACAGGTCCTGCTTCTTGCTAAGTTGCTCCTTCAGAATGTGTGCTTACCAGTCTCCAGGGGGCCATCACTTGCGTGGGGCGGCTGCAGTCCTATCGGGACTTCCCCTCGGCTTGTTTTGGGGACCTGCCTGGCTCATATGGGGCCTCTGGACCATACCAACCTCTTGCACCATATTCAGGAGATGCTGCCAAAGCCTCTGGCCTTAAGGTCTTAGGCACATTACATGTGCCTTTGTACTTGAGCTTCCCTGTCTGTAAATGGGCTTGTCGTAGTCCCTGTGGTGGCGCCCAGGCCCCCTGACTGCCTTGCTGCTGTGGCTGTTGGCTGTCCTCTTCTCACCGCTCTGCAGTTCTGAGAACTGTCCCAGCTCGAGGCGCCTTGCCAGAAAATGCCTCAGAGGTCCCACCTGTGGCCATCTACAGCCAAAAGCTGACCCCTGCCTCAGGTGGGACAGCTGCAGGCCAGATGCCTGCTGAGCCACGTCTTTGCTCACTCTTCCCATGCCCTGTCTGTCTCCCTCAGGCCTTGCTTCTAGGGACCTGAGATAGTACCTGGTAGAGGGTTAACAGTTACAGCTATCATTCATGGAGTACTTATCAGTGCCAGGTAGTGGGTGGTTTATTACCTGGTCCTTTTTCACAGCTTGTGAGGCAGGAACTGTTACTGGCCCCACTTTTCCGAGTGTTTAGAGAACTGGCTGAGGTCACCCAGCTAGAATGTGGATCAGAGGTCCACAGCTCAGGCATCTTGATCCAGAGCATGTGCTTTTTAACTGCAGTGCGTGTTGTGAGATAATGGACACGAAATGACATGGCACAGTGCTAGCCTGTGATACTTGACAGTGACAGCCAAGACTTCCTGTAACTTACATTTATCAGATGCTGGATTAGGTTGATGTATGTTTGACTTGCTTTAATTCTCATTGTGAGGTTGCAGAGAAGGCACAGAGAAAGGAAGTCACTTGCCCAAGATCACACAGCTTAGACACAGAACCAAGGCAGCCTGGTTCCAGCATTGGTACTCAAGACAGCTCAGCTGTACAGCATAGAGCAGGTGCTGAGTCTGGCAGTCAGAAGGCATCCCAGAGGGATGGTGGCAGGAGTGGGTACTGTCCACTGATGTGCTAAGTAGCCATGAACTCATTCCTTGCTGTCTTTGGCTCTCCATTTGCCACTCAGGAGTCGGAATCCTGCCTGTTGTCCCGCCTGGTGGGGGGTCAAGGTTGGGTGACATAGTAAGTCAGTGCTTTGAGGCCTTCTCTGTGTCCCTCGCAGACCATCTATCAGAACTACCAGCGTATCCGAATCCAGGAGAGTCCAGGCAAAGTGGCGGCTGGCCGGCTGCCCCGCTCCAAGGACGCCATTCTCCTTGCGGATCTGGTAGACAGCTGCAAGCCAGGAGACGAGATAGTAAGTGGCCAGGGGTAGGCTGGAAGGGAGCCAAGTTGCAGAGGGAATTGGCAGAAGCAGTTGTGGCTGGGCTGGTGGAGGTGTGTATGGTCGCAGGGGCACTCAGGCTAGCATCTGTTTTTGCATGGCTGAGGCAAAGAACTTTATCTCCTCTGGTGGATGGGTTGTTGGAATGGTGGGTTTAGGAGGGCTTTTACTGAGTTACTCATCTTGATGTCTGTAATGTGGAGCACTTGCAATAGGAGAAATTGGAGGAAGGCAGCACGGAGGTGGGCCCCCACTCTGCCTGTGGCCCCTCGGTTAGGCTCTGACTTCTTGGCCCCTCCCTTTCCCCAGGAACTGACTGGCATCTATCACAACAACTATGATGGCTCCCTCAACACTGCCAATGGCTTCCCCGTCTTTGCCACTGTCATCCTGGCCAACCACGTGGCCAAGAAGGACAACAAGGTCGCTGTAGGGGAACTGACCGATGAAGATGTGAAGATGATCACTAGCCTCTCCAAGGATCAGCAGATCGGGGAGAAGGCAAGTGGAAGGCAGGGGCTGCCAGGATGCTGTGAGGGGACATGGAGGTTTGCTGGGGGTGTGGCAGGCATCTAGGGCTCACTGCTCAAACCTTGCCTTATTCCCCTGGAGCTCAGTTAAGCTTGTCTGGAAGGGAGGCCCTGTGCTCCAGGGAAGAGGTAAACTCGCATTGGGGATGGGTGAACCTGGTTCTGGTTCTACCATGGGCCAGCGAGGTAGTGGGATAACTTGGATGACCTCTCTGAGCCTGTGTGGTGGGGAGGAGTCCCCTGCTGAGGATAGGGTTGCGACGAGAAGAGCTCTTCCTTTAGCAGATCATTTCGAGCTGTGGTTTGAAATTGGAACAGAGGCAGGCAATAGGATAATTTGTGTCATGAGGGATTCCTAGGGATCCAGTTGTGGCCAATGGGAGATTTTTCAGAAAAACAACCCAGAATGGTGGTGGTGTTTTGTTTAGTTTAGTTTTGTTTTGTTTTGTTTTTAAATAGAGATGGGAGTCTCACTATGTTGCCCAGGCTGGTCTCAAACTCCTGGCTTGTCTCACACTCCTGGCTCAAGATCCTCCCACCTTGGCCTCCCAAAGTGCTGGGCTTACAGGTGTGAGCCCTTGTGCCCAGGCAGTTGGGCAGTTGGTTTTTAATGTAGACATTCTTACTGAAGGATGAGGAGATGGGGGTTTATGTTGCAGAAATATGGATTACTTAAACAGAACGTCAAATTTTTGTTGATAAAAGTCCTTTGCTGTTTCTCCCACAGTACCTCCATCCTGCCCCAGAGCACTGCATGTTCTCAAGCTCACTGCTCTCCCCTTTCTCTTCCTTCCTTCCTTTTTTTTTGAGATGGAGTCTCTGTGTCACCCAGGCTGGAGTGCAGTGGCGCAATCTCAGCTCACTGCACTCCTGGGTTCAAGTAATTCTCTTGCCTCAGCCTCCCGAGTAGCTGGGATTACAGGCACGCATCACCACACCTGACTAATTTTTGTATTTTTAGTAGAGACAGCATTTCATCATGTTGGCCAGGCTGGGCTCGAACTCCTGACTTCAGGTGATCCACTTGCCTCAGCCTCCCAAAGTGCTGGAATTACAGGCACGAGCCACCACGCCCGGCCTTCGAGTCAACTTGAAGTTCAGTTTTTAATGCAGAGCAGTTTAGTTTGCCCTTTAGCCTCCACTCTTCTGCTGCCCTCTGGCAACATAAAATTCAGATCCCATTTGGCTTCTTCAGCGAACTGGATGATTTCCTTCTGATGTATGTTAACCCCCCAGGGACAGGAGCCATCGCTGGCTTAATCACCTCTGTCCCCAGAGCCTGGCTGCAGGAGGCCCTGAGTAACTCTGAAGGAATGGATGGTGGGGTAAGGAGAGCTGCATCCAGGCTGCAGGCCAGCTGATAGGTTGTTTTGGTTGTTTCTCTCCATCCACCTTCCCCTGAAGCCTGTGGAGCCCCCTTTCTTGGTTTCTTTGTGGCATGGCTATGGTTGTCCCTTCCTTTTCCTCCTCACCCATCACATTTACCCATGTCTGCCTGCCCCTTAATATTCCTACACATGCATGGTTTGTTCTGTTCCTTTCTTTACTCCTTGAGGCATGTTCTGCAAGTGGGTAGGGTAGTTTTATGTCTCGGTTCCTTTCCTCAAGTGTATTGCATGTCTTTGCATCTACTGTGAGAAGCTGCTGCAGGCTAGATGCAAACCCAGTAGGGGCAAAGCATCCAGCATTTGTGGGCTTATACATTACTGTCATTGTTCAGGAAAGCTCCAGAAATGCATCCCTGGCATGGGTTGGTATTGGTGCCATTCCTTCCCAGCTCTTGGCCATCTAACCTAGTCTGTGAAAATTTGGGGTTCCCATAGGAGAGGTGGGTGTTTCTCAGCCTCAGGAGGCCAGGAGCTTCAGTTCAGCCAACACACATTCATTCCTGGAAGACCTGCTAGGGCCAAGTTCTGGGGATACAGTGGTGAGTAAGTCAGATATGACACTTGTGCTCAGAGCTCATCTTTTACTAGGGTTCCCAATAATAGGAAATAGACAAGATCTTTTCACGTAGTTTTACGTGCGATCAAGACAGTCACACAGGCAAAGAAAGCCAGGACCTCCTAGCCTTCTACCCTCACCACCTGCAGAGGCTCATGAGTGCTACCACGGTGGACACCTTTGCAGAATTTCATCCAGATGTTTGAGCCAATTTCTTCAGGCTTGGGTGGACTTGGCCCTGTTGGGGTCTTGCAGTCCCTAAGCAGCTGGGCCACCTGTGTCCCACATGCTTGTCTGTGTCTGTGCCTACCACGCCAAAGGAGCTGCATGCTTCAGGAACACCCTTCTGGCACCTTCTCTTTGCCGTGATCTTCAGCCACTAATCTCCCACTCTGTTGATTGAAGAGGTGAGAGACCCATAGGTGAGCGTGTGGTGGGCATGGCATGCCTGGGCACTAATATGGCATCTGCCAGGGCCATCCCCATGTGCCTGTGGAGCCCCAGGTTCCAGAACGACTTGTTCCCCAAATGGAGGCAGCCCTGCCCCACTCCCGTGTCTTGATGCCTGCTATTTGTGTCTACATTGAGCACCTTCCTCCTTTACTTGTCCCCAGCTGACTTCTGTCTTCTACAGATTCCACCTCCAGCAGGAAGCCCTGCAGACTTCTGCAACTGACTTTTCGTATTTGTTTTTATTTTGAGTAGTTATCCTTGAGGGATCAGGAGGCTTCACAAAGAAATCCGGGTGCTTTTTGAAAATCCAAGATCTGTGGGTGCTGGCTCTGTGTTCCTCTCTGGTAGTGCTGATGGAGCTGAGGCATAGCTGCCCTTGCGGGCGGGACCTGTGTCCCCAGGTTTACTCTGTCTCCTACTCTGTCAGTTTCACAGCCCTGCCTGCCTTCCGTGGGCCCTGGACACTGATTGGGTAAAGTATTAAAGAGATCAGGGTCATGCCCAACACTTAGATTTTAAAGAACTAACAGAAGCAGCATGCAGTCTGAAGCCAGATTTTTTAGGTTTGAATTTTGGCCTAATCCTTAGGATGGTCAGATGAGTCACCCTTATCTATAGAAATGAGAGGATGAGAGTAAACACTCATAGAGATGTTATAAAGATTGAATAAATCAGTGCATATAAAGTACTTGGCTCTTGGCGAGTGCTCAGTATCTGGCTGTTATTGCACATGGCTACAAGAGTTAAACTATTTGTACAAAAACTGGATGGAAGAGCCTGTGACAGGCGTGCAGAAAGCATAAGCAGCCAGTAAGTAGGAAAAAAATAGCTTGGAGCCTGGTGCTTTAGGAATTTTACATAACGTTATCTCAGGCTCATGGTACCCATGCAGGTGGGTGCTTTCTCTCTATTTGCTGGGTGGCACTCACAGTACCCACTCAGTTGGGCACTCTATCCCTGTTTGCTGGGTGTGGAGACTGAGGAGTGCTAGGAAGCAGCACAGCTAGAGCCATGAGGAGCATGAGCTTTGGCTTCAGATGCATCTGGGGTCAAGTCTTGCCTCTCTTCTAGGAGAAAATGTTTTGACCTGAGCCTTGGTTTCCTCTGTAGGATGGAGAGAAACAGGGTTATTATGAGAATTACATGAGGTAATTCATGGAAAGCACTGTTATTCCCTGGCAGGTCTGGGATTTGATTCTGCCCCACTTTCTAGCCATTAAATTAGCCTGTTACTCTCTCCTGGAGTAACTGGGTCAGCAGTGGAAGGCACAGCAGGCAGTGTAGGCATTCGCACATTTGCGCTCCTTGCCCTCCAGTCCCACGGGGAAGTCCCCCTGGATGCAGTGGTTGCTTTACAGGAGGGGGATTGAGTTGGGCAATCTGCCCTGCATAGCAAGCAGGAAGCGTTTGGCCCTGGAGGGAGACATTACCTCATCCTGCAAGGTTGCTCGCTACAAAAACTACACAGGGAAATGAGCTGGGTTAAGAGGAGTCAAGGACTGGCAGTCTTGGCACATCCAGCACGAGGTGTTTTGGGGCGTGAGAGGTCCGTGGAGGTTTGCCCAGCATCCGCAGCACAAAGTAAGGGTTTCATAAGGGAGTCATTATACTTACTGAAGACTTAGTATCTGCTTGGCATTGTCTAGGTAATTTCTAGATAGCAGTGGTCCTATGAGGTAGGTTTCATCTGTGCCCGTTTTACTGATGAATAAACTAAGGCACAAGAGGTTAGATAAGTTGGCCACAGTCACATAGCAAGTGGCAGAGTCAGCAGCCTGGCTTGAGTCCATGCTCCCAGTGACTGTATTGTGCCAATAGTTGGTGAGTTTATTTGGTTATTGTGAGTTCCGTGGGCACTCTGTGGCATAAGGCCTGGCCCACATTTTAAAACACTGTACAGAAAATTTCAAACAGGTATGTGGAATGGTGTAATGAACTTCGACTATTTGTCTTAGTCCATTTTCTGCTGCTACAACAGAATACCATAGACTGGGTAATTTATAATGAACAGAAATTTATTGGCTTATGGTTCTAGAGGCTGGGAAGTCCAAAATTGAGGGCTGGCATCTGGCGAGGGCCTTCTTGCTGTGTCATCCCATGGCAAAAAGGTGAGAGTTAAAGAGACAGTGAGAGCCCAAAGGGGGCCAGACTCATCCTTAAGGACCTACTCCCTGGATAGCAGTGCTTTTATTTTCCATTCATGAGAGCAGATCCCTCATGGCCTGATCACCCCTTAAAGGTCCCACCTTTTAATACTGGTAAATGGGGGATTAAGATGCCAACACATGCTTTCTGGGGGGGTACATTCAAACCGTAGCATGCTACCCAGCTTCCACAGCTGTCATAGTCACAGCCAATCGTGTTTTCTTAATGCACCACCCATTCACCCTTAGTATATTTCAAGGCAAATTCCAGGCATGCTGTTTTTTTCTGTAACTACATCAGTAAGTATATGAAAAAGAAAAAGCTCTTTTTGAATAAAGCTAACCACACTACCATTATCTCACTTTAAGAGATAATTAACAATTCCTTAATATTCAGTATTCTGTTGGTGTTCACATTTTCCTGATTATCTTACCCCTTCCCCCTGTTTTTTGCAGCTTCTTGGAGTCATTATCCAAATAAGGTCCATAAATTGTGATTGGTTGATGTCTCTTAAGTCTCATAATCGTTAGATCTTTTCTCTATCTCTTTTTTTCCTTGTAATTTTTTTTGTGAAAGAAACTGGGTCATTTGTCCTGTTGAGCCTTGCAGTCGAGATGTTACTAATTATGTCCCCATTAGACACATGCCTCTGTCGCCTGTGTTTTCTGTAATTTGGCAGTCAGGCACTGAAGCCTAGTCAGATAAATGCCTGCTTATTTTCTTTGACTTACTAGTTTTAAAAATAATGAATTGGTTCCCAGGTGACCTGGGTATCATAACAGATGAATAGGCCCACCGGGTGTTGAGGTTTCCACGCTGCAGGTGTCATCCCTACGATGCTCAAGTGTCCCTTTTTTGCCAGCGTGAACCTATTCATGTTGGCTCCTGAGTTCTGTTGACATGACCTTAGTTGTCTTTGAGTGCTTTTTTGCTTTCTGGTAGAAGATAACGCAGGCTTCTTTTGTACATTTCCTGCCCCAGACCTGGAATCGGACATTTCTCCAAGAAGCCCTGTGGGAAGTGTTGCTTTCTTTCAGAGGGAGATACCTCTAAAGCTGTATGAATTTGGTGGTGCAGGCAGGACACAGGATGGGGGTCTCCCCTACACCTTCAGGGCTGGTTTTCCTGCCTTAGTGCCCTCTCCCCAGGGGAGGGCCAGTGCTTTCTGAGCTCCTTTGTCCTGTAAAGAGGGAAGGATGTGGGTGTGGCCAGTGCAGGGGGGTATGAAGGATGAAAGTCATCAAAACACGGCTGTGCTGCAGGTAGAGTTGGAAGCAGTCTCCTACAAGCAAGAAATGTCTTTGATGTCTCTGATTCTATCTTTAAAATTCATGAAGATTTTGCTCTCTCCCTGTCTCTTTCTTTCTCTCTCACACACACACTGAAATAGAGAGAAATGTTCCAGTGACTCACCAGTTAGAATTACTTCCTGGTGGACACATCTCCCAGATGTGCCACATTGAATGCGTTGATGAGGCAGGCACTTGCATGAACTGTTGCATTTGTACCCACCCTTCTGTGAGTTGGGTGTTGCCATCTCTCTTTCCATCATGAGGAAACTGAGGCTTGGGGTAGGCCAGTGCCATGACAGACCTGGTTCTCGTCTCATTTCTTCTCTTGGTCTGTGATCTTGGGAAAGGCCTTTCTGAAATATGTCAAGATTAGGGGTTCAGATTAAGATTCTTCTAATCTCCAAAGTTCTGTGATTCTTGGGAAGAGCAAACTAATGAAAAGCTTTAGAGTCGGGCACGGCTTGATACCAGGGCCTGATGCAGTTGCAGCAGTTGTGGAAGTGGGTATCTTTGAGCTGGGGAAGTCCTGGTTCCCTGATGCCAGAGCGTGTGGGTGACCTACTCTGTGAGTATCTGTTCCCATTTCTGTCATTCTCCCTCCCTTTCTCAGATCTTTGCCAGCATTGCTCCTTCCATCTATGGTCATGAAGACATCAAGAGAGGCCTGGCTCTGGCCCTGTTTGGAGGGGAGCCCAAAAACCCAGGTGAGCACCCGCCTTTCCTCTGCAGAGGTGTTAGCAGCTTTCTCTTTGAGGTGCCAGCATTCGAAGAATGAATGACACGGTGTTTTTAAAGCCTGGGTGCTGGGGAGAAAGAAGGTATTAAAAGATGGTCTGGCTAGGTGTGACTTGTTCTTCAAGGGAGAGGGTGGCCCTGAGTTGGGCATTCTGGGTGTCGGGCTGTTGGTCAGGGAGCCAGTGTCTGCCTGCTTTTGTGATTTAAGCAAATGAGTCTTTGCTTCTCTTCTATTTAAAAAATACTTTGTCTTTTAAAAAACTGTTTTAAGTACAAAAATACTATTGACACATGGGTATGTATATTTATATTACACTTTTATAGAACACTAAAAGTCACAGGTGAGGCTGATCTCCCCATCGACCTCCCCTTCTCATCCTAGTCCCTCCCTTTGTGGCCATTTACAATTACACAGCAAACACAGGGTTTCATGACTACACGCATTTATGTGTACAACCACAGCATCCCCTGTGTGTGCCCAGTGCTGTGCCTGTGCGAAGCGCACCCCGCCAAGCTCTCCCGCTCAATGCCACACTGCGGCATCTTTTCTTGTTAGTGCATACAGAGCAAGTGCATTCTTTTAAATGACTCTATCGTGTCACCGGATAATGCAGTTTATTTAGCTCTCCCTTTGGAGAACACCTAGATTGTTTCTGGTATTTCACATTCGCCAAGGACATCTCATGCATCCCTCCTCTGCACCCATGTGTGTGTCCCTGGGAGTGCCCAGAGTGGGACTGCATGGCGTAGGGTATTGTATCCCTTTCGAGAGAGACTGTGCCTTACCATTCATAACAAGTAGACTGAGGAATTGGTGGAGGATGCAACTGTGCCCTCCTCCTCTCACTTCCCACTCTCCTCCTCCCCCGCTTCCACTCGTCCCCTCCAGGTGGCAAACACAAGGTACGTGGCGATATCAACGTGCTCTTGTGTGGAGACCCTGGCACAGCAAAGTCGCAGTTTCTCAAGTATATTGAGAAAGTGTCCAGCCGAGCCATCTTCACCACCGGCCAGGGGGCGTCAGCTGTGGGCCTCACGGCATATGTCCAGCGGCACCCTGTCAGCAGGGAGTGGACCTTGGAGGCTGGGGCCCTGGTTCTGGCTGACCGAGGAGTGTGTCTCATTGATGAATTTGACAAGGTGGGTCCCTGGGTCATGGAGGCTGATGGGACTCGGGGTGTGTATGTGGGATTGGGCCTTAGCGAGGGGAATGGTGTTAATGGGATGCATTGGGACCTCATTGGAGACTTAGTGGTAGGAGCACGAACCATGCTAAGGGCCGGCCATTTTAATCTTGCAGATGAACGACCAGGACAGAACCAGCATCCATGAGGCCATGGAGCAACAGAGCATCTCCATCTCGAAGGCTGGCATCGTCACCTCCCTGCAGGCTCGCTGCACCGTCATTGCTGCCGCCAACCCCATAGGTGCAGCAGGCACCCTGACTGCTGGGGCTGGGGTGGGACACAGGGAGGTCCCACCTGCTTGAATCGGGAGCCCACTGGGTCCCCAGGAGCCGATCTGAGGAAGTCACTGGGCAGCAGAGGGTTCCCCTCTTCTGCATATCCTGCCAGAGTGGGGAACAGTGAAAGTGGGACCTGGGACACCTGGGTTTCCTGTCGAGTCATGTTCCTGGATCCACCTTGGATGTTCTCAGAAGGCATGGGAGGAGAGCCCAGTACCCCACTGGCCGGGATGGAGTTGGCTGTTGGTCTCAGCAGCAAATGCTTGAAGAACCCAGGCTCTGTCACCCACTGTGTTCTTGGTTTTTCCTTCCGGGGAAGCAGTTGTGCTTTCTGTCTAAACTAGGCTATTTTGGGCATTGCTTGGGGTAAGCTCTTTGCTGTCTCAGACAGCAGGTGCTAAGTACCCACCCATGTCTTCCTCTTCCACTGCCCTTACCCCCTTCTGCCATCAAAGTGGCCTGGGGTCGCTGAGACGGGAGGATAGGGGAATCCACCCTGATAGAGATGCTCCCCTGTGTTTTAGGAGGGCGCTACGACCCCTCGCTGACCTTCTCCGAGAACGTGGACCTCACAGAGCCCATCATCTCACGCTTCGACATCCTGTGTGTGGTGAGGGACACCGTGGACCCAGTCCAGGTACAGCTCGCATGTGCCCGGTTTCCATGCACTGTGGTTTGGGGACCTCAGGTGAGGCTTGGTGTCATAACGGTGTGCCCAGCACAGGGGAGGGGCGCTGCAGGGGCCGTAACCTGTTTTCCAGGCCTGTTCCCTCAGTCTCTTCTCATGTCCAGAAGTCACCCTGATTTCTCTTTCCTTCACAGCACTCCCAACCCCCACCCGGAATAACCCACAATCCACCAAATCCTGTTGTCCCAACTTCTGAACCTGCCCGCCTCCCTCGCTTCTGCCTCTGACCTGAGGCACTACCATCATCTGAATTGGCCTCCTGGCACCCACGTAGACTGTCTTCCAGCTGAAGGCATAAATCAGATCAGCCCCATCCTTAACAACTGCTCAAGGCTTTCTGCTGTCACCAGAATAGAATCCATGGTCCTCCCCTCCAGCCCACACCCACCCTCTGTGCAGCTACCTCCTCCTTGCTCCCTTCTCTCACCTGCACCTGCCCTTCTGTCTCTCAAAAGGGCCAAGCGTTGGGGGCTCTCTTACGCTCCTTGCTCCTGGCACATGCGCTCCCACACTGTCACGTGACTTGCATCTCAGCATTGTCATCTCAGTTCTCTGTCCTTCAGGGATGAGCTTTGCCGGGCACCTTTAGCTAGAGGCATCTCCTTGGTCCCTTGATCCCATCACTCTATTTTTCTTCTGAGCATACTTTCCATAATCAATTTTTAAGACTATTTGTTTCCCCTTGTGGAGGTGGGCCCTGTGGGGACTCTGTCCCATTGTCTGGTTTGCCCCCCACACCCAGAACTGCCCTGCACATGGTCAGTGTAGTCAGTCTTGTTGAAAGAGCGTCACCCTTGTAGGGCACACATGCAGCTCTTCTCCAGCCACTGACCTCCCCAAGGTCGCGCACACCCACAGTCAGACCCACCCTCTCATGGCTTGTCTTAGGATGAGATGCTGGCCCGCTTCGTGGTGGGCAGCCACGTCAGACACCACCCCAGCAACAAGGAGGATGAGGGGCTGGCCAACGGCAGCGCCACCGAGCCCGCCATGCCCAATACATATGGTGTGGAGCCCTTGCCCCAGGAGGTCCTGAAGAAGTACATCATCTATGCCAAGGAGAGGGTCCACCCAAAGCTCAACCAGATGGACCAGGACAAGGTGGCCAAGATGTACAGTGACCTGAGGAAAGAATCTATGGTGAGAGCCCAGGAAGAGCCGGGAGGTGCGGTGCAGAGAAGGAAGTGCAGTGTGAGCCTTCTGACCGATGCAGCAGGGGCGGCGGCTGGTCAGTCCAAAAGGTGCCAGAGCAGGGAGGCATTAAAAAAAAATGAAGGTGCCAGGCATGGTGGTTCACGCCTGTAAATCCCAGCACTTTGGGAGGCCGAGGTGGGAGGATCATGTCAGGAGTTCGAGACCAGCCTGACCAACATGGTGAAACCCAAAGAGGCAGGAGAATCACTTGAACCTGGGAGGCAGAGGTGGCAGTGAGCTGAGATCGCACCTCCGCACTCCAGCCTGGGTGACAGAGTGAGACCCCATCTCAAAAACAAAAAACGAAGGTTGGGTACAGTGATTCATGCCTCTAATCCCAGCACTTTGGGAGGCCAAGGCAGGAAGATTGCTTGAGGTGAGTTCAAGACCAGGCTTGGCAACATAGTGAGGCCCTTTCTCTACAAAAAATGTTTTAAAACTTAGCTGGGCCTGGTGGTTTGTTCCTGTAGTCCCAGCTACTCAGGAGGCTAAGGAAGAAGGATCTACTTGAGCCCAGGAGTTCAAGCTACAGTGAGCTATGATGGCACCACTGCACTCTAGCCTTGGTGACAGAGTGAGACCCTGTTTCAAATAAAAATAAAAACAAAAAATGATAGGTATTAATATATACCTTAACCATTTTGTTTCAGATGAAATTTAAATGTGCATTCATTTGTCTCGGTATAGGGCTGGGGCCTTAATTGTTGACGTGCTTATTAAGTTCCATATTGACTTTGTGTAAATGTCATGCAAATGAACAAAAGTTCTTTGGCTCATTCATAGTGGAGCGGAAACTTAAAGGCAGCTTGCAAGCCATGGGAATGCCGAGTTCTTGTAGATTGCTGCTTCAGCCACACCCAATCAACACAGCAGCTTTTTAAATTTCTGCCTTTTAATTTTACCAAGTTTTTTCAGATCATTCCATTTAGTTTTCCTAAAAACAACTACTTTTTTTTGCACTTACATTGCACAGGATTATTCGATATTTAGTGTGTGACAATAACCAATACAGCTTGCCACAAATATAACAGCCTCTGAGATGTATAGAAGTCAGCTGGCGGGAGCAGAACTGTGCAGGTGTGATGGTGACAGGCGGTAAGCATGCAGCGTCCACCGGCATCCTCCAGTTTCGAGGAGGGATAGGAAGTGTGCATTCACTGGGCAGCGCAGTCAAGCATTCTGCATTTCTGCTGTGGCGCTGTCAGATGGGTCGTCTTGGCTCTGGGTGCTAAGAGCGCCGATGTTTTATTTTCCTTGCCTCTCTTTCCTGCCCGTAAAAGACCTGACGTGCTTCTCTCCAGGCGACAGGCAGCATCCCCATTACAGTGCGGCACATCGAGTCCATGATCCGCATGGCGGAGGCCCACGCGCGCATCCATCTCCGGGACTATGTGATCGAAGACGATGTCAACATGGCCATCCGCGTGATGCTGGAGAGCTTCATAGACACTCAGAAGTTCAGCGTCATGCGCAGCATGCGTAAGGTGTGTTCCGAGGTAGGGGCCTGACGGCAAGAGAAGGAGGCCGATCACACGTGGGTATCCGAGGCTCTGGCCTGGACGTGAACCCAGCAGCGGCAGCCTGTCTGACCTGGGTGCTAGCACATCGGGTAAAGGGAGTGTGGCAGGCATAGTGGGAGCGGGTGTTTGACTGAGGCTTTTTTCCTGCAGACTTTTGCCCGCTACCTTTCATTCCGGCGTGACAACAATGAGCTGTTGCTCTTCATACTGAAGCAGTTAGTGGCAGAGCAGGTGACATATCAGCGCAACCGCTTTGGGGCCCAGCAGGACACTATTGAGGTTCCTGAGAAGGACTTGGTGGATAAGGTATGGGCCCAGAAGGGAGGTGAGGGTCGGGGTTTGCTGCCTTGGGAGCTGCCAGTCCCCTGAAGGGGCTCCGTCATACTGGGTCGTGAAGTGGGTGGGCTGTTCATTGAATGCTTACAGTCTGTTGAGTCCAGTTCTGTGCCTGTAGTCTGACAGCAGGGGAGTGAGGTGAGTCTTGTTACTGCCTTCCTGTTGTACAGAGGGGGAGACAGATACAGGGCAGCCAAATAACTTGTCTCAGTTTACACGCGCAGCTTGCACAGCAGAGATTTGAAGCCCCTTAATCGGCCTCTCCACTCCTGTATATTTTCCTCCCATAAATAGAGGTGATGGTGTCTGAAAGTGCATTGTATATGGGTGCTCTGGAAACAGCCTGTTCTCACACCACTGATGGTTCACTGGACACTTCCTCCTTGCAGGCTCGTCAGATCAACATCCACAACCTCTCTGCATTTTATGACAGTGAGCTCTTCAGGATGAACAAGTTTAGCCACGACCTGAAAAGGAAGATGATCCTGCAGCAGTTCTGAGGTCCTGCGTCATCCAGAAAGATTTGGTTTGAGGCAGTCAGACTGAGTGATCAGTGCCCTCTGTGCTTTATGGGCACAAAACCAGAGCACTCCATGAACTTGGGGTGCTAGGGTCAGGGCTTGTAGCAGGATGTCTGGCTGCACCTGGCATGACTGTTCGTTTCTCCAAGCCTGCTTTGTGCTTCTCACCTTCTGGGTGGGATTCCTTGCCAGTGTGTCTTACTTGGTTGCTGAACATCTTGCCACCTCCGAGTGCTCTGTCTCCACTCAGTACCTTGGATCATAGCTGTGAGTTCAGGATGCCTGCACGTGGTTTAGGTGTTAGCCTCCTTACGTGGATGTCAGGAGAGCTGCTGCCCTCTTGGTGTGAGTTTCGTATTCAGGCTGCTTCTGCAACCTTTGGCCAGAGACCTGGTTGAAGATGTTTGTAATCTTTTCAGTCTCCT
The DNA here is from genome assembly GCF_008728515.1 of Papio anubis. Lineage (NCBI taxonomy): Eukaryota > Metazoa > Chordata > Mammalia > Primates > Cercopithecidae > Papio > Papio anubis. Next base: position 47,056,791 of record NC_044977.1, read on the forward strand.
GCAGGTTTCTGTGTCCCTGTGGTGGAAGAGGGCACAACAGTGCCAGCGCAGCAGCCTGGGCTCCTAAGTCGCAGGGATGGGATGTGAGTCATGTGGATTATCCACTCATTACCAGCTGCCATTGCTGCCTGTTTCCCCACTCTCTTATTCGTGCATTAAGTTTGGTTTCTGTAGTTTTAATTTTTAATAAAGTTGAATAAAATATAAACGCTGGTATCTGTTGGCTTCCATTCTGCTTTAATAAGTAACCTGGACTTCCTCTGAAGGCCCTTTCCACCTTCTCCCTTTAGAGTTCTGTAGGAGATAGGTTGGGTTAAAAAAGCTGTTTTGTTTGTGGATGTAGAGAAAGCAAAAATGATATGGATGTCCCCATGGAACTTGGTTTGCTGTTACTGCCTCTGTGATATCTAAGTGGAATTCATGGAAATCTTAGTTAGACATATGTATAGAAGGACTAGAGGTGGTGTAGCCCACCTCCCAATGGGGCAGTACCATCCACCACCTCACCCAGAGATGCTGATGGGCTACCAGGATTGCAGTTCCCAGATGGGGTTCTGACATCTGTCTTGTCCAAGTTTTCCCTTCTTGAACTTTTTTTTTTTGAGGTAAGTTCTCAATCGCCCAGGCTAGAGTGCAATGGTGCAGTCATAGCTTACTGCAGCATCGACTTCCCGGGCTCAAGCAATCGTCCCGGGTAGCCTGGACTACAGGCATGCACCACTACGCCTGGCTAATTTTTTTAAGTTTTTGGTGGCAATGAGGTCTCACTATGTTGCCCAGGCTGGTCTTGAACTGGGCTCAAGCGATACTCCCACCTTGGTCTACCAAAGTGCTGGGATTACAGGCCTGCGCCACCATGTTGAGCCTGGAGTGACTTTTTAAAGGAAAAGGTGCTGGCCACAGGAAAATGGGCTGAAGTATAGGGCGGGGCAAGAAGTCTGTGGCCAGAGTCTGGGTCACACAGGACTTGTGCTCTAAGGAGGTTCTAGTCCGGCACAGCAGGCAGCCAGCAAGAGGGTGTTCAGGACAGCAGCGGTCCAGCAGTCTTGGAGAGCTGGCTGGCTACCAAATCATACTGAGAGGAGAAAGGGCGAAAGAGTGGAGACTTGGGTGATGGTGGAGATGGGGGAAAGTGGACATAGGTGTATTTTGCAGGTAGATTAGACAAGATTTAGTGATGAGTAAGATGTAGGGGTGGAGCAAAAAGGAAAAACCCCGGATGACCAGGTATGTGGCTGGGGAAATAGGTTGAAGTTTAGTAGGGAAAGCCGGGAGCTTCGTTTCAAACATGTTGGCTAGACAGGCCTTTTAGGTCTCCAAGTAGAAATGTGAAGTCTGCAGGCAGGTTGAGTCTGGACCACTGAGCAGAGGTGTGGGCATAAGGGGCAGTCATCATAGCTGCCACAGAGGCAGGCCACTGAGGAGAGGTGTGGGCATGAGGTGCAGTCATTGCAGCTGCCACTGTGGGGCTGAGTGCCATCACCCCCAGAGTGCATAGAGAAATGATCCGGGCTGGGTACGGTGGTTCATGCCTGTAATCCCAGCACTTTGGGAGGCTGAGGTGGGTGGAGCACAAGGTCGGGAGTTCAAGACCAGCCTGGCCAACATGGTGAAACCCTGTCTCTACTAAAAAAATACAAAAATTAGTTGGGCATGGTGGTGTGTGCCTGTAATCCCAGCTACTCGGGAGGCTGGGCAGGAGAATTGCTTGAACCCAGGAGGCAGAGGGTGCAGTGAGCCGAGATTGTGCCACTGCACTCCAGTCTGGGCGACAGAGCAAGACTCCATCTCAAAAAAAAAAAAAAAGAAATCTGGAAGGCTACGTGACACCCATCATTTGAAACAGCAAAGGAGACAGGAGGAAAATGTGGCAGAAAAACCAGGGGAGAAGGGTGTTTGTGGAAGCCAGAAGAAGAAGAAATTTCCAGAAGATTGAGGTCAGTTGGCCAATGTAGCTGAAAGATCAGGTGAAATGACAAACCTGCCCACTACCATGTTTCATTGAATGTAAGATGCCATTGAAGATAACAATCACCATTTTATGTGCTTCTGAAGAAAAAATGTAAACATTTATAATGATGTCATCAACCTTCAGACATCCTTATTTATTTATTTAGAGACTGAGTCTTGCTCTGTCGCCCAGGGTTTCTCTGTCACCCAGGAGTGCAGTGGTACAATCTCAGCTCACCGCAGCCTCCACCTCCCAGGTTCAAGCAATTCTCTTGCCTCAGCCCCCTGAGTAGCTTGGATTACAGGTGTGCGCCACCATGCCCAGCTAATTTTTTTTTTTTTTTGTATTTTTAGTAGAGACAGGGTTTCACTATGTTGGCCAGGCTGGTCTCAAACTCGTGACCTCAAGTGATCCACCCACCTCAGCCTCCCAGAGTGCTGGGATTACAGGTGTGAGCCACTGTGCCCAGCCAGACATCCTAGTTTAGATGTGCACCTTTGAAATACAAGCTTTGTGGTAATGTGGGAGTTGCTGTGGCCTCGTCCAGCAGTTTCAATCCCTTGGTGACAGTAGAAGCCAGGTTGGAGTGCAGGTAGAATAAACGGGAGGTGAGGAGGTAGAAATTGCACATGGAGAAAACACATGAGAAGTTTGGCTCCGAGGAGCGTGTGAAATGGGACAGCCAACAAGGTATACAGGACCACAGTGAGGCTTTTCCATTGGTGTTTACTCTAGGACTGGAAAATTAGATTTTTTTTTATTCTTGCGATAGAATTTATTAATGGATTAATTTGAAAGATAATTATGAGTGAAAAAACAAGATGCTGAAGGATGTGATACATATATGTAAACATTTATAATATACCGATATTACATAATATGTGTGTGTATATATGTGTGTGTGTGTTTGTATGTTAAAGATAATATATGCCAGCGAGGTGGCTTATGCCTACAATCCTAGCACTTTGGGGGGCCAATGTGGGTGGATCGCTTGAGCCCAGCCTGGGAAACATAGTGAGACCCCATCTCCACAAAAAATACAACAGTTAGCTGGGCGTGGTGGCAAAAACCTGTAATCCCAGCTGCTCTGGGAGCTGAAGCAGGAGGATCAGTTGAGCTTGGGAGATAGAGGCTGCAGTGAGCTATGATGGTGCCCCTGCACTCCAGCCTTGGTGACAGATCAAGACCCTGTCTCAAACAAAAAAACCCAAGATAAAATGTGAGCTTGGGTATTCTTGTGTTTTTTTACAGGTTGATTGAGATATAGTTTACATACCACATAATATAAAATGTACAACTTGGCCGGGTGTGGCAGCACACACCTGTAATCCCAGCTACTCAGGAGGCTGGGGCAGGAGAATCGCTTGAACCCGGGAGGAGGAGGTTGTAGTGAGCCAAGGTCACGCCACTGCACTCCAGCCTGGGCAACAGAGCAAGACTCCATCTCAAAAATAAATAAATTAATTAATTAATTTAAAAATGTACAACTCAATGGTTTTAGCACATTTGCAGTTGTGCAAATTATCACACTTTTACATTTTCATCACTCCCCTCCTTCCCAAAAAAACCCATACCCATTAGCAGTTACTCTTCTTCCTCCCCCACCAGCCCTAGGCAACCACTAATCTGCTTTCTATTGCTAAAGATTTACCTATTCTGGACATTTCATAAAAATTGAATCATATAATATGTAGTCTTTTGTGATGGGCTTCTTTCACTTAGAATAATGTTTTCGGCCGGGCACGGTGGCTCAAGCCTGTAATCCCAGCACTTTGGGAGGCCGAGACGGGCGGATCACGAGGTCAAGAGATCGAGACCATCTGGCCTGAGTGAAACCCGTCTCTACTAAAAATACAAAAAACTAGCTGGTGGTGGTGGGCGCCTGTAGTCCCAGCTACTCGGGGAGGCTGAGGCAGGAGAATAAGCGTGTGAACCCAGGGCTGGGCTGCCCAGTGAGCTGAGATCCGGCCACTGCACTCCAGCCTGGAGTGACAAGTGAGACTCGTCTCAAAAAAAAAAAAAGAACCGCGTTTTCAAAGGTTCATCCATGTCGTAGCATGTGTGTCAGTACTTTATTTCTTTGTATTGCTGACCAACATTCCATTGTATGGGTATGCTACATTTTATTTATGCATTCATCAGTTGATGAGAATTTGGGTTGTTCCACCTCTTCATTATTATGACTAATGCTGCTATGAACATTCCCATAATGTATTTGACTAGACATATGTTTTCTATGCTCTTAGGTATGTATTAGGAGTGGAATTATGAGATCATAGAGGTAACTCTTTTGAGAAACTGCCTATGTCCAAAGCAGCTGCACTGTTTTACACTCCCATCAGCAGTGCACGAGGAGGGTTCTTTCTCTACATCCTATATAACAAGTGGTCTCTCTTTTTTATTCTAGCCACCCACCTTAGTGGGATGTGAAGTGGTTTCCTTTTTTTTGAGACAGAGTCTTGCTTTGTCACCCAGGCTGGAGTGCAGTGGTGAGATCTCAGCTCACTGCAACCTCCGCCCCCTGGGTTCAAGTGATTCTCGTGCCTCAGCCTCCTGAATAGCTGGGATTACAGGCATGAGCCACCACACCTGGCTAATTTTGTATTTTTAGTAGAGATGGGGTTTCTCCATGTTGGTCAGGCTGATCTCGAACTCCCGACCTCAGGTGATCTGCCCCCCTTGGCCTCCCAAAGTGCTGGGATTACAGGGCATGAACCACCGTACCCAGCCTGAGAAGTGGTTTCTTACTGTGGTTTTGATCTGCATTTATCTGATGGTTAATGAGATTGAGCATGTTTTCTTGTGCTTATTGACATTTGGAGGAATGTATATTCAGATCTTTGCCCATTTTTAAAAATTGGGTTGTCTTTATTATTGACTTGTAAAAATTCTTTGTATATTCTAGATACATGATTTCCAAATGTATCTTCCCATTCTGTGAATTGCCTTCACTTAATTTTTGTTTTCTTTTTTTGAGACAGGGTCTCACTCTGTCACCGAGGCTGAAGTGCAGTGGCACAATCATAGCTCACTGCAGCCTTGAACCCCTGTGCTCAAGCCATCTTCCCACCTCAGCCTCCTATGTAACTAGGACTACAGGTGTGTGCCACCATGCCTGGCTAATTTTAAAATTTTTCATAGAGATGGCCTCTTGCTTTGTTGCCCAGGTTGGTCTTAAACTCCTGGGCTCAAGTGATCCTCCCACCTCAGCCTCCCAAGTAGGTAGGATTACAGACATGAACCACCACACCCGGCTAATTTATTTATTTAGAGATGGGGATCTCACCAAGTTGCCAAAGCTGGTCTCAAACCCCTAGCCTCAAGTGATCCATCCTCCTGCCTCAGTCTCCCCCAGGTAGCAGGGATTCCAGGTGCATGCCACCATCCCCGGCAGCTTTAGAGTTTTCTTCATTTAGATCTACATATCTGGTTTGGTTTATTTCTGGTTTTTAATAATTGTTGCTGTGATTGCAATCTTTTCTCCTACTACATTTTCTAAGTAGTTATTGAGGATACACAGAAAAGCTATTGATTTCTGTATGTTATCTTGTATCCAGCAATCTTGCTGAACTCATTGGTTTTCAATTATTTTGCCAACTGATGATCTTGCATTTCCTAGATAAACCTGCAAATAATGAGTTTTACCAAGTTTTCCCCCAATACTTTCATCCCATTTCTTCTATCAGGCCTTGTTGCAGTGTCCCTTATAGAACATCGAATCATTGTGATGGTAGTGAGGATTCTTTGGTTCCATTCACTTAAAAGAGAAAGTTACTAATGTTTCATCATTAAGTATGGTTTCACCATTAAGTACGATAATAAGGGTTTCTGGGAGATACCCTTAATGGAATTGAGGATGTTTCCTTACATTTCTTGTTTGCTTCTAAGGTCTTTGTTTCTTTTAACAGAAAAACAAAACAGAAAACCAAAGGAATGCTCCTTTCATCCTCAGAGGAGGAAAGAAGAAGAGGGAAGCTGGGTGGACACACCCTGGATTTCTCTTTTCCAAGCCCAGCCGACAGCCACTTTTCTAGTACCCCTAACACCCATCAAATAAAAGGTGCTATATTTTGCTCATGTTCTTTCTTTTGCCTGGAACCCATTTCTTCCCTATGCTCCTCCACCCCCAACTCCTATTTTTCCTAAGTATTAATATTTAGCCTGGAAGAGTCCCATGAGATCATCTCCAATGTCTGATGCTATCCCCCTGCATAGGGGGGTGAGGATATACTTTGAAAAAGCATATTCAATATAATGATTTGTTATTTTAAAGAAATGTTTTCCTAATATGCTATATATAAAGTAACATTCCACAAAATTATGGTTGCTGTATATTTAAGCTGCAGTAATTCTAAAAGGGTAGTCAGGGCTTTTCTCTCCCTTAAAGAGGCTGAGCTTCTTTCTCACTCAGGAACTCTATCAGTGGGCTTTCCCCTCTGCCTTGTACGTTCTCTCCCAAAGCCAATCTCCTGCCTAATACCCACTCATCCTTCCAGATGCCAGCCAGCTTACCTTAAATGCTGTTTCTTCAAGAAGGCAAGCATAAGGTTCCCCTCTGTGCTGTCTCCCAGCCTCTTACATTCCTTAACAGACTACCAATTGCAATCATAGGAGCATTTTGTTTTGTGTATCCATTTTGTTTTTCAGTCTGTTTTCTCTACTAGCCGAAACTATGAGGACAAGGGATGTGCCTGTTTTATTTACCACTACAGTGCTTGGCACATTAAGGAGCTTCAGTTGCCAAAATGGAGCGCATGTTAGAGAAGTCAGCACTGCTCTCATAATCTAAAATCCCCCAGTTAGCAAATGGGGCAAGTGGGGCCCAGAGGTGAGAAGAGATTTCCTCAAGGTCTCGAAACCAGTCTGAACCTGAGCCGGACTGCCTGGCTCTAAACTCCAGTTCTTTGCTCTCAGGTTCGCCTTCAGGGCTCGCCCAATCTAAGTACCCTGAGAAGTCTTTCCTTACCCCATGCCTCTGTCCACCCTCAGTCATTTCCCCGCGTCGTCCTCGTCCCATCAGTCCCATCTGCTGCAGTTGCCCACTCTGCTTCCCAGGGAACGGGTGACGGCTCGGGGAGACAGAAGCACCCGGGCGCGAGGTGCGAGGCCCGGGTCTGCGGGCGGCCGGGCCAAGCCCCCGAGCCTCCGCGGTGCTGATTGGACGGCCTGGCGTGGGGGGGACGGGCGGAGGGGCGGCCACCCGCGCGTCCGCTTAGTCTCCGCGGGGGCGCGCCCGCGGCACGCGGCCGGGCGGGGCCGGGCCTGAGTGACGGCCACGTGAACCAATGGGACGGGCGCGCGCCGCCGCCGCCGCCCGCGGCCCCGACGCGGGCCCGGGCGCCGCGCCGCTGCGGCTGCGGGCGGCGACGGCTGCACCATGGGCGAGCTACTGCGGGCCGCCCGGCTGCCGCCGCTGCTGCCGCTGCTGCTGCTGCTGCTGGCTGGGGGTGAGTGCGCTCCGGGCCCGGGCGCGGGCGGGCGGGCGGCGGCGCGGGCGCGGTGCTGGACAGCTCCCCGGGCCGCCAACAAAGGGACCAACGTGCGGCGAGGCCGGGAGCGAGCGTGTCCCGGCCGGGCCGCGGCGCCGCCCCGACACGCGCGCACGCGGAGTGGGTGCGTGGGGGGCCGCGGCGGGCGCCTGGCGTGCGGGGCGACCCCTTGACCGAGGCGCGGCGGTGAAGCTGGGACACAGCACGGTGGTCCCCACGCCGTGGCTCGCAGGGGCAGGTGCGCAGGCTACTGCCTCGCAGGCCGGGGGGGCGCGCACGTGTGGGTGTGCATGTGTGTGCGTGTGCATGTGTGTGTGCGAGTGTGTATTGTGTGCCTGCGCACTCGGGGGAGGGGGCGTGTGTGACAGCTACGCGGGGAGGAGGCTGCATTGTGAAGGTCCCAGGGGCCGCCGGCGGAGTGTGGGGCGGTTCGCTGAGGCGCGGGTGGCTGTTTACGCGTGGCGTTGCCGGGAGGGAGTGTGAGTGTGTCACGGTGAATGGATATTCTCCACTGTTCTGGGCGACTCGATTAGGAGCTGACAAAAACGGGCGTACAGCCACGGAAGGCCCGTGACAGCACACGGCGGGAGGCTCCCACGCAGCTCACACACGAGGGAGGTGTGAGACTCGGATGTGTGGTTTCCATTCAGCAGCGACGCCGGGCGGCGGGCCGTGTGGGTGCGTGGCGGGCTGGGGGTGTGGCACAGGTGTGAAAGGGATCTGTCTGCCTGAGAGAGAAAGAGACGGGCCTCCTGATGGCTTCCAGTGCAGACGGGGATTTAGTGGAGGGGGTGTGTAGGGAGGTGGGCATGGGGTGTGACAGCCCATGAGGCAGGCGGCCACTATGGAAATGGCGGGGAGAAGGGCTGTCTGCAAAGCTGGGTCAAATAAGGTCATAGCTGAGCAGCTCCTGCACACACTGGCGCAGCAGAGGGAGTGTGTTACGGTGTATGTTAAGGTGTGACTGGTGCTGCTGGAGGAGTACCCGGGTGAGCAAGTGTGCATGTGTGCCTGTACACACTCCGGATGAGCAAGTGTGCATGTGTGCCTGTACACACTCAGCCAGCTGTGAGTAACTTCACTTCTAATGCACACATCAGAATAGCGCCTTAGTATGATGTGTGTATGTGCATGTAGGAGTGTGCACAGGACATTTCCCACACAGCCGGCCCATGAAGACACAGGCACTTTGTGTCCAGATGTGTGCGAGTGAAAGAGAAACTACTGAAAGGTCTCTATGGGAATGGAGGAACAGTCTTTGCTTGAGATGGGCCATGACCCTGGGGCTCCGAGTGGCAGAATTCCAGGGTAAATGGCTGGGAGAGGAAAGCAGTCCCTCACACATTCCTGTGCATGTCATGGGAAGGCTCAGTTCAGGGAGGGTACACTTTCTCCACGGTCAGTCTAGGGATGAAGAAAGGCCCTAGGTGGTGTGCACAGAAAAACATGTCCATCAGTGTTGGCTCAGACACTCACACAAACCCACCCGTTCCTTCAGCCTTAAATCCTCTTTGGAAGAAGGCGACTTTCAACAAACAAACATCAATCGATCGATCTGCTACTTCTTTGTGTGACAGTTGTAAACCAGAACTGGCCAGCAACATCCGTAAGGACCCAGGCCCAGCTGTAACTGCCCATGTGCTTATGTGACCAGCAGTGAGGACTGTGGGCAGCCTGCCTCCCTGCTCCTCTCTCCCATGCATGCTCTTCATGACGCACTTCTTAGCCCATGCTTGGAGGCCATGTGTGTGTGTCTAGCAGTGTGTCTCTTTCTTACACACCTTTGTGTGGAAGCTCTTCGGAGACCTGTCGGCGTTGTTTCTCTGGTGCTTACGGAGTGGAGGTAGCGTAACTGCTCGGCAGTTCCTGTTGTCGCTGACACTCAAGGGTAAGGAGCTGTGTGACAGATGCTGCATGGCCCCTCCCATGTTGGTGTCTGCCAAGAGCTTAGGGAGACTGGACTTCAAAGCCCCTGCTTAGGGGAGAGATGGGGTGTAGCTAATGGTGAAAATCAGAAAGGAGGTTTGCACCAGGAGCAGATTGCAGGGACTGATTTGGAAAGGTACAATAAAACATGAGGATGGCTGGGGTCTTGTTTTTTTCACCTCTCCAAATGTCAGCCTGCTTCCTTTCCCTCTTTCTGTGTTTGTTTGGGTCGGATTTTCAGTTCTTTGAGGCTGATCCCCTAATCCTTTTCATGTGCCGTCTTTTTCTCTCTCCTCTGTTGGGTGTGATGATGTAACAGAAAATTATAAGTGCTGAGGGAAAAAGGAAATCAATCACACGCAGAGTGTAATTCTGAAATTTTAAGTCAGGTGGGGTCTCAATTAAGGTAGATTAATTATTAAGTGCAAAACTAATTATACACAGAATGGCTAGGTCTCAGCTACTATTTTGGTGTCATCTTATGGTGGGCAGATTTGAAAAGAAGTAACCTCTTGTAATTACTTAAATAATTACCCATTGCCAAGGCCTTTGAAAATATCAAGGTCTATATAAAGACAAAACAGTTATTAGAGGGAAAAATAACTTTAAGAAAATGAAACTTTTTACTGGAAAAGGAATGAAAAACCAGAAAATACCAGATTCCTTTTTCTTTAGTAGGGTTTTCAAAATCTTTGCCAATTCCTATCAGACCATTGGTAAGGGAAGACAAAGAAGGAAAGGGAGAGATGTTAGAGGAAGGTTGTGGGTTCCTGGCTTGACAGCTGAGAGAGCCTAGAGAGGTGGGGGCTCACTGGAGCCATGGAAATGACAGGGAAGAGGCCTGGCAAACACACCAGACCACAGTCCTGTGCACAGAGAGCTGGACTGACTAGAAAGTTTTATCCCCTAGAGTGGGGAAGGAAACAGGCTCCTCTGGGCACACTGACCTGGAGAGGGCAGAGCAGTCTTCTTGAGTTCCAGGCCACTCCGAGGAGCCAGAGTAGGGTGTAGACGGCAGCAGCCTCCCCCTGCCATGCCACAGCCTCTCCCTGCCGTGCCACAGTTCAGCTCTGAGAGAGAGTGCCAAGGTTTGAGAGACAACCCGTGTTTAATCCTTCAGTGGTTGTAGAGAGTGAATTTCAAAATTCTTAGGGAGAATCAGTTTACCCTTTTCTAACAAGGCTGAAGTAATATCTTTCCCAGCATACCTGCTGGAGGTTGGAGCATGCAGATAAAGATCTCTAGTTCATGGCCCTCTCAAAGGCAGGCTGCCCGGGTGCCCTGGGAACCTATACAGTGCGTATTATTTAATTGTTATAAACGTTTTCCATCAGTTGACTTTTTTCTTCCTGGAATGCATAAATGAGTTTTTCCAGATCTGTTTCTTGTATTTTGGCTCCCTGCCAGCCCTGGGGATACTGCTTTTGCAAAGCAGTCTGTTGCATCGGCTGACATCCCCTAAATAACTTAGGATTTCACTTCCCAAGAGTTGGTAATTTTCCTGAGGGCAAAGCCTGTCTCTTGTTCATCTGTCTCTTGTTGCACCCCCAGGAAGGGCCTAACACACTGTTTGGCACAGAATAGGAGCTCAGGAGTGACTATATTTTTCTTTGTAATCGACAGTCTAATAGAAATTTTACCTCTAATAAGAGCACAGCCCACCTGAAACCAAAGTTCAATTGTAATTGGTATCACATCTGATTGGCAGTATTACATGATTCTGATTCACTTTTCAAAAATTAGAAAATAACTATTAAATAAGTACAGTTTATAGATGAAAAATTTCCAAACACAGGAGCCACCTGGAAATGTAAATAAAGAGATTCTTGCTGCTGAAAACATTGGGAGTCACTTTACTAATTTGGTCTTTTTCAAGAGAAGAGGTTCCTTCAATTGATTGGATTGGTTGTGGGGACCCTGGGCAGTGTTTGGAAAGGGGTATCTGCTAGTTTTCAGCTCTGGCTTCTTTCCCTGGCCCTTAAAGCGCATGAAATATTTAAGCTGTCTTACATATTATCTTCTTTCTTGTATCCTTTGGAGGAAGGAAGGTACCCAGCCCCACAAGTAATAGCTTTCCATTCTTCCTCCTGGAGCATCCGCAAGACCTTTTTGTGGGGGAGAAACCAGCTAATTTCAGCTCCTCTATTAACTAGCTGTTTGACCTTAATCCCACAAGGCCTCAGTTATTTCATTTGTAAAACAAGAAAGTTGGACTAGACTACTAATTATTTATTCATACCTTTATTGAGTCCCCAGTGTGTGTAAAAGGTTGTGCTAGGCACTGGAATTCCAGAGTGGAATTGACACAAGGGACTTCTCATTTACAGTGGAGGCTCTGTGAAGGTCGTTACAATTTGGTGAGAAAAGTGGAGTGAGAGTAGTTTGTTGAGAAGGCTGTGATAGAGAGGAGTGGTGCCTCATCCAGACTTGGAGTGGCCACAAAAAGCTTCTTGGAAGCTGAGACTGGAGGCAGGAGTGAGAATTAGCAGGTGGGTGGTGGGACAGAACAGAGATAGGGAGATATGGATGTTCAAGCAGAAGAGCATGTGCAAAGACCCAGAAGGCAAAAGAGACGGCTGTGTTCTGGAAATTGCAGGTAGTCAGTTTGTCTGAAGCATAGAGTATGATTGGGGAAGGTGGGGACAGAGAGGGGAGAGGAGGTAATGGTCAGTTTATGAGAGCCTTCTCTGCCTTTTCAAAGGATCTGACCTGTATGATAGAATGATAGAACCAGATTTGCATTTTAAAAAGACCTCTTGGCCGGGTGTGGTGGCTCACGCCTATAATCCCAGCATTCTGGGAGGCCAAGGTGGGCGGATTACTTGACGTCAGGAGTTTGAGACCAGCCTGGCCAACATGGTGACACCCCGTCTCTACTAAAAATACAAAATTAGCCAGGCGTGGTGGCACATGCCTCTAATCCCAGCTACTCCGGAGGCTGAGACAGGAGAATCGCTTGAACTCGGGAGTTGAAGGTTGCAGTGAGCTGAGATCGCGCCATTGTACTCCAGCCTGGGCAACAAGAGAGAAACTCCATCTCCAAAAAAAAAAAAAAAAAGCTGACCAGGCGCAGTGACTCACACCTGTAATCCCAGCACTTTGGGAGGCCGAGGTGGACAGATCACCTGAGGTCAGGAGTTCGAGACCAGCCTGGCCAACATGGTGAAACTAAGTCTCTACTAAAAATACACACAAAAAAATAAGCTGGGTGTGGTGGCAGGCGCCTATAATCCCAGCTACTCAGGAGGCTGAGGCAGGAGAATCACTTGAACCCGAGAGGCGGAGGTTGCAGTGAGCCAAGAATGCGCCATTGCGCTCCAGCCTGGGCAACAAGAGTGAAACTCAAAAATAAATAAAAATGAAAAAATAAAATCAGTAAAAAGACCTTTCTGAGCGTTGTCACTCAAAGTGTGATCCAGGGACCAGCAGTATCACTCACACCTACTGTGTCAGCAGACTCGGGTGACTCACACACATTTCAGTCTGAGCAGTGCTGATTAGAGGGCAGTGTGCGGGACAGATGGGTGCAGGGGGAAATGCTAGGGGTTTGTAAAAGAGCTCTCTTTTTCTTCCAGCGGTGAAGCACTATGAGGACTGTAATTCTAATGGAGGCGTCTCTCATGTCTACACACTTATATTTCCATATCTTCCCTGCTATTTTCTTTATCGTGAAGTGTGGGGCATTTCAGCCGTGTGGCCCCCTGAGTGGCATGGTTGTCTATCCTAGAGAATGGGAAACTGAACACATGTTCCTGAGCTCCCGGTGCTGTTATTTCCTCCAGCCTCCTTTCTCCTTCACAGTGTACTGAGCACAGTCAGTACAGTGCCATGAGCAGCTCTGTTAGTAGCTAACTTTGAGATCTCTCTCCCTGCCCTACTAACCCTGTGGCTCAAACAGAGTTATATGGTCACTGTTACACTATTGCATAATGATTTGTTTTCTTGCTGGTCTCTGTAGTAGAAACTGACCCTTCTGGGGGCAGGGACTATATCTTTCTTATTTCTGTACCAACATAGCCTTGGATCATGCCTGGTCCAAAAAAGCATTTAATAAAGGCTTTTCGGTTGAAGAATGAATGAATGAATGGATGAATGAATGAATGGAATTTAACCATTTAAACACTACTCTGATCCAAAAGGAGAACTCGGTTTATAATTTTTCTTAATGTATCAGTTGGCTATTTCTGTGTAATAAATCACCCCAAAATTTAGTGGTTTCAGATTCTCAATTCTCGAGATCTGGTCCCTGGACCAGAAGCATCACCTGAGAACTTGATAGAAATGCAAATTGTTGGGCCCCATCACAGACCAACTGGATTCAGAACTCTAGGGTGGGCTTAACAGTCTCTGTTTTAACAAACCCTCATGTTGATTCCATGCTGGTTCGTTTGAAAGCTATGGATTTAAACAGTAGCCATTTATTTAGCTCATGATTCTGTAGTTTGGCAATTTAGACTGCAATCAGCTGGGTGGTTGTGGTCTCAGCTGAACTCCTTCAAGTTTGTCATCAACTGTTTATCACCTTTGCTGGTCTTGTCTGGCTCTCTCACTTTGGGACTTCAGCTAGGACACTGAGCTGACCTGGCTGTCTTCTGCATGGGCTCCCGTTTTCCTGAAGGATAGCCTTGAGGAAAATCCTGAGAGAATGGAAGCATTCAAGGTATCTTGAGGCCTAGCCTTGGAAATGGCACATCATCTTTTCTCCTGCGTTGTCTTGTGTAGTAACTCACAAAGGTAGCTCAGATTCAAGGAGTGGAGAATTAGATTTCATCTCTTGATGGGAGGAGCTACAAAGTCTCATTGCAAAGATGTGTGTTATTGTAGGTTATTAATTGGGACATCATTGGATAACCCCTCTCAGGAAGAACCTTAAGAAGGTACTGTTTTGTGGTAGGACTTGGCACACTGTCTCTTTCCCATCTATCTAGTAGGGGATAGATACTGCTTTCTTCTGTAATATTTGGGCTAGGAAAAAATCCAAGAGTAGCTTAGGGTCCCCCTATGATGGAAAGAGGAAACTAGAGTGGAAGAGGTCATGGGAAAGTCTGGGCTAGAGGGAATCCAATATTCTTAATTCATCCTCTCCCAGGAACAAAGGGGAACTTCAAGGGGAGTGGACCCAAAATTGATTGTCTTGGCTTTCTCTGGCTTTTAAATGCCTTTGGCTCAAAGAAACCACAAAATATGAGATGGTTGTTTCTCTGTTTGAGTCAGGGATTCAGACACAGGCTCCGGGAACATGGCTTCAGCTTCATGGAGCCAGGGCCTACCTGGAAGCAGAATCTTTGACCATGGACGTGGTGCCGAGGCGAACAGAAGACATTCTGGATGGGGTGTGATGGCTTCTTGGTTTGGACTTGGCAGAAGGCATTCTCCTGTGAGCAGTCCTCAAAAGCATTGGCAACACAGCAGTGCCATTGGCTCCCACCTGCCCAGGGACACAGCATGCCCGCCCTTTAGTTATTTTTTCATTTTTATTTTTATTTTTTTGACAGAGTCTTGCTCTGTCGCCCAGGCTGGAGTGCAATGGCACCATCTTGGTTCACTGCAACCTGTGCCTTCGGGGTTCAAGCGATTCTCCTGCCTTAGCCTCCTGAGTAGCTGGAGACTATATGTGTGTGCCACTACGCCCAGCTAGTTTTTGTGTTTTAGAAGAGATGGGTTTTGCCATATTGGCCAGGCTTGTCTCAACCTCCTGACCTCAAGTGATCCTCCCGCCTTGGCCTCCCAAACTGCTGGGATTTATAGGTGTGAGCCACTGCACCCAGCCCCACCCTCTAGTTATGATGGTACTTTCTAAAGCTCAGAGTTGGACGTGTGAATTATTTTATTGAGAGACAGAGCTTCACGGGATCTTAAAGGCTGGCACAGATGTTACTAGCCCTGGTCAGATGCTAAGGCTCTGATGCCTCCTTAGCCCCAGCGTTGGCTTTGAGGCCACATAGAATCACTCTGATCTTCTTATTCACATCAACCTTTTAATGTATTTGAAGATACCATGGTGTCTTTTAAAATTTTTTTTCCCCAGGCCATGAACTTCACAGGTCTCTGTTTTTTATAAAGGATAATAACACAATATTTGTAGAATACTTTGGTTTGTGAAGCTCTTTGTAGAGCAGCTTTCACACATGGCTCAGGAATTACCTCATTTGGTGCCCCTCACACTGGAGGCATGGTAGGAAGTGCTGTCCTTATTACACAGAAGAGTAGAGCAAGGCTGGTGGTGATGAAGTTGCTCAGCCAGAGAAGCCAGAGTGTAACCTATTTCCTGGTACCAGCCTTTCTCTCCTGTTATAGAATATCTTCCTGTCTCTGACCTCAGGGCCTGTCTATCTTCCCCTGTAGTCTCTACTCCCTGTCCGCCATCCACACAACCCAGAATACACCCCTATGGCTGGATGTGGCGTTCTTGGCTGAGAGTTGTCTGGCTGCTGCACGGTGTGCACAGACTCCCTCATACCCAGACTCACAGGACAGTCTGAAACGCTCATTTTTTTCAGTGGCCAGTCACAGTATTGGCACATATCAAGCTTAGGGCCTGCTCAGCAAAGCACATGGCACCAATAATATTAGCCCTATTTTTATTATAAACATCACTAAAAATTGCCATGTACTACAGTCAAGTCAGGTCACAGTAGGCATCTGGTGTAGAGCAAGAGGAAGACTGTGAAATTCCCTGTTCCCTAGATCCTTAAATGTTAGTCTTAGAAAATAATTCAGAGGTCATTTCATTTAGCTTCCTTGCCTTTCTGGTGAGGAGACTGAGACCCAGAGGTCTTGAGCAGCTTTCCAGGAGCCTCACAGCAAGTTAGTAATTTGTGTGGTTAGGTCATTAAGTTAGAGGTTAAGTTGTGAAACTGGCAAATAGGGCTATATTCCTGTCCTTAAAGAATGAGAGTGAAAGAAGAGGAAGAAGGCCTCCTTTAATTTGTTTTCCTGTCCATTTATTTGCTTGTTTTGGTAAATTAGGAGAGAGAGAATCCAAGATTCTAAACAAATACATCAAATTACCAGCACTGGGTTGGGTTTGAACTGTGTGACCTCATGTGGTTTTTTAAAAGACTACGTTTAGAGGCTGGGCTCAGTGGCTTATGCCTGTAATGCCAGCACTTTGGGAGGCTGAGGAGGGCAGATCACTTGAGGTCAGGAGTTCAAAACCAGCCTGACCAACATGGCGAAACCCTGTCTGTACTAAAAATACAAAAATTAGCTGGGCGTGGTGGTGGGCACCTGTAATCCCAGCTGCTCGGGGGGCTGAGGCAAGAGAATCACTTGAACCTGGGAGGCAGAGATTGCAGTGAGCCGAGATTGTACCACTGTACTCCAGCCTGGGCAACAGAGCAAGAGTCCATCTCAAAAAAAATCATAAATAAAAAAACTAAAGACTATATTCAGGATACTGTATTGCTGAAATACAAATCATATTCTTAATTCAGTTTTGGAGAAATTTCAGCCAAGGATGGAAGCCTGGGGAACACCATGTTCATCCAATCATACAGCTAGGTCCTTAAAAGCATGGGCCCTGTCTTCACTTCTGTTTGTAGCCCCAAACATGCAGCACAATTGCCAGCAGAGAGGGGGTACTCAGGAGGCGCTTTCTGAGTGAGCACATGCGCAGTGGAACGCTGACTCAGTGATTCCTCTTTCTCCCCTGCCTGTCTCCATCTGTCTCCCCTTGCCCCTGCCATAGGGAAGTCTAAGCAATTTGGCCTTTTTGAAATGAAAACAGCGTCTCGGAATCCCCGCAAAGCCTCTGGGTGTTCAGGAGTGTCCACTGAAGTCTCCCCCTCCCCAGGACCTTTGTCATTTGAGACATGCTCTAACCTGGCACCAGTCTTTGTCTTCTCTTGCCTCCCCTGACTGTCTGGCTTTTATGTCTGCACAGGAGCGTTCCTGGGTGCCTGTGCGGCTGGGTCTGATGAGCCTGGCCCAGAGGGCCTCACCTCCACCTCCCTACTAGACCTCCTGCTGCCCACTGGCTTGGAGCCACTGGACTCAGAGGAGCCTAGTGAGACTATGGGCCTGGGAGCTGGGCTGGGAGCCCCTGGCTCAGGCTTCCCCAGCGAAGAGAGTGAGGAGTCTCGGATTCTGCAGCCACCACAGTACTTCTGGGAAGAGGAGGAAGAGCTGAATGACTCAAGTCTGGACCTGGGACCCACTGCAGGTAGCTCTTCTTACCGACAGAGCATGTGTTGAGTGCCAGCCAAGTGTCTAGGCAAAACACCAGGTGACCATTTCCTTGCCAGAACCATCTCTTCTCTCTCCCTACAGTTTTTACCATGCTGCTGCTGTTTACCTGCACATCAGAGCTAAGGCTCTGGGACCCTGAGTGTCTCACAGGCCCAGGAGGCCCTTTCTCTTTAATATTAACCACTATTTAGGGAGCCTTTATTCTGTGCTCATTTAATTCAATCCGATGCTTATAACCTGAGAGATAAGTAATATGACCCCCCCTTGTAGACAAGAAAACACTGAGACTGAGAGGTTAAAAGCTGGCCTGAGGTCAAACAGCGGCTCAGATGCTCAGTCATGATTCAGACCTATGGCTTTCCAAGCCCTGGGGCTCATTGTTTTGTTTTTCCCTACTGCTCTATGCTGTCTCTGTTGAAGATTGCCACGAGGTCAGCTGATCCGTGTTTCCTTGAGTCTATCCGACCAGCAGTTGAGGCATTCTAACTGCCCTTCCCTCAGTCATGCACCAGAGCTGGTGTTTGGGTTTACAGAGCCCAGCTGGTGAACATTTGGGTCCTGAAGCAAGCCTGAGGCCTAGGGCTCCGGGCTGAATGCCCGCCGCCATAAGCTGACCCTGATGCAGATGTGCAGGAGCTTGCAGGCAGCGCTGCCAGCCATAGCCGCTCCACCAACGTCCTGGGCCAGCAGGGGCCCATCTCTCAGCAGGGACTGAGGAATTGGTGTGATTGTGTGTGCACATGGGGCAAGGTGTTACAGAACTTAACCTTAATGTTTCTTTTTAAATTAGATAATATTTATTGGATATACTTTTTCTAATTATGAAAGAACACATGAACATTGTAGAAAATCTAAAACGCACAAAAATAATAAAATAAGGCTGGGTGTGGTGGCTCTCATCTGTAATCCCAGCACTTTGGGAGACTGAGGCGGGTGGATCACTTGGGGTGAGGAGTTTGAGATGAGCCTGGCCAACATGGTGAAATCCCGTCTCTACTAAAAATACAAAAATTAGCTGGGCATGGTGGCAGACACCTGTAATCCCATCTACTCAGGAGGCAGAGGCAGGAGAATTGCTTGAACCCGGGAGGTGGAGGTTGCAGTGAGCTGAGATCGCACCACTGCACTCCAGCCTGGGCGACAAGAACAAAAATCTGTCTCAAAAAAAAAAAGAAGAAAATAAAAACCACCCATAACCTGATAATTAAAAGATAATTACCATTAGTAGTTTGGGGATACATCGTTCACTTTTATATTCAAAATAGGATTCGCAAGAACATTTTGTTTTCACTCAATATATTTCATAAGTATATTTCTGCATTGTTAAATATCCATTTGTAACCTGATTTTTAAACATGTTATTATTTATTTATTTTATTTTTTTTGAGATGGAGTCTCGCTCTGTCACCCAGGCTGGAGTGCAGTGGCATGACCTTGGCTCACTGCAACCTTCATCTCCCGAGTTCAAGTGATTCTCCTGCCTCAGCCTCCCGAGTAGCTGGGATTACAGGCATACACCACCACACCCAGCTAATTTTTGTATTTTTAGTAAAGACAGGGTTTCACCATGTTGGCCAGACTGGTCTCTAACTCCTGACCTCAAGTGATCTGCCCGCCTCAGCCTCCCAAAGTGCTGGGATTACAGATGTGAGCCACCTCTCCCGGCCAACATGTTATTATTTATTTATTTATGTTTAGAGTTGAGGTTTTGCTCCATTGTTCAGGTGTGATCATAGCTCACTGTAACCTCGAACTCCTGGGCTCAAGCGATCCTCCCACCTCAGCCTCATAGGTAGCAGGGACCACAAACGTGCCACCACGCCTGACTAATTTTTTCATTTTTTTGTAGTGATGGGGTCTTGCTATGTTGCCCAGGCTGGTCTTGAACTCCTGGGCTCAAGTGATCCTCCTCCCTTGGCCTCCCAAAGTGCTCAGATTATAGCTGTGGGCCACTTTGCCCGGCTTGTAACCTGATTTTTTTTTTTTTTTCTTGAGACAGAGTTTTGCTCTTGTTGCCCAGGCTGGAGTGCAATGGCGCCATCTTGGCTCACTGCAAACTCTGCCTCCCGAATTCAAGTGATTCTCCTGCCTCAGCCTCCTGAGTAGCTGGGATTATAGGCATGTGCCACCATGCCTGAATAATTTTGTATTTTTTTTAGTAGAGACAGGGTTTCTCCATGTTGGTCAGTCTAATCTCGAACTCCCGACCTCAAGTGATTTGCCCGCCTCAGCCTCCCAAACTGCTGGGATTACAGGCGTGAGCCACTGTGCCCAGCCCTGATTTTTAACAACTACATAATATTTCATCATGTGGGTCATCAAATTTATTAAACTGGTTCCCTACTGTTGAATACTTAGGTTGTCTTCAGTTTTAATGCTGCGACAAATATCCTTATACATTTTCACACCTTCCTGGTTGTTTCCTTAGGATTAATTTCTGGAATAAAATTGGTAAGTCAAAATATGTATCAGGGCTGGGCATGGTGGCTCACGCCTGTAATCCCAGCACTTTGGGAGTTTGAGGTGGGCAGATCATGAGGTCCGGAGTTTGAGACCAGCCTGGCCAACATGGTGTAACCCCGTCTCTAATAAAAATACAAAAATTTAGCCAGGTGTGGTGGCGGACGCCTGTAATCCTAGCTACTTAGGAGGCTGAGGCAGGAGGATTGCTTGAACCTGGGAGGTGGAGGTTGCAGTGAGCTGAGATTGCACCACTGCACTCCAGCCTGCGGGACAGAGCAAGACTCCATCTCAGAAAAAAAAAAAAAAAGATGTATCAGTCAGCATCCCACACAGAAACAGAAGACACAATCAAATTAAGACAATCTAAGGAGAATTTGTTTATAAAGCAGCAGATTTATGAAGGTATGGGCTGGATACGGGTGAACCACCAAAGGATCTGTGGCTAGCAGCAGCTGAGCGCTTACCATCTCTAGGCACAGGGAGACCAGGGAAGGGATGAAGATGGGAGCCTGCAGGGAAAGTGGTGTAAAGAGGTGGCCAGATACAGGAGGAGACCGAGAGAATGAACACCGCATCCCCCACCAAATGTTCTCTCTTTCCCTTGTCAATTTGATAGGAAAAATTATAATGGCCTTTGATTCTAGTAAATTTTAACTCATATATGTACAAAATATATATGTACATTCATTATATATAGAAAAAAAATAGCGACCACTTATCACTCTTCTTTTTTATTTGAAGCACAGTGTAGTTAAGAGAACAGGCCTTGGAGTCAGGAAGGCTCCAGTGCTGTCATTTAACAGTGGCACAATTTTTTGTGAGTAACTTACCCTAAGCCTCAGTTTCCCATCTAGGAATTGGAGATAATCATATACCCACCTCACAGGGTTGTGGGGTTCACACACCATCATATATTTCGAGCACTTAACTCAGTGCTTGGCACATTGTTAAGTGCTCTGTGAGTATTAGCTATTATTATTACTTTTCTATTTTTTTCTATTGAGTCTTTAATTTTTTCTTATCCCTGTACAAATCTGAAAAAGGGTACTAACTTTCCTCTGACATACATAGAAAACATTTTTCCAGTTTGTCAACTGCTTTTATTTTGATTATAATTTTTGGCGTAAAGAAATTAAATATTTTATGAGCTTAAAATTACTTTTTTTTTCCCTTTGAGATGGAGTTTCACTCTAGTCACCCAGGCTGGAGTGTAATGGTGTGATCTTAGCTCACTGCAACCTCTGCCTCCCAAATTCAAGCAATTCTCCTACCTCAGCTTCCCAAGTAGCTGGGATTATAGGCACATGCCACCACACCCAGGAAATTTTGTATTTTTAGTAGAGATGGGGTTTCACCATGTTGGCCAGGCTGGTTTCAAACTCCCGACCTCAAGTAATCCACCCACCTCAGCCTCACAAAGTGTTGGAATTACAGGTGTGAGCCACTGCACCCAGCAAAATTACTTCTTTTAAAATGTTTTTATGTGTTTTTCTTTACTTTATGATTAGAAAATACTTTCTGCCCTTGAGATACATGCACCTTTCTTCCTTCTATTCTTTTTTTAATGTAAATTCTTTTTTAAAAATTGTTTTTATTTTTTGGACACAGGGTCTCGCTCTTACCTCAGGCTGGAGTGCAGCAGCACAATCTTAGCTCATTGCAGCCTTGACCTCCTGAGCTCAATCGATCCTCCTGCTTCAGCCTCCCAAGTAGTTGGGACTACTGGTGTACCCCACCATGCCTGGTTAATTTTTCTGTTTTTTGGTAGAGATGGGGTTTTGCCATGTTGCCCAGGCTGGTCTTGAACGCCTGGGCTCAAGCGATCCACCTGCCTCAGGCTCCCAAAGTGCTGGGATTACAGGTGTGAGCCACCACGCCCGGCCCCTTCTATTCCTTAGCTTAATTTTTTACATTTAAGTCCAATCTAGCTATAATTTATTTTTGTGTATGGTGTAAGATAAGGATCTAATTTTATTTTCTCCATACAGATCATCTGTTGTCATGGCAGCATCCATTGATAAATCTGTGCTCTTATCATTTTAAATAAATGGTATTTTGTTGCTGCTGTTGTTTTGAGACAGAGTCTCACTCTTGCCCAGGCTGGAGTGCAGTGGTGTGATCTCCGCTTACTGCAATCTCTGCGTCTGAGGTTCAAGTGATCCTCCTGCCTCAGACTCCCTGGTAACTGGGATTACAGGCGTGCCACCACACCCAGCTAAGTTTTGTAATTTTAGTAGAGATGGATTTTACTGTGTTGCCCAGGCTGACCGAACTCCTGACCTCAAGTGATCCACCTACCTCAGCCTCCCAAAGTATTGTGATTACAGGTGTGAGCCACTGTGCTTGGCCAAGAAATGATTTAAAAGAAACTTTTACATTGTACCAGACAATTCTTGGATCTTTGTCTGGCCTTTTCCTTTTGTTGAGACTGTTGAGCGTCAAGTGTGGGGTAAGCAGTCACACAGAGAGCCTTGGCCTCAGGACCACAGTGGAGAGCCCTGAAGCCTTGATGAGCTCAATTTGTTGTCCTCCCCCCTCCCCAGGGGATTCATTTCCCTTTCTTTTTCTTTCAGTTCATGTCTCTTCCTCCCCCATTGGCTTCCCTAGGTCTCATAAGAATAAAAATAGCTCTCATTCATTCAATATGAGCCATGCATAGGCCTTTGCCTCCATCGTCTCTAGTCCTCACCACAGCTGCACATGGCATGGCTGTGAGGTGGGGATACCAGTCGCCCTACTCAGGATGGGCAGGAGGCCAGGGAGGTACAGGGAGGAGGGCAGGAGGCAGAGGAGGTGCAGGGGGGGAGGGGGGGAGGCTGGGGAAGGGAAGGGAGAAGGGTGAGAGGCCAGGGAGTGGCAGGGAGGAGAGCTGCTTCAGTCCTGTTCCTCATTGCTCTTCTCCAGACTTGTCCACTTGACCACAGCCCTTACGTTTCCTCAGGTCAGTCTCTTCTCCATACCACCTGACCATGATCTTGTGAAAAAACTGGAGTTGCCCATCTTCTTCTCAAACAGACTAGCGAAGAAACCCCTTCTCAAACCCCAGTGCTCACAGGTTAAAGGCTAAACTTCTTAGCATGGCAGAAAATGCTCTTGACATTCCAGCCCCAGCCTTCCCCAGCCTCTTCTCCTTCCCTGCTCCAGCATGCATCTGATTAGCTCATCATCAGCTTGTTCTCTTCCTTGCTTGGCAGAGTTGAACTGAGGTATGGGGAAGTGGGGTGCTTTGCCCAAGGGCACATGGTTTGAATGTAATGGAGCTGGATCTAGAGTCAGTGTCTTCTCACTGACAACAGCCTGGCCTATTCCCTAAGCCTATGAGGCACTTCTTCCTCTTGTCCCATCTGCTTGGGAAGCTCTTCTCCATCCCAATGTCCTAGTGGAGGTGTATTTGACCTTCAGCACCTAGCTCAAGAGGGCTAGCCTCAAGAGGCTTTTGCCAGCTCTCCCCAGTGATCAGGACCACTGCACGTGGTCATGCTGGTGGTGCCCTGTCCAGGGCTCCTGACCGAGCATGGGAGTTGGAGCTGAAGTCCAGCATACGCCCTGCCCATCAGGCCATGGGCTGGGTGGGAGGAGTACCTTTTTCTAATTCATCTGCCCAGAGGGGACATCGCCATGTACTGGCAGTGGCCCTGAAATCAGGCTAGTCACTCACCCCTGCTTCTGTTTTCTCGCAGCACCTTGATGGCACGTGATTAGGACATGACAGAGGAAAGAAAGTGGCTAAGGTGGCAGGCTGACAGCAAATAGGCTGGTCTAGGAGGCAGCCCAGGGGACAGTGGCGTGCCCCACCCCACTATTCTCTTCTGCTCTTGTACCCCAGAGTCACAGGCTTCTGTCTAGGGGTTCTTGGGGAGAAGGAGGTGGATCACCTCTTGGGGGTTGGAGGAACACAAAGGAACCTTGAGAGGCCTGCCTGGGTCGGGAGTCCTGCAGAGTCCAGAGTGACTGTACCAAGTGCTATCCTAACATGGCTATTAGGGACATTGAACTGCGTGCAGCAGTAGGAGGGACTGTTGAAAACTATGCTGCAAACAGGTCAATCTCAGATTGTACCCTTTTAATAATTGTGACATCAGTTCATGTATTCAACACTAGGTATGTGCCTAGCACTATGTTAGGGGTTGTGGGTTCTTATTTAACCTCCACTGAAAAATGTTTAAGTATATATTCTTACTTCCATTTAGCTGATAAGCAAACCTGAGGCTTAGGGAGTTTGAATTTACAGCCCAGCAAGTCAATGTAACAATCAGGATTCAAACCCAAGTTGTTACACTCCAAAGCCTCTCTGCTCTGTCATGTCACCTCTCAGCACAGTGATTTTACTAGAGACTAGCACTAATGTCATATTCTGTATAGTACTTGTCACCATTTTTCCATAGAATTTTTTTGTTTTTGAGACAAAGTCTCACTCTGTTGCCCAAGCTGGAGTGCAATGGCGCGATCTTGGCTCACTGCAACCTCCGCCTCCCAGGTTCAAGTGATTCTCCTGCCTCAGCCTCCTGAGTAGCTGGGATTACAGGGGTGCGCCACTATGCCCAGCTAATTTTTGTATTTTTAGTGGAGACAGAGTTTCACCATGTTGGCCAGGCTGGTCTCGATCTCCTGACCTCGTGATCTGCCCGTCTTGGCCACCCAAAGTGCTGGGATTGCAGGCGTGAGCCACCATGCCTGGCTCCATAGAATTTTGAGTTAGCTCATTTGAACTTCACAACCACTCTGTGAGCTCAGCCAGGTGGCAGTTATTCTCTTTGCTTGACAGATGGTGAGCCGGGCCAAGGGAGGTTCAGACCTTTGCCCAAGGCCACACAGCTTGTGTGTGACAGAGCCGAATCTGGAGTTGGTGTCCCTGAGCACTGATGCCCTGGGCCTAGCTTCTTGCCAAGGGAGCACATTGATGGCACATGTGAGACAGGAAACCAGTCCATTCTGTTACTAGGACTTTGTCATACATCCCATTTCTAGTGTGTTGGGCCTCAGGTAGAGCTGATGCCTTCCTTCTCCATCTGTAGTGATGGTCCCCAGGCCCAGTGGGAAAAACAGCTGGTGGAGTTTCTGCTTGGTGGATAATGAACAGTGTGACCTTGAGTGGGTTGCTTTTCTAATGTTGGCTTCAGTCTCTTCATCTGCAAAATGAGACCTGGGAATAATAGATTGAAATGTTTCCAGCTTGAAAATATTATGATTCTATGACATTTCAAGTGAAAAGAGCGACCTCAACAAAGCAGGGAAAAAGACATGGAATGCGAATTGCTGCTCCACCAGCTAGCATCAAGCGAAGTTACAGCCTGATCAGTTAATTCATGCACAATTATTAATGATTAGGAGCAGTCTGTCAGTTTACCTACTCATTCGAGACTGTCCCCACTGTCCCCTCCAGCCCTTTCATTTTCTAAGCTCCTTAAGGAAATTGTCTTGCATGCAGTTTTAATTTTCCTAGTGAGTGAGCAAATTAAAGTGTTCTGCAAGAAACACTTTAATCTTTGGGGTTGGCAAGTCCTAGATACCCCACTCAGATGGGCTCACAGGCCTGTGTGATAAAAGGGGACTTTATTGGCTGAAGAACGGGGGTCCAGGAATGGGCTTCCTGCTCCAGCACTCAGCGTGCCGCCCTCCACGTGCTGGAGCCTGCCCTGCCCCATCATTCGTGCTCAGCTTTCCCTTGCTGGCTTCGTTCTCAGGCAGGCTGGTCCTGGGTGCTGGCTTGGAGAGCCCCAGTAGCTGCACACTGTCGTCCTATCACTCAGCACCCTGCAGAAAGGGAGGTCTGCCTTCCCATCACTTCAGGAACAGTCTCTGGATGATCTCGCTGAGTCCCGAGCTTGGGGATGGAATTTGACTATCCATGCCCATGTTGAGCTGTCCCTGAAGCCAGGGGACATTCCAAACCAAAAAGAGAGGAGGAGTGTCCCCCAGAGTAGAATTGAGGTGCTATTAACAGAAAGAGAGCATGAGACAACAGTACTGCACTTGAGTAGGGAACACTCATAAAGTGCCTATATGTCATTTTCACTTGGATTTCTTTTTTTTTTTTTTGAGATGGAGTCTTGCTCTGTCGCCCAGGCTGGAGTGCAGTGGCGCAATCTCAGCTCGCTGCAAGCTCCGCCTCCTGGGTTCACACCATTCTTCTGCCTCAGCCTCCTGAGTAGCTGGGACTACAGGTGCCCGCCACCACGCCCGGCTAATTTTTGTATTTTTTAGTAGAGAGGGGGTTTCACCGTGTTAACCAGGATGGTCTCGATCTCCTGACCTTGTGATCTGCCCGCCTCGGCCTCCCAAAGTGCTGGAATTACAGGCGTGAGCCACCGCGCGCGGCCCACTTGGATTTTTTTTAACCTCACAGCAACCTGATGAAATCTGTAAAAGCAGGCATGATTATATCACTGTTTTACAGCTAGAGAAGCCGGCTTAGAGAGATTTAAAAGTGGCTCTAAATGACACAGTGGCAGAA
This sequence comes from Papio anubis, assembly GCF_008728515.1. Lineage (NCBI taxonomy): Eukaryota > Metazoa > Chordata > Mammalia > Primates > Cercopithecidae > Papio > Papio anubis. The sequence goes on from NC_044977.1 coordinate 47,083,264, forward strand.
CTAAATCTCAAATCTGAGTTCTACTTGAAGACCTGCTGCTCCCCTCAATACAAAGTCCTTCATTAGGCTACTTTAATTATCATTGCTGTAATCAATTTTGGAGAAAGCAGACCAACAGAGCAGCTGTCTGCTGGGACCTGGAAGTGGTTCCTGTACAGCGAAGCCTTGTCGTGATTGTGTCTGCTGTAGAATGATTTGACCTTCTGGGTCATTGCCCACACATCAGGCGTGTCCATATCCTTAGGATGGGCTGATAGCTGTGGAGCCTGTGGACAGAGCAACAAAGAGAGCACTTTTACTTAGCCACCAAAACAAAAGCCTTGTCATTCTTGTTCTATGCTAGTAATAAATATCAACATATAAAAATTTAAAACTGCAACTAAAAGAAGAAAATAAAAATCACCTATGATCCAGTCATTCAGAGTCAGTGAATGTTAATGTTTTGGACTATCTCTTTCTGGACATTTTTTTTTTTTTTTTGAGACAATCTCACTCTTTGCCCAGGCTGGAGTGCAGTGGTGTGATCTCGGCTCACTGCAACCTCCGCTGCATGGGTTCAAGCAATTCTGTCTCCTGAGTGGCTGGGATTACAGTCATGTGTCCCTATGCCCAGCTAATTTTTGTATTTTTTTTTTTTTTTTTTTTGGAGTCTTGCCCTGTCGCCCAGGCTGGAGTGCACTGGTGCAGTCTTGGCTCACTGCAACCTCTGCCTCCCAGGTTCAAGCAATTCTCCTGTCTCTACCTCCTGAGAGCTGGGGCTGCAGGCATGTGCCACCACCCCCGGCTAATTTTTGTATTTTTAGTAGAGCCGGGGTTTCGCCATGTTGGCCAGGCTGGTCTTGAACTCCAAACCTCAGGAGATTCACCTGCCTCGGTCTACCAAAGTGCTGGGATTACAGGCATGAGCCATTGTGCCTAGCTCTTTCTGGACTTTTTTTTTTCCTTTGTAGGCCATATATAAAATATACTTTTACAAAAAATGGACAATAGTGGACACTGTGGTGTACACATCTTGCTGTTTCACTTAGAAACCTCTTTCCAAGCCAGCACACACAGCTCTGCAGCCTGTTCAAGGCTGCCATGGTCTCCCAATATAAGGCAGGTCTGTCATTTCTTTGGGCAGTCCCCTGCAGTGTGGGTGCTGGACCCCAGTCTTCTGTTACATGGACTGTGCCATGATGGGGATCTATGAAGCCACATGACTGTGAGCATCCCTAATCGTCTCCTTAGGGTACCTTTCCAGAAGTGAGATTATAGGTTCAGAATATTTGTCTTTAAAGCTTCTCGTTCCTATGACTCAGTAGCCCTCCAGAAATGTGACCTGCTTTCCTTCCCATCTTACACCCTTCCAATACTAGGCATGAATGACCTTGAATATATACATATACTTGTCAGGTTGGTAGTCCAAAGACTGGCATTTTGCAGTTTACTTTATATTTCTTTGATGACTATTGAGGTCGACTATCAAAAAGTAGTTTAAAGCCAGGGGACAATTTTCAGTGACTTGACATTAACCTAAAGGGACATTTAAGGTGATCTTTTAAGGACTCTGGCCCTTTTGCCTGTTCATTGATATTTCAGCCTGTGCTGAAGTTCATCCCTGGGGTTATGGCTGCCCTGAGAGACAGAAGAAACGTCCAGTGTGACCTTGATAAATTGGGGAAAGAAACCTATATAGAACTGTGATGAAATATAGGAGGAAAAAATGATCTATTTAGGGAACAAAGCCAGCACCATAATGAGTTTAAAAGAAAGGGGACAAATAAGGCCTGGGGGACCCAGGCCTGGTGCTTCATCAGGGTGAACTGGAGCTGCATTTGAGCCAGCACCGACCCATCACAGGGGGCGTGGGAGAGCTGACCTTACCAGCTGTGATAAATGACAGTAGTGCCACCGGAGTGGAGAAACCCCTTTACATTTTGCATCGGTTAGTCTCAAGTTAGTGAATCTTGTTCAGTTTTCAATAGTTAATTCAGCAAATGTTTATTGTGTACCCCCTGTGCTGATTTTGTAACACTCTTAAAACTGTGGTGAGGCTGGGCACAGTGGCTCACGCCCATAATCCCAACACTTTGGGAGGCCAAGGCGGGTGGATCACCTGAGGTCAGGGGTTCGAGACCAGCCTGACCAATATGGTGAAACCCCGTCTCTACTAAAAATACAAAAATTAGCCAGATGTGGTTGCGGGTGCTTTAATCCCAGCTACTTGGGAGGCTAAGGCAGGAGAATCACTTGAACCCAGGAGGCGGAGGTTGCAGTGAGCTGAGATCGTGCCATTGCACTCCAGCCTGGGTGACAAACCGAGACCCTATCTCAAACAAACAAACAAACATACAAAAAAACCACTGTGGTGAATCCAGAGTTTTCACAAGGGAAGGATGAAAACAGGAAGGTTGAGAATAAAGAATAATTACAGTTGCTTAGCCCCAAGAAAAGAGGCTAGGTTTGGGGGCAACTAAGAGACTATGTACATTGTTTCCTGTGAAGGCGATGCTAGCAGGTGCTGCTCACTTAACATATGAAACAGAGATGGACTTGAGTTGTAAAGGAACCATCACAGCTGGGTTTAGGTAAATGGGGGTGTAGGGGTAAGTCAATAACACAGAAATGCCTCTCTAAAGAGACCCAGCCATATTCTTGAAGATAATTGCCAGCTCATCTTCTCTAGACTCACCAATGTCTGCCAGAGGGCTGAGGCCTCATCAGGTAGCCTCCTGTGGTCCCTTCCCATGTTAGGACCCTGACCCTAACCACGGATACACCTGCCATGAGCTGGGCTGTGTGGATGCTGAGAGGAGCAGAAAACATGGAGGGTGACAGAAGGAAAGTGTGCCTTCTGTGGGGTGGGTGTTTTGCATTCCTGATGCCACTTCATCTTTGTAACAACCAGAGGTATTAGCCTCACATCATGGAGGGGTGGGTGTGCGGCACACAGAGGCAAGTGTCCACCCAGAATTCCAGCCCGTGCCTGCAGAACCCTGAAGCTTGGCCTGGGGCTCTTAACGCCAACCACTCTTGTGAGTCAAGCCCAGCTTTAAGGAGGCCGGCTGTGGCCACAAAGATGCGGGCAGACTGGGAGGAGGTCATGATTCTGCTTGTCAGCTTGCTCCTGTCTAGCATCCCAAGCCAAGCCTGGGTGCTGGACTAAATGACCAGGATGTGTCAAAAGACACTGGCTTTAACCACACAAGAGTCTAAGAGTCTTACAACTTTACAACTGTGACAAGTCTAATATCACAACTTAGAGCAGGTATCCTCCCCTCCTGTGCTCCCTCATCTGGAAAAGGCGAGAGATGGGCCCTTTGCTCTCGCAGGGCCTCTGTCTACCTGTAAAATCCCCAAGTCTGGGATTTGGAGACCCAACTGTTCAGAGGGCTCTGGGGAACATGTGGTTTCTGTGTAGAGCCACCAGGGGGGGCTGTGACTTCACAGTGCCATTCCCAGCAGTTCCAGGAGGGTCAGGAGCCCAGGAGCCTAAGGTTATCCTGCAGTCAATCCAGGAGGTGCTCCAGGGCTCTCCTGTGCAGTGAGGGGGACAGCCCCAGGTGACTTCCGAGCTGCAGCTTAGACATTCGTGGCTTCCCATGCTCCGAGGCCCAGCCCGAGCCTCTCCCTCGAGGGCCTGAGTCTTGGACGACCTTTCTCATCCTTCAGTGCCCCAGCTCTTCCTGACGACAGGGACAAATCCATGGAACCAGCCCTTAGACTTCCACGTGTCTCCAGTGCGTCTCCCGGGCGACTCTGCTTGCTTACACCTGTGTCCAAGTGTGGGGCTCTGGAGGTACACCTTGGTCCCAGACATGCTTTTGGGGTTTGGCTACAAACTAAAAGGGCTTCATGGAGGAACCTCTCTCCTGAGCCTAAAGTGGATGGAGTAGGAAGGTATTCCCTGGAGCGCTCAGCTGGTCAGACCCTCCCTCTGGAATCACAGCTGTCCGCAGCAGCAGGGCTGAGGGTGCGGGTGTCAAGGACTTGCCCTGGGTCACTGAGGGCGGGCTGGGAGGGCAGGGAGCCTTGTCGTTGTCCCCTCTCTCCTCCCTCTCCTCTTGCCTATCCCCTCTCTTTACTCTCCTCATCTCCATCTCCCTCCTTTTCCTGCTCAGCTTCACTTCTTTGTTTCTCTTCTTCCATTGTCGATTTGATCCTTTTTCACCTCCAAAGTGCCTGCTGAGGCTTCCTCTCCCCTCTCAACACAACGAGTTCCTGGAAGCCTGATCTGTATTCCTTGGACACATGAGTGGGAAAAGCACCTTCCTCCCTGTCTCTCAAGACTGTCTTACCTGCTTCAGGGCGGTGTGGCTCCTTCCTGCCACAGGGCTCTGCGCTCTCAGCCAGGATAGCCTGCCCTGTCCCTTGCCATGTTTCTGTGCCCCTCTTGACAGCTCAAGCGTGTTCACTGGCTTGTAGTGAAAGTCAGTGTCTCAGGACGGGTGCAGGGGCTCACTCCTGTAAGCCCAGTATTTTGGGATGCCAAGGCAGGCGGATCACGAGGTCAAGAGATCAGGACCAGCCTGACCAACATGGTGAAACTCCATCTCTACTAAAAATACAAAAAATTAGCTGGGCATGGTGGCGTGCGCCTGTAGTCCCAGCTACTCAGGAGGGTGAGGCAGGAGAATTGCTTGAACCCAGGAGGTAGGGGTTGCAGTGAGCCAAGATCGTGGCACTGCAGTCCAGCCTGGGTGACAGAGCAAGACTACATCTCAAAAAAAAAAAAAAAAAGAAAGTATCTCTCACATGTGCACACTCTCTCTGTTGCTCCTTATTTAAAAAAAAATTTCAATTTATAGAAAAGTTGAAAGAATAATTCCATCCACCCCTTGCTCAGATTCCCCCATTATTAACGCTTTGCTGCATTTGCTTTGTGACTGTATATGTGTGCATGTATGCATATGGAGACGCAGATCTGTACTTCTTGCTGAACCATTTGATGGTAAGTTGCAGTTACTCCTTTGCTCCAAATACTTCAGTGTGCATTTCTTAGGAACAAAGCATTCTGCCAAAAACCACAGCAGGATGATCAAAATCAGGAAATTAACACTGATATAATATGCTTCTGTAATTACAAACTTTATTCAAACTTTGCCAGTTTTCCCAATAGTGTCTTTTATAGCAAAAGAAAAAAAGAGCAGGATTTCATAGTCCACTGTCTGGTCCAGAATCATGTACTGCATTTAGTCAGCATGTCTCTTTTGTCTCTTTTATTCTGGAAAACCCTCTAGTCTTTCTTTGTCTTTCATGACCTTGACATTGTTGGAGTATAGGCCAGTTATTTTGTAGATTGCCCCTCAATTTTAGTTTGTCTCAAATTTTCCCATGGTCAGATTCGGGCTCTGCATTTTTGGCAGGCATATTGTGGACGTGATGCTGTATCTTCTTTTTTATTTTTATTTTTATTTTTTTAAAAGAAGTCTCGCTCTGTTGCCCAGGCTGGAGTGCAGTGGCACGATCTGGGCTCACTGCAAGCTCCGCCTCCCGGGTTCACACCATTCTCCTGCCTCAGCCTCCCGAGTATCTGGGACTACAGGCACCCGCCACCTCGCCCGGCTTGATTTTTGTATTCTTTTGAGTAGAGACGGGGTTTCACCGTGTTAGCCAGGATGATCTCGGTCTCCTGACCTCGTGATCCGCCCGTCTCAGCCTCCCAAAGTGCTGGGATTACAGGCTTGAGCCACCGCGTCCGGCCGATGCTGTATCTTCTTAGTGAATCGTAAGAAGTTAACTGAGTGTTTACTCTGTGGACTGGCTCTGCTCTTGGGTAAAGCCTGGCTTCTTCACTCTTTATTCTCAACTCACATTTGGATCCAGTCTTACGGGCTCTCTCCTGGGACCCCTGCTTTCACACTGCTGGTGTTTGCCCTGCAGCTGCCCACACAGACGCCCCTTACCCCACTGGTTCCTAGTGTGTGCTCCCATCAGGCCTCCCAGTAATTCTGCTTCTATTTTAAGAGACATTTGTAATATTAAGATCATATTTACACTTGTCAACAGATGACCAATCCCCTCCTGCCTTACCCTTTTTCCTGGATTTTCTTTGACTTAAAACTCAAGTGCTTAGGCTTTAGTTACCTTCAGTATAAAAAATGAAAAATAAAAACTCAAGTGTTTATGCTGCTCCTCATTCTGTGGAGAACACTTCTACTTTTCCGCCATTTACCAGGTGAATTGCTTTTATCATACGAATGGCAGAGATGTCAGCTTTTAGTGGCTTTTGCGCCTATAATCCCAGCACTTTGAGGGCGTGAGCAGGCTGGATCCACTTAGCTCAGGAGTTTGACCGGGGCCTGGCTAACAGAGAAAACCTCACCAAAAACATGTCTTTTCTTTTCTCTTTTTTTTTTTTTTTTTTGAGACAGAGCTCACGCCCCAGGCTGGAGTGCAGTGGTGCAATCTCGCTCACTGGAACCCTCTGCCCCCAGGTTCGCTTATTTCCTCGCGGCCTCAGCCTCCCTTCAGCAGCTGGAATTACAGGCACCTACCACCACACCTGGCTGATTTTTTGTATTTTTAGTAGAGACGGAGCCATCATGGCTGTGGCTGGTCTTGAACTCCCACCCCAGGTGATCCACTTCTGCTCTCCTGCCTCCTCCCCTTCTGGATTACATGAGCCACCATGCCCAGCCATAATACAAAGTAGCCAGCCATGGTGGTAAGCTTGCATCCCAGCTTCTCTGTAGAGGCTGAGGCAGGAGAATTCATGAACCTGGGAGGTGGAGGTTGCAGTGAGCCAAGATCACACCACTGCATTCCAGCCTGGCAACAGAGCCGCAGACCTTGCCCAAACACACACAATAATAAAAGCAGGAGGAGGGCGGAGGACCCCCACAGTTAACTGAGGTTTACTTGTGGACTGTGCACAGGGTCACCTCACTGAACCCGACCATGCAGCCTGCAGGTACCACTGTTATTCTACGCTTGGCAGTGGAGACATGTGGAGGTAAAGCAACATGTCCAAGATCATACAGCTGATAAGCAGTGAAACTGAGACCACATAGTAAAAAGAAAAGGAATACCAGATCTTATACCTGGAAAAGAAAGGAAAAGGACTGTTGACTGCTAGTGAGCGCGTTTATGATTTGTCGTCACTGGAGTGAGAGGCTGGAAAAAAAGCAGGGGCTCTGGAGAATATAAATTAGAGCCTTTTGGCATAGAGAAAAATAGATGCAGCCTGTGAATAAGCACTGACCAAGGAAGAAGGTGGAAAATGATGAGTCAGAGGCTGACCCTGAAGGGACTGCATTTGAGAGGCAGGAGGAATTCATAGAGAGAGTAAAGAAGTCTGTATAGTGACAGGTGGCCTCCTTTTTTTTTTTTTTTTTTTTGAGACGGAGTCTCGCCTATCACCAGGCTGTAGTGCAGTGGTTGTGATCTCAGCTCGGCTTGCAAAGCTCCTCCGGCCCGGTTTACCATTCTCCTGCCTCAGCCTCCCTATAGTTGGGACTACAGGCTCACACTGCCACCGGGTTAAGTTTTTATTTTTTTTTTAAATGGAGCCCAGCTTGTCACCAGGCTGGAGTGCAGGGCACAATCTGCTCACTGCAGCTCCCGGCCCCTGGTTCACGCCTATTCTTCCTGCCTCAGCCTCCCAGTAGCTGGGACTACAGGCGCCACACTGCTACCGCTGTTTATTTTAGTAGAGACGGGTTTCACCATGGTCTCGATCTCCTGACCTTGTGATCCGCCCGCCTCGGCCTCCCAAAGTGCTGGGATTACAGGCGTGAGCCACCGCGCCCGGCCTGTATTTTTTTTTTTTAGTAGAGACGGGGTTTCACCATGTTAGCCAGGATGGTCTCGATCTCCTGACCTCGTGATCCGCCTGTGTTGGCCTCCCAAAGTGCTGGGATTACAGGCTTGAGCCACCGCACCCGGCCGACAGGTGGGCCTCTTACTCCCTGGAGGCACAGGCCCTGGTGTTTAGGAGGCAGAAAAGTTCAACAAACACACATTGCTCTCCTTTCTACTCTGGACCAGGCACTATGTTAGGTGCTGGGAATGTGGGAATGAAGAAAATCACTTTGCTTGGCAACAAGAATTTGTAATCTAGTGAATCCTGTTTTATTCTTATTTAAGACAGTAGAGTTGTTTGTAATGCCATTGTGTTACATAAGACACATTTATCAGAACTATATCCAAAGCTTAAAATACCAGCGATATAAAGAACCTTAGAAATCATATATACTATCGTCTTCGTTCCACATAAAAACTGAAGCCCAGGCCAGGTGCAGTGGCTCATGCCTGTAATCCTGGAACTTTGGCAGGCCAAGGCAGGAGGATTGCTTGAGCCCAGGAGTTCAAGACCAGCCTGGGCAACACAGGGAGACCCCATCTCTACAAATAATTTTAAAGAATTAGCCAGATGTCAGGCGCGGTGGCTCATGCCTGTAATCCCAGCACTCTGGGAGGCCTTGGTGGGTGGATCACGAAGTCAGGAGTTTGAGACCAGCCTGGCCAACATGGTGAAACCCTGTCTCTACTAAAAATAGCTGGGCGTGGTGGCGCATGCGTGTAGTCCCAGCTACTCGGGAGGCTGAGGCAGGAGAATTGCTTGAACCTGGGAGACAGAGGTTGCAGTTGAGCCAAGATCGTGCCACTACACTCTAGCCTGGGTGACAGAGCAAGACACCATCTCAAAAAAAAAAAAAAATTAGCTAAGTGTGGTGGTGTGTGCCAGTAAGTCCCAGCTACTCAGGAGGCTGAGGCAGGAGAATTGCTTGAGCTCAGGAGTTCGAGACCAGCTTGCACAGCGTAAAGATACCCTATCTCTACAAATAATAACAAAATTAGCTGGGTGTGGTGGCACATGCCTGTGGTCCCAGCTGCTTGGGAGGCTGAGGTAGGAGGATCACTTGAGCCTCGGAGTTTGAGGCTGCAGTGAGCTGTCATGGCACCACTGCACTCCAGCCTGGGTGACAGAGTGAGACCCCGTCTCAAAAACAAAACAAAATATCAGTGATACAACCACTGCATGCACAGATAAGTTAGTGGCTGAGTCCCAGATCATGTTGCCGACAGTGTGACCGATGATGCATCTCTGAAGAGGCTGTACACAGTTTAGGGAGTTCTGTTGGTGCCCTCTGGAGATGTTGGTGCTCTCTCTGACTTTTGGAAAGTCAGCACCAAATTGAGTAGAGGGATTGTTTTAGTCAACTTGCCCTCCCAGGACCTCCCTACCCTGTGGGATTCTGCTGATGGGTGTGTCACCATCCACCATATTCCTGCCATATCCTAGGCTTCATTGAATCCATCAGCTATTTTAAGTGCGTCCTGAAGGTTTCCAATATGCCTTTCCTCTGAACTTCACCATCTTTACTAATGGCTTGGCTACTCCGGCAGCTTCTTCCTGTTGGCCCTCCAGCTCACACATCTGATTACTTCTCCTTCAGAGTCATCTCTTAAATCTGCTCTTTTCTCATCATTTCCAGTGTCGTCACTGCCATGCATCTCTCCTGAACCACTGCAGCAACTCCCTGACTTTTCTGTAAACTTTCATTCATCTACTCCTTCACCTAATCTTGTAAATTGCTGTCAGATTAATCTTCCAATAATGAAATATGCTTGTAAGGGATTTATGTTGTATTTCCTAGGCACCCATCTGACTCCTATTCTGTTACCCAGTATTCCTATCAAGTAATCATCCAACCCATTTCAGTTATGTTTTCATGCATTATATTTTAATTTTGAATAGATCTGGCTATTATAAAGTTGTTACATTGAAGCAAAATATTTTTATTCTTCTATATACTTGTTTTATGGGTGTGGTTTCCTCCTGAATCTTTCTGAAGATATTAACAAGAAACTTTTCTGAATTCTCTTTTGTTAACTAGACTGACTCTTCCTAGAGGTCAGTTGCTTTACGGTCTCACCCTCATGCTTCTTCATCAGGCTGGCTTTCTTAAAATATCTTGGGAACCTTGGTTGTTCTTTCTTTCTTATTTATTTATTTATTTATCTGTAGTGACCTCACTACAGAGCATGACATCAGGTGGAAGAGGGGGAGGATCTGCTACTCAAAAAGTCTAATTAACAGAAGTAGATTGGATAGAATATTCTAATTGTTGAAATACTATAGTGAGCTTTCAGTTGTCACTAGGATTGTTCAGCTTCTAAGTCATACTTTTTATGACAGGGAATCAGTTTTTCTTTTTGAAGTAATCCTTCTCAGAGCTCTCTCTCTGTGTTCTAATTTGAACCAATTGCTTTCCAGACTTACTGCACAGTTTCCATCCTGAGATATATTTTCATTACATTCCTCTCATGTTTCTTGATTTCCCATGTCTTCTTTTTTGGGTTTCTTAGAGAACTTACTTAGATCTCTTGGAATCTGTGGATAATAACACTTTTAAATCTTTGCATGTATGAGAATGTCTTTATTTTGCAATCACACTTGAGTAGTTGTTTAGTTGGGTATAAAATTTCAGGTTCAAAATAAACATCCCTCAGATTTTTCAATGCATTTTAAAATTCTTCCTCTTGGCTACTGATATTAATTAGAAGCTTCGTGATAATTTGATAATCTATTTCTTATTCCTTTACAGATAACCTCTTCTTTCTCTGAGAGCTGTTAAGATTTTCTCTTGCTCCTTAGAATTCTAAAATGACATGAGAATGAGGCTAGGTGTGAGCCTTTTATCATTCACCCTGATGATATAGCCTTTCAATGCGAAGATTCATGTTGCCAGCTCTGGAAATTTTTTTTCTTTGTTTCTCTCCATTATTCTCCATTTTATTGCTTCTGTCTTTCTGGAAATCATATTAGCTAGGTATTGGATCTCCTACATTGGTTGTCTGTATCTTTTAACTCTTCTCTATTGTCTTTTCCCTTTTGCCCTAGAGGCTTTTCCTTGACTTTTTTTTTTTCGAGCCATTAAAAATTTGAATTTTCAATCTGCTGAATTTTTAAATTTCAACAATCAACTTTCAATATCCAAGAAATTTTTCTTTTTTAAAGATTACTTGATTTTCTTAGTGGCCTCTTATTTTAGGGATGCAATAGTTTTGAATCTTTCTGAGGATACTAATTAGATTTTTTGAAATTACCTTCTGTTCTCTGAATTTCCTGTGTTCTGCATCCTTGCTCCCACAGTTGTGCCTCTTCCTAACTCTGGGTAAGAAAGCCTGCCCTCCCCTGCTGTTTTTTCCTATGTTTACTTTGGCTGAGGGGTTATCTGTTCCTATAATCTCAAATGCTTGCCATGTTCCCAGAAATTTCTCTAAAATGTTTTTACCTTCATTTTGACCGTTAAAATTTTTCTTTTGTCGTTTGATAAAAATTTTGGAGGAGGCAGTAAATGAATACCCTTAGTTCACTATCTTAAAGTGTTCCCACCACTCCCTTTCTAAAGAGTATTTTAAAACTACAATATTTATTATTTTGAAACAAAATGGCAGCCAATAAAAGTTGCTTCCTAGATATAGCTTCTGATATTTTGAATGAATTTCCAAAAAACTTGTTCTGTAACTTTCATACATAGTTATTCGGAAGAGGCCTAGGGTTCATTGAAAAGCCAGAAAACAGTCTGATCTCCAGGAAGTCTCCTAACTTCTCTGCTTCAAAATGTAATTCCCAAGGATGACAGGGAGAATAAAATCCCCTCTCCCACTGCCAACAGTGACCCTGAACATTCTGGGAGGCCCTGGAAACCTCCGGGCTCAGCCCCTGGCCTCTCTCTGGCTCTCCCTACATCTTTTTCATTTCCTGTCTGGGCCTAAATTACAGAAAAAGAGCACAGTTTAGGAACAATGGTCATAATCGAGGGGTCTCACTTCTGTGATGAGAGGGCTGTCAGACCTCCTTCGGGAACTCCACCAAGAAGACTCTCATAACGACTCACTAGAAAAGGAGTAGGGGGACCTTTCCTAGTGGGTTGTTGTGGGATCTTCTTGGTGAAATCCCTGGATGAGGACAAGCGAGCACATTACAAACACAGTGGAGAATATATACCTCAAACTACTCATGGCTCTTTTGGAGGGATGCAATATACAAAACTTTCTACATTCCGCATTGAGTTTTGGTGATAAATTTGTATTATTTTATCATCATAAAGGAAACAGTGACTAGCCTTGTCCCTGTGTCCCTCCACAGTCTGCTCCCCTGGCCTCACCTCTTGGTCATGACCTGATGACTTCTGCCCCGTCAGTGTATTGTGGTTCTTTTATGCCATCTGCCCAGTAAATATTGAGTAAAGCAATAAATGATGAAACAAGTGAATGAACTTTTCATCTCTGTCCTTAGATTATGTTTTTCCTGACTTAACTGAGAAGGCAGGTTCCATTGAAGACACCAGCCAGGCTCAAGAGCTGCCAAACCTCCCCTCTCCCTTGCCCAAGATGAATCTGGTTGAGCCTCCCTGGCATATGCCTCCCGGAGAGGAGGAAGAAGAGGAAGAAGAGGAAGAGGAAGAGGAGGAGAGGGAGAAGGAAGAGGTAGAGAAACAAGAAGAGGAAGAAGAGGAGGAGCTGCTCCCTGTGAATGGATCCCAAGAAGAAGCCAAGCCTCAGGTCCGTGACTTTTCTCTCACCAGCAGCAGCCAGACCCCAGGGGTCACCAAAAGCAAGCATGAAGACTCTGGGGACCAGGCCTCATCAGGTGTGGAGGTGGAGAGCAGCATGGGGCCCAGCTTGCTGCTGCCTTCAGTCACCCCAACTACAGTGACTCTGGGGGACCAGGACTCCACCAGCCAGGAGGCGGAGGCCACAGTGCTGCCAGCTGCAGGGCTTGGGGTAGAGTTCGAGGCTCCTCAGGAAGCAAGCGAGGAAGTCACTGTGGGAGCAGCTGGTTTGTCTGGCCAGCAGGAGGAGGTGCCGGCCTTGCCTTCATTCCCTCAAACCACAGCTCCCGGTGGGGCCGAGCACCCAGATGAAGATCCCCTTGGCTCTAGAACCTCAGCCTCTTTCCCACTGGCCCCTAGAGATGTGAAACTGACACCTTCCTCTGCTACCTTGGGGCAAGAAGATCTCAACCAGCAGCTCCTAGAAGGGCAGGCAGCTGAAGCTCAATCCAGAATACCCTGGGATTCTACGCAGGTAAAGTGAGGGGCATGCGGGCCACCACCCCGCACCTTCTTCACGGAGCCTGGCCATCCCCAGGGCTGGTGTGGCATGGGGGCAGGATCTGCCAGGTTGAGGAGGGAGGCCCTTTCCATGGCATGTAGATCCCCATGGAACTTGTGGGGATGCAAACCTCAGGGCCAACAATGGGTGTTCTCCCCACACTTCTCTGCAAAGGCCTTCGGAGAAGCTTGGTGGCCTGGCCTGGGTTTCCTTTGTTCAGGTGTTACCACTACCACCCTTAGACTTCTTTTGTTTTTTTTTTTCCAAGATGGAGTCTCACTCTGTCGCCCAGGCTGGAGTGCAGTGGCCATGATTTTGGTTCACTGCATCCTCCACCTCCCAGGTTCAAGCAATTCTCATAACTCAGCCTCTTGAGTAGCTGGGATTACAGGTGTGTGCCACCATGCCTGGCTAATTTTTGTATTTTTAGTGGCGGCGAGGTTTCACCATGTTGGCTAGGCTGGTCGGGAACTCCTGACTTCAAGTGATCCACCCGCTTTGGCCTCCCAAAGTGCGGGGATTACAGACATTAGCTACTGCGCCCAGCCCACCCTTAGACTTCTGCACTGATTCTACCAGCAGCTAGAGCTAGTGGCTGACCTGTGCTTTCCCCATCCCATCTCACCACCCTCCTTCTCCCCACCGACACCCACGTGCACAGCAGGCACAAGTCAGTGTTCACACCCACTGACACCACAAGGAAAGGAAAGGAGCCCTAGAATATTAACGATAAACTTGCCCTTGAAAGCCAGCATGTGGGGCAAGCTCTCTGCAGCCTGGCCCCTTTGATATAGCCCCCTTTTTCCTGGGAATAATGCCTGGCCTCCTGCTCTCACTCAACACATTCCCTGCTTGGTCCCCAAAGACATTCGAATTTGTACTCCTCGGCATGGTGCCTCACAGAGGCTGTCAGCAGCCCCTCGCTGTAATACGCCTCTGCTGGCCTCCACCTTCCAGCTTCCCAGAGGGCCTCCGACCGGGGCTCTTTCCCCCGTGCCTTTCCTATGCCTTCGTAACTGTCGCCCTGCTTTCTGTCTCCTCACACAGGTGATCTGCAAGGACTGGAGCAATCTGGCTGGGAAAAACTACATCATTCTGAACATGACAGAGAACATAGACTGTGTGAGTGCCCAGCCAGGCTCCGAACCACAGGGAAAGGCTGCAGGCAGTGGGCAGGGTGGGGGGGTCCCAAGGCTGCGGGGACAAGCAGTGCACGGGAGGAGGCTTAGTTCTTCAGTTGGTGGCCCAGGGATATACCAGCAGCCACCAACATTACACACAGAGAGCTTTCGTATTTTAAAATTTCCGAAGGCTCTTTGGTTCTTGCCTCCCTCTCTTTTTAATTTAAACGAATACTTTGTTCATGTGTGCCCTATCTTATCTCTCCAGTGATATTGAAACCTTTCTGTCTTTTTTAGAGTTGTTTTCTCCCTGTATAGGTTGCTTTTCTCCGTTTTGGGTCTCAGCCTTTTCATATATATACATGCTCTCCACACGTCTGGTGGAGTTTGTTCACAGCTTTCTCTATCAAAAAACTGGCTGGAAGCTTTGAGCATGGTGCTAGGGTTTGTCAGCTACGGCTTCTCATGAGAGTGGTCTGGCTAGGCCGTATCACTTAGAAATTTGTAATGGCAGCATTGTTAGGGCCTTCCTCCTGAGGTGATTAGAGTCTTTGAAAAGGGAACTTCTGTTCTGTTGGAAGTATAACAAGTTGGTTGTCAGTGTTCTGGGAGCCAGGGTGGAGAGAGAGGGCTGGGTGTTTCAGTATTATAAATATGTATCCATAAATATCAATATTCATGTACCGTCTCTTCCTGTTTGCAGCGTGACCTTTTCCCTCCCCAAAACACACACTTGTGTCTGATGCTCTCTAGGTCAGAGACCCTCTGTTTTATCCTTTTTAAAGAATAAACTTCCAGTCTTCTGCCAGGGAGAAGGGACATTTCTTGGCTGTGCAGCATTGCAGGAAGAACTAGGGACCCAGCCATTTCTTAAGCAAACTTTTTACCAGTTTATATTTTTAGTAGCCCTGATCTCAGCTCACTGCAAGCTCCGCCTCCCGGGTTCCCGCCATTCTCCTGCCTCAGCCTCCCGAGTAGCTGGGACTACAGGCGCCCACAACCGCGCCCGGCTAATTTTTTGTATTTTTAGTAGAGACGAGGTTTCACCGTGGTCTCGATCTCCTGACCTTTTGATCCGCCCGCCTCGGCCTCCCAAAGTGCTGGGATTACAGGCGTGAGCCACCGCGCCCGGCCTTAAGCAAACTTTTGACCAGTTTATATTTTTAGTAGCATTTTCATCCCCTCTTCCAAAGGTAACCAGGGCCCCTATTCCAGGGCATCTGGGGAGTGTCAATCAGTATGCATCTGACTGCTTCTCAGCTTTCCTCATTTTGGCTTAGGGTTTGGCTCTTTAGAGTTTGCTAAATTAGGAAATTCTAACTCACCCATCTGCTTCCAGTGTCTAGATTTTGTTGCTCTTGTCTCCTCTTCTGTTTTACTTTGTCTCTGTGGTTTTAGGCCTTAAATTCTTTACTCTTGTTAGTGGGCCTGGGCAAGACTGAAGGGACATACATGCATTTAATCCAAAAGTCCCCAGCAAGGTTGGTTTCCCCCACCATGACTATACTGATGGATCTTCACCTAAGTGATGTGTGTTTTCATCCATTGCAGTTATTATTTTTACTGATGCTCAATACCTCATCTTTGGTCAGGGAAAGCCTCTTTGAGTTGACCTCTGAGTCCTTTTGACCAATCTATTAAGTGTCTGATTGCCTCCTTGCTTTCTGGAATAATAAGACATTCCAGGCTCATCTTCCTCCCCAGACATGGAGCCCTCTCATTCCCTTCATTGGGAAATGGTACGTACATAAAGACCACAGTATGGGTACTTAGGACCCTTGGGCATATTGTGCGTATTTGAACAATATAGCCTAAAGTTCATATCTTTTTTCCAATCAATACATAGATACTAAGATGCTTTTATTCTGTTTTCCCTGTTTTTGTCTTCTGTGTTATTCTATTATGTGACCTCCACTCAGTCATTATTTTTTATGGTAGATTTTTTTTTATTGTAGTAAAAAACATAAAATTTCCCATTTCATCCTTTGTAAGTATAAGTTCAGTTGTGTTAAGTATATGTACATTGTTGTGGAACCGAGCCCCAGAACTTTTTCATTTTCAAAGCTGAAACTATGTACCCATTAAATGACTATCTGTTCCCCAGCCCCGGCACCCACCATTCTCCTTTTGGTTTCTATGAATGGGACTACTTTGGATACCTAATAGAAGTGGAATCAGACAGCATTTGTCATTTTACATCTGGCTCATTTCACTCAGCATAATGTCCTCAGGGTACATCCATTTGGTAGCATGTGGCAGAATTTTCTTCTTAAGGCTGAAAAATATTCCATTGTATGTATATGCCACGTTATTTATCCACACAGCTGTCCACGGACACTTGAGTTGCTTCCCTCTTTTGGCTGTTGTGAATAGTGCTGCTGGGAATGTGCTGTGCAAATATCTCTTCAAGACTCTGTTTTTAATTCTTTTGTGTATATACTCAGAAGTGGGGTTGGTGGATCATGTGGTAATTCTATTTTTAATTTTTTTGAGGAATCTCCATACTGCTTTTCGCTATGACTATACCATTTTACATTTTCACCAGCACTAGGGTTCCAGTGTTTCCACATCCTCATAAACACTTGTTCTTTTCTGGTTTTGTTTGTTTGTTTGTTTTGTTTTGAGACGGAGTCTTGCTCTGTTGCCCAGTCTGGAGTGCAGTGGTGCGATCTCGGCTTACTGCAACCTCCACCTCCTGGGTTCACGCCATTCTCCTGCCTCAGCCTCCTGAGTAGCTGGGACTACAGGCGCCCGCCACCTCGCCCAGCTAATTTTTTTGTAGTTTTAGTAGAGACGGGGTTTCACCGTGTTAGCCAGGATGGTCTCAGTCTCCTGACCTTGTGATCCTCCCGCCTCAGCCTCCCAAAGTGCTGGGATTACAGGCGTGAGCCACCGTGCTCAGCCCTTTTCTGTTGTTTTAAACAGTGGCCATCCTGAGGGAAATGAGGTATTTGGTTGGTGCAAAAGTAATTGCTCTTTTTGCCATTGAAAGTAATGACAAAACCCGCAATTACCTTTGCACCAACCTAAATGGTATCTCATTGTGGTTTTGATTTGCATTTTCCCTGATGATTGGTGATGTTGAGCATTAGTCATTATTATTAACAGTCAATGCTTACTATATTTTATCAACATATTTGTTAGTTTCTTTGCCAGATTCATCACTTGTTAGAATTTTTTCAAACCATTTGAGAAAAAGTTGAAGACATTATTTCCTTTTGTCCCTACCCCCAAATACATTAGTTTGTATTTCCTCAGAACAAGAATATTTTAGATAACCACAATGCAATGGTCAAAATCAGGAGTTAGCACTGCTACAAAACTATTATCTGATCACCTACCTTATTTCTATTTCACCATGTTTCCAATAATGTCCTTTATATTTTTTTCCCTCCCAGTCCGGGATAGAATCCATGGTCATGCATTGCATTAATTGTCTTGTCTCTTTAGTCTCCTTTAATCTGGAATAGTTCCTCGGCCTTTCTTTGCATTTAATGACCTTGACTTGTTTGAAAAATGAGAAGAATAAATGTGCATTAAAAACGATGGGCTATACAGAGAGTACATATTCAGAAAAAGACAGGGAGAAAAGTGCTGGCAGTCTCTTGGGGAAAGTTTTACACGTTAGAACTACAGGAGTTCCAGGAGTTCGGCCCTCAAGATCTAGAGAAAGTGATGCAAACTCAGTGGCTTCTATTTTACCTAGATGTCACAGGTAACACAGAAGAAACTGGAAAGAAGTCTAGTAAGGAAACCTATAAGAGGAGGCAGAAAGATAAAGTAGTAAATCCAGAGGTGGTGTTTTTGAGTTCTAGAAGGCAAAAGAAATCCTTACTGTAGAGATGCAAGGATCTGAGCCTTTGAGGCTCAGAGAGGTACTTTTTTTTTTTTTTTTTTTTTTTTGCTCACATCACAGAGAGCTGACAAATGGCAGAAACAGGATTTGAACCAATGTATTTATTTATTTTTATCACCCAGGCTGGAGTACAGTGGCACAATGTCAGCTTACTGCAGCCTCAACTTCCCAGGCTCAAGTGATCCTCCCACCTCAGCCTCCCAAGTAGCTGGGACCACAGATGTGCACCACCACACTTGGTTAATTTTTTTGCATTTTTTGTAGAGACAGGGTTTGCCGTGTTGTTTGTGCAGGAGTTGGAACTCCTGGGCTCAAGTGATCCACCTCCCTTGGCCTCCCAGATGTTGGGATTACATGAGCCACTGCACTGGCCAGAGCCCAGATTTATTTGATTCCAAAGTCAGGGCTTTTCCCCCTTGCCGTGGACATTCAGTTTTCCTGTCTACATAGTAAGTGGTATGACATCTGCAGTCATCAGATCCTCCCACACTGATGTTGTGGATCTCTGGGCTTAAGCCAGGCTGACATATGTACCCAGGAAAATGTGGGGTGTGCAAACACAGCAGATCACAGAGCTGCAGCACAGAGAACAGGCACTTCATGTGGCAGGAGAGTGCTTGTTTTGTAACCAGGGGTCTGTGGGTCATGGTGCACATACCCTTGCTCCGGCAGAGGTGGGCATGCTTCTCCCCCGATACTCAATCAGTGAAGAAGGTAAGAACCATCACAGAACTAGGGCTTTCCTAGCTGCTCTGTGGCCATCTCCAGGTACCCATCTTCTCCCACATTTAGAACTCAGTTGGCTGGCTGTTAGACCAGTGAGTGCCAAGGCTTGAGCCTGAGCCTGGCATTTGCCATGGTAACAAAGAACAGAGGCCCAGCACTTCAATCCCCCTGGTAGACTTTAGGTTGGCATGACAACTAGGGAACAGCTCATTAGCCTGGGCTCTAACAGAAGGGAGATTTGGAGTGGCAGGGGATCCTGCAGGGCTGGCCTAGTGAGATGCCTGTGCCTCCCAGTGGCACTGGCTCTCAGCTGCATAGCAGGGCACTGTGAAAGAGCTGAGCACCTGGGAGAGAGGTATCTGCAGCAGGCTGTGGAGGCTAGGAGCAGGGAATGTGCGACTGTGCATGTTCAGGAGGGAAAAGGCTGCTGGGGAGGAGCCAGAGTGAGGAGTAGCCACAGGGCCAAAGGAGGGTATCTTCCTAGATAGGGCTGGGCAGGGACAAACGGCAGGACGTGAAGCAGGAGGCAGGGTTCTGGCCTGTACCCCAGCCTGGGCTCCTGCCACTCGCTGAGTTTCTGTTTAAGGCCAGGCTCTTGTTTTTGTTTTAAATTGTGGAATTACATATATATATATATATACATGGTCAAGAAAACCTCAATACAAGCGATGAGAAAAGGTCTCCTCATGCCCCTCCCTCTGTCCCAGCCCAGCTCCAGGGGCTCTAGTTCCCATCTCTGTGTTTGCTTTTTTGGCCTCCACCGCCTACACAAGAGCACACAGATGGCTTTCCCCACTCACCAGCTTGGGGCTGCATCTCTGTGATGACAGGCGAGAGGAGAGCCAGGTTCTGCCACTTCTGGCCCCTCCCCGATTTTTGGTAGTTATATGGTGCACACCTCTTTGTCCATCACCACTCCCACCCTCCCGTGTGTTCATCCCCAGCACCACACACTTGAGCACTAGGCACAGGGAGCAGTTCTCCCATAGGCCTTACCACTCTGTGTACCTAGTTTCTGGGTTTGTCACTGTACATGGCGTGTGTGTGTGTGTCCCTGCACCACTCAACTGCATCTGTCTCTGGGACGGGCCCCTTGACTTTCTCATGGCTAGAAGCCAGGGCAGGAAGGAGCACCTGGTGTAAGTGAACAAATGGGTGTACATCTTGGGGTTCCCACATTCCCCAGCTTGCAGCTCTCAAAGGGTCTCCAGAGCTGACCAGAGCTGCCTCTCTGGGAACAGCCAGAGGGTTGAGGGTGAGTACGGAGCTGGGCCTAGAGGCAGAGGGCTTAGTAGAGCCCCTCTCCTTCACTGAACCCGGGGGGCTCTTTCTGCCCTTGTAGGAGGTGTTCCGGCAGCACCGGGGGCCGCAGCTCCTGGCCCTGGTGGAAGAGGTGCTGCCCCGCCATGGCAGCGGCCACCACGGGGCCTGGCACATTTCTCTGAGCAAGCCCAGCGAGAAGGAGCAGCACCTTCTCATGACACTGGTGGGCGAGCAGGGTGAGTGAGGGCAGGTGATGGGAGGGCCCAGGAGGGCAGTGGGAGGTAGGCGGCCCCTGAGGGCCATGGGAAAAAAGTACACGCATAAGGGCTTCGAAACTTGGAACTCCAGGACAGTAGTTTGAGCTACTTAGTTTAGGGGTCAAGGTGTACCCACCAGCTTGGGTTCTGGGGACAAGGAGAGGGGTGTGAGAATGAAGGATGGGAACAGGAGGCAGGGGAAGAGGTGTGGTCCAGCACAGGTGGGAGATGAATGGACACTGTACCTGGTGTGGCAGGGGAGAAGGGGTGTGTTCAGAAGGCAGTGTGTGGCCTTCGCAAGTGGCTGTCTGGTATTATACAAATCGATGTTCTAACAAATCGATGCAGTGAAAAGCATGTCTAGGAGCCCTCTCCTAGGGGGAGGCGTGTGCCTTGAGGATCTGTGTGCAATTTGAGCCAGGAGGGGAGGCAGAGGCTCAGGCCAGCCATTGGAGTGCGGGGCCAGAGCCCTTGGAGGGGCACCTCAACCATGGCTGCACTGATAGTGGTGTTTCTTACCCCCCAGGGGTGATGCCCACTCAAGATGTCCTTTCCATGCTGGGTGACATCCGCAGGAGCCTGGAGGAGGTAAGAGTGCAGGGACCTGGACCTGTTAGCGTCTAATATGCTCCCTCCTGTCTCTGTTCCTCAAAGTCCCAGGAGGCTGCCCACATCGTGAGGTTCAAAGGAGCATAAGACAGAGCGTGCTCTGGGTGGGTCCCTTGCTTCAGGCCTTCCTTAGACATGGTTTTGTGGGAAAGACGGTGCACGTGCATGCTGCCAACCAATGGTGCAATGCAGGCAATGGCCAGGGGCAGAAAGGGGCCATGGGGGTGCGGGGGGCTGTGCTAAGAGGCTGACAGGAGAGGGCCCAGAGAGGAAGGGTCTGGGGGGCAATGAGGGTTAACTGGGACAGTTAACCGGGTGGACAGTGGCAGAGACGCCATGCAGCCTGGTGGGAGGGGACAGTGTTATGGGTTCCAGAAACCAAAAGAGCAAGCCTGGGAGACCTGGACATGTGACTTGGCGTGGATGTGTGAGTCTGCTGGTGCTTGCACAGCCAGGCTCTGCGCTCCTGCTGCGGTGAGATGCGGCACCTGGGGGCCAGGAGGCAGCCCTGCCATCTTGGGAGGTGCCCCCATCCAGTGCAGTCTGCTGGCTGCCTGGCCCAACCCGGCCAACCTCTCCTACCCAGCTGCCACACAAGCTTGGATGGGATGGCAGGGTCCCCAGTCCTCCTGCTCCTCACACCACCTTGCCTGTGGGGTCCTTCCGTTCCTCATCTCGCTTCTTCAGGACAGCCACCATCTCCAGCAAAACTGCCATTGCTCACTGTAGAGTCCAGTGCCCTGTCATCAGCCCTCTCCACTCCTGAAGGTGCTGCCACTTTTGGCAGGAGAGATGAGTGGCATAATCCTGGCCACCTCCTCATCCTTGCGTGCCAGGGGAGCGGAGGCCCTGGTGGTGGTGCTTTTCTGGTGAGCATGTCGAATGCCCACTGAGCACCACACCGTGCAAGGCTCTCTCCCTCAGTCCTCGCCACCACCCCTTGGGGTTGTGAGAGTTAAGTGGGGCACCTGTTGAGTACCAATGGCGTCCCCATGGAAGATGAGAGCCGAAGCGGGAGAGGTTAGGTGACCTGCCTGAGATGGCACCT
Organism: Papio anubis; assembly: GCF_008728515.1. NCBI lineage: Eukaryota > Metazoa > Chordata > Mammalia > Primates > Cercopithecidae > Papio > Papio anubis. The sequence continues at coordinate 47,105,194 of NC_044977.1, forward strand.
CTGGTAAGCAGTAGAGCCAGGCTTTGCAGGAAGCCTGATTCCGGAGCCTGGGCCTTTCACCACACTGCTCTACTGCCTGGAGGGCCACTGAGGCCCTTCCCAGTTCTGGAATCGTGGGTCCATGAACACTGGGGCTGCTGGTGGAAGTGTGAGCTAACCTTGACCTTTTATACAGTCCTCACCCTGCTTTTCACTGCCCCTGAGTATTCTGGCCTTACTGGTCACTTAATTCAGACTGACTTAGCCAAAAGTCATGCTGGGTCTTTGGAAATATACTCAGGTGAATCTAGCAAGAAAAACTGACCCTTGATAACAAAAAATTGAGAAAAGTACTGGAGATACAGATGGTTCACAGAAACTAGGGAAGAGCTGCAACGTGGCCTCAGAAAGCGGGGCCTGGTGCAATCTAGGCCTCAGCACTGGGAAATGCCCTGACCCCTCACCTGAGGAGTCCCTGGTGGTACTCGCCTTCCTGCTTCTCTCTGCTGAGATGCTGATCTGTGGAGACAGCACCTGCCTGGCCCCTGGCACCGATCTCCTTGGCCAGAGAAGGCAGGACTGACCATGACAACCTGCAGTGTGGAGGGGTGCAGGCAGCTACATGCCAGCAGTGAACACGCCGTGGGAAGGGAGGAAGCTGGGTAGCCAGGGTGGCCACGCATGTGGCCTGCATGCCCTCGGTATCCCTCCCTGCACTGGCCCTGGCATCGGGAAGGTGACTATCCCACCCCTCCCCACCGAGGTGGAAGCGGTTGTATGGTGGAAGATGTGTGGGGGGCTCTCATCTTCTTGTCTCTCTAACTGGTTAGGGATAGGTGTGGGGGATCTCTCTAGTTGGATGGTGTCCAGCAGCATGGGTCCACTCTCACTGGGGGGCTACGGCCACAGTGAGGTCACACTCAGCGGTTGGGGCAGAAGCTGTGGTGGGATGTGAAGGAGGCTGGGAACATGGGCATGGGGTGGAGAGGCCTATAGCTGTGCTGAGACGAACAGGATGAGCATGGGGTAAAAGCAAGCCCAGGCCCCAGGGAACTTCAGGAATTGGGAGTGCCAGCACCTTCTAAGCCTGCTCCCCCATCCCCACCCCTGAGCCCAATGCAACCACCCCAGAGAAGCCATGGCACCCCAGGACCTCAGCTGAAGAACCTGGCCCCTCCTACCCCCAGATTGGCATCCAGAACTATTCCACAACCAGCAGCTGCCAGGCGCGGGCCAGCCAAGTGCGCAGCGACTACGGCACGCTCTTCGTGGTGCTGGTGGTCATTGGGGCCATCTGCATCATCATCATTGCGCTTGGCCTGCTCTACAACTGCTGGCAGCGCCGGCTGCCCAAGCTCAAGCACGTGGTGAGTGTGGGGACAGGTGGGGCTGGGGGCCAGTGGAGAGGAGAGTGCCCATCGATAGGTGTCCTCATCTGCAAGGGGAGGCAGTGACTCTCCTGGGAGCACAGGGTCCCTTGGGTGAAGCAGCTGGTCAGCCTAGCACTGCTGCCTGCTCTGCAGGCCACGAGCCCCAGGACAGGTGCTGGAGGTGCAGGGAGTCAGGGGGCTGCTAGCCCCACCAGGGGGCCCCTCCCTGGCACCACCAGCCCCTTTCCAGGGCAGGCACTGCAGGGCCTGAGCACCTGGATACCTCACCAGAGACAGGCTCTGCATTGGTGATGCCCAGGGGTCAAGGAGAGGCTCCAGCAGCCTGGAGGCCTCCCCAGGAGGAAGAGAGCAGTGCCCTAGTGATGCCCCCTGCCCACCTCGCAAGTAGAGTCTTCTTAGGGGGCTGTTGGGGTATCGATGACGTCAGGGAGACCACGGGGCTCTGTAGTGCCAACGATTAGTAGATTTATTTTGAGAAAGGAGTTCAGCTGCAGCAACAGAAAAGAAGGATGTGGCACCTGTGAAGGCTGCCGCGGGGACCCTCTGGGTGGGGTTGCACAGACGGCCGCAGGCCTGGAGCCGTCTGGGGGCCGGCTCGCTCGCCCACGGCCTCTCCCCACCCCGCCGCAGTCGCACGGCGAGGAGCTGCGCTTCGTGGAGAACGGCTGCCACGACAACCCCACGCTGGACGTGGCCAGCGACAGCCAGTCGGAGATGCAGGAGAAGCACCCCAGCCTGAACGGCGGCGGGGCCCTCAACGGCCCGGGAAGCTGGGGGGCGCTCATGGGGGGCAAGCGGGACCCGGAGGACTCGGACGTGTTCGAGGAGGACACGCACCTGTGAGCGCAGCCGAGGCGCAGGCCGAGTGGGCCGCCAGGACGAAGCGAGGTGGACCCCGAAACGGACGGCCCGGAGCCCGCACCAGCCCCGCGCCTACCCGGGCCGCTCCCGCAGCCTGGCCCTCGGCGCGGGCTCCTCCTCCCCGCTTCCCCCGACTTCACACGGTGGCCTCGGACCAACTCCCTCACTCCTGCCCGAAGGGCCGGCCTCAGAGCCCGCCTTGGCCCCGCTTTCCTGCCCCTGAACCCCGGCCCCGCGGGCGACGGGCGACGGGCGGCGCTCCCTGCGCCCCAGGACTCCATTAAACCTGCCCGGAGACCACGCCGGGCCCAGCACGTCTGCCTGCCCGACTCTTTCTTATTTCCGGGGTTGGGGCGGGGCGGGCGGGGGACCCCGGGGCAGGGGCGGGGCCGCGGGGCGGGGCTGGGAGGCCCGGGCGGGCGGGTCCTCCGGACGCCGCTGCGGAGCGGGGCGGGGCTGAGCTGAGCGTGTTTACATCCGCCGGGTGCGCAGCGTCGCCGCCCGAGGTCGTTCGGCTTGGGTACGAGCCTCAGCGCCATGGACACCAGCGACCTGTTCGCCAGCTGCAGGAAGGGGGATGTGGGCCGAGTGCGGTGAGGACCCCGCAGTCCCGGGGAGGGTGCGGGAGGTGAGGCGCCCTCGGAACGCCTCGGGACCTGGGACGTGCGGCTGGACGGCCGCGGAGAGAGGCGGGCGCCTCGGTCGGGTCACAAGCCTTCGGAGCGCCCCCGCGAGGCTGACCGCCTAGACCCCGCCGCAGCCCCCCAGCGGAAGCGCGCTGGGGCAGGGACAGTGATGGCCATTGACCCCCGGAGGGCTTCCTGGAAGAAGGGACTGCTCCACGGAGGCCCGAAGGCGCAGAAGTGGGCGGAGAGAAAGGCGGGCCACTGTTAGCCCTGGTAGGGTCCGGACGTCAGACCCCCGGGCGCGGGCCGCGGGTATAGGTCTGGGACTCCAGACGCGGCCCCTTACTCTCATGCTCTCTGGACCGGCGCGGGGAACACCTAGAGCCCATAATCGGCCTCCGGTCCTTGATGATTCGGAAACTCCTGACGCAGCTAAAGTGAATCTGGCGCTGAGATGGCACCTCCAGGGGCTGGACGCGGAGGGAAGGGGTGCCCAGTTGGGTTCTGGGGCCCTTCCCCTCCTTGGCCTTCCACTATTCCGTTTGACCTCCTTTTCCCTTGGCCCCTCCTCCCCCTTGACCTGGTGCTAATTGACTACTTCCACCTCCCCTGGGCTGGCCCCAGGCTGCTGTACTCCCGTAGCATCCCTGGGCCCCTCCCCAACATCCCGTGCCACTCGAGAGTTAGTGCATAGTGTCAACGGTGCTTCCACGTGCAGCCTGGAGGCCTCCCTCGGGCTGCCCCCACCTTGGTGGGGCTACACTAGCGTTGGCGACTCCCCTTGCTCACCTTCCGCATCCCATCAGTTGCTGTATCCCGCTACTCCTGCCTTCTAGAATTATGTGCCCTCCACACCACCAGGAGGCCTGCAGCAGCTTTTCCCCAGGCTCCCTGCTTCTAGCAGGGCCAGTTTCTTCCTGCAGTAGAGAGCTCTGGTGGGAGCGAAGGCTCCATCACCTCCTCTCTCTCCCAAACGCTGAAAGGTCAAAGGTCCAGCCCCAGCACTGGCGCTGGCCTCTGCCCCTGTAGCCCATCGTCCCCCAGCACTGATGGCACACACTGTTTGCCTGTCCGACCCCACCTCCACACCCTTGCCTGCACTTTGCCTCGAGTGCCTCTCCTGCTGTGATCTGCCTGTCACCTGCCCTTACCTGGGGGTGGCTTCCCCAGACCAAAAGGGATGTTTTCCCTCGGCTCCCTTCCACGGGCCTTCTTTCTCAGACCATGAACCCGTCCTGACCCAGGCTCTGACCTCCTTCCTGCCCAGGTACCTGCTGGAGCAGCGAGACGTGGAGGTGAATGTGCGGGACAAGTGGGACAGCACCCCCTTGTGAGTGCTGGGGAGAGGGGTGCAGAGGGTGGGGGTTGGTGTACCCCTTCAGCGCTGAGGACTTGCTCCCTCCCTTCAGGTACTATGCCTGCTTGTGTGGGCACGAGGAGCTGGTACTCTACCTTCTGGCCAATGGTGAGAGCAGGGAGCCGGGCTCAGGGGTGTGCGTGGGTGCATGCATGCATGTGTGCAGCGTTTCCCCCAGCTCCCTGCTTCTAGCAGGGCCAGCTTCTTCCTGCAGTAGAGAGCTCTGGTGGGAGTGAAGGCTCCATCACCTCCTCTCCCAAACGCTGAAAGGCCAAAGGTCCAGCCCCAGCACTGGGCCTTCATACACATTTGCAAAGCACCACGATTCCTCTCTTACCACTCAGTAGAATCAGCAAGTACTGTTAGCGCTACTTTAAAACCTTTTCTCTGTCCACCCTCCCCATCTCTACTTCTATGACCTGGGCCCAATCCTCAGCATTTCTCCCCGGGCACAGTGCCTGTCTCCTCTCTTGCCATTGCAGCCAAGTTCTAATTCTAATCTCCCTCTTTTCACAATGAATCTGAGTGGCTAAAAATCCTCTAGCGAGTTCCCACTGCCTCTAGGACACAGTGAGCCTGCCTGGCCATGCCCAAGGCTCCACAGGGTCTGCCCTCCTGCTGGCCTCACTCCCTCGGCTCTCTCTGCTTGCTTGCTGCTATACTGGCCTCACTGGGGCTTCACTGCTACGCATGTGCCTGTCCCTGCCCCGGGGCCTTTGCACCTGCGGTTCCTCCTGCATGGACTGCCCTTCTGCAGACATTCACATGGCCCACTCCCCCACTTCATTCAGGTCTCTGCATGCTGCCACCATCACAATGTGACCTTTCATGACTTTCCTTCATCCAGTGCCATTCTTCATCCTATTTTGGTTTTCTTTTTCTTTTTTTTTTTTTGGAGACAGACTTGCTCTGTCACCCAGGCTGGAATGTAGTGGTGTGATCTCGGCTCACTGCAGCCTTAACCTCCCAGGCTCAAGTGATCCTCCTGCCGCAGCCCCTTCAAATCTTCCAATAGCTGGTACTACAGGCGTGTGCCACCGCGCCTGGCAAGTTTTTGTTTTTTTTTTTTTTTTTTGCAGAGACGGAGTCTCACTATGTTGCTCAGGTTGGTCTCAAACTCCTGAGCTCAAGCGATCCACCTACCTTGGCCTCGAAAAGTGCCTGGATTATAGGTGTGAGTCGCCATGCCCAGCCTTGTTTTTCTTAATTAGTCCCTGCCATCGTTAGGTAGTGCGGTCATTGTCCTGCCTCACTAGAGTATAAGTTCAGCAGGACAGGGACCTGTGTCTCGTTCACTGCTGTGCTCCAGTGTGTGGGACAAGCCCAGCCACCGAGTCTGCTCTCTGTTCTGTGTAGTCTTGTCTTCCGTGTGAGCGAGTATGTGCCTGTGTGAGTGCGCACAGACATGCCCATTCGTCTAGCCCTTGACTGGGAGGATGTTGGGTCAGAGTGGGCCCAGGGTAATTTGGGAAGGCATTGCCAGAGATTCGGAGCACCATGTGTGGGAAGGTAGGGAGGAGGGAGAGGGAGATTAGAATTTCCCCAGGCCCCTTCCCTGCTAACTGGTGAGCGCTGCATCCCCCAGGAGCCCGCTGTGAGGCCAACACCTTCGATGGTGAGCGCTGCCTCTATGGGGCACTGAGTGACCCCATCCGCCGAGCTCTACGCGATTACAAGCAGGTCACAGCTTCCTGCAGGAGGCGGGATTACTACGATGACTTCTTGCAGCGGTGAGTCAGGGCACACGAGGGGTGCAGCATGGGGTGCGGTGGCCGTGGTGAGTGTGGAGGGGTCTGCTCTGTGGCCTGCCCTGGGCTCTGGGTGCTTCAAGGAATGGGGTGGGGGCTGTGCCAAGCATCCTCCCTCCCGGCTTGTCCCTCCCCAGGCTTCTAGAGCAGGGCATCCACAGTGATGTGGTCTTTGTAGTACACGGAAAGCCATTCCGGGTGCATCGCTGCGTCCTGGGTGCACGCAGTGCCTACTTTGCTAACATGCTGGACACCAAATGGAAGGGCAAGAGTGTCGTGGTTCTCAGGCACCCACTGGTATGTCCCTTCAGGGTGGCAGAGGGGCATGGACTGCCCAGGAACAGCAGGGGGTTGTGCTGGGTGGCTGCCTCTGACATTCCTTTCTGGCTTTCTGCCCACAGATCAACCCTGTGGCCTTTGGGGCCCTGCTGCAGTACCTGTACACAGGTGACCCCCTGGGTCCAGGGTAGGAGGAGAGGGAGTGGGCTGTCCTTCTGGACAGCAGTACACCTAGGTGTCGCTGGGCTGACCTTTAACCTCTAGACACTTCATGGTCCCCCAGGGTGGTTCCAGCTGCCCCTCGCGTTGGGTTGCAAGAGAGGACTAGTGTGTCTGTTCAGGAAGAGCTTGTCCCACCCATATGCTGAGCCTTTCCCGTCTGTTCCCTGGGGCCTGTAGAACTCAGGCAGCAGCTCTTGATGGGGAAACCAAGGTGGCAAGTGGGTCCAGGAGTCCTAGCCCTGCGGCCAGGTGGCCAGGTGGGAGGGGATCACTGTTTTTCTGTGGGCCTGATGACAGCTCAGGTCCCGCAGGCCCTCATCCTCCCCACTGCCCCCAGGCCGCCTGGACATTGGTGTAGAGCATGTGAGTGACTGTGAACGCCTGGCCAAGCAGTGCCAGCTGTGGGACCTGCTCAGCGACCTGGAGGCCAAGTGCGAGAAGGTGTCTGAGTTTGGTGCGAGCAGGTTTTGGGGCCCGGGGCCATGGGTGCCGCCTGGTAGGGCTGGCCTGGCTCCCTGAAGTTGTTCTTCCCCTGTAGTGGTGTCTAAGCCAGGCACGTGTGTGAAGGTGCTGACCATCGAGCCCCCGCCTGCAGACCCCCGCCTCCGGGAGGACATGGCGCTGCTGGCTGACTGTGCTCTGCCCCCTGAGCTCCGAGTAGGTGCGGGGCTGGTGGGCAGGAGGGGCATTTTGGGATGGCAGGCTGTGACAGGCAGCCCAGATACTTGGGCTCAATTTCTTGTGTGGCCTTGGACCAGTTACTTCCCTTTTCTGAACCTAGTCATTCACTTCTGTGAACAACTGCTCTGATGGGGTCACACTCTTCTGTACCCCAGGGTGATCTTTGGGAGCTGCCCTTCCCTTGTCCTGATGGCTTCAACAGCTGCCCTGACGTCTGCTTCCGAGTGGCCGGCTGCAGCTTCCTCTGCCACAAGGTGCCTGCGCCCTCCTGTTGCCCCTGGCTCCAACCCGTTGCCCTGAGCCCCGGTCTAGCTCCTCAGGAGACAGACCCTGGCCCTCACACTTCCTGAGCCCGGCCTTCCCCAGGCCTTCTTCTGTGGCCGCAGTGACTACTTCCGGGCCCTGCTGGATGACCACTTCCGAGAGAGCGAGGAGCCGGAGACCTCAGGGGGCCCCCCAGCCGTCACCCTGCACGGCATCTCACCCGACATCTTCACCCACGTGCTCTACTACGTGTACAGCGACCACACTGAGGTGGGGGCTCAGGCAGAGCTGGGGACGGCACACAGCCTGTGCTGCCATGGGCTGAGAGGGAGCGCCAGGGCCTTGGGGGTCTTTGGGAGGGCCCAGTTGGCCCCATGATTGACATTTTGAGAAGGCTGGAGGGGAAGGATGTGGGACTTTGGATTTTTCTTTCAGGCAGAGGGAAGCCTTGTTAGGCTCCAGAGAGAGGGTAAGTGACAAGGCCTATGTCACAGGCACTCCACACTTGTCAGCCACTTGGGGTCCTCAGCTTCTCCAGCAGGAGGGTGGAGGCTGGGTGGGGACAGCTTCCTCCCTCTGCGATGCTGCAGATCCCTGGGGTTCTGGGTTCCTAGTCTCCTCTTCCCTTGCTGCCTCCCTCTGTCTCCAGCTGCCCCAGGGTCTCCGTAAGCCAAAGCTACAGGGCAGCAGCAGGGTGCTGAAGGTTTGATCTGCCAGGGTGTGTGTGTGTGTGCGCGCGCGTGCATGCACGCTATAGAGACCCCCATATCTGGTGGCTTGAAGAGGGGAGTTTGTTTCTCCTTCACATCTGACTGAGGTGGCTGCCCCAGGGCAGGTGACTTGCTGAAGACCAGGTCATCCCTCCATCTTGCCCCTGTATGCCTAAGGGTGAAGGTCAAAAACCCTTGTCTCTAAAGGTGAATGGTTCAGGTTCTGTGGGCCATATGGCCCTGTTGTAGCTAGTCAACTCTGTAGTGCAAAGGCAGCCAGAGACAGTACAGAGATGAGTGGGTGAGGCTGCATTCCAATAAAACTTTATTTGCACAAACAGGCTGGATTTGGTCCGCAGGCTGTAGCTTACCCACCCTGCCCTGGGGCATTGCCTTTGGCCATGGAGATTGGGTCCTAGGTAAACTCATGCTCTAGGAGGAAGAGGAACACAGGGCAAACAATGTTGTTTTTGTAGAAGCTACAGGAAATTGCACACACCACTTCTTATGTTCCCCTGGAGAGAACTTCGTGCCTACCTGCCAACAAGGGAGGGTTGGAAAGTCATTCTGTGGCCAGGGCCCTGTTTTGTGGGGGAAGGGTTTGAGGAAGCATGCTGGGGGACAGAAGGCAGTCCCTACTGCTGCTCTACCTCCAGTGGCAGCTCCCTTGTCCATCCCTCCCTGCGACCTAACAGCCCCTCAGCCTCCGTCCTTCCCACCTCCTCTACTGGGCAACTCCTGCAGCTCAGCCCAGCTCTCTGGCCCCTTACCAGGGGTTACCTTTGCCCACCCTGGAGAAGCTCCCTCCTCAAGGAGCCTCGCCACCCCAAGGGCACCTTGTCTCAGAGTGTGGCTTGGGCTCCTAACCTGGGTTGACACTGGTTGAGCTGTGTGACACTGGGTGAGCTTTGTGATCTTGGGCAAGTTACTTAACTGCTCTGTGCCTCTAGAACATGGGGATAGCACTCATTGTCACTTCCTAAGGCCTTGTGCAGATGAATGGGTTACCCAGGTAGAGGAGGTGGCATGGCACATGGCACAAGGCCTGTAATGTGGTCGCAGAGCTTCCCTCGTCTCTGTCTGCAGCTTGTTCCCTGTGCCACCCAGGCTCTGGCCCGAATATGAAGGCTTCAGTCTTGCTCAGCACAGGATGTACCTGTAGGTGGGCTCTGTGTCCCCACAGCCTCTTGAGAGGGAGGGAGCGGGTAGACAGTCTCCCACCCCAGCAGGGTCCCTGCATGGGTCTTGACTAGCTGCCTCTGCCCCACCATTCTGACAGCCCCCCAAGGTAGGCATGGTTATCTGTACCTCATGAACGGGAACTAGAGGCACAGGAGGTGCAGTGACTTGCCCAGGGCCCCACAGCTAGAAGCGACAGACCCAGGTCTATGTAACTTGGAGCTCAGACCCTGGCTCCGGCGAGGGCCCTGCCTCCCACCCAGCCTGCCAGCCTGCTCAAGGCTTGAGAGCACACCCACCCCACAGTCTTCTGCCCCCTGTGCGGTCCTGCAGTTCCCCTTACCCCCTGCCCACACATGCTCAGGGAACTCGTACTCCCACTGGAAGCCTTCCCACCACTGCCCCACAACCCCCACAGGCCCTGTCCTTGGCCATTGGGCCCTGGGAGCCCTTGGTGACCTCGGGGGGCACCTTCATCCCTGTCTCCACTGCAGCTGTCCCCTGAGGCGGCCTACGACGTGCTGAGCATCGCCGACATGTACCTACTGCCAGGCCTGAAGAGGCTGTGTGGTCGCAGCCTGGCCCAGGTGCTAGACGAGGACAGTGTGGTGGGTGTGTGGCGCGTGGCCAAGCTCTTCCGCCTGGCGCGGCTTGAGGACCAGTGCACTGAGTACATGGCCAAGGTCATTGAAAAGGTGGGCCAGTGGGCTGCAGCTGGCGGGAGGGAGTGGTGAGAGGGCGGGCACCCCTGCACTGAGCTGGCCCTTCCCGCTCATAGCTGGTGGAGCGGGAAGACTTCGTGGAGGCGGTGAAAGAGGAGGCAGCGGCTGTGGCGGCCCGGCAGGAGACGGACTCCATCCCGCTGGTAGACGACATCCGCTTCCACGTGGCCAGCACGGTGCAGACCTACAGCGCCATAGAGGAGGCGCAGCAGCGGCTGCGGGCGCTCGAGGACCTGCTCGTGTCCATTGGCCTGGACTGTTGAGCCCCTGGCTGGGCAGCCCCAGGGGCCAGGAGCTCCCTTGGAGACAAGCATGTGTATGTGTTTGTGTGCAGCTCATTTTCCTGCTCCCTACACATTGAGGGCTTCATGGTGGGTGCAGGGGGCTCAGTGGGGCTTCTCTTCCCTCCATGAGCCTGGAGACCCCAGGGGAAGATGCATTTGGGATGAGCCCCCTCCCCCCAATGCACAAGCCAGCCCCCAAGATCCTGGGGGTGGGCACCACTCAGGGAAACCTGGGGTGGGGGTGGGCTTTCGTCTTAGCACTTTCCTTCCCCAGATCCCCCTCCCCACACCACCCCAGTCCCAAATCCAGTCTTGTAGCCCTCACCCAGCCCTGGATTGCTTCTCTAAGCCGGTGTTCCCATGCACAGGGCCATTCAGGAAGGGCTGGGGGAGTGTGTGTGGCAATAAAGCTTGAAGGCATTGTGGGAGCATGAGCCTGTGTCCTGGGGTACAGCTTGGGAAGACTGGGGACTTCTGGAACCAAAGGAGCTAGTGGGACCAAGGAAAGAAGCTCCAGAGTTGGGGGCTCCCAGCAGAGGCTGGCCCAGAGCCCAAGGGCCAGAATACCTGGCTGAGCAGACTTAGAGATCTGCCACTGACCCCAGCGTGGCCTGGGCCCAGCCTGGCTCCCTCCCTCCCTGTGTCCATGGAGGCTGGTTGTGGTGGGCCTCATTCCAGGAAAGGGCCAGGACCAAAATGACCATTTTCTCTCAGCCCAGTGCCAGTCTTTTCCCCAGGGAGGCCCTTGTGGCCCTTCCTGCAGGGGCTGCCACCTTATTACGGGAAGGTGAGCTGCAGGGGCCAAGGGAGACCTTTCTTCTTGGCCCTCTGAAGGTTCACTGAAAACTTGAGTAAGAGGAGAAAAGACATGCAAATTTATTTAGCATGTAGACATGGGCATCTTCAGAATGAAGACCCAAAGACGGGAAGCTGTCATTGTTAAGCTTAGGCTCAGCAAACTGTGGCCAGCTGAGTAGAAATGGGATTGGCAAAAAGTGCAGGATCCAATGCTGACAACAGGGAAACGCAGTCAGGCCTGTCTGGATTCTTCTTGGTCTCTCTGAGCAGCCTGCCTGCCTGTCTTCTGGGTGTGGGGCAGGACCCCCTGGAATGGGGGGGGGTCTTACGACCTATAGTCAAACAAGGTGGGTCAGACGCTTATGGCTACTTTTTACACAGATAAGGCAGAGGGAAAGTGAGAGTCCTGTTTTTAGGTTTTGTGGCTGGCTCTGGGGAACAGGGGCTCTGGTTTCTAGGGCCCGCCCTAGGGGAGGAGGGATTCTAGTTTCTGTGGCTAGCCTCGGGATGATGAGACTGAGAGACAGGGGCAAAAGGTCAGAGAGAAGCTCCTGCTTCTGAGGTTGCTGCTTGGGCCTTCATTTTGGGGTATTTGAGCCCCAAGGGGGTTTCTCACGATGCGCTGCGCTGCAGGCCTGTGGACCCCCCAGGCCTCTCTACCTTCTAACCTGGTTAAACTCAGTCACGTCACGGCCCTGGGGGAGGAAAGGAAGGCTGGTTCTTTCACAGGGCTTCTAATATCGGGGGGTCTCCACCCTTCCTGCAGTTATTTCACAGCTCTTCATGCCTTTTTTTCTTTTTTCTTGAGACGGATTCTCGCTCTATCACCCAGGCTGGAGTGCAGTGATGCAATCTTGCTTGGCTCACTGCAACCTCCACCTCCCGAGTTCAAGCAGTTCTTCTGCTCAGCCTACCAAGTAGCTAGGATTATAGGTGCACACCACCATGCCCGGCTAATTTTTGTATTTTTAGTGGACACAGTTTCACCATGTTGGCCAGGCTGAGCTTGAACTCCTAACCTCGGGTGATCCGCCCCACGAAATGCTGGGGTTACAGGTGTGAGTCACCGCGCCCGGCCTCTTCATGCCTTTTTACTATGTTATTTTTAGATTTTTTCCTTTTTCCTCTCCAGTGCATTTTCAGCCGTGTTGCACTGGCATGTTGATCATCGCATGGGGGAGATTGTAGGTCTGAAGTGACCACTAGTGAAGGATGAGCTGGGACAAGTCATGGTGCAGCCTGCAGGAGGTGATGAGTGTGTTAGGGAGGTGAGGAGGGAAGGAGTCCCCGGGAGGGCCTGTGGGTGGAGGTTGTAGCTTGTGCAAGGGCCTAGGAGCCTGAAAACAGCCTGAGATGGGATGGGCTGGGCGGGGTCTGCGCATTGCCAGAGCTGAGCTGCAGCCAGAGGCCCAATCCCCGCTGCTGCTCTGCCTTTCACTGCTGGCCACAAATTGGGGGTGATTATGGCAACTCCCTCTTAACTAGTGTTTGACCTATCCTAAGCCTGGTGTGTTTGTTAAACAAAAGCTGAGTCCACCTGGTGGGTGGGAGGTGGGAGCAGGGGAGTGACAGGGGCTCACTCTGGTTGCCCTGGGGCATACAAGAAGGGAAGGGTGAGGCCAGGCTAGTGGCCTAACACCAGCGGGTCTCACCTCAGAGCACACACAAATCCTGGTGTGCCAAGAGATATTTAAATATTTAAAGAAAAAGTTTTATTTCCTATGCATTTCTTTTCATATGCGTTAGGGGAGAAAATGAGCTACTACATGAAACCTTTTTTTTACAGATGTTATTATTTGAAATCATGAAAGTTTCCAATCTTGAACAAATTTTAAATAAAATCCCTAGTGAGAGGGCAGTTTAAGGAAAAATTATCTGGAGTTGGGGTATTTTAGTGGTTCACTGATACAGCGGATACAGCCAGGTGTACCAGCTATGGCATCTGTTCGGAGAGAGCTGTAATCTGAGAACTACCACCCCTCAGGAGCTAGGCTGTGTGGTTGTGGGGGCAGCATTCCCCAGCCACACCACACCGTTCCTCACTTTATTTTATTTATTTTTTTGAAATGGAGTCTAGGTCTGTCACCCAGGCTGGAGTATAGTGGTACGATCTCGGCTCACTGCAACCTTCACCTCCTGGGTTCAAATGATTCTCGTGCCTCAGCCTCCAGGGTAGCTGGGACAACAGGTGCCTGCCACCATGCCCAGCTGATTTTCATATTTTTAGTAGAGACATTGTTTCACCATGCTGGCCAGGGTGGTCTGGAACTCCTGACCTCGAGTGATCCGTGCACCTCAGCCTCCCAAAATGCTGATATTATAGGCGTGAGCCACGGCGTCCCCATTCCTCACTTTAGTCTCAGTCAGAGAAGCCAGCGCGATGGGGAAACACTTGTGTAGGAAGGTGTCCAATGCGGTATTGCAAATCAACAGGAAACATTGCCAGCAGCCGCATCGAGCAGCAAGTGGGGAAGGAAGTGAGAGAGCATGGACGCGCAGAGCTTCCTGTAGCCATGAGAGTGGTCAGTGCAGCCTCCGCATCCACAAGGAAAAGGTGGAGGACATTCAGGCACTAAGGGGTGCTCCCCAGGCTTATATGAGAAACCTGTGGCACAGACAGCCACACAGGAGTAGTGAACTACAACCATGGAATTTGAAATTTAGTGTCTAATACTTGGTTCTAAAATTGGGTTGATTTAAATTCAGAAGTGTGCCCTACTCTGACAAATGTTAAAATAGACTAACAGAAGACACATTTTGACACAGAGACCCTGGGTTTGAGACTCCTCCATTATCCCTAAACCAGAGGAAGAGTTACTGTGTGAGAGCTGGGGATATTTGATCTGATTTCTGTTTAGTTTCTGTAATGTAGCTTGGCTACCTTTAAAATTAAAAAAATAAAAATAAAAACCATGTTTATCTCTTACTTTAATTCATTCCTACTCCCAGGTGAAAAAAAATTATTGTTGAATGAAAAATATTTCCATCATGTGTTATTGGAAAAATTATATGTGTGCTCTCTCAACTCAAGATACCCCCAAATTTTTAACAGATAGAAAAATAGACTCGGTGTGGGGGTTCACGCCTGTAATCCCAGCACTTTGGGAGGCTGAGGCAGGAGGATGGTCTGAGCCCAGGAGTTTGAGACCAGCCTGGGCAGCACAGTGAGACTCTGTCTTTCCAAAAAATAAAAAATTAGCTGGGCATGGTGGCACGAGCCTGTAGTCCCAGCTACTCTAGAGGCTCGAGCCCAGGAGGTTGGGGCTGCGGTGAACTGTGATTGCACCACTGCACTCCAGCCTGGGCAACAGAGTGAGATGCTGTCTTAAAAAAAATAAAAAGAAAAAGAAAAATCAATTGAACAATGACAAAATGAGCAATGATGGAAAGGAAATAAACTCCATTTTGCACAGGAAAGGTAGTGTAGGGATGGCTTATTGACCCACCAGAAGAGGAAGAGGAGTGAAGGTGGAGCTGGGCAGCCCTCTACCTAAAGCCCCAACCCTGACAGACTGCCCTCTCCCACAGCAACTGCTGCTCTGGGGTTCCACTCCCTGCTGTGGCTGTTCGTGGACGCTGTGTCATCCCCTGCTGACCCCTTTAGTGACACCATCCTCGGTTAGGTGCAACCGTTTCCTGCAGGGCCCCGAATGAACATGCCCTTCACCCCTGTGTTCCAGCCATCCTGAGAGTCTCTCAGTTTCGGGGCCACCCTGAGCTCTCTGCACCTCGAAAACTCCCCCCCCAAGACCCCTCTGCTGTGCCCCCAACCCTGGCCCGCTCCTGCTCACCTTTAGCTTCTGGAGGGCTGTGCTGGCAGCCACTGGGTGCCCATCACTGTTAGGCTCTGGGGTGAGAGTCTGTGTTGCCCGGGTCCTCGTTCTGTGAGGGCGGCCCACCTTGTTCTGCCCTGGTCACTGTTCCTCCCAGCACTGGACACCGTGCCTGGCGCATCACAGACGCCCAGTAAGGAGCTTGTGATGAGCCTGAGTGTTCATGGAGGAGGCTGGAAAAGCCAACAAATGCAAACATTGTTGACTCTAGGTTTGATACAGTGAAGTTCCGGGCAGAATTTGGTTGGCCGTAAATAGAGCATGAGGGCCTGGAGAAAAGGGGCTGTCCTTCAGGTCTGTGCATCTTTGGGGGACCTTCTGCACAGAGGCCAGGTGCCACCCACCCAGGGCCTAAGTGGTTTGCAGGGCCCACTGCAAAACAGCACGTAGGGCCCTTGCTCAAAAAGCATTAAGAATTTCCAGAGAGCAACAGTAGAGCATTCACCCAAACGCACGGACCTTCTAGCGTGGGGCCTGGGTCACTGCATGGGTGGCCAGGCTGCAAGGCCAACTTGCATCCACACCCAGTTTCCAGCTCAGTGCCTGGCCCAGATAAAGCCTTCCTGCCTCCTTCCTCCCTCCTTCCATCCCTCTCTCCCTCCCTCGGCCACTCATTCATTCCTTCATCACTCCATCACTCATCCATTCTCTCACTCACTCATTTCCTCGTTTATTCATCCCCCTCACTCATGGACTCATCCATTCTCTCATTCATTCAACCCCTCACTCATTCCATCATTCATTCTCTCTCACTCATTCTTTATCATTCTCTTACTCACTTCCTGTCATTCATTCCCTCATTACACATTCCCACGCTCACTCATTCCCTCATTCATTCATCCCCTCATTCCCTCATTCATTCATCTCCTCATTCCCTCATTCATCTCACTCATTCTTTCATTTATTCACCCCCTCACTCATTCACTCATTCATTATTCACTCACTCATTCATTCCCTCATTTATTCATCCCCTCACTCACTCACTCATTCTCTCATTTCCTCACTCATCCATTCTCTCACTCATTCACCCATTCATTCACTAACTCATTTCCTCACCCATCCATTCCCTCATCACACATTCCCTCACTCACTCATTCCCTCATTTATTCATCCCTCACTCATTCACCCATTTATTCTCTCATTTCTTCACTTGCTTATTCATTCCCTCACTCATCCATTCTCTCATTCATCACTCATTTCCTCACTCATTCATTCCTCAATTCATCCCCCTCATTCACTTTCATTCACTCATTTCCTCACTCACTCATCACTCATTCAATTTCTCACTCACTCATTCCCTCACTCTTGTTCCTTCATTCATTCATCCTGTTCACTCATGCTCTCACTCACTCATTCATTCCCTCACTCATCCGTTCGCATTCCCTCACCACTCATTCCTTCATTCATTCATCCCCTCACTCATTCACTTACTCATTCTTCTCTCACTCGCTCATTTCTTCAATCACTCATTCAATCCCTCATTCATTCACTCACTTCCTCATTCATTCCCTTGCTAATTCACTCCTTCACTCATTCCCTCATTCGTTCACTTATCACTCACTCATTCCCTCATTCATTCATTCACTCATTCTGTCATTTCCTCATCCCCTCACTCATTCGCTCATCCATTCATTCACTCACTCATTCCTTTATTCATCCCCTCATTCATTCATTCATTATCTCATTTCCTCACTCATCCATTCTCACTCACTCATTCACTCATTCTTGCATTCTCTCACTCATTTCCTCACCCATCCATTTCCTCATCACACATTCCCTCGCTCACTCATTCCTTCATTTATTCATCCACTCACTCATTCACTCATTTATTCTCTCATTTCTTCACTTGGTCATTCATTCCCTCACTCATTCATTCTCTCACTCAGTCATCACTCATTTCCTCACCCACTCATTCCCTCAATTCATCCCCTCATTCGCTTTCATTCATTCACTCATTTCCTCACTCACTCATCCCTCATTCATTCACTCATTACTCATTCCCTTACTCATCCATTCTCATTCCCTCACTCACTTATTCATTTTCTCACTCACTCATTCCCTCACTCTTGTTCATTCATTCATCCCCTCATTCACTCATGCCCTCACTCACTCATTCATGCCCTCACTCATTCATTCTCACTCACTCCGTCATCACTCATTCCTTCATTCATCCCCACCCATTCACTCATTCTCACTCATTTTTTCATTAATTCCTTCCTTCATTCATTCATTTTCTCACTCACTCCTTTCCTCATTCATTCATTCCCTCAGTCATCCATTCTCTCATCCCCTCACCACTCATTCCTTCATTCATTCATCCCCTCATTCACTTACTCATTCTTCTCTCACTCACTCATTTCCTCATTCATTCCCTCATTTCCTCATTAATTCCCTTGCTCATTCATTCACTGTCTCACTCATTCACTCACTCATTCATTCCCTTGCTCATTCATTCACTCACTCATTTCCTCACTCATTCAATCCCTCATGCATTCATTTTCTCATTCATTCACTCACTTGCACAGTCCCTCACTCACTCATGTCAGTGCATTTTTTACATTTTTCTCCCTCAAAGAGGAACCAGAGAGATAATATGGGGCTATGGTAGGTGCTCTCTGTGGGAACCTAGGCTCAGTCAGCACCTGAGCCTTCACCTGCCCTGCATGGGATGGGGGCTTGGCTCCTCCTGAGGGAGAGGACAAAGAGAACACATCATTCTGTCACTCACTCATTTATTCACTTACTCACCCACTCCTTCCCTCCCTACCCTAT
The DNA here is from genome assembly GCF_008728515.1 of Papio anubis. Lineage (NCBI taxonomy): Eukaryota > Metazoa > Chordata > Mammalia > Primates > Cercopithecidae > Papio > Papio anubis. The sequence goes on from NC_044977.1 coordinate 47,122,900, forward strand.
CAGGCAGGTCTTTCCAGGGACCCTCTGGGAAGCAGGCAGAGGTGTAGTGCAGGGATATGCCCTTTTGCAGTTCACATGGGAGGGGACAGAGTGCTACCAAGCAGACAAGCAGAAGATCTGTCATGTCAGATGTCAACAAATGTGCTGGAGGAGGAGAAGGTAGGGCAGTGCCTGGGGGAGGGCCTCACTGAGAAGATGGCCTGCGAGGAGGCTGGCATGATGAGGACCGAGTGGACATGGAGGATTGGGAGAGGGGAGGCAAGGAGGCCAAAGGCCCAGCGCCCGTAGGCTTCAGCAAGAACCATGGCCTTTATTTAGGTGAGATGGTGGCCACCGGAGGATGTTGAGCAGAGAAGGGCCACAGTCTGACTCATACTTTAACAGCCCTCTCGCCTCCATGTGGAAACAGACTGGGTGCAGGCGAGAAAGCAGGGCCTGCCAATGAGGCCGCTGCTGCCGTCCCTCAGACGCTGGTGACAGCTGTGCAGCTGGAAGGAAGCTACAAGATCTTGGTCACACTTAGGGAGAGTGGCTGGGCCAGGTGTGGGTGTGGAACGGAGAGGGGCATGGAGGATGCCCAGCAGCAGGAGGCCGGGTTCCCTATGCTGAGGAGGGAGGGCTGAGTTCGGACAGAGCCCAGCTTGTGTGGGGATAGGTTTGGCATCTACATGGGGCCCTGGAGAAAGCACAATCCACCTGAAGCTGGCGCGGGGAGGGTGGCCTGGGCTCCGTCCGCCCCAGCGGTGGGGCAGGGTCTGCAAGTGGATGTGTGTGTTTAGAAACCTGCTTCAAGCGTGGATGGGAGAAGATAAATTCCACACGCGCTGACCCAGGCTGGGAAGCACTGCTGGAGTTGGTATCAGGTGACAGGAGTGGCTCGGGCAGGGATCAGCCTGTCTGAAAAAGGGCCTGCTGTGCTCTCGGCAAGGAAGATTGCCATCCAGGGTCAGAGGCTGCTGTGACGGACAGACAGACGCCATTCCGAAAACATCGGATTTATTAGGATTAGCTGTAGTGTACACTGATTCCTTTAGCTCTAAACGGATACGTATGTGCCCCGCAGACAGTATACACACAGGGATGTGACTGAGCCACAGTGACATAGCAAACCCAACAGCTGGCTGTGAAGCCGTCGTGATCCCAACAAGGTCTATGTTAGCAATTGGTGAGAGAAGAGAGTGAGATAGGACCCAGGTGGGCCTGGGGGTGGAGTCCGAGCAGAGCCTGTGGGTTTTCAGAGTACCCACCAGTGCTCCCTCGGTGAGCCCAGCACCACCTGGAAGCGGGGGAAGCTGGGTCGCTGCTGGAAGGGAGGGAGGCTGACTCTCTACTCCTCGCGGCTGTCACCGGCTACAGGCGGCATCTTTCTGTAAAATATTTTTCAGGCATGAAACCCATTTCTGTATGGACTGGGCCGTGTTGACGGTGGTGCTTGGGCCTTGTGTGCCAGACCTCTCTGGGTCCTCTCCCTGACCTTGGCCTTCCTCTCACCTTCTCGAGGCCAAGCTATGTGAGACCTGGCATCCCTTCCAAACCTCAGTTCCTCCACGGCCCTGCGCCAGTGCGACTCCAGAGCTCAGAATGTCAGCACAGAGCCGTCGATATCGAGAAGGAACTCAACGCAAGACTTCACAGCTTTCCAAGGACGGGGACCAGCTCTGGAGTGGCCACGCGTGAGATGTCAGGCTCGCTCACGCACAGGGTCCTGTGCTGGCTCCTGACCCAGCAGGGGGACACGGTGGGCAGATGTACCAGCCCTTCCGGATAACGTGAAACAGTCTCAATTTCAGGAAAGTTTTTCTTTTAAATATTGGTGATTCTTTAACCAGGAATGCAAATGCTACTAAAGTGCTGTGTGTGTCTCTGTGAGAGCCTTCATATAAATAAATTCATGCATCTAAAGAGTCCCTGGTCAGGCCGCATGCCGATACTTAATTTGGGGAATGGCGATGCCATCACATGCGTCTGGGGGAGGTGGCAGGGAGGCGTAGGGACTTTGTGTGACCTGCTTTGTCACAGCTCCTGGGAGAATTACAGATCTGAGCCCAGGGCATCTCTTGGCTTTTGGAAAGGGTTCCTGCTTTTCCCGAGCTCCCATGGCTGCCCTGCTGCCGGTGCTGACCGAGCAGGCGGGGCTGGCTTTCTCTCTCAGTGCATATTTTACATTTTTCTCCTTCAAAGAGAAGCCAGGGAGACAAGCTGGAGCTACAGAAGGCGCTCTGTGGGGACGTGGGCCGGGTCAGCACCAGAGCCCCCACCTGCCCCTTGTGGGGTGAGGGCTTGGCTCCTCCCCCAGGGCACAGAGTGATCTTCAGCAGGGTGACCCGTTCCTGGCTCTGTCACGGTGTGATCAGGGCTGCTGGAGGGAGGGTGGAGGGGCACACGCTCCAGGAACCAAGGTTAGCCTCCAGAACAGGGCCTAGGAGAGCAGTGGCAGTTCCCGCTGCTGGAGGAAGAAGGGCGGGAGCCCCCAGTGCCTAGACTTCATGTTGGGGTCCTGGTGGGAAGTGGCCCCCTCCTCTGTGGCCCCAGAACCCCTAGATTGCACCTTCTGCAGGGCTTCAACGGTGGCAACGCCCTGACCAGGGTCACGTTTGCACTAAGGAGCCTCCTGAGGTAACAGCAAGTCCCATTTAGAAGGTGAAAGTATTCCCCAGGCGGGTGGTGACCCCCACTTATTGCTGGGACCAAGTGAGGCCAAGGGCAGGGCTGGGGTGGTGTTGGCACCTGAGATGGGCAGGCTAGGGCCAGGGCCTCGACTCCGAAAGAGTGGCTGATGCCAGCCTTGGCCTTGGGTGAGGCCTGTCAGGGCTGGGAGTGCCTCCAGTCCCTGCTCTGGGTCACCGAGTGCTCCATGTAGACCTGGGCAGGAAGGCCTGACCTGCCACTGTGCGGGGCCTCTCTTCTCCTGCCACCAGAGGTAGCTGTGCTGCTAGCACTGACACTCCCAGGGTAGCTCTGGGCCATAGGCAGGCCCTGGCCCAGGCCCAGGGATCACAGCCCCATAGGCTGTCACTGCTCCATGGTCCCCGGGGGACAGGGGGTGGCACAGGAAGGGCACTGGGCCTTGCCCATAGGAAAGGCCCAGCCAAGTCCCCTCTTGGGGGCTGCTGGCTTAGCTCCTGGAGCACAGGGCCCTCTGGCCCCACCACTGCCGGCCTAACCTGTCCAGTTCTGTACAATAGCATCAAGCTCTGATTCCTTCAAACTCCCCTTGCTCCCTCCCACCTACCCACCAAAATAGTCTCTGCTTTAAAATATATATTATATATTAGACATTTCATCTTCAATACGATTCTCTAACAGCATCAGGTAAAATTAGTGACTCCAGAGGAAAGGCAGCCTTTGTGACTACAGACAGCACTCAGGGGCCAACCTGCGCCTCTCCCTGGCAGGAGGGGAAGGGCAGAGGACAGAGAAGAGGCTCGGTTTCCTGCTCAGTTATATTTCTGGGCTAAGCCTCACCCTCCTCCCCTCTGCAAAGCCTGGCCTCAGGGTAACAAGGAGCCCACAAAGTCATGAGTGGCTGCTTATTTTGAGGAAGGGCTGGGCATTTTCTGAGCCTCAGAGGGGCACGTGAGTCTGCCCCGGGGAGCTGGCCCCTATGGAGACAGCAGCCACCTCATCACACAGCCAGAGGAAGGCCACCAAGTGGAGGCCGGTCAGAGAGGGCGCTGGGGCGCGAGTGAGGGTGGGCAGGAGGGAGGTGCCTCCAGTTATTGCAGTCTGGTGTCCTGGGAACACCAGGAATTCCTGGAACCCCTGTGGGAGCTGGGAGAGGCGGGCAGAGGCTTGGCTTTGTTTTCAGTGGACATTTTAGCACATTCTCTGTGGAAAATTACCTGGGACCTTTCTCTTTTTTTGCATAAAGTGTCTACCCATTAAGATAGATCCAGTGTCTGATAGCGTAATGTATAACAAAAATGTCTTTTTGTTATTTTTTAGTAAATTGTGCTAGAGATTTCTCCAATTTCTGATTTTTTTTTTTTTTTTGCAAGCCACATCGGAGAAGCCATCTCTGCCCTTCCCCTGCCTGCGTCCCCCAGACCATGAGCCGGGCACCGGCCAGTGCATTCAGGGTGGGGATGCAGTTCCTGCCGTGGCTGTCCTTTGAGAGACCCACATGTTTATTTCATGGAAGACGGAGTTGGTGACTTCAGGAAGCTCTTTGTGGAGAACGTGGTAGGCACCTTCATAAATCTGCAGTGAGGAGAGACATGGAATCAGAGCTGCACCACCAGAGGCAGGTGTGGGGAGTGGAGACTGCACGCAGTGGGCAGGGTTAGGAGCATTCTCCAGACCCTCTCCCTATGCCCGAGGACCTGGCCCTGACCTCCCATTATTAGGAGGCCAACACCTTTCTATCAGATGATGGTTCAAATGCGTTACAATGTCCCAACATGTTCCCGAACTTCCTCTCTCAAATGCAAACGTTCCCTTACTCCACATCTCTCCCCATCCCTGGGCCCGTTTCTGTGTCTGAGTCAGGCAACCTTCTCAAAAGAGGGGGTTCCACTCCTGGCCTCACATCCTGACCGCCACGGGGTCCTCAGCTCATCCCAAGCTGACTTCCACCCCTGCCAACCCACAGTGGCTATCCTGGCGAGGTCTCCAGGGACCTCTATTGCCGTGGCAGGGGACACTGCGCTGGTCATTCATAAGCTGCTCACTCTCACCTTCTAGAAACACTTTCTTCTTGTGGTTCCATGGCTTTAACTTCTGATTTTCTTTCGACCTCGCCAGCAACTCCTTCTCAGTTCAGGCTTATCCCACCCACTGGCCTCTGCAGGCAGCTGGACTACGGGCTTGGCTGTGCCCTCCTTCACTCTCCCTGGTCACCTCGTCCAGTCCAGTGGTTTTAAAATCCATCCTGGGCTGATGACTCTGGAATTTACATCTCCAGCCAGACCTCCCTTCTGCCTCTAGACGGCTGACCTGCCATCTCCATCTGAATTCCTGGCAGGGACCTCCAGACTTCAGTGCAATGCTAATGGGCATCTCCAGGTAGACTCCAGCCATTGCTCACATCAGTCTCTCTGCCTGGCATTTCTCGTCTCATTACAGCCTCCTCATTACTGCAAGCCTGAACCCAGGGTTCATCCTTCATGACAGTGATCTCACTCTCTGCCGTCCTACCTGGCTTCCCCTGCCTTGGTTGTCACTGTCCCCTACCTCCTTCTTACCCCAGCTCCTGTCTCCCCAAGGCCACTGGGGGATGCTTTTAACATGAAAATCAGAGCATGTTACTTCTTGGCTCGAAATGTTCAGGTGGCTTCTCATCTAACCCAGAGATGAAGTCTAGATTTCCCAGGTGGTGGGGCTCCCCTGCCCCCCTACCAGCCTCCCTGCCTGGTGCATCCTCACTGGCTGCTCTTCTTGTGGCTGCGTGCCTATGCCAGCCTCAGGTCCTCAATCTCTCTCTTGCCTCAGTCTGGAAGGTTCTTCCACTGGCTGTTCTCACCAGCAGACTACAGGCCTGGCCGTCCCATCTAAAGTGTTGCTTTCCCCCCTGTCCCCCTCTATCCCTACACTACACTCTGCTGAGTTTCCTTAGGGGCACTGAGTTCTCTCCATCATCATCCTTTTCATTTATTTGTTGATTGCTTCAGGATTCAGGTTCCGGGGGGGCAGAGCAGAGCCTTTGCCTGTCTTGTTCTCTGGGCCTGACAGAAACTTAGGGCCCCATAAATACTTGAATTAAAGAAGGGATGAATGGCTAGCTGGGTAAATGAATGACTAATCTTAGTGGACTCCTTTTGCAGGGATTTACAAGGGTTCACATTGGTGTAAGGGAGGTCTGAGTGATGCTCTCACAGATGAATGCAGTGTTCCACTGTGGCTTTTAAAAAATCTATTTTGCTGGGTGTGGTGGCTCATGTCTGTAATTCCAGCACTTTGGGAGGCTGAGGCGGGAGAATCACCTGAGGTCAGGAGTGAGACCAACCTGGTCAACATGGTGAAACCCCATCTCTACTAAAAATACAAAAATTAGCCTGGCATGATGGCAGGTGCCTGTAATCTCAGCTACCCAGGGCGCTGAGGCAGCAGAACCGCTTGAACCTGGGAGGCAGAGGTTGCAGTGAGCCGAGATGGCGCCACTGCACTCCAGCCTGGGCAACAGAGGGATACTCTGTCTAAAAACAAAAACAAACACAAACAAACAAAAAAACCCAAAAAAGATATATAGTCTTTATGTCTAATATTGCAAGCCGCAGGGCCTGTCCTCAGGGTCCCTGTCTGCAGGGCTAGCTCTGACAGCTCCCTTCACAGAGCAGGCTCTGCCAAGTCCTGCCAGCACCTGTGTGCTCTGAGCCCTCTGGTGGCCATGGCTCCCGGGCTACTGCAGCCACCGCTGGTGCAGAGGGAGGCTTGGGCATTACACGTGTCCTTGGAGCTTGGACATGCCTCTCTCTCGGGATATTTATTTGCTCAGTACCCAGTTGCAGATTCTTTTCTTGCCTACAACATCTTTTGATTGTTCTTTTTTCCTTTGAGGCTCATTCATGCAAAACAATTAGCAAATGACTCGTGTGTTCTCTTGAAATTCATAGGCTCCTGGGATTCCTTTTATTTATTTATCTCTCGGTCAAGCAGGCTGTTCCCTATCCTGAGATCTGGGAGGTGGTCCTCGGGGGTCTTGGCAGATGTGCCCCAAGGGGTGCTGCCTCACCATCCTCCCTCCACCTTTGGGGGAAATGGGCAAGTGGCAGCCACTCACCTTGAGAGTCTTGTCCTGGCTCTTGGCTGACTCCATGAGCAGGTAGGCCCCTTTGCTGTCACACAGGCGATCGGCAGAGCCCTGGAGCAGCAGGAAGGGCACTGTCAGCTTGGGGAGGGCGCGCTCCACCCGTGAGACGGCATTCAGCAGCTGGATGCCAAAGCACACCTTCAGCCCTGCCCGGCAGATCAAGGGGTCTGAGTTATAAATGTCGACCTGGAGAAAGAAGGAGAGGGTTCCATCAGCATGGGCAGGGCTCACTTCCTTAAGCCAGACCTATTTCCTGGTAGATTTCCTTCTGCTCTGGCCTGAAGGGTTGATTCCATTCAGGTCAGCTGGGCTTGGGTGTGGCTCTGAGGGCCAGCTGTGTTCACCCACAGACTTCATCTGCACCACTGGCAGTGCGTCTCCTTTCAGGCTTGAGGGTTTCACATACACACGGGTGCCTGTAGAAAATGTCAAGTATTGGCCGGGTGTGGTGGCTCACACCTGTAATCCCAGGACTTTGGGAAACTGAGGCGAGCAGATCACCTGAGGTCAGGAGTTCCAGAGTAGCCTGACCAACATGGCAAAACCATGTCTCTACGGGTTTTTTTTTATATTTTTGTAAAAATACAAAAATTAGCTGGGCATGGTGGCGGGCTCCTGTTATCCCAGCTACTTGGGAGGCTGAGGTGGGAGAATCCCTTGAACCTGGAAGGCGGACTTTGCAGTGAGCCGAGATGGTGCCACTGCACTCCAGCCTGGGTGACAGAGCAAGACTCGGTCAAGAAAAGAAAATAAAATTTCAAGTATTAATTTGTATTTTTAAAAATATAAGCGACAACATATTGTTCACATCAATTATTTTATTAAAAAGTAGCTCTGCAGCTGTTTTAGCATTTGATTTTTGTTCTCTGTCTCCACTGATGTGGTGTGCACCTGGTGGAGTGGATGAGGGGCAAACAGTAAACTGCAGGAACAGTTTACTGGGGTCTGTGCTGGAAAGCGAGGGCCTGTGCTAGGAGCCCCCGGAGGGGCTTCAGCCAGGCACTGATGACGGGCTTTGGGGTGAGGGACACCCAAGTGCAGGTCTGGCTGTGGTGGGCTCAGTCTCTGTGAACCTTAAGGCTACACAGGATGGTCAGAGGCTCTGACAGGGAGGCCTGGGCCCTGGCTGTGCCCAAGGCCATCTCTGCCCCTCTACAGGACGTGAGTCCTCCCTCCTCAACCACCGGCCTGTGGATCTTGCCTTTCAAGGGGCTGCTCTCTCCCCTGTCCTTGCTGTCCTTGGCCTGTCTGGGTTTCTGGCTTCAGTCTTCCCGCCTCGGTAGGGACAGCTCAGGCTCCACTGCCCTGATCTCTAGCATCTGCCCGACAGGATCAGGGGATAAGTTTCTAGGTCTCTCTCAGGCCCATAGGGGGCAGGAGTGAGCCCCGATGCTTTTTTTTTTTTTCTCTTTTGAGAAGGAGTCTCGCTCTGTCACCAGGCTGGAGTGCAGTGCTACAATCTCGGCTCACTGCAACCTCCGCCTCCAGGGTTCAAGTGATTCTGCTACCTCAGCCTTCGAGGTAGTTGGGATTATAGGCGGTGGTCACCACACCCGGCAAATTTTTGTATTTTTAGTAGAGACAGGGTTTTGCCATGTTGGCCAGGCTGGTCTCAAACTCCTGACCTCAGGTGATCCACCCGCCTCAGCCTCCCAAAGTGCTGGGATTATAGGCATGAGCCACTGCGCCCGGCCCCATGATGCTTCTTCACTCACGTTCATCATCCTTGCCAGTGGGTTCTTGGTGGGTTGGGGAGGGTCCACGTGGTGAGGACTGGGTGAGGGTCAGAGAGCATGTGGGGACGAGGAAGGAACATGCTGCCAGCTGCTCCCCGGGCAACCAGGGTGCCCACTGTGTCAGGACTCAGCATTTCCAAGAACTGGGCTACACCCCTTCCATTACCACCCCTACAAGGCCTTGGCCAGAATTCCGGACCACACCAAGTGGGAGAGGCTGTCCTGCAGTCACCCCTGCCATCCCTGGATTCCTTCCCATGCTGGGGACTGAGCACCAAAAACCAGACCATTTGTGTAAAGCCACACGAGACAGATTAGCCACTTCCTGCAGCTGAGCTGGCATGAGTCCTGCTGGGCCAGGCCATCTGCTCGGAGCCTGAGAGGACACGGGACTGGCAGGGTAGTTCATGGGGGCCCATGGCCAGGCCCAACCACAGGGGGTGCTTCCCCAGGGTCAGCCAGGAGCCATGAGGGAAGGAGGGCTGTAAGGCCTGCAAAAGAGCCCGGGGCTTGGGGTCAGTGGAGTCCCCAACAGCAGCGCCATCTACCAGCTTGTGCTGGGCTGTGACATGCAGGGTCTCACTGAGTAATAAAATAATAGCTACATCTGAGCTCTGTCTGTCTGCCCAGCACTAAGTGTTTTTGCGTGCAGTAACTCACTGGGCCTCCATAACTCCCCTGTATAAGGAATTGCTCTCATTCTCTCCATTACACAGAGGAGGAAACTAAGGCACAGAGAGGCTTGTCAACCTGCCTGCTGTTAGTTGCCCCAATTCTTGTTCTCCCCTACAGAACCTTGATGTTTCTTTGGGTATACAACTGCTCAGAATAAAGACTATATTTCCCAGTCTCCCTTGCAGCTAGCAATGTGACTTGTGGTCACATGACCAAGTTCTGGCCAATAGAAAGTAGGCAGGCAGGGGCTGTGTGCACACTCTGGGTCTAGGTCTTATTTTCTCCTTGCCCCATAGAAAGAGTCAGGGCCATGTGGACAAGGTTCGCCCCTGGAAGCCAGAGCAACAAGATGGGTGTCCTGATGCCGAGAAGTCACACCGTCTCTTGGTTAAGCTGCTGTTGTTGGGGGTATGGGTTCCAGCAGGCTGGCCATGCCCTGGTCTGGGCCACCACAGGGCTTCTGTGGGATCTGTGGGGTGGGGGCCACACCCTCGACCCTGCTGCCAGCAGTCTTACAACCGCCTTCTTCCTGCAGCAGGCCTGCTGCTTTACCCTGCTGACCCCGAGCGTCCTGGGCACAGCAGGCCCTTGGGGACTCTGCTTCTGAGTTTAATTGCACTGATGGCCAAGCGGCTTCCTGCTCTTGGCTTCATTTTCCATGTCTTGATCACGTAGGCCCTGTTTACACAATGGCCTATTCTGGGCCTGGGGCCCAGCCACCAGATGTGTCAGGGAAAGGGTAGGCCCCTCATGTGAACCACAGCCCGGACTGGGGGTGAGGGGCAGAGGGAAACTGGGACCAGGAGGTGGGGGAGGGCTGTACCACATGGGGAGATTGAGACACAGAGGGGCCAAACCCTCCCCTCAAGTGGCAGTTCTGGCCCAATCACAATGGCCTTGATTTTTTGACAGCTTAAGATCTCAATCCACCAAAAGTCCTAGGAATGTGTCTTGTGGCTCCCAGGAAGGAGATAGCCAGGCCCCTTCCTCCCAAACCAGGCCCAAGCCCAGAACATGAGCCCATTCATTCAATATGGACCAAAGAGTCAGTCCCCAAAGATTCCACACTGCATGATTCCACTGATATAATGTTCTTCATGTGACAAAACTAGAGAAACAGAGACCAGACTCACAGCTCAAAGGGCCGAGGAGGGTGTGGGGCGAGTGGGGAGTGGATGCGGCTGCAAAATGGCAACATGAGGAGTCCTTGTGGGGATGGAGCCATCTGTGACTTGACTGTGTCAAGGTCAGTATCCTGGTTGTGATACTGTCCTGTCATTTTGCAAAATATCACTGCTGGGGGAAACTGGGTAATGGATGCATGGAATCACTGTATTATTTCTTACAGCTGCTTGTGAGTTACAGTGATCTTAAATGAAAAGTTTAACTAAAAACTAATAGCAAAGGCCCATGTTTAGCTCACCATGGCTCCCACCAGCTGAGACCAGGGTCTGCTGGGGACCCGGCAGCTGGAAGCAGGAGCCCAAGCTGGGGACCCAGGTCCAAGTGACCACTCCACCGCGGCTCTAGAGAACTGATTTCCTGGGGAGCCCCCACTGGCTGAGAGCTGAAGCCTTTTTTCCCCCGGGGTGGGGTTGGGAGTATAGTAAGGCTCTACTCCTTCCTGGGCCTCAGTTTCCCCATCAGGGGACCCCAAAGGCTCCTCTTGGGTGTTAAGTTTCACAAGCTGGCCTCCTGTTGAGCTTGACAGCCAGGAATACACCAGCTGGGGCTTCTGAATTTCCAGCACCGTCTCACTGTGGGAAGAAACTTTGCACTAAAGCGCAGTAAATACAGCTGCAATCCTCAGCTGGGAGTTTTCTTACACTTATGGTTGAGCAAAATCGAGACACAACCCCTGCAGTCAAATCTCTTGACCCATTTTTTTAAAAGCATTCCCTGATGAAATGCAATATCACAGTTTAATTAGAATACTATGAAAAATAACTCATGCGTGGAGCCCTTGACTCTTTACTAGGTGCTGTAGTAAGTGCTTCACTCGTACTTGCTCATTTAATCTTCACAGGAACCCTGTGATGTAGGAACTATTATTATTACCTTTTTACATATGAGGAGACAGGCTCAGAGAGGTTAGGTGACTCACCCAAGGTTACACAGCAAGTAAGAGGCAGAGCCAAGGTAAGAAACTAGGCACTCTGCCACTGCCATCAGCATTCTTAGCCACTTACCATGCTCTGCTGCCTGTCTCAAGAGGAGAAGGTGAAGGTCAGTGCTGGGGTATAGACAGCCAGGAGCTGTGCAGGTGGCAGGGGCACTAGCGCTCTCAGAAAAGGCAATAATGGTCCCTGATGAGGACCATAAGTGGATGGGCCTGAGAGATGGTGAAGTGATCTGGTGGGGCCCAGGGGTTACCGCCCTTCACAGCCAGCCAGAGGAGATAGGGGAGCCCCTCTGGGCACAGACAGGCATGTGTCCCCCTGGATGAACCCCTAATCACAGAGAAAGACAACCCAGCAGGCTTCGTCCCTGTAGATCTGTCCACAGCTGGCTCTTCCTGCCTCTCCTTCCCTGCAATCTCCTCCCTTTTCCTATGGAAGCCTCACCCTTCCATCTGGGCTTTAGAGCCCATCCCAGAATTCCCACCTTCTTCCTCCGTTGTTTAGATCTCTCTTAATCCATCCCTTTCCAATACAGGGAACTCGGATAGCCTTCTCTGGCATAATAGAGAAAGAGTGCACGGCCGGGCGCGGTGGCTCAAGCCTGTAATCCCAGCACTTTGGGAGGCTGAGACGGGCGGATCACGAGGTCAGGAGATCAAGACCGTCCTGGCTAACCCGGTGAAACCCCATCTCTACTAAAAAATACAAAAAACTAGCCGGGCGAGGTGGCGGGCGCCTGTAGTCCCAGCTACTCACTCGGGAGGCTGAGGCAGGAGAATGGCATAAACCTGGGAGGCGGAGCTTGCAGTGAGCTGAGATCCGGCCACTGCACTCCAGCCTGGGCGACAGAGCGAGACTCCCTCTCGGGGAAAAAAAAAAAAAAAAAAAGAGTGCACGACAACTCTACCTGAGTGATCTCTGTGAAATTTAGAAACCTGCAGGAACCCTAACAGGAACTGGCAGGTCTTTGTAGAGACGATGTCATTTCCCACCTTTGTCTTGAATGGCCAGAGACATAATTTGTGGTGGAAAGAGCTGGATGAGAGAGAATCCTCTTGTGATGGCTTCTGTCTCCCATCACAAACGGCTTTTCAGCCCCTTGCTCTTAGCTTAATTAACATTGTCTGCTCCACTTTCAGGCCTCAGCTCAGCCTTCCCAGACCCCCACAGACTCTGCTGCCCCAAAGCCCTTCTCCCATGCCGCACTTGGCCTGGTCTGCAATCAGCCCATCTCTTTCCACGTGTCTGCCCCACTTGAGGGTCAGTGCTCTGTCCTGCCCTCTGCATGTCCTGCACAGTGGCTGGCACAGGGAAAGCCCTTGGTAAACTCTGGTGCTATGGATGAAGAGGCAAACCATTCCCTAATCCAGCCCAAGAAGTAGCACCTTTGGGTACTGAGAGACCTCACTCATGGCAGCTGAGAACTGCTGGCCGCCTCCTGGCCAAGCGAGTGTCCACAATGGGAATGAGACTTGGGACCCTCGAAAGCAGAGGCCCTTGTCATTTCATTCAGTGAACGACTTTTCTGCGTGCACACATGGAAAGCCCCCACAGCACGCTTTTGGAGCTGCTTGGCATTGCTTTCCTTCAGTGCATCATGCTGAACCCCAGGCCCATGGAATATCCTAAACGCAAATAAGAATATTTATTAGGGCGTGATGGTGCATACCCGTAATCCCAGTACTTTGGGAGGCCAAGGTGGGCAGATCACCTGAGCCCAGGAAGTCAAAACCAGCCTGGGCAACATGGTAAAACCCTGTCTCTACAAAAAATACAAAAATTAGCCTGGTGTGGTGGTGCACACCTGTAGTCCCAGCTACTGGGGAGGCTGAGGTGGGAGGATTGCTCGGGCCCAAAAGGTGGAGGCTTCAGTGAGCTGAGATCACGCCACTGCACTCCAGCCTGGGCAAGACAGTGAGAGTCTGCCTCAAAAAAAAGACAAGAAACAACAACAACACAAAAAAACAGCAACAACAAAAAAAAACAATGTCAATGTCCTGTGGAAGTTGGCCTGAATTTGGAACATGCTGAAGGCTGGAAACAGCTGTGCTTGGCGTGGCTCTGGTGTGCTTCCTCTCCCACACATCCCCTCCCAAGCCTGTAGCACCCTGGTCACTGCTGTCAGCTCCCAGAGGGCTCACGGCATTGGGTCCCTGCCAAGCAGAGGTGGGTCCCTGTCATGCAGGGGTAGGTCCCATTTCAGACTCTCAGATCTGTACCTGTCCCCCTCTGTGAAGAACCCTGTGGTACTTCCCACAGGGGCTGCAGGGCAAAGTCCTAACTTCTTGGTATGGCCTGCGACACCGCCATCCCTGCCCTCCCTTAACACTCCCCACTCCCCTTGACCCCAGGGCACTTGCACAGCATGTCCCCTCAGCCTTCAGACCCCTTCCTTGGCTGCCGGTGGAGTTTCTCCCTCCCTATCAACCCTCGGCTCAGCTGCCCTTCCTCCAGGCAACCTTCCCTGGTCCCATGTGTGTCATCCCTGGACCCCTTTCCTCATGTGCTTGTCACCTGCACTACAGACTGGCCCCGACACCTCCATTTCCACCATCCCCTTCCATGCCCTTTCTCTTATCTGCCAGCAACCCTGTTTCCTCTCTTCAAGGCCCAGGTTAAGCGTTTCCTCCTGTGGACAGGTGCCCAGACACCCTTGCTGACATCTGCGCTTCTCTCCCCGGGCTCCCGTATCTTTGCCAACACCTCCTTCAGTGGGCCTCTCTCAGAGCTGTGATAGCAACAGCTCTCACTTGTTAGGGTCCACACTGTGCTAGGTGGCTGTGCAGTCATCTGGAGGGATCTGAGGAAGGGCAAGACTGAGTGTGGCTTCCAAGGTCACACTGAGGAGATGGAGCAGGGTCCAGACTCAGGTCCTTTTGGAAGGCTGTGCTCTTCCCACTGAGCCCACCGCCCCTTTCCCCTCTGCGCCACCGCAGCTGATGGGCCTGGCCGGCAGGGACAACAGGGCAGCCTATAGGGTGTCACAGCCTCCAGCTCTAGCCTGGCCGGAGTGGGAGCCCTGAGAAAGTTTGCTGGTGTGGTGAGCTGCCTGCAGGGTGCCAGAGGGGAGATAGGCCCTGCCTGACTCAGCAGAAAGCCCCTCCGGCTTGATAGACCCAAGCAAGCCCTGCCTACCAGGAGGCCTGAGTCCCCACAATGACCTTACCCTGCCTTGGGCCAGCCCTAGCTGGCAGCCAGCCTCGGTGGCTGAAATTCCTGAACCACACCAGGGCCATTTGGAAAGAAGATGTTGCTGCACATTCTTCTCTCCTGGAAGCTGCAGTGCCATTTTGGACAGAAAGAGGATAATCAAGGATCAGCCTACATTTCTGAGTTGCCACTTAATCAAGGGTGTGCAAATTAATGAGCATTCTTTCCTCCAAATTACTTTTTACTATGAAGGCTTGAACTTCTGGACATCCTGGCATTTGTTTGTTTGTTTGTTTTTGAGACTCCCTCTTGTCACCCGCTGGAGTGCAGTGGTGCGATCTCGGCTCACTGCAACCTCTGCCTCCCAGGTTCAAATGATTCTCCTGCCTCAGCCTCCTGAGTAGCTGGGATTACAGAACACGCCACCATGCCCCACTAATTTTTATATTTTTAGTAGAGATGGGGTTTCACCATGTTGGCCAGGCTGGTCTCGAACTCCTGACCTCAGGTGATCCACCCACCTCGGCCTCCCAAAGTGCTGGGATTACAGGCATGAGCCACCGCACCCGGTCCTAGCATCTGCTTTTAAGAGCAGTGAGCTAGGAATGGCTCTGCAGGTCGCAGCCCTGGCAAATGGGGAAAGCTGTTTGCATAGCCCAGTGCCACCACTGTCTGCTCCCCCAGGATTCCTTCTGCAGGGCTCCAGAGTCTTCACAACCAGAAGTGACGCAAAAAGTCAACCTCTCTTTGTCCTTTGGAGTGGAGGGCCCTGGAATGTGGTTCTGAACACAGAAGTGCTCCTGGGTGACCACCAAGGGAAAGGAAAAAGCAGCCACCACATTCTCCACCTTCTCACAGGCTCAGGGATTTGAGGAATAATAAGAGAAACAAGAAAGAATTCCCGGGTCTTGCAGGATCACTTTCATAAGTACTGATCACAGAACAGCAAAATCATGCAATCTCGAGTCTTAAAATCAAACGGTGACAACTGTGGAAATTGGAGCATGGACTAGATCGAGGACAACAAGGAGGAATGACTGTTACTTTTCCTAAATGTAAAAATGGCATGGGGTCCTGTGTGAAAGCCTCGTTTTGAGTCCTTCCTCTTGGGCAACCCAGGCTGAAGTATTCAGGCGCATTCAGGATCATGGTGTCTGCAGTTTACTTTCACGTGGTTCAGCCAAAACACGGTATCCACATCATGACATTGGATTTGGCAATGACTTCTTGGACATGACACCAAAAGCACAGGCAACAAAAGAAAAACAGATAAACTGGACTACGTCAGAAAGAAAAAAACCCTTATGCCTCAGAGGACATTATCGGCAGAGGGAAAAGGCAGCCCACAGAATAGGAGAAAATATTTGCAAATTATATTTATATGTGGGGTTAATATCCAGATAAGGGGTTAATATCCAGAACATATACAGAACTCCTGCAACTTAACAACAAATAACAAACAACGCAATTAGGAAATGAGCAAAGCAAACAATGGGCCAGACAATCCTAAGCAAAAAGAACATAGCTGGAGGAATCATGCTACCCAACTTCAAACTATATTCCAAGACTACAGTAACCAAAACAGCATGGCACTGTTACAAAAACAGACACATAACCAATGGAACAGAATGGAGATCTCAGAAATAAGACTGCATATCTACAACCATCTGATGGTTAACAAACCTGATGAAAACAAGCAATGGGGGAAGGACTCCCTATTTAATAAATGGTGCTGGGAAAACTGGCTAACCATATGCAGAAAATTGAAACTGGACCCCTTCCTTTCACCATATACAAAAATTAACTCAAGATGGATTAAAGACTTAAATGTAAAACCCAAAACTATAAAATCCCTGGAAGAAAATCTATGCAATACCATTCAGGACATAGGCACGGGCAAAGATTTAATGATGAAAATGTCAAAATCAATTGCAACAAAAACAAAAATTGACAAATGGTATCTTTTTTTTTTTTTTTTTTTTTTGAGACAGAGTCTCGCTCTGTGCCCCAGGCTGGAGTGCAGTGGCGCAATCTCGGCTCACTGCAAGCTCCGCCTCCCGGGTTCACGCCATTCTCCTGCCTCAGCCTCCCGAGTAGCTGGGACTACAGGCGCCCGCCACCGCGCCCGGCTAATTTTTTGTATTTTTAATAGAGACGGGGTTTCACCGTGGTCTCGATCTCCTGACCTTGTGATCCGCCCGCCTCGGCCTCCCAAAGTGCTGGGATTACAGGCGTGACAAATGGTATCTAATGAAACTAAAGAGCTTCTGCACAGCAAAAGAAACTATCATCAGAGTGAACAGACAACCTACAGAATGGCAGAAAATTTTTGCAATCTATCCACCTGATAAAGGTCTAATATCCAGAATCTAAAAGGAATTTAAACAAATTTGCAAGAAAAAAACAACCCACCAATAGTGGGCAAAGGATATGAATAGACACTTTTCAAAAGAAGAAATTTATGTGGCCAAAAACATATGAAAAAAAGCTCAACATCACCATTCATCAGAGAAATGCAAATCAAAACCACAATGAGATACCATCTCATGCCAGTCAGAATGGCGATTATTAAAAAGTCAAGAAACAACAGATGCTGGTGAGGCTGTGGAGAAATAGGAACACTTTTACATTGTTGGTGGGAATGTAAATTAGTTCAACCATTGTGGAAGACAACAGAAACACCATTTGACCCAGCAATCCCTTTGGGTATTACTGGGTATACACCCAAAGGAATATAAATCATTCTATTATAAAGATACATGCACACATATGTCTATTGTAGCACTATTCACAATAGCAAAGACATGGAATCAACCCAAATGCCATTCAATGATAGACTGGATAAAGAAAATGTGGTACATATACATCATGGAATACTATGCAGCCATAAAAAGGAACAAGATCATGTCCTTTGCAGGGACATGGATGGAGCTGGAAGCCATTATCATCAGCAAACTAATGCAGGAACTGAAAACCAAACACCACATGTTCTCACTTATAAGTGGGAGCTGAACAATGAGAACATATGGACACAGGGAGGGGAACAATACA
This sequence comes from Papio anubis, assembly GCF_008728515.1. Taxonomy (NCBI): domain Eukaryota; kingdom Metazoa; phylum Chordata; class Mammalia; order Primates; family Cercopithecidae; genus Papio; species Papio anubis. The sequence goes on from NC_044977.1 coordinate 47,140,380, forward strand.
TACCAGGGCCTGTTAGGGGGAGGGGCACGGGGGGAGGGAGAGCATCAGGATAAATAGCTAATGCATGTGGGGCTTAATACCTAGGTGATGGGTTGCTGGGTGCAGTAAACCACCATGGCACGTGTTTACCTGTGTAACAAACCTACACATCCTGCATGTGTATCCTGGAACTTAAATTAAATTAAAAAAAAAAAAGAAAAACAATAGACAAGAAATAGGAAAAAGAAAAGAAATGGGCAAAGGATCTGAAACAAACATTTCTCTAAAGAAGACATACAAGGTCCCAGCACAGTGGCTCACACCTGTAATCCCAGCACTTTCGGAGGCCGAGGTGGGCGAATCACCTGAGGTCAGGAGTTCAAGACCAGCCTGACCAACATGGAGAAACCCCGTCTCTACTAAAAATACAAAATTAGCCTAGTGTGGTGGCACACGCCTGTAATCCCAGCTACTCAGGAGGCGGAGGCAGGAGAATTGCTTGAACCTGGGAGGTGGAGGTTGCAGTGAGCCAAGATTGCACCACTGCACTCCAGCCTGGGTGATGAGAGAGAAACTCCGTTTCAAAAAAAAAAAAAAAAAGAAGAAGAAGATATACAAAAGGCCAAAAATCACCTGAAAAGACACTCAGCATCACTAACCATTAGGGAAATAGAAATCAAAGCCACAATGAGATGCCACTCCATACCCATTAGGATGGCTACTATCAAAAAACACAACCTAACAGATGTGGACAAGGATGTAGGGAGCCCTTGAGCACTATTGGTGAGAATATGAAATGGCACAGCCACCGTGGAAAACGGCAGCGTGGTTCCTCCAAAATTACCAGCGGAATATGGCCCAGCAATCCCACTTCTGGGCACATGCATACCCAAAAGAATGGAAGCAGGGTCTGGAGTCGATATCTGCACCGCCACGGGCACAGCAGTGTTATTCACCTCTCAGCCAAGAAGTGTCTTTGGGAGAGCTTTGCTTAGGCTATGTTCCCGCGGGAGCCCAACTGAGCCCACATCTTCTTTCTTTCCTCCACTGCCAAGGCCCTACAATGTGCATGTCCCATGTACCCACAAAGGTACTTGAGAAAGAAGCTCAGATGGGCCTACTGGACACAGAGAACTCCTCAGTGTGTCCTGTATCTTGGTGGCAGCTGGGGCTTCCCTGACAGTCTCTGCAGTCCCTGGTTTTCTGCTGCCATTAAAGCATCCAACTTCCAGGACCTGCCTCTCGTGAGCTCAGAGCCGTTTCTCCCAGCCTTGGTGGCTAGTAGGAGTGGGGCTGGGAGCAGGTCCGGAGCTGGAACATCTACAGAGGGTGGTGCAGGGTGCAAAAGCAACGTAGCGCAATTCACACGCTCCCCCGCCACCACCCCACATGGAGCCATATGCCCAAGAGACTTTCTAGTCCTGTTGTTTTTTTAGAGCATTGGGAAATTTTTAGCTGCAAATACTGGTAATAAGATTGTCTCAAATAGACAAGTATGCTGTGGGGAATGTAAGTGATGAACGATGGAGAGCCACAAAATAAAATCTGCTAGCCAAACCGAGTTTGCTAGAAGGTTCTTAGCTTGTTCTCGGAGGGAACTCCCATGGGAGGCTGTGTCCTGGGGACAGGGTGGGAGGCTGAGGCCCATCTTTAGCTGTGGTTACGTTTAAGTCGAAGGCCTCAGCACGGCCGAGCTTTCTGAGACCAGGCAGGAGCCTTCTGAGGGCCTCTGGGCAGCATGGGTGCAAGACAGGCAGGCAACAGGGGGACCTGGAGCCGACTCCCCGACATTGGGCACATCCAAAACACCAGGCAGGGGAGACAAGAAAGGAAGCTGAGTGACCACTCCTTACGGCACCTGGGTGCTCAGAACTCAGCATGTGGCCTGTCTGAGGGAATATAAACTGGCAGATGCACAGGGAGGGCCTCCAGGGTGTTTATAAAGAACAGAGACTGGGCTCTAGAAGACAAGTGGCCTCAAGAGACAAGCAGCTGAGGTTCCTAGCGCAAGGTGTGCTCAGAATCATGGCCTCTTTGCCTCCTGCCTCCACCCCTTCCACAGCCTGGGAGAGGAAGCAGTGCATTCCCCTGAGTATATGGATGGCTGAGGGCATGGGCAGATGCTGAGCAACCTCTTCTCCTCACCTCCTCCCACAGCGTCCTTGGCCATAGAACTCTTTAGAATCACATTCAAGGCTTCTCAGAGTAGGAGGGGATTCATCACATTCTGATAAAGCCTTTTTTGGGGGGAATGATTAACATGTCAGTATTCTGATGTTCTGATCGGGGTCCCTAAATGCATTGACAAACATAGTAAATGTCTGTGTAGCAACTTCTTTGTTCCTTGGGTTTGAGTGCCAAGGGCACTTGGCCCGGAGTGTGTTCTTGGGCAAGTGACTTGCCTTCTCTGGGCCCACACTTCTACAACTACAAATACTGGTAACAAGACTGACTTCCTGGGGTCATGGTGAGACCAGAAGGGCTCTAGTGTCTGGTACAGAAGAATGATGCCATCATTGTGCATTGGGTAGTGCTGAGACAATAAAAAGTCTTCTCATGCCTTTTTTCCCAAAGGCTTCACACATGCAGGGAGAATGTGGCTCTATAGGGTGGCAGCTGCGGGGCAAGGCAAGTGAGGAGAGCCTGCTAGCAGTGCTGGGTGGGTTGTGAGAACGCTTGTCACAGCAAACACCAAACATTCTGCTTTTGACATTCCGGCAACAGAGCCAACCTGATTCCCTTCAGAGAGAATTCCAGATCTTCCCTGGGACCTGTGCACCCTCCTGTCCCAGGCCCCTGCACCCTCAATTGCCGGCCAGTGGCCCATCCCCCGTAGTCCTGCTCACTCAGCTTGTTAGGCAAACATTTCTTTGCGGTTTGAGGCTTTTATAGCTGCAGGGTTCCATGGGAAATGTCTTAGCTAAAGATGTGCCTCAAGACACCCTGATGTTAGATGCCTTTCCCAACACATTTTCCCCTCGGCGTTGCTATTTTTAAAGCTCAGCAGAACGTTCAGAGGGAGATGCAGAGCTGCAGCAGGCGAGGGAGGGAAAGGCGTGCTCTTGATTTTTTCCGACTGCAGTCCAACTTTGGGGCTGACCGGCCACCTCCCTTCCTCATGTCTTCTCAGCAGGGACATTTATTAGTGTTTCTAAATAAGTGATGACCTGGCCAGCCAGAAACCTGAGGCAGGAGGGCTCGGACAGGGGGCTGTGAGTGGGGCAGGAACAGAGGAGGGGAGCCCCACCAGGCACTTCTGTCCTGAGTAAGGCTGAGGAATATCTCATTATTGCAAAAAGGAGAGAAAAGATCTGAAATTGGATGCTTTTAAACAGAGAGGGTTTGGAATCTCTTTTTAGTACCTCTTTTTTTCTTCCTCTTCGCCCATGTATTTTCAGGTGTTCAGATAAACAACTTGGATTTGCACCTGAGTGCTTTGTCTCAAAGGGAGGCCCCTCCCTCCCTGATCCATCTTTCTCAAACCTACTGTTGTCCTGGCACCGCTGCCACAAAGATCACTGGTTTTACCAGAGACCACGCCTTCAAGCAGGAGCCCCCGCCCCACACTCTGTTTCCCTGACAAAGTGGGTCCCATACACAGAGCAATGGCTATGGGATGCGTGGACCAGCAATCAATTGTAAAACAGGAAACAGAGCTTAATTATCATAATTACTAGCTTGAGGGAGGCACCAAAGCATGGACTTTTGAATAAAATGGGCTAAAATCCCACCTCTGCCCCTGACTAGTTGTGCCATCTTGAACAACGTTATTTCACCTCTCCAAGCCTCAGTTTCTTCATCTGTGAAATGGGGTTAATGTCTATCTCATTCATGTCAGGATTAAATCAAACAGTGTATATTTGGCTTTGGTCTTTCTAGGTCCTAAAGTTGTGCTCTTTCACCGTATGAATCTGCTTTTTGGAATTAAAGATTTTTCCTTTACTCAGATATTCTTTCAGAAAGACCAGGGGCCACACATTGGCTCCTGATGGGCCCAACTTGGCCCCAAGATGTGGGTTTGGGAGGCACTGTGGGCTTTAGAAACCAAATTATATTAGAATTTTAAATTAACGTGGATGGGTTGAACAGATCAGATGCCCTCTGGCTCCGCACAGGCCTCATGGCTCGCTAGTCTCTCACCAGTCTGATTTTTAAGCAGTTGGCCCTCAGAGGCCTGGGAGTTTCAACCCCTGATCTAGAAAGTCTCTTTCCTGCACACCACGGGCTATTCCTCTTGAGTTGCCCACTCTCTAAGTGACTCAGAGGGCCAGGGGGCCACATTTTATAATGAAACTAGAGTCCAACAGCCCACGGAAGTTTGGGAACATCCCCAGAATGCCAGAGCACTGCACTCCACTTCCCAGGGCCCTTTAGGGAGCCAGTGATTCAATGATTTCAAACTCCTAAAGCAAGAGGGCAACTAAGGCAGAAGAGTGGCAAACTTATTTGCTTATTCATGAAGATTATTCTGGTGTCTTCTGGATGCTTCCTACCCACTAGCTGCAAGCCCACAGGAACCCTCTCCCATACCTAGACAGAGCACAGCTGGAGACCACACCTACCCAAGTTCCCAGGCTAGCCTCACCACTGGCTGACCCCAGGCAAGTCCTCCCATGTTATGGGGCTCAGTTCGCTCATCTGCAATATGGGTCTGTCCTTCCTTTGCTACCACTATTCTGAATTACTCCCAGGGATCCCCTTCCTCTACTCTCAGTGGGTGGGGATAATACTACCCTCCTTTCCTGGACAAATAATCTAGGCCTGGACAATCAGTCAGTAAGAATCAGCCCTGAGACTTTTGCTGGAAAGAGGTGCTGTTTTTCCACTGGGGTTGCTCAGATAAACCTGCTGGTGGCCCTCTTGGCCTTCACTGGGGGAAAGCCTGTCTGGGAATGAAGCCAAACCAGGGGAGATGAGAGCTAGGGAGAGACCGATGGAGAATAAGACTTTCGACGCCCTGGATTCAGCCATGTCTGAAGCCTTCAGTTCCATTCACCACAAAATCCCTGCTTTTGCTTAAATCACTTTGACTTGGGTTTCTGTCTCTTGCAACCAAGAGACTTGACTGGTACATACTCAACTTCCGTTGTCGGCTCCTTTCATGTTTAGAACACAGCTCAGGCATCATAGCCAACCCACCCTTTTCACCCAAACCTGAAGCCAACCATGTCTCACGCACCACTGTGTGCTCGTCACTTTGCATGGGGCCTCGGTGAAAGGGCAGTAGAGAATGCCAAGGCTGGAGCCAAAACTCTGATTCCCTATGGGGGCAGCCACCCAAGCTACCCCTGGGGTTTTGGAAAGTCTCTCACCTCTGTCTTATTCCGAGAGAGCACGCTGGAGTCGATGGGCCCGAGGGACAAGTTTGGCAGCACAAGGTTGAGCACTTTCGCAGCAAGGACCTAGCAGGGGAGGGAAAACAAGAGCTGTGAGTACAAGTGGCATCCACGCCCGGCTCTTCCGCAGTGACAGTTTACAGTACATTAAAAAGAGTGACGCCCAAACTGAACATCAGCCAGGTTCATCTCCCAAGCCTGCATCCTCAAGCCTGCATGCCCAAGGACTCTCCCTTCTGACTCAGCCTCTATTCAGCCTGGCTCTGCTCCACCTGGGAGAGCTGGCCAGGCAGCCACCATGCCCAAGGCGGGAAGCCACGTCTGAATTTTGCCTGCTCTATACCTCCCCATGATTGCTCATGGGTTGTAATTTTGCATCACTGGCAGCAGCTGTCCGGGCTGAGCTCTGGTACCCAGGCCATTTCTCTGGGGTACTGAAAATACACAGCAGGCGCAGAATCACCCAGATCAGCTGAGCACGAAGCAGGACAGCGCGTAAGGGCCCACAGGAACCACACAGAGGATCTGTGCATCCATTTCTCTCGGGGGGCAGTAGAAATAGCACCATCTCGATGAGAAGGCTGTGTGGCAGAGGGAAGGAGAGCTGGGTTTGATTCCTAGCTCTGCTGACTCGTGAACATGGGCTGGAATCTCCACATCGCTGAGCCTCCATTTCCTCAGCTGCCAGTGGGACCTTGACCCTCCCCCAGAGGACCACGGGGAAGGTGAATAACACCCTGTGTGCAGAAGCCCAGGGAACACAGCAGGAGCTTAATACATGCTCACTGAACTTGAGCCTGATTCAGGCCCAAACCTTCCCACCCCCTCCCCCTTTTCTCCTTCTGGATCTCTTGTTTTCCCAGGAAAACAGAGAACCCAGATCTCACACTTCTGCCTTCAGAGAGGGACAGTTTTCATTTCTGCAATGTGCACAGACATTTGGGGATGAAAGATGCTATTTCAAAAGTGAGCCGTGAAATGCTGAAATTAGAATCGGACGGAAGGTGGCAAGCAGTGAATTCTCAGTGCACATCAAGGGCACAGGGCCCATGCTCAGTACCCTTGGCAGAGGGCAAGGGCACTCATGGGCACCGAGGAAGCACCTTCTGGTGCATTGGGCACAGTTTCCCGAATTTTTTCTTTTTTTGAGACATAGTCTTGCTCTGTTGCCCAGGCTGGAGTGCAATGGCACAATCTCGGCTCACTGCAACCTTTACCTCCTCAGTTCAAGTGATTCTCCTGCCTCAGCCACCTGAGTAGCTGGGATTAAAGGCACGCGCCACCACCCCTAGCTAATTTTTGCATTTTTAGTAGAGACGGGGTTTCACCATGTTGGTCAGGCTGGTTTCAAACTCCTGACGTTGTGATCTGCCCGCCTCGGCCTCCCAAAATTCTGGGATTATAGGAGTGAGCCACGGTGCCCGGCCAGTCTCCCGATCTTTATAAAAACCCTGGGAGGTGAGGCTTCATCTCCACTGAACAGGTAAGAAAATGGAGGCTCAGTACCACGAGGTCCATGGGAGGGGCCCCGGGCTGGGGGGCCACTTTATGTTCTTATGCCACATGGCCTGCATTACGCTGTCTCTGTCGCTGTCTATGTCTCTCTCCGCAAATGTGACCCAGAGCTCTAACCTTCCCGTGGGTCTCAACATCAGCGGCCGCTGATGTTCTTTTGGGGGACAAGATTGCTGTGCTTGCCCACCCTCCCTGTAGGCCAGGGCTAAACGTTCCTGTGTCCTTGGCCTGTACAAGTGCGGTGTGACCGCCCACCACGATTGTTTCTCAACCATCTAGTATCAGGCAGACAGCAAAAAACGGGCTTTTCTCCTAAAGGGCTTTGCTCCACATGCATGAACCTATTCAGAGTTCCATGCGGTCAACTCCCCTTTTCTCAAATGGTGGAAATCAGTAATTCCTTCTTAGTGCAAAGGTGGCAGCCCCCTGCCTCTGAGGAGGAAGCTCACTGCCCTCCAGCCTTGGCATCCAGGCAAGCAGATCTCATTCTGCAGCTGCCACGGTGCCAGGTGCTTTGCTGAGCCCTGGGGTCTGACTTTGACCATCTAGTGTAGAAGCATGTGGCAGCCTGACTTCGAGCACTGTGCAGGGGCATGGTGTGTCTGCACAATCAGAAGCCTTGCAGCGTGGCCATGATGGGTCGGGAACATTCAAGAGTCCAGCTGGTGTCATGGGCCAGCTCCAAGAACAAGCCTGGGAAAGGAAAACTTGGAATTCTGGGAACTCTGCACAAGGATTAGGGTATTTTCAAACACGGCTCAAATGTCTGTGAACTCCAAGAATTGGGAGCTCATCTGCATTGGGATCTGTGCTTTCAAAGGTTGAAACAATCTAAAAATGAGAAAATGGAGTGGATCAGTGCATAAAGGCAGTGGGCTGTGGCTCTGTGGCCTTCACTAGACTCTGGCTGTGTAAGGACGAGTGTTCCAGGGCCTCAGCTCTCTCCTTCAGCAGTAGTGATCAAGGGCCACACTGTGAGGGAAGACTTTTGTGTTCCACAGTTATGATGAACTCACTTCTAGATATTCTGCTGTTCTCCATACCCCATCCCTTCTGCCTGACACTGACAGTGTGTGTGTGCATGAAACACCACAAACACCTCCTCCCAGTGCTGCCCTGAGAGACTCTGATTGTATCGGCTGAAGTGGGGCCCTGGCATCAGTGCCTTTTAGCAATTCCCTAGTGAATCTGTGTGCAGCCAGGGCAGACGTGGGGCTGCCAGCTGTGGGGGGATCCCCGCCACGCTCAGGGACTGCAGCAAGGCTCTGTGTGACAGGATGGTGTGCAAATGCCAGGTTTGCAGGCGCTGCTCCCAGGTCAGCCCACCTGCCTGCTGGGGCCTGCACAGCCTTCTCAGGGACATGGCTGTTTTATGTAAGCCAGCTTCCTACCCATTCCCTGACCAGATGGCTCAGAGCCAAGAAAAGGCCCAGGGACCCAGCACCTCAGCAGTGCCTGCCACAGAGGTGAAAGCAAGAGACCACCCAGCATCCACGCCATTTCGTTCAAGCCCACCACCAGATTTCTCATTGTGCCACCATTTGTGTTTTGGGGACCCATCACCTGATTCTGCGGGGACCTGGGCCCGGAGGTGCCGGTCCATTTTCAAGATCGGTCATTTGTGAAGACAGACTTACCTTCATCCTTGAACATATGTTTCTGCAGCTGGCACCTTTTAACCCAAAAGTTTTATACCAAAAAGCAACAAGGCCTCTACTTCCAGGCTCTGGAGAAGATGCTGACAGCTTAGGATCAGCGCCTCAAGGATCAGCACAGCTTGAGCCATCCTTGAAGTGGTTTCACAGGGGATGGGGAAGGGGGAACAGAGAGCCAGAGAGAGCCTGCCTCCAGGAGAGAATTACAGCAAGCCCTATTCTGTCCTCTCACCCAGCAAGCCTGATTTTCTTCCTCCATGAACAGAGGAACTTTTGCAGTTAAAGGAAGCTTTTAAGAAAAGAGCTTCATAGGAAAAAAAAAAAAAAAAAAAAAAAAAGAGGAGAGCCACTTCCTGAGACGTATTTGCTTTAGAAAATGAACAATGCAAGGGGCTGCTCCCTGGAGGGAAGGAAGCGATTCCTGGCAGCGGAATGCCTCACCATCCCCTTCCAGGTACAAAAAGCCAAGGCCCGGGGGCCTCCCCCTCCTATAGCTGTGAATGATCTATTGCTGAAAGCGCAAACAGGAGATGTGGGGAGAGCACATCCTGCTCAGGAGTGGAGGCAGAAGGTGACTTCCGCTGCATGCATCCAGCTGAGCGCTGGCTGCCCAAGGACTGATGGGGCAAGCAGCCACCTTGCTCCCCTAAAGGAGCTGCTGCCAGCAGGTTCAGGATGAGGGAATGCGCCTAAAAGGACAAGCTTGTAACAGTAAAACTCCTGTGGCTGATAGTGTAGATGAGGCACTGGTGTCCTAGTGATAACAACTGGTTGTTCTATCACGAATGTAGATGGAGGAACACGCCCTCCAGGAACGCCTGGTGCAGATTCTGCAGACTTTTCCCAGTGAATGCGCACACAGGCGTGTCCTGGCACTAAATCCCTAGGAATGCCACCCCAAGAACAGAAAGATCTCAGTGCATAGATGGTTGCTGAACCCCTGGGTGCAAATTACACCAGAGAGAGTGTACAAAGAGGCAGGAGGGGACCCAGGTGGATATACCATTCACAGGAAAGGTACAGAAAGAGAAACCCATGAAGGAGACTTCTAGAGTCCTGGGATTCCCTTAAAACGATCTGTAATTCCCTGTCTTCCCAGGAAGATGGAACCGTCTGTACTGTTCTGTTCCTTCAATCCAGTTGGCATATGGCAGCGGGCACAGCACACCCATCCCAACATCCCAGGGCCTCCCTGCTCAGTGTGGTCCTCACACCAGCAGCACCAGTGGCTCCAGGGTCACCCGGCTTCTGGGTCAGGGTCTGTAGCTTTGCAGGGCTCCTGGGCATTCGTGTGCGTGGTGAAGTTTCAGGGGCTGGCAGTGTGTGTGTCCATGAAACACCACAAACACCTCCTCCCAGTGCCGCCCTGAGAGACTCTGATTGTATTGGCTGAAGTGGGGACCTGGCATCAGTGCCTTTTTAAAGTTCCCTAGTGATCCTGTGTGCAGCCAGAGCAGAAGTGCTTCTGACAGGCACTGGCTAGGATGGGGGTGCACACGTTCATGCAGGGCAAGCTGCCCTTTCAAAGGAGCCACCATAAGAGATGTTTGCATGCCCTGACCTTCAGCTCTTTTTCTAAAATTGCATAGTAAGTTCCAAGCCACATTTCCAACAAGACTCAATTGTGTAGAGGCAAAACTTTTAATGATAACTTCATGGCTTAAAAAAAAATTAAGTGTTTAGCCTCTTCCCCACAAAAGCCCCAAGAAAGAGGAGAGCTGCCACTCAGGGGCAGGATGCTTTCAACAACCGCAAAAGAGATCCCCTTTCCCTGCTGCTCGTTTAATATTTGTTGATTTCATGAGCCTAATCTCTCTTGAAGGAGGAAAGGGTAGGATGGGAGTAGAAAGAGCTAAGCAGAGGAAGTGGATTGATTGTGCACGAAGGAAGGCAGAACGGTTGAGCAGGGGACACTGAGGTCACATAACGAGGAAGCAGCGGGGAAGGAAGGAGTCATGGCAGGTCCCACACCTGGATGGATCACATTGCCAAGGTTGATCAGATGACTACTGCTCCCGCTCTCCCACAACCTCCACCCTGAGCTGTGAGCATACCAGGGAAGCCTCAGAGGGGAGTTGCTCACCCAAAAATGATTTGGAATCCAAAACTGTAACGTTCTTGATGCCTTTTCCATCGAATATTTCAAAATCCCCGAATAATCCTACAAGAGCATTAAGAGAGCCTTGGATCCAGCTCAGGAGAGAGGAGCCCTTGAATGGCTCCCCCATTGAGGTGAGACCCCCTGCACCTGCCCCATGACCCTGGCAAAGCCAGGTTTGTGCAACCACACAGCTCCCAATTATGCCAGCTCAACTCAGACCCCAGGGGTCATCGCCTGAGGATAAACTGGGACCAAAACCCATGACAAATGGCTACACAGTCACTGGACCCCAACCCCGGAAGAGACAGGTGATGAAATGGAGAAACCAGACTCGGAGACATGAGGCAGGCACATTTGGATTTGAACTTTGATCCTGAATCCTTGAGAAAGTCTATGATCTCAGTTTCTTCATCTATAAGACAGGGATAATTAAACTAACTCTGATGGGATGCTGGGAGAGCCGCATGAGACCCAACTGCTCTGGAGCAGGTCCCTAACTCTCTTCCTGGCTTCTGGCCCTAAGGAGAGGCCCAATAAATAGGTGTTGGTTGACTGAACGAGTGAGCAAATGTCATTCAAAGTAGAGGCTTCAGGAAAAGCACGTGACATGCAGCTTTGCAACAAATGATGCAGTCACCCACAAACAGGGCAACTCTCCCACAGCTGAAGTCAACATCTTGATGAGCAAGAGGCTTGAGGGGCGTTCCTGCTGCACCATCGTGCCTGTCACTTTAAATACTAGAGACAGGCACAAATGCCTTTATTGATCCAGAAGGTTTTAATGGCTCCCTGTGATCATTTCTAAGTGAATTTCACTTCTGCCAGTGAAAGCCTTGCCATGAGGAAGGCAATTACAGATGCTGTTTCCTAAGTGGCTCCCCCAGGCTGACCTGTGCACAGGAGGCTAGGACCCTCCCGCCTTCCACGGGGCAGCACTATGACAAGGGTCATGGGACGGCCATGCGGGGGACACAGCAGGGACCCTCGGGGTTGCACCAGATTTTCTTGAGAGCGAGAGGACACCTTAAGGCCGTCATAAAATAGAAAGTGCTGTGATCCTTTGCCAGTGACCCTCGCTGGGAAGGCCAGGATACTTGTTTTCTGATAGATCAGGGGCTCACCAAAGATGTGTGGCAGGAGGCTTGCTAGGAAGACAGCTGGTTCCTGGAAGCACAGGTGTCTAGAAAGTCCAACACCTAGCTATTAGCTATTAGAGAGCAGGTGCCCGCAGGACAGAGGAGAACTAACCCCCATGGCGGCTCATTGCTCATTGCTGCTGCCCAAAGGGCCAGTGCATAGCTAAGTTCTGGGATCCTGGGTCCAAATTCACCTGAAGCTTGAAAGAGTGGCCATGTTCAACTCGTTTCCCCTCCATCCCTGCAACCTCCCACTGCCCCAAGGGCCTTCTGGATTCTATGGCTAAAACAGATGAGTGACATTCAGATGGGAGCGGGCTCTGTCAAAGGAAGCTGATTTCAGGTGTGTTTTGGGGTGAAAGGGAGTATCCTGGCACGCTCGCTGGCCTGAGCTCGTGCTCAAGCTGACCTTGAGCAAGGCATTTGGCCTCGTTTCCTTGTCTGTAAATGGGGAATAATTTCTCCTCCTTCCAGGGCAGTGCTGGAGAGGAACGGAGACAATGCACGTCAGGCACCGAGTACTGGGCTCCCAGTGGCAATCCCCTTCTCCCTACTGGGCGAAGTGCCCTTCTTGGTGGGGAGTGGAAGTATCTTGAAGCACTGGCTGACTCCTGCATCCCTGCCCCGGGAACCCAAGGGCAACCTTGGCAAACAGCGAGAGGTCATTTAGAACGATTACTCCCGGTAGGCTGAGACCCCCATCCCTCAAGCTTAGCCCAGGGGGATTTTTCTCTCCCAAGAGGCTCCCAGAGAAAGGAGGGGCCCTGCAGCCTGCAGTTGCTCCTGAGTGCTGTCCCAGACAAGTAAGGGTGGGAAATCTCGAGGGGCGCCTGGAGCTTGACACTCTTCCAGCTGGGGGGCCACAGTTCCACCTCTGTAGCCAGGCACGAGCCGCGAGCCACGGTGAAAACTCCATGGAGCGACCTCACAAATAGCCAGATTTGTTCTGATGCGTGGAGGTTTCGTTTCTGAATTTCTGCCTCTGCCACTTTCTCTGTGAAACCACTTTCTCAGCAGAGACAATGTTTGGGGCCCCCCATCCGTCCTCATTGTCTCATCTCCAGGCTAAATATATCCCAGCTTGTTGAAAACCAGCATCCACATAAGAACCAGATGGTGGCGAGATTTAGGAGGGTGGGGGCGATCTGGCGTTCTCACATTGCAGGGGGTGGGGGCTGGCTGTCTTCCACAGGCCAGGCTGTACTCATAGACTGGGCGTCTCATGCTGCCCCTTACTAACCGGGGGAGTTGCTCTAGAAGGTGCCTGGTGCCAGGAAACTGTTGAACGGCTTGAGGGATTGAGCACTGTCTGAGGAGTCAGGAGGCTGGGACTTGACTCTGCTCTGCTGCTACTCACAGCCACACTCAGGGAAGCCCCTCACCCCCACCACCAAACAGATTTCCCATCCAGAACGCAGGAGGGAGGAGGTGGGCTCTAGGAATTGTTCCATCATTGAGGCTCATAAGAGCAAACAACTGGAAATGACCCCAGGGCACCCTCCCTAAACCAGGACCTATCCCTGCAGTGGGACCCGTGGTAGGTCCTGATGGGGAAGGAGCACCAAAAGGTTGCTAAGTAAAACCACAAAATAAAACCCAAAACCCACAAAAACAAACACACCAACCAAAAGAACAAAAGCAAACACAGAGTACCCCCGACATGCATGGAGCAAGCTCCCATTTGTGTGAAGAAGAAGAACAAATGGAGTGAGCGTTGACGGGAGATGCAGAGACTCTCGCTGGTACCATGGGTTGCTGCCCATGCCAACGGGCAGAGAGACTCTCCCTGCATCCTCTTTCATATCTTTTGAATTTTGAACCATAGAAATGTCTTATTCTTAAAACTTTTAAATGACATTAAAAAATAGATCCTGTGAGACTTTCAGGAAGGTTGTCAGACAAGACTAGAAAATGTGCCAAGAGTGATGAAGCCTTCCAGGGGCAGGGTGGACGAACGCATCATGGACTTTGTCAGCCAAAATTGCCAGAGATGCAGGAGCAGCAACAGATTTCAGGGAGTGGAGGCTGGGCCCTCAAGTCTGGGGCAAAGGGAAACCTAATTTGTCTTGTTAATAAGAGGAGACCTGTATTCCCCCAGGGGCAGCTGGCTCCTGATGTCACAAGGTGATCCATTAGCACAAGGCTTTGAAAGGTCACAGTGGTGGCCTTGCCCAGAAGTGCCCCCTCCCCTGGTCAGTATGGAGCCCAGGGGGCTCTGGGAGGAAACCTTGTTCGTTCCACCTCCAGGACCACCTGCCAGGGTACCCTGGTGCACTTTATCTGAAAAGTCCTGCAGTCCCTGGCTTTTTTGTAAGGGAAAACACCGATTGCAGAAACATCACTTTCTCCCCTGGGGAAATATCCTAGATGCGGAGTGGGCAGCCCTGGATTCCAACCCATCACAAGGGCTGCACAATCCTGACCAGCCATTCATCCTTCCTAAGCCCAGGTTTTCCCATCCGGAAAGTGCTTCTATAACCTGCTCCTGGGCTGGAGGGGAGTTAAGTGAGACAATGCCTGGGAGAGGAGCACAGTGCATGCCTGGCATTGGCTGAATTTTGCAGACCTGCATACAGCAAATCTCATGGAACACAGCAGGAATGCCCTTGATGCTGAGTCTGGGCCTGCTTATTCTACTTAAATAATTAGAACCATAGTCACGGGAGATGTTGAGTAGGTCATGCCTCCCCCAGCATGTTCCAATGATGAGGTAGTGCACATCCAGGCATTGTGATGCTAAGGGACCTCGATCACTCTGTGACAGACCCCTGGTACTGTCCCACACTGCACTGAAATTCACTCATGATAGTCGATTTCAGTAAGTCCGTGATTTCCTTAAACTGGAGTAAAATTCAAATGAGATATCATCCATCTCTCTTGCAAACTAAATAAATCATCGTTCTCTGGCTAAACTATCAGATGGTCCCTGATTTCTCTTTTGCCAAGCCCAGCCCCATTTCAGATGGCTGAGATTTTCTGTATTTAATTGAAAGACTATCTCTAGAGCCAGGAGCAAGTCTGTGGTCATGGGCTGAAGGAAACCCTTTGAGGATGTTGTTATAAGGTTTTATTCCCTGTGCTGTGTTGAGGAGAGTGGGGTGGGGGAATAAGAGCTAATGTCATTATTTAAATGATCCCATAGTCCATAGGGTAAGCCTGTGGACGATGGCTGCCCAGCGCACCTGGCCCCATGACCTACTGCCTCCCCTCTTTCTCTTTTGAGAGTCTCTGGAACTGGCTCAGGAGGCAGCAGCCCCTGCCCAGCACTGGGGTGAGACTGAGGATTCCCTGTGGATACATGGATTCTCCACCCTCAATGGGGCTATGCATCTACCTTAAGTCTGATGCCCTCAAGGCCGGGTCTAAACCAATACCTTGTCAACAAGCCTGAGTCATGAGCAAGCAGCCCTGCTGAGGCCACTGGTTTCATCTCCTTTCTCAGGGAGAGAAAGTGCCTGCTCCACCTCTAGGTATCATTGTTGGTTCATTTGCCTTGGCAAAAGCAGCCCAGAGTCCCAGCACCTAACGGGGTATGTAATTTCTGTGGGTCATTCCAACCAGGAGAACAAAATGACGGATCCCTCACAGTCAGAGGTCGAAAGTGCCTGGGGCGGAGGAGCGCGGCAGTGAATGCGACTCCGTACTGCAGTTAGGAGTACCTGCAGTTCCTCTCACTGCTCACTTTCTGCTGAAGTTGGCAAATAGTCAATGAAAAACAGCCCAGGCCTTAAGTGTGACTTGTTAACAAATGTGACTTTGCTGGACTAATAACAAGTCTAACCTCTTCTCCTTTTAAAGTTCATCAACAAAACATGCACAAACAGGAAGGCATTATCCTTTGTCTTGGGGGAAAATGGCACCTGCCTTTAGAAATTACAGAACCCCGGTGGCAACAGTGTGGGATATTTGTCCAAACCCTTACGCAATACTGTCTGAGGTCCAAGGATGGCCTTTGGCCCTTTTACACAGACTCAGGCTCCAAATGGAAGCCCCATGTCCCGGGAAACCTGCAGGAATTGTACAGACTGGAAGGTCCTTTTACCTTGAAAGTTGTTGCAGATTCAGGATTGGCAAGAACCAGAGGTGAAATGAGTACCATGCCGGCGAAGTGGCCCGGCCTCTCTGCGGCCGTGAGGATGGCGATGGCACCTCCCTGTAATGCAGAACGGGCAGAGCTGCTGTGTTCGGCTTGCAACAGCGCACACAATTCTAATAAACATGACCAATGCCATAATTCTAATAAACATGACCAATGCAGTCCTCTTAAGCTGCAGTCCTGGCCAAGAGCCCTGAGGAGGACTACCTTGGAAGAGGCACCATCAAATGTTGGATAAACTAGATCTGCAATTATTTTATTACACATGTTTTTTTCTCTGGGTTTTCCAAGAGCAAACATTTCAGAGAGTTATAAATAAGGTTCCTGCCTGTGGGCCGCAAGTTGAACAATAACACATTCCCACTTCATTTCAAGCCCAAAGCTGGCGGAACCCCAATTCATCATCCCGACAGGCTTAATAGGAGGGTTGTTTTCTTTCTTTTTTTTTTTTTTTTGGTGGGGGGTAATGTGATCATAATAATAGATTGCTATACTATACTTTTTCCTGGTTTAGTAAAGGTCCTAGAAATTTAAATTCCAAGAAAAATGGGAGTGAATGTGGATGGTGCTGGAGAGAGGCCTCACCTGTTTGCTAAAGCACAAAGGTGCTTAAAAGCAAGGGTTGCAACTGCAAATGCTCACAGGGGCTGGACAGGTAAGAGAAACTTAAGGACAGAGCCAGGCAGTGACCAAGGGGCGAGAGGCAACGCCCACCCTGGTGAAATGTCCCCAGGGATATAAATTCAGGCAGTTCGATACCTCTTGGTCAGCCAACCAGCCTACTTTTTCTGTAGGTAGATTTGACCTGGAGGCTGCCAGTTTAAGGGCCGCGATTTAAGATTACATTTGCTCCATTACATTTTAAGACGATATTTGCTCGATTTACGTATTTAAAAGGTGGAAGGAGTTGGAATAAGCTTTAAGGAATTTTTTCCAAGGGGACCCTTTGTCCCTAGTTATCATTCAATTCTGAAAAAAGCACACAAGGTTTGGGGACATTTCGTGTGCTTGTTATTGATGAAGGAGCTATTCCCCCCTCCAAGAAGTGGCTCTTAGTAGCCTCACTATGAAATGGCACCAAGTGGGCCAAAGAGCGTTGAGAAAAAGATCAGTTTTCCAAAAGGCCACATACTCAAGCTGCTCAGTCAGGACCGGCTGGCAGCCTCCCTTGTTTCCTAAGCACGGAATCGCCCAGGAACTCCAAGTGCAGTGCACAAAGGGAGACATCATGTCAGCAGGCAGAGAGCAGGGGGAGGGGTGAGGAGTCAGGGCCACCCCCTTCCCCCTGCAAGGCTGGAAGCCAGGGTGGATGTGATGTGGGTCTTCTGTGGTCTGCTTACCATGGAGTGGCCCAGAAGGAAGACAGGAAGCCCAGGGTAGTCTTTCTGCATGGAATCCACATGCTGCAACACATCTCTGACGAAAACGTGGAAGTCAGACACTACCATCCTCTCCCCTTCGCTCTGTCCATGGCCAACTGGAAAGGAATGGGAGATGAGAGAGAGCTGCAGTTACCAGGTTGACTCCTGCCCAAGCCCAGAGGTCTCCTCACTGCAGTCACCCGCCTCTCTCTCCTGAGCGCCTGAACGTGTCACCTCATTTTAACTATTTCCGGCCACTCTTGAATGTTGGAATTCTTCTCTCCCACTTTTTATGGATTATGAAACTGAGGCACAGAGTGGTTGAGGAACGTGCCCAAGATCACACCACTAGGAAGCGACGAGCCAGGATGTAAATACTACAAAGCCTCCCTTGGGGTTGGTTTCCAAGGAAGGGAAAAAGGATAGGTGCACAGAGAGCCTCAGCATGCCCAGTTTTCTGCAAAGTGGCCAGGAGTAAGACGAAGATGGCTCAGAATTTTCCTGCGTTTTCCCTGTTCCTTGCCCCTGGCAGCTGTGCCTGAATATTGGCCTTTCACCAGGTAGAGTGGTACACTTAGCCCCTCATCTTACAGCTTTATGTGAAGATAACATGACGAACATAAAATAATATGCAGTCATTGGGTGTGCTTGCCAGAAAGCTCTCGACGAAGCTGCAGTGAAACTAGGTCACACTCTCTCCCTCTTGGGTTTAATCTGTCACCTATTTGTGCTGTTCACCCGCTTGTTCTTTCCTCAGGGCCCTCCACTTTCTCCCTCTTTGAAGGACATCAGTCGCTATAGAAACAACTCACTGGCTGTGGCTTCACATTCAGGCTGAAAGCAGCTGTGATGGTTTGAAAATTGCAAAAAAGAAAGCGCTTCTGGAGAACTGGGACCACACAGCCAGAGGGGCTGCCCAGACCTTCCCTGCTGAGAGCCTGAAGCACTCATTAAGCCTCTGCCACCTCTGGGGAGGCTGCTGCACTAATAACGGCCACCACCTGGAACTGACAGGCTGCCCAGACCTCCAGCTTGGAGACCCTCCTGCTGTCAGGCCCCGAGCTGCCGTGTTTCCCACTGGCCTGTCCCCCTCACCCACCTTCCCAGCCACCATCCCATGGTCTCTTTGACTATCCCACTGGGCCCGAGGGTCCCACTACCCTCTCGGCAACATTCCCCTTTTCCTTGCCCTTCTGAGTAGTTTTCTCTTTTAAAATTTATTTTTACTTTTTACTGTGCTATCATATCCATAACATAAATTTTGCTGTTTGAACCATTTTTAAATGTACAGTTCAGTGGCATCAAGGACATTATTGTGCAACTCTGTACTTTTTCACCTTCCCATGCTGAGACTCCACACCAATTGATATGGGTTGACTTGTGACCCCCAAATCCATATGTTGAAGCTCTAACCCCCAAGATCTTGGAATGGGACCTTATTTGAAGACAGGGTCTTAAAAAACGTGATTAAGTTAAATGAGGTCCTTAGGGTGGGCCCAAATCCAAATGACTGGTGTCCTGTAAGGAGAGGGGATTACAACCCAGATAGAGGGAAGATTATGTGAGGATGCAGGGAGACGGCAGCCATCTACAACACAAGGAGAGCATGCAGGAGAAACCAACCCTGCTGGTGCCCTGATCTTGGACTTCCAGCCTCTGGAACTGTGAGACAGTAAATGTCTGTTGTTGAGGCCCCAGTCTGGGGTCCTTCATTATGGAAGCCCTGGCAAACTCATACTAGCTATTAAACCCCAACTCCCATTTTCTTCTTACTCTCTCTTCCCCCACACCCCTGGCACCCTCTATTACACTTTCTGCTTCTATAAATTTAACTGCTCTAGGGACTTCATTTGAGTGGAATCAGGTCATATTTGTCCTTTTTGTGTCTGGCTTATTTCACATAGCACGGTATCTTCAAGGTGCATCCATGTAGTCATGTATGTCAGAATTTCCTTCCTTTATAAAGCTGCATCATATTCCATTCTGTGGATGGACCATGTTGCGTTTATACATTTATCTGTCGACGGACATTTGGGCTGTTCCCACCTTTTGGTTATTGCAAATGATGCTGCCGTGAACATGGGTGTGCAAATCTCTCTTCAGGTCCCAGTTTTCAATTCTTTGGGGTAATACCCAGAAGCGGTGTTGCTAGGTCAGATGGTGATTCTGTGTTGAATTTTTGAGGCATGATCCCCCATATCCATTGGAACATCTCTCAGCACACAGCCCCTACTCCTCCGCAGGGGCTGCTGCTCTCACTCTAAAGCCTGAGGCCTGGCTGCACACAAACGCTGAGCCAAGGCAACACCAGGGCTGCCCAGTGACAGGCTCCCTCTTCCCACAGGCTTGGTCTCCAAACAAGTTCATCTGGGCATCTCTTCCGCATGTTTCTATGCTCCCAAAACTTGCAATGCTACCTAATAATCCTGGGGACATAGTATCACTCATCTTTTTTGAAAACAAGGGGACAGTCCAAAACGACCCTCTATATTGGAAGCATCCCCCTTTCTGATTCCAACCACTCCCAGCCCAGCCTGCTCCCCGTGTCAGCTACATCCCTGTCCTCCCTCCTTCATCCACAGCCCGCAAGCCGCCCTCTTCCCTCCCTCTTCCCTCCCTCTTCCCCTCCCACTTAAGGGGTGATTCACACTCATGGCCCTTTCCCCACCTACATTCTCTCTTCAGCCCTAGAGGCTCCATGCAACCCTCAGCTGAGTCCACCCCAGTGGGCCTTTACCCCATTCTCTTCTGAGCTCTTGGCTCACTCAGCACCACATGCTCCTGCTGACCTTGTCATGGGGTGCGCCTGGAAATGGACTTCCTTGGCTCTCCTCCTTCTCATCTGGCTGTGTTGTCTTTGTCTGTTTTCCACCCTGGCTAATTTCTGTACTCATTCATTCATTCATTCATTCATTTTTAATTTAAAAATTGCATCTTAAAAGACACTCGATTCACATGGTACAAAATCAAAGTGATATGAAAGGTGTACACTGACGGTCCCTTTCCCACCTCCTCCCATCCACACAATTCCCCATCTTCCCCTAAACTCTTCTCTTAGTGTCTCAGCCTCTTTATAAGCAAATGCAAATACAAATACAATTCCTGATTTTTACCCCAGTCCTAAACACAAAGAAACACAAAACAGATCCTGCTCTGTGTGGGGCTTTGTTCACTCGACACTATATCCTGATCTTCCAACGTTTGAAATAGGGCTCCTCCCCAGCTTCTTACTACAAAACTTTCAAATGAACAAAAACACTGAAAGAATACGTTATCATTTTATTTGCTGTATATATACACATTTATGAATATAAAAAAGGCTGAATCTTGTAAAAGTAAGTTGCAGGCTGGGCAAGGTGGCTCATGTTTATAGTCCCAGTGCTTTGGGAGGCCAGGGTGGAAAGATCGCTTGAGCCCAAGAGTTCAAGACCCACCTGGGCAATATAATGAGAGATCCTGTTGCTAAAAAAGAATTTAAAACATTAACTGGGCATCGGTGGCATGGTGGTGCACACCTGTAATCCCATCTACTTGGGATCACTCGAACCTGTGAGGTTGGGGCTGCAGTGAGCTATGTTCGCACCACTGCACTCCAGCCTGGACAAAAGGGAGACCCTATCTCAAAAAAAAAAAAAAAGGAAAAACAGATAGTGAAAGAAAGAGAAGACAGAAAGAAAGAAAAAGAAAGAAAGAGAGAGGGAAAGAAAAGGAAGGAAGGGAGGGAGGAAGGAAGGAAGGAAAAGAAAGCAAGAAAGAAAGGAGGGATGGAGGGAGGAAGGAAGGAAGGAAGGAAGCAAGCAAGCAAGCAAGCAAGGAAGAAACAATGGACAAATCTGGGTAAAGGATCTACAGGGGTTCTTTATACTATTCTTGCAAACTTTCTTTGAAGTTGAAGGTACTTCCAAATAAAAAAGTGTTATAAAGATAATCCATAAGTACTATAACATTTCACCATAAACACTTCAGCATGCTTAGTGACATTCTCTTCTTAACTATAATACCATTTTCCTGCCTAAGTAAATTAGCAATAACTCTCTAATATCATCTAATATACAATCTAAATTCGAATTTCCCAGTTGTCTGCAAGTATTTTACAGCTGGTGTTTTAGAACCAGGACGCAAAATTCATATGCTGTATTTGTTTGCTATGTTTCTTTAGTCTTAGAGAGGCCAGGCTAGTAAATGCCCCACATCCTGTATCTGACTGTTTCCCCTCATGGTGTCATTTGGCTTGTTCCTGTGTTCCCATTCATTATCAAGAACTTCCCCTCTTCCTCAACACAAATGTACCAGGCTCACCTTATACTTTCCTTGTCCCAGACTTGGAATTAACCATTTCTCCAGGGAGCTCCAGTTCCTTTCAGTGTTTAAAAATCAAGATTTAAAGTTGGGAGTGTCCAATGCAATCGAGGTGCCCTTGCTTTCATGCCCTTCATTAGGCAGAGCTGGAAAACTTAATTCTTTTTTTTTTTTTTTTTTTTTTTTTACGTGAGACTTAAGAAAACTTAATTCTTAAAAAACATGTGTCCATATAGATATTTTCAACTATAAATCAATGTTCTGGCTAGGTGCAGTGGCTCATGCCTGTAATCCCAGCACTTTGGGAGGCCAAGATGGGCAGATCTCTTGGGCCCAGGAGTTCGAGACCAGCCTGGACAACTTGGCAAAACCCCATCTCTACAAAAAATACAAAAAATTAGCCTAGCATGGTGGTGCACACCTGTAGTCCCAGATACTCAGGAAGTTGAGGTGAGAGAATCGTTTGAGCCCAGGAGGTCATGGCGGCAGTGAGCCATGATCGTGCCACTGGGCTCCAGCCTGGGCAACAGAGCAAGGCTGTCAAACAAACAAAGAAACAAACAAACAAACAAAGAAGGAGAAATCAATGTTCTAAAGTTTTCTCTTACCTTCTATGATTTTGTATTTCATCTATTTTCTTTGGCATTGAAAATCTTGGTTCCTAATAGCATTAACATATTTACTTGTAGCATAGTGTCAAAATTACAATACCAATATTGCCACCAATAATAAGCCTATGGCAAGAAGCTAGAATCACTTTGCATTTTTTTGTCTTTAGAATGTAGTTCAATAATAATATGACCAGAGTATTCAGTTTGAAGTTCAAATTCTTACAAACAGGTTATAATTATTTTCTCTGTGCGCTTATGTTACTAATTTGATAATTAGATGCATTAATTTCAAATTAAATTTCTTTCCAATTATAGGTTTTTCCTTTTTGCTTTTCAATTTAATTTTCTTTTCCAGATATGAGAACATCTACCTGATACAACGGTCAGAAATATATTAAAAATTTCATCCAGTGAAGTCTCACTTCTACCCCATCTCCTCCATTTCCCCGCTCGTTCCCTAGGGTTAATCATTCTAATTATTTTCTGTTTTTTTCCTCTAATCATTTCTTTTTGCAAAAATAAGAAAACTACCTGTTTATCCATCCATCCATCCATCCATCCATCCATCCATTTATCCATCTATCTATCATCTATCTATTCTCTGTCTAATCTATTTATCCATCTACCCATCTATTCTTATTTTTCCTCCTTTCTTAGTTAAAAGATAGTACGCCACATATCCTACTCTAGAAACAGTCTTTTCTATTTCTGGATTTCTACCAGGTCTTTTTTTCCCCCCACGTTTAACACATTCTGGAGGTCACTCTGTGCCACAGACCCCAGACCTGCCTCCATTCTGCCTTACTGCTGCGTAGTACGCCTCTGTGGGGGTGAACCGTAGTTTCTTCAAGCACTCTCTCATTGGAAACATTTGGATTGTATCCAAGCTCTTATTTATTAAACACTTGGCTGCAGTGGATAAACTTGGACTATTTTATGTCATCTGCATGTTGGTGTATCTTCAGGGTATGTGCCTAGATGCAGGATTGCTTAGCTGAAATGTAAATGCATATGCAATTTTTGTAGGTATTACCAAATTCCCCTCCGTGTGGGAGCGTCGCATTTCACTCTGTGAGTGAGATGCCGGAGAGGGTCTCTTTCTCTTGGCGTGACCAGCAGACTGTGTGTTTGACATTTAGGTTTTTGCTCATATGATAGGAGACAAAGTGGGGTTGAACATCTCAGATTTTAAGAGCCATTACTTCTTTTTTAGTAAACTGAGTATTCACATCCTTGCTTATTTTTTTCTGTGGGGGTTTTGCATCTCTTCTTGACATTTAGGAGCTCTTTGTACATTAGTTGGTCATTTGTCTTTTGGCTTTGTTTACGTTATATTTAGCCAAGCAGAAGAATTCTTACTTTTGGTTTCTTTTGAGATTCTTATTTTTGAATAGTCAAATTATCAGTCTTTTCATTTTATGGCTTCTGAATTTTGATTCTTGGTGATAAAGGCCTTACCCACTCCGCAGTTACAAAAGAATTCAGCCATATTTTCTGTGACTTATATTTCTTTTGCAGTATAATATACATGACCTAAAACATTAACCAGTTTACATGTACAGTTTAGTGGTATTAAATACATTCACATTCTTGTGCAGCCATCACCACCATCCATCTCTAGATATAGTTTCATTGTTTTACATTCCAATCTTTGACCCATTTGGATTTTGGCTTGGTGTCGGGTAAGAGACAGCCATCTTTTACCAGACTTTTTTTCAATTCAGAAAATTCACCGCACATAAAATGAACCATTTTAAAGTGTACCAATTTAGTGGCATTTAGTGTATCTACAATGTGGTTGCAACCACCATCTCAATAGGAAGTTCCAAAATGCAGATGGTTCGTAATTGTCGCAGCAGAATTTATGAGCAAGTCCTTCACTGCTTCACTGAATTGCAGTGTCATCCTTATCATGTGTTAAAGTTCCCTTTTCACTCAAGCCCAGTCTATTTCCAGATTTCCGCTCAGCTCCGCTAGTTTGCTTATTCATAAGTCAGCCTCCATATTCTTGAGGCATTATAGGATCCCGCCCTTGACACACGTTACGTGCAGGAGGCCTCAGGTCACTCTGCGAGCTCTTCCTGGTCCAAGTGTATCACTCCCATGCTTTGACTCTGATGGTAATGTAGGCATCTCCTGGATAAACCGTTTCTGACTCTGGCTTCTTTCCAGAGCTACAGATCCACCCTGCCAACCCATGGTCAGACTCTCCTGGCTGTTCCACAGTTCCTCAGACTGCTTGCAAATAATTGGCTCTCTTTCTGGGCTTCATATAGTAGTTAACAGCCCAGTAAGCCTTCCAAATTATTCAGGCTCAAAACAGGGCTGTCATCTTTGACTTTAATTCTCTTTCCACATCCAATTGGTCCCCAAGTCCTTCTAGATTTCTACATCCAGTCTCCTTCTTTGCACATCATATCCTGGTAGGGGTGGAGACCCTTGCTACCTTTGAACTTGCAGTAGCTTCTTCTCCAATCTCCTTGCCCACCCCAAGTTCTCCATGACCCACCTCCTCTTCTGGAAGCTGCTCTGATGGTGTTGTAGTCCAACAGCCCCCACTGTTTGAGAATGCAGCCTGCACATCCCAGCCCAGTATTCCCAGCCTCCCAGGAAGGCTCCTACTGGTTCCTCTGCCACATTCTGAGCCACGTGCACACCCACCTGCCCACAGTTCCTGAAGCATGCGCACACATTTCTGCCCTGTGCCTCTGAACGGGCAGCCTCTCCTTGATGTCTTCACCCTGCCCCAGTCCTTTAAGGCCCTTTAAATCCTGTCATCCACGGCATCCACTGTAATTCCCTCAATGCAGGTGCAGCTTCCGGAAGAGGAGGTGGGTCATGGAGAGCTTGGGGTGGGCAGGCAGATTGGAGAAGAAGCTACTGCAAGTTCAAAGGCAACATACCCCTTCCATACCCCTGAAGCACTTCTTGCCCCTGTCACATGTGAGTTGATCACAGTCCTCCTCCAGCACCACCCTCCACCCTACAGATGGAGGGTCCTGAGAGCAGGGGTGCCACATGACTCTGGTTGGTGGCAGAGGCTGCCTGCTGTTCTGTGCTGCAGCGACTTCTAAGGCGAGTGTGGTTGGATGGGGCGCAAAAAAGTCCTGAGTGAACAATGATGTCTGCGTGGACTCAGGGAGGGAATGCAGCGTGCACGTGCCCATGTCTGCCACGGCCGTCTTGGAGAGCAAGGATCATACTTTATTCACCTGTGCATTCCCTAAGGTTCCTGGCACAGGCCTAGCAGAAGGTGGGTGTTTGATCAATGTCTGTTGAAATGAATTGTCGGCAATGTTTCCATAATGGCCACTTACCAAAGAAACTCAATTCCATTACTCTAGCTATAGCTGATGCATATGTTTCCTTGACCACCATGGAAACAGAGTTTGTTGAGAAGTAGCTTTGCATCTGCAATGAGAATTCTTTTTCTCCTGGTTTTATTTATGTATTTACATATTTGTTTTAGAGACAAGGTCTTGTTATGTTGCCCGGGGTGGATTCAAACTCCTGGGCTCAAGCAATCCCCTGCCTCAGCCTCCCAAGTACTGGGGCTACAGGCGTGCACCACCATGCCTGGCTGCTCTCTTGGTGTTTATTATTATTATTATTATTATTATTATTTTTAAAGAACCTTGCTTTGCAGACTTTAAGATATTTTTAGTTTTGTGTCTCTATGTATTAACTATATTTTTAAATTTTCTATACTTTGATGCTTTAACATCTCAAGCCTTGCTGATCCTGGAAAGACAGCCCCACCCCATGGTGGATGGGACTTCAACCACCTTTATCAGACTTTCCCGCTCCAGGCCACTGTCCCCCTGTCCTGATCACCTCAGGGCCAGGCACCAGACAATTAAGGACAGCCCTGCATCTCAGAGCCCTGAAATTCTTCAAACTAATCAAACCTAAACCTGCTCACTGCACCTCACCTGTTCTTCCCTTTGGAAGCCACAATAAAAGCCCCGGCCCACAGTCCCCTCTCCCTCTGGCCCCTGACCTGCCCAGTGCTCCCCTGCAGGGCCCTGCATGGAGTGCTTTGCCATCTGTTTCTAGGGACCTGTTAATGGAATAAACTTCTCCCCTCATGACAGTCATTTTCATGTCTGTGTGTCTTACCACACCCAATTAAAACAGATCCTAGGTACTCTTAAACACCCCAGTGCTGCATTTGATGAAAAGTATAATAAATTCATGATAATTCTTTGTTGAATGATTAAATAGTCTCCTACAAAATATTTCTGTCTGAAAATAACTTTCCATGTCATTACCATGAGCAAAGAGTCCCCCGGGAACCTACAGAAAGCTGGTGATCCTGTTACTGCTGGAATGGGAAGAGCTGACCTCTCACTTCACTTCCCTTTTTTCAGGGAACCAGGCTTACTTAGCATTCATTTTCTTACAGAAGAAAAAGCTGGTAAAATATAGCTTTGCATAAGGAAAGCGAGGTGAAGCCTTTAACAAGCAGTAAAAACAGCACGTGGTATTTGTGTGAGAGTTCATAACCCACAAAGCACTTTTCCCAGAGTTTGTTTCATTTGATCCCCACAAGCTTGTGAGGTAGGGATTCCTTTCCCATTTTCTAGCAAAGGAAACTAACCCTGGAGAGACTAAACGGTGGAGCTCAGCCCCCAGTGAGTGAGCCACAGGGAAGGGGCTTGAGTACAGGGCGTGAACTCCAGACCCAGGGTTGTCATTCTTACAGCTCAGGGCAAAACACAGCAGGAAGCAGGGGACGAAGATTGAGGAGGGAAAGGAAAGCCTTCTCAACAAGATAAAGAACCCACTGTGAAAACACAGGGCTGGTATCTTCCCTACAAGCCCGCCCGGATTTCTTGGTGATATGTGCCTGCAGTTGCTCACCCCAGGTGAGTCCTGAGAAGGGTCTGGCTCCGTGTCAGGCAGGGACAGGTTGTTTACACTCACCAGCACCTGCAGATGTGCAAACAGGGAGGCCACTGGGAAATGTTCTTTTGAAGACTTCACAAATGTCTAAGAGTGAGATACAATGGGAACAGAAGGGCTGGGCAGAGGCTGACCCTGACCCTGGAAGTAACCACAACAAATGGCAGCAAATGTCCACTGGAGACCTCATGTCTATGAGGCCACCGAGTGCACTGACGGACACCATGACTGGGTCTCAGGAGGTTCAGTGACTTCTCCAGCCCAGGGAGTTCTGGGAGGAGTGGGGGGTGGAAGGAGGGTGAGAGTACCAGAGGCATTTGAACCAGAGCAATTCCATCTTGAACAGGGGCTGGATAAAACGAGACTTAGACCTACTGGGCTGCATTCACAGACGATGGAGGTATTCTAAGTTACAGAGTGAGATAGGAGCTTGGCACAAGATACAGGTCCTAAAGACCTCGCTGATAAAACAGGTTGCAGTAAAAAAGCCGGCTAAAACCCACCAAAATCAAGATGGCGACAACAGTGACCTCTGGTTGTCCTCACTGCCACAGTCTCAGCAGAGCCATGACAGTTTACAGACGCCATGGCAACGTCAGGAAGTTACCCAGTATAGTCTAAAAAGGGGAGGCATGAATAATCCACCCCTTGTTTAGCATACCATCAAGAAATAGCCATAAAAATGGGCAACTAGCAGCCCTCAGGGCTGCTCTGTCTATGGAGTATCCATTCTTTT
This sequence comes from Papio anubis, assembly GCF_008728515.1. Lineage (NCBI taxonomy): Eukaryota > Metazoa > Chordata > Mammalia > Primates > Cercopithecidae > Papio > Papio anubis. The sequence continues at coordinate 47,168,110 of NC_044977.1, forward strand.
ATTCCTCTACCATCCTAATAAACTTGCTTTCATGTTACTCTATGGACTCCCTCTAAATTCCTTCTTGCGTGAGATCCAAGAACCCTCTCTTGGAGTCTGGATAAGGACCCCCTTCCGGTAACAAGAGTGAGGGGGATTCAGGCCTGGGAAGCAAGGCAGATGCAGGCTCCTGCATGGGAGGAGAGGTGTCAGTGTCTTGGGAGGATGTGGCCTGAGACCATGGTAAGGATGCTGGCCTCTACCTGGAGAGACGGGAGGCTGAGGAGAGTTTTAGGCACAAGAGGGATGTTTGCATTTTTTTTTAATTTGGCCTCATTATATCACTGTCTCCGCAAGACCATTATAGAAAAGTCTTGTCAAAAGCTTCATCCACCAGCTCCATGCCTCCCTGGGGAGAAAGGACCCTATGCAGCCATCGCTCTGACTTGAAGGGTTCAGAGGGGGAAGCTTGGCCTCTGAGCAGAGGGATGGAGTGGCTGGGTGCGCAGCTGCACCTGGCTGGGTGTGCTGATGTGGAGCAAGTCACTGAAGAGCCCAGTAAAGAGGGCAGGGCGGCCAAGCCCCTCCAGCCTGCCTCCCAATCGCATGGCGTTGCGGCCCTGCAGAGGAAAGTGGGTGTTCCTTGCAGAGCAGGAGGCCCAGGCCTGAAGTAGAAAACCCTGCTGGAGCCCTTCCTGTGGTGGAGCCGGGTTGGTCTAAGGAGTCTAATTCTGGAGCCCGCTCCCTTAACCCTGTGGGCTCCATGGCTGCCTTGAGGCAGTGCTGTTTTCCCTTGAATCTACCTTGATCAGGTCTCACTTTTATAACCAGAGGAAAGACACAATATGTGTTATCCAAAATGCAGGAAAGTGGATTCAGGTGCTAACCTGGGACTGGTCTGGTCCCTCATCAGCTCAAAGACGAATGCCAGCGACGCCAGCCTAGAGTAAGGAGGGGCTGCCATGAGGCGCCAGGACACCTGGCTCCCAGTATTCCATTTCACCATGGAAACATCGCCCACTGCCTCTCCCATCGGGGTCTGCAGTGTGCCTGTGCCTTCATTTATCCTAACTCTGAGCCCACACGCTCTCCACTGGGGGTTCTGCACAGACAGACACTTCTCCTCATTTCTCACCCCTGCTCCTTTGCAGGTGCCAGCCACACAGTGTCTCCCTGACCCTCCAGAGTGGCCGCACAGGGGCCCTGCAGGATTTGCTAGCCTGCCAAATAAACCAGCTCCATTAAAAAATAAAAGAACACGTTTGAAAAAGGGCTCTTGTCTTGGCTCTGTCTCAACTTGACAGCCCCCAGGTGAAGAGGTCCAAGGAGCAATCCACCTTTCCACGGGCCGTTTATCCCCCTCAGTCCAGCAAATGCCTTCTCTCTGGATTTTCCTGGTCATCTCTCCTCGGGTGACTAAGGCAGCCAGTCACAGGAGGCACACCAGCTGAGGCTCTGGAGAGATGGGAGCACCTGACTGTGAAGAAGACAGACACTTCCCTCCCTTACAATTCGGCTGTCTGCCCTGCATTCCTGGCCAACCCACAGGAGGTCAGCCAGCACCAGAAAGGAGGAATCTTGCAGAATGTGTGGTCAGGGCAATAAGACAGACCATCACTGTGGGGCCTCTAGTCTCAAGAACCACACAATGGATCTGGAGGAGTCCAATGTGGGAGTCTTGGCTCATTCAGACCCAAAGGAAGAATTAAAGTCATTTGTTGATGAACACCAGAGTGGAACAAGCCTTTGTTTTAGGAGCAGAAAGGAAGAATTGCCTTAGTCCCTATTTTTAGATCTAAAGGAAGTCCCAAACTCATACATGTTGCAACAGGAGGGAGAGAAACTAGTACAACCTCCTTGGGAGAACAATTTGGTATCCAGTAAGGTTGAATTTCTATACTTTACAACCCAGCAATTCCACACCAGGATGTATGTCCAAGAGAAGCTCTTAGACACAGGAATGGGACTGTTGACAGCAGCCCCTGTTGTCATAACTAGAGAATGGATACATTGTGGCAAATGGATTATCACACAGTAGTGAAAAGCAAATAAACTAGAGCTACACAAAGCAGCACTGATGAATCTTAGAAAAGAAATACAAAGTGAAGAAAGCAAGTCATGGAAGACTGCGGTAAGTATGACGCCATTTTATAATGTTAAGAAAACAAGCAAAAGCCAATATACATATTTTTAGAGACCCATACTTATGTGATAAACACATAAAATAAAAAAGCAAGGGAATGAAACACAAATTCCAAGATTGTAGTTACCTCCTGTCACCTCCCTGCCTGTCTCCTCTTCAAGTTGTTGGGGGAATAAATGAAACAGCACAACATACCCAGCAAAAGGTGGGTTTCCAGCACGCGCTCGCTCCCTGCCTTCTCCCATTCCCTTCCTTTGTATGGTTTCAGAGGAGAAAAATGTATAAGTTCGGGCATTCTCTTGGTGCTTACGTCCTTCCAGGGGGAGATCCTTCTGAAAAATCTAGTCTGTATCTCTCCCACTTACAAGGATTTTGTCCTGTTCAACTCTGCAAAGAGATGGGGCAGCTGGTCTGCACCTTCAGTTAGAATCCTGACTTTCTTAGAGTGCGAGCGTTAAGCCATCTTTGGGCTCAGTTCCTTCACACTAAAAACTCCCAGGTTTAACATGGAAGAGATCTTTTTATTTTCACTTAAAAGCATTCAGTTAGATCTGTTGTCCTCCGTGAGATTACAGAAGTTCCCAAATAGTGCTAGTTCCATCGTTTGGAGCTTAGGGTCAGTCAAACCTAATAAAAGTACAGACACGTGGCAACCCAAGTTCCCCTTCGGCTGAAATCGTTGTATCACTTTAAAAAAACAAGGAAAATTGTATGAGGAAAAGCAAATTGCTTTAAAAAGAAACGGACATTCATTACTCCAGGATGTGAGATGCTACATTTTTTAACAATTAAGAAGTGAAACTTTTAGAAAGCCTGGGCAATATGCAACTAAAAACAACTGAAGTCAGGATCCCAGAGCTTCCAGAAAAGGCAGCAGTTAGGTCAGCGAAAGAGTCATGAGTCACAAAGAGTAAATGAGTCTGGTCCTAGAGAGAACACCTGTGAGAAATGGCTCCGCTGCCCTGGAGACTTCCGCTTCATGCATCCCTGCGCAGGCAGGGCTGGGTGAGGGGAGGGGCTCCTTTCACTGGGGTTTAATGAATGAATAAGCACCATTCCAAATTTAAACTCCGCTAAGATGTTATGAAGGCAAACAGAAAAGAGTCTCATTTGTTAAGGGCTTGCGGTATGCCTGGTCCCATGCCAGGCCACTGGGCCTGCTACTCCTCTTGTTTATTTATTTATTTATTTATATTTATTTCTTGAGACAGGGTCTCACTCTGTCGCCCAGGCTGGAGTGCAGTGGTGTAATCTCGGCTCACTGCAACCTCGACCTCCTGGGCTCCAATGATCCTCCTGCCTCAGCCTCCTGAGTAGCTGAGACCACAATTGCATGTCACCATGCCTAGCTAATTTTTTGTATTTTTAGTAGAGACAGGATTTCACCATGTTGGCCAGGCTGGTCTAGAACTCTGACCTCAAATGATCCACCTGCCTTAGCCTCCCAATGTGCTGGTATTACAGGCATGAGCCACCGCGCCCGGCTCTCCTCTTGTTTAATAACAACCCAAGCTGGGAGGGAAGAGTCCCCATCCGCCAGGTGGAAGATGAGGAGGCTAAGGCCAGCATCACTGTATCCTGGAGGTGGCCAGTAATTACAAATGACCCGGGCAGATGTTCCAGTGAGGAGAATACAGGGCCGCTTTGGTCCGCAGCCGCAATTTTCATAATGACCCTTATCACAGCACTGAGCATTTACTGAGTGCTTCCTGTTTACCCCACTCTGTGGTAGCCACCATCCATTCCCTTGCTCACTAATCCTCACAGCACCCTCTGATGTGTGACGGTAGTAAGGTGGAGGTCACCTCTGTGTGACCTTGGGCAGTGACTTCACTTTCTGAAGGCTCAGCCTCGTCACCCGCAATAAGGGGCACTCACAAGCCCACATCAGAAGGTGCTGTGAGGATTAGTGAGGGAGAGAATGGATGGTGGCTAGCACGGAGCAGGGCACACAGGAAGCACTCAATAAATGCTCACTGCCATGATAAGAGTCATTATGAAAATTGAGGCTGCAGACCAAAGCGGCCCTGTATTCTCCGCACTGGAACATCTGCCCGGGTCTTTTGCAATTCCGGGACATCACTGGCCACCTCCAGGATATAGTGAAATCATCAATTGCTTCTTTTTTTTTTTGAGACAGGGTTTCACTCTTCTTGCCCAGGCTGGAGTGCAATGGCACAATCTCGGCTCACTGCAACCTCTGCCTCCCGGGTTCAAGCAATTCTCCTGCCTCAGCCTCCCAAGTAGCTGGGATTACAGGCGTGCACCACCATACCCGGCTAATTTTTTGTATTTAGTAGAGATTGGGTTTCACCATGTTGGTCAGGCTGGTCTCGAGCTTCTGACCTCAGGTGATCCCCTGCCCCAGTCGGGATTATAGGCATGAGCCACCGCCCATCAACTGCTTCTTAAAACAGGCATTAATTATGCATTCACATACGGCACATGGTAATATTATCTAAGTAAGAATAACGTAAGAAGTGCTCGTGTGGCTGGGCGCAGTGGCTCACACCTGTAATCCCAGCACTTTGGGAGGCCAAGGTGGGCGGATGGCTTAAACCAGGAGTTCGAGACCAGCCTGGGCAACATGCTGAAACTCCACCTGTACAAAACATACAAAAAATTAGCCAAGCGTGGTGGCACACGCCTGTAGTTCCAGCTACTCGGGAAGCTGAGGCGGGAGGATCGCTTAAGCCCGGGAAGTTGAGGCTGCAGTGAGCCATGATTTCACCACTGCACTCCAGCTCCAGCCTGGGTGACAGTAAGATCCTGTCTCTTTAAAATAAAAAAAGTGTTCTTGGTTCCTGGAAGCAGGAAATGGTAACCTAGATCTTTCTTGTTGAATCCTCCAGCAAACACAGGAGCAAGCCACGCCTTGGGAGGCCTTATTTCTGGAATCACAACTCTACCTCCCAGATGCTGCTGGTGGAGGGGTGGAGTCTGGTCAGGCCTCCGGTGTTCAGCACCCACTCAGCCCTGGGTTGCTCACAACCATGGACAGACAGAGGGAGGCCCTGGGCAGGAGCCACCTGCCAGGCTGGAGCACCCTGCAGCCTGGGTCCCAGCCCTTGGGCCTGCCTGCAGAGAGGTTAGAAAGGGATTATCTGGCCCTCTCCATGCACCCTTGCCATCTGGGCACACTCCTCAGCTTCCAGCATAAGGGGAGAGGGCCAGTCCAGCCCCTGCAGGAGTGAGCGCTCCTGAGTACCAAGTGGCAGGGTGGTATGGGGGGCTTCTGCAGCAGGGCACAGAGTCCCTGGATGCCAACAGACAGTGTGACTGCATAAAGGAGAGGTCCCAATCTGCACAGCTGCACAGGTCAGCTATGCTTACATTTACATCAATTAAAATGAAAAAGATGGAAAAACTCAGTCCTGTAGTCTTACCAGCTACCTGCAAGTGCTCTACGGCCACATGCAACCAGTCACTTCCACACAGGTTGGGCAGAGGTAGAACATGTCCACCATCGCAGAAAATTCTAGCAGGCAGTATTGAAGATGCCTTCGATTCAGGAGGCACCAGGTGGAATGAAGAAAATGCCTGTGTCAGTTTGCCTGCATCTTAAATGATACACACTGCATCTCTGCTCTGATTGAAAAAGTAAAACATGTTCAAGGGAGCTACCTCAGAAAAATCTAGAAAAGCCTCAAGTAGCCACTAAGTGCAAAGACCCCAGAATTAGACTTCTTCAGATCAAATCTGGTTCCACCACAGGGAGGCCTCTTGTAGGGGGCTCAACTTCTTTAAGGCTCAGTCGACTCCTTTGCAAATTGAGGGTAGTGCAAGTCCCCACCTCTTTGGCTTGTTAGTGAGTTTAACTGAGATAATTGCTATAAAGTGCTTGGAGCAGCACCAGACACAGAATAAGTGGGCAGTAAATATTGGTTGTAGAAATAAAAACTAAAAGTCAAACCACTCCTGCCAACCAGAAATAATTAAGTATTATTAGTTTGGTCTCCTTTCAATAAGTTGCCAACGTGAACTGTGTGAACTGGCCTGGGAAGACCTCCAAGACCCACTGTGGATAGAAAAAGCTTAAACTGCTGAATGACGCCTACGTAGCTCACCACTGATGCTTTTAAAAACCCATAAAATACTACTGTTTCCTGTGGCTCATACGTGATATCAAAGCAGAGAGAAAGCTCTGGAAGGTTATACTGCAAACCGGCCATGCTGGTGACCTTATGGAGGGCTTTGGGTTGGAGCAGCAGGCCTGAGATTTCATTCATGGAACTCTTACATGGACAACTGAATGCCACACAGGGGTGTGGACCAGTGGTACTGTGCTGCTTCTTTGAGGCTTTGGGGGTTCCTGGAGATGCTTTCTACCATCCTCCAAGTGTGCACGCAGCCAGCCCCCAGCACACCTTTGCTAAGCGCTTGCTGTATGCTGGCCAGTGTCTAGGTGAAGCACATACAGAGACTCATAAAATGCAGGTGTGGGCCTGGGGCCAGACACACACACAGCAAGTCTGCTTGCATGTGCGGGGAGCCCGCTCAGAGGCCTGCGGAGCCGGTAGGCAGCTCTGACGGGGAAAGCCCTGGCATTGGCAGGTCCAGGCCACACAGGAATGTGGGTCCAGTGTGGCCCAGTCTTCCAAATGTTCAAGAGAAGCTAGAAATCCAGTTTTAAGGTCATTTCCTAGTTCTCTTTTTAAAAACTTGTGGTAAATGTGCATAACCTAAATTGACCGTCTTCACTGTCCGAAGTCACCATTTGCGGCATGAAGCTCGTTCACACAGACATGCAGCTACCAGCACTGTCCAGCTTCGAACCCTGCCATCCTCCCCAGCTGAAACGCGGTCCTCGTTCAGCAACTCTGTCTTTCCTGCACCCACCCCCTGGCAACCACCACTGACTTTTTGTCTTCATGAGTTTGACTGCCCTAGGACTTCATGTAGGTGGAATCATATAGTATCTGTCTGTATCAGTTCCAGTTTTAAAAAGTCTGAGTGGACTTTGCAAAAAGCCCTCTGAGGACTGCCGGGACCCAGGTCGCCGTTTGCCGGCCTCACCCTTCAGCTTGGAGAATTCAAGAGAAAGGAAGGCAGGGGCTCTCCGGGGGCCCTGAGGTTCCAGTTCTGTGGGGATTGTGCAGGGCAGCAGGGGGTACACCCCAGAGGAAGTGGCCTGTGGTCCGAGTCACGTAAACTTCAGGATGAAAATATATGCCAGGTGGAGGATGAAGTCACCAGTGCAGGGCCAATGGTGTGACGCTGGCCTGGAAGGAAACCTCCCCACACTGAGGGTGGAGGTGAGGCTTGGAGAGGACAAAATGTGACTGTGCCGACGTAGTGTGGGGACCTCCCAGGGCTGGATTCTGGACATCCGCTTTCATACAAGAACACAGCACGGGAAAAGTGTTCTGTTCAGCCAGGTAGGTCCCAGGAGAGCAGAACACCCCCACAGCAGTGCAAGCTTTCCCCGGAGCTGGACTGGCCCAGGCTGCAGGTACCAATGCCTGGCCCCAGCCTCAGGGAAAATGCTGCTCCCCACAGCCACCCCCAGTGAGCACAGAGCCTGACCTGGTAGTCCTAACCACTGGACCTTCGGCCACAGTGAATAGTGACAGCCTCTCTGTGGCCAGGTGCCTGAGCGCGGCTGTGTCCAAAGAGATACAGGACAACCAGGTCTCTGTGTTTCCTCTACATTCTATGGATAGAATGTTCTTCTTCATCACAGGAAACAGACCCAGCAGCACCTAGGATGTGACATCCAGAGACACAGTGGGGCGGAGTGAATGAGAATGGAAACATACAACACGGCGTGCATGATGACCTCAGCTGGAGGCCATGCCCACTCCTCCTGCTTTCTTGGGGGGGAGAGTGGACCTGTCCAGAGCAGACTGTGGGGTGGCCCCGAGTGTGGCTCTGGATGCCAGGGCAGGCTGGGTGCTCCCAGGGGGCATGGCCCTCTCTGGCTCTTCCCAGCCAGACCCCACCTCCCAGGAAAGACAAAGCCGCCTGGTGTGGGCTTACTCCTTTGTCAGCACGAGGCCCGCGCTAGGACACCACAACACATGTGTTACACAGGGGCAGAGGTTTGTGGGGAGCGGCCACAGACGAGCCTTCCAGCAGGAACAGCCAGGGAGTGTAATTTGCCTTCTTGCTCAGTCAACATCCCCTTGTCTCATGGTTCCCAGGGTGTGCGTTAGGGGCTGGGTGGGGACAAGGTCAGCCCTTCCACTAGACAAAGCCTTTTTCTATCTGGTTGCTACAGAAAGATCGTGCAAGCAGGTCACTTTCAATGTAACAAGCATTTCCTAAATACCTGTTTTGTGTCAGGTCTTGGTTGGATGCTGGGGGCTTAGAGTTGACTTGTAACTTCACATACATAATCTGTGAATATTTTTGCACATTGTTGCATCATTTGTATTCATGACTTACACTGACTGCATAATATCCTATCGGGGGATACATCAAGACTCAACTACTTATTGTGGAGCATTGAGAGTGACTTCGATTTTTTACTTCTTCTTTTTTTTTTTTTTTTGAGGCGGAGTCTCGCTCTGTCGCCCAGGCTGGAGTGCAGTGGCCAGATCTCAGCTCACTGCAAGCTCCGCCTCCCAGGTTTACACCATTCTCCTGCTTCAGCCTCGCGAGTAGCTGGGACTACAGGCGCTCGCCACCGCGCCCGGCTAGTTTTTTGTATTTTTTAGTAGAGACGGGGTTTCACCGGGTTAGCCAGGATGGTCTCGATCTCCTGACCTCGTGATCCACCTGTCTCGGCCTCCCAAAGTGCTAGGATTACAGGCTTGAGCCAAAATAACACTGAAATGAACATCTTTTTACAGATGTCTATGGAATTCTCGAGATAAACTTCCCAAAATGGGATTTCTAGATCAAAAGATACCAATATTTTTATGAGTCCTAATACATAAAACTAAAAATGCTTTTCAGCTTGACATTTCATTGCCATCAGCAAAGTATGGAAGTTTGAGTTTTGCCATATCCTTGTCAGCACAGGAGTTACCATTTGAAAAAATGTCCTTATTATATAATAGGGGGCAAAACCCACCTTCTTTCTACTATAGTACTTGGTTTACAGATAAAAGTTACAGAAAGCAGACCCGGCGCAGTGGCTCACGCCTGTAACCTCAGCACTTTGGGAGGCCAATGTGGGCGGATCACCTGAGGTCAGAAGTTCAAGACCAGCCTGGCCAGCATGGTGAAATCCCACCTCTACTAAAAATACAAAAATCAGCCAGGCTTGGTGGCGGGTGCCTATAGTCCCAGATAGTCGGGAGGCTGAGGCAGGAGACTCGCTTGAGCCGAGGAGGCTGAAGTTGCAGTGAGCTGGGATGGCCCCACTGCACTCCAGCCTGGGAGACAAAGCGAGATTCTGTCTCAAAAAGGAAAAAAAAAAAAAATGCTACAGAAGGGCTTGTTTTCGTGTCTAGTTTTTGGAATTTTTTTAGTAGAGACGGGGTTTCACCGTGTTAGCCAGGATGGTCTCGATCTCCTGACCTCGTGATCCACCCGTCTCGGCCTCCCAAAGTGCTGGGATTACAGGCTTGAGCCACCGCGCCCGGCCCCTTGCTTCTTTTCTTAAGGCAACCTGTTTTCTCTACCTTTGGTGGGGAGAGAGAGAGCCATATCACTATTATACATGACCCAAACGGTGGATCAGAACATAATCTGGGCTTTCAGCCTGCGGATTTGGAAGCCCTGATTACAGGAAGAGACCATGGGGCTGCTTGACCCATTTCTTGCTATGTCACCAGGCTGGCATGCAGTGGCGTGATCTCGGCTCACTGCAACCTCCACCTCCCAAGTTCACGTGATTCTCCTACCTCAGCCTCTCTAGTAGCTGGGCTTACAGGTGCCCACCACTAAGCCCGTCTAATTTTTGTATTTTTAGTAGAGATGGAGTTTTGCCATGTTGGCCGAGCTGGTCTCGAACTCCTGACCTCAGGTGATCCGCCTGCCTCGGCCTCCCAAAGTGTTGGGGTTACAGGCGTGAGCCACCGCACCCAGCCTGTTTGAGCCATTTCAAATGCACCCAAAAGTGATTTGACAGAAAACCAGCTCAGTGGCCACCTACATGCCAAGAAACAATCTTCCAGTTTCAGTAGATTCCCCTGCAATCGCTGTGTATTTTCAGATTCCATTCTTTAACCTCGATCCTTTATTGGAGAGAGGATGCCAGCATCCCCATATTTCCTTCCTACTTCAGGCTGCAACTTGATTATGCTTTAAAAAAACTTAGCTATCGTTGTTTCAAGCACAGTTTCCTAATGAAAGCCTGGTTTATTTTCTGTGCTTGTGTGACATCCAATAGCAGAAATTCCACCAGCATTGACACTATATACCAAAGTATAGGGAAATAAGACCAATGACAAATTAAAGCAAAGGAACCACTTCCTTAGATGAAAGGCCATATGTCTATCAATTTTTGCTGCCACTACAAAACTATGTTTGGCCATCAGCTGACACATTCCACTAATGCTAAAAAACAAAAACAAAAACAAAAACCTTCCAATCAGAGAATACTGGAACAAAGGGAGGCTCAAAGTCACAGGTAGAAGGGGCTGGAGAGGTGATGTGTTAGACAAGAACTGTTTGCCACCCCCACACGCCGCCCTTCCCTCTCCGGGGCAAGGAAGAGCATATGACCACGGGGGCTCTGCTTCTCTCGCTTTCTAAAAAATGTGCAGATGGCAAAAAGTCCAAGATCACAGCTTGTTGGCCTGGAGAACAGTTTGTTTCCCTCAACAAAAGCCATTTCCTTCTCTTCTGTTTGCTGATGGTCCCAGTTTCAATCCACGGCCAGTGAGCACATGTTTCGTGCCCCCACTACCACTGCACTGAGTTACCTTGGAGTGAGGAAGGATGTCTCCCTTTGTGGCTTTCTGCAGCATCCAAGTACAAGCTCGGCTTTACAAGAAAGATAAAGGCAGAAATTAATTTCTTTACTAATTGACAACAGCTTGAAAAAGGTATAAAGATGCCAGAATTTAGCATATGGGCTCTGGAAACACATTTCGACTCAGATTTTTTTTTTAAGCTGTTACTACATGCTTTATAATGTAACCAACTAAAAGGCTGCTAACGGTGCAGCATTTTCGAAGTAATGCATTCTCAGGATTTCATATTTAGAAGGTTTATTTGAAAACATCCTACTCTCCACTGTATAAATAAGAGGAAACAGCATGACAAAAAGTGTCATAACTACAGTTCTTGGCATCTAGCAAGATGATCTTCCTTTTGTATCACGCTGCAGGATGACGATCTGGGTTTCAGAGAGTGGCAAGAGGCTGGTTCTGTGGGGTTAGTGATCATGTTGCCACGTGTCATGCCCACAGTGGCCATTCTCCTGTTGATTTTCTCTCTCATGAAATGTTAGGGCTCTGTGCAGCTCTGGGTTGGCCAGAATCATCCAGAAATGCCAGACCTTTCTCTCAGAGCTCTCTGATGAAAGTTGAATATACAGAAAGTGCCTCTGGCTTATAAATAAGTGACAGCTGCGGAGTGGGGAGAGGCTTTTGCCACTAGAAACTTCCAGGATAGGATGCATGAGATCAAGGAATTATAACAGGATGCTCTGTGAAGTCCAAAGAATGCTTGAAGCAAACTGCAGAGCTCCACAAGATCAGCAACCCCACGAGCTTTTACAGCCCAGGAAAAGGTTTAATAGGAAAAAATCTCCCATACTGTATATTTAGAACCAAATGAAGGGAAATGTCAAAGGGGCCGGAAACAATATGTCAAATTAGGCAAATTCCTGACCTGACTCAGATTTTGCGGAACATTTGATCCTAAACTACGCTGTCCACGTCCCTAAGATCACCTCTAACTGGGTTAGGAAACAGATGACAGAGATTGTGTTTTGACTAATATATATGCTTCTGTCATACACCTGCTGACTGGCAGAGTCCCTGGCAGGCAGCAGAAAGCACACAGGCAATGGCATCAGATCCGGGGACAGACCCCAGCTGCTACTTTGTAGCTGTGTGACCTTGCAAATGACTTCACCACTATGATCCTTGGTTTCCCCATCAATGAAAGTCGCCATCAGGGGCCAGGGTATTTCCTGAGTGGGTTGCTGAAAGGGTTAAATGAGGAGGCAAGTGAAAGTACTTGTCATACAGTAGGCGCCCAAAAAATGCTAGTCTTCCTTCCTCCACCTTTCATACTTCATCCTTGCAGGAATCGACCTGAGTGTCCATAAACAGAGGGCTGGATAAAGAAAATGTGGTGGTGCATTTATACATCGAATGCTACTAGGACCTCAAAAGGAGTGAAATCCTGTCATTTGCAATAATGTGGATGGACCTGGAGGCCATTATCTTAAGTGAAATGACTCAGGCACAGAAAGTCAAACGCCGAATGTCCTCACCTGTAGGTGGGAGTGAAATAAGGTGCACATATCGACATAGAAGGTGGAATGACAGACACTGGAGGGCTGGAAGGATGGGGGGTGGGGGATGAGAGATGACTTGTGGGTACAATGTACATTGCTCGGGGAACGGTACACTAAAAGCCCAGACTTCGCCACCACGCAATATATCCATGTAACAAAGCTGCACTTGTGCCCCATACATTTATATGAATAACAATAATAAAAAAGAAAGCCTGTTTCAGGATGCTGGGGTTCCTGATGCAGTGTCCATCCATCCTCCGGGATGCAGCCGCCCTGCTCAGGCTACACAGGCCTTTCCCAAAGCTGTGCCCTGAAAGAGTCCCAGCCTCTGTACTGGTGTCACACCTGCCATCCCTGCAAGTGGGGACAGATGGCACAGGGGCGGGGCATGGAAGGGGAAGGCTGCACAACAGACTGACCCCTCACAAGACTGGCGCTGGAACTTTATATTTTTGTGCACCATGTTAACAAAAGTTATTTTGACTTTACTGAAGTGAAGGCAAAGAACAGAGTTTGAATAGAACGAGAGACAGCAGCTTGAGAGATGGGGGCCCAGAGAGAAACAAGGAAGGTGGAAATGGAAGAGATGGAAGATTGAGAAACCAACAGCACCGGCCAGGCGGGCTGGGGAAGAGGAGACTGCGAGAACGCCGGGGATTGTGAGGATGGAACTGAGGCCAGCGGGAATGAGCACATCCTCCGGACTCTCCTGCAGGGAGAAAACAAGCCCCAAACATGTGGCCATGGCCCCTGAGTTTTCTAACGTGGCAGCTCTGCACAGCGTCCTTCCTACAGCTCTGGCTACCTCCAAGCAGTTCATGGCTCCTGGGCAGATGGCAGTCCCCTCTGCACTGCTCACAGCACTCTCTTGTCCTTGGCTCACAGATCCACCCTGCCTCATCTGCCCCCAGGCGGTCCCCCTTTACCCCCACCATCTTCCCTTCTCCACCCTGCCCATCCTTTTCTCTCTGGCCCTGGAGGCCTCATCCACATGGAACACTTAAAGACACCCTGGTGTGATCCCTGGGCTGGTTTCTGTGTCATTTGGCTCTGGATCCCACCCCCACGTTTCCCACCTGTCTGGAATCAGTTATGTCCCCTCCCAACCTGGCCCTCTAGTCTTTATGGGGGTAGAACTGCAGGCTCACATTCCACTCTTCCGTCTCCCTCTGCGTCCACTCCCTCCAAAGGCATGCATGCCATCCATCCTGTCTTCTGCCACTCCCGTAGGAAGTCTCCCTCTCGTCTACTGGGGCTGGTTCCCCCGCCTTCCAGCCTTTCTCCCCACCCCCAGCTCCCACTCTCCCTCCAGCCCAGTGCATTCCACAAGATCCACTCAGTCTGTGGGCCTGGGGAGGAGATAACCCTGCCCCTTCCTCCTCCTTCCTGAATTTTCCTCAGGCGATGGGGTCTAGGAAGCTGGTCCCTGGGGTGGCTCCCAGACTCCTGAGCCTGCACAAACAAGTGACTCAGCCCTGTTCTCGATTGCTGATGGAGTCACCTGAGGTCACAAGTGGGTCATTCTGTGTCTGCCTTTGTGTGTCCCTGTCTATGTTCCCTTCTCTTGTGCTGTGTCTGTCCCTCCTAAGTGGATGTAAGCAGCTCCTCAGTCCCCTCTTCAGTGCCTGCTCTTTGATGGGCTATTGGGAACATCTGGAGATTTGGTCTGGGACTCAGGGGAAGTGACCCAAGGCCACCATCCCAGGCCTCCAGGCAGCACCCACTCACCCATCCTTGCACTCCTGCACACCCCGGGCCTTGCACACACACCTGCTCCATCTGGAATACCCCTTCACCCTGTGGAACATCTGCACTTCTCAGCTCTCCCCTAGAAAAACCCCAGCCTTCTCCTGTGTGTCTAGAGGTCTAACTCCAGTGTTATCACAGGATGGCATAATCAGGGTCTACTACAGACCCCCACTGGACTGTGTGCTCCTTAGGGGCAGGGTGCCTTGTGATGTCTTTGTATCTCCAGCACCTAGAAAGTGCCAGGCCCTTCACAGATTCTCAAGAATAAGAGAACTCATCAGGACAAAAGCTTGTGGTTTCTTAAGTCACAGAACAAGAGATTCCCTCCAGGGCAGCTAAGAGGTAACGGAGACTTGTGAGCCCAGGGTCTCCGGTCCAGCCCAACCCAAATGGGCACAGGAACGATCACTTCCATCAAGTGGCTGTCTACAGACTTGGGAAAGAAAATCTCAGACTCCCTCGGGACACGAGCTTCCACGGTAACACCTATTTGAGCTCCTCAGCGGCTGTCTCCAAGGTGATGCCCAGAAACCGTGACTGGAGCGGGTTTCTCCTTCCACACCTGTTGTCCCTGGGGTGGCTCCCAGACTCCTGAGCCTGCACAAACAAGTGACTCAGCCACATCCTAGGGAAGGGGGTCCTCCCACTGGAAAAGGATTTGTTGACCACAACCTGGCACTCGGGGACCTGGTGTTGAAATGAGCCAAATGGGGACAGATGCTCTCTCTTCCCAAGTCCACGTGGCATTTCACGTGGGGAGGAGCCACAGTATCTGGTTTAAGTAAAGGAAAAGTCATTAGCAAGAGACTCAGAAGCATTCTAGGACAAGTGTTGAAAGTAATCCCAAACAGCTGTGAAACAACTTACAACTCCCCTCACTGGATCTGACTAACATGGGCAGGGCTGTGCTTTTTTAATGCTTTTCCATAAAAGCATGCCTACCCAGACTCGGGTGGCCTCCCCTCCACACCACAAAGAGGCGCCTGGCACTCAGAGGACCATCCGAATTCAATCCGAGTCATTCTCAACTCAGGGTTACACGTCACAGTCTGTTGACATTGTTCTGTCCTTGATCATTCCCCAGAGAGACAGAACACACAACAGAGGTGGGAGAGGGAGGAGGGGGGAGGGAGGGGGAGAGAGAGAGAGAGAGAAAGATTCCCATTACAGTGTTACGGGCTGAGCTGTTTCCCAAGATTCACAGGCTGAAGCCCTAACCCCCAGTACCTTCGAATGGATACAAGGTCTTTGCCAAGGTAATGAAGTTAATATGGGTGGGCCCTAATCCATTATAACCCAAACGTACACACTAGAGGGGGAGGACCACGTGAGGACACAGGGAGAAGACGGCCACTTATAAGCCAAGGAAAGAGGCCTCAAAAGGAACCAGCCCTGACAACACGTTGATCTTGGATTTTCAGCCTCCAGAACTGTGAGAAAATAAATCCCTGCTGTTGAAGCTCCCCAGTCTGTAGATTATTTTGTTATGCTGGCCCTAGCCGACTCATACACATGGCGTCTTTCCATTTATGCTCCAACAGCCCCAGGTGGTGTGCAGCTCCCTCCACACCTCTCACTGCCACGTGACTCCGTTCTTTTGCAAATGTAATTATCTTTGCTTGGAATGATGCCCCTCTGCCCACCTCACAAACTTCTATTCAACCTTCAAAACCCCTTGTAGATAGCACATCCTCTGTGCAGCCTCACCTTGCCCTCTGCCCTCTTCCCCAGGGAGTGCTGCCTCTTCTCTGTGTCCACAACCCTGATCACTCTCTTACTAAGCATGCTGAAGCCTGGGTTTGGCAATGTGTCAAGATGCCTGTGATCTGGGCAGTCTGAGCCTCTCGACACCGGAATGAGGACTCCTCTCTAGGGCTGGCACAGGGCCTGGCGTGCCACAGACTCTCCATGTATTCATTCAAATTCTCAACTCTTCTATTTATTTGTTAGTGACTGTCTTGACTTTGGATCAGAAAACTTCATCCTGGAACCTTCCTATCACTCTGAAATAAAGAACATTTTCATTAGAACTTGGGAAGTGCAGCATCCAGCCAAGATCTCCAAATAAACACCATTTTCTGATGGAAAGAAATAAAGCAAATGTTTCCCAGAGCTTTCTGCTGTAAGGACTTAGAATTTACAAATTCAGATACCATTCATCATAAAAGGAAAAGTGCACAGTGCCCTCTTGTACTCCTTTACTTCTAGCCCTCCTGCATTCCACATTCCATCCTTTACTCATCCTTTCTTCACTGAGCACTTGCTGTGTGCTGGGGGGATGGGTTTGGCATTCAGCAGTCGGCAAGATGAGCACAGATCTTCGTCATGATGGGGGTCAGACAAGAAACACAGAAAATCTAAAGTGGGTCTGACCACTGGTAGTCTGGAGGGAGCGGGTACGGGGTGCGTGTGTATGTGTGTTATGTGAGGGGGTTTACTGTTTTAGAGGAGGCCTAGCTGAGAAGGTGATATTTTAGTAACGACCAGAAGGAGGTGACAGAGCAAGCCATTCAGACATTTGGGACACATGTTCCTAGCAAAGGGGACAGAAAGTTTGAAGACTCCAATGGGCCCAGTAGGTGGGAACAGAGGGGAGGCCAGTGAGTTGGAGCCAAGGACAGGGAGAGATGGGACCAGGTCACAGGGGTCTTTTAGGCTTCTTGGGGACTTTGACTTTGACCCCGAGGGAGGTGGGAGCTACAGGGGGTGGTAGCTGAGGAGGGCCATGGTCTCACTTGGGCTGAAGGGACTCCTCTGCCCGAGTGTGGGGACTAGACTGTGGGGGTGAGGGTACAGCCTCCCTGCTGAGAAAGCTACTTCTGTGTCCTGTTCGCCTCCTGGTGAAATCAGGGCACCATTTCTTCTGGGTTTGCTGTGGAGAAGGCATCTGAGTGACAAGGAGGCCATAAAAGGTAGTCTGGGACACTGGGCTAGGAACTGAGATCCAGTTCTGCCCCCAGCTCGCTGGGTGCCTTGGGCAGGCCACTTGCCTCTTCATCTGTGCAGTCAAGAAGATGGTCTCCACATCTTCTCCCGCCACGCTTCAAAGGCTGCACTCTCATTCTCTAACTTCAGAAGCAGCTTATTAAAAAACAGAGGGTAGTGCAAAAACGAGGGAGAGAGAACCGCGGTGGAGAAAACTGAGAAAGCCCCAAACAGCAGGTGGAGGCCAGGCCCTCCGGGACTCACAGGGAACAGATGTCCATTCTGTTGGCAAACCACAGGTTTCAGTCATTTCCACTCCCGGGCAAACACACACTGGCACACACACACACACCACTGAAAGGATATGCCACAAAATGGGGTACTGTTTGTCTCTGGGTAATTGAGTTAAGGCTAATTTTTTTGTCCTTTGGGTTTTCCAAGATTTCTACAATGAACTGGTATTTTGTCATGAGGGGAAAAAAAGACTTCCCCACCCACAAAATGCAACTGTACATATGCACAGTACAGAAAGCATGAAAACAAAATCAGCTGGCTCTGAATCAGCCCACAGTCATATCTGGTCTTGAGAAACCACTGTAATTGGAGTTAGTGCCTTCATGCATTAAATGGATGTGCCAGGGGCAAGGCTGGCAGTTGAGGATGTGAAAATGAATGAGTTGTGTGTGTGGAGGGACCAGAGGTGAGGATCACTGATCTGGCAGAGCCCTGCCAGAGCAGTGGTGTTTCTGGGGGTCTGGATTACAGCATCAAGACAACCACCACTACCACTGAGACATCCCTGGAATGGAGAGAAGCAGTGATCAGAAAGAGCTCCCAGGAATGGTTTTCATTCTCTTCCGCCATTGTTGCCTTCTCTGAAACACACTGCTCTCAGTCATTCGGTAGGCTGACTGCAAAAATGGCTTCAATTCTCCCTTCTCCTTCCCCTTGCCCCTGTCCATGCCCCTCTGCAAAGTGCCCTGCAGCTCCTCCCAGCAAGGCTGGAGTCTGTGCTTGTGACTTGCTCGGACCAACACAATGCAGCAAAGGTGATGCTGTGCCAGGCCTGAGCCTGGGCTTGAAAGGTCTTGCGTCTTTTGCTTGGTCTCTTGAAACCCTGCTGCTACCAGGTGAATAAGCCCAGGCTAATCAACTGGGTGATCAGAGACAAATCCCAGCCAACTTTCTTGCATCTGTCACCTCAGCCAGCAGCCAGATGATTCCCAGACACAGAGCTGCCATGCGACCTCCAGCTGACCACACACGTGTGAGGGGCCCAGTTGAGATGAGAGAACGGCCCAGCTGAGCCCAGACTCACGCACTGGCTTGAAGCATCATGAGCTAGATAAATAGCTGTTGTCTGAAGCCAGTAAGTTTTGGGGTGGTTTGTTACACAGCTGTAGCTAACTGATTAACTGGTTACTGTCACAGATGTACCTGAGCAAAAACCAACCAACCAACCAACCAACCTTTGGCTTGATTGAAACCGTCCCTCAGAGAATTTCATTTTAGAATCTGTGGCTCTGGCCAAAAGGGTGGTTCTACCATGATGGGCATCTGGGCTTTCCAATTTAAGGTGGGCCTTTCAGAGGTCAAGCACGGTGGCAGGTGAAAAGCCATGAATGATGATTGGTTAACATGCACTGCGTCTACTGCTTTACAAATTGTTATTTAAAGTAACAAAATAAATGAACGCAGTCTCACTACTCCCTCAGGTGACCAATTCTCTCACTTTGATGTGTATTCTAGACTTTTTCCTACACACTCACACTCATGTCTCAGTTCTGTGTCAATTTTTTTTTTTAGATGGAGTTTCACTCTTATCCAGGCTGGGGTGCAATGGCCAACGTTGGCTCACTGCAACCTCTGCCTCTTAGGTTCAAGCAATTCTCCTACCTCAGCCTCCCAAGTAGCTGGGATTACAGGCACCCGTCACTACGTCCAGCTAATTTTTGTATTTTTAGTAGAGATGGGGTTTCACCATGTTGGCCAGGATGGTCTCGAACTCCTGACCTCAAGTGATCCACCCCCCTCAGCCTCCCAAAGTGTTCGAAATACAGGCGTGAGCCACCACGCCAGGCTGTCATTTTGTTTTATGGTCTTCTTTTTCTTTCCATAAACAGCACTTTATATTTTTCCCTTAACAACAGGTCTTGGAGGCCTTTCCATAGCCAGAATTATAGACCTATCTCCTTCTTTTTAATCATGGCAAAGGATGACAGTACCTTAGTTTATCTGACTCTTCCTGTGCTCATGGGCATGTGAGTTGTTCCCAACTTTTCATGATAATGAGGTTTATCTCTCTGTACACATGTGGCGGATCCCTTTAGTGAGCAAGCAGAGATATGGCATCCCTGGTCAAGTGAGCATTTAAAGGAAAACGGTGGCAGATGGAGCCTTTCCAAAATCCACAGACCAATAACTGACCCTTTCCAAAACCGGCTGAGCTTCCCCAGCCCCGGGTCTTTCACCTTCCACCACTTTCAGGCTGCCTCCTTACCGTCTCTTTCCACAACCTGAAATGTACCTAGCATGGGGTTTGTCAGGTAGAGTTTTCCTGCTTTAATCTAAAGTGAATGTGCATGGAAGTGGCTATATTTTTCTAAGAGGGGAAAGAAATTACCCTCCATTTAGTCATTCTGTTGTGCCCTTGATTGATTTTTTTTCTGAGTCAATGGTCCTGCACAGGGGGAAAAAAAAGATTTTCTACTGTTGTATTATAAAAGGAATACCTGATTTGTATGGACAGAAGGCTATAAGAGGAATCATTACAAAAATGGGAGACACAATAGTCAAAGGTGTAAATACAAAAGAAGCCCCAAAAGAAAACAAGAAGCCAGAAGAGAAGTAATGACACAGGGAAAGCTGCAGAGCAACCTCCCCAGCGCGTCTAGGAGCCTATCACTCAGTCACTCTCCTGCAACTGGGATGGCGAGTATTCCGGAAAGGTGAGGGGCTGCAGGTGTGAACAGTGAATTCCCTTCACCCAAAGCAGACCATATTGATAATGTGCCCTTTTCCCTGCTGATGCTGGGTCCTTGATGTGACCAGTTTTTAATGTACTCTCAGAACCCATGGATGTTCTCAGGGGTTAGGTGTGAGGTCATCTGTCCCAGCACAAAATGGCCCTTGCCCACGGGTTTCCAAGTTGGCATAGCTCTTTGTTCCCGCAGTCACATTCCATGGATTCTACCAGCATGTCAACTGACGTGCTGGGCGCTTCTGCAGACCTTGCCTCATCGAATCAGCATCAGGCACTCCAGGGCCTGAGCTTTGTCTCTGTGATTGGGTAGCTGTGCACAGACAACATAACCTCTGTGGCCTTCACTTTCCTCGCTTAAAATGGCCACACTAATAAGGTCGGCACATAGTCTACAGGGGGTAAAGGGAGCAGGAGATGCTCCATCTACAAATGTTCCTTCTGCATTGGGCTCAGAAACAGCCCGATGACTGAATCAAGGCCACACGACTAGAGATGGCAAAGGAGGCTGGTCCAGAGCACAGGCAGGTCTCCCCCAGTCCCACAGGACCCCAACACACGTCCTTGGTGATGGGTCTCCATTCCTACCCTTGACTTGGCATGGGAGGCACCAGATGTGAGCCCTGTCTTCCTCAGGGGTCACTTCCTTCCACGAGCCTCATCACAGCCTTCAGCGCCCCGCACTCCTAGCCCATTCTGTAGCTGCAGTAGCTGTTTCTGTTGGCACCCTGTTCTGTTTTGATCACTTTTGGGTGGTGGCCCGCTGGGGCCTGACACTGCACTCTACAGAGGAGGCCACAGCCTCCCGCTCACCCAGGCCCCGGCTTCACTCTCCAGCTTCCTCCTTGGCAGGGGCTTCGCTCTGTGAACTCAGAGGTCACGACCTGCCAAGCACTGCCACCCACTCCCCACCAAGCTCACTCCCAGTTCCCCTGGAAAGAAGGAGGTGCTTAGACTAAGCGAGAAAATCTCTCCCTTTTAGGGAATCAGTCCTGCTATCACCCCCACAACCATAAAAGGCAAAATAAGAAAGAAAGAAAGAAAGAAAAAAAAAACCAGATCTATCAAAAGCTCCACACCAGTGCCTTCCAAGACTGCAAGCCGTTCTTCAGGCAGCGGCCTCCCCTTCTGCTCCACGCGCCTCAACTCTACACAGGGCCTCATCCCTCACCAACATTCACTGGATGAGTACTTGCAACGGCCCCACTAGGCAGCAGTACTGCCTGTGTCCATTTCTCCAGGGTGGACGCTGAGGCACAGAAAGGAGAGGGGGCTGGCGGGCCGGGATCCACAGCCACTAGGTCTGTTCTCACCACTCAGGCTGTTGGTCCCAGTCGGGGGCGCCTACAGGTGTGCTCCCGAGGCTGGGTCAGGCAGGAGGACGGGTTTTTCTTGTCGGAGGGCAAGAGAGTGTAGGTTTCACACTGGATCTCCACCCAGGCCTCAGTGGCCTCCCCATGTGCCTCCCACTCAGTTGCTGAGAAAACCAGACCAGAGAGCAAGAATGTCATCAGAGAGGGGTGTGGGGTATGCGTCTTGGGAGCTGTATTTCTAGGTGTGTGTGCTCATGCCAACGTGTCCCAGGCTCTTTAGAGGGAAGCGTTCCCTAGGTACGTGGCATTCCCTTTCAAATTCACCTAGCGCCTCAGCGAAGGGATCGTGTGGGAGAAACACGGGTTTCCATGAGATGGTAGGGATGTTTTATGTTTGTCTTCTTGGCATTTTGTGGTTCTGCAGTCACGAGCTGTGACATCCCTGGGGGAAAGGTCCTTGCCAATGTGGGGGCTGCTCTTTTTACCCACACAGCCTCGTCAACTAGGGGATGCCCCGTGCATTGCTCAACCCCAGAGAGAAAAGGAGAAGATAAAACCTGAATTCAAATGATTTCACTTCTCATTAGCTACTGTGACCTGGGAACAAGGGAAAAACCAAAGATGAAACTGTTCACGTTAGCTAGACTCGATGTTCTCGTAGAAGGAGGAAGAGGGTGTTTAAAGAAATAGAAGGGTTTAAACATTTGCTCACAGCTTTATAAAGGATAACATGCCTCTCCCACCCAGCCTGCCTTCTGGGGTCTCAGCTCCTTCCCCTACCCAGCAATCCACCGCTGCAGGCCCCCAAACATGGGAGGCACAATATGCCAGTTGTAGGTGAATGGGTATTTCAGTGACAAGGACAAGGAGAAGGTTGCCTCTGCATGCATGTGGGTGGGAGGTGCATGGTCACAAGAGCGGACCACATGCCGCGGTGAGACTCAGTGCCACCAGGACACTGGCACATGTGCCTGTTGCTCCGAACCAGGACAAGTGGCCCCACTGCGGGCCCTAGAGAATGCATCCAACCTTCTGTCTCCCCAAACATATGGAGCAGAGTCACCCAATCTTCGCACACCCCCTGTATTATTGTTTACCTAATATACTTCTTAATTACATACTCATGTTCGCTCGTCCCCTTAAATCGATGTATTTATCAAAGACACTTTCTATGACTATTGTTTGTAGAAAATCTGTCACTTCCTGTAAACACAGAGTAACTGGTGGAGATGGCCATTTGTCTACTCAATATCCACTCTCTCTTTTCTTCTTAGTAACTGAAACCTGATACTATTCAGACTGGCAATGTGCCTGGGCAGAGCACTCTACCTCCCAGCCTCCCGAGCAATCAGTGTGGCTATGTGATTAACTCCTGGCCACTGAGATACAGGATGACATGGATAGATGGAACTTCCAGAAAGGCTTCTTAAGTGGAAGATAGGTATCAGTTTTTAGATCTGAAATATGAATGTAATGTGATGGCTGGAACTCTTACAGCCATCTTGGGCAAAGAGGTAAATGAAGCTGGGTGCTCTAAAGGTTGGGCAGCAGATAGAAGAAGTTGGTTTCTTGATAAAATAATGGAGCTGTTATCCCAAGCATTAAGTATGTCTTTTTATTCTGATATTTTGAGATCTAAGGCCTTGCTGACTGGGGAGATTACCTGTTCTAGGGCTAGCCAATTACTAGAGATAGTAAAGGTCTTACAGGGAAGCACATCTTTCCTATGCAAATTAACTGGTCCAGAGCCCACACCTCCACTCCAGGCCAATATTTCTCTGCTTTCATCACCCCAGGGCCAGATGCCAGACAGCCCCTACACCCCAGAGTCCACAAAATTATTCAAACTGGCTAATTCTAAGCCTGCTCACCCCATCTCACCCATCCCTTCCCACGGAAACCACAATAAAGATTCTTTTCCAATTTTTCCCTTTGTTCCCTTTGCCTCCTGATCAGCCCTGGTGCTTCCCCACATGCCCCTGTGGCATGCTGTGGCCCCTTCTCTTGGGAACTGAGAAGAACAAACTCTCTTTTCAATGGCAGCCTCTCCTGATGTGTTGGCCTTACCATACCTGAATCACAATACAACCTACATTTTCAAACACAGGCGTGGCCCATCTCCAGACTTCTTTTCAGAAGAGAAATAAACCTTCTTCTTGTGTAGTTGACTGTTACAACTAGTCTTTATTTCTAGCAGTCAAACTGAATTCCTAGCTGATATAGAAATTGTAAAATAAATACATATACATAAGAAAAAAGTGATTGCCTACATACTATCTAAAACCACTATGGCTGCTACCCTTGATGACGCAGGCCTAGGTCAGTAGCAGGACGGGCCCTCGTCTTCCTAGGAAGACCTCCTCCATCCATGCTTCTTGCCACACATCCCTGCAGGTCCTCCCACCAGGCGAGGAATACCTGTCCCCACTGTCCCCATCCTGTAAATAAATGTTGGGCTTGGCCATGTGACATGCTTTGGTCAATGGAAGGTGGACAGAGTGATGGCAAGAAAGTTTGAGTGCAGACTTTAAAAAGCATCACCATCCTCATGTTGTCTCAAAAAGAACATGACTCTTCTAGCCCACTGTTGCTGGAGGCTGAGAGACACGTGGAGAGAGCTAAACCAACTTGAGGCCTGGAGCCACACCCAGCCAAGCCCAGTCTAAAATAGGTGACCTACAGACACAGGAGAAAGCATCAGTTGTTGTTTTAGGCTGTTGAGTTTCGGGGGTATTTGTTATGCAGCATTATTGTGGTAACTACTGGCTCAGTCGGGAAGGCAGCAATCTATATATATTTATTGATCTCTAATTTTTAAATTAGAAACTGCCTTAGGCATATCCCAGCACCTGTATATAATATATAATACACACAGACACACAGGCACACATAACACATATATGTATATAAGCAGTGAGATGGCTTCTGACTTCAAGAAATTGATGACTTAGCTCTGGAACTCTCCGCTTTCAAAGACCACTGAGATTAGCTAGATGCCCAGTTGCCAACTCCAGCAGGAAATTTAACTCCAAGTGAATTGACTACACCAGAGAAAGAAACTCTTCATTGAACTCCCTAAAAGAAAAAGCACCCAACGAGCCTTGGGGACAATGAACAAAGCCATGACAGTGTCATGAAGCTGGGGGAACCTGCCTCTGAGAGAGCGTTTCTTGACCCCAACCAGGGTAGATCTGAATCCTCCTGACCCAGTCGTGTTCAGCCACGTGTCACCAACACCTTGTAAACGGATTGCTGATACGGGAGCGCCGGGAAGGAACGCACACTTGCTCACACTGGTGGGGAACCTAGCACACCCGCAGGTACTTGGCTGATGTTATTCATCAAATCTGTATGGCAGCTGCCTGGGGGCTTCTGTTCCTGTTTTATAGAGGATAAAACTGAGGATCTCTGGGCCCCGCGTGGCCAGCTGCACACCACCTCTGTTTCCTCTCCTACGGTGCCCTCCTCTCACCTCAACTCCTGTCTCCCGATTGTTCTTCATGAGCCAGGCACCCTCCTGCCCCAGAACCTTTGCATTGGCCGCCCCTTCTTCCCCTAGTCATCTGTGAGGCTCCTCCTTGCCTCCTTTGGGTCTTTGCTCAACTACCACTTTTTCAGTGGGGCCAGCAGCTTGAGCGTGGCTCCCTGCCCCCACTGCCCCACCCTCCTCCTCCTAGGTTTTATTTTGCTTCGTGGCACTTATCTCCCATGGACATACCCTAAAGTCATTTATTGCTGCTCATGGTCTGCCAAGGGCAGGGGCTTGTGTCTGTTTTGTTCACAGCTGCATCTCCTGTGCCTCGCACCATGTGTGGTGTTGGTAACTGGGCATCAAGCTAATACATTATAGACTGAATAAATGAATAGATACATGAATGAAGCTTGGTGATGTGAAAAAGCTTGTAAAAAGTCAATAGCTAGAAGTTTTTCAAGCTAGACAGAAGCCTAGGTCGGCCTGGCCCTCTTAGAGCAGCCCCTGAGCCTTGTATAATTAAATGGTGTGTTCCGTTGTTAGTGCTGACAAACTGCCAGTCTCCTTTCCCAACAATTCGGCTGTACCAAGCGAGGAGAATGGGGGAAGCCACCTGTAATTTTCTTTTCTCTCTTGCTCTTTTAAAGGGCCTTTAAAAATCAGATGTGTGTTATAAAAAACAATAGGAGAATTGGTCAATTTATCATGTCATGACAAGCAATTGCTAGGGAGAAAAATATCATTCTTGAAAATGTGCAAAAGTGCGCTGGTTGTAAGTTGTAAACATGACCCTCACAGGTCAGGATGTACAGTGGTGTGATCTAGGCTTACAGCAACCTCTGCCTCCCAGGTTCAAGTGATTCTCCTGCCTCAGCCTCCTGAGTAGCTAGCTGGGATTACAGGTGCATGCCACCATGCCTGGCTAATTTTTGTATTTAGTAGAGATGAGGTTTCGCCATGTTGGCCAGGCTGGTCTCGAACTCCTGACTTGGAGTGATCAACCTGCCTCGGTCTCCCAAATGCTGGGATTACGGGCGTGAGCCACTGCGCCCGGCCCTGGCAGCTATTTCTAACAGCATCCATTATTATAAACCAGCTCTCCTATTGTGCGACCCCAGCAACTGAGACACACAGAGTAAGGCGGCTCTCAGTCCTTCTCTCTGCTACGTGTGACCCTGGCTAACGTCTCCAACCTCTCCGGGACTGTCCTTACCCCTCCCTTGGTCCCCTACCACACCTGATGTGACCAAGGCTCTCAGCACCATGCCTGGCACACAGTAGATGCTCAGTGGAGGTGGGTGTGTCTCTTCTGAATCACGTGCTCGAGAGGGATGTCTGTGTTCACCCGCAGTCATTTAAAAATCTCGGCTGTGGGCAAGTTCTTATGTCTCCCTGCACCTTCGCCTGCTTAGAGGTCATTTTCCAAGGAAGGGAAGAGAGAATGTAATTCACAGAAGCAGTGCCACTTTATAGAGATGCTTTGAGCCCAGGGATCCCGATGACTTCAGAGATTCTTGGTTCTTGTGTCGACTGGGAGGAAGGAGGGGTCTGATGTAGAGCTCCCACCTGCTCAGATCAGCCCAGCTCCTTCTCCCTCACTCAACACAGGGTCCTTGGAATCGGTCCCTTTGGCCTTCAGATGATCCTCCTTTTTTGGTAAGAAAGCTTCCACTGAATAAAACCTTTAAGTGATTTTTCCAGTCTGGTGGCATCTGCACAATAACTGAGGAAAGAAATAATTATGATTATGGGGCCTGAATGATCCAGCACTTCTCCACGACTCTGGGGAGGAGGCAGCTGGCCCCTGCCTCTCACACTGACTGTCTGCGGGCAGGCCCTGCTTAGACGGCTTGGTTTTCTGCATTGGAGAAAGGAAGCCAGTGGTGTAGCAGGGTGGGCGCTGGATGTGCACACAGCTTTCAAAGAAAAGCAAAGGAAAGTGGACAGGAGGGAAGGGCAGAGCCACACAGGGATGGAAGCGTCTGTTTATGGAACACTGAGTTTGTGTGGGGTCCTATGAGCTAACGTTTCCATAGGAAGCCTCAGGCCTAACATATAGATGGGAAACCTGAGGCTCAGAGAGGTCAAGTGACCGTCCTGGCCACACAGGTACAAACAGTGGGCCAGGCCACTCTGCCTCTGCCCAGCAGGTTCACATAACAGAACTCTCTGGGCTAAGCTCCAGTTGTCAACAGGGGACCAACCCCTCTGGGCTCACACCATGCCACACAGGGCACACGGGTGCTGAGGAATGAAGATGGAAGCAACTTGTTCTCCCCCTGGAGTCAGCCCTGACGCTGGCTCTGTCCCTTGGCCAGGCTCAGGCGCCACCTCTGGGAGTCAGAGCATCTCCTAGCAGAGCCTTGGCAGAAGGCGAGGTGAGGAGCTGGCACGGCACCCCCGACAGACTGCGAGTCGCAAGCTATTCCTGGAGCCGCTGCGGCACTTCTGTCAGATGATGCAGAAACCCCAGGGCCACTCGCCTGGGGGCTGCGCCCCACGCCAGGCTGCTCAGACGCACAACACTGACTGGGGGGCTGGTCTGATGGAACCTGCGGCTCTGCACCCCAAAGCATCTTCCCAAAAGTTAAAACTGTAGCAACGTGCAAGAGTGTAAGAATTTCAGTCCGACTTTGCCCCCTGATGAGTGTGTGAGCTTGAAAAAATCACGCAGTATCTCTGAGCTTGTTTCCTCCATAGGGACGTTGCCTGCCTCGCTCTGCTGCCGTAGGATTAAATGGGGTGATCCATGGAAAAAAATTATTAGCACAGAAGTCATGGATTTTTCCAGCTCGGCAAGCGTTATTTGATTTTCTTTAAACAGGGCCCATCCTCCAGGCCAAATTCATACCCACACATACAAGATTCACGAGTGTGAACTTGAGCATATCCAAAGAAATTGTCATTTCTGTGAAATGCCTTGTAATTCTGCAAGCCTTCGCTGAGCAGCTGCTATGAGCAAGGTGCCACATGGATGTGGAGAGCAGAGGCCCCAGTTGCTGTGTTCAGAGAACCTACAATTCCCTGTGGCCATCCGGACTCTTCGCACTAGCAAGGGGCCTACCGCCTGGGAGGGAGTTCTGGGGGTGCTGATGACCCGACTACTTCGCTTTCCAGGGCCCACTGGGCAAACTGGGCTTCTCCACTGCTGCTGTGCCTTGTCAGAGCCACTGTGTTGGGGGTGCTGGCTTAGTTTAGGGTGGGGTTGAAAAGCTTTGAGGGACCAGGTGGAGGCCTCCCCAGGGCTTCTCCTTCTCCAGCAAGCAGTACTAACCTCCACAGCCAGGGTAGAAGCCACAGAACACTCAGAGACAGCAGTCAAAGAGGCCACTTCTGTACCGCCTGGACCAGAGACTGCAAACTGCCCTTCAAGCTGCATTTCAAGTGCCTTCTGTGTGTGTGTCCACGTGTTCCCCTAAGCAACTGGGCTACACCAGTCTATCACAAAGCTACTGTTGGTTTCCTCTTTTGGCTGGTGAGGACATGGAGGCACAGAGAGGGCTGGCGCACAGCCGGCCGTAGGCAGAGCTGGACTACCACGCAGGCTGCCTCCCTCCCGGCACGTCCGGTTCCTGGCTTCACCAGCCAGGCCCTTGGGAGCCCAGCTCTCCGGGGAGGGACTCCAGGCAGAGCTTCATTCTCAAATGCCCAGACAAGCACTAAATATGCGTAGTGTACCCAGCGCACTTGCCAGGGAGTTGTGACTGCATCTGAGGATCCCATGCAAGGTTTGGGTCCTCCATTTGCTTTTTAATTTCTCCCTTTATCTCTAACAGGGGAGAAACCTAGACACTGAGAACACAGCTTAATAGAGCTGTGATTTGGAATTCTGATCCTGGCTCTACCACTCCTAGCTTGTTCTCTTTCCTGTGAAACGAAAATGACGATGGCTTTACCTGCCTTGGAAAATGAAATTAAATAAAGAATATGAAGCCCTTCAGAAACGGCAGCCTGACAGTTCAATGGTGGTTTATTACTTCCACATTAGTGACACGTGAAGCACCTTGTCTGCTGGCATGCGGTTCTTTTTTCATTGTGAGGAGGTGCCCGCTGGGCACTGCTCTGCTCGCGAGCTCTCCGCATCCTCCCCGCCTGCCCTGACGGTTGGCAGCATTACAGCCGTTTATTTTTAGTTCTTGGTGGGCCAGCCATTTCCTGGTCACATGCTGTTTGAGCTCCCACTTCAGAAAGGCTCAGCTCACAAGACAGACTCTGCCCATCCTCAACCCCTCAGCCTTTCTCAAGGGCAGTGTCAAAGCGAAGCCAGCCCCGGCCCTACCTGTTTTAAAGTTCCTTTGAGGAGCCCTTTCTTCTGGCCCACTTGCAGCCAGAGTGATTTTGAAGTTTAATTTACGAAATGGGCAAGGTAGCTGTTTCCATCTGTGGGGAGAGGTGCACAGAACCTGGTTCTGGGAGCTGGGGCCTGAGATCCGGGTCCAAACCTGCCACCAACTGGTGGGACCTCAAAGTCTGTCCCTGACCCTTGTACAGTGAGAAAGGAAGGTATGGAGGCTACCTTGCGGCCCACTGCTCTGTCAGTGAGCATCAGATGAGAGCAGTTCTGGTCACTGCTGCAGCTTCAGTTATGAGTATGCACGTAGTAACAGGTGCACCTGCTGCATGCTGCCCTGGGCCAGCCCTTACCAGCAATTTATCACTGGTAAGTTTACAGATGGGAGCTCTATACCTAGGTACCATTATTACCATCTCCACTTCACAGACAGGAGATGGGATGGGGACGCCTCAGGCCAGGTCTGTGTTTGTGCCCTGTAGCTGGGACTGGAACCCAGTGTCACTCCAGACTCTGCCTTCCCCCCATGGCAGCCTCCCCAGCTTTGCCCTTGATTTCCATGTGTGCTGGATCACAGTGTGTCACTCTGACTGGGGAAAGATGGGTGATCCGCCCTCCTTGAATGTCTTTAGGGAAATGCTCAGTATTTGGAGATAGAAGAAAAACCAACCATGCAAGGTCCTTATTACCTAGGCGGGTGCAGCGGTGTGGCTTCATAGGGTGTCAGGTGTGTGGTGAGTGTGCATGCAACTGACATGCACCGGCAGGTCCAGGCTGCCCCAGCAGCCAGGGGA
Source organism: Papio anubis (assembly GCF_008728515.1). Lineage (NCBI taxonomy): Eukaryota > Metazoa > Chordata > Mammalia > Primates > Cercopithecidae > Papio > Papio anubis. The sequence goes on from NC_044977.1 coordinate 47,198,119, forward strand.
CAGGTGTGCTCGAAAGAAAAGGCTCCAGAGGGTATATCGTCTCCAAGATGGATCTGAAGATGCCAGTCTGAGGGTGATAGAGACTACTGCTAAAGATCGAACGGCTTCTTCTGGGGACCTAGAGTGATGTCTGTTTTCTTCTCACCCTCTGGTCCCATGAAGCCAGGTTGGACACAGAAAACACTGGACTGTACCCAGTTGCTGTGGTAGCATGGGCTTCTCAGGCTGAAGACCAGCTCTGCCTCAGCAGAACGGTAGCGCCTCACAAGCATGCCAGGGGTGTGGCTTCTGTTTGCCAAGGGGTGTGCCGCAGCAGCCACGGCCGTCTGGATCTCAGACCCTGCCCAAGCAACCTGGGTGGGGACATCTCCCTGGAGCCCCACCTGGACCTGTCCTGAGGCCAACCCAGCCCCTGACCCTGGCTGGAGTGAACCTCTGCCTGTGCCCCAAGCTCGACCACTGGGTCCTTCCCTCTGTGCCGCCTCTCTGAGCTTCCTTTCTTCCCCTCCCTGCCGCCTCTCCTTTTCCTATTGCCCTCTTGTCCTCAAACTCTCCCAGAGACAGAACCACTGTGCGGGGGAGGGAGACATAGGGCTAAATTGCAGATGGGACTTGTCCTCAAGGAGCAACTAAGTTTACTGATGTCGCCATAGTCATTACACCCACCTCAGTGTGCAGTCTCAGCTGCGTGCTGAGAAGATAGGAAAGGAAGATCCAGGTTTCAACATGGGTGGAAATAAGAGGCTCCACCTCCACCCTCCTCCCTCCCGGCTCTCAGGCGCTCTTTCTGGCTTCTCGGAGCTTGTATGTCACCATCTAAGCTGCAAATCCCCAATGCCCATCACGTGGCCTCTCTGGGTGGCACCCCATGCCTGATGCTGAAGTTGCCTGAATACCACCCGCAGTTGTGCTCCCCTCTCCTCTCAGATTCAGGAACCCACCTCTGACATGATAAAGATGGGCCCTGGGAGGGGCACACACCATCCTCTGTGAGCATCTGCTCCCACCACAGACTCCTGGGGCTCTAGGAAGCCTAACAGCCTGAGGACGAAGGGCAACCCTGTGTCTCATTCGGGGAAGAAGTGGTGCTGGAGCGAACGGGGCTGCAGACCTGGAGTGGAAGAGGTCCCACTGGCCTCTCACAACCGTATGACTTTACTATGTCTCCCTGACTGCAGAATGGGCATACAGATATCAAGGCCATATACTTGTGGTGCGGAATAAAAGAGAAGAACAGAAAGTCCCCAGGAGAGGCCCGCGCCGCAGTTGTGCTCTGCTGTGGGTGAGAAGAGGTGCATGTTTGGGAAGCTCACGAGCTCTCCTCATCTATAATAATTACCACACCTACTCCAAGGCTGTAATGAGGGTCAAGGCAATGTTTGAAAAGCTTTGCATGGATAATCAGGCATATAATAAATATTAATTAATATTTAATATGAGTATCATCTCTCTCTCTCTGAGAATTCTTATCAATACTCTATGACATAGGTAATATTACATCACTTTTCAACTTTGGAAGCCACACTAGTTAGCATGAAGCTGTGACTGGCATCGAATCAGGTTTTCCTAAGGTGAAAAAGCAGTCACCCCAACATAGCCAATATTTATGGAATACTCTCTGTGGGCCAGGCCCCCTACATAGAGGAGCTCATTTAATTCCCTTTTAATCCCCCTACTGAACCTATGGGGTAGAAAGAGACTTTGACTCATCCCTTACTGTAGATGAGAAAACTGAGGTGCAGAGAGGTTAGTAACTTGCCTGGAGTCACATAGCAAATAAGTGGTTAAACTGACTCAAATTCAGGCCTTTCAGACAACAAGGACTATGGATTTGTTCTACACTCAAATATAACCTACATATCTGTTATAATTAGCTACATCTTTTCTCAGCTCCTGAACCACAGCAAATAGCATCCCTGGTGCCGAGAAGAATTTCCTTTCCTACCAGTCTTTCTTTTTAACACAGTAATTTGACTTTTTTTCTCCTCCAACAAGTGACTCATTCAAACACTTCAGAAACGGCTTCTTCTGGGGACCTAGAGTGATGTCTGTTTTCTTCTCACCAGGAAACCTTAAATATTTTCATCTGAGAGACCATATGAATAATTTTGAATGAATAACTACGCCTTTGGGGTAAATTCCTTCTGAAAGATAACCAGGTGGCAAATTATCAGGCCGCCGGGCGCTGGAATGAGCAGAGACGGTGCTGGGTCTCCAGGAGCGTCCATGTGGCTTCCAAAGACTCCAACACAGAACTGCAATTCGGCATTCAGACGGCACACTTGCTGCGGCCCTCGGAAGAGCCACGTGTTCTTGTCACTTCAGTGAAGCTGAGTGAACAACGTGCCCGATTCCCGTGTGACTAGCTCGGGGTTCACATTGTACCTGCCACAGCAATCACTGTGCAAAATTTTAAAAACAGTTCAACAGTGGGTAAAAGAACAGAAACATGTACCCCCAACGTCGCTGAAGGCTGATGAAGAGCATTCCTGCAGGAGCAGCCACACTGTGGGCCGCATCGCTTCAGATTAGCTAACACGGGAAGCATGAACTTTCTATAGAAAAGATGGGAGCTGTCTATTTAATTTCAGGGAACTGAAAAAAAAGTTTCTCTTCTCAGCCAGTGACTAATGTGTGGTGAGGAGAGCAGGGATCTGTGTGTTGGGGAAAAAGACAGTATGGGGGCTTGTTGAGCACCTACTATGTGCCCAGCAGCCACTCTGCCAGCAGCTAAGATATTCATTTAATCTTCACCGGGTAGAAACTATGACTTAGAGTTACAAGTGGGGAAACTGAGGCTCAGTGAGGTTTAGTAGCTTGTCCAAAGTCACAAATGTTATGTCCTATGAAGATCTTTCCCCATGATCACTCCCCAAGGTAGTCTGGGCCCTTTCCCCCTCCCCCATATGTCCCATGCACACTTCTGCCAGACCCCCATAATGGCCCCCCACCAACTACTTTTGCTCTTGAAGTACGTCTGTCTCCATGGATTCTCCGAGGCAGTAACCAGGTCTGTGTGATTTCCTAATTCCATACCCAGCATTGACCCAGCACACAACAGGTTCTCATATAATAGCTGTTGAATCTGTTTATTGCAAATATTGTGTGTATATTTCCCATTTTAACTATGTAGACACACGCCTTATTGAAAGTAAATCGTACCCAGAAAACACTCGTAGTGCCCCTGGCTCTTTTCTCCTTAGAATCTGCCAAACTCCTTTCTTGAGCGGGAGCCCCAATCCACTTCCTCAGTTGCACACAGGGTCGCCTCCCAACTGTGCCTTCCTGGCCTGTTTATCAGTCAAGCAGAAGCACTCTTACGAAGGGTGCTGTGTCCTCAAAAACAGCATCAAAGAACTCCGAAGACAGTGGCTTTGTTGGTTCGTTATAGAGGATTCTGGAAGTCAGTTGTGCCATAATCAATGTAAAACCATATGACATAAATTTTTGTGACAAAAGATATTTGTAATGAGATCTTCTCTTTCAAATATGAAGCCTTAGTTTACCTCTTTAAAAACACTAGTTACAGCCGGGTGCAGTGGCTCACATCTGTAATCCCAGCATTCTGGGAGGCTGAGGTGGGCGTATCGCTTGAGGTCAGGAGTTCAAGACCAGCCTGGCCAACATGGTGACACCTCATCTCTACAAAAAATACAAAAATTAGCCGAGTGTGGTGGCATGCCCCTGTAATCCCAGCTACTCAGGAGGCTGAGGCAGGAGAATTGGTTGAACCCAGGAGGAAGATTGTGGGGGGCCGAGACTGCGCCACTGCACTCCAGCCTGAGCCACAGAGCGAGACTCTATCAAAAAAACAAAACAAAACAAAACAAAAAACAAAAAAACTAGTTAGGAAATTATCCTTTAAGGCTTACCTTCCTTATATTCTCCATCATCACCATCACCATCACTCTCACCAATATTACCATCACTATCACCATCACCATCTATGGGTGCCTGTCATGGAGCCTGGATTTATTTGATCCCTCAATATTTGTACTATTGCACCCATCATGTTAGATGAGGCAATGGAGGCTCAGCGAGGTTAGGAAATTTCCCAGGGGTCACATAAGCAGTCAGTGGCAAAGGCAAGGTGACATTCTTGCCTGCCTGGTTCCAAAGATTGTAAACAATTCACTAATCAATGGGGCAGTCATAAAATCCCATATTTCATGATTCGTGGCAAGGATCAAATAATTCAAAAACACATTTGGGGCTGGACCTTAGCTTGTGAGAGTCTCAAGGGCAGAAGTACGGTCTCATTCCTCTTTCTATCCCACAGTGAAAGCACATGGTAAGCACTTCTTGAATGAGTGAATGAACGGATTATTTAAGAAATTATAGACTATCAGAGCCCTGGGGCACTCTGTTCCATAAGAGTGTAAAATGTTCTCAAATAAATTTTGAAGCAAGTTTAACTCTAGAAACAGAATAGCAATTTGTAAACTTAAAGTCTCAGAATGATGCTTTTGACAATATCCAATGTGGCCAGGTTTTAGCTATTAAGAAATAGAATTCAAACACTTTTCAGTACATGTCTCTGGCAGGTAACTGGAATGTGGTGAGGCCATCAGTAATAATAATGAGCAGGTGAATACATGCTATATGCCAGAATCTTTGAAAAACACTACACCTAAATTATTGTTTAATCCTCACAACAACTTATGAGGTAGAAATTTCAATACCTTCATTTCATAGATGAGGAAACCAAAGCTCAGTAATGTTCCAGTAACTTGTCCAAGGATAACAGAGGATATTATGGACAAGCGTATGCCAATAAGTTTGACGTCTTGGATGAAATACACAAACTCCTTGAAAAACACTACTAAAGCTGACACAAAAAGAAAAAGAAAATTGGGATAGTCCTATTAATAGTTAAAGAAACTGAATTTATAATTAAAATCCTTCCCAGAAAGAACACTCCAGGTCTTGATAGCCTCACTGATCTACCAAACATTGAAGGAAAAAATAATAATGATCTTACACAAATTCTTTCAGAACTAACTAAGAAGGAGCACTTCCCAATTCATTTTATTAGCCAGAATATCCCTGGTACCAAACCTGGAGAAGGACATAACAAAAAACAGACTGCAGACCAAGGCCCTGCAGCTAGTAAATGACTGAACCAAGATTTGAGCCCATATCTGATGCCAAAGCCTGTGTGTTTAACCATCACACCACATTGCCACTTTCTGTGCCAGTTGCTTTTGTATAGCTGATGTGTGGTTTAAGGATCACAGCCCTCATTTTGGGGATGTGTAATGACTACTGGAGTCTTAGAACTAAAATGTTAAGAACCGAGGCCTGACCTACATTACTCTGACATCCAAGACAACTAAGTAAGGGAGTATTTCCCAATAGTTTCCTGACTCTGACTCTCCCTTCTCCCTTTGGCATTTCCTTCCCCCTCCCCCGTACTGAGATATCCTTTCCTCTCTTTTTCCTACTGAAGCTCCCTGTCCTGTCCATCCCTCCAGCTCTCCAAGCCCCGATGCTCACCTCCTTCAGGGAACCTAGCGCATCACTCATGTGTCTACCCCTGGGCAGTGATTCTAGGCTGTAGTGTCCATCAGAGTTGCCTAAGGGCTTGCTAAACACTGGCTGCTGGTCCTACCCTGGAGCCCAAGAGTGTGCATTTCCCACAAATCCCTGGGTGGTGTTGCTGCTACTCCTACTGCTGCTGGTTTGACCAGAACCACACTTTGAGAACCACTACCATACTCACAGCCCCTCACATCTAGAGATGGTTCCTTTCAGCTCAGCATATGGAGTCTCTGGGTAAAACCCTGCTAAAAAGAATTGGATTGTCAGGCCAGGAGTGATGGCTCATGCCTGTAATCCCAGCACTTTGGGAGGCCGAGGTGGGCAGATCACCTGATGCCAGGAGTTTGAGGCCAGCCTGACCAACATGGTGAAACCCCATCTCTACTAAAAACAAAAAATTAGCCAGGCATGGTGACGTGCACCTGTAATCCCAGCTACTCAGGAGGCTAAGGCAGGAGAATCGCTTGAATCCGGGAGGCAGAGGTTGCAGTGAGCTGAGATCGTGCCATTGCACTCCAGCCTGGGCAACAGAGCAAGATTCCTCTCAAAAAATAACAGAAAAAAAAAAAAAAAAAAGAATTAGATTGTCTTTGACCATAGGCTTCCTACAAATCAATTTTTAAACAACTGGCATTTCAAAAGTTCAACTAACCTGCATCACCTAGATGTTGCCCTCACTTAGTGCCATAGTCCACACTAAAACCCTGTGACAGAGGTAGTGCATCCTCCCCATTTCTCAGATGAAGACAGCAAGGCCCAGGGAGGCTGGTGAGGGGGAGGCTGCCATCGCAGCTGAGGTCTTCTCCTTAGAGTACTGAGGAGTCCAGTACTCAGAGTACTGGACCCTGAACTGCCGGCCCCGGTGGCTTAGCCCTCCAGGGACTGAACATATTTAAGTAGCAAGTGAGCTCCAAGAGGCTGTGAGTTGATATCTGTTTGGTTCAGCATTTCTCCAGTGCCCAGACAGTGCAGGCACATAGTGAGTTTCAATAAATACTTGCTGAGTGGAGGGAGAGCAGAGCAGCCTCCTTGCCTCCACCCCACATCACCCCACCCCTGAAGCACCATCAGAGTCCTGGGGGTCTGTCCTGAGGATGGAGCGGGGCTCCTGTGAGCACTCAGCTCAGTGCCTGGCATGCGCCATGACTGCTTTCCTCTTCCACCCATCATCTTGACATCAGCCAGCCCTTCCCCAGGCCACTCTGCCACAACAGCAATAAGGTGCCTCTCTTCATAACTATCCGCCCTTGTGGTTAACAAAGAGCTTTCATAGCTAGTTTCTCATTTAGAATCAGAGAATTCTAGAAGTGGAAGAAACTTCCTAAATCCTCAATCTCCTGGGCTCAAGTGATCCTTCCACCTCAGCCTCCCAAGTAATGGGGTCAGGTGCACGCCACTGCATCCAGCTAATTTTTGTATTATTTTTGTAGAGACAGAGTCACATCCTATTGCCCAGACTGGTCTCAAACTCCTGGCCTCAAGCGATCCTCACACCTCAGCCTCCCAAAGTGCTGGAATTACAGATGTGAACCACTGCGCCTCACCCTGAAAAAATTTTTTTGAAGTGAATCCTTTAATCAAATGAAATCTTCTATAGAAAAAGAGCTGAGTGGCCCTGCATAAGGTGGGAAAGAAGGCGGTGCCCAGCCCTCTCGGTTTCGGGGACACTCCCCACAGCCCCTTGGAGGATATAGACTCTCCAGGGCAGGTCTCGTCCACTCCAGGTCTCTTCACCTTTCAGAAAGAACCAAGAGAGCAGGAGGGAGAGTGCCATGTCCAAGCCATGGCGTGGGTTGGTCAAAGAACTAAGGCGTGAGGGTCAGGTGCAGCTGCACAGAGGGAGTCTTGCAAATGAACAGTGAATATCTAAGAATAATGGAATAGACTCCAGGAGGCAGGGCTGTATGGAGCAAAGCCAGGCCACAAAACCCTGTTGGAGTCTTTAAACATCTTTAACCACTTGGCCTGTGATCCAAGGTGAGAGGCTCAGTGACTTGCCCAAGGTCACAAGGCTGGTTGCCCAGGGTTACAAGGGTGAGTGCCAAGGGTCACAGACTGAGTGCCCAAGGTCACAAGGCTGAGCACCCAAGGTTATAAGGCTGGGTACTCAAGGTCACAAGGGTGAATGTTGAGGTCATAAGGTTGAGAGCCCAAGGAAAGGCTAGGTATCTAGGGTCACAGGCAGGGTGCCCAGGGTTACAAGGATATGTGTCCAAGGTCACAAGACTGAATGATTTATCTATTTCCTCTTTCCCTGTATGCTGCTTGTCCCTAATTAGGCCCCAGAAGCCTGCTTAAACCCCCATCTGCCTATGTCTCAACCCTACGATTTGTGCTAGCCAAGCCCATGTAAGCAGGAACCACAACTGCTCATTGCCTCAGGCAGTTACCCTCCCAATCCTGCCTCCTTGAAGGCCTGGCAACTGGTCCAACAGGAGCAGAGGCAGCTGCTCTCTGCTCACCGTGAGCTTTGTGGCCCCAGAGACCATCTTCCCTCTGGTCCTGCTCATCACAAGGCAACCCTTTACTATTTCTGCCTTCCTCCAGTTATGCATTTTATTTTATTTTTTGTGATAGGGTCTCGCTCTGTCACCCAGGCTGGAGGGCAGTGGTGAAATCACAGCTCACTGCAGCCTTGACCTCCCGGGCTCAAGCGATCCCAAGTAGCTCCCAAGTAGCTCCCGCCTCAGCCTCCCAAGTAGCTGAGATCATAGGCATGCACCTTTAAGCACTGCTAATTCTTGTGTTTTTTATAGAGACAGGGTTTTGACAGTTGTCCAGGCTGGTCTCAAACCCCTGGGCTCAAGCAGTCTTTCCCCATCAGCCTCTCAAGGTGCTGGGGTTACAGGTGTGAGCCACCATGCCCAACCTCCTCCATTTATCTTGGAAGGTTTTCATCTGCCTTAGGAAGAAGACAAATGTTCACCACTGGCTCTGCATCATTCTAGGACTTAGTGCCATACTTACCATCTGCAGTTAACTCAAGGGGCATTTGAAAATTATAAAGAGAAGCCCTACGTTAATTTTAATCCAGGGTAGTAGAACACCAGGGGCAGCATGTATGTGGGGAGCAGACAGGTGGGGGACCTCAGCCTGGTGGCAACAGTCCTGGCTGTCTTGGGAAGGACGCCTCCTGGCCTCCATGAGGTTCTGTTTCTCAACACAACAGTGGTGCAATGGTGGGTCTCACACCAACGTCTCTCAGGGCATCTGAGCCTCGCACTTTCCTACCGTCCCTCAAAAAGCAAAAGAGGTGTCATAGGAGGAAGAAAGAAAACCTGTGTTTACCAAACCCCTGGCTCCGAACCAAGCACCCTACATACTTCACCTCATTGAATCCCTGGGATAACCCCAGCAAGCCTTATCAGCTCTACTTTTTCAACTTAGGGGATTGTGCAGACTTGCCAAGGCCGCATAGGTAGTAAAGGATGAAGCCACAATTCGAGGCCTCATCTGTCTGGTTCCAGAGCTCCTGCTCCCCCAACCTCTAAGTGCAGACAGCACGCTGCATTGGTAGTTCACTTCTGACAGCACCCCACAGGCTGGTATTGTTAGCTCATTTTACAGAGGAGAAGTGTGAAGTCTAGCGAAGTCAAGTAACTTGCCAAGGCCACAGAGCAAATTAGAGCCAAGGTCTGTCTCTCTAAAGCTGAGCCTGTTTCACATCTGTGCAAAGGCTGGTGGAAGGAAGGTCACGTGAACTGTCCTGCACACTACTGCATGCCAAGCGTTCCCATGGCACTCTTGAGGGAGTAGTCTGGCTGCTCCTCTTACAAGCAGGAAAACTGAGGTTCCTGTGGGGTTAAAGCCATGGACTCCAGCTGACCCAGCAACTAGGGAGAGGCTGGATTTGCAGGGGGCTCTGTATGCATCCAAAACTCTGCTCTCTGCTGTGGTGTGAATGTTTGTCTCCCCTCGGAATTCATGTTGAAATCCCAACCCCAAAGGTGATGGTGTTGGGAGGTGGGGCCTTTGGGAGGTGATAGGTCATGGGGGCAGAGGCCTCATGAATGGGGTTAGAGGCCTTATTAAAGGGGCTGCAGAGCTCTCTAGCCCTCTTCCCACCATGTGAGGACACAGTGAGAAAGCATCATCTATGAACCAGGAGGTGGTTCCCTCACCAGACACGGAATCTGTCAGCACCTTGACCTTGGACTTCCTGGCCTCCAGAACTGTGAGGAATAGATCCCTGCTGTTTCCCAGCCACCCAGTCTAGAGTGTTCTGTTACAGCAGCCTGGGCGCACTAAGGCACTCTCAGCAGATTTGAAGGCAACAACTGGGCTCCAGCCTGGGCTGGTTTCCTCCCAGGGTTACTGAGATGGAATGAGATGCTTGAGGAAGCCCCTTATAAACTGTGAGGTTCTGTGCTTGTGACTATTGTTATTTTTGAGGGGCCCAAGAATGCTGTGGGCTGCTGCTTAGAGACCAGGGTCCCCCCAGGGGGCCAAGTTCTAGACCCCTTGCACTCTAGAGCCAGACAGCTTGGGCTTGAATCTAGGCTCTGCCACATAGCAGCCGTGCCACCTTGGGCAGTGGCTTAACCTGTCTGTGCCTCAGCTTCCTCAACAGTAAGAGGGGGACAACAGTCTTGCCTCCTGGTAGTGCTGTGAGGACAAGTCAGATAAGGTGGGAACACATAAACACAGTGTTGAGCACATGCTGGGGGCTCAGTACTTGTGTCTTCTTAGGACAGGCCATGGGGGTCACCACAAGACAGAAGAGGCCTAGGCAGGTGGGGTGGATACAGGCTGTGCCAGGCTGGCTCTGCACCGGGACAGCGTGATGGGGACTTGTTAAAGGAGTGCACCTGCTCTTATCTCACTGCCTTATGTGGCATCCACAACATGTGGACTTGGGGGAGGGACCCTGAGACATCGTTCAGTATGATGCAGACTAGAACTCAGCCTTCCGTTTCTAGAGGCAGATGTCATTACAAAGAGACTCAGGCTCGCCACTGTTGGGCCTCCCCTGTCTCTCACCTCTCTGCCAAATCTTGTTGCTTTTATCTCTGCGTCTCTCCACTCTGCTCAGGCCTCTTTATTCCTAGGGTCACCACCCAAGTTCATGGCTCAGAGAGGTCTCGTTGACACTGCCACACAGCACACGGCAAGTCCCTCCCAGCCTGGCAGCCCAAAGTCCTCCCCACACTCCCTGCCTTCGCCTTGCAATCTGTCTTCACACAGCAGCCTCGGGTCGTCAGAAGCCACACACGTCACAGCATATTGCTCCCCTGCTTGCAGCCCTCCCTCCAGTGGCTTCCAACATCCCAGAGCAGCCTCTGCTCCTCCTCCTTGGACCCATAAGGTCCCTATCCACCGCTGCTCACTGGCTGCTTTGTCTAAGCTCTGGACATCCTGGCTTGCTGGCAACCTGGGAGCACCCTGCTAGCCCCTGCCCCCAGGCCTATGCACTGACTGTTCCCAGCTCTAGACTCCCTCTGCCACCTGGACCTTGGCAAGAACGGGTCCAACTGACTGCCACAGGCTCTTGAAAGGCTTCCCGAACTGCTGGGCAGAGGGAGCCCCTCTCCCTGGCAGCCTCCTGCCTCTTGCCTCCCCTGCACTGGGCAGGACATAACATTTCTCCTTATTCACTCATGTCTGCCTGGCTCACTGCTGGACTTCTGTGCCTAGAACAGTTAGGAGTACAGTTGGGCACTCAGTGAATATCAAAGAATGAATGAAGAAGAGTTCCTTCACCTGAATGCTCTTTCTCCGTATTTCCCTGTTCAATCTCACCTCCTTGAGGAAGCATCCTTTTGAAGTCTGGGCCAGAACTTTCAATAGCTGCAATGTCTCCCTGCACCTTGCTTTGCAGGTGAGCTGGCAGGTGCTGCATGTCTAATAGATGCCTGGCGTTGTGTATGGTTTTTTACACACACTCTCTCAGGGGTCCTTAGCAGCAGCAGCAGCAGCATCACCCCTGGCGGCCTGTTAGAAAAGCATATTCTTTGGCCCCACAGCAGACCAACTGAATCTGAATCCTGGGGTGGGCCCAGCCATCTGGCTTTCAACAGGCCTTCCTGGGGATGCTGCTGCCACTGGAGTTTCAGGCCCTGTGCTATCTCATTTCGTCTCCACGGCCACAGAGCAACCTTGTTATTATCACGGTCATCATTTTACAAATGAGCAACTGAGCCGCATGGAGGTTTTTGTTTTGTATAACAAAGAGGCAAATGACCTCATATCAGAGAGGGCACACAAACTCAGATCCGAGGTTTACACCAAATAAACTCAACAGACTTTCATCAAAGGTGGAGCATTCGCTATGCTTAACAGTGAATGAAGAGGGAAGAGGAGGAGGCAGGGAGACGAAGGGAAGGAGTTGGCAACAGCAGAGACCCTGCGGGTCTCAGGGTGGCATGGTCCACTCTCCCACACTCTACCAGTTGCAGCAAGTTCACTGTCACCCACCCTCGGAGTTGGGCCCCCATGAACTCTTGAAGCCTTAAAGGGCAACTCACCCTGTTATTTTAATTCTCGTATTTACTAAGGCAAGAAAAACAGTTAACGCATTTTTCAAACGTTTCAAACAAAAATATATTACTTGTAACCGATGGCAGTTTATTTTAGAGTACTTCCAGCAAGAGACCTTGACTCAAATCTGTCTCCCTGGATGAAAAACACTCGTATACAATTATTCCCCCTGAATTTCCTAAATACTCTTCTTCTGACTGGGTAGGACCCACCCGCCAAAAAGAACCACGCTTAACTGCCGCCCACAGACATTACCTCAAAACTTCCTCTTCTCACGTGCCCCAGCTGAGTTGAAACACACACACACACACACACACACACACACACACACACACAGAAAGCCCTCTTTAACACTTTCCCTCAAATATTTGCAGATAATTAATTCACTGTTAATCAGTTGAGGATGGTTCCTTTATACTCTGTAAATACAGAGGAGGCGTCTCTGGCCCCAGCAAGTGCGCTTGGAGCTGAGCGTGTGTGTTAGGAAGTCAGGGGGCTGCTCCCTGGGGAAGGGCCCTTTCCAGCAGGACTGCAGGGAGCGGGCCTGCTGGCGCCTTCCAAGGTGAAATGGGCCTCAGATTCTCTCGCAGCAGCACCTCCCGGGTGGGGCCGTGTGTGCCCTCCTCTCGGAGTCCTCCTGGCCCCCTGGGGGTGAGACCGGCCCTTCTGCCTGCGTGGAAGGCCGAGGGGTTTCCAGTGAGTCACTGCAGCAGCTGGCAGACCCAGGGACCAAGAGAATGCCAGCCCTGGTTTTCTCCCTGCTATATTTAGAATGTTGCAGAAAATCCCATCTTCTGGTGTCCCCACCTGTTCACACATGGCAGCAGCCCCTCTGTTTCTGTCTGCCCATGCACCTCTCCCTCATGGGCCCTGCTCTGGGGCCCCTCTCCTGAGAATCTCCACAGTCTCCTGGTGGCCTTCCACCCTTCCAGGCCCCAGAGTTCTTTCCAATAAATCCTGTCTTCACCGGCCCCAAACTGTGCCTGTGTGGCCTCCCCTGCTTGGTGGTGGTTCTCAACCTGGGCTGCACATGAGAATCGCCTCGTGTATCTTTTAAAATCCTGATGCCCAGGTCACACTAAAGACCAACAAACCAGGATCTCTGAGGGGTAGGGGAGGGGGAGTCCAGGCTTCAGGATCTTTTGACTCCCCAGTGATCCTGACCGTAGCCAAGGTGAGAACCATGGCTCTCAATGATCGGAGCCCTTCCTCCTGCTGACAAGTTTCCACTCTCCTGACAAGACCTGGCCACCCTGCCGGCCCTCCAGGCGCTGAGGATGCCTTGAGCCCCGGAGGTGCCACACCCCTGTCCAAGCTGCTGGCCTGGTGGCGCCTCTGTCCCAGCAGTGCCTCCATGGCACTTACAGGCTCTCCACCTGCTTGGTCACCAGACTCAGGTCCAGTGGCCACGTTCCTGGACCCTCTCCTCATTGAGGGGACCCAGCAGTGCCCTGCTTACGTGGATACCTTAATGTGGATGTTCTACCCTTAATATTTAAAGCATTTCTGGTCTGATCTATTTCAGCTTATAAACTCTTCCAGTCCTTCAACAAACACTGGTGATGCCTCCACTTCCTGCTCAGTCCAGGAATGGACTGCGCTGTGCAAAGATGACGAGAAGGTTCTTGGGGGAGGGAGACAAGTGAATGGACAACACAGTGTAAGACACTGTCTTTGCCTGCCTGCAGTGGCTGCCTTGGCCTAAAGGAATAGTTCCCACACAGGATAATACATGCTATAAAAAGCTATGCCCTTAGAGAGGGACTGCTTGCTTTCTCTGGGGAAGACAGGTCATGTTCTCATTAGGACAACAGTTACTGTGTCCACGCATTTCTCCTTGCTTCACACCTCACCCAGAACAAACACCCAATTAGGAACTTCAATCAATACTTATTAATGATGTCAATACTAATAGCCTTCACACCAAAACCTTCAGAAAGAACGCAAGGATGGGTGAGAAGAAAGGAAACCCTGTGAGTGAGCTGAAATGCCCAGAAAATACATAAAGTAGAAACAATTGGGGAAATGCTCATTTAATAATAAACCCGGGAGTGTGGTGTGGCAGAGATGAATAGCCATCAGTAATGTCCATTCTCTGTGTCTACCTTACCAACAGAAGTTTCTGTTGTTTGGCTCAGTAGTTAACAAATTACAGTTCCTGCCTCCCTTGCAGCTAGGCAGAGCCCTGTGAACAGCGCTGGTCAATGCGGTGTAGCTAGAGCCTTCTAGGATTTCTAAGGAAGGTTTGCCTTCCTGATAGGAGCCCAGCCCTTTTTCTCTGTCACTTCCTGCTTCATCTACCTGTTAGAACATGAGGCCGGAGGTAGTGCCCACACAGATGAAAGCCACATGCTAAGTAATACCAGCTGAGCAAACTACAGATGGAACCCTGGGCACTGATGGTGCCATGGAGTCCTTGCACCTGTCTCAGACGTCACATGCCCTGGAAGAACACGAAACTTCCCTTTGCTAACACATGTGCAGTGAGAATGAGTCTGCTTGCCTATACAGCCACAGGTTCCTCACTTATGAAATGGGGATAATAAGATTAATTGTTATGAGAAATTAGAGATCATATGAGAAAATTGCAAGGTACCGAGCCTGGCATGCTGTTGACACGGAATAAATGACAGGAATCACAATTTTCACTGCTGGCAAGCTGTTCACACCCATGAGGTCATTCTGTACAAATTCTGAGGTTAAAATGGAAAACAAAGTTAAATTAGATGCTTACTGAACGTGACTGTGAGCCCACCAATCTACCAGGCATGCTGGAGACACAGCCAGACTGCCACAACCACAGCGCCTAGAGGTTTCTGTCTGAACAGTGAAATACTGTAATGCATTGAGCAACGAGACCCATGGTAGTAAAATCAGTTAGCGTCAGATTTACAGAAGCCAGTGTTTCCATAAATCGTGTCATAGAAACTGGCAGTGAAACCACTGTAGGCAGGTCTGTCTACTTTGTAAAGCATTTTCCTGTCTATTGCTTCACTGTATCTTCAGAACAGCCTGTGCAGGCCTGAGGGGTGACCCAGCCCACTCAGGGCGGCCACACCGGGACAAGAACCTAACTCCCAGCCTCAGTCCTGCTGGTCTTGCTCAGAGCCCTGGGGTCACGCCCACCTGGGTACACAGCACAGCAGCCGGTCTACATTGTAGCTGGAGGGGACTTGGACAGGGTAGAGTGAAGGGGAAGAACGCAGCACACACTGCTGGGCCCTTGATGCATTATCTCACAGCAATCTGTCAAATAAATGCCCTGACATTCTCCCAATATTTGCTTTATTTCAAATTTTTTTTTGAGACAGGATCTTGCTCTGTCCCCCAATCTTCTGCCATAGGACAGCATTATCTTGCCCATTTGGTAGATGAGAACATTAAGACTGGTGATAGTTTAAAAAGGTCCAGATCACACGGCTTGAACTCCCTGTTGAGTGGGCCCTGGACTGGGTGTATTAGTGTCTGAGCCCTTTTGCTGTCTGGAATGAAAGCTGCAGTGGCATGCTTCCAGCGACACCCTGGAGTGCAGATGACAACATGGCTAAAGACATGGGAGGTTTGGACATTGGAGCGGAGGTGCCATGGGCCCTGCAGCAGTGTTTTCAGCTCTGTTTTTAGTTTTCAGTGTATCTCCAATGGGCACAACTGTTATGCCCAGACCGTTTGATCCCCAAAGAAGACCACCAGAGTCCAGTGTCAAAGCCAAGCGGCAAGGATCTTTACTACAAGTTCGAACTTGGTCCCTCCATTCCACAGTATACAAGAGGGCCCCGAACAATGCGAGCGTTTGCTTTTTATAGCCCGAAAGTTGCAGGGGAACAAAGAAATTCTTTTGGCTCCCGTGCTTTCAGTAACCTTGAACGGCTGTCCCCTTATCGGAGACTTTCCAGGTGGTGTTTGTACTGGGCTCAGGGAGTTTGAGAGATATATGGTGGTATGTGGTGGGATGGGAGGATGGGATGTGTTTGTACTAGGCTCAGGGAGTTTTGAGCCCGGGACTGAGGAATGTGCCCAGCTCCTTTCACAACAAATGCCCTGACAGTCTCCCAATATTTGCTTTATTTATTTATTTTTCTTTTTGAGACAGAATCTTGCTCTTTCCCCTAGGCTGGGTACAATGGTGTGATCATGGCTTACTGCAGCCTTGAACTTTCAGGCTCAAGTGATCTTCCCACCTCAGCCTCCTAAGTAGCTGGCACTATAGGTACATACCATAGTGACCAGCTAATTTAAAAAAATGTTTTTTTTGTAGAGACGGGATCTCACTCTGTTGCCTGTGCTGGTCTCAAACTCCTGGCCTCAAGTGATCCTTCCACCTCAGCCTCTCAAAGTGCTGGGACTACAGGTGTGAGCCATTGCACCTGGCCTACTTTATTTAAATTTAAAAGCTATGTTGGGCTGGGCACGGTGGCTCATGCCTGTAACCCTGGCACTTTGGGAGGCCGAGGAGAGTGGATCACCTAAGGTCAGGAGTTCGAGACCAGCCTGGCCAACATGGTGAAACCCCATCTCTACCAAAAACACAAAAATTAGCCGGGCATAGTGGCAGGTGCCTGTAGTCCCAGCTACTCAGGAGACTCAGACAGAAGAATCGCTTGAACCTGGGTGACGGAGGTTGCAGTGAGTTGAGATCACGCCACTGCACTCTAGCCTGGGTGACAGAGCGAGACTCCATCTCAAAAAATAAATAAATAAATAAATAAAATAAATAAAAGCTATGTTGGAAAGAATGCAGTCTGTAATGGAGCAGCTCAGGAACTTACATAATCTCAGCAATGCATCAGGTGACACATCGTGGATTCCAGACCTTATTAAATAAGAGGGTTTGCTGTTAAAATGCTGAACAGTGAAATACTATAATGCATTGAGCAACGAGATCCATGGTAGTTAGTGTCAGATTTAGCATCCATTTGCTCCTCTCCCTCCCCAACCTTCTAAGGAAGTTTTGACCTGGGTTCAAATCCTTCCTTCTTCACTTACTAGCACATTTCTCAGCAAGAAGGAAATACAGCCAAGATCACAAGCCACCAGTACCTGCATCGCCAGCCTGCACAAGATCCCTGAAATGGCAGCCCACTTACTTGGCTTCCTTCTACTAAGCAAGCCACAGTCATTTTCATCCATAGACAACAAAAGTCACACACGCAAGCCAACAGGGTTCATTTCTTGAATTAAACACTTTCCTTAAACACTTGCCAGGGAGATTTCCATGAGTCATTCAAAGAGCTTGAAACAGGTGAACACCAACAACCACTTTCGTACTATATTTAGAATGTCACAGAGAGCTCTGCCTCAGCTTTAGATGTTATTCTGGAAACATCAAAAGGTGAGCTGTTTCTTTTCTCCCTTTATTCTAAGAAAGGAGGCTTTTAAAATTGTTTCTCAAAGTGCCACAGTCAGACAAAATAAACAAGGAGCAACATTTACTTAATCCCACAGATTTGGCCAAGTTTTATCTGATAAGAAGGTGGTTGGTGCTAAGATACAAAATAGATTCTTGGGACTCTAGCTGCATAGTACAAATATTCTTTGCCTTCAGGATGTCTCTAGAACATAATGATGATGAGTGTAACAAATTTTAAAGGACGCAAATGCAATAGGAAAAAAAATTCCTATCTGAGGCTTTTACATGTAAGAAGTCCCAAAGTTAATAATGACACAGTCCCCATACTAAAAGCCTCAGAGATAATCCTCAAATATCATTCCTCAAACAGTCTCACAAATATTACTGGGACAGTTTGCAAAGCACTAAAGAATGTCACAACTATGGTAAGAAAGAATTAGTCAATACTGTCAGTTATGAGGATGCTTGTATACATCCAGCTGAATAAGAGCTCCTGGCAAATCACATTTGCAGCTCTTTACCTACAGAATGTCCCAGCAAGCTTTTCACCTCCCGTGCAGCTTCTCTGTACAGATAAGGCTTTTCCGCATTTACAAGGACTCCCAGGCCTTTGTCACTGCTCCCCTGTCCCTCTTTTCAGAGACATCACTTAATTATTATCAATTTTCAAATCAGATAAAACAGAAGCAACATTTCTGGATCTGGGTCACAATTATAGAATTTTACAATGAAGCTGTGGGGAAATCACCATGTTTAGTCACAGGGAAGTCTTAATTTTAAAAAGTGTTAGGCAAAGAACTAAACTGGGAGACTTCCCAGCCATAGAGAATGTTGCAAACATGATTATGAAACTACGTACCGACTCAGGCAACGAACACTGGATTTTGATGGTTGTGGATTTTGCTGCAGGACAAAGAATCAAAGTCCTGGCCTGGGGTTGTGTGTGTGTGTTTGTGTATGGATGTATGTTTATGTATGCATGTATATGTCTATATGTATGTATGAATGTGTGTATATGTGTGTAGGGGTGTGTGTGTGCGCGCACATGTGTATGTATGTGTGTGTGTGCGTTTTATGTGTATGTGTATAGGTACAGGTGTGCATGTGTGGGTGTATGTATGTGTGCATGTGTATGTGTGTGCACATGTGTGTATGACTATATGCATGGGTGGGTGTGTGTCCCCGTATATGTATGTGTGTTGGGTTTTCTTGTGACCAATATGGCCTGTTGAGGCTTCTACTATTCTCCTGGTCTGAAATGCTTGGTAAACCTCGTGTGGTTAAACTGGGATTTACATTGCACTTGAACTGACTACATCATGTCCATTTGAGGGCACTTGGAGAAAAACCAGGGCCCATTTTGAGAGAAAGCACTTTATAAATGCAGGAAAGAATTCCTTGGCCTCGGGTAAGTTCTGAGATAAACATATCCGACTTTGTTTTCCAGTTGAGGTTTCTAATCAGCCTGCATTCAGTCTCAGACGCTACAGAATGTGCCCCTCAGACATTTTTTTTTTGTTTATGTAACTACATTTTTTTACTTAGAAACATCCATGGGGAATAGAAGAATTGAGAAGGAAGGATGCTGGTGGTGAGATGGACTAGAGAGGGAGATCTCCAAATTGTCAGGGCCCGGCCAGCTCTGACGGCGCCCTGGGACACTCACCATGGTCGTGGGCGAACACCAGCAGGTCCAGCCCCATCAGCATCTGAGCCAGCTCTTCATAGCGGCCACAGTGCTCTCCGGCTCCATGGGACACAAAGATGAGGGCCCTGGAGGGACGAGAAGGGAGCCTGGTTAGGAAAGCCCAGATGGGGCTAGGCATGGTGGCTCACGCCTGTAATTCCAGCACTTTGGGAGGCTGAGGCGGGCAGATTGCCTGAGCTCAGGAGTTCGAGACCAGCCTGGCCAACATGGTGAAACCCCGTCTCTACTAAAATACAGAAAAATTAGCCGGGCGTGGCAGTGTGCACCTGCAGTCCCAGCTACTTGGGAGGCTGAGGCAGGAGAACTGCTCGAACCCAGGAGGCAGAGGTTGCAGTGAGCCAAGATGGCGCCACTGCACTCCAGCCTGGGTGACAGAGTGAGACTCCGTCTCCAAAAAAGAAAAGCCCAGATGGCTGCCACTGTGCTGCAGCAGCACCAGAGCTTACACAACCTCAGCAACACCAGGAGCCACACCACGGGCTCCAGGCGTTGTCAAATTAGAGGAGTTTGCTGTTAAAATGCTGAACTTCAGAGTCACACAGAATGGAGCCCAAATCCCCGCTCTTCCTGTGGGGTCCTCGGGCAGAGCTCCGGTCCCATGAAGTTTCATTTCTTCGCCTGTAACATGGTAAGAATAGCATCACTCTGCGGGTGCTTGTGAGGCTCATGGGAGCTAATCGATGCCAATGGCTCAGGCAGAGTGCTGGCGCGGGGCAGGCAGGTCCTCCACCAGGGTCTGCTTCCTCCCTCGGGGGCGAATGCGGCGGCATTTAGATTCCAAACTATCCAATTTTCAAGACCTATATTCTTAGCAGAAGACCCACGGAGAGCTAGAGTCTCCTTCAGGCATGGAGTAAATGCCATGAGGGATACCCACCAACTTCTGCTGCTGCTAATGGTGATGGGGGGAGACAGGAGGAGGAGGAGAACAAGCTGCCACCTTCCTGAGCGTTTACTATGCACCCGTTCCTCTGCAACTCCACATGCAAGATTTCTAACCCTCCAGTCATCAGATGATTTACCTTCTTTACAGATGAGAGTGAAACACATAGAAGTTAAGTGAGTTGGGCCAGGCAAGGTGGTTCATGCCTATAATTCCAGCACTTACGGAGGCCGAGGCAGGCAGATCACTTGAGACCAGCTTGGTCAACATGGTAAAACCCCATCACTATAAAAAATACAAAAATTCAGGCGTGGTGGCACACACCTGTAATCCCAGCTACTTAGGAGGCTAAGACTGCAGTTGCAGTTGAGCCAAGATTGTGCCACTGCACTCCAGAGTGGGACTCTGTCTCAAAAAAAAAAAAAAAAAAAAAAAAAGAAAGTAAAGTAAGTTGTCCAAGTCACACAGCAAGTTGGCAAAACGCCATTCACAGTATGTTACCACTGGCTTTCTGGTCTCCAAGAAGCTGCTGTAGGGCTCAGAACACAAGCCATGGAGTCAGGACAGACGTTGCCTTGGCAGAGGCCCCCCGTGCCTGATCTGGCAACCTCTCCTGGGCCTTTCTGCTTGGCCCTGGCCTCTCCGCACACCCCCGCTGACCGTCACTCTGGTTCCCCTGTTGCCTGCCTGCTTCCTAATGCCCCCACCTCGACGTCAGCCCACAACCCTCTGAGGACTGGACCCCAGAGCTGTATCCCAGCCGAGCGACATGAACAGGGTCCCAGCTGAGGACACAGACACCTCATTCTACAACTGTGTTCTTCCTATTACTCTTTTCGGCCAGGCTGTGTAAGGGCAGAATGGCACCAGTTTGTTTTATGGTACTTCAATTAGCCCCATTTTTCAAATCACCTTTGCCATCTGTCCTTTTCCTTTTTCCTTCCTTTTTCCTAAAAACAGCAGACGAATGTTCACACCTTCTTCACTGCTCCATGGAATGCCCAGCCACCTCCACTCGATCAGATGTGTACTTGTGTAAATGACACCTGCCCGCCTCACATTTCTGGGGTTGGCTGATGGGATTTCTTTCCTGCATTTCCCTTGGCTACTGAGGAGCATGGCTGGAACCTCTAACTAGTCAGCATCTTCCGTCTTCAAAAGGGGCTGTGCTTCCAGAAGGGATAGCTTAAATACTCTAACCCCCTTTGGGAGCACAGCCACTGCTGTCATAATTCAGGCTACTGTTAATGCAGACAGACAAGTCGTTGAGCTGGATCATGCAACTCTCCAGCCTCTCACCGCAGCCAGGGGCCACCCAGCAGAAAAGGACTTCGGGGTTCCATTTAGCAACCAAAGAAATGGCACAAGACATTGCCATCATGCCTGGAATTGCCTGTCAAGAGAATCCAGCACCAAGTCAATATGTGCAAAAACACGTGGTCTCTTACTCTACAGCAATTCCTTCTAATCCAGAGGTTCTCAACTTTGCCCACATATTAGAGTCACCTGGGGAGCTTTCCAAAAGGCTGATGCCTGGGTCCCACCCCCAGGGGACCTCTGGGTTTAATTGGTCTGAGGTTAGAAAAGCTCCACAGTGGCTCCGATGTACAGCCAAGGTGGAGAAGCACCTGTTCTCATCACCGTGTTGAGCTTAGGCCATGGTGCTGCTCAGAGGCTAAGTGGCACTTAAGCATGGTGAGAAT
Source organism: Papio anubis (assembly GCF_008728515.1). NCBI lineage: Eukaryota > Metazoa > Chordata > Mammalia > Primates > Cercopithecidae > Papio > Papio anubis. The sequence continues at coordinate 47,219,778 of NC_044977.1, forward strand.
GCAGCCATCGTGGAAACTTAGAGCATGCTTAGAGCCATCAATCTCCCTGGGGGGTATGCTGGGTAGACCACAGGTTCTAGCCATAAAGGTTGACCGATATAGCCATCCCACTGCAGGCGGTGGGGGCCACTGCCACCCTTCTCTCTGCACAGGAAGAGCCCGTTGGCAGCACCTGCAGGCTCAGCCTTCGACAGCCCCACACTTCCACCCCCAAGGCCTGGTCAGCACCCTGAGAACCCATCATTGGACACCTGGACTCATTCTGATCTTCAGCTTCTGTTGTGGTAAGTAGGTTTCTCCTTAGTGCCTGGATTCAGATCCTGCCTGGACCCCGATTCTGATAACTCAATCTCCCCTTCCCCCTGGCTGCCACATTTACATGTTCCCAGGACCTTAGTGTGTTTTGTAAATCTGTCCAGCAAAGTGAAATCAAATCACGTTACTCTTCTGCTTTAAGCCTTCCAGAGACTTTGCACTGCAACAGAACAAAGCCTGTGTGCCTCTGAAACACCTCTTCCCCTCTGCCCTGCTCCCAAGCTCCGAGGCCTCCTTTCTGGTGCCCAGATGTGCCAGGCGATGGTGTGCTGTTAAATGTTTAACAACTGGGTGTGGGGGTGGTTCTAGGGTTCCTCTGCCCACTGCAGTGCCCAGGGCAGAGCCTCCTGGAAGCCCGCCTGTGCTGTGCTTACTGGCACCAGGGTTTCCACGTGCTTCACCTCACCCCCTGTGAGCACACCCCTCCTCCTGCGAGACCTTCCGCCTCCTTCCCCACACACCTGCTGCAGGCGGAGCCACTGCTGCCGCTCCCTCCTCTCTTCAGACCTCTTCCCAGCCTGGCCCCGCCCTTCCCAGCTTCCCGCCCTATTTCCATGAACACAGCCGGCCATATCCTGAGCTATGTGTGTCTGCATTTGTCTCTCTGGGTAAATGGACAGACCCCAGCTCCAGGCTTCCTGATGGAAGGTCACATTCACCACTGGATGCTGGGTGCTGCGTGGAAGCTTCCCCTTCAGAGTTTTACAAAACATTGTGCTTCTATTTCTGCTCTAAAAACATACATGACCGAGCACTGAGAAACCCAGATGTGGAGGAAATGCACATCCCAGTTGCTGGGAGGCTGTGAACAGACAGCAAAGTTCAGCCAGAACAACCTAGTTGGACTCCCAGTGTGACCACGCAGGACCCTGGGCAAGTCGCCTGATGGCCCTCAGCCTTTCTCCTTGGTGTTGAAATAGAAAGAATGGGATGGCAGCAACAGTGGGTCCTACTTTCCTTCAGCTGAGTCTGCAAATGTGAATGAGAGCTTATTACGTGCCAGGTCCCCAAGACACTGAGATGAACAAACAACGTTGTCCCTGCCCGCACACAGCTTGCAGTCACTCAGCAGAGAACACATGTATGATTGTGTACTGTGAGGAGCACTGTGAGCACCACGAGAGGGTCGACAGATAAGGGAGCCTGACCTAGACTCCAGGGAATCGCCAGGGAAGGCCCTTGAGTGTCTGAGTGACTGGGAGTTGTCCTGGTGCAGAGGTCCTGCTGGGGACACACAGGTGTGCCTACTCCAGGCACAGAAGGAAGGCCCTGAGTCCAGAACACCATGTGGAGGAGGAAGGTGAGAGGTGCACAGAAGGCTGGGTCCACAGCCCCAGGGGCAGCAACGGGGCGCTGGAGTTCTCCTCTGTGCAGGGAATGGTACTCAGCAGGACAGCGACCTGATCTGACTTCAGCTTTGTGAGGACTGCAGGGCTGCTGCGAATGGAGTGGGAGATGAGAGACAACATTCATCAAGGGGCTGACAGGGCCCTGAACAGGTGCCAAGGAAAGTGGTTGGTTTCTGCCCTTCCTCCCTTGCCGTTCTGCAACCTCAACAACACGCAGCAGCAGCAAATTAGCAGAGCCATTTATGCAGACAAGGCAATACCCACAGCAGCAGAAATTAGGTTGCAGAGGAGGCTGGCTAAGATCTTTTTCCTGGAACTTCTTTAACGGCTGCAGCCAGTTGGGAGCCAGTCGTTCAGGGAGAAGGCAATGACTGTGGGAGGGGCGCCCAGCCCCAGAAGCAGATGGCCTGCCTGGCATCCAGCCCCGGGAGGTGGGGCAGCTCCCAATAAAGCACACACAGCCCTCGAGATGAACAAGCCGCAGAGCCTCTCAGAATGTACAAACCAGGCTACTTTATCCTCTCCATCGAAAAACGAATGCCCCCTTTATGCCTTTGTTCATTAATCAGGTGACCTAACCTCTCACCTGTGCCTCAGTTCATTCACCTGTGAGGTGGGGATAATCCCAACACCACCCGCCTCGGAGAATGACGTCGCGAGGTAAATAAGGAAATGCGGATGGGGCAGGGGTCTTGTCTGGGCTAACGAAAGCCCCCATCACTGTCCGCTAGGAAGCCCTTTGCTCCAATGGCACAGGTGAGCCACTTGCCAGGTGAGTCACTTGCCATCTGGAGGTGTGGGGTGAAGCTCTGGCCCTCCCATGAGCTAGTTCCTAGACCCCCGTGGGCCTCAGTTTCTCCACCTGAGACACAGGAACACTGCAGCCTCCAGGGGTTTGGAGGTAAAATGAGACAATGTGTGTGCAAGTGCACCGAGGCCCTGCAGCTCAGGATCCAGGCTTCTGCCTTCATGACCATCTGCTCTGCCTCACCTGCCTCCTGCATGAGGAGGAGGATTCGGGGCCAGGGACAACTCACATTCTCATGGTCACTGCCAGCCCCATGGGCAAGACGCCTGCAATACACCAGCAGCCACCACTGCCTTGAAAGGCAGACCAGAGCTGAGATGAAAGGGGTTCACCTCCACCGAAGAGGCTGGCCTGTTCTGGCCAGACTCTGGACTTGGCTGGACTTGCTGGCCCTCGACTGTTCATCCACAGAGTGGGGATGACGGTGCCTCCCTAGGAGGCCGCCAAGAGAATTAAAGGGACAGTCCCCTAGAGCATGTGGAACGGCCAGCACTGAGGGGAAAACGCTAGCCTCCTTCCTGCCTGACCTTGTCGAAGCAACGCCAGGCTCCCTTAAAGGAAGAACGGAATGCCCAGCTGAAGGAATGTTCCCTTCATTTTCTTAGAAAAAATCAGGAAAATGAACGTTTTGTTGGAGGAAATGTATGGTCAGAGGGATACAGTGTTTTTTCCTACCACTAGGTGGGTGGGGATGCCGCCAGTCCTGGGCGAGGGGAGCCTCGGGGACACTAGTCCCACAACCCTTGGGGTGTCCTCGCTGGAGGGGCGGGAACATCGCCTGCCTCTCCAGGGCAGTGCCTGTTCTTGATTCTTGCTTATTCCAGAGCATCCCACTCATTCAACTGGATCCCTCACTTCATCCTCCACTTCTACCAAACTCCTTCCTGCCAAATTTTATGACTTTGACAAATTTGACCAGCACATCTGCCGTCGGGGCTGCGTGTGGGCTTGTGAGAGTGAGTTGGATCCCTTTCCAGTAATTAAAGCAGGAGCATGATGGTTCTGTGGAAGCCCAGATCTAACTTGTCCTTCCTCTTGGAGTTCCAGGGGGCTTTGGTTCCTCTCTGTCTCTGGCAGGGCTCCCACAGCGACAGTGCGCAGGGGACAGAAATAGAACAGAGCCAGTGAAGGAGCTAAAATCTCACAGAGGAAACTAGAAATAGACTTCTTTGTATAATAAAACAGATCAATAACGCCTGCCTCCCAGGGAGGGCCTTGGAGAGGACTGATTGAGAGAATTTATGGAAAATCACCAGCATGCTGCCTGGTGCAGAGTTAGGCATTAAATAACAGCCAGGGCTGACAGCTGACACCTCGGCCAGATACAGGTCAAAGTGTGTTATTACATATTAACTCATTTAACCCTCACAGCACCCCCATGATGTGGGTACTGTTATTTCCCATTTTACTGATGAGAAAAGTGAGGTCCAGAGGCTGGACAGCTTGCCTGAGGTCACACAGCTAGTAGGTTTTGAGCCCAGCAGAATTTTAACTCAGCCAGGCTGGCTGGTAAGTCTGCCTTCTTGATCACTATAATTAAATAATAAGACAACACCATGTAATGGTCAGGTTGTGCCCCAAAGGCCCCTCACCCTGACCAGCTTCTCCTCTCTCTGGTCGCCTGCCCCGGCACCCCTACCCTACCCTGTACTCCAACCACAGGGAAGGACGTGTGGTTCCTCCACACCCTGCCTCTGTCTATGCTCCCATGATTGGGCAGAGGCCTGTTCTTGCCCTCTGTGCACTTCGCAGTCCTTCCACGCTTCCCCAGCACTGAGTTAGGTGCACCCTCCTGGGGCCCTGCGGTACTCTGTTCATGGCTCGTATCCAGAGTTCATTGTCCAGGGTATGTAGACCCTGTGTTCTTTGAGAAGAGATCATGCTTTATTCATTCATCCTGGTGTCCTGTCCCTAGCAGCCAGCACTGCCTCTGCTCCATGAATGCTGAACGAACGAATGAATGAAATACATCAGAGATAGGAGAGACAACTGTGGACTGGAACAGTCATGAAGCATTCCTGGAGGCCTACAGACCACTCCCGCAGTGCCCAACAGTTTTGAAAGCACTCAATGCCCCAGGTTAAATCCCTTTTTGCTTTGCCTGGCTAGAGAGGCTTCTGGTACCTGCAGCTGAACCTGGTTATCCAAATGCTCCAGTGGAGAGGTAGGAACTCTTTTGGGCTCAAGAGGTGTGGGGGGATGTGAAAAGGGCATTAAAGGTGGGGCAGGAGGGGGTGGAATGGCAAGGGACACAAGGCCCTGAGGCACGTGGTGGCCAGGAGGAGCTGGGTGTGAGTGTGAGCAAAGCCCAGCCATGGTAGGAGGAGCCGCTGTGGACCATCCCCTGTGGGCTCAGCTTCAGGAGACCTGGGCTAGAATGTGAAAAGGCCCAGGACCCATCTATGGCTGGAAGGAAAATTTGAGATTTGGGAACACAATGGGAATTAGACTCATCATCCCTGACACCCAACACAACCTTAGCTTCTTCTTAAAAGGCATATTTTGGGGCGGGTGAGGTGACTCACGCCTATAATCCCAGCATTTTGGGAGGCCAAGGTAGGGGAAGACTGCTTGAGGCCAGGAGTTTGAGACCAGTCTGGGCAACATGGTGAGACCCCATCTCTACAAAAACGTTTTAAAAATTAGCAGAGTGTGGTGGCGCAGCTACTTGGAAGGCTGAGATGGGAGGATCACTTGAGCCCCGGAGATTGAGGCTACAGTGAGTCATGATCATGCCACTGCACTCCACTCCAGCCTGGGTGACAGAGAAAGACCCTGTCTCAAAAAAGAAGAAAGAGAAAGAAAGAGAGAAAGAGAGAAAGAGAGAGAGAGAGAGGGAGGGAGGGAGGGAGGGAGGGAGGGAGGAAGGAAGGAAGGAAGGAAGGAAGGAAGGAAGGAAGGAAGGAAGGAAGGAAGGAAGGAAGGGGGGAAGGGAAAAGAAAGAAAGAGAGAGAAAGCAGACCTTTAATAGAGGCATTTTCCAAGAAGAAAACAAAATTGTAACCATAATAAAACAAAGCCACGGCACAGGTAAGCATTCTTTGATCTAATACTCCTTTCAGAATGGGCACAACTCAGACCCAGAACAACTTTGCATCCAGCATATTTTAGCACAAATGCTGCCACCCACCTCAAGCTATGTATTTTTTTTACTATCATAAAACACTACAAATCAGAAGCCCTTGGTTACGCCAAGGTGGGTAAAGTGACAATCACCCTGATTAGTGGTAAGTGTGCTCGTTGATTAAGAAGCAGTATCCTGTGGGCTGGGGCCCTGGAATCAGATTCTTTGGACTTGAATCCTGGATCTGCCCCTGACTGGCTGCAGGCCTAGGTGATAAGTGACTCAATCACTCTGTGTCTCAGTTTCCTCATCTGTGAAGTGGGTACTTATGGTAGCACCCACCTCCCAGAGGCTCCGTGATGATTACATTGGTAATGAGTGAAACATGAGCCCAGTGTGCGTTGGGGCACTCTACCCACATGAGCTAACATCGTCTCCCCGGATGTGATCTCAGCATTACGTAACATTCTAAGCCATTTGACAAATTAGGAATTGGGCATGGAGCTGTTAAGTATTTAGCCAAAAATGCACACATGCCAAGCTTGGAGGGAGGGAGATCTGATTTGAAGACTGCCTTTCTTAACCAGTACACTACATTGCCTGTCGTGGACAATTTACCCCCACTGTGACCTCATGGCAGCAGGAGATAAGATGGAGAGAGGGGTGATAGATTGGACAATCCTGAAATAAAGGCACTGTTAGTCCTTCCTTTCTTCCTTCGTCCTTCAGGGGTTTACTAAGTGTACTTTGTGAAGCCACCTCAGAATCCTGAGTTGAATGAGACCTGGTCCCCTGCCCTTAAGGAAGTCGCATGGGAAATAATTTCCCTGACTCCCTATTTTCCCATTAGCACAGCCTGACACCAGCCTGCCCCGCAGCCTCTTGCCTCCCCCACGCTGGAATGCCTGGATTTCTAGCTCAGCTCTCCTACTCAAGTCCAGCCAGTCTGCCCACTTCCTGAGGGACCCCAGTCTAGGGGCCTGATCCTTCTCCCGCTCACACTGACAGATCCCACCAGTTCCCCTGCAGGCTGGCGTGTGAACCTGCTCTGATGGAAATCCCAGGGGGTAGCCAGCCCCAGTGCGGCGAGGCCCAGTCCTCCATGTCACCCAGTCCTCCATGTCACCTGTGCCACTGAGACTGCAGCTGAGGTTGCACTGTGCCTGCCCAAAGTGCGGGCTTAGTTAGGGTGTGGCCAGCCCAGTGTCTGGGGAGGCTTCCTCTTCCCTTGGTGCAAATGTCCTGCTGAAACAAGTGCTCCCAGAAATAGAAGAAAACTGCAGAGCCTGACTCCCAAATTCCCTGTGTGAGGAGCTTTACCTTTCAGTATGAGCTTTCTTCAGATCATTGAAAGATCAGAATCCTACAGGAGCCTGAAAGCTCCTCCCGCACACCCCTCTGTCCCGGGCACTAGAGGGCCACCCTGCCTCCTCTCTCCTTTCTTTCTCATTTCTTGCTTGTCTTTGAGCCATCCTGCTTGAAAGCTCTCTGAGAAGCATCTGCAGCCTCCAGGCTAACCACAGTCCAGCTCACATTTCGTGTCCTGATGATTCTACGTGGTTGCAGTTGATTATGTTTTGTGTATATTGGGAGTATCTGTGCATCTCTAAGCTCCCCCTACCCTGACCCCTACCCGAAAAGGGGAGGAATGCTTATTGAGCTAAGTGCTTTACATATGTCATGCTGTGGACTGAACTCCGTAATTATATCATCCCCAGCCTCCTCCCAAAACTGTGAAACAGGATGCTCAAATATTAACATGGGCTGTTTATCTCAGTTTTAAACTCTTGAGGCCAGGAGTTCCTTCCTCGCCTTTTATGGAAATTCCTTGAACTGCACTGGCTCCCTCAAGGCAAGAGGAGCATGAATCCTTTAATATGCAGCATCGGTTGAGCTCAGTGGCTCACACCTGTAATCCCAGCACTTTGGGAGGCCGAGGCGGGTGGATCGCCTGAGGTCAGGAGTTCGAGACCAGCCTGAACAACATGGTGAAACCCTGTCTCTACTAAAAATACAAAAATTAGCCGGGCGTGGTGATGAGTGCTTGTAGTCTCAGCTATTCGGGAGGCTGAGAAAGGAGAATTGCTTGAACCCAGGAGCAGAGGTTGCAGTGAACCGAGATGGCACCACTGCACTCAAGCCTGGGCAACAGAACGAGACTCTGTCTCAAAAAACAAATGAACAAACATGCAGCGTCCCCACCCCCAGAGGTCACTCACTAAGTTCAAATCTATATGTCTAGGTCTCTCTCTCTAGAAGTTTACGTCTATCAATCTGGCTTTCAGATTCTTGTGTTAAATCAACACATCCACTTTTTTTCATGCCCAGACCAACACTACAGGCAGAAGTCCATTGCTGTGGTCCACACATGCACTTCTAAGATCTGAGGGACAGGGGTTCAAGAAAGGCTGGAGTAACGGCAACGGGCTTGCTGTGTGATGAACCCTGCCTTGTTATTTGAGAAAGTCACTCACAGCCTCAAGTGTCTCACTTGGAAAACAGGAATAATAATCCCTGCCTTGGTGGGTCGCAGTGGCTCACGCCTGTAATTCCAGCACTTTGGGAGGCCAAGGCGGATCACGAGGTCAAGAGATCAAGACCATCCTGGCTAACATGGTGAAACCATGTATTTTGTAAAAATACAAAAATTAGCTGGGCGTGGTGGCACACACCTATAGTCCTAGCTACTCGGGAGGCTGAGGCAGAAGAATCGCTTGAACCTGGGAGGTGGAGGTTGCGGCGAGACGAGATTGCACCATTGCGCTCCAGCCTAGTGACAGAGCGAGACTCTGTCACAAAAGAAAAAAAAAAAAAAAAGAAATCCCTGCCTTGCAGAAAAGCTTTGAAGATAAAAAGCTGCTGGTAGGTACCAGTTCACTTCTCTTGGCTTCCTCTCCTGCGTGTGCATGTTAGGGTTTCCTCAGTCAAGCCACTGGAGAACATGCAAAGCTATGTGGGCCCTTGGGAAGACCACTCCAGACAGCCTCTTTAGACACATGGCAGGTTTTCTGGCCTGTGTTTTGCTTTTTAGCACATCTGGTTCCCATGAAGCAGGCACATCTGGGCAGAAACTGACGGGTTCCAATCCCACCCAGGGGCCATGACTCAAAACATTTTTTCTTGGGAGCAGTGATGTTGATTGTCAGCCTACCTAAGTCTGAAGGAACTCTCCATTCCTCCTTGGCTATGAGCCAGATGGAACTCTTCCCAGCTCCAACATGTGAACCACAGTGGCTCCACCAGAGAAATAAAGCGATCGGAGTGGATCCAGGCACCTGGCAGAATGGCAGCCACCCTGGACTTTGGCTGACTCAGCAGTTCCCAGGCCACATTCAGGTCTCACTCTGTAACTTACATGAGTCTAGGGAGATGCAGCGAAGGGCCTAGCTTGTCAGAATTGCCCAAACTGGAAGTTAAAAATCCCCAATTGGCATAAACCCTAATAAATCAAAACATTAGAAAAATAGGTTGTGTGTGAATATAATTTATTTTAAGAATGATAACAGTAACATATTTTGAGAGCCTATGGGCCAGGCACCCGGCTAAGGGCTCTCTATTCACAATCTCCTTCCCCATAATTAGAGAAGCTCTAGATCCCACGGAATCTTTTCAGATGTCAGTTTCTACCCCTCTGCATAAGTGGGTCTTATTTTATAGATGACAAGTTTTCTTCTTCTTCTTTTTTTTTGAGACGAAGTCTTGCTCTTGTCCCCCAGGCTGGAGTCTGATGGAGCTATCTTGGCTCACTGGAACCTCCGCCTCCCGGGTTAAAGCGATTCTCCTGCCTCAGCCTCCTGAGTAGCTGGGATTACAGGTGCATACCACCACACCCAGCTAATTTTTGTATTTTTAGTACAGACGGGGTTTCACCATGTTGGCCAGGCTGGTCTTAACCTTCTGACCTCAGGTGACCTGCCTACCTCCGCCTCCCAAAGTGCTGGGATTACAGGCGTGAGCCATCACACCTGGCCAAGTCTTCTTGAAGTGTGTTGGAAGTTACTGGAAATTTTCTAAACATCTTGAAGTAAGGCTGTCTTCTATGATGTAAGACTATCTTCTATGATGTCGGGCTGTCTTCTGTGATATAAGGCTGTCTTCTGGCCAGGTGTGATGGCTCACGCCTGTAATCCCAGCACTCCCGGAGGACAGGGTGGGTAGATCACTTGAGGCCAGTAGTTTGAGACCAGCCTGGCCAACACGGTGAAACCTCGTCTCTACTAAAAATACAAAAATTAGCTGGGCATGGTGGCGTGTGTCTATACTCCCAGCATCTCAGGCGGCTGAGGTGAGAGAATTGCTTGAGGTCAGGAGCTCCAGATCAGCCTGGCCAACATGGCACAACCCTTTCTCTACTAAAAATACATAAATTAGCTGGGCATGGTGGCATGCTTCTGCAATCCCAGCTAGTAAGGAGGCTGAGGCGGGGGAAAAAAAAAAGACTGTCTTCTATGAGGTAAGACTATCCTCTATTATGATGCCAGACTGTCTTCGATGATGTCAAACTGTCTTCTATAACGTCAGGCTGTCTTCTATGATGGAAGGCTGTGTTCTATGATGCGAGGCTGTCCTCTATGATGTCAGACTGTCTTCTGTGACATAAGGCTGTCTTCTGTGATGTCAGGCTGTCTTCTATGATGTCAGACTATCTTCCATGATGTGGAACTTTCTTTTATGATGTAAGACTCTCTTCTATGATGTAAGATTCTCTTCTCTGATGTAAGACTGTCTTTTATGATGTAACACTGCCTTCTATGATGTGAGACTCTCTTCTACGCGTCGTATGTAGGCCTCCTCAGAAGGATACCCATCTCCTTTGGGCTACAGAGTCTTTCAGATTTCTGTTGAGTTTTGATCTTTTGCTCATCCTTTTGGAAGAAAGTTAATGTGTGTCTAGTATTAGAAACTGAGGTAGTTAAGCCACTATGAAAAGTAGTTTGGAGATTGATTCTCAAAGAACTACAAACAGAACTGCCACTCAACTCAGCAATCCCATTACTGGGTATATACCCAAAGGAAAATACATCATTCTACCTAAAAGACACCTCCACTCACTTGTATGTTCATCACAGCACTATTCATGATAGCAAAGACATGGAATCAACCCAGGTGCCCATCAACAGTAGATCGGATAAAGAAAAGGTGGTACGTATATGCAACGCTATACTATGCAGCCATAAAAAGGAACGAAATCATATCCTTTATAGTAACACGGACGCAGCTGGAGGCCATTATCCTAAGCAAATTAATGCAGGAACAGAAAACCAAACATGGCAGGTTTTTGCATGTTCTCATAAGTGGGAGCTAAGCATTGAATACACATGGACATAAAGTTGGGAAAAATAGACACTGGGAATTACTAGAGGGAGAAGGGAGGGAGGGGGGCAAGGATTGAAAAACTACCTATTGGGCACTATGCTCAATACCTGGGTGAGGGGATCAATCATACCCCAAACTCAGCATCATGCAATAAACCCATATAGCAATGTACATGTATCCTCTGAATCTAAATAAAAGTTGATACTTAAAAAAAACAAACAAACAAACAAAAAAACTGAGGTGATGATGAGGTTGCTGTCCAGACCTTTCAGCCCAGATGAAGCAAAAGGCTTAGAATTACCCTAAGTAGTGACTTAAAAATTATGTTGAGGAGGAGTAATTAATGTTCCTGGTGAATTTATAAAGTGAAAAAAGTATGCCACCAAATCTGCACATATGTAATATTGAAGAATGCACACACCAACTCACACTTATAATTTATGTGTGCTTAAAAAGGAATATGGGTCATTGCAGAAAAATAGAAAAATATAGATGCGCATAAAGGAAAAAGCAAACTCTATCCACAATCTTATCACCCAGTGATAATAATTATGAACATTATGATGTATTTCCTTCCAGGTTCTTCTTTTCCAAATATATTAAAATTCATTTGTAATTATTTATACATTATATGTTTCTTTTAAATCCTGCTTTTGATTCCATAACATCTTTCCATGAACATCTTCCCATGGAAATAGCATCAACACTTACTTCCAGAGTTGCAGTGAGGTTGAATGGAGAGAACATTGGAGAAAGCCCCTCCCTGCCCCACAGCTCCCTGCACAGAGCCCAGAACTTGGGCAGTATCTTGAAAATGGCTAATTACAAACACATGGCATTTGGGCCACTGTCCCTGCTCCCGAACTCAAAGCAGACATTACTAACCAATCCCAGTTCCCTTTTCTGAGGAACCCAGAAGCCCTCTGACCCTTTTTCAGCACCACACTCTAGACAGTCACATACTATCTTCCTACATTGGGGCTTGGCTTTGAGAAGCCTAACTCTGAGACAATCTTCAATTCACAATTTCCCTGCAGGACTATGTCACCACTACTTAGAGATTCAAGCCTTTAGTGCACAATGAATCTGCAGTTGGATCTTTCATATTTAGCTTGGGCTGTCATTAAAAAAGCACTGTGGAGCCAATGCATTAGGGTTGCCAAAATCAGTCTGGCTTCAGAAACTCCTGGTTAAGTATCCAGTAGATGAGAAACCTCCCTGCTGCGTGATTAATGGCAGGGCAGAATTTAGTTTGAGACCAGTCCATCTTGACTCCTGGGTCAGCAGGACATAAGAACACTATCATACAACCCTCAAAACAGTGATGTACTACAGCCAACGGTGCCCTATGGTGAGTGTTACGAGATGTTTAGAATCGTGCACTGAACCTCAGCAAAGCTCTCCCAGCATAAGGATAATTAAATTCTAAAGTAGGCCTACCCTGAAGTTATTCAACTAGAAAATTACAAGCCACAGCAAAGATGTATTTCCATATAAATGTGCAAAAGCAAATCCAGCATCCACCAGCCTGAAACAGAGCAGGACGGACAGCCTGGTGCATTTACCACCTGATTTATCATGCTGCTAACATCTCTCTTTGGGCACTTACCACACTCCCCCGGGGCCAGTGCCTGCCTTACCCAGCCTGCTAAGCTGAGAGATTCTGGAAGGCGGATGCCTTACCCACTCTGCAGAGCCCCGTGGGAGGCCTGCAATCCACTGGGGTGCTTGAGGCCAGGGTGGCAGAGGAGAAGCCTGTGATGCCGTGTGGTCCCCAGGCACAAGAGGCCATGCTGTGCCGCACACGTGACTGTCACTGTTGGCTGAGTGACCACATCAAAATCGTCTCCAGTTGTCTCTCACCATCCCTCTGCAGAGGGTATATCCCAGGACTGCGTTCCACTCCGCTTCTGGGACATTCTGTGTGGTTGTCCCTGAGAACACCTGGGCAAAGCTGAGAATCCTCCTGGCTTTTTGCAGGCAAAGAAAAATGTTCCTGAGGCAAATAAGAGAACCATGTCTCCTAAGTAATATTCCTCTCCACCTGTCAAGACTCAGGCTAGTCTTGCTCTGCACGCAGCCTATTTTCTGAGCTGGAAGGCTCCTGAAAATAGAAACTCAGGGTGAAAAGATGGAGATGGAACACAATCCTTTTATTATGGCTGTCTATGATTCCTTATTTATATGCCTAAGACTATATATCCAGAATGTCACTAGAATCCTCAAATATTCCAGATTAGAAAAACAAACAACATAAAAATCAACTTTTTTTTTTTGAGACTTGGTCTTCTTCTGTCACCCAGGCTGGAGTACAGTGGTGCAATCATGGCTCACTGCAGCCTCAAACTCCCGGGCTCAAGCAGTCCTCCCACCTCAGCCTCCTCAGTAGCTGGGACTACAGGCACAAGCCACCACTGCCTGGCTTCTTTTTATTTTTTGTAGAGATGGGGTTTCACCATGTTGCCCAGATTGTTCTTGAACTCCTGAGCTCAAGTGATTCTCCCACCTGGGCATCCCAAAGTGCAGGGATTACAGGCATGTGGGCCTACCATACCTGGCCCACTGTACCTGGCCCAAAATTCTTCATATAGCATATACCTCTCCAATGTATCTCCAACCTTCATCTCCAACTCTGCCCAGGTTGATGTCATCCAGAACAGCAAAAGGTGTGTGACATTTCATTGTGAAATAGATATAGGTATTAAAAAGTACAAACAACTCATCTGTGCAGGTCAAATAATCATGACAGGTGGAAACCCACATACCTACTAACAGCCGAAGACACAGAGCACATGCCAGCACCTTGCAAGCACAGTGCATACCTTTCTCCCTGCAGGAGCAACCCACTGTCCAGGGTTTTGTGAGAATCACTCTTTTGCTTTTCTTCGTATCTATGTGTGTAGGAAAGCAGGAGCCTGTTCAGGTTCTCTATGCATCAGACTAGCCCATGAAGTGAATTCTTGGGTGCCATAAAACAGGCAGCACATCTCTCTGAGCTCCCACCTTTAGCTTCAGCCTCTGCTTTGCTCTGAGTCACAGTCCTGGGGCTCCGAAGTACCCAGCTGGGACCCCAGGGCCCTGTTCTTGCTTCTGTGGCCCCTGCCTGTCCTCCTGCCCTTGGACTCTGCCCCTGGACTCTGGGTTGCAGGACTTCCTCCTTGGCAGGCCCTTTGCTGAGTCCTCACTTCTCTTGGATTTGTTCTTTCCGTTCCCTCTGCTGTCACTCCTGGCCCTTATTACCCCAACAGCCTGAACAATCCCAACAGCCTCCCAACTCCACACCCTGCCCCCCATTTCCCCCACTCAAATCTGTGCTTACACAAACGCCATATTCCTGTTGTGTCAACAGCCAAAATCACTGATGGCTCTGCTCTTACATCATCTCTCCGCACCTTTGCTGTGGCCTCTCCTCCACTCAGGATGCCCTTCCCGTCCTCCTCGCCTGCAGGAAGGTTCCTATCGGTAGGAGGCTAGGCTCCACAGCCTTCCCAGGTACCCCAGTCACTGGGGCCCTGGTCAGGGTGTGTACAATGAAGTGAGGTCACAGGCGGTGCGGCCAAGCTGGAGAGCATCCGAGGGAAGCCGAGGGCAGAGCAGGGGAGCAGTCTCAGGAGCACTGCCTTTTAAGCCTGCAGCCGGATTCCCATGACGAAGGGAGAACTTGGAGCCAAACACCAAAGGCCTAGACAAGGCCCTCTGCCCAGTGTCGAGTCCATGGACTCATTGTTCTCTCGAGGACACATTCTTGGGACATCATGGAACATGCAATGCAAATTGCCAGGGACCAAGTGCTCCTAGGAAGCCAAGGAGAAGGACACTCATGGCTATGGAGTGTCCACATGCCCCAGAGACTCACCCATTGTCTCAGCAGGTCCTCCTCATGGCCCTTTGACATAAGTAGCCTGAGCACCAGTTTTCCAGATGGGGAAACTGAGGCTTCCAGGGGTGAGTGAAGCTATTCGTTAGGATCAGAAGAGCTGGGCCTCGAATGTGGACTCTCCCAACTTCGAATCTGCGCTTTGCTCTTTCTGCTGCCCTCATGACCAGCTTTGAATCCTGCCCTTGCCGCTCACCAGTCATGGGATTTCTGGTGCTTCCAGAACTCTTCTGAACCTGCCCTGCCTCCCTCAGGGTGGGTGAGAAGGTGAAAGAGATTACGCACATGAACAGCATTTTGCCAGCTGTATCCTACTACAAGTGGGCTACCTCAAGTCCTTTCTCAGCACAAGACGTGTGTAAATAAACCAGGTTGAATAAATGAATGAAATCCACCAGTCAACTCTCTTTCCTCTTTCCTGTATCCTGGCTGATGTCTCATCTCCCAGCTGTGCCTCAGGAAGAGACAGTGAATCAGGCTTCTTGGCAGCCCCCAAGCAGCTCACTACAGTAGTACCAGCAAAGGAAGGGCTTCATATTTATGAAATGAATAGATGACCCCATGTCTGCATATGATAATGAATGCATTTAACACTGTCCTTGTGGTAGACCAGTCTTAACATTCACAAAAGAGAAGATGGTCTTTATGGCAGACTGCAAACTGATTGCCCCAAACTGCATTCTCTCTTCCATAGTTACAGAATTTTATAGAATTTTAACTGTTCATATGGCTGCCCAGATAAGGATCATATTTCCCAGCCTTCCTTGCACCCAGGTGTGGCCATATGACAAAGTTATGCCAATGGAATACGAATAGAAGTGATGTATGCAATTTCTACAACACCTACTTGAAACAATCTGCTTGCCTTAGACTTGCTCTTTCTCCCCAGCGTGGTCTGGAACACAGAGACGGCAATGACCAGCTTTGGTGACTGAAGCACACTCTAAATGGTGGTGGGACAACAAGATGGAAGGAACCTAGGTCCCTGGATGGCCATGTGGAGCACAGTGACCCTACCGACTTGGACTGCTCACCTCTGGACTGCTACGCGAGAGCAAAATAAACCTCTCTCTTATTTTGGCCACTAAATTTTGAGGTCTCTGTGCTCAGCCTGTACCTTAACAAATGAAGACAAAATAAGACCCCTTACATAGGGAAGAGCCAGTTGACTTGAGTTCAGATCTACACTCTGTGACTTCCTACCTCTGTGAGTTTGGGCAAGTTGCTGAACTACTGTTTCTTCATCTGTGAAATGGGGAGAACCACAGGACCTATAGTGAGAATTAAATAACATAGAATATACACAATAAAGTGGGCTACTGTTATGGCTACTCTTATCATCATCTTATCAAAATGTTTTCCTGCCTGTGGAGCCCCAGCCAGGCTACCCGTGCATTAGTCAGCCTGTACCAGAGGAAATAGCTTTTATGTTGGTCCCCTGTGTGGTTAGTTATGTGTCTTCCTGCCACAACTGATCTTATGTCCTCACATCCATTTTAATGCAAAAGCCCTAGCAAGCCAAGTGTGGTAGTAAGAACTACCCACGGGTTGGCCCGGGAACTTACTGGTAACAGTCTGAAAGCATGTGCTTCACCCCCTAAGGTGTCTAAGCATTGTAGCCAACAAGAAATCCCTTCAACTGCCTTTTCCTCCTCTAAGCTCAGCTCAGAGTCCCATAGCTCACCAGGTACCAGGCCAGCTTCAGAAAAACCTGCTGATAAATTTAGAAGTCAGAGAGAGTACGTACAGTCAGAGAGAGAAGAGCAATGTTACTAATTAAAAAGAGGTAATGAGCCAGGTGCAGTGGCTCACGCCTGTGATCCCAGCACTTTGGGAGGCCAAGGCAGGTGGATCGCCTAAGGTCAGGAGTTCTAGACCAGCCTGACCAACATGGTGAAACTCTGTCTCTACTAAAAATACAAAAACTAGCCAGGCCTGGTTGCAAGCGCCTGTAATTCCCAGCTACTCAGGAGGGTGAGGCAGGAGAATCGCTTGAACCTGGGAGGCGGAGGTTGCAGTGAACCAAGATCACACCACTGCACCCCAGCCTGGGCAACAAGAACGAAACTCCGTCTCAAAAATAAAATACAATAAAACAAAACAAAAAGGGGTGACATTTCCAAGAAAAGTTCAGATGCATGCAAGGTTCTGGAGTACTCCCTAAAGCATTTATTTCCTTTAAAAAAGAAAGAAAAAAATATATATGTATATGTTATGTATTTTTAAATATGTATTTATAATAATATAACGTATTTTTATAATATATAATATTTACATATATATAATTTTTTTCTAGAAAAGATGAAGCCCTATGAAAGTAGCTGGAAGGCTGCTGTGGCCACAGCTGTAACCCAACAGGAGGAACGCATGCTTGTCACCAACCAGAGGCCCACACAGCTCACAGCCCTCTATTTCTTCTTTAACAGAGAGTCCTTGAGAGCTCTGTCTGGCCAGTCACTGGGTTAGGCTCTGGGGACACATCTGAGTTATACCAAGTCCCTACCCTTATGGAACTTCCAGTCTACTGTGGACCGAGAATAATTAGCAGATGAGCATATGCCAGGCTGGGTTGGGCACCCTGAGCCAAGCATGTCAGGGTCAGGGGACAGGTGACACCCGCTCCATACCACACAGCACAGGCCTGCTACCTACAGGACTGGAGACACTGGAATTGTGGAGTGTAAGAGATACTAGGTTCAAGCGTTTGGTCTTGAACTTCACTCATTTAGGTGCATACTTGTTTGCTGCTCATAAAATGCAAACAGGACCAAAGTGTGGAGGCCCACTGAGGGCGGTCAGAGCTTGACAGCCCTGGTGCCCAGGTGCAATAACAAGCAGAACTGACATCCTGCATTCCCTAATTAAACCTGATTAGCCTCTCCCACGCTTTCCCATCCGCCTGTAATCTCCTACAGGTGCAGAAATATGTCAGTGCCAGTGGGGTGACATGGATAATCGCCCCCCTTGTACTAGGCTGGAAACTTAGATGGCCCTTATTACTCCTCCAACACCAGATATCTACTGCCTCAAAATTATTTCATATGCTTTGGGGATGCAAGCTCCAGGAGTGATTTATTTTTAATCGAAAAGCAGTTCTGCATTATAGGAGGCCAAGAGATTAAGAACCTTTATTAACATGTGCTATCTCTTCAGATGCCTCTTCCAGGCCAGCCGGGGCCCTGGCCGGTTTTGAAAAGGTTCTTATGCCAAAGGGCTCCTCTGAGGCGACATTTAGATCAATATTTGGAACTGCCCTTCTGGGAAATCACTGATGGTCTGTGGAAGGCACATGGTGTGACTTTTAGAGCAGTCCATTAGTGAAGAGCTCCACAGCTGTCCCAAGATTTCGGAAAAGGACCAGATGCTGGTATGACTGACCTCGCTTCTATGCAAGAGCTTGGAGCACTGTCTTTCAAGCCTGAGTCTCTCTCTCTCTTTTATTTTATTTATTTTTTGAGACGGAGTCTTGCTCTGTCACCCAGGCTGGAGTGCAATGGCATGGCTCACTGCAACCTCCACCTCCTAGGTTCAAGTGATTCTCCTGCCTCAGCCTCCCGAGTAGCTGGGATTACAGGTATGTGCCCTCACACCCAGTTTATTTTTGTATTTTTAGTAGAGACGGAGTTTTGCCATGTTGGCCAGGCTGGTCTCGAACTCCTGGCCTCAAATGATCCGCCTGCCTCGGCCTCTCAAATTGCTGAGATTACAGATGTGAGCCACCGCACCTGGCCCAAGCCTGAGTCTCTTTACTGCTGCATGGGGAGGGCCTGTGTTTGCTCTTGTTCTGGCAGTGGGCACCACCTCCAAGCCACCTGAAGGACAAAGCAGTGGGGTGGGGGTGAAGATATTCTGGCCCCATCTGCTGCTTCTAATTCTCCTTGGTGCCAACCAGCCTCACAGCAAACCATGGGCAATGCTGGTGCGCTCACACCATATGGGATCCTTTTACTGTACAGGCATGTTCCACAGGAGGGGAACAGTACACTTATTTATGGGATGGCTTTGAATGAAGATGTGCATATATGTTAGGGCAAAAAAAAAAAAGAAGAACGCTACATTCTAAATCACATAGAGGGTTGTTAAAAACCCTGCACATTTACTAGCTGGTGTGATGAGCCCTGAGTGTGCAAAGCATGAGTCTCTCAGCCTGTAAGACTCCCACAGCTGGCTGTGCCTGGGATGAGTTAGGGAAGTTTGAGGTCACAGCATGAAATGCCATTACCTTGTACCAGGAAAACATTACTCATTCCCTAGTTCATTCCATTCCAATCCTCTGAGTACATAAGAGAGAGACTCACTTAGGTGCTGTCCCATTGTAAGCACCTCTCAGGCACTAGCTCACCACCACTTTCAGGACGGGGTGGCTCAGGGCTCTTGAGTGCGCCCCAGTGCAGAGCTGGAATACACTGTCGTCTTGTTTTCTCCTTGTGGTCACCTATTTACAGCCCCTGACACTGGTTTCTACTTCTTGTGTTACAATAAAGTTTCCTCTTAAAATAGATTTAAAGTAAAAAAGAAAGTTGATTTTTAAAAAACTATGAAGAAATAGTAAGAAATTTAAGTAGCCACTATGAAAATCACAAAGGTGGTGTGTAAACAATCAAGGTTTGGGAAAAGCTGATCTGGAGCCATTTAGCAGGAATTACCACCCAGAATGTGAGGTGGCCGGTGAGGAGGTAACATCAGTGGGAGGAGGATGGGGCCATGGAGCCAGAAAGCAGTGTCACCCAGGAGGCTGGCAGTGAGCAGAGGGTTGCAGGGCTGCGGGGCAGACCAGACCCGGCTCAAATGTCACATCTGCTTAAAGCCATCCTGGCCACATGGCAGAGTCCACTGATCGCTTCTGCTCACTTGTCCGCCGTCCCACAGTGACTCCCTGAGTAGGACTCCCAACTCCTGCCATGGCCACCTACAAGGGAATGAGTGAGCGTAAGTCCCCTGGGCCTCAGTTTCCCCATGGTAGAGCCCACAGGTCGAACTATAATAGATCATCTTTAGGGTGCTTTCCAACTCCTCAGAGCCTGTGCACATCAACATTAATTGTCCTGGAGCGGTCAGCAGTCATATATTTCTACTTCAGTTTCTCAAGGTTTTGTAATGAACATGTTTCCCCAAAACACAGAGCCAGTTGTATTGACAATAACCAAATAAAATAACCTAAGATGAGCAAGTAGAAGAAGAGCCTGTTCTACAAAGAAGAAATGGTAATAGTTGGGCCAGGCCTGCCACCCCAGAGAGGCACTAGAAGGAAGTGGGCCAGGGTCCTCTGGGGGTCTGCAGATACCTCGACCTCTGGAGAGGTCTCCCACCCACACCTGAAGGACAAAGGACAAGGCCACCAGCACAGGCTCTACTGGGGACAATGCAGTGGGAGAAGACTTTCCTCACAGAGCCCACGGGGGTCTTGGAGAGACAGCCATTCTATGTGAACACAGGGACAGTATGGAGCTCTTTTTAAAGGCTCTGCAAGAGAGAATGTTTAAAAACGGCAGCTGCCGTGTGATTGTGGACCTGGATAAAATAGGAAGCAAGAGGCAGAGATAACAGGGAGCTGTTTTAGTCAGAGAAGTGGTTTCCTGATCTTCTGTAAGAATGTGCTGGGCTCCATCTTATGTAACATTCATTTTTCTTTCCTGGAAGGAGAACAGCTTGAACTTTCCAAGGCTGCAGATGGCTCCAAGTTCCTCTGGGTGGTGAAATGCCAAACGGATGGCGATAAATGATCAGGAATTTATTGAGAATGCAGGGAGGTGAGATGAGTGTCGAGTGATGAATTTAAGGAAAATGGTCACAATTTCAAAGGCACAATGAGGCCTCTGCACTCCATTATGACCTGAAGGGGCATCTGCAGCCAGGCCAGCATCATCAGCGGGAGCGGGAGCTGAACACCTATGGAGGGTAAACAGGGCATGGGCCACAGGCTCATACCACAGACCTGGCATTCCTAACTGTGAGACATCATCAGAGCCACTGAGCCTTTGTGGGCCTCAGTCTTTTCATCTGTAAAATGGGCTTATCACGCCCACCCCACCCCTCCCCCCCCACACTCAGGGTTTTTGTGAGGGTTAAATAACATCTGTACAAACAGCTGAGTTACAGGCATGGTTCTGCAATGTTTTACAAGGCATAACTGGGTGTTGGAATTTCAATGGTGCTTTTAAAGCAAACAGACTTGGGTTCAAATCCTGGCCCTGCCACTTAATAGCATGTGGCTGACACTGTCTATGGCAATAAAACAGCAAGAATGGCCGGGCGCGGTGGCTCACACCTGTAATCCCAGCACTTTGGGAGGTCGAGATGGGCGGATCACGAGGTCAGGAGATCGAGACCATCCTGGCTAACACAGTGAAATCCCGTCTCTACTAAAAATACAAAAAATTACCCGGGCGCGGTTACGGGCGCCTGTAGTCCCAGCTACTTGGGAGGCTGAGGCAGGAGAATGGCGTGAACCCGGGAGGTGGAGCTTGCAGTGAGCCGAGATTGCACCACTGCACTCCAGCCTGGGCGACAGAGCAAGACTCCATCTCAAAAAAAAAAAAAATTGCAAGAATGAGGCTAGGCATCTCATGGGTGCTATGAAAGTCAGGGAGGTAAAGACAGAGAAGTATCTAGCAACGTGTCAGACACAGGTTTGGGCCTTCCTAAGAGATTGGTTTCCTTCCCCTTTCTGACGGTGATGCAAATAAAAAGTGGTTACAAAAGAATTTTAAGAAAGTCATGTATTCAAGGAATAAATGCTTCCCTGCAGCCCTCTGAGGTTAAGCCATGGAGATCAGCAGGCTGTCTCCCCCATTCTTGGCTGGGGCCTCAGTGGAGATAGAGCCTGACAATGCCCATCTTGGATCTGGTGCATAGAATTCTAAACACACTGAATGGCCAGGCGGGGCATAAGCATGGGACTATGAGGGTCCTCTCCTCTGGGAAGCTCTCTAGCTTCTCCAGGCAAATCACCCAGTCTAGACTCCAGACCCTGGCACATGCACTAGTGGCTGGCCTGCCTGCCTTTCTCCTTGTGCTGTGAGCCGTTGGAAGGCAGAGACCATGGGGTCTTAATGATTTCTCTGTCACCCAAGACCCAGCACAAGGCCTGCCATAAAGTTTGTGCTCAGTAAATATTTACTGGATGACACTAACGGATGTATGGATAAGTAAATGTGTGGATGGGTAGATGAATGAATAAATGGATGGATAGATGGATGGGTGGATTGGTGAATGGATGGGTGGAAGGGTGGATGAATGGGGTGGCTGGGTGGATGTATGGGGTGGGTGGATGGATGGATGGATGGATGGATGGATGGATGGATGGATCGATGGATTGAAGGATAAATGAATGTATGGATGGGTAGATGGTAGGTGGATGGATGAGTGGGTGTGTGAGTAGATGTATGGGTGGGTAGATAGATGGAAGGATGGATGGATGTATGGATGGGTAGATGGATAAATGGATGAATGAGTGGGTTGGTGGATGGACGGGTGAATGAACGAATGGATGGGCGTATACATAGGTAGACAGGGCCGGATGCGGTGGCTCACTCCTGTAATCCCCGCACGGGGAGCCAAGGTGGGTGGATCACCTGAGCTCAGGAGTTCGAGACCAGCCTGGCTAACATGATGAAATCCTGTTTCTACGAAAAATACAAAAATTAACTGGGCATGGTGCCACGTGCCTATAATCCCAGCTACTTGGGAGGCTGAGGCAGGAGAATTGCTTGAACTAGGGAGGCAGAGGTTGCAGTGAGCTATCACGCCACTGCACTCCAGCCTTGGCAACAGAGTAAGACTCCGTCTCAGAGAAAAAAAAATTAAAAATTAAAAAAAATAGGTAGATGGATGGATAGATGGGTGGATGGGTAGATGGATGCATGCATGGGCATGTGGCTGGATGGATGGAAGGATGAATACATGTATGGATGGGTAGATGGGTAAACTGATGGGTGGGTGGGTGGGTGGGTGGATGGATGGATGGATGGATGGATAAATGGGTGGAGGGATGGCTGGCTGGCTGCTGACTGGCTGGCTGGCTGGATAGGTAGATGGGTAGATGGATGGGTAGGTAGGTGGATGGATGGATAGGTGGATGGATAGATGGATGGTTATAGCTACACATGCCTCTTCCCTTGTAGATGCTGCAGAACATCCAGGCCTTTTGGAAGCTGGCAGCCTGTTAACATCCAACACCCATCTCTCTTCAGGGAGTCCTTAAATCATTCAAGGGAAAAACTATAGGGAGGAGTGTTGTGATGAAGCCATCCCCTTAGCAATCTCCTCCCATACTTCTTGTTTTGTAGCTGGGACCAGCCCAAGTTAGGGAGAGGAGGAGACTGCCTGGCTAGCTGCAGGCCCACAGCAACTGTGCTCTGACAGTCCCCCATTGCCCCTTCTGTGACAGTGTTCTCTTTTGGTGCTCTCTCCTCTCTACTGTTTTTGGTCTCTCCTTTACATGCTTCCTGATGCTGGATCTGCTGTTGATACAGCAATGGGGTCTCTACTCTTCTCCCTGTATTAACTCCCACATACCCCCCACCAAAGGAGTCCCAGAGGCCTCCCATTGCCCACAAGATAAAGCCCAAACAAGGCACATGAGGCCCTTTCCAGTTTCGTCCCCTGTGCTCCAGCCATGTGCTCTATTCCCCATCAGGCCTTCTGATGCTGTCCAGTTCTGCCTAGAACATACTTTACTTTTTATTCAAATCCCATCATCCTTCAATACGTGGCTTAGGTATAATGTTCTCCAAAGTCTTCCCCCAAACTGCTCTTTTTAGAAAATGTTGGAAGTACAGAAAAATATGAATAATAAAATGAAAATTACCCATTATAATTCTGAAGCCTAGAGATTACTACTATTCATATTTGTAGTCTTTTTTTCCATGATTATAATTTTAATATGGTTGAGATCACAAAACCTCCAGCACAGTGTGGTTGGAGGTTCTAGTCTCTCCAGTACAATGTTGGGTAGAAGTGATGAGTTAGATATCTTTATCTTGCTTCTAATCTTAGGGGAAAAGCATCTGTTAAGTATGATGTTAGCTTTAGGTTTTTTGTAGATGCTCTTTATCAGATTGAGAAGGTCTTTCCTATTCTTTGTTTTTTAAGTGACAAAATTATGGTATTGAAGAAAGGGTATTGAATTTTATCAAATACTGTTTCTGCATCGACTGAAATGATCATGTAGGTTTTGTATTTTACTCTACTAATCTCATGCATTACACTAATTTATTTTTAGACATTAAACCACCCTTACATTCCCAGGATAAATCTCACTCAGTCATGGGGGGTGTGTGTGTGTATATATATGTATGTATGTATGTGTATATATATGTATGTATGTGTATATATATATGTATGTATGCGTGTGTGTGTGTGTATATATATAGTTTGTTTTGTTTTGTTTTGTTAAGATGGAGTCTTGCTCTGTTGCCCAGGCTGGAGTGCAGTGGCGCAATCTCGGCTCACTGCAAGCTCCGCCTCCCGGCTTCAAGTGATTCTCCTGCCTCAGCCTCCTGAGTAGCTGTGATTACAGGTGTCCGCCAATACACCTGGCTAATTTTTTGTATTTTTAGTAGAGATGGGGTTCTGCCATGTTGTCCAGGCTGGTCTCGAACTCCTGAGCTCAGGTGATCCGCCCACCTTGGCCTCCCAAAGTGCTGGAATTACAGGCATGAGCCACTGCGCCCAGCAATACGTTTTTAAATGTTGCCAAATTCAGTTTGCTAGTATTTTATTAAGTATTTTTGCATCTCTATTCATAAGAAATACTGACCTTTAGTTTTCTTTTCTTGTGATGTCTTTGTTTGCTTTTGTCATCCAGGTAATACTGACCACTTAGAATAAGTTGGGAAGTGTTTTCTCTTCCTGTATTTTTTGGAAAGGTTTGTGAGAATTGATATTAATTCTTCTACATGTTTGGTATATTTCAACAGCAAAACCATCTGGGCCCGGGTTTTTCTTTGTTGGTAGTTTTTTTGGTTTTGTTTTTGTTTTGCTTATTAATCCAATGTCTTTACTTGTTTTAAGTCTATTCAGATTTTTTATTTCTTCTTGAGTCAGTTTGGGAAGTTTGGGTCTTTCTTAAAGTTTGTTCATTTCATTTACATTATCAAATTTATAAGGACACAATCGTTCATAGTATTCCTTTATAACCCTTTTCATTTTTAAAAATTTGGTAGTAATGTCCCCTCTTCCATTCCTGATTGTAGTAATTCAAGTCTTCTCTCTTTTTTTCTTGATGAATCTGGCTAAAGATTTATCAATTTTATTGGTATTTTCAAATAACCAACTTTTGGATTTATTTCCTCTATTGTTTTTCTATTCTTTATTTCACTAATTTCTGCTCTGATCTTTATTATTTTCTTCCTTCTGCTTGCTTTAGGCTTAGTTTGCTCTTCTTTTTTCAGTGTCTTAAGGTGAAAAGATATTTGCATCTTAAAAGATAATTTTATTAAGTGAATCTCTGGTTGGTAGATTCTGTCAGTGATGAGAAGAGAGAAGGGAGGTCTGTTGGCCTCCAAAGTCACAGTTGTACAAGAACAGGGGCTGTAACTCAGAACTTCATTTTATGATGCTTTCTGACACCTACTCTGGCTAATTTAGACACACTGTGAAAACTCTGCTTTTTTCTCTGCTCCAGAGTCTAGCTTTCTTATCAAAAATTTTGTTTACAACCTCCAACATGACCATAGCCTCCAATGTGACCATTTCCAGATCCATGATGATTCTTTCAGTTGTGACAGAAAGTGATTCCCATGCTCATTGGCTTATGTGATTGTTGGGCTCAGTGCTGTTAGGTTTGATTCAAGGGGTCTGGCAACATGACCAGGAACTAGTTTCTCTTTCAACATTTCTTAGCTTTGCTTTTTTGAGGTAGGTTCCATTCTTGGTCAGACTTCCCCCTTGTGGTCTCAAAATGGTTGCCAGAGTTCCCAGGGTTCACACTTCCAGAGTCAACTTCAGAAGAGAAAAGTGACAGTCTCCTTCCCAAAAGTCCCAGGGGAAATCTTATTGATCACTAACTTGCACTGGGTACTTGCCCATCCCTGAACCAATCACTGTAGCTGGGGAGAATGTAAAATGATGATAGGCTAAACTTGTCACATGATCAACATCTCACCAGGGTGGTGTCAACACCATCAGAAACACATGAGCTGAAAGTAGAGGAGAGATGCCTCTTAAATTTAAGGCACTGTGGGTGGAAGAAGAAGGAAATGGATACTGGGGAGACAACCAACCAACGTCTACTCAGGCTCCAAGCTCATCTCCCACTATTCTCCAACATCAGCCTCTCTTCTCCTGCTCATTCCCATCTCCAGTGCCTCTACTCAGGCTGGACATATGCCTAGGATTCCTTTCCTCCTTCTCATCATGCTCCTCCACATCTGTCTTGGGCCATTTTGAGACTCAATTCAAGCATTGGCAGCCCAAATACTCACCACCATTTGGATCTTCCATCATTTGGATGCATCTGGCTGAAAGAATCAGAACACACCTGGTGGTTGAGACATATCAGTGTGGATTTTTGTCCTATCAATCAAAGTCTATTTATAGGCAGATCCAAGGTTGCCTCAGCTATTCCATCAAGGACCCAGATTTTCCCAGCTTTCTCCTTCACTCTCTGTTGGCATCTCTTTCCATCTCATGACTACAACATGGCTACTGCAGCTGCAAGCATTATGCCCACAAAGGCAGAATGTAGGAGTGAGGGGAATTGGGGCAGAGAGAGAGATAGATCTTCTCATCTTGCTCTCTCTTGCCTTTTATCATGGAACTAAAATCCTCCAGAAACTTCTACTGTGTCTCATTAGCCATCACTAAATCCTATAGCCAGCCCTAGCTGCAATGTCACTGGGAGAGAAGAATGGGATAGCCATGTCTGATTAAGACCAATCATGAGGCCAGGTGCGGTGGCTCACACCTGGAATACCAGCACTTTGGGAGGCTGAGGAGAGAGGATCATTTGAGGTCAGGAATTTGTGACATGCCTGGGCAACATAGTGAGATCCTGTGTCTACAAAAAATGTAAAAGCTATCTGGGTATGGTGGCACATGCCTGTAGTCCCAGGTACTCAGGAGGCTGAGGCGGGAGGATCACTTGAGGCCAGGAGTTGGAGGCTGTAGGGAGCTATGATTGAGCCACCGCACTCTAGCCTGAGTGACAGAGCAAAGCCCTGTCTCTTAAAACAACAATAAAAAAAAGACTAATCATGAGTGATATCCCTGAGGACAAAAATCAGCATGAAAGAAGTGAGGATGGCCACAGTTCTCTGCATGGTGCCCTTACTCTGTAATGACAGAGTTCATTCCTGGCACGCTCCCATGTTGTGCTGGCTCTGCCCTTGAGCCAGGTGGCTTGTGGGGCTTGCTGAGACTAGATGGTCTTGGACAAAAGACATCAAGGCAAAGGATAAACCAACAGCAACTTCATGCAGGCTGGGGCACCCACCATGGAACCACAGAGAAGTACAGATGTGAAAATATGGGATCCTCACCCAATTCTAGACATTTAGCCACATGAAATCTTTGAAGGAATTTCTCAGTTGCTCTGGATGGATAGACTGTAAACAATTACCAACCCACATGGCCCCTGACTCTATCATGGTTCCCAGCACAGCCTATACAATGAAGCCCAAATTCCTTAGCAAGTCAAAATGGCCATTGCCAACTGAACTGAGTGCACAAAGGAAAGGCCACCCGAGGACAGAAAGAGTGTTGGCATCTGTGAGCCAAAGAGAGAGGCCTCAGCAGAAATCAACCCTGCTGACACCTTAATCTTGGACTTCTAGGCTCCAAAACTGCGAGAAAATTAATTTCTGTTGTTGAAGGCCTCCAGTCTGTGGTATTTTGTTATAGTCCTCCTAGCAGACTAGACAACAGCCATTCCAATCCAGGCTCCTGAACCAGCCATTCCAAACTCACATTCTACCATGCAGTTCAGACTCCAGTTTCCAAAGAATCCTTGTCATTTTCAGAGCACACTGTATCCTTTCTCACTTCCATGCCTGTGAGAGTGATTCCCTTCAGCCCAGAATGTCCCTTTCTACCTTCAAGATCCAGCCGAAAGTCACCTAAACATCTCTCTGAAATCCAAACACAGTATCCACAGCCTTCACAAGACAACACCCATGGTGTGTGGCACTGCCTCCCTGACAAATGTATGGAGATGCCTTCAAAGGCAGGGGCAGGGCGACTTCATTTCTGTGTCTCCAAACTGGAATGAGACCTGGCATACACGAGGTGTTCAGCAAGAGCTAGTGCCACGGAGAGGTCAGAAGTGAAAGGGGCCACATCTCCAAGCTGTTTGTGGACCCTCCATTGCTGTCTAGCACAGTGCTGAGTTTACATTTGGAGCACAATTAATACCTGTTGAACCATTCTCCCACCCAATCAAAAAAGGATGTAAAACCCTCTAGATTCTGACATCCATAGCAACTTCTGTGCTAAAATGGAAAACACCTGCCATACTGCAACTCCCACTCATAGATGCATTTCACACAGAGTTTTACACCAAAGCTAACTAAACTGGTGAAAGCACAGTCATCCAGTATCTCAAGGGGTAACCTGCAGGGAATATTCTTCTTCCAGGTGTCGCTAACTCCTTCAGTGATACTTATGGATTTAGGTCCTCCTTTTCCTGCACAAAAGGTTAATGCCTTGAAGCCCATATACAACCGAAAAGCCTTTATTCTTTTCCTGGAAAACTATGGCAATAGAGACTTCAGGAATCATCCTCTCTCAATCATCCCATTGTAAATATGAGGAAGTTGAATCATCCATGCAACAAATGTGTTTTGATCCCTTATTTTGTGCCAGGTATGAAACTCTACAAGAGGCCTGTGTTGGAGAAGACAGAAAAAAGCTAAACATGAATTCTGCCCTGGTTGGAGAAGCTAGAAAAAAGCTAAACATGAATTCTGCTCATAGGTTGTTCTACTCCTGTGAGATGCAAACTATCCCAGAGTTATAGCAAAAGAGAAAACTTCTGGGAACTTGCTGGACAGTCTAGAGATGGTACCTTGTCTAAAGTTACTCAGAGGCAGAGGTAGTAATAAGACTTCAACCCTGGTCCCAACTCTTAATACAAATATATTTTCCCCCATGCAGTAGATTTCAAAAATGACCACAAAATATTCTCTCCTCCATCCTCGCTCCTTGGACATGCCTTCACATACTGCCTCTGGGCTGGCCTCCTGATGTGCTTTGGCCAGTGGGACATTCACAAACGTGATACAAGAGAGACTTCAAAAGCACTCGAATACTGGCATCTGTTCTCGTTGCTCTTGAAACACTGCCAACTTAAGAACAGATCCAGGCCAGTCTGAGAAAGCATGATAAACCACATGGACAAGAACTGAGGTGATCCTACCAACAGCCTGCCAACACCAGACGTGGGTAAAGCCATCCAAGACTGGCAAGCCTCTAGATGGCCTGCCAGTGCCTGCCGATCCACAACTGACCATAGATACATGCGGGAGCCTGGCTGGAAGCAGCAGAAGACCCGCCCAGCTGAGCCCAGCACTAATCGCCAACCCACAGAATCAAGGGCTGAGTAACAGCAATAGATTCCTAACATACCCTAGACTATCCTGTCCACTCTGGATCCAGCACATGGCCCTTGTAGTAACAGTCTCACTCTCTGCAGCATAAACATTTCCACCAACCACGATAACGTAATCAGGACCAAAGGAAAAACATATGCCAAAGACCAGAGTACCTTAAGACATGGATTAAGGTATTCTTAATTTTCTGAAATTTGACTGGATGCTCTGAAAATTGGATGCTCTAAGGAAGGTTTATTTGAGTTGACTTCCAGCTATAATAGCTAAGGGTTGTTTGGTTCTCCTTCCAGTCAAGAGTTATGCCACAAATCTTGTACTGAGCTCCACATAAAAGAAAAGTGTTGAACTAACCTTATTATGTGTTATTTCAAAAAGAATTTCGCCACCAAAGGCCGGCTTCCTTGTGGCTTTTTTGTTTTGTTTACTTTGTAAAAGAAGCACCCAGCAACTGCAGAAGTTTATTAGGGAGCCTGAAATCTCCTTGACATAGAACTGAGTTTCATTTGAAGAAACAAAAAAGTTAAGAAAAAAGAAAGGTGAGTAACTTGAGCCCTGGGGAAAGCCTGTGGCCTGGTGTGGTGAGGGCAGCAGTCAGGTTGGAATCTGTCAAAAGCATGACTGCTTTCACACTGGGTCCTCTGTGACTGGTGCTTGCCATGAGGGTGGAGGGAAGTAAGGGGTAATGGTGGGCAATCGACAAGCCTGGCACAGGTCCAGAGTCCCCAGAACGATGGTGCAGGGAGATGAAGTGGACAAAGGAATCAGGAGAGTTTAAATTGACCCCTCAGGGAGCCCACATTTCTCTCTCACCCACACCACCCATGTGGGAAAGGTGCTATTAGTCCTCGTTTTAAAGATGAGAAAACTGCTGCAGCGATGGGTCAGTAGCGTCTCTGGGGGCCCATACCTGGCCAGTGTCAACCAGGGTGTGGTCCTGGCAGTCCTGCCCCAGGACCTCCGCTCTTCTCCATGCACCATTGGCTTTTGCTGTTCAGAGAGGCAATGTTTCCCTGAAACACGTTTCTTTAAGATTGACGGAACAGGATAAACAGAGGGGAACTTCTAAAATGTCTAAAGGCAGCAATTTCCTAACTAAAGGTTTTCAATCTCTAATCCAGTAGACTGTCAGTGACCTGGGAAAATTGACATGCCTTGATAAGGAGACATTAACCAGAGGCTGTATGTGGCCACATGTGCAGTTTTTTTGTGCCCTTCCATCTCTTTCCCTTTTCATTCTTTTTTCCCCTCCTTCCCTCCTTTTTGTTTGGGGCCCCCTCATAAGAGTCTGCCACTTTCTTCTGACTCTTGTTCTCCCAGAGGCCTCCTGGGCTCCTGTTCCTCCCACAGTTTCTCCCCTCCTCCCACCTATCTCCTGGATGCTTTAAGTAGGTCTCTGGTCATCTCTTCTGAGGTCCATCTGCCCTTATTAGCAGCCTCGGTGGGCATCACCTAAGTGCCCTAATACTTCTAACCACTGTCAACAGACCCAGCAAAATGGAGGCTGGCCATGGGAGATAGGGAGCTGGTACCTCTCCAAGCCCTGCTCCAAACCGGACATTTGCTCAAGTCCTTCCTGGGGAGGGCTAACTTGTAGTTTAAATTGATCAGAAGAAGGCATGGGGGAAACTTCTGAGGAAGAGCCCAAAGCAGAAGCAATGCATAATCAGGAGGCTGCCCTGCAGCCCTGAGCCAGCCCTGTGGCAGCCTGAGAAGCTCCTTTCACCCCCGGGCCTCAGTCTTTCCTTCTATGAAATGACGAAGGTGGCAAAGAACTCTGGGGTCACTGACCCCCATTTTGAGAGTCTCGTGGAGCCTGTGATCCATCTTCCTTTTCTAGAGAAGTGTATACACCCCTTTGAGGTCAAAAGCCCCAGACTCTAACCCCCTAAAACTATCCACGAACCTACTGTGAGTCCCCAAGGTCAGGGACAGCTGCTGATGTCTAAAGATACCTTAGTGCTCAGTCTGTTGTTTTCCCACCCTTCTTTCTGTCCTCTATCCTTCCTCTGCCTTCTTTTTTCTCCTTCCTCTCTTCTCTTCTTTCTTTCTTCTCTCCTTCCTTCCTTCCTTCCCTTCCTTCCTTCCTTCCTTCCTTCCTTCCTTCCCTCCCTCCCTCCCTCCCTCCCTCCCTCCTTCCTTCCTTCCTTCCTTCCTTCCTTCCTTCCTTCCTTCCTTCCTTCCTTTCCTCCCTGCCTTCCTCCCTCTCTCCCATCCTCTCTTCAGACTGTCACTAGAGCTATGACTCCCTGAGAAGCATGTGGTTTGAATCTTTTTGGGGGAAGGTGAGGCATACCTTCTCATCATCATATACAAGAGACTGTGTGGAACACCATGCACAGGAACAAATGGTCAGCGTTAGCCTGGGAGCAAGGCATGTTAGCAGACAGCCACAAAGGTCAGCTTGGGCCAGCTGCAAGTGGAGGGACACACAGCACACAGCTCTTCTTACAGCTTCAAACACACAGAGAACAATGTCACCCCGTTTCACTCGCCGACCACCGCTGCATCCCCACCCCCATCCCCTAATGAACAAGGCTATGTGAAATGAAAAGAACCTCCTACCAACAAGAACCTTGGATGACCCTGCAATATGGGACAAGGGTCATCTTGTCATCTCAGCTGTAAAAATTTGCACCAGTAAAGACCATTTCCTCCGTGTATACAATGACCAATAGTTTGGTTTGCATTCATGGACAAAGTGCATCTGGGATTAAGATCTAAACCCAAAAGGTGCCAATAAATAGACAATGGTGGACAAAGGTTGCTATTCAGGAAGCAGCTTATTCTGCTATTTTTTTTCTTCGACTCTACTGCAAAATAAAGCCAGATTTGTATCAGCAGAACATTCTTACAGCAACTGGAAGAAATTATCCCTTAACGAAGCTGTTGAAAAACTCAACTGCAAGAATAGCAGCCGGCCTTGCCTCTTGCCATCAAAAGATCTTTTCTATTCGAACAGTATTTTTAAAAAGCCCTAAAGAAATGCCCTCTTTAAAAATAAAACAATTTGCTATGCTATCACAAAAGCAGAAGCATCAGAAGGAGAAATAACAGCTTCATACAAGAAAAAGAAACTTCTGAAAATTCTTAAAATGGACAAAATAACATACAGGTGCTACTAAAATGCAATAATCTGACTAAAAATAATGTCATTGCTAGAAAATGCATGGTAGGGCCCATTTTCTCAGAGTTTAAGAGTAAATTTTATGGAACAACAGACATAAGTCAAAGGTGCTTCACTTTTGATTCCTCCTTGTAGGGAGAGAGTGTGAGCTGATTCCTTCCTTCCCTTCAGCACAGTCACTCGTGATTCATATTGATTCATATTGTATGGTGGCGTCTGAAATGTAATCAGTTCATTGGCCACTGCTCCTTCTCCTCACTCCCCTCCTGGCTTATCCCAGGGCTGTGCCAACAAATGACCCGCAGCCTGCGGCGATCCCATGCGTCCTCCTTGCCACACAGCAGCCCCACCGTGTTCTGAGCTGAGAATATGCTAAAGGTGTGTGCTGTGAAGGAGAATCCCACATTCCCACACCCTCAATAACACCAGCTCCTTCTGCCATGACACCAGAGACACCTGGGAATCACCTTCCTTCTCCCTCTGCTGCCCATGCATCCTCAGGCACGGTCCCTGTTCATCTCTCCATCCCCCGCTACCACGAAGTGCTATGTCTTTGCCATGACTCGGCCTTCTTCGCCTTGCACCTAGATTACTATGAACCTCTCCATCTGGCTGGTTATTTGAGATACAAAGCTGGGACCCCTACACCCACCCTTTGGCTCATGCTTTTGTGTTTGGGTCCTCTCCCCCACGTGCCCTTTCCAAGGGTGGAACACCATCCAGGCCACGAGACAGAAGGGCAAGTAGGAGCTGCAACCCAGCCCACACTTTGCTCATCAACTCACGGGGCAGCCTCTGCCCAGTAGGCACTTCTGTCTGATTTGCACAAAGGCTCTGCATGGCATAGCAGCAGCCCTGCCTCTAGGTCCTGGCTGCATCATATTATAATTATCCACGTGTTGGTCCATCCCCACCCCTTCATCAGATACATGATCTTTGCCACCCTTTCCCCACCCTGGCACCCAAGGACCATGTAGACATCAATAAGGAAGTATTTGCTGAATGAATTGCTGCTTTGGATCCTGGGAGAGGAGAGCAAGGAGCCGTATGGGGGAGCCACAGAGCTGCATGCGAGGGGCGCTGAGTGGGAGCCAGGCCGTCCTCACCCTTGCAGAGACTGACAGAGCGGAGTTCAAAATGGCCACCTGAAGGGACAATAAGTTGTGTGATTTAACTGACCCCAGGGACCATCTGTGCTACACCAGCTGGTTGGTGATGCGGGAACACCTGGTCGCAGGTGGCATGAGTTCAGAAGGGCCACAGGGTTCAGCAGCTGCGGCCTGGGGAGATGGAAATTCACACTCCCTTCTACGCTCAAAGAAGAAAACAGGACGTGCAGAAGGCTTCCCAGAACACTGAACAAACCCCCAAAGCAGGGGGTGCGAGAGAGAAAGCACTAAACAGCCGGCTGACAACCTGGTTAGAAAACCTAAGGGCGGGGAAAGAAAAGCCAGTCCCACCTTTGAGGACAAAGTCTCCGGAAGGCCGTGGGGATGGAATTATGTCCAAGCAGATGGTGAAAATTCTTCACCTCCGGATGGATCCAGATGGCTGGGAGGGGCCCTTATTTCCTAGAGCCACAGGTGCCACACCCGTGTCTGACTGGGGGCTGATGTGAGGAGGACATTACAAGGACGCAAGAAGGGGGGATGTTCTATACCACTTAAATCTACCCAGGCCTCAGGGCATGGCCTCTCCTCCAGGTAAACTGGCATAGGTGGTGGAAGTGCCTGAGGATGGCACTGCCCATTGCTGCAGACACACACAGGGAGTGAAGACTTCATGGAGAAAGGGATCAACATGGGCCTGGAACAGGAGGGCTGTGATGGGGGCCATCACTGAGCCCCACTCCAGGAGCAAGGGAAGGAACAGCAGGAGTGGGGAGCCCTGTCTTATTGGTTCTAGATCCACTGAAAGCGGCCACAGTTCTGAGAACTTGGGCAGGTTCCAGAAACGATGCCAGATCTCCCTTGCTAGTTCCTCCCCTGCCTGTGTTCCCCTTGCAGCACCTAGCTCCACGTCACCGGCAGGAAATTCCTGAAAGCCATGCAGGCTGCACCTGGCCCCGAGGCAGCTCAGACCGATGGAGCAGACCAGGTGGGAGAGGAGGGAGCCATGGGGAGGGGGTGGTTACAAAGTTCCTGGAGGGAAAAAGCCACGTGACCGAGGTCTGAGGCGAGAAAGGACTAAAAGGCAAGGCCAATAAGGTTCAGAGAAAGGGCTTCTGTTCCAGAAGGTCTCCATAAATGCAGGCAAATTGGGAACAAAATGCAAAACAGAGATTTAAAGGAGGAAGCACTTGCTGGAGGCCTGAGGGCAGGGCTCTGGAGGAAGTGGGGAGGGCTGGCCTCCCAGGGATGTGCCTTGGGACACCAGCGAGGGAGGGACAATCAAACTTTGAGCCAGTTCCTTCAATACACCAGTTGTTATCATCTTAACAGAAGCTACAGAAAAGAAAGTGGGCCAGTTCTTCAGAGTTGAGGGGCTGCCGGGAAGGCCAAGTGCGCGAGCGGACGGGTGCACTAGCGCTAGAGAAAGATGGGAGTGAGATGTGTCCACTCGGTACCCCTCTACTCAGCACCTCCTTCACACCGGTCCTTGCAGATGAACAGCAAATATGGTCTGCTCCATACCTTGAACTCACTGCCTGGGAGGGGTCAGAGTTGTACAATCATATAATTACAGCCTGCTCTCCCTCTCCAGCCTTCCTGGTCATTCCAGTGTCAAATGAGGATACTTTCGGAGTCTAAGTCATCAAATTGCACATTGTTTTCACACCACACCCTTTCCCCCACCCAAGCACTGCCATTCAGTCATTCTCATGGGTAAGGAATTCTCACAGTTAACTTCCAGGTGTCCTTTCTATGAACTGAGAGCCACTTGGTGGGCTGAATTCAAAGGTGCTAAATATTTCTCAAAGAGGCACAAGAGCAACCGTGACTTCCTAGCTCAAGAGCCCACAAAGCAGCTCGCCCTCACCCATGGGCCAGTCTCCATCACCCTGTGATAGCATCAGTGGACATTTGCTCATGATCCAGTACCCATTTTTTTTTTTTTTTGAGATGGAGTCTCACTCTGTCACCCAGGCTGGAGTGCAGTGGCGCAATCTCGGCTCACTGCAACCTCTGCCTCCTGGGTTCAAGCGATTCTCCTGCCTCAACCTCCCGAGTAGCCGGGACTACAGGCGTCTGCCACCACACCTGGGTAATTTTTTGTATTTTTAGTAAAGAGGGAGTTTCACCACTTTTGGCCAGACTGGTCTCGAACTCCTGACCTCAGGTGATCCACCCACCTCGGCCTTCCAATGTGTTGGGATTACAGGTGTGAGTCACTGTACCCAGCCAATATTTTTAAATTCCAGCATGCTGAATTGGATGAGGCAGCTAGTCAGCCAAGGGCATAAATTCCGCTTTTTCGTTGTTGTCGTTGTTTTCAGAATAGACACATATCTCTGATCTATTTTTTTTTTTTTAAGAGACAGAATTTCAACATGTCGCCCAGGCTGGTCTCAAACTCCTGGTCTCAAGGCATTTCCCACCTCTGTCTCTGGAGTTTCTGGGCCACAGATGTGTACCACTGAACCCAGGTCATTTCCCACTTTTAATATATCATGAGCAAACGATTAGGGAGAATTCACTATTCTCTTCCTCTTTACCCTAGGAAGTGATCTTTACCCCAACTCAAAATCTAAAAATTTATCAGGAAAACACTACCTATAAACACAAAATCTGTCCTGCTTGGTGGTGTAAGGAGAACCACTGGATTTGGTCCACGTCAGAAGAATGTGGACCAAATCCCCCCCCCCCCCCCCCCCCCCACTGCCAGCAGGGGTCATTTGTAGAAAGATACTTTGTAACATTGGACTTCTGTTTCCTCATCTGTAAAAATGGGAATAGTAAGAATAATAATACTTGTCTCACAGATTGATGTGAAGGTAAAATGAGATCATGTGTGCACAGAATCTAGTCCAGACCCTAGAACATACTTGGCACTCAATTAATATGAGATAATTCTGCCATGCCTTAAGTATAAGATTTGTTATTACTGTAAATACTACAGCATGAATTTGCCTTGGCACTGCCAAATGGAGTTTAAGCTCTGATTCCTGATGATGAAATACAGAGACTCTGGCCTGCTATGTTAAAAACAGCACTGACGGTAAAGGCTAACCCAAGACATGCTTTCTCTTTCTCAGGGTCCAGTCTGAGGAGGCTGGTGTTTGTACGACAGAATTTGCTTCCATAAAGCGGGTTAAGCCAGGTTCCCAGTGCAGCGGCTGACACCTGTGGCTTGGTGTTGCTCTGAGCCACCTGCAGAGCCAGTTCTGGAACCCAGCAGGTCCTCTGAGGGCAATATGTCCTTGTAGGTGCTCATGGCAGGCTCCAGGAGCTGGAGGTAACTGATTGGCCAGAAAATCCACCCAAACCAGTACTGACTAACTGAGGCTGGCACAGATCCTTCTGCATAATAAGATATCCACGGGCCCCCGGGGTGGCTTCTGAGGTCCCGAGGGCCTCTATGAGAAAGAGAGCAGAGGCGGGGCTGGAGATGAGGTGCTCTTAACCCAGGTTTTGCCCACAGTTGGTAGAGTAGTGGGGGAGGGTTCAGTCTCCTCTTTTTTAGCCCCTTGCTTTTCCTCCCTTCTTTCTTCCTAACTGGGAAGAGGCAGGATTGCACAAAGCCAGGCCCTGGTTTTGCTGAAGAGGGGTAAAGAGACTGGGGGGAAAGATTGAAGCCCTGGTGACTTGAGGTCCCCTCCCTCTTCCTAAAAGCAGAATGAATGATTCTGTGCAGGCAATAATAATAATACTTATTATAATGATGCTGCGGGGGTCTCCCAGATCATGCAAGAGGGCAGGCATGCTGAGCAGCTGCTCTCGGTTATGAAGATACAGAGGTGTTTCATGCTGGCTGGCACAAACATCTGCCCTGAGCCCCCACACTAGGATCCCCAAGACTGCCCCAAGATCCAGCAAGCACAGGGTTAACATGAGTCATGGCAAGGGGCCTCCAGGACCTCCACATCATCTCCAGGGGCTGGAGGCAGGGCAGGTAAGACCTTAGCCAGCCCCTTCCTCTTTGGTAAACTGAGGAAAACACAACAGAAAGTGTTCATTGAGCCACACATGCTCATGGTTCTGTTGCTGTTTCTATTTCAGTAGTCCTGCCCTCAATATTTTTTTCCCTTGACCTTTTCTAGACCCATACGTTTCTTCCAAATTCTGGGGCCGAACTACCTCAACCATCCACCCCTGTTCTTAAGCCCATCAGCAACCACCATAAGGCGGACGCTGACATCCAAGAGGCAGCCCAGTTTAAATTAAGAAGTTGAGTTATCATTTCTAACTAGAGCAAAAGCAACGGAGCAGAGAGAGCTCCCTGCAATGCAACTTCAGCACAGAGATTGTGAAAACCACTCGCAGGCGAGGAGAGGGCAGGGCAGCCAACTTGACCATTTCTAACCCACTCACCCACCGCCCTCCCCCTGTGCCAGGACTGCAGAACCTCTTTATTTTTGTTGACTTCGAACTAGGACAACCTCACTACTTAACCAACAAAGCCCCCCAAGTCTGAG
The DNA here is from genome assembly GCF_008728515.1 of Papio anubis. NCBI lineage: Eukaryota > Metazoa > Chordata > Mammalia > Primates > Cercopithecidae > Papio > Papio anubis. The sequence goes on from NC_044977.1 coordinate 47,257,755, forward strand.
ACTCAGATTAAAAACTTCTATTTTCAATTATTTGTCCTCTTTCTGTATATTGATCAAATTACCACAAACCACTAATCTGTTAGAAATTAATCCAAGATTGAGCAATTCTACAGCCAGTTAAGACAGAGTGGAGAATTAATGATTAATTAGCATCATAATGCTCGACAGCCCCCCACACTTCCTCTAATGCATATGCACGTACAGACACATTCTTTAAGAAATGTATTACCAGAACTGGTAGGAACCCTTCTCAGCACATTACACACTTCAAAACACTAGAGAGAAACCATAGTCAGTATGTATAGCTGCCCTGAAGCTGTGACTCTACGCCGGGTTTTAAAAGTCCGTATCTCTGTGTTTTTGATGTGAGGCTCCCTGAATCATACCTTGATGAAGACAGAGAAGAAATTTTACACCTGTGTGAGGGTTGGGTGATTACTGGAGCACAAAGAGAGACATGATCCAACCACACAATGATCCCTAGGAGACAAGAGGCCTACAAAACAGGTAAAATGTCCCTGGAACAGGAAATGTTCACTTGTCACCAGGCCAACTGGTTACCACAAATAAATTCTTTTTCCAAATAACACAAACAAGCAGGGTTTTCCTGCTTCATCCAAGAGGAGGGAGCAGCAGCAGGAGACCAACTGTCTTGTGTGTAGTCCCAATGCCTGCTTCTAATAGCAAGACAAATCCTTGATGGAAAATGTACAAAGTAATTGAGCAGGCAAGGAATCGGAAGGAAATACCCAGGCCCCTGTCTTCCTGGTGACACATGTATGCCATCTTCTGAAGCTCAGAAACAAGCAGGAAAAGAGAGCAAAGGTGAAGATATGTGTATTACTTCGGGTTTCTCATCCATCTAGGGGATTTTCTTTAATTGTTGGGTTTGATTTTAAATGAATGCCTGTACAACAGGAAATCAACTCCAGTACAAAAAATAAAGTCATGTGGAATTTTTGAAAATTGCCATACAGTAGGATCCATATCTGAGTTGTTATAATGGAAAAAGAATTCCTGCTTCTTAATTTAAAAATTATAAAGTATACATTTTAGCTTTGTTAACATTGCTCAGCCTAACGTTAAAATAGCAGGGGAAGTAGGTCATAGAGAAAGCGGCCCCGCCCCAGATGACACATGATAACGACCAGAGGAGAAGCAGGGGTCAAGCTCCCCTGTCACCTGGGGTGACTCTTTAAGGAAGACTTACTTGGGTGTGCCTGTGGGTTTCCAGTACCTGCAGAAGAGGTACTGTCCGTCTGCATTGACCAAGTGAGGGAGATCCTGGTAGGGAATGCTCTGTGGGGTCCGCCTGGGGGAACTTTCCTCTGGCATTCTGGAAGGGTCTTCAGATCCTAGAAGGAAAAGTGACATATTCCAAAGTCAGAAATATCTCAAGAACATGTATGGATAGGAGAGAAAAGCCTAGTTCAGAGTCAGTAACATTTTTTTAAAAGCAGTTTTAAAAACCCCTCCGTTTCAAAGGTTTAAAAAATACATATATTTCTTGCAAACCTCTCCAAGACTGAAAAATCCCATTTGTTCTTAAGAAAATGCTCACTTTATTTTTTAAGTGCCTCATTACAGCTTTTCCCCCTTCCCATCTGTGTTTATTTTAAATCATTTCAGGAAACTTCATCTTAAAGACTATTTTAGCTGTAATCAAGTGGAAATTACAGTCAGCTCTATGGGTACAAAGACCCAGCTGCAAGAAGACCCATCTATCTTAAAATCTCCAAGGAACAGTTTCAAGTGGGCACAGTAATGAGGTGGATGATACTCAGATTATTCCTCCCATCTGAAATTCCAAGGATACATGACAAACCTGTTTCCATTATGTGCTGGCGTTTGCATTCCACAACCACGACAGCCTGGAGAATCAGAACCAGGCAAACCCGGCTGTTCCCTCATCTAGGCGGCCCCAAGGCAGCATGAAGGCAGCTCCCGAGCCCTCTTCCCGCACCCAGACCCTGCCTTTCGTGCTGGGGCGCTCAGCCGGGAGCCTGCTTCCAGCTCCCACTGGCAGGCTCTCCGGGGCTCCCCTCCCTCCCCAGGGCGGGGAGCGGCGCTGCGAATCTCCACTACTAGTTCATGTCATCACTTTTCCTAAACAAATCGCTGGAGGGGCTCGGAGCAGGGAGGGGCCCGGGAAACTGGGAAACTAGCTCGGCGCACACCGAGGCACCTCGCAGACGCACAAATGCGGGTGCCCGAGGCAAAGTCGCCCCCAAGGTTTCTCACAAACTTTGCTTCCTGCGCGTCTCCGACAGTACAGGACATGTAGCCCCGCAGCTGTCATCGGAAATGCCCCTGGGAAAACCGGGGGGCGCTTCGCCGGTGTCTGCACCGGGGAAGGTGGGGACTAGAAAGATGGAGTTGATGGGGACAAGTTGGTTTGGGGGCTGGTGCGAGGGAGCAGGGAGGGCGCGCGCGCACACACACGCGCGCACACAAGGACACGCGCGCACACACACCGTGAACACACACACGCACACATGGGTAGCGGGAGCTCACGCCGGGTGTTTCCGGGACCCCGATGCTGCTCCCCACCCCTGACGGCGGCACCGGCGGGCTGGGGCGGGGGCCGGGAGGCAGTTACCGGGGCCACGAGCGCTGCTGTCGCGTTCCCCGAGCGCCGCGGATCTTCGTTCGCGGCGGGCTAGGGCCGGGACGAGCTGCGCGCGACCGGCTTCGCGGCGACAGGGTGCGGCGTCTGCGCCGCCACTTTATCCCCGGGCCGGCTCGGCGGCGGGGGCGGCCCGAGGTGGGTGGGGACGCGCGGGACCCGGCGGGCGGCGGGCGGCGCGGGGAGGCGGCGCCCGGGGCCCACGTGTGCCCGGCCCGCGGGGAGGAGCGGGGGCGCCGCCCGCCGACCCAGCCACGCACTCCTCTCCTCCCCGCCTCGTGGACAGCCGCGCCCCGGGGTGGCCGCCCGGGGACTATCAGGGAGGCCTGAACTGAGCTGGGTTCATCGGAGCCTCAGCGCAGGAGGACACACCACATCCCCGGGCACACGCGCGCACACATACCCACAGGCACCGCACGTACACAGACAACGCGCGCAGGGCCGCACACATACCACACGTGCACACATGTGCACTCCCAAAGTCACTACACTGCATGGACATACCGACACACATCCCAGAGATACTACATGCATACAGACACACACAGACCACACATGCATGCACACACACAGCCCCAGCGACACAGACACCTGACATCCACAGAGACACACAAACTCACTTAGATTCACATAGAAAGTAATGCAGAGACAGGCACAGACAACCCACAGAGACACAGACGTGCACAGACATCTGCAGACTACACACCTGGCCCACACATATACACAGACACACTCACATCATACACCTGCAATGATACACACACATCATACACACGCAGTCGTACACAGACACACTCACACCTCATGCAGTCAGACACATACAGTACTGGAGGGGGAATCAGTCGGGCGTGGTGGCACGCGCCTGTAGTCCCAGCTACTCAGGAGAATCGCTTGAACCCGGGAGGCGGAGGTTGCAGTGAGCGGAGACCACACCACTGCACTCCAGCCTGGGTGACAGAGTGAGACTCCATCTCGGGGGAAAAAAAAATGCTGGAGGGGGTCCACGTGACTCTCGGTAGTGTAAAAGCAGATGGTGTATGCCTACAAATGCCTTGTCCCTTCCCGGCAATCCCCAGCAACCCTCCCATGCCCAGTGGCTGTGACCCCCAGATAAAACCTCTGGTGCATCTACACAGGCCAGGGCACAGTCTGAGCTCTGTCCAGTATAACTAGCAACGTGGCCGTGGAGGATACGGCCACTGGACTGAGACTCCAGACCACCTGGGTTGAACATTAGCTCTTCCGCTTGCTCTTTGAGCCTCAGTCTACCACCTTCAACCTGTGAGTGATATACCTATGCCCCAGTGAAGTGTCCCTGACTCACACTGACCTCAAGAGGCCTTCCTGTCTTTCCTCCTCTGCAAAAAATTCTACACCATAGCAGCATTGAGAACTGTGTCTCAGCGTCACACTGTGTGTGTCCAATGAGGCCCAGGTTGTTGTAGAGCCTGTGGTCTAACTCGAGAAACAAAACAACAGCCTTTGAGCAGTGACTTGAGTTGTAGGCACTGCTGAGCGTGACTCACCCACTCTCTGGCCTCCGGCAGGCCACCACGCCTGGAGCAGAGGAGTGGCCAAGTGACTTCTGGTCCGGGCAGCTCTACAGAATCCATGCAAGAGAGGTTGAGGGGCAGCAGTCTCAGGGGCAGGAAGCTTGGGGGCTTCACTCAAAGCTGGAAACGCTAAGTGCACTGGATTTCTGTGGGTTATAATTCATTGAAAGGAAGGGTGGTTGGGGGTCTGATGGATGCTTTTATCAAGCCATTATTTCACATGCTCCTGGCTCTAACATTTCATGATTTAAAATACACAGCTTGAAAATTTGGAGGAGAGGCCGGGCTCAGTGGCTCATGCCTGTAATCCCAGCACTTTGGGAGGCCAGGTGGGTGGATCACCTGAGGTCAGGAGTTCGAGACCAGCCTGACCAACATGGTGAAACCCCATCTCTACTAAAAATACAAAAATTAGTTGGGTGTGATAGCAGACACCTGTAATCCCAGCTACTCAGGAGGCTGAGGCAGGAGAGCCAAACCCAGGAGGCGGAGGTTGCGGTGATTACACTCCAGCCTGAGTGAAAAAGCAAGGCTCTGTCTCAAAAAAAAAAGGTTTTGAGGAGAGCCTTAACTGAAGTTGTCAGAGGGATCTCAGTAGAAGTGACATTTGCAAACTTGAAGAGATCCCCAAAACTTGGTTATGGACAGAACTGAGACTGTGGTGTGTGGCCAGCCAACTGGGAATTTGGGACTTAAGAGACAGATCCTATTGTTCTGTATCTGGCTTTTTCTTGTAATTAAACTTATTCTGAGATAATTGTAGATTCTTATGCAGTTGTAACAAATAATACGGAGAGATGCTATGTGCCCTTTACTCAGTTTCCTGCTGTGGCAACTTCTCACAAACCACAGTAAATATCACAACAGGATACTGACACTGATGCAGTATCTGTAGTCAAGCTACAAAACGTCTCCATCCCACAAAGTGGCACCCTTTTATAGCCACATCCACTTCCCTCTCATCCTCACTTCCCTAGAACCCCTGGCAACCACTATTTTATTCTCCATTTCTAAAATTTTGTCATTTCAAGGATATTTTATGAATAGAATCATAAAGTACATAACCTCTAGGATTCACCTTTTCATTCAGCGTAATTCCAGGTGGTTGGGTGTAGCAGTCCACAGTATGGAAGTACCACAATGTGCCTAACAAGTCATCTGCTGAAGCATATCTGCGTTGTTTCCAGTTTTTGATGATTAAGAATAAAGCTACTGTAAACCTCCATGTTCAGGTTTTTGTGTGAACCTAAGTCTTCATTTCTCTGAGATGAGGGCCCAGGAGTGCAATTGCTGAGCTGTATGGAAATTGTGAGTTTTTAAAGAGAATGCCAAAATGTTTTCCAGAGTGACTGTAGTATTTTACATTCCCACCAGCAGTGTAGGAGAGATCCAGTCTCTCAGCATTCATGTCAGCATGTAGTGTTGTCACCATTTTAAAAATTTTAATCTTTCTGTTAAGTGTGTAGTGATGATATTTCACTATGGTCTTTAATTTGCTTTTGCCTAATGGCTAGTGTTATTTCATGTGCTTATTTGCCATCTATAGATCCCATTCAGTGAAATGTCTCTTCTTGTCTTTTGGCTATTTTCTTGCCCCCCCCACCCCCCCTTTTTTTTTCCTGAGACTGAGCCTCACTCTGTAGCCCAAGCTGAAGTGCCGTGGCGCCTTCTTGGTTCACTGCAACCTCCACCTCCCAGGCTCAAGCAATTCTCATGCCTCAGCCTCCCGAGTAGCTGGGATTACAGGTGCAGGCCACCATACCTGGCTAATTTTTTGTATTTTAGTAGAGATGGGGTTTCATCATGTTGTCCAGGGTAGTCTCAAATTCCTGAGCTCAGGTGATCCACCTGGCCTCAGCCTCCCAAAGTGCTAGAATTACAGGCATGAGCCACCATGCCCATCATTTAGGCTATTTCCTTCCTTCCTTCCTTCCTTCCTTCCTTCCTTCCTTCCTTCCTTCCTTCCTTCCTTCCTTCCTTTCTTTCTTTCTTTCCTTCTTTTTTTTTTTTTCTTTTTTTTTTTTTTTTTTTTTTTTTTTTTTTTTTTTTGAGACAGGGTCTCACTCTGTCACCCAGTCTGGAGTGCAGTGGTACGATCTCCTCTCACTGCAGCCTTTTGGCTATTTTCTAATTGTTTGCTTGTTGATTTTTTACTGTTGAGTTTTGAGAGTTCTTGGTATATTCTAGACATTAGTCTACTAGATACTAGATATGTGATTTGCAAATATTTTCTTCCAGTCTGTAACTTGTCTTTTAATCCTTTTAACAAGGTCTTTTGCAGAGTAAAAGTTTTCATTTTGATCAGAAACAATTTATCAATTTTTTGTTTTATGGATTATGCATTTGATGTCAAGTCTAAGAACTCTGTGTAGTCTTACCTCAAGAGATTTTTTCCTGTTTTTCTCTAAAAGTTATATAGATTTACATTTTATGCTTAAGTCTGTAACCTACTTTGAATTACTTTTTGTCTGGAGTGTGAGATTTAGATCAAGGTTCATTTGTCTCTACATGTCCCATTGCTCCAGCACAGTTTGTTTGAAAGGCTGCCTTTCCTCCATTGAATTGCTTTTGCACATTTGTAAAATTCAACTGGCCTGCTTGTACAGGTCTATTTCTGGGTTCTCTATTTTGTTTCCTTGGTCTGTGTCTATTCCTCCACCAATACCACACAGTCTTGATTATTGAAGTTCTCTATAAATCTTGAAATTGAATAGGCTGGTTGCTCTCACTTTATTCTTCTTTTACAAGACCTTTTTTTTTTTTTTTTTTTGGTAGAGAAGAAATCTCTCCATGTTGTCCAGGCTGGTCTTGAACTCCTGGCCTTATGCTGCCCTCCCACTGTGACCTCCCAATGCACTGGGATTATAAGTATGAGCTACCACACTCAGTCTACAAGATTCTTTTAACTATTCTAGTTCCTTCACCTTTCAATATAAATTTTAAAATAATCTTGTTTATATTCATTAAAAATCTTGCTGGGATTATTATAGGAATTTCATTAAACATGTATATTTTTCAAGAACTGACATTTTTACTATTAAGTCTTCCAATCCATGAACATGGGTATATACGTCCATTTATTTAGTTGTTCTTTGATTCCTTTCATAAATGTTGCATAGTTTTCAGCATACAAGTTCTATACACATTTGGTCAAATTTATACCTTTTTAAAAATAAGTAATTACAAATGTTAGGTATATTTAATTTCAGTTTCCACATGTTAATTTCTAGCATATAGAGATAAAATTGATTTTTGTATGTTGATCTTGTATCCTGTAATCTTGTTGAACTCACTTATTAAATACAGAGATAGGGTTCTTTTTTTTTTTCCTGTTGGCATCTATTGTCTTCTGTAATCCAGGAGGGTTTGGGTTTTTGGTGTTTGGTTTTATTTGTAGCTTACTTGGGGTTTTCTACATAAAACATCATTATGTTTGAAGTGAGTTTCTTGTAGACAACATATACTTGTATCATTTTTAAAAATCCATTCTGCCAATGTCTGTCTTTTAGTTGGTATATTTAGACCATTTACCTTTAATGTAGTTATCGTATTGTTATGTTTTAAGTCTGCCATTTTATTTTTATTTCTGTTCTCTTAATTTTTTTTATCTGTTTTCTTTTTCTTTTCTTCTTCTGGGTTACTTGCACAGGAATTTTTTCTTGTTTTGTTTTGTTTGATTTGGTTTGGTTTTGAGACAGAGTCTTGCTCCGTCGCCCAGGCTGGAGTACAATGGTGACATCTTGGCTCACTGCAACCTCTGCCTCCCGGGTTCAAGCAATTCTCATGTCTCAGCCTCCCAAGTCTGGCTAATTTTTGTATTTTTAGTAGAGATGAGGTTTCACTATATTGGTCAGGCTGGTCTCGAACTCCTGACCTCAGGTGATCCACTGGCCTTGGCCTCCCAAAGTGTTGGGATTACAGGCCTGAGCTACCATGCCCAGCCTGTTTTGTTTTGTTTTGTTTTTGAGACAGGGTCTCACTCTGTTGCCCAGCCTGGAGTGCCATGATGTGATCACAGCTCACTGCAGCCCCAACTTTCTAGATTAAGTCATCCTCCCACCTCAGCCTCCTGAGTAGCTGGTACTACAGATGTGTGCCACTGTGCCCAGCTAATTGTTTTTTTTCTTGGCAAAGATAGGGTTTCACTATGTTGCCCTGGCTGTTCTCAAACTCCTAGGCTCTGAGCCTGCCTGCCTTGGCCTACCAAAGTGCTGGATAATTATAGGCATGAGCCACCAGGCCTGGCCAGGAACATTTTAAAATTCCAGTTTTATTTATTTAGACTGTGTTTGAGTGTATTTCTTTGTATAGACTTTTTATTGGTCGCTCTATGTACTGCATTTTATGTATCACATCTTACTGATGTCACTTTACTAGTTCTAATGCAATATAAAAACCTAACATCTTATGTCCCTTTACTCTGCACCATTTATACTCTAATTGCCTTAACTATTTTCTCTACAAACTCTGAGAATCACATCAGATAGTATTAAAATTTTTGCTTCAACCATCAAATATAATTTAGAAAAGAGGAGAATAAAAGTCTATTTTATTTGCCCATAGTTTTGTTCACTGTGTTCTTTCTTCCTGATAGTACAAGTTTTCTTCTTTTATCATTTCTTTTCCGTTTAGATAAATTCCTTGAGCCATTCTTATGGGTCTGCTGGCAAAAATTTTCTTAGTTTTGCTTTGTCTGAAAATATCTTGATTCCCCTTCATTCCTGAAGCATATTTTCACTAGATAAAGAATTCTGGTTTAAAAATTATTTTCTTTCAGCATTTGAAAAATATTGTGCCACTGCATTCTGGCCTTAATGCTATCTGATAAGATATCCATTGTCATTCAAATTTTTTTTCCTTATAGGAAACATGCAATTTATCTTTCCCTGCTGTCGAGATTTTTTTCTTTGTCTTTAGCTTTCAGAAGTTTGACTATGATGTTTCTTGCTATGGGTTTCTTTGGGTATATTTTATTTGGAATTCATTCAGCTTTTTAATTTATAGTTTTTTTGTTTTTTTTGTTTTTTTTGTTTTTGGTCTCCTGACAAATTTGAGACATTTTCAGCCATTACTTATTTGAGCACTTTTTCAGCCTCACCCTCTTTTCTCTTCTCTTTTTGGGACTCTGATGACATGAATGTTTGAGCTTTTCTTATAGTTCCATAGGTCCCTGAGGGCTCTGTTCATTTTGGGGTTTTTTGGTGTTTTTTTTTAATCCTATTTTATCTCTGTTATTCAGATGAGTCATTTCTATTGTCTTATGTTCCAGCTTATTGAACTGTCCCCTCTATTTCACTTTTGAGCCCATCCATTGAGCTTTTTATTTCAGTTATTGTATTTTTCAACTCGAAAATTTCCATTTGGTTCTTTATATCTTCTATTTCTTTGCTAAGAATGTCTATCCCTTTGCTGAGACTTTTTATTTTTCATTTGTTTCAGGCATGTTTATAATTGCCTGTTGGAGCACTTTTTATTCTGGCTGCTTTAAAAATCTGTTTGTTTGTTTTTCTGTTGGCATCTATTGTCTTCTCTAATCCAGTGTTAGATCTTTCTGGTTCTTGATAAGATAAATGATTTTCTATTGAAATTTGGTTGTTTTTGTATTATGTCATCAAACTCTGGATCTTATTTAAACCTTTTGTTTTACCTGTTTTTCTCTAGAGTCACAGATGTGTGAGGCAAAACAAAAAACCCAAGGAACTCACCATTATGTTGTTCCTCAGGTCCTGAGGTCCACAGCAGGTTTGGCTTTTATCTCTACCTTTCAGCATCCTCTTACATTGGTTTTATACATAATGTCCAGGGTTTTTAGTCATACTTAGTGGGAAAAGTAGGGAAAAGCACATCTACTCCACCTTTGCAGATGTAGAAGTCTTGTATCTGGCTTTTTACTTCAGTAGGGAAATCAGTGGGCCACCAGGCCCCTACTTGCCCATGTGTCCACCTAGATCTCTAGGGCAGGATTATTCTAGATGCAGTGATCTCCAGGACAAGTGCTGGTTGTTAGGCTCTGCTCCTACAGCCTGGGATGAAAAGGTAAGGGTTGCAATTCAAGTAAAGGTGGCATCTTTCTGCCCCCACAAGTTGATATGATTTGGGTCTGTGTCCCCACCAAATCTCATTTTGAACTGTAATCCTCCATGTTGAAAGTGGGGCCTGGTGGGAGGTGAATGCATCATGAGGGTGGATTTCTCATGAATGGTTTAGTGCCATTCCCCCTTGGTATTGTCTTGGTGATAGTGAGTGAGTTCTTGTGAGATCTGGTTGTTTAAAAGTGTGTAGCACCTTTCCCTCTCTCTTGTTTCTACTCTGACCGTGTAGGATGTGCCTGCTTTCCCTTCACATTCTGCCATGATTGAAAGTTTCCTGAGGCCTCCTAGAAGCAGAAGCCACTATGCTTCCTGTATAGCCTGCAGAATCATGACTCAATTAAACCTCTTTTCTTTATAAATTACCCAGTCTCAGGTATTTCTTTATAGCAGCATGAGAATGGGCTAAAACACAAATGTTCTTGTGTGGCCTTCAGAGATGCTCTGAGGTTTGAGGAGAGTGGAACACACTGGAAATACCTGTGAAGAGAAAAGGAGAAAGGGCAAGCTAGGAGACAGTAAGAAGACCAAGAGTTTCTCTTATTAGCAGTTTTAATATATGTGAATATTGCACAAGAATTTAGGTGGTTGTATACTTCAATTATAAACCACTTCTAATGGGAAAGGAGTGGAGGCTGGGAATGAAAATGGTACGGAAAGTGAATGATAGAGAAAAAGCAAGACTGTACCATCAAACTTAAGGGAAAATAAAGTTGGGCAAAAATACATAAGCTTCAGAAGCAAGTTCCACTGACTAGTGGTGCTACTTCCTGGTGAGTTACTATACTTTGCTAAGCCTGCCTCCTCACCTGAAACAGGGGAATGTGGATAGGAATACCCTCTCTAGGGCCTTGGCCAAGAAGGACTGAACATGTCTAGGGAGAAATCAACATGGTGCTTGGTGGCTAGTCAGCTTGCATTAAGTCAAGGGTGGCAGCTTGGGGGCCTTCACGTTAAGTCTGACCCAATAAAAATTATTTCTATATCTGAAATGGTTTTTTAAATGTGGGTTTTAAAAATTGGTGATTTCACATGCAAATCCAGATTCCTAGCTTTTCTCAAAGAGCTGAAGGATATGGTCACACTGGTCTGTTAGTGTTGGATGATGGGTTGAGCATAAAGTGCCTGCAGGGGCAGCTGGATTTGAGGATCTGGAGCTGAAGAAGAAGGTCAGACTGGAGACAGAGATGTAGGCATTGGCCAGAAATGGCCCTTGCGGCTGTGGGGGAGAGTGTGCTGACCCAGGAGAGTGGGCAGGTAGAGGTGTGACCTGGCAGCCTGCATACTGCACCTGGTCAGCAGGAGATTTGGCCTGCACAGTGCTTTATTGATATTTGGTTGAATTAGTAGCCAGTTTCTGAAAATCATGGCATTTCACATAGCAACGCTGGTTGTGTAAAAGGCCAAAGGTCTGGCAACATGGGTTTCCATCTGGACTGGCAGTGGCCTGCACTGCGGCTGGGGGGAGGCTGCCCCCTGCAGGCGGTGCATGCATCTGTCTATTGGCCCACTGCTCTGCCTGGCCCACCTCCAAAAAAGCTAACTCTCAGATTTCTGGTTTATTTTACTGGGTGGAACTTTTCTGATTTGTGAAACATGAAGGAAGAAGGGGAAGTTTTGATGGTGATAGGCAGAGGTGTGATGTCCAATTCATTCTAGGCTTTCTGAGTTCTCCATGACAGCTAAGTGGAGGGGCCTGATTGCCAATGGAAGATGCAGCAGGATGCTCAAGATGGAGATGAAGGTTTGGAAGCCATTGGCCATTTATTAGCACTGAAATCATGGGAATGAATTCAATTGCCCAGGGGATGTAGACTGGAAGGATAAGCAGGCCTAGGAGAGATCATCGTGAGGAGGAGGAGAGTGCAAAGGTGATGGAGACAGAGGTGGATGATCCAGAAGGTGTGACTGCAGAGAATCCAAAATTGCAGCATGTTCCAAGAAGAAGATGTGGCCAAAAGAGTCTAATAGCTCCCAGCAGTCAAGCAAAGGACAAACTGAGAAATGTGCAATTGACTTAATGACAAGGTCATTTTTGACCCTGGAGAGAACCCAGTTCATGGATTAATCAGGGTAGAGATCAGCTTGTGCTGATGTATGAAGTGAGTGGACAATAAGTGGAGACAGCAAGTGTAGATAACCCTTTCAAGATATCTTCTGTGGAGTAGAGGTAAGAATGCAGTGGCAAGGACAATGGACATTCGAGGCAGACAGCCTGGGTTCAAATACCAGCTCTGCTAATGTTTAACTACATGATCTTGGGCATGTCACTTACCCTCTTTATATCTCTGTGAAACAAGGTGAATTAAGATTATTGTCTATTTCACGGGACTAAATGGAATAATGCTGGTCAAGTACTTAGCACAACGCCTAGCACATGGTAAGAAGAGTGCAATAAAATTTTGTTGCTATTAACTTAAGGTGATAGATGCATGTGTTAAAAATTCAAATGAGAACCAAAATGTTAACAGTGAATTTTGAGTCTCCATCCCGTCCCTGTGCCTTGGTTCCTGTCCCAGGCTCTGTGTGGCCTTCCAGAGATCCTGTGAGGTTTGAGGAGAGTGGGACTTCACTGGAAATACCTGTGAAGAGAAAGGGAGAAAGAGCAAGCCAGGAGACAGTAAGATGCAAAGGCATCAGGGGAATGAAAGTAACTGGCTTCCTGGAGACTCCAGTAGCCAGGCTGCTTAAAGAGGCAAGACATGAACTGGAGAGAGCTCGAGAAACATCTCCTCAGCAGGGGTGGAGATTTGTTGCATCAGTGGCCGCAGTAAATGGCCTGCTTGTTCCCATGCTCTTTGTACTGACTTGGAAGCTCTTCCCATCAAGAGGTGAAGTCTAGTTCCCATGCCTTGAACCTGCATTGGCCTTGACTTGTTTTGGCCAACAGGGTGTGGTGGAAATGACACTGTGCCAGTTCTTGATGTAAGGCATCAAGAAGCCTTAGGTGTCAGTCTTTCTTCACTCACCCCAACCCTTTCCTTTGTCATGTAAACCAGCCCGGGCTAGCTTGATGGAGTGATGAGGCCCATGGAGGAAGCCAAGGCTCTCCATCAGACAAGCAACCAATCCCCAGAAGCAGATCTGCCCTTGTGACCTGCAGCTGCCCACAGATGCATAAGGGTGCCCAGCAGAGACCAAAAGAACCACCCAGCTGAGCCCGGCCCATGTTGCTGCCCCACAGAATCATGAGATAAATAAGTGGTTATTGTTTTAAGCTGCTAAGTGTTGGGGTGACGTTATGCTGCAGCTGCTAGCTGGTGCAGCAGGTTGTGCATTGCATTTGCCATCTCACACATTATGGTTATCCCATCTCTACAATCACTGTGGGACCTGGGAGGTGGAATTCAACAGTTCTAAATCAAAAGATGTTTAAAATTACTGAAAATTTGGATAGAAGAAGAGAAAGGAAAGAAGTACTTTGTATGACATATAATATCTTGTAGAAGAAAGTTTACACGTGACAGACAGAACAATCAAATTAATCAAATAGGATGTACTCGGTGCTATAACTAGAGATCATAAATGTTCTTAATGTTGATATGGCAGGATTTATTGACTCCATTATTCTACCTTGTTGAAGTGTGTAGGAAAATTTTCCCCAAATCATTTCTACCTTGGCACACTTTAGCAATTTTTCCATGAAGACTTTAGTTCTTTCTGCATAAATTCTTTCTGCATAGGAGATTTGGGGCCATTAACGAGCATGGTTGAGAAAGGAACTATAGTCATTAGCGGCCCCCCAAACTGCTAGGTATTAAATATGAACATAAACTCTTAAACAATGTGTGTGGGTGCAGAAAAGCTCATTTTCTCCCGTTGAATGCTCCTGAGAGTTGACTTGGCCATCAAATTCTTCTTCCATGAGGACACAGTTGTAGATGTCATTGGAAGGGCAGGTGTGGCAGTCAAAGGCACTCTCCTGCCTTTCTTTGACCACTAAAGGTCACATGGGAAAAACCAAACAGAACATTTTGAGTATTTTTAGTGTAGTTCCTGCAGAAATTGCATCAATGGGAATCAAAATAGGGAAGTAAATTAACAGGTGCCCATGCCAGTGATGCCCCTATCATCCTATGGGGTCAGCACTATCATGAATTTTACAGCTGAGGAACTGCACAGCAAAGAAGTTCCTTTGCTTGCCCAATGCCCCGCGAGGAAATGGCAGAACCAGTCTGTGAACCCGATCCATCCACCTCTCATGCTTTCTCCATTGTAGGGCGACCTTATTGTGTGGGAAGTGTTCATTTTCTATTTAAAGAAATCTTTCATAATAAAAGAAGTTTAAAACACGGGTTGATTTAAAGAAAGGTATTACCTAAATACCTTGTGGGTCATAGATATGGCAAAGCCATCATGTAAGCCATCATGTAAGTAGTGTGGCCTTCCCGAGGCTGGAGACACACAGGGAGGAGTCCAGAAGGGAAAGTTGGGTGTGGCCCCCACTCTGCCTGTCCTGCCCACAGCCCCTCCTGGCTGAGGCGCCCTACATACTAGCATGATTTTTCACTTCTGGGCTTCAGCGTCCTGGGGGTCAAGATAAAGCTTGGCCCAGATGGTCTCCAAGGGTCCTCCCAGCTCTTAGAAACAGTCATGCTGTGAGCAGCTATTTTTGCTCTGCATTTAAGCACAAGGGCCAGGCCTATTGGGAAAGGCCATTAAGTACAATCAAATCTACCAAGATGAAAATGTAGGTTTCCACCCACATGCCACCTTCTTTAAATGCATTTGGCAAGTCCAGAATGTCAGCAATTAGTAACCGGGCCCAAGCACTGTAATGAGATTTGGACTCACCAGTGAAGGAGAAATTCTTTCCCTGACTAATCTGGTTAGTGAAGCAGTTCAAAGTTGCACACACTGAAAAATGTTCCACTAAGGTCATTATAAGTACAAATGAAATAGCCTCTGCTCACAAATAAAAGTGGTGGGTCACATATGTGTATCTTTCTACATTATTTTTTGAAAAAAAAGTTTTTTTAGACTTCTTTTGAAATAGATGCCCTTGACCTCATACTAAAGTTTCACCTTCAGAGGCAAATGAGGTGGTGGTTATGTTTAGGTGGGGAAAGTCCTGTGAAGGGTTGGGTAACTGCAGAGACTGCTACATATATATAGATATTTCCAGATAATTTAAGCAAGGTTGTTGGGGAGGGAAGGAAACTACACAGCCTTTCTAAACAACAGCATTTGTATGTGTATGGTCTGTTTTTTAATTGACTACTCTGAGTCAGAGAAGCTACACGGTGTGTGCTAGTTAAGGGTACTGACCCTAGGGGCTGAACCAGTTCTTGGACTTACAAGTTCTGTGGCCTTGAGCAAGTTGCTTAATCTTTTTGTACCTTCATTTCCTCATCAGTAAAATGGAGGTAATAAGAGTATATAATTCACAGAATTATCATGAAGGTTAAATGAATGAACATATTAAAGTGCTTAGAGCAATACTTTCCGTATAGTAAATGCTTTATGTGTGAACTATATTCTTATCTGTGAAACAGCATCACCTTTCCCTCTAAACTTCTTTGGAAACACCATGTACCTAGTAACATGTGTCTTACAAAGCCAAGCTATCTTAAGCAATGCTAAGTGCACATTCCCTTGTATGTTAAAGCAAAACTGGAAAGGCTTGGGAGGAACTTTATAGCTAGAAGGTGTCCGGGACATCATCTAGCCTAAAAGTGTCATTTCGTAGACAAAGTAATTGAGACAAGAGAGGTGAGGTGACTTGTCCAGAGCTATGGAACAAGTTGTAACCTGGTGGCCAAATCCAGATGAGAACAAGGGTACTATTTACATTACGTCCTTTCATTCCCAATGGATTCTTAGTGTTTCAGGTATGAAAAGAAATTAGAAACCAGGAATTAGGATGCTTGGGATCTCTCACTCACACTCTGCCACAGGCCTCCCTCCTAGCCTTCAAATCTGTAGCAGGTCTACGTGAACATTTGTTTTCTTTGTTTTTGAAACACTGGGCAACGCTCTCTCTCTTCTTAACCACAGTTGTACTTCCTTTTAGGGAACTCTACATCGCTGCGTGTTCCTGGTTCAACTGTCAATCCAAGTGACTCTCCCAGCCTAGGGGTGGCCCAGGGCCTGAGAAGACTGACAGGACTCCCTCTCACATGGACTGCTGAGCAGAGCACTGTGACCTGAGGGCACAGGCAGAGCTCCCCCATTCTAATGTGTGTTCCAGGTGAGGTGGCCAGGTGCTCCTGCTGAGGGAGGCCTGCTGCATGTCTTAAGCCCTGCGCTATTGTTTCTGAGCCTGGTCTTACAGTCTTCTTTATGAGCTACACAAAAGGCCTACAATAAAGTCTCTTTTGGCTTAAGATAGCCAGCTTTGATTCTGTCACTTAACCTATTGACTTAGCCATTGTGAAAGCTCCTGGCAGGTAGAAAGATGGCGGGAGGCAGTGGAGAATGTTAGTAGAGGGGCCTGCTGAAGAGAGGGGCCCGTCTGGGAGAAGAAAAGCCCTGAGCTGTGAGGTGAATAAAACTAAGGGATCTTTTTGGACCAGCAAAAGCAAGGCTCAGCAGCAGGAAGAAGGGGAAATAGGGATTCCATCAAGCCAAGCAGTTGGCACATTGAAGTCCCTAAGGGGGCAAGGGATGTCAAGGAAATAGGACAAGATGTTGCCCTGTACTTGAGGATTTGGAAACTGAAAAATGAGAAACTGAAAAAGAAAAACATCCAAGGACTCAGTAGGGGCTCCACCAATGGTCAGAGCAGAACAATACTTTAAGGCACCCCTTAAAAGTGAAACAAAAATTGTTTCCAGGACAGTCTGGACAGTAGAAGTCAGTATTAATTTACCATTTCCTTTATTCATTCAGCTTCCATGCATCTGCTAAGCACCTGCCATAGGCTGGACATCGAGCTAGATGCTAGGTACCGAGATCACACCACTGTCCCTCCCTCCACGTTATTTGCCATCCGACAAGGAAGAGGGATGAGAAGGCAAAATCATCACAGCCAGAGAAGCAGGTTAGTGGGTGTGGAGGGGACACAAAGGTAAAGAAGTGGTTCCCACAGGAAGCCAAGTGGTGGGAGCATCCAGCTCCAACAGCAGGAGGAGGGCCTGCGAGGACTCCAGGAGAGCTGCCTGCATGTGCACAGCAGCGTCACTTTCCTTTAACTCTGGCTCTTGTCTCATTCTGGGCTTTAGTGTCAGGGAAAGGAGCACAGGGAGCCAAGTTGGGCTTTGCTCTGGTTCCCAACAGCTTGTAGGTTTGACAGCCAGGGCCCCCAGGGATATGTGCAAAACTCTCCTACCAAACTGTAGGCCCCAGACCAGTAGCATAGACCTCGCCTAGGAGCTTGTTAGAGATACAGAATTCAGGCCGCATGCAAGACCCACTATATCACAGTCTGCATTTTAACAAGGTTCCAGGTGACCTGTAAACAGGTTAACATTTGAGAGCATCAGTGTGATGATTGATGCTAGCGAAAAAGCACTTCACTAGTTAAACCCTTAGCGAACTACTGAGATATTCATTTAAGGGTAGGTTATTTGGAAGGACTAAGGTCAGGAACTGGGAGCAATGGTGCAGGGGTTGGGGAAGGCGAGAAGATTGAGCAGGACAGGTTCCTTTGGGTTGGATATACCATAGGGCTACCTGACAAAATACAGAATGCTCAGTTAAATGTGAATTTCAAATATGCAATCAATAACCTTTTAGTATAAGTATGTCCCAAATGTTGCATAGGGCATACTTATAATATTATTACTATTTTGAGACAGAATCTTGCTCTGTTGCCCAGGCTATAGTGCAGTGGTGTGATGTCGACTCACTGCAGCCTCAACCTCCTGTGTCCCAGCAATTCTCCCGCCTCAGTCTCCTGAATAGCTGGGATTATGGGCATGTGCCACCATGCCTGGCTAATTCTGTATTTTTTAGTAGAGATGGGGTGTTGCCATGTTGGCTAGGCTGATCTCAAACTCCTGACCTCAGGTGATCTGCCCACCGCAGCCTCCTAAAGTGCTGGGATTACAGGCATAAGCCACCGCGCCTGACGGACATACTTATACTAAAAAAGTTACTCATTATTTTTCTGAAATTCACATTTAACTGAGGATCCTGTATTCTTATTTGCTAAATCTGGCAATCTTAGTTTACCAGGATGTAGGTGTTACCTCACAACATCTAAAAGGGCTTGATGCTATTAAAATAAAGGGATTAATGAAGAATAACTGAAAGAATTGAATGGATGATTTACATTTAGGCATGCCAAGCAAATTAACTTGGGGACATGTGTATACTTTTTTCCAATTTTTTTTTTTTTGAGATTGAGTCTCGCTCTGTTGCCCAGGCTGGAGTGCAGTGGCGCAGTCTCGGCT
Organism: Papio anubis; assembly: GCF_008728515.1. Taxonomy (NCBI): domain Eukaryota; kingdom Metazoa; phylum Chordata; class Mammalia; order Primates; family Cercopithecidae; genus Papio; species Papio anubis. The sequence continues at coordinate 47,276,359 of NC_044977.1, forward strand.
CACCTCAAGCTCCGCCTCCCGGGTTCATGCCATTCTCCTGCCTCAGCCCCCCGAGTAGCTGGGACTACAGGCGCCCACCACCATGTCCGGCTAATTTTTTTTTATTTTTTAGTAGAGATGGGGTTTCACCATGTTAGCCAGGATGGTCTCAGTCTCAATCTCGTGATCCACCCACCTCGGCCTCCCAAAGTGCTGGGATTACAGGCATGAGCCACCATGCCCGGCCAATTTTTTCCAATATTTTCAATGCATATATGAATCTAGTTGAATCACTAATATCTCCCCACAAAAGAGTAACAACCAGAGGTGGCAGGTGGTTAAGTAAATGGTATTGGAAAAATAAAGCTGAATCTCTACCTAACACTATATGGATTAAAGACCTAAAAGTGAAAGATAAACCTGAAAAGTTGATATAGGAGAATGAAAGAGAATACCTTAGTTACTCAGGTGAAGGGAAGAACTTCTTAAATTAAAATTTAAAAACACTTACAATCCAGCAGTCTCATCCCTGGGTATGTGTCCTAGAGAATTTAAATCCAAAGGTATGTCAAAGAGATATGTGCATTCGGTGTTCATTTCAGCATTATTCACAATAGCTGAGAAATGGAAGCAACCTAAGTATCCATCAGCGAATGAATGGATACGTACGTACAGTACGTACATAGCCATACAAAGAAAATGTGATGTGTACATACACACAATGGAGTACTATACAGCCTTCGAAAGGAAGGAAATCCTGTCATGTGTGACAACATGGATGGAACTGGAGGATATTGCACTAAATGAAATAAGCCAGACACAGGAAGACAAATACTATATAATCTCCCTTATTTGTGGAATCTAAATAAGTTGATCTCATAGAAACAGAGAGCAGAATGGTGGTTGCCAGGGGCTGGGGAGAGGGAGGAATAGGGAGAGGGAAGACGTTGATCAGAGGGTACAAAGTTTCAGTTAGGTTGGAGGAATACGCTTTAGTGATCTTTTGCACTGCACAGTGACCATAGTTAGTAGTAATGCATTGTATATTTCAAGACTGCTAAGAAACAGATTTTTATCATCACAAAAAATAAGTTGGTAAAGTGATAGATATGTCAAGTAGCTTGACTTAATCTTTCTACAGTGTGAACATAGATCAAAACATCACATTGTGCCCCATAAATAACACAATTATTGGCTGGGCATGGTGGCGCACGCCTGTAATCCCAGCACGTTGGGAAGTGGAGGCAGGCTAATCACTTGAAGTCAGGAGTTTGAGACGAGCGTAGGTAACATGGTGAAACCCTGTCTCTACTAAAAATACAAAAATTAAACGGGTACGGTGGCATGCGACTATAGTCCCAGCTACTCAGGAGGCTGAGGCACAAGAATCGCTGGAACCTGGGAGGCAGAGGCTGCAGTGAGCTGAGATTGCACCACTGCACTCCAGCCTGGTTGACAGAACAAGACTCCATCTCAAACAAAACAAAACAAAACGAAATGCACAATTATTATTTGTCGGTTAAAAATAAATTTAAAACAAATTTAAAAACAAAAACCGTAAGGCAAATAAACAAATTTGGTTACGTAAAAATCAAGAATGTCCTTCCTACAAAGGACACCATGGGCCTGGGAGAAGACAAAGAAGAGGTGAAAATATTTGCCAAATACAAACAGAAATTGATTTATAAAGGGTATAAAGAACATTTGAAAATCAACAAGAAGGAATAATTAGAATAGCGGTCCTAACAGGAAAAAAAAAAAAAAAGGCCAAGTGTGGTGGCTCACACTTGTACTCCCAGCACTTTTGGAGGCTGAGGCGGGCAGATCACCAGGAGTTTGAGACCAGCCTGGTCAACCATGGCCAACATGGTGAAACCCTGTCTCTACTAAAAATTAAAAAATGAGCCAGGTGTGGTGGTGGGCACCTGTAATCCCAGCTACTCAGGAGGCTGAGGCAGGAGGCTGAGGCAGGAGAATCTCTTGAACCTGGGAGGTGGAGGTTTCAGTGAGCCGAGATTGCGCCACTGCACTCTAGCCTGGGCAACAGAGAAAGATTCCGTCTCAAAAAAAAAAAAAAAAAAAAAAAGACAAAGGATATGAATAGGGAATTTACAGAAACAGTCTCAAAAAGCCAATACGCTCATTGAAGAGAGGCTCAAAATCATTAGTAGTCAGAGAAAGGCACAATTAAATAGCACGGGCACATCACATTATAGCAGACTATGCTAGGCTGCACTGGACTGGGGCGTGGATAGCTCAGCAGTGGGAGTGCTGGCAGGTGGGCACTGTGGGGAAGGTCCTGCCTCTCTGGGGGTGGGCAGCCATGGCTCAGTGGAGGTCAGTGCACACACCCCATGGCTGGCATCTCCCTTTCCAGCTCACACAGGTCCAGAGGAGCAGCACATTCTTTGTGGTTGGATGTCCATGTGTCCTGAACGTCCATCTTCGTGGGAGTGGAAGGTATGATATGCTAGACACACCATGGAAAGTCATGCAGAATTGGAAGCAAACATCAGAGGTACCCAAAACAATAGGATGGATGTTATAGACAGGGTGCCAGGGGACAGAGTGAAACACAGAATGAAATCTACAACACAGTCCACTTACATGTATTTAAAAACATAGGCATCCCAAACAAAACATATTTTATGGAGAACATGAACTATAAACAGAATAGATGGGTTGAATTTGCTTGGAAGGAGCATGGGAGAGGGATGCAGAGATACAGAAAATGATAAGTAAAAAATAGCAACAACACTAAATAATAAAAGGATAATAAAAATGATAGTACTAAGTAAATAGTAGACAATAAAATAGTAAGTAAATAAGAAAAATAGAAATAAAATAAAAGAAGAAAATAACCATCCCTGAGCCAACCACATGAAGTGGCACAAAATTAGGAGGGTAATTTGCTCAGCCCTCTGCACCTGAAGTCCAAGAGTAAACATGTGAATATGTAAATAAGCAGCCAGGCACGGTGGCACACACTTGTAATTCCAGTACTTTGGGCAGCCAAGGTGGGTGGATCACCTGAGGTCGGGAGTTCGAGACCAGCCTGATCAACATGGAGAAACCCCATCTCTACTAAAAATACAAAATTAGCTGGGTGTGGTGGTGCATGCCTGTAATCCCAGCTACTCGGGAGGCTGAGGCAGGAGAATAGCTTGAACCCAGGAGGCGGAGGGTGTGGTGAGCCCAGATCGAGCCCTTGCACTATACAGCCTGGGCAACAAGAGCAGAACTCCGTCTCAAAAAAAAAAATTAGCCAGGCGTGGTGCGGGCACCTGTAATCTCAGCTACTCCAGAGGCTGAGGCAGGAGAATCGCTTGAATCCGGGAGGCAGAGGTTGCAGTGAGCTGAGATCGTGCCATTGCACACCAATCTGGACAACAGAGGAGACTCTGTCTCCATAAACAAATAAGTGAGCAACCACAGGGATCTGAAGTCACTGTCCTCACACCTTTGGGGGCTTACCTTAAGGATCTCACTTCCTAGTGCTCAGTTCCGCTCTGGAGCTCCAGCTCTGTTGTCCACAGTTGCTATTGCCATTTGCAGTCCCAGTCTCTGTGCAGTTTGCATATCTATGCCTTGCTTCTACTGCTGAGAGGTGGTTCTCTCCTTGGTCCCCTCAGGCACGCAATCCAATAACTCACAGGGTGCTGAGCCCATTGCTCAGCCTAGCCCCACTCTCTGTGACTCCTGTATCTGTGCTGTTTGCAGTCTGGGTGTTAACCAATGGGATTTGACCAGAGAAGGGGAGCACATAAAACTCTCTTTCTTCCCTGACATTTTCCTGCCACCTTGGACGGGGAAGGCAGTATCTGAATCTGTATTTGAAGATACTCCTCAGATGTCTCTTAGGAACCTCACAGGTTGAAAACACTGAGGTTCAAAAATAAAGAAATAAAAATTTGTAAGATATAGATTGAACATCTCTAATCCAAAAATCCAAAATTCAAAACTTTTTGAGTTCTACCATGACGCTGCAGATTGTCAATATGGGTGGTTGAGAAAGTAACCCATTTGCTTTCTGATGGTTCAAGGCATGCACGCTTTGCTTCATGCACAAAATTATTTCAAATATTGGCCAGACATGGTGGCTCACGCCTGTAATCCCAGCATTTGGGAGGCTGAGGCAGACTGATCACTTGAGGCCAGGGGTTCAAGACTAGCCTGGCCAACATGGTGAAACCCCATCTCTACTAAAAATATCAAAATGAGCGGGGTGTGGGGTGTGGTGGCACGCGCCTGTAGTCCCAGCTGCTCAGGAGGCTGAGGCATGACAATTGCTTGAACCCAGGAGGTGGAGGTTGCAGTGAGCCAAGATCATGCCAGTGCACTCCAGTCTGGGTGACAGAGAAAGACTTCCTCTCAAAAAAAAAAAAAAAAACAAAAATTCAAATATTGTGTAAAATCACCTTCAGGCTATGTGTATGAAGTAGAAACGAAACATAAATGAATTTCATGTTTGGACAATAACTGGTTAGAGGATATCAACAGAGAGAAAATCTCCTTTACAATACAACAAAGAAGATAAAATATTTAGGAAAAAACTTAACAAGAAATATGCAAAACCCATATTAAAACCCCCTGAAAGACACAGAAAAAGATATGAACGAATGGAAAGATATTCTTTATTCTTGGACAGGATAACAACATCAGAAAGATGCCAGTCCTCTTTAAGTTACTTTATAAATTTTAAACAATCCCAATAAAAATAGCAACAAACTCCTTTGTGGAGCTAGGTAATTGATACTAAAGCTCTTATTTTAAAAATGCAAGAAGAGCCTTTAATGTCTGGTAGGCAAGAATGCCTTACCAGACATGAAAGCATACGTTTTAAACAGTGTGCTACTGGCACATAAATAAACAAACAGACCAGTGAAATAGAATAGAAAGTCTAAAAATAGACCCACACTCATATAGAAATTCAGTATTTCATGGAGGCGGCATCTCAAATCAACTGAGTCAAAGTTAGATTTTTAAACAAATAACTCCAGACAACTGGTAAGTTTTTTGGAAAAAGATCTTTGGAAAAAGGTCCACACTTCATATCTTCCTACTACATGAGCAAATTCCAAATGGATCAGAGATCTAGATATAAAAAAAGAATCCAGGCCGGGCATGGTGGCTCACGCCTATAATCCCAGCACCTTGGGAGGCCACGGCAGGAGAAATGCTTGAGGCCAGGAGTTTGAGACCAGCCTGGGCATCATAACAAGACAAAAAACATTTAAAAATTAGCTGGGTGTGGTGGTGTGCACCTGTAGTCTTAGCTACTGAGGAGGCTGAGGCAGGAGGATTGCTCGAGCCCAGGAGTTTGAGGCTGCAGTGAGCTATTATCTCACCTCTGTACTCTAGCCTGGGTGACAGAGCCAGACCCTGTCCCTTCTTTTTTTTTTTTTTTTTGAGACGGAGTCTCACTCTGTTGCCCAGGCTGGAGTGCAATGGCGTGATCTTGGGTCACCACAACCTCCGCCTCCCAGGTTCAAGCAATTCTCCTGCCTCAGCCTCCCCAGTAGCTGGGATTACAGGCGCCCACCACCACGCCTGGCTAATTTTTTGTATTTTTAGTAGAGACAGGGTTTCACCATATTCACCAGGCTAGTCTTGAACTCCTGACCTCAAGTGATTCGTCCGCCTCTGCCTCCCAAAGTGCTGGGATTATAGGCGTAAGCACCGTGCCCTGCCAACCCTGTCTCTCAAAAAATAGAAGAAAAGAAAAGGAAACCATGCAACTACTAGAAAACCATAACAAATAACTCTCTAGTCTCTCTAGACTCTCAGATGCTGGGATTTAAATAATTCTTGGCAAAGCAACTTAGAGTGTCCCCCTAAGAACAAATCCATTCTTTATGGTTTTCAAACCACCCCTTGCTCACTTAGCTGTGCAGCATGGAACAAAACCATGATTTCCATGACATATTAAAGCCATATTTGTGGCAGGGATTGCCAAGGTTCTTCCTCATGGCCGTTCTGCTAGACTACAATTTCCAGACACCCTTGCAGCCTCTTGGGCTTGTGAGGCTGAGTTCTGGCCAGTGGAGCATGGAGGGAAGTGCTATGTACTGTCACCAGGTCTGACCTAGAAAACCTCTCTCTCTCTGTTGTCCCTTGTCTATCAACCAGATGAAGAGTGGAGGATTCCTAGATGGTGTGGAGCCTCACAATGGAAAGAACCTGGGTCCCTGAGTGACTACATGGAGCAGAGTAACTCTTACCACCACCAACCATTTGCATTAGTCTGTGAAGCAAATAAGAGATAACCTCCTAGTTGTGTTAAGCCAATGAGATTTGGGTTTGTCTATGACGGTTGCTAGCGTTCCCTGCCCTGACTAATATGGTATTTGAACTGTTGCTACTGCAGCAGAAAACTCTTTCAATCCTTCAGAATCTTTTAGTTCTCTTCTGCCTCGGTATATAATGTGATATGTCAATGCAAGAACATGCAAATTTTCAGCCGAATAGAGAGATGCATACCAACCCACATCTAGGCTACTGCCTGACAGTGCTGGAAGGACCATAAGAAGAGAGGGCCGGGAGGACCTGGACATGTGACAAAGAACAAAATGCTGGAAAAGACAAAATTCTGGCACCAAAAGCAGTTCACAAAGACCAAGTTCAAAAATGTTGGAAACATGTAGTTCTACCTCTAAGTTAAAGCTCTCTATGTTTATTGGGAGATGAAACCAAAACCTTGGGAGCACTGTGACAGGTGTGAAAATGCTACTGTATTGAAGTAGTGCAACCAAGTCAGATTATGAAGAGATTGGGCAGCCTCGATGGGAAGGGAGCCAATTACTCAGGCAAAGCTGGTATAGAGGGTAGTAACATTTATAATTAGTTTCTCTTCTTTAATGGCCAGGCGCGGTGGCTCACGCCTGTAATCCCAGCACTTTGGGATACCAAGGTGGGTGGATCACCTGAGGTCGGGAGTTGGAGACCAGCCTGACCAACATAGGGAAACCCTCTATCTACTAAAAATGCAAAATTAGCCAGGCGTAGTGGCACATGCCTGTAATCCCAACTACTCGGGTGGCTGAGGCAGGAGAATTGCTTGAACCCTGGAGGTGGAGGCTGTGGTGAGCCGAGATCACGCCATTGTACTTCAGCCTGGGCAACAAGAGTCAGTCTGTCTCAAAAAAAAAAAAAAAAAAAATCCCTTCTTTCCTCCCTCCCTCCCTCCCTCCCTTCCTTCTTTCCCTCCTTCCCTCCCTTCTTCCCCCTGACTTCTTTCTTTCTTTTTTTTTTGAGAGATCCTTGCTCTGTCACCCAGGCTAGAGTGCAATGGTGTGATCTTGGCTCACTGCAGCCTCCGCCTCCCGAGTTCAAGCAATTCTCCTGCCTCAGCCTCTTGAGTAGCTGGGATTACAGGCGCCCACCACCACGCCTGGCTAATTTTTTGTATTTTTAGTAGAGACAGGGTTTCGCCATGTTGGTCAGGCTGCAATCTCCTGACCTCGTGATCCACCTGCTTCAGCCTCCCAAAGTGCTGACATTACAGGCATGAGTCACTGCTCCTGGCCTATTTATATATATCTTTATTATGTACTATATCTGTATTTACTGACTTGCTTATTGTTTAGAATGGCACTGTCTGATGTGGTAACCTCTAGCCATTCATGGCTATGAGCACGTGAAGTATGACTTGTTTCAAAGGAGATGTGCTGTGTCAAATACACACTGGATTTTGAAGACTTAGCCTAAAACAAGAATGTAAAATATCTTAATCATTTTCATATTGATTATATGTTGAAATGAGAATGTTCTGGATATATTGGGTTAACCACAATGTATCATTAATATTAATTTTGTTTGTTTCTTTTTACTTTGTTAATGTGTCTACTAGAATTTTTGTTGTTGTTTTTTGAGACAGAGTCTTGCTCTGTCACCCATGGTGGAGTGCAGTGACACAATCACAGCTCACTGCAGCATGGACCTACCATGCTCAAGCATTCTTCCCACCTCCGTCTCCCAAGTAGCTGGGACTATAGGCACATGCCACCACACCTGGCTAATTTTTAATTTTGTAGAGATGGGGTCTTGCTATGCTGTCCAGGCCTACCAGAAAATTTTAGAATGCCATGTGGCTTGCATTTGTGATTCCCACTCTATTTCCACTGGACAGTGGTGATGTAGGATGGATGTTCCTAGAGAACAGGGATCTTGTCTGTCTTGTCCTCAGCATCTAGAAGAGCACCTGGTGCAGAGTAGAAGTTTAATAAATATCTGTTGAATGGGACTCTGTGTCTGTTGAAAACTTGGCAGTATGCAGTCTCTCTCCTCTTCTCTCTCTCTCTCTCCTTATGTAACAATAGTATCATTGTATCAATGATATCCTTGTCCCCTGATATCACTGTTACATAAGAAACTGACAGCCTTCCTTGTCTGCTTACTTAAGACTGTCCTGATTTAGTCCCTTTTGAATAGAAAAACATATTTTTGTCACTATCTTCTGAAAATAACCTTAATTTTTTGTTTTTTAGATGGAGTCTTGCTCTGTCACCCAGGCTGCAGTGCAGTGGCACGATCTCAGTTCACTGCAACTTCCACCTCCTGGGTTCAAGCAGTTCTCTGCTTCAGCCTGCCGGGTAGCTGGGATTACAAGCACCCGCCACTATGCCTGGCTAATTTTTGTACTTTTAATAGAGACAGGGTTTCACCGTCTTGGCCAGGCTGGTCTTGAACTCCTGATCTTGTGATCCACCCGCCTTGGCCTTCCAAAGTGCTGGGAGTGCAGGTGCGAGCCACTGCGCCCAGCCAATCTTAATTTTTGTCCAGAGTAGTTAAGGCGTTTAAAATGATCCATGTTATGGACAAATTGGTTAATCTAATTAACCTGAGGGAGTGCTTGAAGGAAATCAGGGAAACAAAACAAAAATCACGAACCATAAGGGGAGACAGCGTGTGTTGGTGGCAAGAGCAGAGGCCTGGGGATCAGCCTGGTGCCACATGCTTGACAGAGGGAAGGAGGAGGAGTGAAGACAGTAGGGCGACAAGCACTCAAAACAAGCCTCTGCTTTTCCAGTAGCCCAGGCATGGCCCACTTGAGTGATCACCTGAGGCAGCAAATGCATCTACACAAGAAGACACAATCATGCATTCACTTCACAGATCCATCGAGTGCCTCCCACGTGCCAGGTGTTGGGGATACAGCGAGAATGAACAGGTGCCCACTCTCACTGAAGCTTACGTATTAGCTCAAGGAGACAGCAAATAAGCAAAAAAGCACATAAATGGATCATATAGGCATTCTATAGTTTAGTAGTGCATGCCCAGAAGAGGGAATCCGTGTTCTCAGTTGATTTTAAAAATTCTCAGTTTGAGGGATGAGCTGGACAGTGGAATTTTTTCTGAGAATAATATCAGGATTTTTACAAATTAAGGATATTTAAGATAAACCTCTATAAAAATAAAATCCATGCTCGACATGAGAACAGAGAGGCCATCTATAGGAGTGTTTAAAATGGGGCAGATTCCGTCTCAGAGGGTTTCCAGATGAGTTCGGAGACACATCCAGCGGCATGCCATGGGCAGGGAAGGGTTCTAAGACTTGCACACAAGTTGTGTCAAAACCTAGAAAATGCTAGAATTCTATTTCTAGACAGGGACAATTAATTTTGAATAACAATATTAGTGTAATTACAAAATTAGTATAAAATGCACTTGCAGACTTGCTGGAGTTGGTGTGATATCTGACACAGAATCAAAGCAAAGCATGACACTCACTGGATCAGAACACTCTAGCCTCAGAAGCCCTTGAACTCTCCAGTGTTCCAGGGCAGGAAACAGCGCTCAGCTCTTTGTTAGCTGTGAGCACGCCTGAGCATTTTCTGGAAACTGCTAGTACTGCAGTCCAGATTGCCTGCTCTGAGCTGAAACGAGACAGAGAGAGACTGAGAAAAGGCTTTGATTTAAAATCCTGCAGTCGCTGCAATACTAGGGCGGGTGAGTCTATGGCAGGATTGTTTTGTTAAGGAGACCTGACAAATCTACAAAGCAGGTTTTCATGCAATGTATGATGAATCTCCTGGCTTATATATTATGTAATAGTAGATTTGTGCTCACTGAGTTTCTGTAGGAGGAATAGGTGTGCTATTTACAAGTGTTGTCTTAGCAAAGAAAGAAACACTTTTTAAAAGAATGAGGATCTGTATGGGTACACATGTAATTATATCATCTGTGTTCATTCATCCAGTCCTAGTGCCTTTTACAAAGTTAGTGCTGGGGATTCAAACCTGAAGAAAATCAGGTCCCTGATTCTAAGGAAACTTCAGTCTAGTTTGAGAGATCAACACAGCAGCAAATAATTAGGGCACCGCATGGTAAATGCTAAGAGAGCTACAGACACTTTCATATAGGCTCAAAGAGGAAGAAGTAATGAATCCTGCCTGGCAAGGGATGGGAGGTAGGGGAGGCTCCAGGAGGAGTGGGTATCTGGGTTGAGTGTGGAAGGTTGAGCAGGAGTTTACCAGGCAGAGGAAAAGAGGGGAAGAGAGGAAATGGCCTATGCAAGGCTCATCAGCAAAAGCATGTGTGGAGGTGCCAGCTGTGCTTAGAATGGCAGTGTAAGTGGACAAGGAGAGTTGGGGGAAGATGAAGTTGATTTGGTCTGGGGTGTTAGTTTGGACATGGGTTCAGCTGTCTTAAACAATGTTCCCAAATCAGAGTGGCTTTAGAAAGAAAGATGTGTATTTCTCTTACATAATAGTATAGGCATGAGCAGTTCAGGGCTGGTAAGAGGGTTTTCAGCCAGAGACCCCAGCTCCTTTAGCCATCCCAGGACATGGCCCCATCCACATGGTCCCACGTGGGGCCCACTCACCCTTGCACATCTGTGTTCCACCCAGCCATATCCCTAGTCACAAGGCATCCCTATTCACCTCCACCATTGCTATATTCACAGTACAGTCTATATTCACCTCGTCCACCTTCTACGCTCCAGATGAAAGCGGGAGAGGAAGGACAGGCCTCTTTCCCCTAAGGGTGCAGCTGGGAATTTCACATGTGGCTCACATGGTGTGCTGACGGGATGGAGCCTGGCTATAAGGAAGGCTGGGAAATGTAGTTCTTATTCTGGGCCGCCATATGGGCAGCCATCTGACCAGCTAAAAATGGGAGGTCCTATTTCCGTGTGAAAGAAAGGGAGCTGGGATGCCAAGAGGCCACGAGCAGCCCCGCCTTTTTGTGCCTTTGAGTGTTCTACGAGTGATCTCTAGAATGCCTTTGGGAAAGCCAACATAACGTGCTTCAATTTTCTGCTTTATTTATTCTGACATGCTGACTTGTTAGTGACTGTCTGATTTCTCACTAGAATTTTCAGGATTTAAGAGGTTACTTGATGTTAGCAAGTAATCAATGAATGCTGACCCAAACATGTGCTTTGGAAGCAGGAGCTCTGACATGGTTTTAAAGACTCTTTCCACCATGTCTGGCCAGTGGAGGTTTGCAGAGCCCCAGGGTATTCCCATTGCCAAAGTTGACAGAAACAAGTCAGGCACCATTTCCACTGCCTCAGACTAAGGAGATGGAAACAGACTTCTCATTAGGGCAGGGCAGGGAAATGAAACAGATCATGCATCTGACTCCCAGTATACCTCTTAGGGTGCCACCTAATCTTTCTCAGCTTAACTACCTCATCCGTAAAATGGGGATAACGATAACTCTCAGGTTGACAGAATTAAGTGAGATACTATATGTGACCTGTAGAGAAAGCCCAAAAGACTTTGGGAGGCCAAGGCGGGCAGACCACGGGGTCAGGGGATCAAGACCATCCTGGCTAACATGGTGAAACCCCGTCTCCACTAAAATACAAAAAATTAGTCGGGCGTGGTGGCAGGTGCCTATAGTCCCAGCTACTCGGAGGCTGAGTCAGGAGAATGGCGTGAACCTGGAAGGCGGAGCTTGCAGTGAGCCGAGATCGTGCCACTGCACTCAAGCCTGGGCGACAGAATGAGACTCCGTCTCCAAAAAAAGAAAAAAAAAAACAAAACAGAGAAAGCCCAACGGATGTTTACTTTTCTTCTAATTTGACTGTCAGTTACTATGTGCACAGCACTTGGATAGAAACTACAATGCAAGAAAGGATTTAAAAGCCTGGTTTCTTGCAAAGAGGGAGGGCCATCTCTATCTCTACTGATACCTTAATGAAGTGATCAATCCTAATTTTTTTTTTTTTTTGAGACAGAGTTTTGGTTTGTCACCCAGGCTGGAGTGCATTGGCATGATCTTGGCTCACTGCAACCTCCATCTCCCGCGTTCAAGTGATTCTCCTGCCTCAGCCTCCTGAGTAGCTGGGGTTACAGGTATGTGCCACCCCACCCGACTAATTTTTGTATTTTTAGTAAAGACAGGGTTTCACTATTTTGGCCAGCCTGGTCTCGAACTCCTGACCTCAAGTGATCTGCCTGTCTTGGCCTCCCAAAGTGCTGGGATTACAGGTGTGAGCCAACATGCCCAGCCAGAGCAATCCTAATTTGGGCAATAAAGGAGCAAAGAGACATCATGTCCCACCTGTTGAGTTGCACTGGAGACAAAGCATCACTTCTCTGGTATTCTTTTCAAGAACATATAACCCAAATTTAATCACAAATAAGCTTCAGGAAAACTCAAATCCAGGACATTCTGGAAATCAACTAGCCTGGGCTCTAAAAATATTAATGTCATGAAACACATACACAGGTGCACATAAAGGAAGGGGAACTATTCTAACTTAAAGGAGATGAAGAAGTACAGCAAATGGAAGCCATCTTTGATTAAGTTATTGATCAAATAAATCTGTAAAGGATGTTGCTTGTACAATCAGGAAAATTTGAATATAAACTATATATTAAGCAACACTGTGTATCAATAATGTTAAATTTGCTGAGTGTTGTGCAGGAGAATATCTCTTAAGAAATACATGTTGATGTATTTACAGGTAGAATATGACTGAAATTTAATTTCAAATGAGTTTTTAAAATGTATATGTGTGTATGTGTATGTATATGAAGAGAAAAAATGCTAAAATAAAATGTGATAGAATGTTAACAGTTGGTGAATTGACATGTTATATCATTTTTCATTATATTATTCTTTTAATTTTGGGGTGTATTTGAAGTTTGTCAAAATAAAAGTTGTAGGAGAAAAAGATGAAATGATGAAGGGAAAGAGTTTGAGTTTTCTGTAAGAGGGTTAACTTGAGGCTACACATTCAAGAGGGTCTCTGGTCTGGCTGACCTGTTGCTTCTTCCAGGACAGTACAGAAAATAAAACATATAGTTGCACATCTACATTTAAAAAAGAAAAAAGCAAGGGTCTCTTGCTCACGCAGGCCCAGCACTGTGGGTGGGCCTTGGATGAAGCCAGGGGAGAGAGGGCTATCAGCTTCACCCACCCTTGGAGACAGCATCAGCTTTATCACTGGTGACAACGTGCAAAGGAAAGCGCAAACGCTGAGGCAGAAAAGTAAGGGGGCAGCTGTCTTGTAAAATACAGTTACACAAACGTGAGTTTCTGTGGGTGAGATCAAAAGCCATAGAGCTGCTGATGACCAGGCTGGGCCTGCCGGCAGATGCTCAAGATTCACAGGTGGGCCTCGGGCTGCTCGAGGAGGGAGGAGCTGGCAGAGCCAAGGAACACAGAGGCCTCACAGGGGGTTAATCACTCCCTCCACCTGCCATATGGCCAGGGAAATCATCCACTCTCATGGAGCTGGATGGGAGCGGAAGCTGCTCCTGAACTTCATCAGAGGAGGGGTTTTGATTTCAGCATTAAACTGAAGGTGCTGGTAACATGGACTTGCCTGACCTAGTGGCAGTGAGCCAACATGACCCAGAAGAGGACTCCGTTAAATATGTATATTAAGAGAACAGGTAAAAACTTCCTACTGCTATCTGGAGGATAGTGGGTGGTCAAAGAATTTTTCATTAAAAATGTTTTTTTAGAATTTCTAGAATGTGACATATGTCCTAAGGGCAGTGCAGTGGAAACAGTTGCCCCAGATTTAGGGATGAGGAGGCACTGACAATGGAGACATTTTTTATATATATATATATATATAAAAACACACACACACATTCAAATTATACATGTATTTCAAATTTATATATAGAATAAATGTATATTTAAGGAAACATATAAAATCAATATGTAATAAAACATCCTAAATTTTCAGTGTGTATATGCACACTTTGAATTAGCACATTTTTATTTCTTACCCTTTAATCAACAACGCATGCTATTGGAAGTTAATTCAGAGAACTCCCAGTTACAAAGTTGGCCCCCAGTGCCGGCAGACTCAGCTGCACACATTGCTTGTAAGTTTGGAATCAGGTAAGCTCTCTCTGAACTCCTATTTCCAACCTGTCAATGGTCTGCACACAACGTGTTCCTGCTTTTAAGCAGTAGATTCAAAATAAACAATGCTAACAGTGATTCTGCAGGGGAAGAAACAGAACTTGAATTACTTCAGTTCTGTTACTCTTTTATAGGTAACTTGAAGTTTTTATTCCTATTTAAAATATTTATTTATTTATTTACTTGAGAAAGAAAAATAAAAAATTGCTCATTCATTTACATATGTAAATATTAATATATGTAAAGAAAACATTAACCAATAATGGTGATTATATCTGGGGAGGAAGGAGTACAAGGAACTTGCTTTCTAAATTACATATTCCTGCGATCTTTGCTTTTTTGTTACAATGAGTCTCTATTGTTGTGAATAGAAATACTTTTTATCGTACTGATGTTTATGAAGAATTTATGTAAAATGCCAGATACTAAATACCTCCAAAGTTTATCCATTCTGGACAAATGCTCATGCTACAACTTGAAGTTAAAAGTGCAAGAGGCAGGCAGATCCCTTGAGGTCAGGAGTTTGAGACCATCCTGGCTAACATGGTGAAGCCCCATCTCTACTACAAAAATTAGCCAGGTGTGGGGGCGGGCTCCTGTAATCCCAGCTACTCAGGAGGCTGGGGCAGGAGAATCACTTGAACCTGGGAGGCAGAGGTTACAGTGAACCGAGATTGCACCACTGCACACCAGCCTGGGCTGCAGAACAAGACTCCATCTCAAAAAAAAAAAAAAAAAAAAAAAAAAAAGAGAAGAAAAGAAAAGTGCAAGATGAAGAGTATACCCGGAAAATGAATCCAAGGACATAAATATTCATAGAAAATGACTGGAAGGAAATCCACTAAAATGTTAACAGTAGGTGTTCTAGGCAGTGAAGTCATGGATAATTATTTCTTCCTTTCTAGTTTTTAATGCTTCCCAATTTTCTATTATAAGTATGTATTATTTTTATAATTGAAAAAATAAGCACTATTTTTATTTTAACTGAATGTAATTGCCAAGTGTACAGCAGTATTCCTGTCAACGGGTTGCCAAATTTTCTTCCCGGCAGGGAAGCCTGCTTGAAAAACAGTAAAAACCAGAGGTGTTCTTGCCGAATATGGGTTCCAAGAAAAAGGAATTTGAAGATGCATGGGTGAGAATGAAGAGACGGTGTCATTTTATCATTGAGGAAACCGGATGGCCAAGCCGACAGCCTGTCAAGCCTGGTCACAGTGGGGTGAGTCCTGCCCAGCGACCAAACACCCAGCAGCATTGACAGGGGACCCACCCTGGCCCATGCTTAACACGTGCTAATGAGCTGCTATTTTCCATATAGACCAGATTTCTGGTTCCTATATTCCTAACCTCGCACACCTCTTCAGCCCCATGCTGTGTGCCATTCCCAGCAGGGGGCTTTCTGCTTGCTTCAGAGGGGGTTTCCCCTGTCAAGTTAATGATATGTTTCCAGTAGATGTTAGTGGATATTCTCACTGCTTAGGAGAACAAATGCATGCCTGAGATGCAGCTATCACCACACAGGACTCCCCAGACAGACACGGCTGTGACATTTCAGCCCCTCCCTCTTTTCTGCAGTCCCTGCCCCAACAGTTCGAGCTCCTGCTTCATGCAGGGTGCTCTGGAACAGCTGAATAGGCAAAGGCTGCACCAGCCCTCACAGAACTCACAGCCGGTGAGAGATGAGAAGTGTCCAGAAAAGGAGACTCCATGGAACAACAGTAAGAGCCGTAAGAAAGGTCAAGGTCGAGTGTCTCATGAAAGAGAGACTAATTTGGAAAGGGGTGATGAGGAGTTTAAATGGAGGGAGTGAGAGTTGAGGTGTGCCTCAAAGGATTGGAGAATTTGTTCATGGTAAGATGGGAAGAAAAAGCAAAAGTATTCCAACCCACTCCCCAAAAAGCAGCATGAACAAAACCATAATTCTCTATGACTCTTCAGGATCCAAAGTATTACTCACCTGCACACTGGTCTGCATCAGGCCCACCTATGAGTTATTACACTAGGCCAAGATCCCCCGTTAGAGCAAGTAAAACTCCCCATCTCTATCCGAAGTGCTCTAATAAGGAACCAACAAAAGGGGTCTGGAACCTCAACCTTGGTCATCACACGAGTGGTGCAAATTGAAATTACACTAGGAAACCAATGCATGCTGTGGTGAGGCTGTGGGGAGACAGGCACACTAAGACATCGCTGGTGTGAGTGCAAAATACTACTGCCCGCCATGGAGGGGAGTTTGGCAATATCTGGCCAAATCATACAGCCTCTGAGCAGAGTTATCACCTCCAGGAAAAGCTGTGTGTAAACTCTATCTTGTTTAATTTTACAAAAATGACTAGAAGATTTTACATTTAAAAAACCATGTAGGAGATCTTTTGGGAAATAAAACATTATTTTATATCAAAAATAATTATTTTTTGCTTTCTTTCATTTCACATTTGAAAATATATTCGATACCTTTGTCTCATTGAAGGAAAGCATAGTAATGATGAAACAGACCCTGGTCACAGACAGTCCTCAGAAGCTGACCCTCTCAGATAAGAGGCAGTGTGACCCACAGCACAGGAGAAACGTAGGAAGGTAGCATTTGTACTGTTAATGACTTTGAGGTTCAAATCAAGATCCCTCACCTTCAAATGGGTCTTTATTTCTCATCAGTGGGCAACTCATTTACATATCTTTTGGGGTCACATCTTAGTTTAATCATTTTGGTCTCAGGGTACAACAGTTTAACATAGAGCCACATCCTAATAGAGCAGAAGAACTGCCCAAACCATCTGGTCCAATACCCCCCACTTTATGGCGAAATAAAACCAAGTGATATTTAAGTGAATTACTTAACATTACACAGCTAGTGAAAGGCAAGGCTCAGGCTCAGGTCCAAGTTTCCTAATTCCAAGTTCAGTGTCCATCTTATGATACCATATAGTCAGCTATCATAAAAAACCTTTTCCACTTCATCAACAGTAGCTTGCACCTCTTGAGATAAAGGTATAAATAAAAGTCAGTTTAAAACACTTTAACATTGCTGTTATTTTATAAGCTTTTTGTAAGAAGGCAGGGACCTTCATCTCTGTTGTAATGGATATAGCCCAAAAGCCTAGAAGAGAACAGCGTCCTTGTACATAGTAGATGTTCAATAAATGTTCGAATAAATATTTATTGAATAAATGAATAAATAAATAATGAAAAGTGGTATGAGTGGATCCATAGAGAAGAAAATGTAATTCTGATATTTCTCAACTATCAGATTGACAAAAATCTGAAAAATAACAAATAATTGAGTATTATGCAGTGGTGCTATCATAGTTCACTGCAGCCTCAAATGCTGGGCTCAAGCAATCCTCCCACCTCAGCCTTCACAGTAGCTGGGACCACAGGCATGCACTGCCATGTTTAGATAATTGCCCAGATAATTTATTTGATTTTTTGTAGAGATGGGGTCTCTCTATGTTACCCAGGCTGGCCTTGAATTCCTAGCCTCAAGTGATCCTCTTGCCTCAGCACTATTTCTTTAGGATAAATTCCTGAAGGTAAAATTGTTGCATAAAGGGTCTGTATAGTTTTTAAGGTGTTTTTTTTTTTTTATGAAGTTTCACTCTTGTTGCCCAGGCTGGAGTGCAATGGTGCAATCTCGGCTCACTGCAACCTCCACCTCCCTGGTTCAAATGATTCTCCTGCCTCAGCCTCCCAAGTAGCTGGGATTACAGGCATGTGCCACCACTCCCCGCTAATTTTGTCTTATTAGTAGAGATGGGGTTTTCCATGTTGGTCAGGCTGGTCTCGAACTCCCAACCTCACGTGATCGCCTGCCTCGGCCTTCCAAAGTGCTGCGATTACAGGCATGAGCCACCGCGTCCGGACTTTTTAAGGTTTTGATACAATAAACTGCCATATTGTTTCCCCCCAGAATATTGTGCTAATGGCTGGACTTGATGGCTCACGCCTGTAATCTCAGCACTCTGGGAGGCCGAGGCGGGAGGATCACCTGAGGTCAGGAGTCTGAGACCAGCCTGACTGATACGATGAAACCCCGTCTCTACTAAAAATACAAAAATTAGGCAGGCGTGGTGGCAGGCACCTGTAGTCCCACCTAGTTGTGAGGCTGAGACAGGAGAATCGCTTGAACCCCCGCAGGTGGAGGTTGCGGTAAGCCGAGATGGCGCCACTGCACTCCAGCCTAGGCGACAAGATCGAAATTCTGTCTCAAAACGACAAAAACAATTAAAAAAAAGTTATGCTACTTTGTAGTGCCTATTGCCTGAAACTTCACCTACCTTGTGTTTT
Source organism: Papio anubis (assembly GCF_008728515.1). Lineage (NCBI taxonomy): Eukaryota > Metazoa > Chordata > Mammalia > Primates > Cercopithecidae > Papio > Papio anubis. The sequence goes on from NC_044977.1 coordinate 47,294,959, forward strand.
ATCCAATTTAAAAAAAATTCATGGAATAAAACTAAACAGACCTGGTATTTCACAGGTTTTTTGTTGTTGTTGTTGTTGTTTGTTTTCTTTTTTTGAGACAGAGTCTTGCTCTGTCGCCCAGGTTGGAGTGCAGTGGCACGATCTCGGCTCACTGCAAGCTCCGCCTCCCGGGTTCACGCCATTCTCCTGCCTCAGCCTCCCAAGTAGCTGGGACTACAGGCGCCCGCCACTGCGCCCGGCTAATTTTTTGTATTTTTAGTAGAGACGGGGTTTCACTGTGTTAGCCAAGGTGGTTCGCTGGTATTTTTAAATATGCATTTATCTTCAAGTAAAAGAAACTATTGTTGTTCCTTCTTTTTGTTACTGATCTGTTCATTCATTTTCTTTTTTTTTTTGGAGACAGGGTCTTGCTCTGTCGCCCAGGCTGGAGTGCAGTGGCACCACCTCGGCTCACTGCAGCCTCCACCTCCTGGGTTGAAGTGATTCTTGAGCCTCAGCCTCCCAAATAGCTGGGATTACAGGCATGTGCCACAGCACCTGGCTAATTTTTTTGTGTGTGTGTGTGGAGGCTGGTCTCGAACTCCTAAGCTCAGGTGATCCACCTGCTTCAGCCTTCCAAAGTTCTGGGGTTACAGGCATAAGACACCGTGCCTGGCCTATTCCTTCATTTTCTTACTGAATTGTAGAAGTTATTCACATATGGAAGATATTAGTTGTCAATTTTATATATGATGCAAAACTTCCCCAGTCCGTATTTAATTTTAATCATTTTTCTGGTGGTTTTTAACATACAAACATTTAAAATTTCAAGTAGTCACTTTTAACACCATTTTATTTTTCTTCTTCTTCATATGATAACGTGTCATATGATAAAGTCCTTTCCCTACTCAGAAACTGCTTATAATTTCTTTTTACTTTTTCTTTTATTTCCCCTTTTTAAACTCTTATAATTTTAAAATATTAAGGGTTTCTTGTGTTATATGTTCTGAGATATTATCTTATTTTTAACATCTGGACTTTTTTCTAAAATAACTTATTAAATAATCCCATTGATTTAACATGACATACCTTATGTACACCCAATTCCCATATAAACATAGGTTGGTTTACAGACTCCATTCTGTTCCAGTGAATTAGTTGCCCATTCTTCCTTCAGTAGCACATTGTTTTAATTTCTGTAGAGGCATTTTAATGTTTCAGCATTTGATGGAACAAGTCACCTCTCTTCACTGCTGTCAATTTCAAAAAAAAAAAAAAAAAAAAGACCCCAAAACTATTGATTCTTTGCTATGAAATGTGAAATTATATTCTTACACTTGTTTTCTTCACCAACATTTTTATTAGCTATATTTAATTTTCTATTTTGTCAAGTTTTATAACATTTACACTTAGTTCAATAAACATTCTCCAGTTGCTGAAATTTTTGTTTTTGTTTTTGTCTTTTTGATGGAGTCTTGCTCTGTCATCCAGGCTGGAGTGCAATGATGCAATCCGGCTTACTGCAATCTTCACCTCCTGGATTCGTGTGATTCTCCTGCCTCAGCCTCCCAAGTAGCTGGGACTACAGGCATGTGCCACCACGCCCGGCCAATTTTTATATTTTTAGCAGAGACGGGGTTTCGCCACGGTTGGCCAGGCTGGTCTCAAACTCCTGATCTCAAGTGATCTGCCCGCCTTGGCCTCCCAAAGTATTGGGATTACAGGTGTGAGCCACTGCACACAGCCCAGTTGCTTAGTTTTTGTTGTGTTCATGAGTTTACTATTTCTGTGATTAGATGACATAGCAATGGCCTTCTCTTTTTAATTGCATTTTATCCACTATTATTAATGAAAAAATTTAATCTCATCATTGGTTCTATTTATAGTCAAGTCATTTTTTAAACAAGTGCCATATGTGATATTTCTTAGATTCTTCCATGTTTGAGTATGACTTCCTGTTTCCTTTCTATTGAAGAACGCTTTGGCTGGCTATAATTACTTGAATCTCACTTTCTGCCCCTCAGAACATTACCAGTATTACTCTACTGCAATGTTTACTGGCATTGAATGCTGCTGTAGAGAAATCCAAGGCTGATTTTTGTCCCTTATAAATTACTTGTTTATCTACCTGAATGCCTGAAGAATTCTGTCTTTAGTCTTAAAGTTTAGTAGCTTAACCAGGTTAAAGGTATTGATTGTTCTGTTTTCCCTCAAACACTGTACCCCTTTAAACGGGTTTTATTTTTCCTCCATTACAGGGATATTTTACTCATTTTTATCTGTGAATATTCTTTCTGGTCAATGTCTTGGGTTCCGTATTTGCAGAACTCTAATTATCCTTATGTCGTTATCCCTTCAAATCTGTCATCTTTTCCTTAATTGCTTTAGTCTCCTGGTATTTCTCCTCTGCGATTACTGTGATTTTCTGAAACCTTTTCTCTATCAGGATTTTTTCCCCAGCCATGTCTATTCGATTTCTTGCCCTTCCTGTGTTATTTATTAATCCCTAACTGTGTTTGAAGTTTCTTTATTGTTCCTTTTCTCTGCAGCTTTGCTTCTCGTCTCTGCTTATTCTATTTCACTGCAGCATTAAGCTAGTTTATTCAGTTCATATACTTCTTTTTAGTTCTTTCATATCATGAAACACACTTGGAATTTACTTCTGTTTTTTAGATTGTATTTTCGTGCAGATTGAATTTTTTGTTATTTCTATGCAATACTGTATGCATTTTTATTGTTATGGGCTTTCATATTGGCGTGCCATTTCTTTTTATCTTACACATGCTTCTGATGGTTCACTTCTGCCCGGATCTCCTTTTTACTCTGCTCTTGCATGGAGAAGTCTCTCCTTCATATTTGTCCACTTAATCTGACACTCATTTGTCTTCCCCCTGAGCCCCAATATGTAGAGTAAGAGTTGCCTTTTACTAAATTTCAAGTGACTTGAAGGCATGGGGTGGGGTGTTGAGCCCGCTGGGGGCAGGACCCTACTGTCTCTTCTGAGCACTCATCACTGTAATGTCTGGAACACCCACCCTCACAGGGTGTGCTCCACTCCTATGGGCTGTAAGTCATTCTCTCCACATAGTAAAGAATCCTAGAAAGTCCTTCTGGCCTCTTTTCTTTGAGATTTTCTATTCTCAAAGTTTTCCTTCTTTCTCCCCAGAGCTGCATTATTCACACTCTCCACCCATTCTCCTTCAAATGGGAAGGTCTTTGTGAGAACGCTCTGTATTACCTTGTATAGGAGTACATGAAGAGGAGGATATTTATCAGCTTAAAATTCCTTTCAGGGGTCTCAGCAAAATACCTTAGTGGACTATTTGATATGTTGAAAGTCAGATCTCAGAGCCTATCCCAGATTAGTGAAAAGAGAAACCACGAAATAAGAAGGAGCATTGGGAATTGCCGCAAGCTAAAGAAGAGATGGGAAAAATATTCAAAGTAGAGAAGAGGGGGCCCAGCTATGTGGCCAGAGATTGGGTATCAAATGTAAAAAATGAGGCTGGGCATGGTGGCTCACGCCTGTAATCCTAGCACTTTGGGAGGCCAAGGTGGGAGGATCGCTTGAGCTTAGGAGTTCAAGACTAGCCTGGGCAACATGGCAAAACCGTGTCTACTACAAATACAAAAAATTAGCTGGGCATGGTGGTGTGTACTTGTAATCCCACCTACTCGGGAGGCTGATGTGGAAGGATCACTTGAACCTGGGAGGCAGAGGTTGCAGTGAGCCAAGATCACGTCACTGCACTCCAGCCTGGGTGACAGCGAGACCCTGTCTCAAAAAAAGGAGAAAAAAGGCAATAAAAGCTCCATGGACGTATGTTTATGATTCAATGTGCTATGCTGCAATATTAAACTGCCCCACTGCTTAACATTTCAGTCAAAGAGTCTCTGCATTGGACCTTGAATCAGTGGTCTTTGGAAAAGTGAAATCATCATGCTGGTTTTATGAGTATTGCCCTAAGAAAAGAAGCAGTGTGGACAAAGCAAAGAAAGTGAAATCTAGATCTGTGTTCCAGAACACAGATCAAAAGATCAGTGGAAGCAGGGACTTAAAAAGTCAGCAATGACCAAGAGAATTCTAAGTCCTGCTCCCTTACTACACCCTGGAAATACTGGCTGGGAGAAGTGAGATTTTAAGGTTTCTCACCAGCCAAATGGAAGATATTGACATATACTTACAAATGATTACTAACAACATTTACAAAATTTCCTTGAAATAACAGCCTCGGCCACACCCACATTTTCTTAGTTTTTATATATGGAATTGTATTAGTGCTCCCTAAATTAGTAATGCGAGATTTTGACTAGAAGACTCCTAAAGACATTTTATATGTAAATATTAGAAGCAACTATGATTCCTTGGGGAATTTTGTATTTTTTTTAATTGAGGTAAATTTTACATACAGTAAAATGTGCAGATCTTAGTGAGCAATTCAACACATTTTGACAAATATCTATACCCATGTAACCAACACTCAATCAAGGTACAGAATGTCTTGATCACCCCAGGAATTCACTTGTGCCCATTTCCAGTCAACCCTCCCACTCCAAGCAACCACTTTTCTGATACTGTTACTATAGATCATTCTGCCTATTCTAGAACTTCATATACATGGAATCATACAAGGTGTGCTCTTTTGTGTCTGGCTTATTTTGCTAAACACAGTATTTTTTAGATTCACAACATCAGTAGTTTGTTGTATATGTTGGTAGTTTGTTCTTTTCTGTTACTGATTAGTAGTCTATCGTATAGACCTGCTGCAAATCGTCTATTCCTCTATTGCTGGACATTTGCGTTGTTTGAAGTTTTTTACTATTTTGTGTGTGTCTTATTGTGAACATATATTTTTGTTTCACTTGGGCAAAACCTACAAGTGGAATCTCTGGGTAGATATATATTTACCTTTTAGGAAACCATCAGTTTTCCAAAGTGGTTGTGCCATTTGATGGTATAAGACATTTATGACATTTATGTGGAGCAACTAGAACTCCCACAAAACATTTATGAGAGTTCTAGTTGCTGCACATCCTTGTCAACATGGTTTTGTAGGTCTTTTTAATATTAGTCATTCTGTTGGGTGTAGAATGGAGCCTTATTGTGGTTTCAAACTGCATTTCTCTGGCAACTAATGAAGTGAGCATTTCCTCATGGGCTTGTTGGTCATTTGTATTTATTCTTTTTGAAGTGTCTAAGTCTTTTGCCTATTTTTCAAAATCGGATCCCAGTGTCACTTGTTGAAAAATTCATTGACTATGCGTGAGTCTATTTCTGGACTTTGGTCTATTCCAATAATCTATTTGTTCATGCCTACACCAATACCATGCTGTCTCCTGATTACTTAGCTTTGTAGGAGATCCTGACATCAGATTGTGTGAGTCTTTCAGCTTTGGGAGGCCAAGGCAAGCGCATCACCTGAGGCCAGGAGTTTGAGACCAGCCTGGTCAACATAGCAAAACCCCATCTTTACTAAAAACACAAAATATTAGCTGGGCATGGAGGTGCACATTAATAATCCCAGCTACTTGGGAGATTGAAGCATGAGAATCGCTTGAACCCAGGAAGCAGAGGTTGCAGTGAGCCGGGATTGCACCACCCACTCCAGCCTGAGGAACAGAGAGAGACTCTGTTTCCAAAAAAAAAAAAAAAAAGAATTCACTAATTCTAGCTTTAGAATTCATCCATTTTTGCCAAAAGAGTCTACTAGCCTTTGATTGGGATCAGATTAAATCTACAGATCAATTTTGGGAGAACTGACATTTTAACTTGCATCAAGTCTCCCAACTCATAAGTATATTTTTCCATTTATGTAGATCTTTAATTTCTCCCAGCCATGTTTTATATGCAAATGCATTTTGTATACATATGAAGTATGAGTAATTTATATGCAAAGAGTCAATAAAACTATGATTATATGATTTTTAAAAAAGTCTACCATTCTAAATGAACTGATAAAAGACCTCGCATGAAGGGGGAGAAGCACTCAGTAAAGACTGTATTAACAATGGGCACTGGACACTCAGAATCCTCAAGTACTGTCATAATAATGAGTTCAGTTTTAAGTGCAGTAGAAGCTGTTATGAAGAAAAATGATATTAGACACAAAGTTTAGTCTGAATGCAGTCTTACATCCCATCCAGTCTTAAATACAAAGACTTCTTCCAGCGCTCACCACCTGCACTACTCTGACATCTTTCTTCTTTGTCCATCAAGGCTGTCCTGTTGCTTCCAACTGACTGCCACTGCCTGGGCTCAGGTGCTCCTTAACTTGTTCCTGGACCATTGAAATAATGTCCTAACTGTTCTCTGTGCCTCAGTCTTTTAGCTGCCAATTCACCCCATGTGCTTGACTTCAAAGTTACTTTTTAAACCTGCAAATTTAATATATGTTTGTTTGTTATTTCTGTTAAATAAAAATGGTTCAGTACCCCCTTATTTGGGATATTACTTGTTTTTGTTTAATGTGGCATGACAAATATATTCTCCATATATCCATGGTTATTAGTTATCAGTTAAATTAGAAATGATTAATCCCCCATTAATTAAAATTTAAAGCATGTGCTTCAAATAATTTGTTTAAAATATCTGAATCATCACTCAGATTTCTGATTCAGTTATAAGATTATTAGCAGAAAATATATTAATTCACAGAGTGCATAAAACAGACTACATCTTCTACTCTGTGAAGAACACCCATTAACTTGCCACAAAACCAGACCACTAGACTGTACCCGCTGCAGAAAAACAAACAGCAAATTGAGTCTCCTTGATTAATGCTTTGAGTTGAGTCTTCCCGACTGTGAAATAAATCATGATTTAAAATGTGATTAGCCCTGACTTGATGTAAATAAATCCATACTACCTAGAAGCCATGTTCTCAAGATGGATAGTTTGCCATCGTGTAAATGACCTTAAGACCTCCATGTAATTTTCAAAATATAAATAAGCAACAGGAAACCTCTACTCAAGAGAACTATGGCTTTTTGCCTCAGAGTGGTATATCCCTTTTATTTTCATTACCGATGACCCTACGAGCCATTCTACAAACCTGACAAGAAAAAAAAATACAAAATGATGTGGTGTGTTGCTGCTTTTCTGCCTGCCAAATTGGAAGTGAAGAAAGAGTCGTTATGCTGCTTTGCTCCATTGCTGCATTCCAGCAGTTCAGACCGACAAAACAGCATCCATCATGCTTTGCATTACAATTTTCCTTTTCCATTTCCCCCCAGCTCATCATAACATAATTACGTTCCATTTTTTTCTAGCCAGGGGCTGGTATTTTCTTTTATACAGGACAATAGCTGCAAAGCTCAACCTTGATGCCTCCTTAAAATGGTGAAATGTGTTTGCTTTTATTCCAGTCTTGGTAATTCCAATTTTCACACTCCTGCTTGGCAGATTTTCTTGCTGCCAAAAAATGCATTCAGCCCTGAAACTTTCATAGGGATGTGCAAAGGAGCTAGCTTCCAGGGTACTTAGTACTTGTCTGTACTGTAATTTATCCTTGAGCCAACTTGTTTTGGAAATGTGTTGAGAAGACTAATGCTGCTCTCATTCTTTTTATAGCCTCATAATTGCTAAAGGAGAATTGTCTTTGTGTCGAATCGATCTGAACATTTTTATTCTTCTCTCTATTCGTGTCTACTCATGGATACTCACATCAATGCTTTCTGAAAGTTGGGAACATTAGGCCAAAATCTTGTCAATAAAAATCCTATGCTTCATGGCAAAAATTTTAAGATCTTAAACAAATGTTAATAATAACTAACAGTTTTGGGGGCATTACCCTGTGATAAAAATGTTCTAAGTAATTTGATGAGATACCTAATGTATTCCTCATGAAAACCATGAGGTAGGTGCTACCATGACCCTCATTTTTCAGTGGAGAGAAAGGAGACTAAGAGGGTTTGAGAAATTTCCTTGAGAGGCCACAGAGATAGTGCTGAGCTGGGAGTGAGATTCAGGCAGCTGGAGCCCACACCACTTCCCATCTTGCCTCCCCCTGTGGTCATCATCAGCTCCCAAATACTCAGGGGGCCCAGATTTACCTCGTTCCAAACCTGCCAGGAGAAGTCGGGACTCATGCCTCAAAAAGTAGCATGTCAATATGAAAACCCAACGACGCAGATGCCTCACATCGTATACACTGGATGCCTCGCTGAAGGCTTTCAAATTCATTATGTGGATTTTCAACTGCCATGGTCTCCGCCGTCCCGTTAACCTGAGCATTCACAAGTTTCCTTTCCTCTTTCCATCCATGGGATGCTGAAGAGCAGATGCAGAGGTTCGCAGGCCGCCTGTGGCTGAAGGCCTCAGGTGCCATGTCGGGAATCCGGCTGTGCTGAGGCGGCCGTGCTAGAGAGGCCACCGATGGAAAGGCAGAAGACAGACACAGAGAGATGCCTGGGGAGCCCCAGCTGTTCCATCTCCCCAGTCAGGGTGCCAGATGTGACTAAAGAACCTTTCAAGTTAACCCCAGCCCCAGGCAGTCATGGGTTACAACCTCATAAGGAACCCTAAGCAAGGACTGCTCAGCTGATCCTGTTAACTCCAGACTCACAGTCAAAATCAACTTTTGCTACTTTTCAAACCACTGTTTCAGGGTGATTTGTTACTGAAACACCATTAAGACAACAGCAGAGAACATCTGAGCAAATACACCTCACGGTCTCATATTTTTGCGCGAGATGTTTGCAGAAGGACCCACCATTGTGAGGTATGTGTAATGTCTGTTGTGTGGATGCTGTGGGTGCATATGGGTAGGTATTGTTACCTGTTGGAGTTGTATCCTGTATACCAGGTCTTACTTGAAGGATAACACAATTTATTGAGTCAGTTATAGAAGTTCTGCCTGTCACCTAGGGACTGAGAAAAGTCTGTCAATTCAGAAAGAAGACCAAGTAGAAAGGTCTTAGAGAGGCAGATAAATCAGAATCACTGTCTTGGCCGGGCTCAATGTGGGAGTCTTGTTTTGTTTAACCCGGGAAATCTAAGAAACATAGTGAGACCCCATCTCTACCAGAAAAAAAAAAAAAAAAAAGACAGGCAGCTCACATCTGTAGTCCTAGTTACTCAAGAGGCTGAGGCAGGAGGGTCACCTGAGCCCAGGAGTTCAAGGCTGTAGTGGGCTATGATTGCACAACTGCACTCCAGCCTGGGCAACGGAGTGAAACTTTGTCTCAAAAAAAAACAACAAAAAAAATCCAAATTATGCTTTTATGCTTTCTGTTAACTGCAGCCAATAGCATCTAATGATACATTTTTCATAATACTTTTTTTTGGAGACAGAATTTCACTCCGTCGCCCAAGCTGGAGTGCAGTGGCATGATCTCGGTTCATTGCAACCTCCACCTCCAGGGTTCAAGCAATTCTCCTGCCTCAGCCTCCGGTGTACTTGGGATTACAGGCGCCCATGACCATGCCTGGCTAATTTTTGTATTTTTAGTAGAGATGGGGTTTCACCATGTTAGCCAGGCTGGTCTCAGACTCCTGACCTCAGGTGACCCAACCTGCCTCGGCCTCCCAAAGTGCTGGGATTACAAGCATGAGCTACCATGCCCGTCCCTTTATTTTCTTCTTTCAACTTTTCTGTGGTTTAGCTTGTTCCTCTCTTTCTAGCTTCTTGGGGTATAACTAAACTACTGGCTTTAAATCTTCCTTCTTTTTAAAAATTTGGTTTTTTTTTTGACAAGGTCACGCTCTGTTGCCTAGGCTGGATAGCAGTGGCATGATCATGGCTCACTGCAGCCTCAAACTCTTGGGCTCAAATGATCCTCTTATCTTAGCCTTCCGAGTAGCTAGGACCACAGGCATGTACCACTGTGCCAACTAATTTCTTTTTTTTTTTTTTTTTTTGGTAGAGACAGTGTGTCACTACGTTGCCCAGGCTGGTCTTGAACTCCTGGACTCAAGCGATCCTCCCACCTTAGCCTCCTAAAGCTCTGGGATTACAAGCATGAGCCATCCTAAATTTTTTTATTTGTTGTATTTTCATTATCATTCAGTTAAAAGCATTTTCTAATGTCTCTTGTGATTTCTTTTTAAACCCATATATTAGGTAGATTAATTTCTGAACAGTTTATCTGATAATCTTTTTGTCGTTGACTTCCCTCTTGGTTCCCATGTGGTTAAGAAACACACTCCTTTTGATTTTAAACCTTTGACATTTATCCAAAATTATTTATGGTCCAAAATACGACCTATTCTGGTGATGTTTCACATCCATTTGAAAAGAATACATATTCTGCAGCTGTTGGGTATAATATTCTCAAATTTTGACCAATTAGGTCAAATTGGTTTATAGTGTGGTTCAAGTCTTATGTATCTTCATCCATTTTTTGTCTGCTTATTATTCTATCAGTTATTGAAAGAGAAATGATATAACGTGAATTTGACAATTTTTTTTTACCTTAGTTCTATAAATTACCGATGCATACAGGGTGAATACACTTTAGGGCAGTTAACACTTCCTGAAGAATTAACCCTTTATCATTAGGATGAAAAGTACATCCTTATCTCTGGAAATATTAATGTAGGTCATCAACTATATCAGTATAGCAATGATATGAATATAGCTGCATCTGCTTTCTTATACTATTTCTTTTTCTATTATTTTACTTTTAACCTTTCTGTATCCTTATATTTAAAGATAGTCTCTTGTAAACATTATAGGGTCAAGTTTTCTTTTTTCTGTCCAAACAAAGAAGTTCTCTTGTTTCATTGGTGGGTTTATTCCATTTACTTTTTGAACTACTCATATGGTTGTGCGTAAGTTTGCCATCTTTTTATTTTGTTTCCATTTGTCCCTTCTCATCCATTATTTCTCCTTTCCAGACTTCTGAATTAATCATGTATTTTTATTATTCCTTTTTATCTTTTCCATTCAATTAGTAATAACTCTTTATTTCATACCTAATTGTTGCTCTAGGGATTATAATATGCCTCCTTAACTTATCATACTCTACCTTGAGTTGATACACAACTTCATGTACAATGCTAGAAACTTACAACAGTTTAATTTCTTTTAACCACTCACTCCCCTTTAGGTTACCTATTATATATTTTACCTCTACTTATTACATAAATCTGCCCATACTCTGTTATTATTTATTTCAAGCAGTCAGTAGGCTCTAAAATGTATTTTTTGAACTGTTCTTTTCTATTTATCTAACCATTTCTGTTTCTAGTGGCCTTCATTCCTTCTGGAAGATATGAGCTTCCAACTGGGATTTTTTATCCTCACCCTTGTCTTAGTTCGGGTTACTATAACAGAATACAATAGTCTGGGGGGCTTAAACAATAGAAATTTATTTTCTCACAGTTCTGGAGGTTGGAAGTCCAAGGTCAGGGTGCCAGCCACACCGAGCCTTTGGTGAGGGCTCTCTTCCAGGTTATGTCCTCCCTCACACAGCCTTCCCTTGTGCATGTACACGAAGAGATCTCATGTCTCTTCCTTTATCTGTAAGGGCATTAACTCCACCTCTGAATATGATCCAAATGAGGATTAGGGTTCAACATACGAATTTGGGAGACACAAATATTCAATCTATAATGACCCCGAAGAACTTCCTTTAATATTTCCTAGGCTGGAGTGCAATGGCACAATCTCAGCTCACTGCAACTTCCACCTTCCAGATTCAAGCAATTCTCCTGCCTCAGTCTCCTGAGTAGCTGGGATTACAGGCACATGCTACCACACCTGGCTAATTTTTGTATTTTTAGTAGAGACAGGGTTTCACCATGTTGGCCAGGTTGGTCTTGAACCCCTGACCTCAGGTGATCCACGGCCTCGGCTTCCCAAAGTGCTGGCATTACAGGAGTGAGCCACTGCACCCAGCTGAAATTCTTTTTCCTTTCCATGCTTTACTTAGGTAATTTCTACAACCTGTTTTGTGTTTACTTATTCTTTCATTTATTGTGTCTGGCCTGCCGTTAAGCCCTTCTGATGAGTTCATCATTTCAGATATTTTTCTGTTCCATAATTTCTAATTGGTTCTTTTGTGGAGTTTCCATTTCTCTGCTAAAATTTTCCATTATTTCATCAACTTTTTCCACTAAGTTATTTAACACAGCAGTCCTCAATCTTTTTGGCACAATTTTTCCACTGATGAGGGTGAGGGGTGGAGATGGTTTTGGGATGTTTCAGGCACATTACATTTATTGTGCACTTTATTTATATTATTATTACATTGTAATATACAATGAAATAATTATACAACTCACCATAATGAAGAATCAGTGGGAGCCCTGAGCTTGTTTTCCTGCAACTAGATAGTCCAATCTGGGGGTGATGGGAGAAGACACACCCGAAGTGTGTTGCTTATATCCAGTCTATTCTCATTTTGTCCAGTATCTCATTTTGGTTTCTGTCACTGCAGAAAACTCTGCTTCACAAAGAGAGGATGCTGGAAATGGAAGCAGACTTTTCAGTGCTTTTGACAATCTCAGGATACTCTGCCTTGACCTTAATCTAGAACGTATGCGGATTTGAAGTTGTTTCAAACGTGTTAAGGCCACCAGATGCAGCTGTACAACTAAAGTACATTGACTCGCTTGCCAACCACCAGATGCAACTTAATTGTCACTTGTCACTCACTGATAGGGTTTTGATACTAGTCTGCAAGCAATGGATTTATTGTGGTCTTATGGTCTCTGTGCAGTGAAAACTGTCTGCTGATATTAATCTGTATTTGCAGCCACTCCCTAGTACTAACATTACTGCCTGAGCTCCACCTCAGATCATCAGGCATTAGACTCTCATAAGGAGTGTGCAACCTAGATCCCTCCCATGCACAGTCCACAATAGGGTTCATGCTCCTATGAGAATCTAATGCCGCTGCTGATCTGACAGGAGGTGGAACTCAGGAAGGAATGTGAGTGAGGGGGAGCAGATGTAAATACAGAGCTCACTTGCCCACTACTCACCTCCTGCTGTGTGGCGTGTTACCTAGCAGGCCATGGACTAGTACTGGTTTGTGGCCCCAGGGTTGGGGACCTCTGCTTTAACATATTTATAACAATTATTTAAAGACTATTCTCTGCTAATTCCAACATCTGATTCCTCTGTGAGTCTGTCTCTTCTGACCATTTTTCCTCCTTTTGATAAAGGATCACATTTTTTTTTCCTTCTTCACACATAGAACTGATTTTTCAGCATATGCCAGACATTGTGTGATGCCTAGAAACTCTGACTTTTGCTACCTTTCTCTAAAGTGGGCTAAGTTTTGTTCAGGGAGGCTGGGGAATCCCTTCAATTTTGCTGAGACTGGGCTTCTCTTTACATCTATTTCAATGTCTCCCTTAGTCATCGGGCACAGCCCTTACTTCAATGGCATGGTTCTTACTCTTAAGAGTAAGAGTTTCTGGGGTTTTAATGAAATGCCAGAGATGCCCACCAAGGTTTATGACTTGACTGGCTGAAATTCTTCAACAATGAGTTATCGCTGAAATCTCTGATCAACTCTCTGTTCCTAGGAGCTATTCTCCATTAGGCATCATAGTGTCTTGCCCCAGACATGTTCAGTTTAAGATTTAGCCAAGGACCTGAAGGGAGGCCTTATACAATGTTAAAGAACAATCTCTCAGCCGCTGTCTCTCATCTGGTACCCTGACACACAAATTGCCACTGTCACAGAAGCCACAAGCAATATTCCCTGATTCCCTGCCCAGCTTCCTTTCCCTGCTGCTCTCTTTGCTTGACTAAATTTTCCCCCACTGTGGTTTGGAAATGAACTTCAAGCAGAAAGCCAGGATAAATATCAAGTGCCTCCCTTGGTTCAAGGCGGCTCAAGGCTTTAAGCCACTGTCCAAGGCCTGAAAACCATTGTTTCATATATTTTCTGCATTTGTTATAGTCTCATGATAGGACGGTAAGTCTAATGCTACTCCATCACAACCGAACTGGAAGTCTTTGAATGAGTGAATATCCACACAAACAAGAGGATGATTCAAAGTTACCTAATGCAATGGAATATTAAAAACTCAATTATTGCCTGTCTCCCTCTGAGCCTACCCTGTAGCTGAGTTGGTCCCCAGCACAGGCCTCTGTTTCCTCCTCTTTCCCTGTGACAGGTCTTACAGCCTGTCACATTTAAGCTGACATTCTATTCATTTACCCTATTCTTCTCATTCTGAACCCTTCCTCAGACACAGGAGTTACAAAATTGCCATTATTGGAAGGAAAGCACAATTCAACAAAAAAGCTCAAAGGATCTCAAAAATACAATAGATTATATAATAAAAAAGGACAATGGCTTTTAAACATACGAATGTATTCTACTACACACCAAATACATGAGAAATTAGAGACCTTTGAATAGCTGTTGGCTTGTATTGCATTTTAAAAAGACAGAAGATCTTGAGAATACGCCCTAATGGAGGAATAGCAATGACAACTCAAAACAGACAGCTTTTTTTACATATATTAGTCTCTTGCATTTGAAATGGTAATGAGTGATATCCGCCCCACACCGCGCCCCCACAATCCCAGCTGAGGTTAAAAATAAAAATAAGAAGGCATGCTCCAGGTGGGCAGTCAGGAGGATCCCAGGAATATTCTGGGCACTTGCTGTAGCTGCCAAGAATAGGATTCAAGATTTATCACAAATAATCTATGAAATGGAAAGAAACACAAAGATAATAAATATTAACAATCTATTATATGCAATACTGGGCACACTACAGATGCATATATATATATATATATATTTTTTTTTTTTTTGAGACAGGGTCTCACTGTGTTGCCCAGGCTAGAGTGCAGTGGTGGAGGTTCACTGCAACCTCTGCTTCCCTGGTTCAAGTGATTCTCCTGCCTCAGCCTCCCGAGTAGCTGGGCTCACAGGCAGACACCACCACACCCAGCTGATTTTTGTATTTTTAGTAGAAGTGGGGTTTCACCATGTTGGCCTGGCTGGTCTCAAACTCCTGACCTCAAATGATCCACTCACCTCGGCCTTCCGAAATGCTGAGATTTCAGGCATGAGCCACTGTGCCCAGCCACTTTAAAATATTTTTGACTACATGTATATAACCTAAGTCTTTAACAGTTCATCATAACAGACTTCCATTTGTAAAACATGCTTAGATTCTACCCTGAGTCCCTTTATTGATTCGAGGTCTTATCAAGTCACCATGTTTATTAGTTTTGAAAATGTGTTTAACATGGAAAACACTGCTGCATCTCGCCACTGCATTTTATCTTCACATCTGGCTTGGGGACCATCAGCTTACCAAGTCCACTCACGCCCGCTAATGTTTCCAAAAGCTTTATTTTGGAAATTTGGTGCACTTTGGCTTTGAAACATGTGTATAGATGATTTTTAACATAAGAAGCCCTGCATTCATTGTTATTTTTAAATAAATGTATGCAACTGTTAAATTTTGTGTTTCTTGGGTTTTGTTTTCCACAGCTGACTGGGCACATTCCCAGTGAGAAAATAAGGTCAGCAAAACAGCTGCAATAGTGGAAAAGGGACCAGTGGCCATGAGAGAGAACCAATGAAAGAGCATCTGCTAATGTATTAATGTGATGTCGTGGAACAACTAATCATCTTAAAGATTATAAAATGCCAAGGTATGAGGCTTCCAGAAGATACCTCTTAAAGGCCCGGCAAATTATAAATATATTGACAACACTTCATAGATAGATTGACACATATAAATGTATCATATGAAAGATAACATTTATCTTAAATTAGGCATGGTTCTAAGTCTAATGAATATTCAGATGGCAGAGCTGGAAGAAATTGAACATTTTTCTTCCTGGAAAGCAGTAAACTTTGTTCTAATCTCAGTCATCCTTCTATCTAGCTGTGCAACACTATTTAGACAACCAGAGCCTCGGTTTCTTTATTTGAAACCAAACAATTCTTCAGAATTTTATTATTTTATCCTTCTTCCCCTCCCCAGTAGGATGGAATTCTCTGAAAACTTAATGTATCTGCTTCAGATACTTCTGTTCTTTTAGCTAAGTGCCAAGGATTGCGATGGAAGAATGGTAAGAAATATTTTTTCCATGGTAAGGGTGATGTTTAGAGCATAGAAAACAGCAAATGCATTACTCGGCATCCTGGCTATCCTCTTATTGTCAAGCCTAACCTTTTAAATTGTTTTAAACCAGATGCTCTGAGGCTAGTCACTTGATGAATTAACTCATAAATGACTACATGTCAGTTTGGATGTCCCTATATGGGCCCTGGCACAGGCTAGTGTTGCCATGGCTGTTCTCTAAATGAACATATAGATTTTACTTATTTATTTATTGAGATAAGGTCTCACTTTGTTGCCCAGGTTGGAGTGCAGTGGCATGATCTCAGCTCACTGCAGCCTCGAACTCCAGGTACAAACAATCCTCTCACCTCCGTCTCTCAAGTAACTGGGACTACAGGTGTGCACCACCACACCTGGCTAATTTTGTTGTATCTTTTGTAGAGATGGCATTTCACCATGTTGCCCAGGCTGGTTTTGAACTCCTGAACTCAAGCGATCCTCCTGCCTCGACCCTCCCAAAGTGCTGGGATTACAGGCATGAGCCACCATGCCCAGCCCATATAGATTTATGTTAAATAATTAATTAGCATATTTCTTAAAAGGCTGAAATCATCAAAACAATTTGCTAAAATTTATAGACTTACAATTATTTTCACTTAAACAACTTATCATATGTCCCTAAGGCTCTTTCATCGTTACGCACCTCTAAACACACAGCATGCCTGGATTCATCAGATACACAGTCACACACGTTCATGATCTATTGTTTCTCATACAGTGTACACTTTTCCCTTACAACTATATGATCTTTATTTATAATGCCTACAAAATAGTGAAATTGATATAACAATTTTTGTCAACTTTATCTGTGCTAGACAGAAACATGTAAATTAAGGTCTATTATTGGTGTGTTTTTGTTCATTTCTTCTTACATTTCTTTCTTTTGTTTTTGTTGAGATGGAATCTCACTCTGTCACCCAGGCTGAAGTGCAATGGCCTGATTTTGGCTCACTGTAACCTCGACCTCCCAGGTTCAAATGATTCTCCTGCCTCAGCCTCCCGAGTAGCTGGGACTACAGGAGTGCACCACCACACCCGGCTAATTTTTGTATTTTTAGTAGAGACAGGGTTTTGCCATGTTGGCCAGGTTGGTCTCAAACTCCATTGTTATTTAGGCAATAACACTGTTTTTGCGTCATGGGATCTTTTCATTCTTCACTGTTCTTAAATTTGGACAATATGATTTGTCAGCTTCACAGACAAGGTAGTGCACAAGCTTGTTCTGCTCTCTACCTGATTTAGACATTGCCATGGCACATATAACACTGGCATCCTGCATCATTTAGCTTTCTCTGTTTAACAAAACACCCCTAAATTTAGTGGCTTAAAACAATGAAGTCATTATTTCCCACAGTTTTGTGGGTTGGCTCAGTGGCTCTTCACATCATTAGTTCGGGAGGCGGCAGTGTGGCTGGTCTTGAGGGGCCTGACTGCCAGGTCTGGCTTGATGTCAGCTGAGGCCACAGCCATATGTCTGTAATCAAGCAGGAGGCCAGCCTGGGCTTGTTCACATGGGCACAGGAGGGCTCGCAGCAGCATGGAGGGGTGAGCCCCAACACACAAGCGCTGCTCAAGTCTCCACCTGCATTCATCTACTGTTGTTCCAGTGACCAGACAAGGGCCAAGTCCAGAGTCATGTGGGAACAAGGCCATTTCACAAAGAGTCTGCCCCACTCTATGCCATTCATCTGTTCCCTTTCTTTGTTTTTGCCTTAGGTCTGTTGTCAAATGTATTCAGCATCTAATCCTTTTCTGAGGTTTCCCCTGTCATCTCCCGGCTGGTTGGAGTTCATCCTCATGATAACAGGGACTGGGTGGAAATGCTGTCTTCTAATTTGCATAAAAGCACTGCACGTGCTAGCTGCAGCCCTGACCTTCAGCTATACTGTAGACAGCCTTGAAAGTGCCTTTGCAGAATTGTAAGTAATGAGAGAAATCTAACATGATGGACTCCATTTTGATTCTAACCTCACAGGTTAAATTGTTTTTTGCTTATTCTAGCCAGAGGCCAAAATAACCATAAGAGGAATTTAGTTAAAGTTTGAGGCAAGGAAAACTGACCACCTCCTTGTTCAGAGACTGAAGTTGCATTAATAAGATAAGATTAGAATTATGGCAGGTGCTTGAGCTTTGCTAAAGAATAGGCATAAACAATGACCTGCCATTGCTTAGTGTGTTTTCTACAAGTTGCTTATTGCCCCAGCGTCATGTAACCAAGGGTTACATGATTTAAAAGTTTCCCAAATACTCCTACACTATTGTGAAACCTAAATAACTAGTCTTTGAGATATTTTTTAGATTTAGCATTTCAACAGACCAACAGATGCCACCTGGTCCTAAGATCCACTCCCCAACTCCCAGGAACTGACTCAGCTACTAAAAGACAGTTTTAGACACACCTATTAATTTGTCCCCACCCATACAATTGTTCCAGTTCCCCAGCCCCATCTGCCAAAGTACCCTTAAAAATCCCTAGCCTCCGAATTCTCTGGGGGACAAGCTTAAGAAGTTTCTCCTGTTCTCCATGCTTGTCTGGCCCTGCAATTATTAAACTCTTTCTTTGCTGCAACACCTGCTGTTCTCATTTTTTGCAGGGCAGTGGGCAACAGGCAAGAAGAACCCATCAGCTTGTGACAGCCTGAGTCTACAAAGAAGGAGGATGTGGCTGGAATGCACAGGCTGGGAGATCAGCCTGCTCACCTGACCACACTTCAATCCCTGGTGTATTAGTCAAGGTTCTCCAGGAAGTGGGGGTTGCAGTGAGTCAAGATCATGCCACTGCATTCCAAGCTGGGTGACAGAGTGAGACTGTCTAAAAACAAAAAAGTTTTCCAGGGAAACAGAACCAACAGGAGATATAGAGTTATAGACGGATAAAGAGAGGGAGAGACTAAGACAGGAAAGATAGGAAGATGCAGCTCTCTAGGAGAATTATTATGGGAATTGTCTCATATGATTACGGAGGCCAAGAAGCCCTTCCATCACCTGCTGTCTGCAGCTGGAGAACCAAGAAATCTGTTGGTAAAATTCAGTCCCAGCCCCGAAGTCCTGAGAATGAGGAGGGCAGATGGTAGAACTCCTGGTCAAGTCCACAGCCCTGAGAACCAGGTGCTCTGATGTCCAAGGCAGGAGAAGATGGATGTCCCAGCTCAAGAAGAAGTGAATCCCCCCTTCCTCTGCCTTTTTGTCCTATCACGCCTTCGATGGATTAGGTGATGTCCAATTTGGGGAGGGTAGACATTCTTTACTCAGTCTACCATTTCAAATGCTAACCTTTTCCGGAAACATTCTTACATGCACATCCAGGAGTCATGTTTTACCAACCATCTGGGCATTCCTTAGCCCAGTCGAGTTGACACACAAATGAACAATCACATCTGGGCTGCTGTTTTTTATTCCAAGTCAGCAGCTAGCCCTCAGTTCTTACTGGATCCAGAAAGAACTTCCTCATATCCAAGAGCCAATGCTGAATTCTCAGACACTTTGGTGGAATTTACAACCCTGAAGGGATGGCGACATCGTGGTTCCATAGTTCCTGGAAGGGGCATATCACACAGTTTGGCAGACTGGATTACTGGCTCCCAGGCTGTGGGAGTAGACATTCACAGACTTTGCCATGTAGCTTTCACCCGCAGGGGCGAGGTATACTTCCCCATCCTTGCTGTGCTTTGGCCAATGAGATGTCAGCAGAGGAGATGCAAGCAGAAGCTTGAAAGTACTTGCCTGGCTGAGCTTACCATCTTTGCCTCTATCATTCCCATCAGAGCATTCCTGGCTAGGTCCAGGAGGATAAGAGACACGTGGAGCAGAGACACCCCCGCTGACCCACAGATCTGAAGTGAAAAGCAGAGTCACCCCACCAAGCCTAGATCAGATTAATTCAGTCAACCTGCAACATCCAATGAGAACTGTTTAAAGCAATTGAGTGTTGAGGTGGTCTGTTACAGACTGTTGCCACTGTGAACTGCTACTTGTCAGAATTTAGTGGGTGAGTGTCGGCGTCCCTGGCAAAACCCTCAAGGGCCCCAAATGAAAAGATGACCTACTTTCTGGCTTGAGCCACGGCCCCTCCCAGGCTCAGACTGGAAATTCTCCTCCCACAGCCCCCCAACGCTGATCACAGAGTTTTGCCGACAGTGTGGCGGGGAGCCACATGAATGACAGGGCTTCTTGTACTCTCCAGGTTGTCTTTTCCCTTACCACTCCTAGAATCGAAAATGTCTACAGCTTCTTCCCACTTAGCTGTAGACTCAGGAGTCCCTTAATACCTATTACTTGAATAGATTAATCAGTGAATGCATTAGAAGGTCATTTGCTGACAGTGATAAGGAGCCCAAGGGAGTTGAAAGGTCCACCACTTAGAGTATCTAATGCATTGAAATACACCAACGACATTCCGAACAAACAAGGAAAATTACATTTATGCAGAGAATTTGGTTTTGATTGCATTTCATTTAAAATCTAGCTCTAATAATTCAACATTGACACACATTTAAATAGGATGCTGGGACCCCATGACCTAACAGGTAAAATTCCATTAAATCTCTTCTAACCCTTCCAAAACTGGTGTTAAGGGAAACCTGTTGGCCTAAAAGAAACTTGTTCCTTGTACCAATAAACTTGCTTAATCACTCAGCAGAATTAAAATTGGATTCTTTACTGCTGTACTTCTCAGAACTTTTAATATGCTAATGTACATTGTACAGCTTTGAGAGGGGGAATTAGTATGCAGCATTTCCTAGGCCAATTTGGCCCCAGAACCCTGAGAACTTTTTGTGCTTAGGACATTTGTATGATTCATATCAGCCCATGGAACGCAGTTTGAGAAACTCTGGTCTTTTCCAATGACCTACAAGGTAATGAATCATTCTGTCAGTTACACAGTTATATTTGAATCCCACCTTCCTGGCCCTAAATTGACTACCCCAGTGGTTGGTAACCTTTTTGTGGTTACAGCACACTGGAGGGGACTGAAAGAATCAAGGCAGGGGGCAGAAAGGGGCTGGAAAGCCACTAAACAAGTCAGAAGTAATTGCAATGAAAACAACAAAGTCTCACAGGTCTATAAAAGAATCCACGGTTATCTCACTATTCACCCTGCAAAACTGGGTCTTTGAATAGAAGTTGGTGACTGGGCCTGCACTAATAAGAGAACGTTTTGAAGCAGTCCAGAGAATACTGCTTTCTGGCCCTGGCTGCCACAACACCACTCCCTTTAACTCTTATTGGTAATAAGCTGTCTGGAATTTCATGGCCCGATCAGAGCTGTGGCCGCATATGGACTCACTTGTAAGGAAACTAAGTGACATAACTGCAAAATACAACAGCATACCTATCCTCAGAAACCACAGTACTGCAGTGAGCTCCCAGAGGGTGACTGCTGAGCCAATCATGCAAATTACACAGTGCCAGAAATACGGAAGTCATGATGAAATGATGTCAAAATGATCCCTGGTTTTCTCCATTGCATCTTGCTTAATTTAGTGTTATTTCAAAACAAACAAAAACAAAAGAAAAAGAAAAATGCTTCCAGCCCTCTTGGCCCTCCACAGGCACTGGAATGTCGTTATACAGGACCTCATGGACTGAGTTCTTAAAGTCTGAAAGTACAGGAAACTCAGTGACGGTCAAAAGGGCCTCTCTTAACTTTTCTCCAAGGTGTACGACCATGGCCTGTGTCTGCTGTGCTGCCCCTTAGTGAGATACACTCAGCCAAGGGGGCTCCCACAATGGAGCAGATGATTCCATCAGCTTGTATATGTTAGATATGAGTTCTAAATTTCTCTCCAAAGAATCAATATATCTGTATGTTCAATTCTTTGCCTTCTACTTTTAAACTCGTTCCTCGTAAAGCAACCTTTTTTGATCACCTACTCCACCCTGACTCATTCCGATCACCTGCTCCACCCTCACTCATTCTGATCACCTGCTCCACCCTGACTCATTCCGATCACCTGCTCCACCCTGACTCATTCCGATCACCTGCTCCACCCTCACGCATTCTGATCACCTGCTCCACCCTGACTCATTTCAATTACCTGCTCCACCCTGACTCATTCCAATTCTGATTTCCTGCTCTGCCATAACCATTTTTCCCGCCAAACCACTCACCCTGTCACTCTAAGTTAGCCAATTGGAATTAGTTTAGCCTGTGTAGTCTAACCCTAGCCAATAGACACAGCAGCAGGTGCCACATGCATCAGGCATAAGACCCCCTTGCCCTCCATGGTCCAGGTGTGTGCTCACCATTGCTCCATCTGTGAGGGCACACCCTTCTATAGAAGTTAATTGCCTTGCTGAGAAGAAAATAAAAGAACATTTTATATTCAAGTGCTATTTCTTTTGCGGCACCAAAACTTTATAACAATTTGGGGGCTTGCCCATGATTACATTCCCTCTGCGGGTGGTCTCTGGTTCTTTCTCATGAGGAAGCACGCCCTTCCCCCTTGTGGCAGCCTCAGGGGTGAGAAATCAGGACCCCCCCAGTGCAAGGAATAACCCGAGCTCTCAGCAACGTGGAAAGAAACTATCCAGCAACCTAGAGTAAAGGATCCTCACACACTGTGGCAACGGCTCTGTGCACAGGACAAGGAAGGAGAAGCCACAAGACCTGGTAAAGTACTTCCTTGGTGGTCAAATTCTAGAGGGCTAAATGTATGTGTGCACAAATGATCACAAACAACCCTACTTGTGGTGTTGTTCATGTGGATGGTGACAAGTCCTACTGCTGGACAGAGTGAGTAGGTCCTCTCTGGTTCTGTAGCTACCTCATATGGCTTAGGACGGATCCTGCTGTGGGATTTATACTGGTACACCAACACTAAGCGGGCTAATTCTCCACTGGGGGAGCAGCCAGAGAGGACAACATGAGTGGGAAATGTGCAAGGGACCTTCAGAGAGAGAAAGGGAGGAAACAGGTCAACCTTCCAGGGCAGCAAGGCAAGACACTCGCTGGTTTGAGGGGTTTTGCCTTCCAGGACAGGCAAGGCAAGACACCCCTGGTTTGAGGGATTGAGACTTCTGCAAATTTCAGGGGATTGAACTTCACACAAACCTCCAGTAATAGAAAAGGCAAGAAATTTCCAGCAGAGGAAGTTGAGCCTCATCCCAAAAGGTGAGAAATTTCCAGCAAGGAAAATTGAACCTTACCCCAAAACCATCAAGATGGGAGGGATAAAGATGGTAACAAGGATATCCCCCCAGATAGCTCCCTAGGTCTCATGTTAAAATACTGGAAGGATAATGAAAGGAGGCAAGGACAGGTCTTTTTTCCCTTAAAAACAAATAGGGAAAAACCCAATCTGGCACCTCAAATGAAAAGTCAGAGAAGCCAGCCCTCATTCCTAAAGACTCCAGTGCATGAGATCCCCTAGACTATCTTCCTTTGCTCAGTATCCCCAATCCTTTCCCTTAGGCAGCCACTGCCACCTCAGATCCCATTCCAAATCCTTCCTCTACTCATGTTATCCCTCCTCCTTATAACCCTGACTCTTGGGAATTGCCATCCCACCAGCCTGTTCCCTCCCAATCTAAATACCCCTATCTAAAAGGACTCCAGCGTGAGGTAGAACAGTGTAAAAAAGATATTCAGAATTTCCCATTTCCCTCTGTACCTAAGGGGCCAGCCCCGACTCTCTTCCCTTTGAAAGAAGTGCCACAAGGAGGGGAGGCCATTGACTTCATAAATGCTCCCTTTAACCAGTTTAGAAGTCCAGGATTTTAAAAAGGAGCTTAAACCATGTAGTTGAGTGGTTTTGAGCGAGTTTCTTAATCCTGAGTTCTAGTTTAATTGCACTGTGGTCTGAGAGACAGTTTGTTATAATTTCTATTCTTTTACATTTGCTGAGGAGTGCTTTACTTCCAACTATGTTGGAAGCAATTTCTGCACAGCAAAAGAAACTACCATCAGAGTGAATAGGCAACCTACAGAATGGGAGAAAATTTTTGCAATCTACCCATCTGACAAAGGGCTAATACCCAGAATCTATAAAGAATTAAACAAATTTACAAGAAAAAATCAAACAACCCCATCAAAAAGTGGACGAAGGATATGAACAGACACTTCTCAAAAGGAGACATTTATGCAGCCAACAGACACATGAAAAAATGCTCATCATCACTGGCCATCAGAGAAATGCAGATCAAAACCACAATGAGATACCATCTCACACCAGTTAGAATGGTGATCATTAAAAAGTCAGGAAACAACAGGTGCTGGAGAGGATGTGGAGAAATAGAACACTTTTACACTGTTGGTGGGACTGTAAACTAGTTCAACCATTGTGGAAGACAGTGTGGCAATTCCTCAAGGATTTAGAACTAGAAATGCCATTTGACCCAGCCATCCCATTACTGGGTATATACCCAAAGGATTATAAATCATGCTGCTATGAACACACATGTACACATATGTTTATTGTGGCACTCACTATTCACAATAGCAAAGACTTGGAACCAACCCAAATGCCCATCAATGATAGACTGGATTAGGAAAATGTGGCACATATACACCATGGAATACAGTGCAGCCATAAAAAAGGATGAGTTCATGTCCTTTGTAGGGACATGGATGAAGCTGGAAACCATCATTCTGAGCAAACTATCGCAAGGACAGAAAACCAAACACTGCATGTTCTCACTCATAGGTGAGAATTGAACAATGAGAACAGTTGGACACAGGATGGGGAACATCACACACTGGGGCCTGTCGTGGGGTGGGGGGAAGGGGGAGGGATAGCATTAGGAGATATACCTAATGTAAATAATGAGTTAATGGGTGCAGCACCCCAACATGGCACATGTATACATATGTAACAAACCTGCACGTTGTGCACATGTCCCCTAGAACTTAAAGTATAATAATAAAAATAATAATAATAAAGGAGCTTAAACCACTACTAGATGACCATTACGAAGTGGCAGATCAAATTGACCAATTCTTAGGACCTCAGTTATACACTTGGGTCAAGTTATATTTACATTCAAGTGCTATTTCTTTTGTGGCACCAAAACGTTAGTTATAACAATTTGGGGGCTCAGCCATGATTACATTCCCTCTGGGGGAGGGTCTCTGGTTCTCTCTCATGAGGAAGCATGCCCCGCCCCCTTGTGGAGGCCTCAGGCGTGAGAAATCAGAACCCACCCAGTGCGAGGAATAACCTGAGTTAATGTCTATCTTGGGCATCCTCTGTTCAGGGGAAGAAAGGAGTATGATTTGTAGGACTGCTATGATAGTTTGGGAATGTGAGCATCCGCCTGGTGAAAACATTCCACCACGGACCAGAAATTCCCCACCTGAGACCCCCAGTGGGACAATAACAATGCAGACCACTGGGAAAATATGCAGTCCTTAAGGGAGATAATAATAAAAGGAATTCAGGAATCAGTACTCTGAACCTGAAATCTTTCTAAAGCATTTGATATACAATAGGAAAAGGATGAAGGGCCTATGAGATTTCTAGATAAGCTGAGGGAGTAAATGAGGCAACATACAGCCCTCAGTTTGGACAATCCTCTTGGGCAAGGAATGTTGAAACTCCAATTTGTCACTGAAAGTTGGCCAGACATTTCAAAAAAGTTATAAAAGATAGACAATTGGGAAGACTGTCCCCTAAGTGAGCTTCTCAGGAAAGCTCAGAAAGTATACAGTGAGAAGGGATGAAGAAAAACAGAAACAAAAGACAAAAGTTATGTTATCCACCTCCCAACAGATGGCTCCAAAACCAGGTACTTCTATACAGAGTTTCCAGGGAGCCAGAAACTGTAAAGGGTCCAAACTCTCCTTTAAAGGACCCCAGCCTCCATCTGAAGGGCCAAGGTCCTCATGCACCAGGCCCCCTAAAGAGCATGGGGGAGCAGGGTTAAAGAATCCCAGAACTAAGAGAGTGGAAGGGCAAGATAGGCGCTATAGATATGGAAGAACAGACCACTTCAAGAGGGAATGTCCCAAACTAAGAAAGGAGAAAGAAGCCCTTCCACTCACGACTTTCGAGGAAGAATAGGGGTGTCTGTGGCTCTGTCTCTTTCATCTTGAGTCCCACCAGGAGCCCTTGATAAGTTTAGAGGTGGGACCTAAATATGAGCTTATCAAAAACTTGCTCAGGAGAAGTCTAACTGTCTCCTGTGGACTTTTGAGTAAGTCCATCAAGTCAAGGAGCTGAAGGAAAGGCTCATAACTGCCCCTGTTTAGGTTTTCTAGGGAGGGTAAGGCTAAAACAAACAAATACATTTTTTTTTGCAATTCCAAATTAAATTACAAAAATATTTTTCTTAGAAAATTTTAAAAACTGAAGTTGAAAAAACATATGCATAAGGATAGCCAAGAAAATTTTGAGAAAGACAAGAAACTTACCCTGGCACATATTAAAGAATATTATAAAGTTAAAGGGATGAAAGTATAACGTTACTGAGCCAGGACAAACAAATAGTATAGCAGGAAAAAAAAAAGAGTGCATAAATGGACAGAAGTAAATAGGGAATTTGTTATAGGAGAAAGAATTTCAAATCAGATGGATCATGTAATAAATGGGATTGGAACAACTAGCTCAATACCTGGAAAAGACAAAAGAAACCTGAATCTCCATATTACTCTGTTGAACAAAATAAATTCCAAATGGGTTAAAATTTAAAGATAAATATATGAAGTCATAAACCATTGGAAGAAAAACTGGTACATTTGTAATAAACTTGTGTCCATTTTGTGTTGCTATAACAGAATACCTGAGACTGGGTAATTTATTTTTAAAAGAGGTTTATTTAGTTGTTGGTTCTGCAGGCTGGGAAGTTCAAGAAGCATGGCACCACATGAGTTAGGTTTTGGGGAGGGCCACATGCTGGGTCAGAACACACGAAGAGGCAAAACCCACGGGCACCTGCTTTATAACAATGTGCTCTCTTGTGGGAACTAATCCATTCCCAGGAAAACTCCCTCATTACCAGGAGTTCAGCACCAAACTGTCCTGAAGGAACCATCCTCACCAACCAAACACCTCCTACTAGGCCCCACGTCCCAACACTGCCACACTGGGGATCAAATTTCAACACGAGTTTTGGTGAGGACCAACTCAATCCATAGCAACTTGGATGGGAAAAAACATTTCTAATCATGTTGCAACACCCAGAAAACACCAACAACAAATATTTTTAAAACTCCACAGAGTTAGAAGACAAAAGGAGGAAAGTATTTGTAATACACTACAGAAAAAAAAAAAGCTAATGTTTAAAATATCATTTATATCTCAAACCTCAAATAAACCAATAATAAATAAGCAAACTTGTAAGAGAAAAATGGGCAAAGTAGAATGAGAAATATTATGAAAGAATACAAATACAAATGGACAAAACCATGTGAAAAGATTTACAACTGTACCAACAATAAAAAATGAAAATAAAAATAAGATAACATTTTTTGACTAACAGAAGAGTACAGATGTAAAGGACTAGGCCAGGCTCAGTGGCTCACACCTGTAATCTCCGTGCTTTGGAGAGGCCAGGTTGGAGGATCATTTGAGCCCAGGAGTTCAAGACCAGCCTGGGCAACATGGTGAAACCACAATTCTACCAATAACCCCATCTCTACCAATTAGCTGGGTGTGGTGGCACACACCTATAGTCTCAGCTACTCAGGAGGCTGAGGTGGGAGGATCACCTGAGCCCACGAGGTCAAGGCTTTAGTGAACCTTGATCACACCACTGCACTCTAGCCTGAGTGACAGAGTGAGACCCTGACTAAAAATATATAAAAATAATAATAATAATAATAATAACAACAACAACATAAATAAAGATGCAACCTTTAGAAGAGTGTATTACTGATAGAAGTGCAGGAAGAAATTTGAAGTGAAGAGTGAACAGGGGGTCCAGAAAATGATCCAATTACATATGAGAGTTTAGTTTATGATAAAGGTGGCATTTTAAGTTAGGAAAAAGATAAATTATTTAATAAATGATGGATTTACTGTACTATTTAGGAAGAAGAGGAATACTCTTCTTTCATTACAATTGATTCAAGATGGATTAAAATTTCAAATGTAAAAACTACATGCAAAAGAGTACTAGGAAACACAACAGAACAATTTATAATGTTTAGTTGCATCTGTTCAGGGAGGGGGCTCCTAAGTATCTAAGTATGAAACCCAGGAGCCCTAAAAAGAAAAGATAAATAAATCTGATTGAATAACAAAGTTTAAATTCTATGTTTAAAAGCACCATCAACAAAATTAAAACAAAAAAAATTTTTTTTTTTTTGAGATGGAGTCTCACTGTTGCCCAGGCTGGAGTGCAGTGGCACAATCTCAGCTCACTGTCACTGCAACCTCTGCCTCTTGGACTCAAATGATTCTCTTGCCTCAGCCTCCCAAGTAGCTGGGATTACAGGCACATGCCACCACGACCGGCTAATTTTTTGTATTTTTACTAGAGACAGGGTTTCACTATGTTGGCCAGGCTGGTCTCAAACTCCTGACCTCAGGTGATCTGCCTGCTTTGGCCTCCCAAAGTACTAGTATTACAGGGGTGAGCCACTGCACTCAGCCTAAAACACAAATCTTACAAAAGGAAAAATACAATATTTACAATCAATATAACAAAGTCTTCCTGGAGAAAGAGAACCAAAATGTTAACAATGGTTATCTCTGGGTGATCTTTATTTTCTTTTTTACAATGCTTCATATTTCCTTATCATTGAGTATAATATTTTCATAAAAACAGAAACACTTAACAAATTAAAACCAAAGAAAAGAGAATTGTTTATAAAAAATTTTAAAACAGGAGTGGGGAATTGGACTTTCTGAGCCCAAATAAAGGCATGAGAAGGAAAGCAAACCTTTTGCTACGTGGGGCCAGACCCACTTATCTAATGGCATTCCCAAAATCTCCACCTGGGTGTCTCATAGGCTCTCAAACTATTCAACCACAATGCAACTCTTGGTGCCTACACACACAGAGGATATGAGACATCTAAACCTCAGGTGCCAAAACATGAAGTCAATATAGAACTTTTAAAACGGATAAATCAAGAAATAACAGGGTTTGCTATTTTTTTGCTAAAAGCCTTTTTAGTACTCTCATCAGTGAAAAGGGTAAGGAAAGAGGATGTCCCTTTGTCCTTGAGGATGACCCAGAAGTTGCCCACACGACTTCCTCCTACATACCATTGGCCTGACCTAGCCATGGCCATATCTAGCTCTAAGGAGGACGAGGGAACATCGTCTTTATTCTAGGCAGTCAGGTGTATAAATTCTGTTACTATGGAAATAGGGGAGGATGGGTATTGAAGGCCCACATATTCTGCCACAATTCCAGCATAGCATGTAGTACATAACCTTGTCTGTATAAAATATACCCCTACACTCAACACACAGGCACCTTGAAGGATTTGAGGATACTTTAAAAATATTGGGACTTTGGGTAACTTTTATTTTCTTCCTTGAACTTTTCTGTATTGGTTGAATTTTATATAATGGGCATATTTTTCACTATGGCTTTATTTTTCCCAAAATGAATAACGTAGATTAAATCTAGAGCCAGAGACTGTCACCAGGCGTCACAGGTCACCTCCCCAGGAAACAGTCTCTGAGTCTGAAATGTGTGTATAAGTGGCCTACTAGGGAGTGCACGTGGATCAACACCTGTAAGGGGGTTGGAAGCACGACTGGCCAGAGAGAAGCTGGTCTGCCATGCAGTTGCAATCCAGGCCTCAGCTCACCTCCTGGGGGCTCTGCATCTAAGATGACCCTTTGAAATTATCCCAAATTCAGGACCTCTGTGACCTGTTGCAGACAACCTCTAGGAGAGGAAGAAACCTCAGACAAGAGAGCTCCCTTCAGCCCAGGGCAATTCCCGGAGGGGACTGAACTAGAAGCCCTCAGAAGCTAGCACTCCGCTGGTGGAATGCATTTCCATGCTGAAGGGGGCATGTGGGTGGGCACCATTGCAGCCACAATGCCAGGGGTAGAGATACAAAGGCATGGCTTGGGGCTGGTAGAAGGAAGGAAAGGAAAGTGAGAAACATTCTCTTAAACATACTATGTGCCATGTGTTTGTCACTCTGTGTTATTTAATCTTCTCAATAGTCTTGCAAGATGAATCCTTCATTTCACCATTTTTATATGTATAGAAACTGAAGTTCAAGGATATTAGCAAAATCTGTCTAAGAAGAGGCAGTAGGTAAATAATAGAATCAGGATTCAAACCCAGACAGGGACATCTTTCTCCAAAGCCCTCTGCTACCACCAGCATTAAGTCACAAAAATTGAGGCCTTGTTTGGATTGACTAGGATGAAAACTGTTAACAGCATCAAAAAAGGCCTTTAAAACCACGTGGGCAACAAGAACAAAGAAGTGAAAGTTCTGCTGTAAGGGAAGAGTAGTGTAAGTAGATTAATAATAGAAGGCAAAACCACTTCATGCAGCTACTATTTTTCTTCAAATCTCCCTCAGGAAAGACACTGGTTTTAAAATTAAACGTGTGGCAAAAGTGCGTAACCTGAATCTAAGTAGGAAAAAATCACTAGACAAACTCAAATCGAATAACTCTATAAAATAACTGGTCTGCACTTTTCAAAAATGTCAAGGTCAGGAAAGGCAGAGAAAAGCTGAAGAACTGTTCCTGATGAAAGGAGGCTGAAGATAAATGATAAGAAAAGGAATGTGTGCTCCCGGATTGGAGAAAACTGTGTAAAGGATGGCGTTAGGACTTAGGCAAATTTTAATATGGGTTGTATATACAATAATAGTTTTGTTACTGATGTTAAATGTCTCAGTTTTGGTAATTACACCATAGATATGTAAAAGAATATACCTGTTTCTAGAATTACATGTTTAAATCTTCTTTTTTTTGGGGGGGGGTGGGGGGTTGGGGGAACAGAGTCTGGCTCTGTCACCCAGGCTGGAGTGCAGTGGCGAAATCACAGCTCACTGCAGCCTTGACCTCCTGGGCTCAAGTGATCCTCCCACCTCAACCTCCAGAGTAGCTGGCACTGCAGGCACATGCCACCATGCCCGGCTAATTTTTTGTATTTTTGTAGAGACGGGGTCTCACCATGTTGCTCAAGCTGGTCTTGAATTCCTGGGCTCATGCAATCCTCCCATCTTGGCCTCCCAAAGTGCTGGGATTACAGGCATGAGTCACATGCCCAGCCACTTAAGTCTTTAGGGTTGAAGAGTTACAGTGTCTGGAGTTGACTCTCAAATATTTAGAAAAAATAAAATTATATAAATATAAATAAATGTGTGTGTGTATGCACACACACATGAATAAACATGGTAAAAAGCTAACAACTGGTCAATCTAGGTGAAAGTTATATGACGACGCCCTGAAATAGTCTTGCAACTTTTTTGTATGTTTGAAAATTTTTCTTTCTTTCTTTGAGACGGAGTTTCATTCTTGTTGCCCAGGCTGGAGCACAATGGTGCGATCTCCGGCTCACTGCAACCTCTGCCTCCTGGGTTCAAGTGATTCTCCTGCCTCAGCCTCCTGAGTAGCTGGGATTATAGGCATGTGCTACCACCACCTGGCTAATTTTGTATTTTTAGTAGAGATGGGGTTTCTCCATGTTGGTCAGGCTGGTCTTGAACTCCCTACCTCAGGTGATTTGCCCACCTCAGCTTCCCAAAGTGCTGGGCTTACAGGCATGAGCCACTGCGCCTGGCCGAAATTTTTCAAAATGAAAGGAGAGAGAAATATATTCCAAAAGCAGGAGAGCCAGTAGGATGAGAGTATTCAGCCACTCTAAAGGAACTCAGATCTGACAACACAGGCTCCTGATGGGCAAACGTTGCAGTTGACAGAAAGTGGATTATGATCACTGTAAATTGGTAAGCTTGAACTTGTTTCATGAACAAATTCTGGTATGTATTCTCTAATGGATAGTTTGTTAACACTTAGAAAAAATTGTGAGGGTCCCTATGGGTCAATATGATCTCCTCTACAACAGTAAATAAATAAATATATGCAAATTATATCAAACTACCCTTATTTTCTTTTCTAAGATAAATTTTTACAAATGATCATCATCAAAGTGAACCTTAATTTTGGCAAAGTTTTTTTGTTTTCTGTTTTTTGTGTGTTTTTTTTTTTAATGGGTCTCACTCTGCTGCCTGGGCTGGCCTTAACTAGGCTCAAGTGATCTTCCCACCTTAGCCTCCTGAATAAGCTGGGACTATAGTTGTGTGCTACCACATGCTGGCTTGATTTTAGTCGTTTTTAGCTAAGTAGTTCGTACATCTTCCTGGATAAGCCAACACAACACTTGAGGGCATTTTTACAGCAACTTCAACATCACTCAGAGAAAATGGGCTGAATCTGCTTAGGGTAGTATATTAATTTCCTGAGGCTGCTGTCACAGATTTGGGGGCTTAAACCATAGAAACTTATTTTCTCACAGCTCTGGAGCCTGCACGTCCAAGACCAAGGTGTTGGGAGGGTTGGTTCCTTCTGAGGGCTGTGAGGGAGCATCTGTTCTAGGTCCCTCTCCTTGGCTTATAGGCGGCCACCTTCATATTCATGTGGTGTCCCCCATATGTGTGCCTGTCTCCAAATCCCCCTCCTTACAAGGACACCAGCCAGACTGAATTCGAGCCCACTCTTATGGCCTCATTTCCACTTGATCGCCTATATACACAACCTCTCTCAAATGAGGTTGCATTCTGAGGTACCAGGGGTTAGAACTCCAACACATGAATTTGCAGGGGGTGCACAATTCAACCCTTAACAGGGGAGTACCCTCTAGTAGAGTGCCACAAAGCCCTGCTCTGTTAAACTCTATCCAGAGAAGACAAGAGAGGACCCACCGATCCCATTTGGGGACCGTATGAAGATGCAAAGGGAAAACACCAAGTAGATGATGTAGCAGGGAACAGGTTGGGAGCTAGAGGATGGGGCCCATGGCCAGCTCCCTTCCCAAGAGCTGTGCCATCCTGGAGGTCACTGTTTTCCATCCTGAGACTCACATCTTCCTGGGTGGCGTGGGGATTACAGGAGAGAAGGAGCAAAAGGCATTATGCAAACTGTGAGCCCAAATAACCCACTAATCACAGGCACTGCCGCCTGCTGGGAGGCTTTACTAGGAGCTGCTGAGACGACAACTGGTCAGCTGGATCCAACAGTCACTGCCTCTACAACTGTCTTGAGTGGACTTGGAAGACAGGGATTTACTAATTTTCAAATCCAATTGTGTGCATTTTCATAAAACATATTCAGACTTCCATTCATCTCTATTCTTCAGAAGAGTTTAAACATTCAGTCCTTTGATACTTCACAGCTTCCCTCTAGACGCCTTCTTCTCAGACTTCTCATGCCATCTCCCCTCCCAATCACCCTAAGGGGCCATCCAGAGCCCCCTTATTTCTTCCAGTCTGACTTTTACAGTAAAAGTCTATTTCTCCACACCGCCATGGAGACGGCTGATGTTCCTGCCTCTGCTTCGGCTGCCATTCCTTCTGCTCACCCTGTCTTAACCCCACAATCTCCTTCCTCCTCTAAGGTTTAGAATATCCCCCTCACCAAGGGGTCTTGGTGTTCACCTTTATACAAGATTTTGCCCTTCTATCTTAACACGTCCTTCCTTAGCATGAGGTCCTCTCAGGCCTCAATGGTGTTTCCCAGGTTTGTCTCACATGATCTTAGTCTGCATCATACCCAGACCCACAGTCACATCAGAAATCCAGAGGTCCCTAAGTCAAGGACATTTAGGAAATGCTTTGTCTCTTAACCACAGGATCACTAGCATCTTTAAGACTGCATTCTAATTCTCCAAAAAGGGACGTAGAACTTGGCATTTTCCAAACTGTTCTTAGAACTCTGTCCTCCTGAATATCCTGAGGGACTGATGTCCCATTATCACAAGTGCTGATCTGGACCCAGCGTCCCCACTTCCTGTTGTTCTGTGAAAGAGATGGCCAACTGTTCACCAAAAATCCTTTCTGCCCTTCTTCTTGGACCCAGAGTCAGACTAGTTTCCCAAACTTCCTTGCAGCTCGATGTGATCATGTAACCTAGTTCTTCCCAGTGGAATGTGAGCAAGATGAGACGTGCCTCCTGTAGGCCTGACCCACACAAATCTCCCACATGGTCTTTTCCACACCCTTTCCCTTCTGAGTGAGCAGGAGGTCATGGCAGAGCCACCAACAGCCGGGGCCCCAGCGGTCACGGAGGAAGCTGCCTTGATAGCTGACACCTGCCTGAGGCTGCTGCCTGGGCAAAAGATAAGCTTCTAGTGTGGTAAGCCACAGCATGCTGAGGCCGGTGATTCCTCAGCCTCACTCTACACTGCCTGCTTTCTCCTTTACTCCACGTAATTTACCCTCTGCTCTCTGTCTTGCCACTGACACAGCCTAGGAACATTGTCAGTGAATTTTTAGCCAAATCCTGAGGCCTTGTCCCAGTTCTTTACCTCTTTACATAATCTGACCCTCTTCACCACCACTTCCTCCTTGCTGGGTATCTGCAACCACGTTGTCTCTGTCTGTTGTTCTTCGGCTGTAGAATATTTAATCTTTTTATCTCCTTCATTATCTTCTCCTCCCCCACTCTTTCCCCAGCTTTCGGTGTGCCTCTGCTCATTGTCTTTGGTCTTGCTTTTCTAACACAGTTTCATCTCTGATCTCATGGCTTCTATCATCTCATCCATGCAGTCATTCAGGGCTCAAGGCTGAGGCAGCTCATCAGATCCATATCTCTCTCCCTAACCTGACAGCTATGCCCCAGTTCCTAATTTCTAAGTTATTATAGGATGTCTTCACTTAGAATCACAGACCATACAGTGGAAGTGACCATGGAGACGGTCCACTGAATTCCCTGAAATTCACTTCTGTCCTTCAGATTACCTCCTCAGAGAGGCCTTCTCTGATTGACTTATATATGGTATCACCCTCACCTTTTCTAGCCCCTTATCCTGATTTATTTTTCCTCACACCACTTATCACTGCATGGAAATATATTCCAATCTTGTTTGTGGTCTGTCTCTCCCACTAGAATGTAAGCTCTGTAGGGCAGGGGCTTTCATTTTTTGCTGTATTATTGGTGTTTAAAACAGTGCCTGACACTAGCAGGTATTCAATAAAACCTTGTTGAAGGAACTTAGTCTCAAAGGTTCTTCTGCTCAAAGTCTTATAGTTAGTTGTAGCGTTTAGACTTCACTCAGTTCTTCTGACCCCTATCCTGCGCTCTTTCCATTGCCTGATCATCTTAAATCACTTCAAACTCACAATTTCTAAAAAGGAGCACTGTCTATCACCATTTGCTGATCCCATTTCTATCACTGATCCTTTATTCTTCCAGTCTCCCACATTAAAGGCTGCTAAACCTGTAGCTGTCTTTGACTCTTCATCCTCCTTATCATCTAAGTAGAATCTCTTTGCTTATCTTTGCCTCTATTCCAACACTTCACCTTAGACTCCCAAAATAAATTTTTGTTATCTTCCTGCTTCCATCCTCAGTTCCATAGAAAGTATCTTGGTGACCTCTAAATATTAAGTTCCTAGAATAATTCTGGAGGGACATCCAAGAAACTGATAGTAGTCCCTTTGGAGATGAGAAACTAGGATTTGGGGGATCTGGGGTACATTTTTTATTGCATATGCTTTTGAATGGCATGAATCTTTACTACTTGCCTTATGTATTTTGCAGTAAAAAAGAGTTTTAAAATATTATGTTTTATGTCTGGATTTATTTTGAGGCTCAACTCCTTCGAGGGGAAGATAAATCTCTTAAATTGCCCAGGCTAAAGCTATAACATGAAATCACTGTCGGATAAAGAATGTAATAGTTCCAAGAAGGAAGGGAGAATCTATTGCTAATGAGCCTGAGAACAGGGCATTGGTTTCTTGGACCTTTTGTGCCCATGAAGAGAGCAATTTCAGCACAGTGGTGAGTGCAGAAGCAGGGAGGTAATGAGTAGCAAGGAAATCAACAGCACCAGTTCATGCTACACATTTTACACTTTGCCAGTGAAAAGGAAAGATGAGAGAAAGTTGCTAGGAAGGGTAGCAAAAGTAGCTAAGAGGTTTATGGAATTTTTTTTTAAGATTAAGAAATCGTTTCTATGTTTGAAAACAAAAGAAAGGGAGAATTAATATGTGAGAGACTGATTACCCGGCACCTCACCAGATTGTATTCTCTAAGGGACCATGTCTGTCTTACTCACACAGCTGGATCTAGCTATAAGACACGGGATAGATAGACCAATGGAATAGAACAGAGGCCTCAGAAATCACACCACACATCTGCAACCATCTGATCTTTGACAAACCTGACAAAACAAGCAATGGGGAAAGGATTCCCTATTTAATAAATGGTGTTGGGAAAATTGGCTAGCCATGTGCAGAAAACTGAAACTGGACCCCTTCCTTACACCTGATACAAAAATTAACTCAAGATGGATTAAAGACTTAAACATAAGACCTAAATCCATAAAAAACCCTAGAAGGAAACCTAGGCAATGCCATTCAGGACATAGGCATGGGCAAAGACTTCATGACTAAAACACCAGAAGCAATGGCAACAAAAGCTAAAATTGACAAATGGGACCTAATTAAACTAAAGAGCTTCTGCACAGCAAAAGAAACTACCATCAGAGTGAACAGGAAACCTACAGAATGGGAGAAAATTTTTCAATCTATCCATCTGACACTGCAATCTATATTAGACAAAGGGCTAATATCCAGAATCTACAAAGAATTTAAACAAATTTACAAGAAACAAACAAACAAACAAACCCATCAAAAAGTGGTGAAGGATATGAACAGACACTTCTCAAAAGAAGACATTTATGCAGCCAACAGACATATGAAAAAATGCTCATCATCACTGGTCATTAGAGAAATGCAAGTCAAAACCACAATGAGATACCATCTCATGCCAGTTAGAAGGGCGATCATTAAAAAGTCAGGAAACAACAGGTGCTGGAGAGGATGTGGAGAAATAGGAACGCTTTTACACTGTTGATGGGAGTGTAAATTAGTTCAACCATTGTGGAAGACAATGTGGTGATTCCTCAAGGATCTAGAACAAGAAATACCATTTGACCCAGCAATCCCATTGCTAGGTTTATACCCAAAGGATTATAAATCATTTTACTTTAAAGACACATGCACACGTATGTTTGTTGCAGCACTGTTCACAATAGCAATGACTTGGAACCAACCCAAATGTCCATCAATAACAGACTGGATAAAGAAAATGTGGCACATATATATCATGGAATACTATGCAGCCATAAAAAAGGATGAGTTCATGTCCTTTGCAGGGACATGGATGAAGCTGGAAACCATCATTCTCAGCAAACTAACACAGGAACAGAAAACCAAACGCTGCATGTTCTCACTCATAAGTGGGAACTGAACAGTGAGCACACATGGACACAGGAAGGGGAACATCACACACCAGGGCCTGTCAGAGGGTTGGGGGCTAGGGGAGGGATAGCATTAGGAGAAATACCTAATGTAGATGGGTGCAGTAAACCACCATGGCACATATATACCTATGTAACAAACCTGCACGTTCTGCATATGTATCTTAGAACTTAAGGTATAATAAAAAAGATATAAACATTAAAAAAATAAACACAGGCACTAGTATATCTAGACATAGTACCTACCTATATGTGGCACAAAATAAGTGCTCAATAAATATCTATTAAATGACTAGAGGGTAGACAGATGGAGAGGGAGGTATTACCCTGTCAACATTAATGCCAAGTTACTCTGATAACAGGAAAATAAAACATCCATAGTTCAGGTGAGAGTTTAGAGAGAGGCTGGGGTCCCACAGGTCACATTGGTGGATCATACGCTGCATGGTCCCAACCTTTCTTATGCAACATGGTGTGAGGTTCTCTGCTCCTACACTTCTCCCATGCTTCTCTGCATTAGCAGGTGGAAGGAAAGGGCTGGAACATTATTAAAGAAGAATTATTTGGGAGAGGAGCTGTAACAACAACAGTAGGTGAAAGCACATGACTGGAAAACAAAAACTTATATTTTCTCTACATAGAAGCTGTTCATTTTCAAACACAAATCAATTCACCTTGTGGGCCTCCTATGTGCTAGCCGTGTGCTGAGCCCTGGGATGCAGAGATGATGCGACCACTCTCTGCCCTGGAGAAGCTCAGCAGTAAACAGGGCACAAGACCCTAAACTACTGTGATGCCACGGGGCAAAGGCCATCTACCAGGGCAAGACAGAGTGCTCTGGGAACATGGATGACGGCATCAGTAACTCCACAGTGATGTGTTCCAGGAAAGATACAAGAAGAGGTAATGTTCTAGCTTGGGAGATAGTGAGAAGTTTCCTAACTATATTTATTAATTTACTCAGCAACTATTTATTGAGCTCCTAATCTGTGCCAGGCACTGTGCTAGGCTCTGGGGACAGATGAATGAGCAGAGACAGATACCATCCCTGCCCTCACAGCATTTACAGCTTAGTTGGGAGAAGAGTCATTAATCACACAGTAACATGTGCCAAGGCAAAAGTAAACCTGAGACAAGGGATGGAAAGGAGAGGCACAAGGCTTTACCAGAGGTGACAAGGAGGTTTGTGTGAATCCGTAGAATCTATAGAAACCAGTGCATTTATAGAAAGTGTGCATGGCAAAGAGTGCTCCCTGTATCTTAATGTTGTCCTCTCCTTCTTCTGAATAAAAGAACTGCTGGCCACCCAGGAAGACTACATTTCCCAGCCCCAACCCCCTTGGTTTGCCACGTGATTCAGTTAGGGCCAATGGTATGAGCAGAAGTGACATGTGTGATTTCCGGGTGTGCCCTTAAAGGGAAGGGTTTATCTTCTCCTTCCTGTTTTAACTTCCCCCTCCTCTCTCTTCTCCCATTGGAGGTAGGGTAAGCCATCTTGGAGCATGTGGATGAGAACAATACTTTTGGGAAGGTGGAACAAGAAGAGAGAAGGAACCTCATGGGGCAGTCAGTGACATCCTGGAGCCACCTTAGAGCCTTGGAATGCTCCCACCTTAGCAGTTGTGTGAACGAGAATTCACCTCTCTCTGGTTTAGGGAACCCTCATTCTAATTCTTTGTTAGAGCAGCCAAGCCTATATATCTTAATTCATACAGTATACAAGATCACTGGTCATTGCTTAATAATGTAACAAACAATAACAATTAGTCCTGCCTGTGTTAAGAAACTACTTGGATCCTGTCTAAAACAGAAGTTGCATATTTATATATTCAGGATTCGAGGATTTAATTGTGGGTGGAAATGAAATTATCTTGAAATATGGAGAGAATGTTGGCTTCCAGAGGGTTTCATGATCTTTTAAAAACCCGATATCTACTAGATTAAGTTGTGTGCAACCTCAAATACCCCAAGGATGGAAAGTCTGAGCATGACTTATCATCATGGGCATGGAAGAATGTGGCTGAGGAGACAGATAGTAACTCCATTCCCCATGCTTCCCTGAGATGCACTCTTAAAGCGGAAGAGTCTCCAAAAGAAATATAGTCCATCTCTTGCCTCAAGACAGGATGAAATCAAGATCTGCAATAAGAGAAAGCTTTACGTCCCATTTTAAAGATCTTTAGGAAAGGAGTTTCTATTAATAACACATGCCTTATCAGGGAAAATGACTTCGTATTACTATACAGTTTATCAAAGCACTTCCACACCCATTAGCTCTCCTATTTCATCCTCCTAATAACATGGATGAGAGACAGACCCATTATCATTTGCCTATCATACTTCAAGAATCTGAGTGACTTCCATAGGCCAAGAAGTCTTAGGGAGCAGAGCTGGGCCAGGGCCCCAGGGGTCTCATCCCCAGGTCCACCTTCCTCTTTGCTTACCTGCTTTTCCTCTCAGTAACCTCAAATCAGTGAACATTTCCTGATCTTCTGTTCTCTTGAAGGCCTGAGCTAGGCAGGTGAGTCAACCATAAAGGTGAACAGGACAGAGTTCTTGGCCTACAGGAGCTCATGGGGTTGGACAGGGAAACAGGACAGGTACGTCCACATGGCCACTGTGTGAAGCTCTGTAGGGAGAGCATCATGTAATGGGCACTGGCAACAATGCTCCGAGCTCCAAGCGCTTCAAACCAGGACAGTTAGGAAGGACAAAAAATGAAGGAACTGTGACTGCTGGAAGCCCCACCCTCCCACAGGTGCTGACCCTGAAGCTGTAGGCACTGATGCACACACATACACACACACACACACACACACACACACACTGCGGTGGGTGAGACTAAACACATCAGGCCTGCCAGCCTGTTCTTGGAAGTCAGCTCTCAAGCTCAGGCTCTCTGGCCTCTGCTCTCCACCACGTCGTCACCATCTAGTGTTTTTTACGTGCTGCTTTTAGTCCTGTTCTCCACTCCTCCTTTTCTCTGAGCCCTTCCTCTGTGCTCTCCGGACTGTCCCTTATGTGGCCACCCCAGCTCTCTTTAGGATGCCGCTCACCTTTGGCCCTCTCCAGTGGTGGTGATTTAGCTTCTCACAGGTCACGAACCTCAGGCTGAGGGGGCAAGGGGCAATACACCTTCCAACCCTCCAACTAGGGAAGCTGAAACAGATCAAAGAAATGATTAAGCTACATTTCCTGGACCATCCCAAAGTCAAGGTGC
Source organism: Papio anubis (assembly GCF_008728515.1). Taxonomy (NCBI): domain Eukaryota; kingdom Metazoa; phylum Chordata; class Mammalia; order Primates; family Cercopithecidae; genus Papio; species Papio anubis. The sequence goes on from NC_044977.1 coordinate 47,335,559, forward strand.
AGACCTGTGACCTGCCTCTGTCATCAGAGGCCCTCCCAGGAGACCCGGAGGTGGAGGGGAGGCGGGAGCCTGAGAGAGACAGTCATCTGGCAGGCACTACGAGGGGAGAGTCTAATGCAGCTGTGGAAGCTTCTGGAGTTCCGTCTTGGAACAGGGGCAGAGCAGCATGGGGCAGGGGCATTTCTTTTGGCCGAAGAAGAGCCATCGCTCCCAGGGCTGTAACATCTGAGCCCGATTGTGTGGTGTTCCCAGACAAGCCAGAATGAATTCCACTCTGTAACTGAGACTCTGACCCACTCACTTGTTCATTAACTGTGCTGACATTTGCTGAGTACCTACTTTGTGCCAGGCACTTTCCCAGGGGTTGGGGATATAGCAGTGAACAAGACAGATGTAATCCCTGTCCTCAGGGAGCTCACATTTGGGCATGAGAGTGAATAGACAAGACGAAAGGAATCAACAAATGATATAGTGGTAATTAGCTCAGCTCCTGTTTCTTCTCTCTCTTTCAAGGTGCTCTTTGTAGCATGCTGAAACTAAGGTTGAAAGAAAAAGCACCATTCCCCACTTCTGCAAGGGTTCATTCTCCAGGCCAGACCTTGTATTATGTCAAGCTTTCCATCTTAACAGTCCACAAGCTAATGTATGTGTGAGATAGAACCTGATTATGCTAACAAGTTCTAGTTGAAGCCCCCAGGCCACCAGGATGCCCAATCCTTCCGCTTTCCCAGGGTCACCTCTAAGTTTGGGCGGCAGGGGGGTGCTCTTACCAAGACACCAGAGTCAGGGGAAGGGACGTCCTTCTGGAACTCGACGTCTGCCATCAGTCTGCACTGACATCCACAGAGAGGTCCACTGTCCTTGGTTCTTGGTTGTGTGAGGGCTCCCCACGTGCCTGTCTGCATGGGCCCCCTTGGTTCAGTGGCTCTCTCTACTGTATCAGAGCCCTGGGGACACCAAGGCCTCTGGAAGGGTTATCTGCAGCCCTTGCCGTTCAGTCACACTATGAAGTCGTTGCTGCCCACTGGGTTCTGGCTGCCTCCCTGTGACCCTTCTCAGCAAGAGAGACAGCCATTCCTTCTCTCCTCAGATCCCACAAGCCTCCCTACAATTAGTCCAGCCAAACAGGACGCAGGTCTTCTTCCTCAAAGCCTAGGAAAACCTATGCTCTCCTTCCTTGCCCTTCAGAGACCCACTCCTCTCCTCAGCTGGGGAAGGGGATATGGCAGGAGGATGCACTGCTCAAATTTAGGTTGTCTCCCAAATGTTTCATGCATGCCAGTAATGCATGGCTTTCCTGAAAGGGCCTGGACTTCTGGAATGGAAAGTGTCATGAGCAGACCATTTCCTCCATTCTCTCCCTGTTTTTCACTGTCCTGACTCTCCCCCTGAGGCAATGAGCCTGGAATAGTTTCACTTTTTGGAACGGATTAGAGGATCAAAGTCTCCTAAGGAAATACATGATGAATGAGGATGGAAAGAAGCAGCCGATACTTTTTAAAAAATGGCTCCACAGACAATATGATGCAGCAGCAGAACTGGTGCAAGCTAGTAAGAGGGCAGACATGGAAAAAAAAAGAGAAGAAAGCTGGCACCACTAGGTTGTGACCGCTGCTTGTGCTGCGGCAGGCTGTTTGGGGGATTGAATGAAGTTGCTTGTTTTTCATTTAAGAGCCAGGTTTACCTAATGAGGAAACTGCTTAAGCCAAGTTACAGACTTGGCTCAAGACAAGAACCAGGCTGCACTGTGTGAGAAGTACTATTTCAGACACGTGTATTCCTCCTTCAAAATGTAGGAATGATATGGGGTGGGAGTGGGTGTGTGGAAAGAAAATGGTTTCTGTGTCAAGAAAAAGCTGCCTGGGGTCTAGTCAAAATAAAAGGGAGCCAGACACAGGTAGACCAGCTACAAAGGACCAGAATAAAGGAATAAATTATATAAAAATAACAAAATCTGTACACAGGAATACAGATAAACAACTCAACACTGTAAGAAAGCAAAGACTGAAAATAAAGCTTTGAATAGAAAGAGGAGGGAAAATGCCTCAAGAAGAGAGAGACAGAGAGCAAGAGTGAGAGCGAAAGAGAGACAGCGAGAGAGAGACACCCAGTAGGAAGGAGCAGTAAATAGAAAAAGAATAGTAAGTTACTGCTGGGTAAAGAAGTACATATTCATATATGATATATTCCAGATGCATATTCCTTAAATCAAGTTATTGATAAATCAGTGGATTTGGTAAATATTAATACTTCATTAATCATTTGGCAAATGGATGTTTTGAGAATCAATTATAGTCACTTAGTGATACAGCCCAGCATCTAAATTAGCCTCCAGACCCCAAGCCCTGACTCTTCATAGCATATTCCACTTCTTCCTGAAACAAATGAAAAAGGTAAAATAAAGTAGCCCAATAGGAAATTGAACGGGGCCTTCAAATCAAGCTGAGAAAGATTCATTAGGTTCACACAAACATCTCGTAAACAAAACCAGAAGCAGGAAAGGAAATAGTTGCAGAAGGATCTAACCAGGACTAACTGGATCAAGGGATATTTGTGGGTAAAGGACACAGGAATTTCCTCAAATAACTGTAAGTATGTATGTGTATGCTTGACAGGCTGAGGCGGGAGGATGGCTTGACCCCAGGAGTTTGAGACCATCCTGGGCAACATAGTGAGATCCTATCTCTCTAAAAATAAATTAAAAATTAGCCAGGCATGGTGGCACGCACCTGTAATCCCAGCTATTGGGGAGGCTGAAGTGGAAGGTTCACTTGAGCCCAGGAGTTTGAGGCTGCAGTGAGCTATGATTGCACTACTGCACTCAAGCCTAGGTGACAAAATGAGACCCTGTCACTAAAAAAGGAAAAAAAAAAAAGTGTAAATACAAATGCATGCAAGCATTCTTCATTGACATGAATACCTTCTAAAATGTTTAAAGGGACTTTACTTACCAATATAAAATCTGTTTTGTTTTCAATGTGGCATATAAATGCACACATATATACAGAGAAATATTATTCATCCTTTAGAAAAGAAAGGACATTGTACTTAGTTAAATAAGCCAATTACAAAAGGAGAAATTCTGGCCAGGCGTGGAGGGTTACCCCTGTAATCCCAACACTTTGGGAGGCTGAGGCGAGTGGATCACTTGAGGTCAGGAGTTTGAGACCAGCCTGAGCAACATGGTGAAACCTCATCTCTACTAAAAATACAAAAATTAGCTGGGCGTGGTGGAGCACAGCTGTAATCCCAGCTGCTAGGGAGGCTGAGGTAGGAGAATCGCTTGAACGGGGAAGGCAGAGGTTGCAATAAGCTGAGATCACACCACTGAACACCAGCCTGGGCGACAGAGCGAGACTCCGTCCCTGCCCCCCTCCCCGCAAAAATGACTAATTCTGTATGATTCTGCTCATATAAGGCACCTAGAATAGGCAAATTCATAGAGGCAAAAAGTAGATTAGAGATTAGCAGGTGCTAGAGGGGAGGGAGAAATAAGTTACTGTTTAAGGAGTACCAAGTTTCTTTTGAGATGATGAAAAAATTCTGGAAATGGGTACTGGTTATGGTTGTACATTATTAACATAATGCCACTGACTACACTTAAAAATGATTAAAATGGTAAATGTTATGTTACGTATATTTTACCACAATAAAAAAAAAAAAAAAAAGGAAGAGGTGGGCAGAAGAGTTAGTGTCAAAGGGATGCTGAGAGGTGAAGCCAGCTGGACTTCTGGGTTGGGTGGGGACTTGGAGAACTTTTTTGTCTTACAAGAGGATTGTAAAATGCACCAATCAGCACTCTGTAGCTAGGATTGCAAATGCACCAATCAGCACTCTGTGGCTAGCTAGAGGTTTGTAAAATGCACCAATCAGCACTCTGTAAAATGGAACAATCAGCAGGACACGGGCCGGGACAAATAAAGGAATAAAAGCTGGCCACCCAGCCAGCAGAGGGAACCCGCTTGGGTCCCTTTCCAGGCTGTGGAAGCTTTGTTCTTTTGCTCTTCACAATAAATCTTGTTGCTGCTCACTGTTTGGGTCCGTGCCACCTTTAAGAGCTTTAACACTGTGAAAGTCCATGGCTTCATTCTTGAAGTCAGCAAGACGGAGACCACGAACCCACTGAAAGGAACCAACTCCAGACACAATGCATGTGAGAAAGACTCAGCCCTATTTTCTGACTTTGAAGCTGGAGGAAGGAGCCAGGAGCTAAAGAATGAAGACAGTTTCCGGAAGCTGCAAAAGGGGAGGGACAGATTCGCTCCCGGAAGCCCCAGAAACAAACACAGCCCAGCTGACACCTTGATTTCAACCCAGTGAGACATATTTTGGACTTCTGACCTATAGAGCTAAAATACTAGTAAGATAATAAAGTTATGTTGCCACCACTGAAAACAATTTTATTTTGCTTTGGTTTAAGCTAACTGAGCCAATACAGCTGCCATATTTTGTGACACTTGCCTAAGGAAGGCTTCCCATAGCTGCACCGCTCCGGGCTAACCAGTCTTTTCTCAGGAGTCCTGGAAACCTCCCACTCAGAGAGGTGTAGGGCAAAAAATCACAAGCCGATGGCTCAGGATGTAGCAAATAAAAATACAAGACCAAAATGAAACCCAACCGGAACACCGAGTTAAACGTGAATTGACCGTGCGATATTTGGGACAAACTTAACACTAAAAATTACTGGTTGTACATCTGAAATTTACCTTTAACTGGGCCCCTGTATTTCACCTGGCAAGCCTACCCCCAGGTCACAGTGAGACTACACATGGGGTCTTTTGGTCATTTTGCAAGTTTAAAAGACTAAAGGGAACACCAGCATTTTTCAAAGCTCGATTTCCAAACCCTCTTTAAACACTTGTCCCCGTCCCCTCCCCGCAGGCCTTCAGTAGCTCTGGCACGCGGGCCAGCGCAGGAACACCCTGCGCAGGCGCACAGCGTTCCGCAGGGGGCCGCTCAGTAGGGTCTGGGACGCGCGCGGGGAGACCCTGTGCATGCATAAAGCCAACACCAGGGCTGTAGTCGCCGTCTGGAACCAGCGCGGGAATAGGTGCGCAGGCGCAGAGTGGCTGGCTGGGCAGCGGCGGCGTGGTCTCCGGCCACCTCCAAGCCGAGGGCAGCACCTGTCGCCTCGGAGGCGCTGCCAGCCCCCTCCCTGCTCCTCCGCAGGGCGCGGGACCTCTATTTATATCGTTCAGCCGGCACAGCCCCATATTGGGCAGTGGCGTCAGTCAGGCCCGCTGGCCGCCCTGCCACCCGGTAGCGTCCAGGCCAGGTCGTGGCCCATCGCGGGGCCCCTGTGGAGCGAGTGGGGACGCGCCCCGAACCAGGCAGCACTTTCGTAAGTAGGGGTAACGTCCCAGGGAACGCGGCCCCAGTCACAAGTCCTGCCTCAGCTCCGGGCGAGGCTGAACCAGGGCGCCGGCTTGGGGCCACCGGCACTTGCAGCCTCTTCTCTAAGTGACTTTCCTCGTGGGCCGGCGCCTGGCGTCAGGTCGGGCTCAGCAGGAGCTTCCCCTCCAGGCCATCTCCGCCCGGCCAGGGGTCTCCGCCCTTCCCCTTCGGGTTGTTCAGGCTAGTAGTCTTCATAGTAGTATCATCCTCTGAATTACCTGACCAATGTGTTATTGTGCCTTCCCTCACTAGACTGTAAGCACAACAAAGGTAGGGGCACTTCTCTGTTCCTGTTTGTCTTCCCGGAACCTAGGATAGTGCCGGGCACTTAGAAGGGTTCGTTTAAGTTTAGTAAATGCTGAATGTATCCCTGAGCAACTCTCTTAACTTTAAAGCCAGGAGAATAATTGCCCTACATTTTCCCCCAAATGCTTCTTAAAAGGAACTAATGAGCTATAATGCAGATTAAAGCACTTTGAAAAGTATAAAAACACTGTGAGAATGCAAAACAGTGTGAACTCAGCAAAGAAAAGAAAAGTAGTCTTATTTGTCTTTATCATCCATGTGCCTGGCTGTCACTGGATGCCCGGTGTGTAGGATGGGTTGTTATGAAATGAATCAGGTCTTTTTCCCCGCTAGTGAGAAACACAGAGTACATTTAGGGTGGTGCGTGTGTTCTGAGCCATTTCCTACCAGCCTCTCCAAGTGTAGGATTTGAGCAAGATGGTGTTGCTGAAGCAAAATAGGGTGTGGAGACGTAATCGTATAAACTGGGAGTCACAAACTTAAATGGCTGTAGGATAATGTAAATGGACAGGAAAGAGAAAAGCAACAGCGTAAGAATTACAAATAGTGACCGTCACTCAGGTCTCAAAGGGGATAATGGGGCCCAGTAGATGTGCCAACTGAGAGGTGGCAGCTGGGTACTCAGGTCCTGCACATTGTTGCCGCTTGGGAATTAAGTACTCAGTGTTGCCATAGCTTTTATTTTTTTCAGTAGATGCTGGAATATTTCAGCTTAGCATGTTGACAACTAATTTACCAAAAACAAAACAAAACAAAACGCAAAAACAAAAAAAAACTGAGCAGCCAATTTGTAATCTCAGGCGTAAGTGAAGCCAATACATGGCTTCAGTTGTTCCTTAAGAATGGGGCCAAATCCCAGAAAGCAGATGATGACTGGGAATTAATTTTGAGGGTGCAAGTGAAAAGTGGGTGTCATAGTGCAAGCTGTAAGCAAGGGAGTCACTTCACTTCACGATTCTGAATGATTTATTTGACTGGGACAAGAGGATAGTAACTTGAAGCATTAGGCATTGATGAGTAGGAAAAAACACAGAACTGTTTTTCCACTGCTGTCACACAACAATCAACACAGAAAATGTCTGTGACCTCTGCTAACCAAGAGGTATGTGGGGATTTCTCCCCAACAGCAAGCAATCACTTAGTTCTGCAGCAGACACCAGCTGGGTGTCCGCTAACTCAGTGCCATTCTGACACCATCTACCTGGAGACAGCGTCAGATCCCACAGGTTAAGGGCTCAGTTCCACAGGGCCACCACTGTCTTCAGGCACTAGTCCCAGCATCCAGAGCTTCTGACTGACCCACCTCAAGTTGGGGTTCCTTCTTTGGGTTTAATTTGCTAGGGCAGCTCACAGAATTCAGAAGAACGCTTAAGTTTTCCAGTTTACTGTAAAGGATATTAACATGGATACAGATGAAGAGATATATAGGATGAGATATGGGGGAAGAGGTACAGCCAGGGGCACCACTCTTCAGGAACCCACCACATGTTCAGCTATCCTGGAAGCTCTCCAAACCCTGTCCTTTTGGAGTTTTTATCAAGGCTTCATTACATAGGCATGCTTGATTGGTGATCAACTTAACTTTCTGCCCCTCTTCCTGGAGGTCAGGTGATGGAACTGAAAGTCCCAGTGCTCTAATCCTGCCTTATTCTTTCTGGTGACCAGCTCCTATCCTGAAGCTCTAGAGGCTGCCAGTCCTCAGTCAACTCATTAGTGTACAGAAAGGTATTTATCACTTTGGAGATTCCAAGGATTTTAGGAGTTGTATGTCAGGAAAAGGTCAAACACCAAATAAATATTTTATAGTATCATAATACATTTTATATGTAGAAAAAAATCTTGAATATGATGTTTTATTAACATGTATAAAACCTAGAAAAAAAAGATTATCATTAACTTGTAATTTAGCACTAAACAACACATTAGTTTAATTGAACAAACCATATCGAGCAACTCCTGTGTGCCAGGTGTCATCACAGACAAGACAGAAGTGGCTAGGTATGGTGGCTCAAGCATATAATCCTAGCACTTTGGGAGGCCAGGTCAGGAGGATTGCTTGAGGCCAGGAGTTTGAGATGAACCTGGGCAATACAGTAAGACCCTGTCTCTACAAAAAAAATAAATTAAGTGTAGTGGTGCATGTAGTGGTGCAGCTACAGGGGAGGCTGAGGTCCCAGCCTGGGCAACAGAGCAAGACCCTGTCTCTAAAATAAATAACTTGAGACGTGAGTCTCGCCTGTAGCCCAGGTTGGAGTGCAGTGGCCGGATCTCAGTCACTGCAAGCTCCGCCTCCCGGTTCACGCCATTCTCGCCTCAGCCTCCCAGTAGCTGGGACTACAGGCGCCACCAGCCTCGCTATTTTTTGTATTTCTTAGTAGAGACGGGGTTTCACCGTGTTAGCCAGGATGGTCTCGATCTCCTGACCTCGTGATCCGCCCATCTCGGCCTCCCAAAGTGCTGGGATTACAGGCTTGAGCCACCGCGCCCGGCCGACCATTTTAAAGAATACAGAAGTGATGCAGACAAATCCCTTACCTGCAGTGTGCTCATCATAGACAGGAGAGGCAAGCATCTGCAAAAGTGAATGGCAATAGCAGTGCAGCAACCACAGCGTATACACAACACAGGCAAAGGGATGTGTCAGTGAGGAAGTGATATCTGAGTTGAATTTTGAAGACCCGGTTATATTTTTTCAGGTGGATGGGGGAGATATTTCTGACACAGGTTTACACGTGTAAAGACAGAACAGCATGTTAAAGGCCCATATGCATTAGAACTGTAGTAGTTTGGTACTACTCAAAGATTGAAAAATATAAGGAAGGAAAGTCAGGAGATGAGGCAGGAAAGGTTGGGAAGTGCCAGAATGCCTGAATGAGGGGTAGTGTTGGTGAAAATCAGCCTGGGATATTTTTTTAATATGGGGTAATAACTTTATACATGGTGGTGGCCAATGTACAAAAGGGTCCCACCCTTAAAAATGGTTTTGTTTTAAACATTGAAACTGGGACATCATTTTCTGACATCATAATGTCGATGTTCCTTGGTTTGCCAACCAAAGTCTGTTGGAAGTTTTAAACAGACTGTGGAATTTAGCCCTGTCCAAATCATTTCTCTTGTCTTCAGTTTTTCCTCCATAAAAATCACGGGTTTCATGTTGATCAACTCTATCATGATTATAAGCTACTCACCATACTGAACTTTTTTTTTCGAGACAGAGTCTTGCTCTGTTGCCCAGGCTGGAGTGCAGTGGCGCGATCTCAGCTCACTGCAACCTCCACCTCCCAGGTTCAAGTGATTCTCCTGCCTCAGCCTCCTGAGTAGCTGAGACTACAGGTGCACGCCCTACGCCCAGCTAGTTTTTGTATTTTCAGTAGAGACGGGGTTTCACCATGTTGGTCAGGCTGGTCTCGAACTCCTGACCTCGTGATCCACTCACCTCAGCCTCCCAAAGTGTATACTGAACATTTTTATGGGAAAAAATACATGCCAGTTTAGGAATGCAGTAACTTCTTTTCCCACTGAAGGAGGATTAGGAATTGTATTTGCCCTTCTCTCTCATGCAGGCTGATGCCAGGGATATTGAGGCGGAGGGAGGGCTATAACCACAGTTTTCAAAGCAGTTCTCATTCAGACTGGATAAGGAGGTCATAATTTTTTGTTTTTTCCAATCACTCATAAATTGGGCTACCTACACCCTGACACATTAAAAAGAAAATTCATGATGTATCTATTATCTCTCTCATTCATATATATACATATATATATATATAAATCTGATAATGCACACATGGTTTACATGGTTTACAACATTTAGGTTTTTCAAAAGCTGTAAGTGACTCTAATGCAGTTTAAAAATTTTTTTAACTTATACAATATTTAAGATATACGAAGAGGCATTAAGAATAATAAAGTGTGTCTTGGATACCCACCAAACAGCTGCATAAATTAAACATTTATACAGTTGAAACTCCTTGTCATCCTTCCCTGCTTGCATCCTTCTTTTTCTGCAACTCCTGAAGGGAAACACTGTCTTGAAATTGGGGTTTATAATTACCCTTTACGTTTTTATATTTCACTACAGTTGTACAGATCCTTAAAGAATTTATAATTCCAAACTTACAGAAAAGTTCCAAGAATGGTAGAAAAAACTCCTATAGGACCCATGCCAGATTCACCAAATATTCATACTTACTTTGTCGGAATCGATCATCAGTATTCACTCTACTAGAGTATTTAATATTGTTTTGCATATTAGAAACACATCAATGGTAAGTGGCATGTATATTCTACAGTCCTTTTCACACATTATTATGTTTGTGAGATACAGCCATGTTGACACATGTAGATCTAGTTCATTTTTTTTTTTTTTGCTGTACTGTATTCTCTAGTGAATATACTACAATCTGATCTCCTATTAATGAATGTTTAAGTTATTTCCAAATTTTTGCTATTTCAAACTGTGCTGCTGTGAATTTAAACTAGTGAAACTTCAGCAGAACATGGAGAGTTTCCTAGAAAAGAAGGTATAGTCATATATCAACCATTATTTAGAGAAAGTAGCAACTTAAGCAGTAAAAATAATATAGTAAAGATAATGTAAAGATTATAAAATTAAACACTGTCAAACATTCGTGGCTTAAAGAAATTGACATTTTTGTACCACACTAACATTTACAGTGGTCCATTTCTCAAAACGAAATATAGTGGACAGGAGTATAACTGCTTTTTGGACTTGCAAAGTAATTAGAGTTTATTCTTGTGATTTATATGCATCTTTGCTACTCCATTTTCTCTATTACTATGGGTACTATTATTATGAATGCACCAGTTCAGTCTTCTATAAATTGAAGCAGTGAGTAACTTCCCATTTATATCACCGAGAACATTTATACAGTTTTGTTTTGCTGATGAAAGGAGAATGTACTCTGCCCTCATTACAAGGGAAAGTTACTGTCAGCTCTCTTCACTTAGGAGCTGTGTCTGTACCCAAGCAAGTTTTACCAAGCAAGTTTTACCAAGAAAATTGTATATTGTACATGCATGGCCTTACTTAATTCTCCCAAATATTCTTATGGAATTCTCAAAATGAACTTCAGGTGAGAAAACTAGAACATAAAGAGGCAAAGGAACGTGTTCATATTGCTAGATAATGGAGTAAGGATTCAAACCCATGCCTCGGTCACCCAAGCCAGAATCTGTGTTCCTAACCTTTGAGTTTACTATGCTATATCACTGGAAACTAATAATAATGTCCATTTATTGATCATTTGGATGCCAAAGACTAACTTAGCTACTTTATTTATGTACATTATTCCCATTTTAAGATGAAGAAGCCAAGGTTGAGGCTAAACTGGGATCCAAACCAGGGCTCTCTCACTTTAAAGCCCCCATGTGCCATGCCAGTGTCTTCTGTGTACCTTATATGTACAAGAAACAGTGCTGAGAATGTTTTTTGAGGTGTAGTGGCTAATATTACTGCCCAGGTATTTTTCTGGATTTCCATCAGTAAATTCATTTGGTCTGTAAACCCCTAACAATTAGAGTAACTTTCAGGAGTTGTATAAATTGCAGTTGGAAGGAAGGGATACAACAAATATATATAGGCCAGTTATTTCCATTTTAAAATAAATTGTTTTTTGTGATTGTTGTCAAAACCAATGTTTTTGAGACAGAGAAACTGCATCCAAGCAAAATATTTATTCAAGAAGTTGATTTATGTTTGGGAATCTGGGGATATCCAGATGTTCTTTTTAAAATGGATATTTCACTTCTCAAAACTCTTCTGCTGGATTTAAGCAGAGAAGTAGAGAATAGTCACCCCAAAAGGATATTATCTTACTCGTAATCTAAAAATGTATTAACTCTTGACTTTTCCCATCAATGTTATTCTTGCTGCTTGCAACTTACAGCCAAGTTAGAACTGGAAACGGTGGTAGAGACTTGAGATCCTCTTGTAACATTAAGGTTTCTGACTCTAGGAATGTCCTTCTTTAAAACAAAAGCTAATTTAAATTAACTTCCTTGAAACATCCCATTTCCATGTATCCAGGGAAAGTGAAGATGAGACAGCTAGCTTTAAAAAACAGACCAGTGCTTGTTAAGGTGAAGAGAGATTCAGTCTCTGCCACTATGAACTGGGGAAATAATAAAAGCTGAGCAAGGAGGGAGGATAGAGAAATCATATGATTTTAGGCAGCTGAGGGTGATTTAGTTGTGTGTTTTAAATATTGTGATTTTCAGATCAGCTGACATTTGCCTTCCAAAGCCCAGTAGATACGATCTCTGTGTTATTTACTGCTTTGAATTACATGCCCCACATTAAAGTTTGAGCAGAATTTTAGTGGACTTTTTTTTCCGTTTTTCCTCTTCTGGGGTATATTGTACAAGGCCCCAGTCATGAATTTATGGACTGACCATTATAACAGTTGGGTGTGTTTTTTGGAGGGGATGCATATAACCTTTGGGGTGATTTTGCATCTCCTCGGAGAGAATATTAACTGGTGCCCCTATATCTTCTGCCTGCAGGTCAACTGCATTTGGTAACTGGAAATGGAATTGCAAATGTGCCCAGTTTATCACTTCTCTTTCCATACATGTTGGGAGGGAAGTCTTTGCAGTCCTAGAAAAATCTCTGCCACCGATTAGGAGAATTTGTGACAGCAGTTAATTTGTTACTGTTTACATAATCATAATTAATATTTTTAGATACAAAAGTAGTTGTCTTAAACTGCTCTGCTTGGAGTGAATAATACTTGTTTATAAATACTTTTTAGAACTAACGCTGCATATCTAAATTATAGAGAATTTTTTCTTAGAAGAAAACTGCCTTTTTTCTTTCCCTTAGAAATGTTTCCTGACATCTCTGTAGCTTCGTGAGTAATCAGACATGCAAATAGCCCCTCAGGAATCAAGCTACACTTAAAGAAGACTTAGTTGGAAACTTTGGAGAGTAGATCATGGAGTGCAAGATTGAGGGAAAAGAAAAATACCAACATAGCTTGCATTTACTGAACAAAATTAAGAACATGAAAGAATTAGCAGAAATGATTGACGTGGTACTCATAGCAGAAGGAGAGAAATTTCCTTGCCACAGACTGGTCCTGGCTGCCTTTAGCCCTTATTTCAAAGCTATGTTCACCTGTGGACTACTTGAATGTAATCAAAGGGAAGTCGTACTTTATGACATCACAGCAGAAAGTGTGTCAGTGTTATTAAATTACATGTACAATGCAGCCTTGGAGATCAATAATGCCAATGTACAGACTGTAGCTATGGCTGCCTATTTTATGCAGATGGAAGAAGTCTTCAGTGTGTGTCAAAAATATATGATGGACCACATGGATGCCTCCAACTGTTTAGGTATCTATTATTTTGCAAAGCAGATTGGAGCTGAAGATTTATCTGATCAATCGAAGAAATATTTATATCAGCACTTTGCCGAGGTCAGCTTACATGAAGAAATACTAGAAATCGAAGTGCACCAATTTTTGACACTTATTAAATCAGATGATCTTAACATATCCAGAGAAGAGAGCATTCTGGACTTAGTTCTGAGATGGGTAAATCATAACAAAGAATTGCGTGCAGATCATCTTGTTGAGCTTTTGAAGCAAGTCAGATTGGAACTTGTAAATCCTTCTTTTTTAAGACAAGCCCTAAGAAGGAACACAATGCTTCTGTGTGATGCAGATTGCGTTGACATAATTCAAAATGCATTCAAAGCCATCAAGACACCCCAACAGCACTCTCTAAATCTGCGCTATGGCATGGAGACTACCAGTCTTCTGCTTTGCATTGGCAACAATTCTTCAGGAATCAGATCAAGACATAGGAGCTATGGGGATGCCAGTTTTTGTTATGATCCTGTATCACGGAAAACCTACTTCATCTCATCTCCCAAGTATGGAGAGGGTTTAGGAACTGTGTGTACTGGTGTTGTCATGGAAAATAATACTATAATTGTGGCTGGAGAAGCAAGTGCCTCTAAACTCTCTAGACAAAAGAACAAGAGTGTTGAAATTTATAGGTTTGTATCTAGCAGCAAATTTGCTTAATTATGTTGTTTTGATACTAGCAGCAGTAGAAGAAAGAACTGCAAAAAGTCATCACATCTTAAATTATTTGTAGTCAAAATTACCATATACATCTCCCATAAGGAATAGTATACAGAATATGCTTTTGCGTGTCTGTGTGTGTGTATACATTTATATATATATAATCTATGACTCTAAATATAAATATAGTATATATAAAAATTTATAAATATATCATGTATATTATATAAAAATATAAATGTAGCACATATAACTTTCATAATTAAATCACCAACACTTTAAAATTATTTTTTCTGTTCCTTTGTTAACATATAGTTGAATTTGCATAAGTTAAATGTGTTTGTTATGATCCCATTTTAGTTTTCACTCTTAGCTTTATTTATCCATAATAGGGTTTAATATACTGCTTTGTTTTTAAAGATCTTAATATAACAAGAAGGAAAGTTTACTAACACAGACTCCTTTGAATGTATTTTTTAGTTCATAGTTTAGAGTAATTAGTAATTTTTTCCTTAACCATAAATTACTAATAATCTGTCAGCTTTCATTCTGCATCCTTAATTTGTGGATTTTGCTTAAATCTCCAACACTGTAAAATGTTTGTAGCCAAAGAATGCTTTAATCCTACAATTGTAGTAAGAGGAAAGAATGCCTGCTAAGAAGTAGCATATCATCTAGGTTTTGCTTATGAGAACACATACATTTATTTACTATTTATTCAGCCAGTATTAAATGAGTATTTAGCAATTAAATGTAAGTGAGAAAGCTAGAAATATGCACATGGAATACATTCTAGATAATAAAACTTTCCCCCAATATTTTTCTCCTCTCAGTTCTCTTTTACCAGGGTTTGTTCAGACTTTTCAGTCAGAAAGTAATTCTTAGCAGTGAAGATGGAACAAAAGAGGGAATGAAGAGGTCTACTATTTTTCTGTCATCTCCTAGCATTACATTATCTGTCTCAAGTCATAGACCTGTCCCTTTTCCACATTCATACTTTGAAGACATGTCTAATCTCCCCTAGTAGGAGAGAGAATGCAGAGCCCTGGCTGAGTGACCTAGACCCATGCCCATGGTGACCAAGCATGTCCCTGAGCCACAGGAGCAGCCTTCTTCAGAATTATCAGGGAGAGACTACCGAGCCAGGAGAGCAGATCCCCACAGGAAGAGGAAGCCTTGGCTTCCCGACGTGGTTCTCACGGGTCCATGCCACCCGTTTTACACTTGCTCCTGGTTGGGTGCCCTTCTTTCCACCTTAGAACCTCTTGACCCCGTACTTCAGGATCTTTACATTATTTTTTTCTTCCTCCTCAAGATAGTCTACAATTCTGCCATCACATCTTATTTTTAATAAACCTCCAACCCTGTCAAACTGTCTTTCAGTTTTGGGCCTCAGACATCTTTCCTTTTAACTTGTTGAAAGCCCATTTCCGGCCGGGCCCGGTGGCCGGCGCCTGTAGTCCCAGCTACTCGGGAAGCTGAGGCAGGAGAATGGCGTAAACCCGGGAGGCGGAGCTTGCAGTGAGCTGAGATCCGGCCACTGCACTCCAGCCTGGGCTACAGAGTGAGACTCTGTCTCAAAAAAAAAAAAAAAAAAAAAAAAGAAAGCCCATTTCCCTTTCCAACAGCAAATGTCTAACTATACCCCATGTTTTCCTTCCTATTTATCTTGAACTCAACGAGGTTCTCACCACCAACTGTTTCCTCCACATTGGTCAGAGTTAAAGTTATTAGTTACTCCCATCATTTCCTCCAATAATGAAATTGTCAGAAGCGTTGCTTTAGGCTTAAATGAGACTTCCAGCTGATGTTCTGTGTAGTTAAAATCTCCTAGCATTACTGGAGGTTACTGTAGTGCCAGTTTTGTGATATGCATATGAAATTTATCATCCTGTGCTACATCCCTGTTATATTATTTGTGTATCTTATTCTTTTTATCTTCGTCCAGATGTTCTTCAGCTTGCCTCTACTCATAGATTTCCATGCAGATATATTTCTCCTTGACTTAAAAAAGGAAGTAGACTAGTCCTCTGGAAGATTATTTCTTTGTAAAAAAGACGTACCTTTCCATCTCCTTCACTTATCTCCATTTGCCTTTAAACTATCAATCTCTATTAGCAATGAAGGCCTTTGTCGCTATTGTTTTCTTTTTTATGTCATATCCACTTAATAGTAAATTTTAGAGTTTTATCTGAGCATTTTCTCTCCCTGTTTTCAGTTCTAAATGTGAAAACAAAAATCAGATTAGGAAGTCACCCAGCAAACATCTACTTCCTAACCTTTACGGGATGTACTTCATTCCTAGCCTATTTTCTTAAACTATGTCTCAGAAAACCCAAACCCATTTTTTAAAGTTCATTTATATATTCATTCAGTTGGCCTTACTTTGGCAGCCCCCACATATATTACAGATACCTATTCCTCCTGTCTCTTCTAAAATTCAAACAATTAAAAATAGTGATGAAAATATCGCCTGTGATTCCAGAGACTTTGGTTCTCTGCCTAGAATTACATAGAAGACAGCCATCATAAGGTTTGATAAATTTCTGCATTCAGCTGTGACAAGCCAGACATACCCTCTTAGAAAGGAGCATGCCTTCTAACTTCCCTGTCAAGCCTCAAGTAAAGATGTCTCTTTGGGAAAGAACGTTAAGAGTTGGCCTGGACAACTGGGAAAAATTCCTATCATAGAATTAACTGGCAGGTGTTAAATGCAAAATAAGTAGTCTATACTTAAAAATTGTACTCTGTATAAAACACACATAAGTTCCTAATTTGTGTGTGTGTAATTTTGAATTCCAGATATACTTTCTAGATTTTCTGGGACGTTTACTTTCACATATTTTATCCCTCTGTCCCCATGAAGTACTTTTGTCCTTCTCAGACTGTGTATCTTCAATCATGATTGGAGATAAAGATTTACCATTATCATGATGCAACACAAAGGATAGCTACAAACTCATCTACCCAGTGACCATACAATGCCCCATCACACACATAATCAGTTAATGTGTTGGATTCTGGAAGGCATTGAGAGACCATATATACTATTGTCCATAGCTCTTAAGACTCTTCTTAGAGTGATACTCTGGAAGAAATTACTGAAATTGCCACATCTAGTAGATTAAAATAGATGTTAAGTGCCCAGCAGACATCTACAGGTAGGTTTTTATACAGTGCTCTTAACCCAATTGTAAGCCAGCTGGAACTACAACAGTTCTTAAAATTCTACATATTCTAAATCATCCTGAGAGAAATATATGAATTGAGATGTTTTTAGATTATCTGCCCTAAAACTGTGATTTCTTTAATGTTCGTGTTAAAGTGATATTTCTTGTCCACAGAATAAGGCATTCTTGTATTTTTGCTTACTTTTATGGTAAAATTAGAAATGATTTGCCAAAAAACTTACTATTCATTCTTGATTTTCTTTCCCAGAATTATAAAATGAAGGCTACTCCTGGATAGTCTATACTTTTTCTCTATATTTTTCCTAAAACTCTTCAGGTATATGTGGTTAATTATTTTAAAGCACATTATATTTTGTTCATCATTCCTTTAAAAAAAAAAAAAAAGCAAACCTGTATCACTTTCTTGTATTAATGTTTTTTGTCCTCCAATTGGAAGAATCATATCTCATTATTTTTGGTCAGATAATAAATAAGTGTATTTCTTGGGTAAATTGCTTTCATGTTACCTCTAATCCTGGATACTCTTTCTCTCTTTTGCAGGTATCATGATAGAGGAAACCAGTTTTGGGAAAAGTTATGCACAGCTGAATTTCGAGAACTCTATGCTCTGGGCAGTATTCATAATGACCTTTATGTTATAGGAGGACAGATGAAAATTAAAAACCAGTATCTTATTACAAACTGTGTGGATAAGTACTCTGTAGAACGGGACAACTGGAAAAGGGTGTCTCCCCTTCCACTGCAATTGGCATGTCATGCTGTAGTGACATTGAATAATAAACTTTATGTGATTGGAGGCTGGACCCCTCAGGTTAAGAAATTTCCTGTATACATAATTGGCATGGCAATACTGAGTCTGGCTGCTATGTTAAAAAATTGTTGTGGTTGTTGAATACTAAAAGAGTGTGACTTACATTTTGGTAAAGTGCTTTCTGCTTTATAGAATATAACTCAAGGTTTTAAAGTGTTAAAGCAATTTAGGAGAATAGATTTTTAAAGTGTGTTTTCATAGACGTGACTTGATTCAGTATTCATGCTGTGCTCTTCATAATCCTCCCATTCTTGCTAATTATGAAAAATATTTGTGCTGAGGGATTATCTGTAGGGAGCATCTAACTAGGGGTAAGAGAAGCTGGATCCTCATCCAGTTCTGTGTGTCTAATAGCTTTGTGACCTGAGGCAAGTAACTCATAGGCCTTTTCCATTTTTCAAAATTCTTACCCTAAGTGAGACACCAAAATACCGATCTGTGATGGCACAATCATTTCTATGAAAGCATATTGTGATTGTAACACTTGATGTTTTTATTGGGCATCAGCAGGCAGAGAAACCAGAATGCTGTTTCTATTGAAGTCCAGTGAAGTGATGGCAAACCAGAATGAAAAGTCAGGGGTGTGTGGCCATAGTGGCCTTCTCCCTCCCTGCTGGATGTCCTCTCCTGGTGCCTTGGTGCACTCTTCTTAGGATCACTTCAGCTGCCTCATGCCCTGACCAACCGGACTTTCTAATAAAAATTAATCTCACTAGCTCATTGGTCATCCTCATGGCATACAGTAAATTTATTTTTGCCTGTATTATTTTTTGTTTCTCCAAATTTGCTTCAGGATAAAACTGATGCTATTTGCATTCATTTCAGAAGCTTGGAATTTGCCATTTATTTATAGTATATCATACCTGTTTTATAAACTTAAACCTCACATTTAACACATTTAATTTTTTCTGCTATATGTCAGAAAGTAGTACAGATTTCATCACAGCTAGCAGGAGAAACCTGACAGATTATTTGTAATTAAACTTTTTCAAAATTATCCATTTACATAGTTAATTTTGCATGCATAAGCTCCAAAAACAACTTAGAAGCTTTTCTTTGCATTTCTTTCACTAGAGATTAAATACTTAAATTAGAAGGAAAATTAAAACCATAAAGTCAACGATTGTTAATTTATAAAGTTTCTGAACAGATAACATGAACGTTTACCTCATAGAGGAAAGGCTTTGCTACCCAATTGAGTACTTGTATAACAATTGCAAGATCACACAGGGTTGTGCGTGTGTCATGGTGAGCATAACTCTTGGTATATTTAAAGTAGTTAACTAAAATTAATTGCATAAGCTTTCATAAGTATGCCAGTTATTTCTTTGTTGAATACTTGTATCACCCAAAAAAATGACACTCATGAATCCTT
Source organism: Papio anubis (assembly GCF_008728515.1). Taxonomy (NCBI): domain Eukaryota; kingdom Metazoa; phylum Chordata; class Mammalia; order Primates; family Cercopithecidae; genus Papio; species Papio anubis. The sequence goes on from NC_044977.1 coordinate 47,354,690, forward strand.
AGCTTGAAGTCATATAAAGTTCCATATACATGTATACAAAAGACATCATTTCACCTAACATTTATGAATAGGAAAAGCCACTTCTGTGTAAGAGTAAAATTGTTTAATTTGTACCTTCTCTAGTCATTAAAAAAATATAAAATAAGTGTGTTAAAATAACTGCAAATAATTTAGATTAGTCCATAAGTCTTGAAAACTGAATTCACATCATTCCTATATAGGCCATAATTATGGTGTAAAAATAATTATGAAGACACTAAAATGTTTTGGCAACTTTGTTTCATATGGATTAGAAAAATATAAACAAAATGCCTTCTATATTATTAAAATTAGTTTCTCACAAATATTAAAATCAACAACTATGAAGTTTGGTAAAATAGAATTACACTTTAAATACTATTCAAGAGAGGTTGGTTTTTTTTTTTTTTTAAGGCTTTGCAGTTGCTTCTTAAAAAAAAAAAAAAAAAAAGCTGTAATGAATGTCTCACTGCTAAGATCACAGATTGTTTGCTATACCCGAACACCTTTGGCCCATTATTTCAGAATATAAATCCCTCTGATAATGACAGTACACTTATAACCCCCGTCATGGGGTTTGGTGGGTTTGTGAGTATGAGTCACTGCAGTTAACCTCTATTTATCTCTTTGGCTGTCTGCTTTGATTAATTGCATTCATGTACTCACAAAGATCGCTAAATGGTATGTTGTTATATTGGCTGTCATATTTCATACAGATGGATCTTCCTGATGAAGAACCTGATCGATTAAGCAACAAACTGTTGCAGTATGACCCCAGCCAAGATCAATGGAGTGTGCGGGCATCCATGAAGTACTCTAAATACCGATTCAGTACAGCTGTAGTCAACAGTGAGATTTATGTTTTGGGTAAGAAGAAGCAGATTGCTAACAGTATAACTACTTTTATTTTCCTCAGCAGTTTGCCTCAGCAAAAATGAAATGTTCTCCTTTGCACTTGTATCCCAGTTCAAATTTATATACAACTAGCTGAACTTTGTCTTTTATTTCTTGTTTTCTAGAGCAGGGTCAAATAAGATTAAAGGAAGTCCATTGACATTGAGAGCAAAACTATTTTTATGGCATTTATAAGTGCCTTGGAATGTAAAAACAGTAATGATATATCCTTATATATACTACCAAGTAATATACTTTGAAATAGGAATAAGCCTTTGGCCACTTTTAGTCAATGAAATGTGGGCTTTGCACCAACTGTGATGGATCTGTGCCATTAGAAGAGAAAGCCACCATAGGTAAGACTGTGCCACAGATTGTGCCAATCCTCATTTTGCCTAACCCACTAAATTTCTAGACAGGTGTTATCAAGCAATTTTCATTTGAATGCACTTTTTTCTTATGTGTGTTTTGTACTTCTTATATGTATGGTCTTGCACTAACTATAACTAGCAAGAATTGGTAAAAGACTTCAGTCCCACTAAGGTGGGTACAATAAAAACAATTCCACAACATCCCCTATGTATCTGCTATCCTTCTCCACTCCTTGATTTTTCCTGTTAAGTCCCTAGCTCTTTTAAGGACATTCCATCTACCTAGCATTATCCTCTATCATCTTCCCTCACCTTCCATAAGTATGGGAAAGAAACACTGAGGCAGGGAGGTTGACTGGACTGATGAAATTATACCTATGCCAATTCTTTATTTCATCCAATCGGCATTGATGGCTAATGGGAAAAACATGGAAAAGATGATGGATAGCAAAGAAATGGCAAGGAAGAAATATGACATAGGGGATGGAAGCAAACTAAGCATTTAAATAGAAAGTATTATGATGATGATTTTTTTTTACTAGAGGGAGGCCATTATCTCTTAGCTGTTTGCACAGCATGAAGCAAAATAATTAATGCACTCAAGCATTAGTAGTTATTTTATGATTTTAAGAACAAGAACATTATGCAACATAATTTATGACTACCTCAGTTATGAGATTCACTTATAATTAAGTTTTTTCTCTTGATATGTATTTCTTTGTTATAACCATATACTATGTCACAGGCCCAGAAGAGACAATCCCTAACCTATGATAGATCACCTAGGATAGGTGTATCACTCAAGGGGATGAAGGGCCTTTCTACTAAACATATTAAAGTTGGGGGCAGCCAAAAGTGGGATAAAAGTGATATATCAGTTGGACCAGAATAAGATTTCCCCCTAATGTGGAGCCACAACTATGCTAGATGTAGAATTTAAATGATAGTATATTGTTTGATAAACTACATGGGAAAGGCACTTGTGGGAGCTTACACTTCATGGCATGGACACTGTCCATTGAATGAATGAAAGGAGGCAGATTTAAAAGAACATGTAAGATTTGAGGGGATGAAATCTAGAAAAGAGTATGTTCCAGGAAAGGGTGCAATGAGAGGGGGCAAAAAAGAACAAATAAGGAGAATGAAATAAGCAGTGGTTTGGAGGTGAGGATGAAAGTGGTGAGAGTAGAGGATAAAAAGAGCATAAATGAGTCCACCAGGGACAGGGAGTTGTGAGAGAAAGAGCTGAGTAGTAAACTGAGAAGCAGATTATAGAGGCCCTTGGATGAAGAATTCAGGAAATACTAGTGAGCAGTAAGAAACCACACAGAAGCAACATGATTAAAATGTTTTAGAAAACCTGGTGAGATAAGCATATAAAGAACACAGCAAAGACAAAAAGAAACTGGAAGTGGAGAGACTAATTAGCAAGGTTTTTACAGTAGCTTACGCTGTAGTTTCTGAATATTCAGAACTGGAGAACAGATTCATGATCACCCCAGTAAGCTTTACCACCCTGTAAGATTCAGCCCAAAAGAGTCAACTTCCTCAACATTTGCTACTTAATTCCCAAATATATTTATAAACTTTGAAATGGAATGTAGTTCAGTTGTTTAGGTATTTTTGTAGTAGTCTTAGTTCATATTTAATTGTTCACTGTATATATAATTGGAATTTGGGCAATTATCATATAGAATCCTAAAACCTTATTAGTTTCAGTGACTCACATTATCTTAGCAAAAGCTCTGTCTGCTTTTAGGAATCTATATGTACCCCCACTGTGTTTTGGGTCACTGTCAATTAGTATAACAATGAGCCCTCTTTCTAATCCCTATAATGGATTTAATTTCTTACTATGTCCTAGATAGTCTACAGGGTGTCTTCCAAAAAGCAGCCACTGAAACCTCCTTCACCAGGAAGGCAGCATGGTAAAGTAGGGAAGGCACTAGCTTTGGAGTTGAGTGTGTTTGGATTGAAATCCTGATGTGCCACCTATATATTCTTGGTCTGGTAAATATTTTTATGTTGTTGTTGCTAATATTAAAATGGGAATGCCTACCTCTTTCGAGATATTAAGATAATATATGTATAATTCCTACAATATAAGTGTTCAGATATTGTAACTTCTGTTTATTGAGCCCCTTTGTTACAGACACTTTGCTAAATTCTTTGCTTAAAGTTTCACTTAATGGTCATAAAAGCAGATAAATTATTAACTGATCTGTATAGCTGGCTAGATATCTAGACTCATTCTCCGACTGAAAAAAACCTAAAAACGTTGTAAAGCATATCTTTAGAAACCTTTTAAGAGCTGACGTGCCAGTAAGAATTTAGCAGACCAAAAGCCAAATGAAAGCAGATTTCCAACTATGAAAAACTGAAAAAGTCAACATTCTATACTTAAAAATAAAATAAAACCAGACATATTTGTCAAAAACAACCATTTTAGATCTCTAGAAATCAATCTGAAGTAACAAATTGAGAATAGTTTCTTTGTTTAAAAACAATACTGAGCTTGAAGTAAGACTTCAGGCAGTCTGCAGCATTCTCTTGTGAGGCTCTATTCCTTACCCCAGGTCATTCAACATGATAATACTGCTAGAGTGGGGCTGGCTACAAAAAGTAGCAGCTTTTTTTTGCCAAAGGGGGCTGACATGTTTGTGAGTAGAGGGTGGAAAACCCACACTCACAGTGGAAAATAGGAAAAGCCTACAGTTCTAGGCTGAGGTCTTAGTCCTGGTTGGTACAACAGCAGACAAAAGAACTGGCCAGAAATTTAACAGGAAGATCCTGGAAATCAGAAAGTCACAGAGAGACTTGATAAACTCATCCCCTGGAGGCCAAGAAAGCTGCATAAACATGCAGCCCCATAGAGAGCCCAAGCTCTCCACACATTCCTAGATGACTGGTAGGTTGAGCACATGTACAGAGCAGATCCAAGAGGACCAGGCAGAAAGTGAAAGTCATAGTAGACTTGGAAACTATCTGAACTTTTAAGGTACTCCCATGCAGATCCACCAGGAGAGAGTGGAAGCCTTACTGGTGTTTGACTACAACCACCAGTCATTGACAGAGACTAAGCTATGCAGAAATAAGGGTAACTCATAGGCTAAAATATAAAAATGTATAAGATTTCCCCTCTGAAAACAGAGGGGAAACCGCAGCAAACAGTAGAAGAGGCATATTCAGTTTAGGTAAATTACTTAAAAACAACAACAAAAGGCAGTCAAAAAAACAGAAAAGAAAGAAACCCTCAAGGAAAAACAAAGAAAATCAGGATAAAAAGTTGCTACAATATATTATCCATAATGTCCAGTACCAACAAAAAATTACAACACATGCAAAGGAAAAGAAACAGAAAAGCATAACCCATTTGGGGGTGGGGGTGGTGCAGAAGTATTCAATAAAAGTTGTCTCTGAGTGAGCCTGGATGTTGAATTTGGGAGACAAAGTCTTCAAAGTGACTATCAAATATATGTTCAAAGAATTAATGGAAACCAATTTTAAAGAATTAAAGGAAAATATGACAATGAGTCCACTATAATATTGATAAAGAATAGAAATTATCTAAAAGAACCAATGAAAATTTTAAACTTGTAAAGTACAATAAACCAAATAAAAGTGCACTGAAGGGGCTCAGTAGCACATCTGAGATGTTAGAAAAAAGAATCAATGAACTTGAAATCTATAGAGATTATATAATCTGAAGAAGAGAGAAAAAATTGGAGAAAAATTAGCAGGGCTCAGAGTCAGGTGGAATAATATCAAACCTATGAACAGATGTTTAATGGGAATCCCAAAAGGAAATGAGAGAGAGAAGTAATGGTCAAAAATTTCTGAAATTTGATGGGAAAACATTAATCTACAGATCCAAGAAGTTTATCAGACCTCATATAGGATAAATTCCCAGAGATCCTTATGTAAATACATAATAGAAGAACTACTAAAGACAGAAAATTCTTAAAAGCAGCAAGATAAAAATGCCATATCATGTAGAAGGAAACAAGAGTATACTTAACAGATGAGACTTACCAGAAGCTTAGAGGCAAGTAGACAGTGGAATATTATATTCAAAGTGTTACAAGAAAAAAATGATCAATCAAGAATTCTGTATCCAGCGAAACTGTGCTTCAAAACTTAAGGTGAAACAGACATCCCCAGATGAATAAAGATGGAGATAATATGTGGCTAGCAGACTTACAAGAAATACTAAAGGAACACTAAAATCCTTCAGACTGAAAGGAGGTGATGCTAGACAGTAACCTGTGTCCACAGGAAGAAATGAATAGCACAAGAAATGGTAAATATATAAGGAAATATAAAGGGCTGCATAATACGTGTTTTTCTTTTTTCTTCTCTTAGTTTCTTTAAAAGATATAAAAGAATACAGATGCTCCTCAACTTACAGAGGCATTACATTCCAATAAACCCATCATAGGTTGAAAATATAGAAAGTAAAAAATGTGTTTTATGCCCTGATAAGCCCATCATGAAGTTGAAAAATCTTAAGTCAAACCATCATAAGTTGGGGACCATCTGTAAAGCAGCAATTGTGATACTATATAGTTGGTTTTTTCACATATGCAGCTGTAATATATATGACAATATCAGAGAGTAGAGGAGGAGAAAAATGGGGTTACTTTGGAACAAAGTTGCTGTTTGTAATGAAACCAACTCAGTATTAACCTAAAATAGAGGATGATAAAGTAAAACACACATTAGACTTTCTAGAGCAACCACTGAAATTTTAAAAAGTAGTTTAAAAGTCAACTAAAGAAGCCAGGCACAGTGGCATGCACATGTAATCCCAGCTACTTGGAAGGCTGAGGTGGGAGGATCACTTGAGCCCAAGAGTTCAAGACCAGCCTGGGCCATATAGTAAGCCCCCTGCTCAAAGAAAGCTGCAAAAGAAAATGGTACACTTAAAAATGTGTTAAATACAAGAGAAGGCAGCAAAGGAGGAACAGAGAAAAAGACTTTCAAGAAGTAGAAAATAAATAGCAAAATGGCAGATATATAGCCAGTCACTATCAAAAATTACATGAAATGGGAATGGACCAAACACCCTAATCAAAAGGCAGAGATTTTTCATACTGAATAAGAAATTAAGACCAAATATATGCTCTCTATAAGAGACATATTTTGCATTCAAATACACAAATATTTACTATCATTTTACAATAGAGAAAGACATAAAATGCAAAAAGTAATATTAAGAGAGGTGCAGTGACTATATCATCAGACAAAATAGAGTAGAACTTTTACTACAGATAAACAGAAAAATTTCATGATAATAAAATTGTCAATAATATCAGGAAAATATATCAATTATAAATGTGTCATACCCAAAAAGAGAGACCTAAAATACATGAAGCAAAACCTGAGATGAAGTGATGAAGCTGTGCACGGTGGCTCATGCCTGTAATCTCAGCACTTTGGGAGGCCGACGTAGGCGGGTCACTTGACGTCAGAAGTTCAAGACCAGCCTGGCCAACGTGGTGAAACCCCGTCTCTATGAAAAATGCAAAAATTAGCCGGGTATGGTGGCATATGCCTATAGTCCCAGCCACTTGGGAGGCTGAGGCAGGAGAATCACTTGAACCCGGGAGGCAGAAGTTGCAGTGAGCTGAGATCATGCCACTGCACTCCAGCCTGAGCAACAGAGCAAGACTCTGCCCAGGAGTCCAGGGAAAAAAAAAATGAGATGAGAAATAATCAAACAATCATCAATGGAGATTTATTATCAAGAATTGATAGGATTAGACAGAGTATTAGCAAGGTTTCAGAAGATTTAAACAGCACTATCAACCAACTTTACTTACCTTAACTGGCTTGTGCTGACGGCTGCATAGCTTTGTAAATATACTAAAAATCACTAAATTGTACACACAATGGGTGTATAATGTGGTGTCTAAGTTGTCTCAATAAGTAAATGTGCAGGGCACCCAATCACTTATCAAGCCTGGAAAATTGTAAGCTTTAGTTTCCCAGGCTTGCAGCTTACCAAAATTACTCCAGGTGGGAAATCTAATTAGAGTTACTATGCACATAAAGCTGGTACTTCAAAGAGCTACAGCCTCTGTGTAACCATATTCTAGAAGTAAACCTGCCTTACATCTCTCATCTCAGAGGACTTCAAAGAAACATCTTGGCACTGAGAAACTTACTGACGAAAGGCTCATACATCCCTGAGAAGTAATAATCATAAATAAGCTCTTGAGTGGAATTTCAACCCAAATTTGCATACCCAAGTGGGAAAAAAGAAAAGACAAAGCTTGAATCATGAATTTAGTTTAAGACGCCTCAGACTGATAGTGTGCTCAGGTACCTGGAAAAAACAAATTCACATTCTCTCAAGAAATGTATCTTTATCCTAGACCTCAAAAATCCCCCACAAATAATTTTCCAAGGAAAACAAGCATTCCACAGTTAATGAAGCAAGACAACTTGAGCAAGAACCCATGGAAATAATGGCCAGTAGAAAAAACAAGCAACAACAACAAAAAACCAGTGGAGACCTCACATACTGGAAGTATCAGACAAATAGTGTGCTTACTCTGTTTAAAGAAATAAAAGATAAAATTTACAATATCATCAGGAAATAGAAAATGATAGAGAATGATAAAAAATGTTTGGGTAAGAAGTGACTTTATAACTGCAAGGAATGTAAAAATATATAACAATATTAAAACCCAATGGGTACATTTGAGAGCAGATCACACAAATATAAAGAGAAAATTAGTGAATAGAAGAGTTCTGAAAATTAGTTAATAGAAGAGAGTTCTGAAGAATTTGCCCAGAGTATATCACAAAGATTTTTTTTAAATAGAAGAAAAGTTAAGATAGATGGGTAATAGAGTGAGAGGATTAATAATGTTTAACAAAGTTCTATAAGGAGAGGAAAAAGAAAACAGTACAAAGGCAATATTTGAAGAAAAATGGGTGAGGATTTTCTAAAACCAGTGAAAGGCACTAATGCACACAAACAAACAAAAATAATGAATGCCAAGCACAACAAACAAGAAATGTATACATACATTTGTAGTTATCATGAAACTGAAAAACACCAATGAAAAGAGAATATCTTAAAAGCAGATTAAGAAAACAGACCGATTACTTTTAAGAAGTGACAGATTGACATCTGACTTATCAACAGAATAATGGAATCCAAAAGACAGTCAAATTACATGTTTAATGTGCTAGCAGAAAATAAATGCTAAAGTGGAATTCTATACCTAATGAGACGGTCTTTCAAGAACACGGATGAAAGAAAGACATTTTCAGATGAGGTAAAACTGAAAGCACACCACCAGCAGACCACCATAAGCAGGTAAAACTGAAAGCAGACCACCATAAAGGAATTTTAAAGTATGTTTTTAAGCAAAAATTGTGATCCCAGATTGAAGGTCTAAAATGCAAGATGAAATGAAGAGCAAAGAATGTGGTAAACAGATGGGTAAATGGAAACATTTCACACTTAAATATTTAAGATAGACTTTTAATATCAGTTATAAATATTAAATTGACTTATAAAAAATAATAATAGTTTTTAAACAGTGATAAAATAGTAGTAAAATAAATGAAATCAAAATTATAATAACAAGTTGGGACAGAGGTGAGTGGAGTGAAAGTGTCCTAAGATCCCCTTATTATCCAGGAGGAGGACCAAGGAAGGGATTAAATTTGCAACATTTGATGCAGACATTAAGTATGCATGTTAAATTTCTAGGCTTACCACTAAGAGAATACAGAGTATACAAATTTTAAACTTACAAATGGGAAAAATAGAATTAAAAATCAGTGCAAAAGAATGCAATAAATAAGAAAGAAGAAATAGAATAAACAAGACAACTGCTAATATGAAATAAAAAGCTGGATATTAGATGAAATGTATCAACAATTATATTAAATGAAAATGCACTAAATGCTTCAGTTAAAAGACAAAGATTATCAGTCTGTTGGAAAGAAAACCAACCATATTCTGTTTAAAACATGACTTGATTGAAAAATACATTTTGGGTAAATTTTAACTAAAAAAAAAAAGCTAGTATAGCTGTTTGTTAATATTAGCCAAAATATACTTTAAAGCAAAATCAATTAATAGAGTTTCTGGCTCCATGTAGAATGGAGTAAGCACACTTCACGTTCTCTCCCACTGAATACAACTATAAAACATGGACAGAATGCATGGAAAAGGTATTTGAAGACACTGTAAACAGAAGTAGGTGCATCAAGAAAGAACACCAGAATTTTAAGTACCACCACCATATGACTTACTATGTTCTCTCCTCTGATAGCCCCTAGCCTGAAGTCAATGCAGCTAGAAACCCAGAAGTGGGCATTATTCATAGAGAGAGCACCAAGAAAATCTGTCTAGTTTTGGCATGAGTTACTGAAAAGAGAGGTTATAATTATCAGAATGTAGATATCCCCTCACTTTTTTCTCTCTGTACTCTTACATCTCAATACCTAGACAATCCCATGACAATGATGACCAGCAAGAGCCAAAACTCAAAGGGAGAAGAAACTTCCTCTCCATTTAGTCAAGCTGCAGTTCCAAGAGGGTGTGGTCAACCCACATTGCTGTCCCCTTTTCCTTTCTCCCTTGTCCTGTCACTTGAGCCCAACAAGAGTTCAAATACAGAAATGTGTGGCAGAGAGGGGTAACTAGAGCCTCAAGTTTCCAGCCAGAGAACCAAAAAAGGGAACATTTGGGAACTAAAAGTACCAGGGAGATCTCAGGGAGGGTTTTTTTAATGTATTTAGGTGTAATCTATGAGACATATGTTTACATAGCGTGAAAGAGGGAGGGTAAGTGGAACTATAAGGTGAAGATTCCAACATTCCAGTTACTGTGATAAAACACTGATACTAAGTAGACTATGAAATAAGTACATATTTTGTAATCCCAAAAGAAACACTACTCAAGGAGATACAGTAAAAATCACAATAAATGCATTGAGATAGAAGACTGAAAAATGTTTAAATAATTTAAAAGAGATCAGACAAGGTGAAAAAAATACCACAGAGAGAACAAACAAAACAAGCAATAAATCAGTAGATCTAAATCTAGCCACAAAAATAATTACCTTAAATGCAGATGTTCTAATGACATCAATTAGAAGACAGAAATGGTCAGAATGGCTTACAAATAGAATGACCTAAAAATATTCTGTGTATGTGAAACATACTTCAACTATAATGATATAGGTAGTTTAAGAGTAAAAGGCTGGAAAATGTATGCCATGCAAACACTGATCAAAAGAAAGCTGAGGTGGCTTTGTGAAGATCAAATCAAGTAGACTTCAGCAGAAAGAAAGCTACCAGAGATACAGAAGGACATTACATAATGATAAAATGATTGATTCACTAAGAAGACACAACAATACTAAATGTGTATGTACCTAACAACAGAACCTCAAATTATATGCAGTGAAATCTGAAAGGAGGAATAGACAACTCCACAATTATAATTGAAGATTTCAACACTCCTCTCTCAGTAATAAATAGAACCAGTAGATAGAAAAACAACAAGTACCTGTATATAGAAAGAGCTCAATAACACCATCAACCAACTGGATCTAACTGACATTTATTGCCCACTCCACCCAGAAAGAGCACATGGAATGTTCACCAAGATAGATCATATCCTGAGACATAAAACAAACCTTAACAAAATTTAAGGAAGTAAAATCATACAAAGCATATCCTCTGACCACAGTGGAACATAAGGATAACTGAATAGTCTTCAAACACTTGAAAACTGAGCAACACATTTCTAAATAATCCATGGATCATAGAGGAAATCTCAAGAGAAATTCAAAAATATGTTAAGCTGAATGAAAATGGAAACACAACATATCAAAGTTCGAAGAGTGCTGCTAAAGCAGTGTTTAGAAGGAATTTATAGCATTAAGTGTTTGTATTAGATAAGAAGAAAGTTCTCACATCTATAGTCTAAGCCCCTGCTTTTAAAAACTAGAAAAAGAACCACAAAAATCAAGTGAAGAAAGTAAATAAAGATAGGAGCAGAAAACAGGGCAATTAGAGGCTGAAAAAATAAGGAAAATCAATGAAACCAAGCTGTTTCTTTGAAAAAGCCAATAGGGTTGGTAAACCCTAGCAAGACTAACTAATAAAAAGAGGAACAAGGTACAGATTACCAATATTAGAAATGAAGAAGGAGGTATTACTACAGTCTCTGTAATTATTAAAAGGATAATAGGGCAGTGCTACAAACAACTCTACAGAAATACATTTGACAACTTAGATAAAATGGATCAATTCTTTGACAACCACAAACACTAAAAGCCACCCAAGATAAAAGAGATAACCCCAAAATGATTAAATACATTGAATTCTTAGTTTGAAACATTTCAAAAAAATAAATACCTAGGTCCAAATGGTTTCACTGGTGAATTTAACCAAGCATTTAAAAATAACAGCAATTCTGCTACCTCTTCTAGAACATAGAAGAGGGAACACTTCCCACCTCATTTTATAGGCCAGCATTACCTGATACCAAACCAGACAACACAGTACAGAAAAAGAAAACTACAGATCAATATCTCTCATAAACACAAACACACAAATCCTCAACAAAATATTAGTAAGTTCAACACAGCAATATATGTAAAGAACACACTGTGCCAAATGGGTTTTTTCCTGAGAATGCAAGATTAGTTCAATATTCAGAAATCGATCAATATGATCTACCATATTATAGTCTGCAGAAGAAAAGCCACGTAATCATATCAATTGATGCCTAAAAATCGTTTGAAAGAGTATAACATTTGTTCATGATGAAAAATTCTCAGCAAACTGAGAAGAGAATTTCCTCAACCTCTCAATCTGATAAAGGACACCTATGAAAAATCTACAGGTAACATCATTCTAATTTTTTATTATTTTTATTTTTTGAGATGGAGTCTCACTCTGTTGTCCGGGCTGGTGTGCACTGGTGTGATCTCAGCTCACTGCAACCTCCATCTCCCAGATGGAATCTTTCAGATTCAAGCAATTCTCCTCCTCAGCCTCCCAAGTAGCTGGGGTTACAGTCACCTGCCATCACACCCAGCTCATTTTTGTATTCTTAGTAGAGACGGGGTTTCACCATGTTGGCCAGGCTGGTCTTGAACTCCTGATCTGAAGTGATCCAACCACCTCAACCTCCCAAAGTACTGAGATTACAGGCCATCATGCCCGGCCAATATCATTCTTAATGGCAAATTTATATGCTTTCCCCCTAAGTTCATGAAAAAGGCAAGAATACACTTATGACTATTATTCAACATCATAGTGGAAGTCTTAGTACAATAAAGAAAGATAAAGTTGTGCAGAAGGGAAGAAATGAACTTGTCCCTATTTCCAAATGATATGATCATCTATGTAGAAAATCTCAAAGGGCCTATATTTTAAATTTCTAGAACTAATAAAGGGGCTTAGTGTAGTCAGCAGATACAAAAGGTCAATCATTTACTTTTTAAAAATGTGTATATTTAAGGCATACAACATATTTTGATATACATAGTGAAAAGATTACTATAATCAAGCTAATTAACATATCCGTCTCCTCACATAGTTACCTTTTATGTGTATGTGGGAGTACCTGATATCTACTCTTAGCAAATTTTCAGAATATGGTACAGTATTAACTGTAGTCATCACATCATGCTGTACTATGGATCTCTAGGCTTATTAATTCTACATATATTCCACGTATAGCTGAGCTCATGCAATATTTTTCTGTGTCTGGCTTATTTCACTTAGTGTAATGTGTAGTTTATCCATGTTGTTACAAATGGCATGCTCTCATTTTTTAAGGCTGAATAATATTCCGTTTCTTTATTCAGTCATCCATTAATGGACATTTAGATTGTTTCTGTATCTTGACTATTGTGAATGCTGCAACGAAGATGAGAGTGCATATATCTCTTAGTCCATCTTGTGTTGCTGTAACAGAATACCAGAGACTGAGTAATGTACGAGGAAAAGCGGTTTATGTAGCTCATGGTTCTGCAGACCAGGAAGTTCAAGGACATGACCTTGGCTTCTGGCAAGGGCTTTCTTGCTGTACCATAACATGGCAAAGAAAGTCAAAGAGGAAGCTGACCTGTGTGACAGAACCCAGGGGCATCCTGGCTTTATAACAACAGACTCTTGCATGAACTAATTTATTCTCATGAGAACTAATCCAGTCTGCCCAGAGAGAGAACTCACTACTTGGCTTTTACTGTGTTGGGGAAATGGTCTTTTCTACATTTTATTCTATTTTACTTTAATTTTTGTTATTTATTTTATTTTATTTTCTTGCTCTGTTTCCCAGGCAGGCTCAGGTGCTCTTCCCACCTCAGCCTCCTAAGTAGCTGGCACCACAGGCTCATGCCAACCCACCCAGCTAATTTTGGTATTTGTTTTGTTTGTTTCTTTGTTTTTGTTTGTTTTTTTTTGTAGAGATGGAGTTTCGCCATGTTGCCCAGGCTAGCCTAATACTTGTTGTTTTCTGTGTGTGTGTTTTTTTAATAGTAGCTATCTTAATGGTGATATCTCTGTGGTTTTGATTTGCATTTCCATAATGGCTAGGGATGATGAGAATCTTTTCATATGCTTGTTGGTTATTTGTATTTATTTTGAGAAAGGTCTGTTTAAGTCCTTACCCTAGTTTTCATTTGGGTTATGTTTTTATTGAGTCTGAACTGGTCTTTTTATTTTTACTTTTTTTTTGGACACAGAGTCTTGCTCTGTCGCCCAGGCTGGAGTGCAGTGGTGCGACCTTGGCTCACTGCAACCTCTGCTTCCCAGGTTCAAGCGATTTTCCTGCCTCAGTTTCCTGAGTAGCTAAGACTACAGGCATGTGCCACCATGCCCGGATAATTTTTGTATTTTTAGGAGAGATGGGGTTTCACCATGTTGGCCAGGCTGGTCTCAAGCTCCTGGCCTCAAGTGACCTGCCTGTCTTGGCCTCCCACAGTGTTGGGATTATAGGCGTGAGTCACCACGCCTGGCCCATTTATATTATTTTGTATTAGTTGCCCCAGAGATTTCAATATGAAGTCTTGACTTATTACAGTCTACCTTAAGTTAATTTACTTTTACCTCTTCTCAAACAGTGTAAGAACCTGACAATAGTTTAATTTCATTCCTTCTACCCATCGTACTTTTGTTGTCATATATTTTATATACCCTTATATTGTGGTTGTGGTTCTTTAAACAACCTGTTATGTTTATTCACAAAATTGCCATTTTCAGCATTCTTCATTCCTTCCTAAAGTTACAGGCTTCCAACGTTTCAATGAAATGTCTCTAGCTTTAATATTTTTTCTTTAATACTTACGGTAGTGCAAGTCTTCTGGTAATTAATTCTCTTGGCTTTTGATTGTAAATGTCTTCATTTGTCTTCATTTTCGAGGTATATTTTTTGCTGGTTATAGAATTTTATATTGGCAATATATGTCAATACTTTAATATGTCAATCTATTTCATCTGGCTTTCATAGTTTTTATTTAAAAAGCAAATGTCAGTCTCATTGTGGTTCCTTTGAAGGTAATGTGTCCTTTTTTCTCTGACATCATATAAGATTTTTCTTTTCACTGTTGTTTTCAGCAATTTGACTATGATCTGCCTACGTGTAGGTTCTTTGTTTTTTTTCTACTTGGGGTTCACTGTGCTTTTGGAATTTATAGACTGATGTTTTCATCAGTTTTGGGGAAATTCTCAGCTTTTGTCTTTTTAAATATTGTTTCTATTTTGTTCTCTCTTCTTTCCTTGTGAGATGCTCATTTCCTGTACACTAGACCTTTATTTATGTGCTCTGTGTCTCTTGGGGTCTTACTTGAATTCTTCCATACTTTTATCTTCCCATACTTCAGTTTGAATATTTTTTATTGAAGTATTTTCAGGTTCACTTACCCTGTCTTCCATTGTATTCAGACTGCTGTTAACCCAGCCATTTTCTTCTTTTCAGATACTGTATTTTTTAATTCTAGAATGTCCACCTTATTCTCTTTCATAGATTCCACTTATTTTGTGAATTTCTCTACTTTTCTCATCCATTTTGTCTATGTTTTTTTCTATTTTATTTATCTTATTATTAATCAGTTATTTCAATATTTAGATAGTTCACAAGTCAGCTTCTGTTACATTTTTGTCTTTGATCAGCCATATTTCCCTGCCTATGCCCATGTCTGGTGATTTTTTTCTTGTATACTGAACTGTGGAAAAGAACCAGAGGCTCCTGATGATCTCCTCCCTGAAAGGATTCTGCCTTTCCTTGCTAAGTCAGAGCAAGGGACTGATTCCCTCAGTCCAATCAGGGCCTGGACCGGGCCAGGGTAAGTTGCAGCCTTAATAAGGCTCAGTGTTCTGTGATTCGGCCCTGTTCCTTGGGCATGGGCCACTCTTCCCCGCCACTCCTGACTTTGGATGGTGAACTGGAAGGATTTGTCTCCTCTATCCTGGAAGGCTGTGGGGATTCTGTTCTTTCCTTCAGAGTTGTTTAGCTTAGCTTTTTAGCCTCCCTGAACAACTTCAAAACCTGACAAATATCTAGAGATGGAGACCACATGTGTGTTTGTGGCAAGCCACTCACTTAAGCCAGACTTGATCACCTATATACCATGCAGCTGCGAGAGATTTCTCTCTGACCATTAAAAGCATTTGGTCCAGAATCCAGATTGCCCCAGTAATCAGTGCTTTTGAGGAGAAAGTTGGCAACGTGTTTGAGGTTCCTCTGTGCAGATCCTCTAGCTACCATTCTGTCACAACAGCCCCACACAACTGCCAAAAACTTCCCTGGTCTCACTTTCCTTCACCAGCGTTCCTCTGTCTGTGCTAAATCCAGTTCTTAGCCTTGGTCCAGAATCAGCAAAATCCCTCAAGGGCAGAAAACAGCCTAGAAGAAGCTCTTCCCTCTCTGGAATGTTAACTCATCTAGTTCTTACTGTTTCCGCACCTCTCTGATGCCTTTCAACATATGACTTTTCCATACATCCATGATCGTAATGATCACTGCATTACGATCACTGACCTGCCATGCCATCTTATAAAGAAGTGGAAGAATGGTTATCATACTTGTTAAGTTTTAGACACATTTCTTTTTGTATATTTGTTTTATAATTTTATAAAGGGAAAAAGGAAAAGAATGGGACCTCAAAGAGGTTAAGAACCTTATTCAAACTGATGGTTACTAAGTAGCATAGCAGTAATCAAAGCCGGTTATCTGACAACAAAACCTTTACCATGCATTCCTTCCTGACCTCAAGATCATGGACTTTTGTCCTGCTGTTCCACTGAGGCCACTTCAGTGCCATCCTAAGCAGTTAGCAGAGGCCTTGGGGAGCCCCTAGTTCTGTCTTGAGGCAGCTGAGGGTGGAGCCAGTAGCCCTGATGAGTTACGTATTGGTTGATGCTGGCCCCGTACTCTCTGGTACTCTTGCTTTCAGGATTTGGACTTCAGAATTACAGTATTTCCTTATATCTTGCCAAAGATCATAAACTAGACCCTCCCCCATGGGGTGGCTTAGGGAAACTGGTTCACATTATGTAAGCATATCATTCTGTGAAGTTTTTCCATAACTGGAAGAGTGGGATAAAGCACAGACAAACCCTAGTCAAGATCAGCATCTCCTCTGTAAATGCTCATTTTGCAAAGGTGGTTTTCAAAGTACAGATGGCCCTCATGGTAGCAGTGAGAATCCCTGGTGTACTAGGTAAGCCTCCAGCTCTGGGCTAGGCTCCTGAGCCCATCTACAAAGTGTCTTCTTCCTCCCAGCAAGCAGGTGGACATTCAGTCACGTTTGTTAGATCCATTTACCTAAGATTATCTTATGAAATAGTTTGTACTCAAATTAGGATTTAATAGCAAAATCATCACAAAACAAGCAAAGACAGTGAAAGGGGAGGAAAGAGGGAACTAACATCAGCTGCAAAACTGATTAGAAATTTTCCTACATTCAACCACTCTAGCTTAATACCTGTCTGGCATATAAAAAGTACTCAATAAACATTTCTGACAGAACACTAGTAGGGGTAAATTTTCCCTTCCCTGCCCACAACCATTATTACATGGATATAATGGACACAGTTGCTGCACAGATTAACCTCAAGAAAGCTGGCAGGGAAGACACACCAAACAGAAATAATTACATGCGATGACTGCTACTTACAGAGGCCTATACAAATCTAGGGATTCGGAAAAGATGTCACAGAGAGATTGACCCTGGGCTTACTTCAAGAAGCTGGGATTTGCCCAACAGAATAGCACAAGGAGAGAATTCTTGGTCGTTAACATACCAATTGCATGTCATGTTACCTGACGGTAGTTTTGAGTGTCAGGAACATCAGCTGCACAATGAAGCAGTAGCAGGAGGTGAACCTGGAGAGCTAGACAAGAGCCAGCCCACAGAGCGCTTCAAATATCATGCTTTAGAATTCATAATTTATCTCTAAATGATGGTGAGCCATTGAAGGATTTCAACAGTAAAGTAATGACAAATTAGTGCTTATTAAAAGGACCAGACACCTCAATTCTACCTACACACAGATTCAAGAGAGTAAAAGGGATTGCCTATTCAGAATTATTAAGTGTGGGGACTATGATTGTCCTAGAGTTCACTCACTGCCCCAGGTATTTGCCCTAAATATAGCTCTTGAGTGGACAGATGGGCAAGAACTCCATCTCTGGTATCCTGAATTAACAGACTCTGTAAGGCCCTTTCACAAAATCCAAGT
The DNA here is from genome assembly GCF_008728515.1 of Papio anubis. Taxonomy (NCBI): domain Eukaryota; kingdom Metazoa; phylum Chordata; class Mammalia; order Primates; family Cercopithecidae; genus Papio; species Papio anubis. The sequence goes on from NC_044977.1 coordinate 47,372,701, forward strand.
TGTGAAACAGAATGGATGAAATTTTGAAGCTGAAGTAGCTGGGTCTTGAAATTCCTGGTCTCTAGAGACTGAAGGAGATGAGGCTGCTGCTCTTCTCTATTTCTACATTTAGTCCCCGTTTTGCGGCTGTGTAAGCCAGGTGATGAGCCAGAGAAGGGGAAGGAGCTGGAAATCAAAGGGGAAGGAGCTGGAAATCAAATTAACTGATTATGACCTCTGACTTAATAGCATTTATAAATAGTTTATAGGGTAATCACTAAATTATTGCTTAGATGAAGGGTACATTCTTGTCTACATTTTCTTTGTTCCCTCTTAGAATATGAGAATTTAAGAGTTGGCTTTATAGTTTGACCCACTGGGTTTGAATAAGAATGTAATGTGACTCCTATTACTTTTTCAGTTTTTGAATTTTGCTCTTGAGTAATTGAACTTGACATAGTAATATTTGCAATGCACCTAAAAATTAAAATTACAAAACATGCCATTGAGCTATAAAAGATGTAAAGGGAAGAAGAGAACACACATGCAGGGGAAAGAAGATATAGTATAGAAATTCAGAATTATCACAGGGAGGGAAGTGGGAAGAAGGAGGTAGAAGGGCCCTAGGCTAACGGAGAGGAACAAACATCCAGAGATTTATAGACAAAAGTAGTTCTTAGGAACTAGATGAGTGAAAACAAGCAAAGTTTGGCCTCTCAGAATTGAAGGGAGAAATAATTCAGTGGAAAGTAAGCCTTTTTAATAACAGGTAAAATTCAATTGAGTAACTTTGATGTCAAATAGACTAATAATGTCCTTTGAAGAGATACTGGATTTTTTTTTATCACACCGTGATTTGACTCAACTAATACTTGTTGCAGCAAAGAATACATCAGACATTAGGCTGGGTGCTAAGGACCCAGAGATGAAAGACACACTGTATGCCCAGAAGGAACTCAGAGACTAGGGCAAGACAGATCAACTGTGCATATAGTTAAGTGCATGTAACAGAGGATCAGCTAACTCACTCCATAGGGAGGAATTAGTCAAATAAAGAAAAATGAGGCCGGGCATGGTGGCTTACTCCTGTAATCCCAGCACTTTGGAAGGCTGAGGTGGGTGGATTACCTGAGGTCAGGAATTCGAGACCAGCCTGGCCAACATGGTGAAACCCTGTCTCTACTAAAAATACGAAAAACCAGGCGTGGTGGCAGGTGCCTATAGTCCCAGCTACTCAGGAGGCTGAGGCAGGAGAATCACTTGAACCTGGGAGGCAGAGGTTGCAGTGAGCCGAGATCACCCCATGCACTCCAGCCTGGGCAACAAGAGCGAAACTCCGTCTCCAAAAAAAAAAAAGAAAAGAAAAAAGAAAGAAAAATGAGAAAGTTGCTTGTACTTTACACCAGGAACAATATATATCAAAGTATGGTAGAGAAAGATTAGGTTGAGTTACTTTAATGTTTTAATGTCTTCATTCTCTAGTATTCATGAATGAATCTTTAGTCTATTTTTTTATTAAATGTCAATTATTGTTAAGAGATAAGACCACACTCAGTATATGAAACCACGAAAGCTGAATTTATTGATTACTTAGTGTAGGAATGGTTACTTGGTGAGAGATATTCTCATTGAACAAAGCAAACTGATGATTTTATATAGGATTGTGGGCAGGAGTTGAGTCTGATTTTTGGTTACAAAGGCAAGAGTAGATTGCTGTTCCTCAGAAGTGCGGATTATGTTTGTTCATTACTGAGGCAGGAGGGGGTCAGGTCAGCCTTAGAAGAGGACTCAGTGGAGTGAGTCAGCCTCTGATTGGCTGCCTTCCAGAGTGTGAGTCTGTCTCTGACTGGTTGATTCCAGAGTCATGGTCACTGAAGCAAGTTGTCATTGATTGATTAATCAGGTTGAAAACCACTTCTAATGTTGACTTGTCATGGCTCGGGAACAATTAGTCTTTTCCCAGGAGCATGGGACTTTTCTGTATCCCACACCCCTCCCTTTCTCATCTTCAATCAGCCAAAGCAGCAAGACAGACCATCAGGGATTGTCCCCGTATTCACCATCATTGTTAATTTTGTCTTTAAATTGTTCGTTGAAACATTTCTTAGGACAGTGGCTCTGTGGATTTAAGACTCTGGATAAACATATCAGACTGTGCAACAAAGTATAACAAAGGTATTGCAAGAAGGGATTAGAGGGCAATCTAAAGGCATGATCTAGATTTTCCAAGGTCTGACATACTCTTAAGTAGATAAGCTACCTTGACAGTTTGAGTTCTGAGTAGTACAAACACTGTCTTCCTGGCTTTGTTGGAAAATGAAAGATTCTATATAGTTACATTTTCCCAACAATTCATGCCAGCCCCTTTAAGTGGCTAAATATGATTACATTTTTAACAAGGAAGAACGTTTCCCAAGTTATCACACTCTTCTTTGCCTTCTGAAAGAGTTCTTTGAAGGAAAATCATATTTTTTTGAAGAACTACTACATTCTAGGTGATTTCATGTATTGTCTCAATTCTCACAATATCCTACAAAGGTAAATTCTTTATTTTTATTACACAAATACTGTGATAAAACCAGGGTTCAAACCCAAATCTGTCCAATTTTAAAGTTAAAATAAATTTTTAAAATATCTCAATCATTAAGAGCATCAAAAATTGTGCTTCTCTGTATGTGAGTGATGTCCATTGGCCATTGAGTAATGTAGTACTACTGTATTTGCTCCCTAAACTAGAAGGCCACAAATTACAGGGTTTCATGGGATTTTTCCTCTCCTTCCCACTGCTCCTTCCCATTTCTTTTCTTGTTGCTCTCTCCCTCTTATGTTACCAGATTGTACATACAAGATTATACATCAATCATACATATAAATAGATTTTACATACAAGACTATATATGCAGGCAATCATACATAGGTGTAGATTATACATACAGTTAGGCCATTAGACCTTGCGTCATTAACAATGTCTCCAGTTTTTTCAGAATAAAATTCAAGGTCTCTTATCACAGCACCAATACTCAGACACTTGTTTTACATTGCTCAGGGTTTTCACTTGTGTTCTGGGCACTGGCAATTGTCTGACTTCCTGTTAAATGAGGAGTTACTGTAACAGGCAGCATCTAACCACCACAGGGAAAGATTTAGGCAAGAGGGATAATCGGAATCATTTGGTTAATGGCCCTTGCCTTTACCTGATTACGTGTTTTATAAATTTTCTGAGTAAATCTCATGTGTACAAAGGTTTCCCAGGTATCTTCTCTAACTGAAATAAGTCATAGAAAGGAAAGGTCCTTCTGCAGACAAATCTTATCTCTGCAACTTAATAGCACCATGTGATTTTGAGCAAGTTGCTGAATTTTGCTAAATCTGTTTTCTTTATTCATAAAATAAGGGATAATAATACATTATTAACTCTTGCAGTTGTTGCAAAGCTTAAGAGAGTATTATGTCAAATGCTGAACACTGTGCTTGGCATACGAAAAATGCTCAATAGATGGTAGTTATAACAATCATTTTGCTTATAATAAGTGGCAAGGAGTCCACTATGCTTTAGTGTCCTAATAATGCTCAGCTTGTCATCTTATTGTTAGTGCCCTGCCAGGCCCAAATGAGGAGGCATACTGAGATGAGGTCGTTCTGTCCTCATGCATTGGGAGTCAAAGGACTGAGTCTTTCTACTTTCTTCGTTTCCTCCCATTGTAAATATGTGCTGATAACATACTTACTGTACATTCACACAGCCTGCTTTTCTGTATGGAGCCAGGTACACATTTTCATGTAAGGAACTCTTTGAAAATATTGTCCAGAATGTATTCTTCTAATAGGAATTAAAGATGAAAACATTATACTACTGGGCATCGTGGCTAGCACTGACCCTGGAGGTTTGCTTTGAGTTGTAAAGATTTTAGAATATGGGCTTCAGCTAAAACCTGTGCTGAATTTTTCTTGTGTAAATGTTTGTCTTTAAAAAGTGTGTTGTCACAGATACCATGAATAATTTGGATTTAGATGAAAACAGCTTCTGGAATTATGGCGAACTAGCCAAGGGGCATATTAGTCATATACTGGATAGTTTTTCCTGGAAATCTATAAATTGCCTTCTTAACTTAAAAATAAAGGAATAGATATGGCCAGATTGCTCAAGCGACTCCATGGCTCATGTGGTTACATGTGCATTTTGTCAGCTTTGCCACACTGTAATTGGCTTTTCTGTTGGATAACTTCCTAGAAAGTCTAAAATAATTTAGTCTATATAAGCCTTATGAGTCAATGATACCCTAAGTGGAAACACAGGTATTTAAAACCAGCCAGCTTTCCTTTTGACTTTTTTTTCCTGAGGCCCTTCTCAGGAACGTAACTATTTTTGTTAGGAAGTACAGAAAGGAGTGGTCTGTTGTTTAATGACAGAACCACTGCCATGCAGGAGGAGACCAAAGGGAAGGGTGCCGTTTAAGGCTATGCACTTTAAGGTGCCTTAGTTCTAAAGAAAAATCTTTTGCCATTTGTACAATGAACGCTTATTATAAGAGCTAGTTAAGCTTCTTTAATCCAAAGTACATCCTAATTTCCTAAAAAGGTAGTCCTGAAAATTTAGGTTAATATATCATATTGCTATAGAAAATATTAATGCATTGTTTTCAAAGTTTTATATCCATTTTATGAATAATAAAGTAGAAAATGAATCAAATACAGACTCCTATTAGTAAAATTTTGGGGAAGGTAGAACATTCTGGGTTCAACCTCATTGAAATCTCATTATGAGTCCTTGGGGAATGCTTCTGTTATAAAATACTGATTTAAATATGGTACCGGGGCTCTCTCTTTGAAAAGAAGTTTGCATGTAAGATAAACTGGCAAGCATTTTAGATATCATACTATTAGTTATGCTTTTGAATAAATTATGCTTCCTTCTGAAATGAAAATGCATATTCATGAATATGCTTTGGATTTCCATCAAGTGTTCTTAAAATGTCAAATTGCATTCAAAAGTTGCTTCAGCTTGATGGGTCAGGCAAAATCAAATATAGAAAGTGAGGCCAGAATCTATTTATGGAGGCAGTAGACCTTTCACACATGACCCCAGCCTGCCCCTGCAGCCCCAGCTCCTCCTGCTACTCCTCCACTCCACAAAGCCTAGTGCCAGCCACAGGGACTCGGGGTCACTTCCTGAACATGCTTTCCTCCTGTGCCTTTGTTTACCCTGTTCCCTTTGCATGTAGGGCCTAACTCAGCATCCTCAAAATCTGGCAAAAATCCCATCTCCTTGTAGTGGTTTATGTAACCCTTTGGCCGGAATGAACCGCATGCTGCTTTGCCAGTCGCTGCCCTTGTCACTCTGTACTCAGACTGTCTAAGGGACGAGACATTGTTTTACTCATCTCTGTGTCTCCTCTGAAAGCCAGCCCAGGACCTGGCTTTATGTTATAGATGCTCAGTAAGTATTTGTTTACTGAATTGCATTTTCACATCTCTGTAACCTGTCCTATTCTTCTATCATATGAAATGCCACAGAAATTATCAGAGTTTTACAGGTCTTATGGAGAATGTTTTGAAATGGGGACTTTTTATTTCCCTCTCTAGGGAGACAGCTAATGGAGTTTTCCCACATAGCTAATGTCCCAAACTATCAATGTTTTCTCCAGGAAACCATTTTGTGCCTCATTGGTTTACTGAAAACATAACAGCACTGCCCAAGTCTGATTCTCAGCTTGAATGCCATTAAAGAGTAATGAAGGGAAAAGTTACATAAAAGGTTCAAATTATTACAGTAAATGCATTTCAAAGATCATTCTAATGGTGAATTAGTTTATGAAATGAGAGGATCAAGCTTCATTGTGGTAAGATTTTACCCTTTTCTTTTGATAAAATTCTAAGCAATTTTTATAAAGTGTAAGTCTCAAGTTACCTAGGTTGCCTACCAAAATGGCAGATCCCTGGCCCTCACTATTGGCAAATTCAGAGTCAGTAAGTCTAAAATGAAACCTGGGAATCTGAATTGTAGGAAATACAAAGGCAATTCTGGTGTGAAAAAAATCACAGGATTGCACTTTGAAAAACCCAGATGTTCTGAGGAAAGTGGAAAGGTAATATCATATTAATGGACGTATTATATGCTCAAAATATTTGCTAAGCATGTGTTACACAAGCCAGGCCCTGGGCTGGCTTTTAGAAGAGATACAGCTGAATAAGGCAATATCTCTTCCTCTAGACAGCATCATTGTGTACTTGAATATTCTAGGAAGTTGGATAAAGTTACTTGGTCGAAGTGTCCTGGCACTGATAAGCCAAAATAGGCTGTCAGTTATGTTCTGCTCTAATTGCAAGAGTGTTCTGGGCTTAGATACACATTTCATACATTCATGATGAACAAGGAAAGGAATGCTTTACCATGGCCAAAGAAGTCAGACAGGATATTCCTCATGCCTCCTTGTTCTGAAAAAAGACTTGGATTTAGAGATTCAGTAGCTCTGAGCTGGAGTGAATGGTTCATTATGTTTTTGCTATAAGTATCTATAAAATATATTTCCAGTTAAGCACCTGAGGGGTTTTAAACCTTTATTATCTGGCACCCTCAATGAGTAACTCAGAAATAAGTATTCTAAAAGACAACAGTTTACCTGTGGCTCCCAAATTGCAACTTAGCTATAGTAATTTTTATCATTGATATCCCACAAGTTCACAGAGAGTTAGCAGTCTATGTATTATTGGGACAGTGAGTTAGAAATTACACTTTATTCCATCCATGTGTAATTATAATCCTGTATTATATATGTTTTCATATTTGTCCTTTATTTCCCAGCAGACTCTGAGTGCCTTATGGACAAAAAAAAAAAAAAAAAAATCCTCAAACTTGTTATTCTGTGACACCTAGTACAAACATGAGTGGGTATCCAAAATATACTTTTAGATTGCTTAAATTAACTACAAGTTTAAAATGTGTTTGATTCTGAAATTAGAATATTTAGAAGCTTCTACAGTGTGAAAGCCCCATAGGACAGTGCTCATGTTACTGCGGGTGGATGAGAAATATCCTAGGAGAATGCTGTCTCAGGTTCTGATCTACCAGTGTATGTCTGCAGGAAAGCTTAATGTTACACAGGCAAAGAGTTGTACAACTACACAATCTGTGCTTTGCTTTTATGAAAAAGAGGTAAATTGTTAAAGAAAAAAAACCATGCCAATAACAAGGATTTGTTTAAGAAAGCAAATCTTAGGCATGTCTTTGTGCAGCTTAATATGTAGAACCATCTATATCCATGGCATATTATACACAGCAGATCATTTTGTTACTCCTGAGTCCTTAAGAAAATATTCCACTATATTTGGTGTCTTCAGTTCACTAAGGCAGAGAAGAACGTAATACATATTTTAAAACAGTATAAAGAGTTGAAATGGAAAATTTTTGTGCTTTAAAGAGGAAAGTATCAATTACCAAAAAACTGTCATTTGGAGTAAAATGTACTATCTTTCTTCCTTTATCCTAATTCATACATGTGATCAATATTTTTATCACTCCCTTCCTCTGCCATTTCTTGGTTAAATATGGAAATGAGCACAAACTATCATTTTCTGTAAAACATTTCACTTAGACACAAGATAAATATGCCAAAGACTTATTACGATCCTTCTGTCTTTGATATTTATTTCACAAATACTGTCAAGCATCCTTTAGAAGATATTATGCTTGGCACCTCAGGGAATATAAAGATGTAGACCTTGCCTTCAAGGACTTACATTTTGTGTCTCTTTCACTTCTAAGCTGCAGAATAGGTTTGACTAATAGCTCTTTGCAGGACCATTTCATGGAAGTATTAGTATTAGGCAGGCAAATCTGGGGGGAAAGATCAGCCCAATAACAGACAGCAGTCATTTTTCTCTGTATCTGAGATTAGATTCCTATATTCTTAGGAAGATGACTTTTATAATCGGCCAACTTTTAGCTCTTTGGATTTAGGACTTGCCATGTTCTGAAAAGCAGATTAGACATCTACCCTCAAGGGACTTACAGTCTCATCTAACAAGGAGGCGTATAGGAAGATAAATCAGAGCAATGTATTTTCATAGAAACCTTGATTTCTGTTCAGGACAGAGGGAATGGCCAATTCTGTGTAGAGATATAATAGGCTTTGTGAGAGGTTGAAGGTGGAGCTGAACCTTGAAAGAGGAGTAGGGGTTTGCCAAGTTGAGGAGGAGAAGAGGCCATTCTAGGCAGAGAGATCAGCCCAAGCCTAGGCCTAGAGAAAAACAGCCTCCCTTATTTGGTGAATGGTTGAGTGTTCTGGAGCCTCAGGTGCAGGGGCGGTGCAGGAGGGAAAAGGGCAGACCTGACATATGAGGAGTTAGGAGTAGCTGGGTCACCAAGACTTGGTGTCTGCAGGGGAGGGGATGGGTATGGGAGGCACTGAGGAGGTAGTCAGCAGAGTCGGTGACTGCTGAGAGGAGGGCTGTGGTGACATTCATCTGCAACTGGCACCTCTAGCCTGTTGTGGCATCTACAGGCCATCCCCTAAGCTCACTCCCACCCACCATGTCCAGGTTCTCCCCTCTGTGCTTTTTCCCCTTACAGGCCCAGGCTTTAGACCTGCTGGGACCCCTGCAGGACAAACTGGTAATGGGATGGAGAAGAGGCAGGGAAAAGATGGGCCCAGGGTTTGAAAGCCCCAGACCGACTGAAAATCCACTAAGACACAGTGCTGTGTTGACACAAAAGCCCAGGGATCACTCAGGATCAGGTGGGACAACATTGTGTAATTGCAGCTTATTTGGCACTCAGGGCCCAGCTCCAGAACGTTCTATTAAACCATCTATATGTCCACTTGGAAGTTATCAGACAATCCCAACACTTGATTTTTCCCTCCAAAATGAAGCAAAATCAAGCTGTAACAAATGGAACTTGGTCTTCCCCTTGAAGCTCTTTTATTTGATTTTCATAGTCATTTGTGTGGGGTAGCAGACAAAAAGCAGACAGATGATCGTGTTTTCCTGGCCTGACAAGAACAAGCTGGTCAAGGGCCATGAAGGCCAGCAGATAGAGAGAATGGAGAATGGCCACAGTACGGGGGGCCCAGCAGCCCCGTTCTGTGAGCCCAGGCACCCTGTTGACGAGCACTGCACAGTATCAACCGGAATCCCGTAGAAGGCAGGTAAGCAGCTGTCAGCCTTGTACTGAAGGGCTTCATTCTGAAAATACACAAGAGTCTCCTGTGTCAGACTTTAGAATGTGGCAAGAAGCTAGGTTCATGTTTTCTAGGGTTTTAGCACCAAAGCTAGAATTCTGATACGAGGTTTGGAAAAAAATCAGAGAGCTGACAACTTGTGTGAGAATGAAACAAATCGTCACAAGCATTATATTAGCAGTGAATAGATCATGTTTGACATGTGAGTCAGAAAGTAGCCCATCCACTCAGATATATGGGCCAGTTTAACTCCTAGAAGCCTATGGATTGCAAAATCCTTTTCTATTGTTATGTCCACCAACAGCTCCTACCTCTCTCAAACGTTTATGACCAAATGAGTTACTCTAAGTCATGTCAGGGAGCTTTCCCTCCGCCTGAAGGCTGAGAGGAAGGCTCTGCCCATTCCTCAGCCCTTTGGCCTTCTGAATCTCTCTATCCAACCCCAAAAGAAACTATTAAGGTCAATTTGACCATACAGTCAGTAAACTATCAGTTATAGACATAGCAAATAATTAAATTGAGAGTAATCAAAGGTAGGATTTCAGCAACTTTAATAAACACCGGTTACTCATGCAACATCCTAGAACATGAAAGAGGATGAGAATTAACATTTGGGAGCTTCCTGCATGCTAGCCATTTTGTTTACACACCGTGCGTGAGAATAGATATTAAAAGAAAATTCCTGTGGCAATACTTGTGAATAGGTATACAACAAATGTGAGTTCTTCCTTACCCTTCTTCGCCTTTACCTGGTTGCCTAATAAGTTAATCTTTGCAACAGGTTATGGAATTGCTGTCATTATCCTTAATTTACTGATGAGAAAAGGCTGAGATAAATTAAATTGACCAACTTTGTCTAGCTAGCAAATGGTGACACAGATAGGGACCAGGGTCTGTGTGTTTCCAAGGTCCACATACTTTTTCCAGGGCATATGGGTGCTGACAATAGTAAATATAAATATATGTATATTTTTCCCCTAAGTCTGGTTTAGCACGACAGGTAACTTTGGGAGCTTATCCGAAGGATTACAAAATCCCCTTCCTGTTCTGGATCAAACCCAGAGGAAAATAGAATACGCCTGCCACCTTGAGGTGACCCTGTAGGCAGAGGGCATTGGGAGCCAGCATCGCTGCATTCAAGGGCACCTTGGGCAGCGAGTACCACTCCCCTCTGCCTCAGCCAGCTCCCTGCCAGGCTTTGTGTGGGAGGAGAGGTTCACTCCTGCACTCCCCCAGAAGGGAAAGAATCTAAAATAGCCACACCTACAAGAAGGAGGGAGTCTTTATAGAAATGATGAAGAAGAGAGGGAGGCATTGTCCTCTTCTATAATTTCCCCCTTTCCACCTCACACACACCAAAAAATATAAATAAAAACCAGGGTATATATTTTGCATTTAGGTCCATTTGGATATGATTTGCAAAGATAATTTCTATTCGTCTGTCTGTTTTTGAATAAAGGAAAGTCATGCTCAGAGGTTCGTATAAATTAAAGATATGGAAGTATCTCATTGAAATTCTACTGATGTGCTGATCCTACCCCAGGACACCTCTCATCAAAAGATTTCTCTTGTAGTGCTGGTGCTAACTTATTAATAAAGATCATGCTTTCATTTGATTATCTACCTAATCAGGATTCACCTTCAGCTTAAGCTCATTAAGTCTGCTGCTGATAGAGTGTACTTGATGGTGGAATTACATCCACGCGAGACAGAAATGTGTTCAGGCATTAATGGTCAGAAACAAAGACAGAGCACCCTGTAAGCTCATGTCACCCCTTGAGTGGAGCATGTGAACTGCCTGCCCACCAAATAGAAACGGCTAGTTTTGTAGAGTAAGGGCTGAACATTATAATTAAATACACTTGGTAACAGAGCAACAAAAGTGACGACACACTAATTATTGCAAAAATCAAGAGAATAATACCCATTGTGTATATGCATCATGTTTTGGAAGTCTTCTAATGGGCTTTTATGTGAAACTTGTGAGCTAGATTCAGGATGCTGGTTGCTCCGTGTGCCCTAACCCAACTCCAGTGACTTGCATTTGACCTCTTTGCTTCCACTTGCTGGTCTTCTGGAGGAGTTGTAATACAAACCAGCCTAGTAACATTTCTCCTGGATCTCACAAAAACAGACAACTAGATCATCTTATTCTTACCTTATGGGTGGTTGCTCAGTTCAACTCCTATGGATAAATCCTCTTCTTTAAGTCCTTCTTGCCCTACAAATAGGAAACTTCACTTTTTGTTAGGCTGAGAAAGCTCTCGCTACCACAGTGCCACATTGAAAGAGGGCCCAGGAACAGCAGAGCTGTGCTGTTAACCGAGGCCAGGGTGTCCCCTCCTTGGAAACGCTGCAGCTCGGACTTGGCACTGTAATGGGCTAAATTATTTATCCAGTCGGATAAGAGAGAAGGCCACTAAGAGCCTCCTGAGTTAGTTTATAGCCTCAGTCCCTGGATTCAAACTGAGACAGGAAACAGGCCAGTTTACATCAGCAAAGAGAAAAAAAGACTTTTCCTTCAAAGTGCTGTTCCATCAGCTTTTATGCCTGGCATAAGCCCCATCCATGGTGAAAATAAGCTGTTCCCATCAATCTTCTAGGATTCATTGAGTACTGTGTGGCAGGCCCTGTAATATAAAAGATGCAGAATAGTGGCCTTTGCTCCCAGTAGCACACTCACTTGGACAGGCAGGGAAAGCATATGCAAAATTAAGCTTCTCATTCTTCATTTCCATACACACAACATGTCAGGCACTGGGCTAGGTACCGGGGATGCAATATGGAAAACTACAGGCCAGTGAGCAAGATAGGAAAGCAGGTGATGGTGAAAATAACACCTGACTGATGCAGTGATGGGCAAAGGGTGTAAAGTGACACTGAGATAAGACGGGCCAGGAGACACATGAGATTAATTTCTCAGTAAGTGATACACATAGTAAAAGCCATGAGATCAAAGCAGAGTTCTTAATTTTGGTTTTGAGATCGCTGTCAACAATATACTCCAGTATCAGTCACCACTCCACATATGCAGTTTGCGCAGTGACTCTTCCAGGACCTTCTCTATGTGAAGGAGAGCTGGTTTACCTGAGGCCAGTGCTTTACAGGCTTTTTGATTAGTCACACAGACCAGGCTGTGAGTCTGGATAGAATGAGGTCATTGATGAGAGGCGTGTCTGCAAATAAGTCATGTCCCTCCTTCCGGGGGGTTTACCTCAGTCTCCTGAGCCATCCTTCAGATCAGGAAATATGGCCCTGACCTTGATGACCTTTCACTGTGGACTTGGGAGGGGAAAACAAAAACAGTGCATAGAAATGTTCTTCTTATAACAGTGGATAGGAAATTTGTATGCAATTACTTTTCCAATGGAGAGTTGTACTTAAAGTCATGATTCTCTAAGTGTTATTTATATTCCTTGTTACAGTCCCTGGACTTCTAAATCTCATTTTTATCTCTTTTAAGACACCTGTCTTGATGTCCTCTATTTTGTTTATTTGCAAACATGGCCCTTTCCATCCCATTAATTTCTTAAGAGCAAGAAATATGCTTTATGCATCTTTCAGAACTCCTTATTATAACTTAGCACATTGCCTTACATATAATAGGCACTTAATAATTATCTGATGAATGAACTATATCATCCAAAACTGGAAGATGTATGGGGCATTTAGGTTTAGGGCCTTTCCTGAAATTTACCGAAAAATAGTCCTTCCCTAGTTGGGAAAGATCATGCAACTTAAGAAGAGAGGGAGAAACCAGCTTGCAATGATAAGTGATGGGAAGAACACGTTCCAAGCTAGCCCCATCAGCAAAAGCATTGCTAACCATCAACAGCAAGGCAGATGTCAAAGTCAGATTACCTTTACAGTCAACCGTGAAATTCTTATTATAAAGGAGATGCTCATGATGTGAACCAGCATTGGATATTGTAGAATATAATCCAGTGGTGGACCCAGTCTCACGCATGATCACAAACAAGGGGAACACTATGAATAAAAATGACATTAAATGTGGCTATGGAGTACATAGTAGACATCACTACTGCTTAGAAGTTGTCTTCAAGGTAGCACCTGGCATGAAAGAGTAAAGTTACAGTCCCATAAACCTTTGATACAAACCATTGCAGGGGGCGGTGCTGTCCACAATTGAGTTTCAGTTCCTGATCCTCTCATTTCTCCACATCATTCTCTGCAGGGGGCATTGGCTGTGTAGGTCGAGACAAGGGCCAGGTTCGAAAATGCCTTGACGTGGTGGAGATCTACAACCCAGATGGGGACTTTTGGCGAGAGGGCCCTCCCATGCCAAGTCCCCTCCTCTCACTCCGCACCAATTCCACCAATGCAGGGACAGTGGATGGGAAACTCTATGTCTGCGGGGGATTCCATGGAGCAGGTATTGGTCCAGTTTTAAACATTTTGTTACCTCCTTTGGTGTTGGTTTGACCTTCTTTAACTGATCCAATCATCACTAATACCCCTGAGAGCAACGTGAGCACTGCAAAAGCATGGCTTTTAGAGTCAGGGACCCTGTGCAAAATCTCTGGGCCTGGGTTTCACATGGACAAAGTGAAGCTGGCACATCCATAGGCTGTCGTAAGAATTAAATGGAATCAGTTTACAGCTATACCATCCTGAACACACCCGATCTCGCCTGATCTTGGAAACTAAGCAGGGTCGGGCCTGGTTAGTACTTGGGTAGGAGAATTAAAAGGGAATCTAGTTTGTACAGCATCTAGCACATAGCAGACATTCACTATATAATAGCTGAGTGTGAAGAGAAGAGAAATGGGAGAGGTAGCCTAATGCTTATGGTGAGACTAAAGGAGAGATTTTAAAATGGGAAGAGTAGATGAAAGTGGAGTAGTGACCAGAAGTGTTGGGTTTTATCTGATCAAGACTCAGAAAACTCTCTTATTCCTACCCCATGACTACCACTTGAAATAAATGGCTTGAAAGCATTTCTAAAATAATACCTAATGCATGTATTTATTACTAAACTTGTTTTCCATATATCTAATTGTACCATCACTGCCTTCTACAGTATGGATTCATAATTTTTTAATGTAACAATGAGATTCCAAACTATGCATAAATCTAGTAGGCACATGCCTCCAAAGTTTGATTAGTGGCATAAGTAAATAAGGCAGAATGCAGTTACATTAAAAATGACTAACTGTTGAATTACATTCTCACTAACAGAAGCACAAGGCCAGTACATACCTATGAAACATGTGCCTCAAGAGCACTTAGAATTTTGGAAGAATGCCAGGTTAAAGTAAAGCTGATACTGCAGCAAAGCAGAGCCTTTTGCAAGCCTGCCTTCACTCTTTAAGCACATGATATGTTAAAGAATAAGACGGTTGCTGGGCACGGTGGCTCACGCCTGTAATCCCGGCACTTAGGGAGGCCGAGGAGGGTGGATCACGAGGTCAGGAGACTGAGACCATCCTGGCTAACACGGTGAAACCCCGTCTCTACTAAAAATACCAAAAAATTAGCCAGGTGTGGTGGTGGGCACCTGTAGTCCCAGCTACCTGGGAGGCTGAGGCAGGAGAATGGAGAACGGCATGAACCCGGGATGCCGAGCTTGCAGTGAGCGGAGATTGTGCCACTGCACTCCAGCCTGGCAACAGAGCGAGACTCCAGAAAAATTAAAAAAAAGAATAAGTCGGTTATTACAAATTAAAACAGACTCAGGAGATAGAGGAACCAAATGCAGTGGTGCGATTCAAACAGATAATCTAGGAAATTTGAATGTGGACCAGGGTATTAGATGACATTGTGGAATTATTAGTTTTGTTGGGAATAATAGTTGCATTGTAGTTTTATATAAAAGATAAAGAAAAAGCCTGAATAATAGAGATTGTTTCGAAGAATTTGTGGGTGAAGGCCGAGCACAGTGGCTCACGCCTGTAATCCCAGCACTTTGGGAGGTTGAGGCAGGTGGATCACGAGGTGAGGAGGATCACGAGGTGAGGAGATCGAGACCATCCTGGCCAGCATGGTGAAACCCCGTCTCTACTAAAAAAAAAAAAAAAAAAAAAATACGAAAATTAGCTGGGTGTGGTGGTGCATGCCTGTAATCCCAGCTACTCAGGAGACTGAGGCAGGAGAATTGCTTGAACCAGGGAATCAGAGGTTGCAGTGAGCCAAGATCGTGCCACTACACTCCAGCCTGGCAACAGAGCGAGACTTCATTGGAAAAAAAAAAAAGAGAAAGAAAGAAAAAGAAAAAATAATTTGTGGATGAAAATGATATACTGTCTGAAATTTGTTTTAATCTATTCCAGCAAATATTGTTTTTAATGGCAAGAGGTGGCAGGAATACATTGAAAGTTGCCATAATAAAAACTTTACTTTTTCTTTCTCTATTTGTTCTTCAAAACATTTTTCAAAGAGGTTTTTAAAAAATTGTTTTAATCTCTTTTACATTAAACATTACGTGCCATGCTTGGGTAAAGTTAGAAGAGTTTCTTAGAGAGATGAGAGAAAATATTGCATCAATAGAACAGGAAAAGGATATTTAAAACATTTCTTGGAGATTAGAAAATATAGCAGAAATTAAATCCAATGGAAAATTTGGAAAGTATAGTAGAGGAAACTTCTCACAAAGCAGAACAAAAAGCAATTGTATGGAAAATTAGAGAAAGAGAAATTGAGGTCAAGAGATCCAACAGGAGTTGGTTAATGGCTAAACAGAGAAAACAGAGGGAAATAAATTATCCATGAAGTACATTTAAAAATTTTCCCCAAACTAAAGTCATCAGATTGAAAGGATATACAAATGCCAAGAACAAAGGATGAAAATGGACCCAAACTAAGGCACGTCATTGTGACATTACAGAACACTGGGGAAAAAATAAAAGGTCGTAAAAGTTCCTAAAGAGAAAAAAACAATAGTTTTACACTAAGTGCCAAGAATCAGCCTTCTGAATGACAACATTGGGAGCTAGAAGAAAATGAAGCAAATGCTGTCTAAATTTCTATGGAGAAAATTACTTTCCACCTATGATTCTATGCCTGCTGAACTATTAAGTGTGAGGGTACATTTTCAGACACCCAGTGCCTCCAAAATTTTTTCTCCCGTGTGCCCTTTTATCAGGACATGCTTCACCAAAAATGAACATGTAAACCAAGAAAGATAGACATGGAACCCAAAAACAGAATTAAACATAATAGACAGAAAAGGAAATCAGTGGAGGATATTGAGGGGAGATTCAAGAAGCTACACAGCAGGCCGAAAGAGTGGCCGGAATGGAATGGAGCTGGTCAAAGGGCTCTGTGAGAGATGCCTTCAAGATTCCAACATTTGGAGAAGAGCAATGAAAACCAGCAAAAACAAAATGAGACAAAACAGTAAGTTGTGCAGAAAAGGAAAAGTATGCCACACAGTCCATTTGTGAATAGCATTTATAACAATATCGTAACAAAAATACTCGATACTGAGCTGACCAAAACTATGCCTTAACTGTACTGGAAAATGTGGAAACAGACCATAGGTAGATAGGGTAGGAATGTGAGAGGAAGCCAAGTCCACATTCTTCACAGTGGAAGTCAAGAGTTAATGCCTTCATCTGACAAAGCAAGAGGCGGAAGTAATATAAAAAGTGTTATTTATAGAGACCATGGTCAGTGTCAGCAGAATCAGCCGGAGTGGAAAGAGAAGCAGTGAATGGGGAGCAGGTCAGGGAACAACTGTTTTTAAGGAATAAGACTTGTAAAGCGGATCTTTAAATCATGCAAATGTGTAACTAATAAAACAAAACCTAAATTTAAAATATGTAAATATAGTGCATATAATAGAAGAATAACAAGAGTATTAAGAAAAATATGAACAAGTGAGTCTTTTGGGAGATAATTTTCCATGGGTCTCAAGTGTTTATGCATGTCTTATGAGCAGAGGTACTGACTGCTTTTGTTCTGGACTATTTCTTCAAGCATCTTTGATAGCATATAGCCTTAGAAGATATAGTATCTCCATAGCAAAGAGCAGGCATGCTCACCGGTCATTATGAAAAATTCAGGTTCCCTAAGCTCAGCATTTCTTTCCAGTAATGCAACCCATTGATTGTACAGGTGTCAGCTGGCACTCTGCATATTGTCCTGTGAGAATAGGTCAAAAAACTGGCATAATAACTGGCATAAAAATGCTGATATACTAGTTGCCACTATTGCTGTAACACTGTCTTTCATCTCTGACCCAGAAATCTGATGTCTTCTATTAGCATCCATGAAACTGTAGCAAGCTTACTTACAAAATCCCCGACTCTTTGCAGTTCTTGACAGAGTCCTGGCACTCACCAGGAGGCTCTGTTCTCCACCTCCAACACAGAATGAGGGAGCCAATATTGTGTTTCAAAAAGGTCAGAACTCATAACACCAATCCTTCACAAACTCTTACAAATATACAAGAGGAAACAATTCCAAACTCATTCTTTGAAACCAGTGGAATTCTGATACCAAAACTAGGCAGAGACTGCAAGAAAACTATAGGTTAGTAACCTTTATGAATATAGATGCAAAAATCTACAACAGAATACTAGCAAACTGAATCCAGCAACATGCAAAAAGAGTTATACACCATGACCAAGAAGGATTTATCCCAGAAATGAAAAGTTGGTTTACCATTTGAAAATGAATCAATGTGTGGGAGGAGGGAGAGCATCAGGAAGAATAGCTAATGGATGCTGGGCTTAATACCTTGGTGATGGGTTGATCTGTGCAGCAAACCACCACAGCACACATTTACCTATGTAACAAACTTGCACATCCTGCACATATACCTCTGAACTTAAAAGAAAAGTTGAAGGAAAAAAAAAGAAAACAAATCAATGTAATACACTATATTAGTAGAATAAACGGGAAAAACAGGATTATTATCTCAATAGATTCAAAGAAAAAAAAATAGATGTACCCTTTCATGATATAGATACTTAACAAACTAGAAATAGAAAGTAACTTCCTCAGCCTGATAAAGGGTATTTATGAAAAATCTACAGCTGACATCATACTTAATGGTAAAAGACTGAAAGGGTTTCCCCTAAAATCAGGAAGAAGACATGAATGCCTACTCTTGCCACTTCTCTTCAGCATTATACTGGAGGTTCTAATCAGTAAAATTAGGAAAGAAAAAGAAATATAAAGCATCCATATTGGAAAGTAATAACTAATTGCATAAGACATAATTTTTTTTAGAAAATCTTAAGGAATTATTTGAAAAAGCTACTAGAGCTAATAGGTTCAACAAGAGTGCAGGACATGAGATCATATGCCAAAAAGTTGTGTTTCTATATACTTTTAATGAATAATTAAAAACTGAAATTAAGAAAACAATTCTATTTACAATATCATCAAAAAGAATAAAATACTTAGGAGTAAATTTAACAAAAAAGTATAGGATTTGTACACTGAAAACTGCAAGACATCATTAAAAGGAATTAAAATTCTATGTAAATGGTAAGATACTACATACGAAAATTGATAGGATGATCCTAAAATCTATATGGAAATGTTAGAGACCCAGAAAAGCCAAAACGATCTTGTGAAAGAACAAAGATGAAAGACCCACACTTCCTAACTCCAAAGCTTACTTCAAAGCTATAGTAGTCAAGATGGTGTGGTACTGGCATAATGAGACAAAACATATTGATCAGTAGAATAGACTTCAAAGTTCAGAAATAATCCCTCCATTTTGGTCAACTGATTTTCAACAAGGCTGCCAAGACAAGTCAGTGAGGAAAGGATCCTTTTTTCAACAAATGGTGCAGGAATAATTGGATATCCACATGCAAAATAATGAAGTTGGAATCCTACCTCACACCATGTACAAAAAGGAACCCAAAGTAGATTAAAAACCTAAACATACAACCTAAAACTCTTAGAAGAAAATGTAGGCATAAATCTTGAAGTCTTGAATTAGGTGATGGTTTCTTAGAAATATCAAAAGCACACATACCAAAAAAAAAGTAGATAAGTTGTACATCAAAAATTAAAATATTTGTGCTTCAAAGAGCAACAACAAGAACATGAAAAGACAATCCACAGGATGAGAGAAACTAATTGCAAATCATATCTGGTAAGAGACTTGTATCTAAAATACATTAAGAAATCTTATAACTCAATAATAAAAAGATAACATATTTTTAATGGAAAAAGGACCTAAATAGACATTTGTCCAGTGAATATAAACAGATGACCTAGTGCTCAACATCATTAGCCATGAAGAAAATGCAAATCTAAACCATGATGAGATACACTTCATACCCTCAAGGGTGACTATGATGAAAAAAAGATAAATAATAACAAGTGTTGACAAAGTTTGGAGAAATCAAAACCACCATACGTTGCTGGTGATAATATAAAATGATGCAGCTGCTCTGGAAAAGTCTGGCAGTTCCTCAAGAGGTTACCACAGAGTTGCCATACGATGCAGCAATCCCACTCCTAGGTATACAGTCAAGAGAATTGAAAATGTATGCCCGCCCTTGTACATGAATGTTCACAGCAGCAGCATTCGTCTCAGCCAAAAAGTGGAAACAACCCAAGTGTCTGTCCACAGATGAATGGATAAGTAAAATACCGTCTGTTCTAACAGTGGAAGATCATTTGGCAATAAAAACGAATGAGATACTAATAGATGCTACAACATAGATGAACCTCGAAAGCATTATGCTAACTGAAAGGCAATCACAAAAGACCACATATCACATGATTCCATTTATATGAAATGTCCAGAAAAGGCAGATGGATAGAGACAGAAAGTAGATTTGTGATTGCCAGAAACTGGAGAAAGGGTGAATGGGTAGAGACTGCTAATGTGCAGAGGATTTATTTTGGGAGTGATGAAAATGGACTGAAATTAGATAGTGGTGATGGTTGCACAGCTCTGTGAATATACTAAAAACCATTTTATTATACATTTTCAAGGGGTGAATTTTATAATATATGAACTATACCTCAATAAACCTGTTGTTAAAGTGAGAAAGTCAGAACTCTTTCTCTTATTTCCCTCACAGTAATCAGCTTGGTGTTTGACACTAACGAGGAGAATTAAGCTGAACTGCCCATGGGGAGGGTGCTTGGAGGCAGGTTCCTTGAGTGAAAGAGGCAGAAATGGCCCATTCCGGAGACAGTTAGGCTTCCTGAGACAGAGAAGACAGTGGTGGCAGATGACACCTAGTGGCAGGAAACTATTCACTGCTATAAGAACATCCAAGGGATAACAGCACTGTGGCCTTAGGTACCTGCAAAAGATTTCTGTGGTTGGCACACAGAAATCCTGCCTTTTAAGGGACCCCGTGGGCTTGGACAGAGGGCATCTTGGTGATAACCACAATGAACTGAATACTGAAGAGCCACTCTCATGTTTTCTAGCTCAAGT
Source organism: Papio anubis (assembly GCF_008728515.1). Classification (NCBI taxonomy): domain Eukaryota; kingdom Metazoa; phylum Chordata; class Mammalia; order Primates; family Cercopithecidae; genus Papio; species Papio anubis. The sequence goes on from NC_044977.1 coordinate 47,393,239, forward strand.
GTACCCTCAGGATTCTTGTATATCTCACAAAGAGGAGTTGCTCCCAGAGGGCTCAGCCTTGTCCCTGCTGACAAAGCCCCTACTTTGGCTCTTGTTCCAGCTGTTGGCCCTTTGAGACTCAACTGCATCTTCCTTCCAGGCTCTGGTTTCTGTCTGTTTCCCCGAACTCTGGTGCAGGGTCCCCGCATTCCCTGCTATGGCAGCCCATCGGCAGGCACACTTGTTTGCCACCTGCGGCTGTCTTCCCTTCCGCCAGGATGGCAGGGGAGCTCAGAGAGCAGGCTGAGGGAGCAGGGAGGTCTCCTGTTTCTCCACTTCAACTCTACACTGGCTGCCAGTGGGACCCGCTCTGGGCAGGGGGATTTCTTCCCAGAGTCCAGGCTAAGTCCCTTCTGCCTTCAACCCATCTGAGCCATTTTCATCATCTTGTTTGGCTAACTTCTAGGGGACCCAAGCAACGTTTTCACCTCGGTATCAGCCCCTCCAAGTCTTCCTTCCTTCACCCAGGACTGGAAAGGCTCTCTGCCTCCCCTATCTGTCCAGCAAGAACTTCCCTCAAATCACCCCTCTGCCTCCTCTAGTTTAGCATTGTGGCACAGTCTTAATGGTGAAAAGCCTCTCTAGGACAAATGTGAATTATCAGAAAGAGAAAATGCACATTGGGAAGTACTTCAAAAATGAATTCTTTTAGTAACCAATGCAGATTAAAATTGACAGCTGACAGTTAACTGGTTACCCTGTGCTAAGGAAAATTCTAAGCACTTTGCACGTGTTAATTTATTTGATTCTCTCAACAACCTGCAGCTATTATTTCCCTTATTTTAAAGGTGCAGAAACTGAAGACATATAAAGAAGTCAAACAGAGGGTAAATGTTGAATTTGGGATTCAAAGTTAGATAGTCTGGCCCCAAAGTCTGTATTTTTAGAAGTAGGCTAAACTGTCTCTCCATACCAGACAAATCAAATCAGAATATTTGGTTATGGAGGCTGGGCATCAATATTTTTTTTAAGTCTTCAGGTTATTCTAACATGCAGTCAGGTTAAGAGCCACTGCACTGGCTGATGTCTGTTGGGTTTTCATTCAACAAACTTGTATTGAATGCCTTTCTAGGTAGTAAGCCCATGCTAAACCCCAAAGATACACATACAAACATGTTTGCTTCCAGCCCTAACAGAGCTAAGTGAGGGCAAAATAAGGAAGCTGCTGTATTGGTGGGATGATGGACTCAGCTAGCTGCTTAGAATGTAGTTGTGCTTCTTCAAGAAATAGCTGATTCTAGGTTTGGAGCACAGAAATTGCAAGGTAGGTTGGGATATCCTGTTATACCAGAAAGCAGGTACGTTGTCAAAGACTTAAGGGAGTCATGAAAAGACAGAGAAGCCAGCCTCAAAGGGCAGTCAGTGGCCAGATGTAAAATAATTCAAACATCAAAAATCATAATTGACTATAATTGACTGAAACACATTGAATCAAAAGCCAGGTAATAAATGTAGAAGTCATGACAGAAGGATAGCCAAGATCCTAATTTGTATAATAGTTGGTTCAGTCAGAAATCAGCAGTGGATGCTAAAAGCATCGGTTGAAAGGTTATAAAGAACAGGATAGTCACATGGCACTGACGATGTATTACCTGATAAATCACAGACTAATTACAACACGAAAAAATATGTACTTTTACAATGGAGAAACTGGATGGCCACTGCTGTAACCAAATAATCATCACTAATAATGATACAATTTTGTACTATTTGCTTCCTATGTCATTCAGTATAGAGTCTTCTCATGTCCCCACCACCACCAAAATACTTAACTTGTGTCTAATCAAACCTCTACATTTTACCTCCAGTTGATAGGAAATAGAGGAAGAACAAAGTAGACGACCCTATGAGGAGATAGGTGAATTCAGCACGTGGGACATTGTATGAGAAAACTGACCCTGACTCAAAAAAATTAATGTCACGGGGGGGGACCTCAAGATGGGGGCCTTCCTAAATGAAACGAGACCAGAGAGACATAATGACAAAATATAATGTGTGAAGGGTGGTTGGATGACGGTTTGAAAATAACAGCTATTTAGTTATTCTGGGGGCAACTGGGGAAAGTAGAACATGAACAGGATTTTATTCAATTTTATAGAATTAATGTTATTTTTTTCTTAGGTATGATAATGGTTTGTGATTATATAAAAGAATTTCCTCATCCTTAGAAGTATGCTGAGTATTTAGGAGTGTCTGTAATTGATTTTTCAAGGTTTCAGAAAAAAAAAAAAAGACGTGTGTGTACGGGGTGGGGATGTACAGCTAATAAGGCAATATGCTAGCTATTATTGACTCTAGATGCAGAATACACCGGTATTCATTGTACTATTCTTTCACCTTTTCTGTGTGTTTGAAATTTCTCAAAATAAAAAACTGCTAAAGGAACAAAGCTTTGGTAGACACTAGCTATGGTGGCCACTATACTACAAGTCTGTTTTATCCTAGTACCAACGTCTACAGAGAAAAAGATGGTATGATGGAAGTACTTTGTTTTACCTTTGGCATCCCTGTGTCCCCCAGCCCCATCCTGGAGAAATTGTATTGAACTTATGATATCCTGGAGGAGAGTTACTATTTTCATTTTCAACTTCATATCCGTCCTACAATATATACCATATATCCATACATACATACACTGTCTATATCATATATATATATATATATATATATAAACCCTCTATTTCCACAAGGAATGGAGACAATTTACAAAACAGGCATAGACAGAATAAAACTAAAAACATGCTTAGCGGTAAGTGCAGAGAGCAATTATATTAGCAAACCTAAGCTAAGAAACATTTCCAGAATTTGGCCCAGCTTCCTAGTCGCCAAAGCGAAGAAAGAAAAATGATGGGTTTTGAAGCTTTTGTGGGAGGCATCTGACTCTCTGCTTCTGCTGCTTTCCCCTCCTAAGTCTGCCTCATGCTTTCCTTTGTCTTCTGACTGTGTCCTTCCCAGGGGCTTCCATGATACGGAAAGAGGGCTCCACAGCCATCAGTTTCATCCTGCACTGTCCCTCCAGCCTGACAGCACTGCTCTCTTTGATGCCAGAGCAGCAGACTGTGGACAGATTTTTGTATGGGCCATCAGGAAGGGAATGTCCTTCAACGGACAGGAACCTCCTGTCCCTTAAGAGTGAGAAGCTAAGATCCCGTCCCCAAATCCTGGAGCCTCACCACATTCATTCACCACCTGACTGCTGAGGGCCAAGTTCCCTGTTCCATACATCTGACCTGTTCTTTCCCCTCCAGACCACTCTGCTTTATTTTCCAATCCAGTTTCCAAGTATAAAAATAATCGTCTGTCTTAATTAGTTTGAGTTCCCCCAAAGCCTACCTTGAAACAAGGCTCTGGGTGCAAACAGTTTTTTTGATGGGGAGGTGCTGCCAGGAGGCTACTAAGAGGGGAGAAGAGTAAGATGGGAAAGGAGGGGCACCAGAAGAGCAGAGTGACCTGACAGGTTACCACTGTGGGCCACTGGGGGTCAGTCCCACTGAGAAACTCTGGGGGGCAGTGTAGAACACACCTCGCAGCTGTCTCACCCAAAGTGTGAAGGATCTGGAGGTGTTCATCCTCAGACTAACTTCCTATCTGACCCCCTGGAGCTAAGAGAAAATCCTCAGGCAAAGAGTAGCAGATGGATGTAGTCAGCCTGTTCTGGAACAGGGATCACAGAGGAGATATGGCTGACATCTGGTATGTCAGCTGATACTTCTGACAGTCTCTTCTATGGCATCCTAACCACCCGCCTTTAAACAAAGAAGGCTTATTGCTTTTAACCAAGAAGATACACATGACATCAGGAGCACTGTATGGGTCAGCAAAGACAACTTCAGCTTGCAGTGATAGCAGGCTGTCATTGTCTCACCTTGCACCAGCTTCTTCTTACCACGTAGTCATTGGTTCTCCTTTTCCTAGAATGCATCCAAGAATAGGAACTCAGTCTGTGTGCTCTGTGCTAAGCTGACATGCAGATCTGTAGATCCCTAAAGTTTTCTATGTTTTATAAGTTTTTGCAAATTTGAAAAATTGACAGTGATTTGTTAGCGTGAGATAGAATTTTCTCTCTGAACTCTAGCAAGCTAGAAAAGGCTAAAGAGGTCTGCTCTTGGCTTTGGACTTTAGGCAGCATTGGACTTTAAGCCTGGCACTGGTTACTGCTGTTTGCAACATTGACATTACAGCGACCATGAGAGAATAGAATCTTGATGAACTCTTTTCTTGTTTAAACTTTTTATTTGAAATAATTTTAAACTTTCAGAAAAGTTACAAAAAAGAAGATGGTATAATGAATACACAGATTCATCTATTGCTAAAGTTTTTCCTCATTTGCATTATTTAACATTTGCTCAATCATAAAATACCCATACATATAGACAGATACATAATTTTGTTCTGACCATATGCGAGTAAGTTGCATACATCAGGCAATTTACACCTAATTACCCAGTGTATAGAATCTGAATATTTTCTTACATAAACACAGATAGCTAACAATTTTAGGAATTTTAACATTGATTCCATATTTTTATTTATTCTACTCTTAGTCTTCTGATTTTTTTCAGTTGACCTAGTAATGTTCTTTTTATAGCACCTTTTCTCTCCATGCCAGTCTAAGTATTGTGCTTGTTGACATGTCTTCTCAGTTTTCTTAAATCTGGAACAGTTTAACACATCTTTTTTTTTTTTTTTTTTTTGCTTTTTACAACATTAACATGTTTAATTAGCACAATTTCCCCCTTTTAGAATAAAATCTTCCTCTCTTGAGATCTATCCGATGTTTCTGGTGATTAAATTCAGTTTATACATTCCTGGCTGCAATATTACTTAACTGATATATGTCCATCTCAGGACATCACATCTGGAGGCAGACTGTGTCTTTCTGCTCCTTGCTGGCAAAGTTCATTTTAATTACCTAGTCAAGATATGATCTAATTTCATCATTGTATAGTTACTGTTTTTCCTTTGCAAATAGTAGAAAATGTGGAAGAGATCCCGTAAAACTATGCAGTTTACTTTTTGCACTTAAGTTGTCTCCCAGAAATCTTTTCCATGTTAAGTAGTAGAGGCTGTCCTTATTCATTTTTATGGGTGGATGCTGTTCCATCGTGTGTATGTATAACAGGACCTCTGTTCTTTTTGTGTGTGTTAGTTCGTTACACTTTTAATTAAGTTATTTTTTTAACTTTTAGTTTCAGGAGTACATGTGCAGGTTCGTTATCTAGGCAAATTGTGTGTCACAGGAGTTTGGTGTACAGATTATTTCATCATCCAGTTTCTTGATCCTCACCCTCCTCACCCTCCTCCCACACTCCACCCTTAAGTAGACCCCAGTGTCTATAGTTCCCTTCTTTGTGTCCATGTGTACTCAGTATTTAGCTCCCACTTATAAGTGAGAATATGCAGTATTTGGTTTTCTGTTCCTGTGTTAGTTCACTTAGGATAACGACCTCCAACTCCAACCATGTTGCTGCAAATGACATGATGTTGTTCCTTTTTATGACAGCATAGTATTCCATGGTGTCTACCACAGTTTCTTTATCTGGTCTACCATTGATAGCATTTAGGTTGATTCCAGGTCTTTGCTGCTGTGAATAGTTCTGTAGTGAGAATATACGTGCATGTGTCTTTATGGTAGAACGATTTATGTTCCTTTGGGTATATCCCCAATAATGGGATTGCTGGGTCGAATGATAGTTCTGTTTTAAGTTCTTTGAGAAAGTGCCAAACTGCTTTCCACAATGGCTGAACTAGTTTATATTCCCACCGGCAGTGTATAAGCATTCCTTTTTCTCTGCAAATTTGCCAGCATCTGTTATTTTTCACTTTTTAATAATAGCCATTATGACTGGTGTGAGATGGTAGATGGTATCTCATTGTGGTTTTAACTTGTCTTTCTCTAATGATTAGTGATATTAAGCATTTTTAATATGCTTGTTGGCTGTGCGTATGTCTTCTTTTGAAAAGTGTCTGTTTGTGTCCTTTGCCTACTTTTTAATGGGGTTGTTTTGGTTTTTGCTTGTTAATTTGCTTAAGTTCCTTATAGATTCTGGATATTAGACCTTTGTCAATGCCTACTTTGCAAATATTTTCTCCCATTCTGTAGGTCGTTTGTTAACTCTGTTGATAGTTTCTTTTGCTGTGCAGAAGCTCTTTAGTTTAATTATGTCCCATTTGTCAATTTTTATTTTAGTTGCAATTGCTTTTGGCATCTTTGTCATGAAATTTTTGCTGGAGTCTATGTTCAGAATGGTATTTCCTAGGTTATCATCCAGAGTTTTTATAGTTTTAGGCTATACATTTAAGTCTTTAATCCATCTTGAGTTGATTTTTGTATACGCTGTAAGGAAGAGGTCCAGTTTCAATATTCTGCATATGGCTAGCCAGCTATCCCAGCACAATTTATTGAATAGACAGTCCTTTCCCCATTGCTTCTTTTTGTCAACCTTGTTGAAGATCAGATGGTTGTAGGTGTGCAGCATTATTTCTGAGTTCTCTGTTCTGTTCCATTACAACTTCTGTTCTTTACCTTTTGCTGAGACAACATCCCAACATCTCTTTGGGTCAAAAACTAAGGCCATTCCCTGATTGTAACAACAGACTGGAATACTGGGCTCTAGTCAGCACACTCCACCCTGTCTGTCCCACTAAAGGCAACTAAACCTTCTGGCCAGATGCATCGAGCAGCAATCTGAGAACTCTGAAAAGTAAATGTTAGTGGGCAGATTGGGGAAGAAAGTCAGAACTTGAAATACCACCAAATCAACAATCATTGTCTCATTTTTTTCCTTGATATCTCCTGGCCTGAACTCAAAGACAGCCTGAAGCCTGGAACTTCAGACCAAGTATGGACAGAAACTCTAAGAAAACCCCTCCTTTTCTGTTCCAAGGAGGAAGAAAGAGGGCTCCCATGGGTCAGACAGAGTGGGGGAGGTTTTTTTCCTTTTTTCTTTTTTGCATTCTTTACCCCACCCCCTTCCCAAGCCCCCAGGCATTCCCAGGTGGTAGCAGCAACAGGGGCTGGGCTGGCCCCCTTTTCCCTGACCAGGGAAACTTTGATCCCAAGAGTCTGAGTAGAGTCCCCATTGCTTTTGCATCTTGGACCACTGGCCACGTCACCTTGGAGGCATGCATATTCATGGAAAGTGTGCAGCAGAAGAAAGAATCCAAAGCTCCAGCTCTTTAGCTCGAAGGCCAGGAAGGGGCATAAGGATGTTCCTGGAATCAGGAAAATGTGAGGAAGATTGCAGACAGAAGGGAGCTCAAGAAAGTGATCTCATAAAGTTGGATGTGAGCTCCTGGGCCACACACCCATGATTTAGCCCTAAACTGTCTACCAAAGCCTTTGAAAACTGAGCTGACATGGGAAACACAGCACACAGAAGGTAGCCAGGAACTTGTGGCCTACCCAACGGGGTCAGTTTTTGATTTTTTTGCTAATACAAATAAACAAAAAAATCAACATTTTCCGTAGGATTTAAACAAGACCTAGAATCATATGATATAATATTCAAAATGCCTAGCATATAATCCAAAATTACTTGACTTACCAGGAACCAAAAAAAATCAGATCATACAAGAGAGAAGACAATCAACAGATACCAACTCCAAGATGGCACAGATTTTGAAATAACTAGGCAGAGACTTTAAAGAAATCTCTAAGACTTAGTGCTCCAGGGATTAAGAGCGACCACTTTTGAAAGGGATATAGGCCAGGCGCGGTGGCTTACGCCTTTAATCCCAGCACTTTGGGAGGCCGAGATGGGCAGATCACCTGAGGTCAGGAGTTCGAGACTACCCTAGGCCAACATGGTGAAACCCCATCTCTACTAAAAACAAAAATTAGCCAGGCATGGTGGTGCACACCTATAGTCCCAGCTACTCAGGAGACTGAGGCAGGATAATCGCTTGAACCCGGGAGGTGGAGATTGCAGTGAGCCGAGATCACGCCATTGCACTCCAGCTTGGGCGACAGAGCAAGACTCCATCTAAAAAAAAAAAAAAAAAAAGGTATATAAAGTCTCAGTTTCAACAGAAAAATCAGTCTCAGCAGGAAATAGAAGTTATGTTTTTAAAAAAGAAAAAAACCAAATGGAAATTTTAGAACTGAAAAAGAAAATAACTGAGATTTTTAAATGGCTGAATGGACTCAATAGCACAATGGAGATGGCAGGGAAAAGCAAGCGCATTTGAAGACAGACAAACGAAAATTACCCAATCTAAATAACAAAGAGAAAAAAATTTAAAAAGTGAACATACCTCAGCGACAATACCAAAAAGTCTAATATTAATGTCATCATGTCCCAGAAGGAGAGGAGAAAGGGTGTGGGTGCATAAAAATATTTGAAGAAATAACGGCTGAAACTTGTCAAATTTGACGAAAGACATACATTTATAGATTTTAAAAGCCCACAAAACTAAAAAGAGAATAAACTTGGAAAAACCCACATACAAATACATTATAATCAACCAAAGATAAAGAAAACAATTTTTGAAAGAAGCCAGAGAAAAACAAAAGATAACAATGAGGGAACAATTATTAGAATGACTGAATTTCTCAAACCATGCAGGCCCGAAGGCTGTGGAACAGAATTTTTAAAGCATTAATTAAAAGAACTGTCTAGATTCTATATCCAGCAAAAATATCCTTCAGAATGAGGGCAAAATTAAGATAAGATATTCCTAGGTGAAGAAAAACTAAGATAATTTATTCTCAGCAGAACTACTCATAAAGAGAAAGCTAAAGAAATTCTTCAGATGGAAGGCAAATGATACCATAGAGAAACCTGGAACCTCAGGAGTCAAGGGAAAGAAACAGAAAAGACAAATACCTGGGAAAATATAAGGGACTGTTTTTCTTGTCTTCAATTCTCTAGAATACGTGTAACTGTTGATAGCAAAAATGTTCACATTTTCTAGTGATATTTTCAATGCATGTTTATGTTACATAGCAAGGGTCATTTCCTTGGACCATGTTTGTGACAACAATTACAACGTAGAGGGGGAGGGTAAGGGACTTACGTGGTGGAAAGAGTCACACGTTCCACTTGACGTGATAAAATGTTATACCAAAGTAGTCTGTTAAAAGTTAAGTATGTATATTATGCTTTGAACAACTACTATACAAACTCAAATTAAAATGGAATATTTAAAATACTCAAATAATCCAAAAAGAAGGCAGGAAAGAGAAAACAAAGGGAAAAAAAAATTTTTTTTTAAATGGAGTCTTGCTCTGTCATCCAAGCTGGAGTGCAGTGGTGCAATCTCGGCTCACTGCAACTTCTGCCTCCAGGTTCAAGCAATTCTCCTGTCTCAACTTCCCAAGTAGCTGGGATTACTGTGCCACCACCCCCGGTTAATTTTTGTATTTTTAGTAGAGACAGGGTTTCACCATGTTGGCCAGTCTGGTCTCGAACTTCTGACCTCGTAATCCACCCACCTTGGCCTCCCAAAGTGCAGGGATTACAGGCATGAACTACCGTGTCCAGCTGGGAAAAATTTTTTGAATAATAAAATAGTAGACCTAAGTCCAAATGTATTAATATTTATTAAATATAATGGTCTAACCCAAGGATTGGCAAATAATAGCTCACAGGTGAATTTTTATAAATAAAATATATAAATATATATTATATATAAAATATATAATATATTATATGATATATAAATATATAACATATAAATACATAATATATAAAAAATATATAATAAAATAAAATATTATTTAAAATAAATATTTTTATAAATAAAATTTTATTGGAAAACACCTACACCCATTCACTTGCATCTGGAGTCTAAACAAATTAATTAAAAGACAAAGATTGTTACAATGCATAAAGAAACCAGACCCAACTGTATACTGTCTACAAGAAATCAAATTTAATTAGAATGCCATAAGTAAGTTAAAAGTAGAAGTAGGGGAAAAGACATACCATGCATAAACTAATCAAAAGAACAATGGAGTGGCTGTATTAATATCAGGCAAAGTAAGTTACCAGGGGTAAGAAGGAACATTCCATGGTGATAAAATGATTAATTTGCTTAGAAGATATAGCCATGCTAAATATATCTGCACCTAACCAAAAGCCTCAATATACATGAAACTAAAACTGATAGAATGGAAAGGAGAAGAAATGAACAAACTCATATATATAGTTGGAGACTTCAATGTTCTTCTTTCATTAAACAATAGAATAAGTAGCCAGAAAACCAACAAGGTCATAGAAGAACTGAACACCACCACCAACCAACTGGATCTTATTGACATTCATAGAACACTTCATCCAGCAACAGCAGAATACATATTCTTTTCAACGGCACGCAGAATAGTCATCAAGATAGACCATATCTTAGTTATAAACCAAATCTTAAATTATTAAAAGAATTAAAACCACAAAAAAAAATGCCCCCTGACCATAATGGCATTAAACTTGAAATCAAATACAGAATGATAACAGGAAGATACTCAGAAATTAAACAACACATTTCCAATAATGTACGTGCCAAAGAGGAAGCTTCAAGGGAAATTAGAAAATATTTTGAACTAAGCAAAAACAAAAATAGAATAAAGGTCTCAAGTCAACAATCTGAGCTTCTACCATAAAAAACTCGATAAAAAAGAGAAACAAAGATCCAAAGCAAGTGAAGAAAGGATATAATAAAGATAACAGCAGAAATTAAAAACAAAGGAACAATTGAGAACATGAATGAGCCAGAAACTGTTTTTCCTAAAAATAAAAAATAAAAAAAATAAACCTCTAGCCAAACTGAAAATGACAAAAGTAGAAAAGACACAAATTGCCAATAATCAGGAATGAAAGAAATAATATTATTACAGACCTCACAGACATCAGCAGGCTAATAAGGGGAATCCTACAAACAACTCTATAGATAAATTTCACAGCTAAGATAAAATGGACAAATTCCTCAAAGCCATGAAGTACCAAAACTCACCTATGAAGAACAAATGATGTTGAAACATTTGGACCCCCATATGCAAAAAAAGAACCATAACCCATACCTCACAAAAACTAACTCGTAATGGATCTAAATATAACATAAAACTTTAAAAGTTCTAGAAGATAACACAGAAGAAAATCTTCATGACCTTAGATTAGGCAAATTGTTCTAACATGTGACACTGAAAGCATGATCCATAAAGGAAAATGGATAGATTGAACTTCATCAAAATGAAAAGTTTTTGCTGTGCAAAAGACAGTTGAGAATGAAAAGAATAACTGCAGACTCTGAAAAACTATTTGCAAACCACACGTCCAACAAACTTCTATCCAGAACATAGAAAGAATTCTCAAAACTCAGCAGTAAGGAAACAAACACAGGAATGAATAAATGGGCAAAAGATTTGAGCAGACGGTTCACTAAAGAAGATATATAGATGTGAAATAAGATGTTCAACAACATTAGTCATTAGAGAAATGCAAATTAAAATCCAATGACATATCACTACACAACTATTGAAATGGCTGTTTTTAATACAACATGAAGAGCTGATGAGAGTGTGGAGCAACAAAAACTCTCAGTTATTACCAGTTGGGAATGTGAAATGGTACAGCCACCCTGAAAAAGTTTCCAATTTCTTATGAAGTTAAAATATAGTTACCACATGACCCAGCACATGGTATTAGTATTTACCCAAGAAAAAAAACTTGTATTAACATGAAAACTGATACATGAATATTTACAATAGCTCTATTTATAATTGCCAATATTGAAAACAATCCAAATGTCCTTAAACAGATAAATGGATAAACAAACTGTGGTACAACCATACAATGGAATACTACTCAGCAGTAAAAAGGGACAGACTAATAAAACATCCACCATGTGGATGAATATCAGAGACACTGCTGAGTCGAAGAAGCCAGGCTCAAAAGTTTACATACGGTATTCTGTTTATATGGCTTTCTAGAAAAGGCAAAACTACAAGGACAGAGAATAGAGATTCTTGGAGGAATGAAACTGATTGTGATAGTGGCTACAGAAATCTACACATGTGTTAAACTCTGGCAACTCTAGACTCCCCAAAAAGTTAGTTTTACTGTATGTGAATTTTTAAAATAATAAAAAGCTGAGTGGACATACCCTCCTAGGTACTTAGAATGGCAGTTCCGGAATTTGTGTCTACATACATATGTGTAGGCTGAGCTTTTGAACCACACTGTTAGACTACCACACTCTTCCAAACTTGCTGATCAAGGGCCTAACCCTTTGTCATATAATTTCATCACATAGGCCTTCCACTTGTGGTTAAAGAAAACTTAATGCATTTTCTGAAAATGTCTAAGAACCATTTCCTGTTTTAACTCTTACATGTGACTTGATGCATAAAACACTCTATATGTCTTATAAATAAACCCAGAATAGTTAGAGTTCATTTCTAATCTATTACATGGAATATCAATTATCCCTTAATAAAAAGTGACTTTACATATCCATTTTTTTAATTTGATAGAAATATAAAATCTGTGATTAATTAAATTCATACACAGAGAATGTTGCTATGCAGCCTTTTATAATTATGCTTGTATACGCTAGAGAACAATAAAGAACTCTGCTCCTCTGTTCCACTTCTTTTGCAGGTAAGCAACTACATACATACAGACATTCATTTGTTTCTTTTTTTGCCCACTTGGCGGATGATCAGCCTCCTCCACTGACCAGGGCCATCTGCTGGTCATGCCCATTTGTGACAGTCATGATGCTCCCTTTTTTGTTTGAGTCAGGGGCTGTTAAATTGCCTCTTTCACTGACAGGTAGCTCCTTCACCACTAGAGAGGGTAGGTACCACCCCTTACTCAAAGACAAACCAACCAGCTGGGCTAGCCAAGTTAGCCTGGGGTCAGTTACTCACTGTATGGTTTATTATTTATTATTTATTCATACACCCACTCATGCAAGACAGAATGAGATTCAAGATGGCTTATCATAGGCCATCAAATCATCAACACAATAAGATCAAATACAACACACATAGCATCAAACACAGCCAGATAGAAATGATGAAGGGAAAATAAAGACAGAAAAAAAAGTTAAGCAAGACAGAGGTAAAGTTGGTATGCAAGTATGCCCTAAAGCTCTTATGCACTGGCCATATACAGACCACTAGTTTATCTCTGATCTCACGAGAGCCCAGAGCAAAAAGGAAAAGAATGTTCTGTTACAGATTTGCAGTATCCTCCAGGGAAGAACAAATCCCTTGTTAGAGGACACACATCTTTTAAACATGAGAGAAACTTCTCCCCATAGCCTCACATAGGGTAGTGGGAAATGTCCTCAATAATATTCCTAAAATAAATAAAATAGCAAGCTAGTATTTCACCAAAGAGCAAGTCAGAGGAAATCTACATGGGATGAAAAAGCACCCGATGGCTTCAGTTTTCTGATAGTCTGAGTTCAAGGATGAAATTTAAACTAAAGCGTTGTTTCTCAAACTTCCCCACTGAAGTACCTCCAGCAACAGAGAGCACCCCCTAAAAAGCATGAGGTGCGGCCCACGGCAGCCTACCATACACAGGGAATTTCTATGACGCCTTATTATTTACCTTAAGAAAACATGTCAATTTCTTATTTATTCCATAATGTATCTGTGCCTGTTTTCCTGTAAAACAGTGTTTTAAGTTGCTTACTATTGGGGTGGCAAGGTGCAGGAGAGTTTCCTGACTGCCCTAATGAGTGCTTTAAGTGTGCCTGTTTCTGGAAAGTTAACTGAATTGAGTGGCGCTAACACGGGTTCATCCTCCTGTTTCTTCTTCCTTGTTAGTGGATGATACCTCAAGAACCCAAACCCACATAAATAGGTGGCTACAAATACCAATCACTTTCTCCTAAAGTGATTTATTCTTACACCCACTCATGCAAGACAGAATGAGATTCAAGATGGCTTATCATGGGCCATCACATCATCAACATAGTAAGGTCAAATACAACACATATAGCATCAAGCACAGCCAGATAGAAATGAAAGTCAATCAGGAAACAAGATGAAAGGAAAATAAACACAGAAAAATAAGTTAAGCAAGACAGGGATAAAGTTGGTATGCTCTCCTAAAGTTGGCCTCCTCTCCTAAAGCAGAGCTTTAGGAACTCTGCTAGAGTGAAAATTTAGGAGAGCACCAAGAATGACCCCAAGAAGATGCACAAAGTCTTCAGGGTGAAATGTTGACATGTGTGTTCTTCCTGAGAGTTCACCTCTGGGGCCATAGGAGAGATCTGCCAACTAGCACAATCTCATTCACAGTTCAGAAAACTCACTGATGAGCTTCTTTACTTTGCATTAATGTGATGATTTTCATCCCTGTAAATAAGAGATTTCTAAGAAAGATGTGATATGTATACATGGTTTAAAAAAAAAAAGCCTCCCTAATAAACACTGAAACAAACAAATTAATGCAGAAAATCCATCTATTCTGAAAATTTAAAAGGTCCACCCTGCGTTAATTTGAATAAGGACACTGAAAGCCTTCATTCAACTAAAACAAAACAAAGCAAAACCCAGCCATGGCAATGGTAAAAGATGCACTCCAAGACGTGCAGTGAATGAGATGGGAAAGGCTACTTCACCTGGGTGGGAAGATAATTGAGAAGATGTCACAATTGTACCAGACACCTGTCATTGTTTGGGCCATCCATTGTCCAAGCCCTCTCCCTTCACAGTGGATGCAGTGCCCTGCTCCCACTGGAAGGCCAGGAGCGGGGCCTTCCTCAGCTACCCTCTGACAGACAGTACCAGTGTTGTGCCAAGCAGCTTCTCACTCCAGGAGCCAGAGGGGTCAGCAGTGTGTCCCGCAGTTGTGCCCACCAGCTGCAGCAGGCAGTGTGAAGGAACAGTGGTGGCTCTCTGGCCAGATTGGGCCTCTAGCTCTCCTCAGTCTGGAGAACTGCATTCTTTCCAACAAATCCCCATTTTGCTAAAGCCGGCCAACATTGGTTTCTGTTGTTGCTACCAAGAACTCTGAAATAACAGGCATGACCCCTTGTGCATTTAACACACAACTTTAAAACATATAAAGCAGAAACTATTGGAAACAGTCATGTAAATGGATAAATCCACAAAATTTGCATGGACTTTTTCAGAAATCCATGGATCTAATTGATTTTTTAAAGCTAAAGCAAAAAGAGATCCAGAACTAAGCTGCCCAACACAGCACAATGGTCAGCAGCCACTTACATCTATCTGAATTTCAACTTAAGCTAATTCAAATTAAATAAGATGGAAAAATCACTTCTCAGTCTCACTAGCCACATTTCAAATTACTCCACACCACATATGGGCAGTGGTTACTCTATTGGACAGCACAGATTACAGAACATTTCCCTCATCACAGTGAGTTCTCTTGGACAGCACTGGTATCAAGGATTTAAATAGCATAATTAGCAACTTAAATGTCATAGAAATATAGAAACTTATGCCAAGCAAACAAAACCTATACCTTCCTTTTAAATACTTATAGAACACATACATTGACTAACCATAAATTACAGCAAAGAGGCCAGGCATGGTGGCTCACGCCTGTAATCCCAGCACTTTGGGTGGCTGAGACGGGCGAATCGCCTGAGGTCAGGAGTTCGAGACCAGCCTGACCAACATGGAGAAACCCCCGTCTCTACTAAAAATACAAAATTAGCCGGGTGTGGTGGCACATGCCTATAATCCCAACTACTAGGGAGGCTGAGGCAGGAGAATTGCTTGAACCTGGGAGGCGGAGGTTGCAGTGAGCCGAGATCAAACCATTGTACTCCAGCCTGGGCAACAAGAGCGAAACTCCGTCTCAAAAAACAACAACAAAAAATTAGGACAAAGGAAAATCTCAATATATTTCCCAAAATAGAAGTTATAGAAGCAATATGTGCTGTCCATAATGCAGTTAAATTAGAAGCATTCAGTGAAAGGGTAGTCAAGTGCACATGCGTGTACTAACACATACACGCAGCTGGAGAGGTTAAAACATTTTCCTAAATAAGTCTTGGGTTAAAGCAGAACTTAGGCCTGAGATTGCAAACTATGGAGAAATTTGAACTGCACCAGAAATCTTCTAAAAAGAGGCACTCTTTTTTAGGAGAAATTTATAGCCTTAAGTGCACATGTTAGAAGACATTGAAATATGAAAAAAAAGGAACTAAGCATCCATTTCAAGAAGATAGAACAAGAGAAGATAAAACAAGCTTGGTTCAAATTAATCTGTCTCTAGCACATTTCAAAGTTTTTGGTTTGAGGTAAGAGGTCTAACAGAATTCCCTAGTTTTGGCATTGCTAGTGTAATCATTGGGTTACTTTATTTAATTTATTTTTTATTTTTTTGAGATGGAGTCTCGCTCTGTCGCACAGGCTGGAATGCAGTGGTGCAATCTCAGCTCATTGCAACCTCTACCTCCTGGATTCAAGTAATTCTCCTGCCTCAGCCTCCCAAGTAGCTGGGACTACAGTTTGGCGCCCCCACACCCAGCTAATTTTTGTATTTTTAGTAGAGGCGGGGTTTCACCATGTTGGCCAGGCTGGTCTTGACGCTCCTGACCTCAAGTGATCCGCCCACCTTGGCCTCCCAAAGTGCTGGGATTAGAAGCGTGAGCCACCATGCCCGGCCAAGTGTAGTTGTCTTTGATTGGATTATAATTCCATCCATAAACTACCCCTCTGTGGCCAGGAGGAATGCAGTACTCTGAGTCAGCCAATGGGTTATTTTAAATAAATTACACTGAAAGACATAAAACATTTCTCCCACTCCCAAAATTGAGAAATATATCATGCTGCATGATTAGAAAACTGTTAAGATGTTACCTTTCCCAATCTGATTTATAAATTTAATAAAAATCCAATCAAAATCATACAAATTCTGTTTTAGATTTTTGGTTGGTTTTTACTTTTAGAAATTTCACATTATATACCAAATTAGAAAGAATAATACAATTAAGCCAATCTGACCACACCAATTTCAACAATTTTGCTGTTCTTATTTCCAAACGTACTTTTTTTTTCTTCTTTTTACTTTTCTTTACTGGAGTACTTTAAAACAAATCTAATAATCAGGTCA
Source organism: Papio anubis (assembly GCF_008728515.1). NCBI lineage: Eukaryota > Metazoa > Chordata > Mammalia > Primates > Cercopithecidae > Papio > Papio anubis. The sequence continues at coordinate 47,410,323 of NC_044977.1, forward strand.
TTTTATCAAAAAATACATTAATATCCATCTCTAACTGGATGGATATTTTAATATATCTACTGTGCGAAATTCACACCTATGCACATAATCCCTTACTATTGTCTGATATACATCCCAGATTCTAGACTTTCTAAGACAGCTTGTTCCATGTGCTTCTTCAGAGCCTGCTTCTGCCACGTATCAGTTGTCAATCCTGAGGCAAGTTAACTGGCTTTTCTGGACCTGTTACCTTTTCTACAAAATGGAGAAAATAATAAATCCTTCGCAGATGATTGTTCAAAAGACTAAATGAGATCATACATTTAAAGCACCTAATACTATCCAATAAAATAGTCATTATTATTAACTTAACAGATTCTGATATAAATAGAATTGCTTCTAAAAACAATTTATCCCACTTTTGATGTTGCTGAGATTGGTTAGTGGGTTCAAGTATATTTGGGGATTGGGGATTTATTTCATTAGGTTTTGGAGGAAACAAATTCTGTAATCCAGTGTCCTGCCAGTTTTCCTCAAAAGTTCCCACTTTTTCTCCAGCATGTTTGTGATACATACCCAGGTGTGAGAAAGATCGTCTTTTTGGCCAGGCACGGTGGTTCATGCTTGTAATCCCAGCACTTTGGGAGGCTGAGGCAGGCGGTTCACAAGGTCAGGAGATTGAGACCATCCTGGCCAACATGGTGAAACCCCGTCTGTAATAAAAATACAAAAATGAGCTGGGAGTGGTGGCAGGTGCCTGCAAATATGTGGAAGGGTTGAATAACAAGGCCTAATGAACACGTGGAACACCACAGCTAACAGCTACAGGATATGCATCCTTTATGAGCACACGCAGACCATTTTCAAAAATTGACTTCCACATGCTGAAACCAGGCTGGGTACTTTACACACATTATGTTCTTTAGTTATCATAAAATTGTTAAATAGGCATCCAAGCTGGGAATCTTCCGTTTGTCCCTCCACACTCACCCGCTACCCTTCCCCACCTCTCGCTGTGTCCTTCCAGGATGGCCTCTACAGACAGCATTAACGGTTCCTTTCCTCTCTGGCTTCTGGTTGGTTCAGTTAGCAGGAGGAAAGAGCAGGAAATTATCAGGTGAAAAGAAAGGAGAGTCAGGGTATATTGTAAACATTTAAAATTTTATGTAGATTGTGATGCTTTGACATCTTAAGAGACCTTTCTGCTTGGGGAATGATTGCCCCCAGGCTGGACAGTCCTTAAGGACAAGAAAGGGCTCTGCCTAGAGCACGTCTTTGCTGTGCACACGAGCCAGCCCAGAGCCACACCTCCTCTGTCTGGCCCCAACACCCTGAGAGACAGTGTGCCTCTGCCTTAGTCATCCCAGGGCCAGGCACCAGGTAACCAGAGACCACTCCTGTCCCACACCCACTGAAATTATTCAAATGAGCCAGCCCTAAGGTGTCCACTCTCCCCTGCCTGGACTCTCACCTTCCCCTCACTCCTGTCTTCTGCCTCCTGCCTCTGGGATCTGTGAGGATGAGAAACCTTGCTTTCCTGAGCCTCTCCCTTGCCTGCACCTGACTTTCACATAAAAAGAGAAAAAATGCAGGGTATTTGCCCTCCCTGCTGCCTCCCTGCTGAGGATGGCTATGTCCGTCTTTCTCTGCCCAAGCCAGGTGCTGCTCCCCAGACAGGTCCCCTGTTGCAGCTCCAGTGCTCACTCCCTCCCTCGCCTTCCAGGTCTAGGGACAGTGACAGCTCCTTGCTGTGATTAGTCCTGGGTACTGTGCCATCCCCCATGGGCCTTCCTAAGCCCTGCTCACAGTGTTCTAAAGGTCCCTTGACTGAACCGTTCATGTTGCCCAGGTGGAGTGTGCTGTGTTTCCACAGGACCCCAGCTGACAGCGTCTCTATCTCAAACACAAGCTCGGAGGGCAGCGCTAGCCCAGGACCACATGACTCCAGCCACGCCTCCTCTATGGGGGTGGAAATAGGGCAGTTTCAACCCTTGTTCGCATCATTGCTAATCATTTGTATGGCATTGGAACACTTTTTCATCTGGAGACAACGGCATGCCCCATCAGAACTTCTTGAATACTTTTTGACTGAATTGTGAACGTGGCCTTTCTTCATTTCTTAGAAGTCAGGAACACTGTCTTCCATTTAAAGTATCTTTATTCAGTTGTTAATTAATTTTTGGTGCTTACGTCCTGCTGTGATTTGAGTTTGTTCTCTCTGAAACTCATGTTGAAATTTGGTCCCCGGTGTGGCGGTGGGAGGTGTCTGGTCATGGATCCCTCATGAATAGATTAATGCCCTCCCTTGGGGGTGAACTTGGGCTCTCATAAGAATGGATTAGTTCCTGGGAGAGGGGCTGTTAAAAACAGTCTGGCGGCCGGGCGAGGTGGCTCACGCCTGTAATCCCAGCACTTTGGGAGGCCAAGGCAGGCAGATCACAAGGTCAGGAGTTTGAGACCAGCCTGATCAACATCATGAAACCCCGCCTCTACTAAAACTACAAAAATTAGCCAGGCATGGTGGCACGTGCCTATAATCCCAGCTACTCAGGAGGCTGAGGCAAGAGAATTGCTTGAACCCAGGAGGCAGAGGTTGCAGTGAGCAAGATTGTGCCAGTGCACTCTAGCCTGGGTGACAGAACAAGACTCCATCTCAAAAAAAACAAAAAAAAACAAAAAAAAACAGTCTGGCTTTCTTGGTTTCTCTCTTTTACTCCTTCCCTGTCCCAGTGACCTCTTTGCAAACACCCACTCCCCTTCCATTTTCTGCCATGAGTTGAAACAGCCAAGGCACCCGCCAGATGCAGATCCCCAGTCTTGAACTTTCCTGCCACCAGAATTGTGAGCCAAATAAATGTCTTTTCTTGATAAACTACCCAGTCCTAGGTATTCTGTTACAGTAACAGCAAGTGGACTAAGACATTGCCTTTTGGAGGAAGTTACTCAGTATGGTGCTGATGGCCTCTGAATTTAATACCCACATAAGACTTTTGTCTTCCCACTTTGCTGTTTTTCAGATCGCCATGAGGTTATCTCCAAAGAAATATTGGAACTGGACCCATGGGAAAACCAGTGGAATGTTGTAGCCATCAACGTCCTCATGCATGACAGCTATGATGTCTGCCTGGTGGCCAGGATGAATCCCCGAGACCTCATCCCCCCGCCTTCAGATTTGGTGGAAGAAGGCAATGAGCACTGAGGTGACCTTGCTGGAGGACCTCCCGCTGTGTCTGCAAACAAGGCCTTCAGAACGGAGAGGGCCCACAGCATCTCTGTCATGCCAGTCATATGCACTGCATGCGTAGTGGCCTGTGTGTGAAGAAGCAGTGTGTGCTGGGCACTGGGCAGGGAGCATGGGGAGTCTCCCTTCAGGGACTTCCCAGTCTGATAGGGTAAATGAGACACTACAAGGAAGAGGTGATGATGGCCACAGGAGGGGCACAGGGCCACAGGAGGGCAACAGATGGAGGCTCTCACTCTGCTGGGGACTCACAAACAGCATTGCCAAGGAGCAGACCTTTGACTGGGGCCCCAAAAGGATGAGGAGGAAGCGGTCCCATGGGGGCAGTCGATGATGAGTTCATGGCAACAGCCGAGCAAGGGCCCAGATATGGAAAGCTCGTACCTGTCTGCAGCACCCTGGCTGGGCCAGATTGCCTGGGACACAGGGTTTGCGGTCAAGGCTGGAAAAATAGGTTGTAGCTAGATGACCAATGCCTGAAAGAATGAGGAGTTGGACCTGGTCTGTAAGCCAGGGAGCTGTCTCAAAATAGGGAGTTAAAGGAGACTTCTCTCTGTGCTCTGTTCCAGCTTCAGTCTTATAAACACTGGCCATTCTCCTTCAGAATCTCCTTCTACTGAAGCAATGCCACCCAGCCCAGCGCTAGCTGTGCTACCAGCCCCTAACAGCCGAGACACTCAAGCCAGACCACAGTGGCCAGAGAATCCTGCCCTGGGCTGACTCTGTCCGGGACGGGAATGTGGGGTTTTCTGTCCACTCCAGGTGGAGCCTGGTCCACTCCGGGGCTGGCAGGGGGTGTCCTGGAGTGGGCTTACCCAGGCTGCCTTTGTCCACCTCTCAGACACATACGACCTTCTGTAGGGTAGTCCTGGCTGAACAGGACTGGCCCAAGCCACCCAAGCCAGGGACACAGCAGGCTCTGGTTGAGGACAGGGGAAGTAGCATCTCCTCCAGCTGCTGCCACCCCTGTGGCCCGGCTTGTGCAATAAAGATGGAGCCACCCACTTCAGCCCACAATTGAGCATAATCAGAAGACAGTCACTCCCAAAATATATGTTAGAAACAACATTTAAATGACACATGGGAAGTCCGTCTATCTTACTTCCCATCTCTAATTCTGGAAGCACAGTGGAGTCAATGAGTGCATCTTCATAGCTGTTCTTCAGCAACTTCTCCAAAAAGTTTCACATTGTACAAGGCTCTTTTGGAAGCAGGAGTGGTCAGTAAATTCAGAGAGAGACAAACCCTAAGTAGAGACAGCTTTGTTTGGTGCTGAGCTGTGTGACTGTGATGACCGCTAGCCTGTGCCCCCAGGTTCCAGCTGCCCACCAGGCAGGACAAGCAGGTCTTGCCAAAACTGGAGGCTGTTGGAAACCTATTTCTGCCACCAAGGAGAGGGACCAGGAGACCCAGCGTAGGTTGGCCCCAAGTAGGCTCGACTCTGGGAGGGTGGGGGCCCCGCCTTTCTCTTCACACTTGTGCCCCAAGTGCACTCACAGTACCTGGCATATGGGTGACATTTTGGATGGCCAGCATGGGGCAGTGTTTCTCAGCCAGAGGGCCTGGGCCCCGAGCATGTCCAGGAATCTGAGTTAAAGTGAGCTTACTCTTTCCCCAGTGGATGGTCATGATTGATCTGTGCGTTCTTTTTCTTGATACAAAGATGTTCCTCCTAGCTGCTGTGTTGGCTGTTGGCGCCCAGGGTTGAGGATGGCCTCCGCAGGGCCTCCACTTCCCTGCATTCCTCTTCACAGAGTCACTGGGCCTACTCCACCTGCTAGAACAGTCCAGAAAGCTGCCGCATCTCCCTGGCTCGAGGAGGCCTTGTTGGCACGTCATGGCACATCTCCTAGATGTTCAAGATCTGGGCTCCAGCCCCAGCTCTGCTAGTTAGCTAACCATGTGAACTCGGGCAAGATGACCTTTCTAAAGCCTCGTTTCCCTCATATGCAGATTTGAAGGAAAATATTAATACATACTTTATAGGGTTGGTGTGAGGATTGAGTAAGTGCTGAGCAAAGTGTCTGTGAAATCCTGAAATAAGAAGCATGTTTTAGCTGCTATTATTATCATCACTGTCATTATCATTGCAGTCAGCACTTCCCAAAGTAAGGTGCCCAAAACAGACTCAGTGCTTTAGTGCAGTCCCTTGGGATTTAGGGGCAGATGTGCATATGGCTTGAGATGGTTCTTTTTTTCTTTCTTTCTTTCTTTTTTTTTTTTTTTTTTTTTGATGGAGTCTCTCTCTGTCACCAGGCTGGAGTGCAGTAGCACGATCTCGGCCCACTGCAACTTCCACCTGCTGGGTTCAAGTGATTCTCCTGCCTCAACCTCCAAAGTAGCTGGGACTACGGGCACCCACCACCACGCCCAGCTAATTTTTATATTTTTAGTAGAGACAGGGTTTCACCATGTTGAGCAGGATGGTCTCGATCTCTTGACCTCGTAATCTGCCTGCCTCGACCTCCCAAAGTGCTGGGATTACAGGTGTGAGCCCCTGTGCCCGGCTGAGATGGTTCTTAATTTCCCATACCCTGTTGCTTGGCTCCTCCAGTTGGCAGCTGAGAGTCAAGCAAGGGTTTACTCAGATCTGAGGCCCCTAATGTCCTCAATGGACACATTCAGAGCCCTGCGGCAGCTTAGCAGAGACACCTGAGGGTCACACTGGGTGAGACCATCACCCGCCTGTGGGAGGCAAGATAAATGGGTAAACACCATTCCTGTCGAATGCGAGGTCTGGGCAGTGTCCCAGTGGAGCTTTCCAGAGAGTGCTGAGGGAGGACCGAGAAGGGGCATGACCTCTGCTGGAGCCAGGATCGCAGTGACCAGGAGCTGGCTTAGCACTGAAGGGAGGCAGGCATCCAGGGCAGGATTTCTCAAACTTCTTCTGAGGAATCCCTGAGGTTGAAACTGGTGCTTCACAGATTTCAGATGTCTGATCTTGATTTTTCTTTGATTCCATACAACAGATTGCTTGCCTGGGTTAGTGCCTATTTTAAGTTCTTGGTGCTTCTTGTCTGACTTCTGTATTTGCAGTTAAAAACAACATGACCCTCCCCACCTGCAGCCAGATACCGTTAGAAATTCAACTTTGAAATATATTCCCATCACTCCTATTTTCACTTTAATAGAAGGCTGTTGCAGTACTGCACGATGGGCTCTTATAAAACTTCTACTATCTGCTAATTCTTATCTTTGTGACAGGATTGTCTGACACTGAGCAAGGAAACACAATAAGGAAGTAATTGGGATGCTAGACTGGCAGAAGCCTGCAGCTGTCAACCCAGTGTGTTCAACACGGTGGCATTGTTCTCCCTGACTTCATAATGAGCAAATGCTTCACATTTGAACTTACAGAATAAATTTTTACTAATAAAAGATCACTTTCATTTTGTTTTTCACATTGCAGTCCAGGAGATGTTGAGGGTCCCTTGAGTTGGGGAGTGGCAGCGAGGGGACAAGCAGCAGCAGGCCCGGGGCAGGGCCGTGAGATGGCTGGGGCAGCAGGGGCATCCCCAGGGTGCTGCACAAGAGGGCAGCCAGGAAACTGGGGAGAGGCTGGGCACGGTGGCTCATGCCTGTAATCCCAACACTTTGGGACGCCTAGGCAGACGGATCACCTGAGGTCAGGAGTTCGAGACCAGCCAGACCAACATGATGAAACCCTGTCTCTAGTAAAAATACAAAAATTAGCCGGGTGTGGTGGTGCACACCTGTAATCCCAGCTACTTGGAAGGCTGAGGCAGAAGAATCACTTGAACCCAGGAGGCAGAGGTTGCAGTGAGCTGAGACCCCACCATTGCACTCCAGCAACAGGAATAAAAACTCCATCTAAAAAAAAAAATCAAAAAGGTAGACACCATTCACAAAAGACCTGGAGGCCACACCAAGAGTTGGGTCTTTACACCCTAGCAACACGGTCTCAGGCAAGGACGTCTTCTAAGAACATCATCCACAGCCCAGAGCCACTGAGCAGGGTGGAGCAGGCCCGGCAGCCTGGCGAGACGTGTACTGGGGGCCAAGGTAGGGGGAGGCTGGGCAAACCTGAGCAGTGAGATCAGAACAACAGTGTGGGTTGGGTGCAGCCCAGGATGGAGGATGTCTGTGTTTGCTGTCAGATTCAGAGAGCAGGGACAGGCCAGAATTTTGTTCAGAAAAGAATGGCCAGTCGGCCAAAATCAAAGACCAGAAAATCTTTCAGGGAGTACCCTATTGACAAGGGGACCTGCCTCTCCATCAGTGTTCCTAAAACAGAGCCACTACCCAGTGGCTTCGGCTGTTCAGCCTTGGCCCACCCGGGGCACCAAGAGACAGGAGAGGAGGCCCTGGGGTATAGAGTCCTGTCACCCACTTTGTCTACCTAGCAGACAGTCGAGTGTGTCCCTGTTCTTCCTCATTTACAGACACAAGGACCCTGACCCAGCTTACATGCCCAGCACAACCCAGGCATAACAATAAACGTAACAATCCCATTCCTTTACCAGGGGTTAGTTAGACATGGCCATGTGGCACAATCCCGGCCAAAGAGACATAAAGGCAAGTTTGCAGAGGGGCTAGGGAAAGTTTCTCTCACCTTTGAAAGCGATGTTGAGGAAGAGATGGGCTATTTGCTGCTTAGCAAGTCAGCCTGCCCCCTGCACCTGCAGCTACCGCCCTGCAGTAGTAACAGAGGTGGCTGGAGACGGCTGCAGGTGATCCACAGAGGGGGACGGGCCCTGCAGCATCCGGGGCCTTGGTGATGTAATTGAACCACTAAACCAACCAGGTGGGAGGCTTTTTGCCAGGTGCTAATTGTTACAATAAATGCTTCTTATTGTTCAGGCCACCTGGAGTTACTTGTAGCCCAGCATTTCCTAAGTAGTACTCCAACCTTCCCTGACAATGCCACCTTCTCTTAGGATGGCATTTGTTACCCCTGCCAAAGAGGAGGACTCAGACAGTCCCTGGTCCCTGGGATGTCAGGTGACAAGGTTGTCATTCACTGCAGTAGGGTAGCTTCTTCAGGGCTACTGAAAGCTGATGGTTTATGAACCTGAGTCACTTCTTAGCTATTTATCCAGTATTGCTTTTTCTCTCAGATCTTCAACATATTTGTTTGTTTACTACAAGTCCCACCCGACACTCATTTTGGTAAACGTCTTATTGGAACACAGCCATGCTCATTCATTTCTGCATCATCCGTGGCTGCTTTCTGTATTGTCTATGGCCATTTGCAGAGAAAGCTTGCCAACTTCTGGTGTATTCCATCAAATTTTCTTTTGATGGAAGAAAAATACTGTATTAAGGGAGTATATGTACTATAAAGGAATATATATGCATATTCCTTTATGATAATTACACATGCATATATGTACACACACACACACACACAAAAGACATGGTTCTAACTTATTCTTTCACCAACAATATCTCTTAAAGACAGTGCTCCATATGGGAGCGTGTGGATCTGCCAGTTTCTAACACCTGCACAGTAGTCCATCATGGGTGTAGCAGAATTTTGTTAACAAGTCACCCAGAGCTGGAAATTCTTGTTGTTTCCCATAGCTGTTGCTTTGGTGGGCCACAGGCGTAGGGGTGTCTGACCATCCCCTCTTTTGCTAGGGGTTGGCAGTTGTTTAGAAGGTGACCTTTACAGCGTACTTAGGTTTTCTGTGGGTGCTCAGGAGCACCAGAGACAGCCCTGGGAGGCTCCCGTTGTGCTGTGAGTGGCTTCAAGCCACTTGGAGGCACTTGGGCTTATTGAGAGATGTGGCAGGTGGTAGCCAAGTGAGGAGGCAGGCCAGCCTCACACGAAGCCTGGTCTCCACTGCAGAGAGGAGCCCAGGTAGGGAGTGGACGGCCAGCCTGGAGAGGAGAGCTTGGAAGCCACACTCGCCCTGCAGCGCTGAGACACTCAGGAGCCCATGATCCTCTACCAGCCGTGAAGCAGCTGAGAATCTCACAGCCCGAAACGCAACCGAAGCCTCCAGCTCCATGGCCAGACATGGGTGGAGGCAGAGGGAAGACCCACAGCCACCCCGCAGTGTGCCTGCAGCCTCGTGTCCACCCTCTTTCGGCCACCGGCCTGCAGGGTGCCCGGCATCCTCAGGATGAAGCGTCTGAGGGCTGAGCCATGATGAGGGTGGCCCCGGAATGGCAGGGAGCAAAGTGTCCCCAAGGCTGGGAACCAGCAGGCCCAGCTCCAGGGGCAGGCCTCTCCTTCCCCCTTCTCCAGCTCTGCAGAGCATGTGCTGGTGCTGATCAGGACTCCCGGAACAAAGCAGGAGGCCACCTCGCCATGGAGGATGGTCTGGGGGAGGACAGTCATGGCGATGACCTCAAGGCACTGGTCACACACTCAGCATTTTCTGAGCCCTTTTCAGCACCAGCACCGCACTGGGCAGGGAGGTGAAAGATGAGACACAAGGCCCTGCTCTGATCCTGCTCGCTTTCTGGAGGAGAGGGAATGTGCAGACGCAGAGGTTACACAGCAGGCAGAAGGCCACACTGTCCCCACTTGTGTTCACTTCCTGCCACCACCAGAATACATGACCACAAATTTAGTGGCTGAAAACAAATTTATGTTCTTGCAGCTCTGTAGTTCAGAAGCCCAAAATAGATCTCCGTGAGTCAAAATCAAGGTGTCCACAGGGCCGCGTTCCCTCTGGAAGCTCTAAAAAGAATCCACTTCCTTGCCTTTTTCAACCACTGGAATCCGCCGCCATTTCACGGCTTGTGGCCTGTCCTCCACCTTCCAGGCCAGCAGCTGAGCCACCCAGCTTTGCTTTTTCATCACACCTTCTTCTCTGACCCCTCTTCCACTTTTCAGGACCCTGGGGTTACACTGGGCCTGTCTGGACAGCCCGGGATGCTCTCTCTGATCGGCAGCCCCAGCCCCCCTGCTGTGTGATGCCACCCACTTGGGAGGTTCTGGCTTCTGTGGACCTTTTAGGGGAAACATTATTTTGCCTACCACAACCCCCAAATCCCCATAAAGTGTGGTCATCACAGATGTGCACATGCAGCGTCTATAGGAGTTCACATACACACCAAGTTTGGGAACCCAGCGAGGAGGGAAAGAGGAGCACACACACAGATGCCTGGTCCTTAGAGCACACTGCCCTGGGACCTCCGTGACCGGCAAGGGCATGCTGAGAGGTTTTGGGAGATCCTCTGCTCCGTGGAGGAGCTGGAGGAAGCACGCAGGCCTGGGGCTGGCGGCGGCCCTCTTCCAGCCGCAGATGAAGCTCACAACATGGAAGGAAAATAGCAGAGCAAGAGGAACTCAGGCCACTGACGATATCACTGTGCCCCTGAATGAAACCAGGCCCGAAGCCTGCTGTACCTCTGGCCCTCCCAGGTTTCGAGCCAACACATCACATTCCCTTGTGGGTAGGTTTGTTGTTTCTTACATCCCAAGATATCTTGAGGATGGTGCAAAAAGTGGGATGTTATCGGCAGGATGCAGGGAGCAGGGTGGAGGGTGCCCCAAGGCCACACTCCAGGCTGAGAAGCTGGCATCCAGGCTCTGTGACTGTGCTGTCATGGGCTGAGCTGTGTTCATTGCACCTGGGACGAGGCTCACTGCAGATGGAGGCTTAACATTCAAAAGGGCCTGTTGAGAAAGACTCCTGATGTTGGAGCGTGAGGCTGCCTCATGGGGCCTTATTGTCTGTCTCACAGGACCTCCAATAAGGCCCTATGGAGCAGAAAGAAGCTACTTTGAAAGTGGTCCATTAGAAAACAGGAAGGAAAAAAAATATGCTTATTAGGAGATGCCCTTCCTGGGAAACTGGGTAAAGGCTACCCAGAATCTCTCTGGTATTATTTTTGATAACTGCATGAGAATCTACAACTATCTTAATTTTTTTAAAAAAATTAATTTTTAGAAGGAGAGTGAGAGATGCCCCTTCTACCTACAGATTATAGTAAAACAGCTCCCGGCCCCTTCTACCTACAGACTATAGTAAAAACAGACCCTTGACCCCTTCAGGATTCTGGCAGGAACATGTGAAGTAAGATCACGTAGCCTGGGCCCTTGGGTTCCTAACCTGGCTCCACTCTTTCCTTATGTGACCTTGGGGAACTTAGACACCCTGCTCCTCACTTTTCCCATCTACAAAAAGGGAATAATGATGATACTACCTAATAGGGTTATTATGATAATTAAATGAGATAATACATATTACATCTTAAAACAGTACTTAGCATAGTAAGTGCCCCAAAATGTCAGGTCACGATAGTGGCCGTCATAATTCAAAGGTCTGGAAAAGTAGAAACAAAAATGGGGGGGGGCTCCACAGGAGATAATATTGCAGCCCCAGATAAGTCTTACCCTCCAAGAAGATATTTCCTCCCTAAAACAAACAAAAATGAATTACGAAAAAGAATAGAGAAAAATAACTACTAGAAATGTTTTAACATGAGAGCCACAATAAAAGTTTCAATGGAAGAATAGGAAAATAAAGTGCAAGAAAATGGCCCAGAAAGTGAAAAGACAAGACCAGAGACAGAGAAAAGACCTAGAGAATCAACCCAGGAGACCAACAGCCAGCACTTGGGAGTCTAAAAAGAGGACAGAGACCAAAAGAAAGGAAAAGGCCCAGGAGAAGGCAGGCTCTCCGCAGGACTCACCTCTCACAGCAAGTGTGCAGTAGCCCACATGCGGCTCCTCATGGGAAATTTCAGAACTTCCAGATGAAGTGAAAACCCTAATACTGTTGGGTGGGTGGAGTGGGTAACGTTTAAAGGGATGAGAACTGGACCGTGGTGCAGTGACTCATGCCTGTAATCCCAGCACTTTGGGAGGCCATCGTGGGAGGATCACTTGAGGCCAGAAGTTTGAGACAAGCCTGGGCAATATAGTGAGACCCCATCTCCACCAAAAAATTAAAAATTAACCAGCTGTGGTGTCACATGTCTGCAATCCCAGCTTCTCAGGAGGCTGAGGCAGGAGGATCGCTTAAGCCCAGGACTTTGAGATTATAGTGCACTATGATCGTGCCACTGCACTCCAGCCTGAACAACAGAGCTAGACCTTGTCAAAATAAAGTTAATTTAATTAACAAATTAAATTAAGTGATGAGAACTGGAGTGGCATCAGGTGCTCAAAAGCTAACACTCCCAGCACTTCCGAAGGTAGAGGCAGGAGAAATGGTTGAGCCCAGGAGTTCAAGACCAGCCTGGGCAAGATGACAAAAACTCCAACTCTAAAAAGAAAAACAAAATTAGCCAGGAACAGTGGCACATGTGCCTGTAGTCCCAGCTACCTGGGAGGCTAAGGTAGGAGTATCCCCTGAGCCTAGGAGTTTGAGGCTGCAGTGAGCTGTGATCACACCACTGCACTCCAGCACCTGGGTGAAAAAGCAAGATCCTGACTCTATTAAAAAAAAAAAAAAAAAAAAAAAAGCTAACACATCCTGGAGATTAAAGGAGCAAATCCTTTAAAATTCTGTGGGAAATTCATTTTCCAACTATATTCTTATTCCCAGTCTTACCATTCAACAAGAAAGAGAGCATAGCAAAGTCATTTGTAGACATGCAAAAATTAGAAAACATTTTGTTCCAGTTGTCTATTGTTGTGTAACAAACTACACCCAAACTTAGCAGCAACCCTTTTATCACATCTTATGATTTCGTGAGCCAGGAACCCTGATATGGCTCATCCTGGTGATTTATCTGTTCTATATGGCATCGACGGAGGTCCTCGGTGGCTTTCAGGCCTAGCATCCCTCACAGGCCTGGGAAGTTGGGAGGATAGCTAGAAGGCTGGACCCAGCTGGGACACTATGACCTCTCCAATACGGCAGGTTCACCTGGAACTCTATGGTTCTCCTGCATGGCTGGCTCAACTGGGACCCCATGGCCTCTCTAACATGGCAGGGTCAACTGGGACTCCATGGCCTCTTCAACAATGCAGGCTCAGCTGAGACCCCATGGCCTCTCCATTATGGTGTTTCAACTGGGACCCCATGGCCTCTCCAACATTACAAGCTTAACTGGAACTCCAAAGTCTCTCCACCATGGTGAGCTCAGCTGGAACCCCTGGCTTTCCAACATGGTGGGCTTAATTGCCACCTCATGGCTCTTTAACCTGGTGAGCTCAACTGGGTCCCTGTGTGGCCCTCCAATATGGCAGATACACAGGTCCAAGAGTAAGTGTTCCAGCAAGAAAGGCAGAAGCAGCATGGCCTTGCATGACCTACCCTCAGAAGTCTCTTAATGTTACTTCCACCGTACTTTATTAGTTGAAGCAGTCACAAGTTTCAGACTCAAGAGGAAGGACATAGACCCACCTCTCAATGACAGAAGAACCCACAAATGTGCAGCCATGTTTCAAACCTGCCACGTCTACCATTCATGTGCTTCTTAAGAGGTTCCTTGAGGATGTGCTCAAGCAGAATAAGGTAGTAAACCAAGGAAAAGGAAGACATGGACCAGGAAACATGGATCCTACTAGTGGATCCTACTAGGACAGTCTTGGGAAGTCCCAGGCTGACCAACTCACTGTGGGCCAGAGAGCACCCACTCCGGGTGGGAGAAAGAGAAAGAGCTCCAAGAAGGAGTTCAATACAAAACAAAAGCAAAAACAAAAACAGTTAGAGGCTAGACGGGTTATTGATGAAATGAAAGAAGATGGGAAAGGAATTAAGCATGTAAATAGAGAGAATTCTGCAGTGAAAACATGAGGCAAATTATGACTATAATAAAAAAAAAAATACGGGGTAGGGTCAGGCACGGTGGCTCATACCTGTAATCCCAGCAGTTTGGGAGGCCAAAGTGGGCAGATCATTTGAGCTCAGGAATTTGAGACCAGCCTGGGCAACGTGGGGAAACCAGGTCTCTACAAAAAATACAAAAATCAGCTGAGCATGGTGGTGCACACCCATAGTGCCAGCAACTTGGGAGGCTAAAGTGGGAGAATCGCTTGAGCCCAGGAAGTCAAGGCTACAGTGAGCCATGATTGCACCACTGCAATCCAGCCTGGGTAACAGAGTGAGAGCTTGTCTCAAAAAAAAAAAATGGGGGTAAACAAATGGAAGTGCACCACTTGGGTCTGCAATGAATATTTACATAGCCATAATATCTAAGCACCATATAACTCTTAAAAAAAATTAACTCTTTGGGGAGGGTGGAGGAGGAGAGGGGTGTAAAGAAAGAAATCTTCAGCCAACCAACCTGTAATACCCGAGATCAACAAACCAAGACAGAGCAACATAAACCTGTTGTCTAGAAACATGGTTAACCAAACAACAACAACAACAAACCCAGCTGAACATTTCACTCGGCTGCCTCTGAGGAACGGGCCTGGACAGAGGCTGGGGCAGGGGCTCCTTGTGTAATTATCAGCTTTTTGGAATTTTTGCACGCATGTACTGATTTGTAAAATGCTAAGTGTTTGACATTTAAAATGTGTTAAAATAAAGGGGTGTCTAAAGGGTCTCATTGGTTCCTTAGCATAATAGATTCTCTGGGCCAGACAGGACCTTAAAGATGCTCTCCTGGGAGGTCACCAGCCTCACCAGCATCAGGGGACTGGACAGGGACTTCGGCGTGAGACCACTGGAGCTAACAAGGAGCCCATCTCTGCAATGCTGATGGCTGCTGAACCCACAGTGTGTGTCCTGATCAACCCCTGATGTTTGCTCAGATGGCCCCACATGGCTAGGAAGACCAAAGGTCAGAGAAAAAGGAGTGTAATTAATTAGCCATGAAGTGACCTATTGATCAGATGCTTGCTGCCTGCGGGACAGATAGCCAGATCAGGCTGAGCCATCATTCACTCTGAAAGCAGGAGTCTGGTCCCTAAGCCTTGGGCTGCTTCTCTCCTGGCTTTGCTGCCTGCATAACCTGGCCAGTTCACTGTCACTTTTGGTCGGGGAGTGGGTGTGAGTTACCCCCATCTGTCCTGGGGCCCCAGGGTTGGCTGTTCCCAGAAAGCCTGATTTATTCTGCTGAGATGTGAAGCCTCCATTCCCTTGTATTTAAAGCCTGCAACTGACCTGGCCCCCAGAAGCCATTTTCCTCCATAGCTTCAAATGTCACTGCCAGTTCATTTGACAATATTTGTTGCCTCTTCTCAGCACGGGGCTGGCACAGGGGTCCCAGGGGGGCTCAGGATTGCCCCCAAGCTGGGGAAATAGGCATGGTCTTGATCATTTAGGCCCTGCTATCTGCCCCGAGATAGAGGAGCTGAAAGGGCAGGGGCTGAAATGGCAGAGGCTGGGCTGGGGGTGGGAGACAGGCCCTCTCAGACGCCATGGGTGCAGTAGGAATTGGCAAAACCTCTGGGGGACAGTTTGACAACAGTACACATTTTAAACACCCATACCCTTTGCCCAGCAGGTGTTTCTGTAAAAGCATCCTACAGACAGACTCCCACGGGCACACAAAGGCATCACCAAAACATACCAGCAATGTCTGGAAACAAGCTTAGTGCCCATCCACAAATGATGCCATAGCTGTGCCATGCATACCCTGCAGGAACTAAAACAGACAAGGCTGATGGGTAGAGCTGTGGAACTCACTCCAGAATAAGCTGTTAAGTCTGGTAAACAGGATGAGGAGGTGTCTGTACAGGAAACTACCATTTGTGTAAAAAGGTAGGAGATATATGTGCAAATGAGCTTTTGTATGCACAGAACCTTCTAGAATAACACACAAGAAACAAGACACTGATAGATACAGACAGGGGTGGGAAGGTGGTTTACTTCTCAGTGTACATCCACATGAACTGTCTGGCCTTTTAACGTGCACATAAAATTTTTAAAAAATAAGTGTTGGTGAGGATGTGGAGAAATTGGAACCCTTGTGCACTGCCAGTAGGAATGTAAAATGCTGCGGCCACTGTGGAAACTAGTTTGGCGGTTCCTCAAAAACTTAAATTAGTATTACCATATGTTCTAGCAATTCCACTTTGGGTGTATTCCCAAAAGAATTGAAAGCAGAGACTCAAACAGATTTGTACACCAGTATTCATAGCTGCATTATTTACAGCAGTCAAAAGGGAGAAGCCACCAAGCCTCCACCGACGGATGAACAATCAACAAAATGCCCCTGTCCATGCAATGGAATATGATTCAGCCTTAAAAGGGAATGAAATTCTGACACATGCTACAACATGGATGAAACTTAAGCCAGATACAAAAGGACAGATATTATATGATTCCACTTGTATGAAGTACGCAGAGTAGTCAAATTCAGAGAGATAGAAAGCAAATGGTGGGTGTCAGGGGCTGGGGAGGAGGAATGGGGAGCTGTTGTTTAATGGACATGGGGTTTGCAAGATGAAAAGACTTCTGTGGACGGACAGTGGTGTGGCTGCACAACAATGTGAATGTATTTAATGCCACTGAATTATGTATTTCAAATGGTTAAGACGGTAAATGTTATGTTTTGTGTATTTTACTGCAGTAAAAAGTCTTTCGCTGATACATTTCCTGAGCAATTCTGGAGGCCAGCTAGGAGCTCCGCTCCAGGGAAGCCTCCCGCCTGAGGCAGCCCAGTCTCCATGGCAGAAGGATGGCCGCCTTCTTCCCCCAAAGCCAAGACTCATGATTCTGGGAACCCATAGCTTCCACCACAGAAAAGCCGCTGCTCCTTCCATGAGGCCTAAGACCTGGCCACTTACATATTTGCAGTGGAGTCCTCTGTTGTCCCTGAAGCAAGCCAGGGACAGCAGCTATTGAGGACAAGCCACTGCCTGTACAACTGCAGAGCTGAGCACTATTCTGTCCCTCAGCATCCAGGAGTGCTGCCATGACCAGTGAGCCAGACAGGCATCGGCTCCCTGCTGACCCCATGGGCTTGCTGTGTCTGCACTCAACTGAGTCAGCACTCTTAACAGAGGCAACCGACACATCGGTGCATGTCAGCTTCTGCTCATCAGCCACTGGGGATCCAGAAGGGAAGAGGAGGCCCCGGCAGAGGGCAGAGATGGAGATCTGGTGTCCTTGTTCTGTAGATGGCAAATGCCTCTTATCTAAGCAGGATTCTGGAGTTGCCACATGTGTGGGCTCATGCCGCCATCACAGTTGCCCACGTAAGATTGGGGTAATTATTCCCATTTTACAAATGGAGAGACCAGGGTTTAGAAGGACGAGGTTGTCTGCCCAAGTGCACCAGCCGTGACTTCACAATCCCAGTCTTCCCAGTCACCTGGATGTCTTCCCAACATGCATTACTGAGCCAAAAGTGGCTAGAAAACCTGCAAATGTGGTTTTCATTATCTCCCTTCTTAACTGAAGAGGTCCTTGAACCCTGTTTCAGCCTGCAGGTGACCACTGAACCAAGAAGGCTTCCTTCTCTGGGTCTTGAACAAGCTCCAAAGAAAAGGTCACCCAACCCCCAACCCCATATGAATGGGCGGTTGATCTGCCAGGAGTCGGGGCTGTCCCCAAACGGAAGCCTTCTGGGGCAGGAACTGGCAGAGCCTTCTAGGACCCCGATTCCTAAGGTTGGCTGTGGAAGCTGTCCTAGGGGCCCAGGAAGGAGAGTGCAGCTCTAAAGGCGGGCTGCCCGTGACACCTGTCTGTGTGTCCCAGCCACCACCTCATTGCAGGCCTTTCCTGGGCCACTTTCTTGTCTCTAAATGAAGAAAAGCAACATCTCATCTCATCCTTAAAATGACTCCACTTTAAGGATTATGGTGTAGATTAAAAAACAAAAAACAAAAAAAAAAAAACAGCAATGTAGACTGAGCACAGGGGTTCATGCCTATAATCCCAGCATTTTGGGAGGCCAAGAGAGGCAGATCACCTGAGGTCAGGAGTTCAAGACCAGCCTGGCCAACATGGCAAAACCCCATCTCTTCTAAAAATATAAAAATTAGCCAGGGGTGGTGGTACACACCTGTAATCCCAGCTATTCCAGAGACTGAGACAGGAGAATCACTTGAACCTGGGAGGCGGAGGTTGCAGTGAGCCGAGATTGCACCACTGCACTCTAGCCTGAGTGACACAGTAAGACTTTGTCTCAAGAAAATAAATAAATAAATAACTGTATATGAAATGCCTTACAATTGGGAGTAAAATATTCAAATTTTAGGAAATCTTAATGATGTAAAACATCATATTAACAGATTGAAAAAAACATGATCATTTCAATAGATAGCAAAAAGAGATTTTGAGAAATTCAGCATACATTCTCAATTTTTAAAACTCTTAATAAAATAGAAAAACATGGATTCTTCCTTAGCATGATTTTAAAAACATATATTTAAAGGGCTTCCACCTCCAGCCATGTGAGAATATCTGTACTAGACTTGCCCTCCTGCTGTAAACACCTAGAAACTGTACAAATTATTTGAAACAATTGTTTTTAGACATTGGACAACAGGCACAGTCTCTGGACTGTGATCCCTGAAAGAAGGGAAGCAAACAGAATGGTCCAATGGCCGCCCCAGCTCTCTGCCTCAGTGCAGGTGCTAGGAGCCCAAGCACAGCAAGGACTGGCACCAGGGAAGGTGACGAGCTGGAGTCTGCAGGACAGAGCACAGAAGGGAAGACACAGAATGGGCAGACATGGAGCTGCCCGTTCTGCAAAGGGGTCTGCCTGGGTCTGTTGCTGAATGCTAAGCTGTGTGTGCACAGGGCAAATTCTGCCAAGCTGGACAAAGAACTGCTAGGAACTTAAGCTGAAAACTTCCCATGGATCGTGCAGGGTTAGGAGACAAGCCAGAGAGGAAAGGCCACTCTCAACCCACTGTATTGGAGACAAAAAAAGAGCCTTGAAAGGGCCAACCTGATTCACAAGAAATGTAATGCCTGCCAGAACCAAGCCCAGCCATGTGTAAAGAAAAACAAGGGCATGTAGCACTCACCACAATGGCCATTCAAAAATAACCAGATGTCCAAAGGAGCAGGAAAGTGTGTGCCACTACCAGGAGAAAAATCAGTCTGTAGAAAAAGACTCAGGAATGCACAAATGATGGAATTAGGAAACAAGGACTTTAGAACAGCTATTGGCCAAGTGCAGTGGCTCAGACCTGTAATCCCAGCACTTTGGAGGGCTGAAACAGGAGGATCACTTGAGGCTAGGAATTTGAGACCAGCCTGGGCAACAGAGCAAGACCCTATCTCTACAAAAAAAATTTAAAAATTGGCCAGACGCAGTGGCTCACACCTGTAATCCTAGCACTTTTAGAGGCTGATGCAGGTGGATCACGAGGTCAAGAGATCGAGACCATCCTGGCCAACACGGTGAAACCCCATCTCTACTAAAAATACAAAAGTTAGCTGGGCATGGTGGTGTGTGCCTGTAATCCCAGCTACTCAGGAGGCTGAGGCAGGAGAATTGCTTGAACCCAGGAGGTGGAGGTTGCAGTGAGCCGAGATCTCACCACTGCACTCCAGCCTGGCGATAGAGCGAGACTCCTTCTCAAAAAAAAAAAAAAAAATTAAAAAAATTAGCCAGGAGTGGTGGCATATGGTTGTAGTCCCAGCTCCTTGGGGATCTGAGGTGGGAGGATTGCTTTTGCCCAGGAGATTGAGGCTGCAGTGAGCCATGATCATGCCACTACATTCCAACCTGGGTGACAGAGTAATACCTTGTCTCACAAACTAATAATAGCCGGGTGCGGTGGCTCACACCTATAATCCCAGCACCTTGGGAGGCCGAGGCAGGTGGATCACGTGGTCAGGAGATCAAGACCATCCTGGCTAACACAGTGAAACCCCGTCTCTACTAAAAAAATACAAAAAATTAGCCAGGCGTGTTGGTGGGCACCTGTAGTCCTACCTCCTCGGGAGGCTGAGGCAGGAGAATGGCACGAACCTGGGAGACGGAGCTTGTAGTGAGCCAAGATTGTACCACTGCACTCCAGCCTGGGCAACAGAGTGAGACTCCGTCTCAAAAAATAACAATAATAATAATAATAAAATAAGAAGCTATTATACATATGCTCAATATGCTCAAGAATTTAAAGAAAAACGTGAACATAATGAGGAGAAATATGGAAAATATAATCAAGAACCTAATGGAATTTCTAGAGGTGAAACATACAATACCTGCAACGAGAAATGTATTGACTGAGATTAACAGCGTATCACACACTGACAAAGGAAAGATCAATGAACCTGAAAACAATGCAACAGAAACTGAACTGAAGCACTGGGAGAAAAATGCTGAAATAAAATGAACAGAACTGGAAATGTTACCTGTGAGATACTATCAAACGATACATGTATCACTAGGGTACCAGGAAGGAGACAAGAAACATATTAGAAGACAATCTTCTAAATTTGATGAAAATCATAGATGCAGAGCTCCAGGGAGCTCAAGGACCCCTGTCTGAGAAGCAGGAAGCTTTGCCGCTCAGCATCCCCTCCTGGAAGAACTTGCCTAGAGGTTGTGGGGAGCGCAGGCTGCAGAACGCCCTCAGCCACCAGCTCCTCCCGGTCCCTCATCTGCAGAGAGAGCCACGGGCTAAAGGCCACACCTTCCCAGGCAGCCTGCATCAGATGACTGAGCAGGCAGGGAATGTAAAGATCTGGCCATTTCAGCTCAGCGCAGAACACGCTGATGGAAGGCCTTGCTCTGGAGTCCCCACCAGATGGGCAGAGGTGGGCAGGCCTGACTGAGGTTGAACTCCACTGCCAAGCCTGCTTCTGCCTCCTCCTGTCACAAGTTTGAAACACCTAGTGCCCCAGACTCCACTCCTCCATCTGCCTCCAGGGAAGCCAGCCTGAGACAACTAGCAAAGGCACATCCTAATGAAATGGCTGAGAATGCAGGGTAAAGGGAAACAGAAGCAAGAATGGCCATGTCCTCAAAAACTCTGCAGGCCAGGAGACAATGAAACAGCATCTGCAAGAAAAAGCCGGGGATCTACCAATCTATATCCTGCAACCACAGAAGACAAAATAGAGACTTTTCCAAACAAACCAAAGCTAGAGATTTTGCCAGTGGCAGACCTGCAATGCTGGAAATGTTGATGGGAGTTCTTCACACCAAAGGTGAATGATACTGGATGAAAAGCCTGGAACTACAGGAGAGAATGAAGAGTTTGGGAAATGGAAAATGCATCATTCATATGAAAACCTTTTTCTCATTTTGAATCTCTTTGGAACATAATCGGCTATGGAAGGTAAAACTGTTAACAATTTGTTGTTGGGGGCCAGGTGTGGTGGCTCACGCCTGTAATCCCAGCACTTTGGGAGGCCAAAGAGTTCAGGAGTTCAAGACTAGCCTGACCAACATGGTAAAACCCCATCTCTACTAAAAATACAAAAATTAGCCAGGTGTGGTGGCACGTGCCTGTAATCCCAGCTGCTTGGGAGGCTGAGGCAGAAGAATCTCTTGAACCCGAGAGGTGGAGTTTGCAGTGAACCGAGATCGTGCCACTGCACTCCAGCCTGGGTGACAGAGTGAGACTCCGTCTCAAAAAAGAGCAGGATGGCAGGTGTAAATACAGACATAAGGATACCTGCATTCAGTATAAATAATTGAGGCACTTGGAAAATCAGATATCAGACTGGACAAAAAAAGCAAGACTTACCTGTATGCTCTCTACCAGAAACTTACTTTAAATATAAAAACACAAATAAACTACAAAAAGATAGAAAAGGTATATCATGCAAGCACTAGTCATGTTTTCAAAAGCTGGAGTGCCTATATTCTTACCAGACAAAGTAGACTTCAGGGCAAATATTACCAGGGATAGAGATGTTTCATAATGATAAAGGTGTGAATTTATCACAAAGACATCATAATCCTAAATGTGCATCTACCTAATCACAAAGCTTCAAAATGCATGAAACAAAAACTGACAAACCCACAATTCTCATGCGTGATCCTCATGCAGAATTTAAAGGAAAAACAGGCAAATCCACAATTCTCATGCATGATTCCCACACTCCTCTGCCAATAAGGACACAGAAGATTTGAACACAGTCAGCCAATTTAACCATCTCATGCTTAACAATGGCAGAATGTCCATTCTTCTCAGCGCACATAGAGCCACCATCAAAATAAACCATACGCTGGACCACAAAACAAGTTCCATAAATGTTAAACGTTAAAAACAGGCAGAGTATGTTCTCTAACTAAAACACAGTTTAAAAAGAAAT
This sequence comes from Papio anubis, assembly GCF_008728515.1. NCBI lineage: Eukaryota > Metazoa > Chordata > Mammalia > Primates > Cercopithecidae > Papio > Papio anubis. The sequence continues at coordinate 47,432,589 of NC_044977.1, forward strand.
CAATTTAACAGTTAGATATCTTTTAAATCCCTGACAATTGGAAATTGAACAAAGTACTTTTAATTCCCCATTGGTCAAAGAATAGATCATAGGAGAAATTAGAAATATTTTCAACTCTGTGAAAATAAAAACATAGCCTATCAAATTCATGAGAAGCAGCTAAATCAGTATTTAGAGTGAACTTTACAAGTTTAAATACTTATATCGTGGCAGGGTGCGATGGCTCACACCTATAATCCCAGCACCTTGGGAGGTCGAGGCGGTTGGATCACAAGTCCAGGAGTTCGAGATCAGCCTGGCCAACAGGGTGAAATCCCTTCTCTACTAAAAATACAAAAGTTAGCCGGGCATGGCAGCACATGCCTGCAACCCCAGCTACTCAGGAGGCTAAGGCAGGAGAATCACTTAAAACCAGGAGGCAAAGGCTGCAGTGAACTGAGATCATGACACTGAACTCCAGCGTGGGCAACAGAGCGAGATTCCGTCTCAAAATAAATAAATGCTTATATTAGAAAAGGGTCAGAAATTAGTGAAACCAGTTAATAAATTTAGAAAGATCATAAAATACAAGATCTATCTACAAAGAAATGTATTTTTGTAAACTGGAAATGACCCATTGGTAAATGAAATTTAAAACTTATAGCCCTTAGGTGGAATCAAAAACACAAAAAAATAATAAGGGATAAATTTAACAACAGAGTAAGAACTATTCACTGAAAACTGCAAGGTATTACTGAGAGTGATTTCTAAGGGCCTAAATGGAGAGACACACCATGTTCATGGACTGGAATGCTTGAACATGGGTGGGTGCGGGCAAAACAGTACTGGCCGAGGACGATGACTTTAGGGGCCAGATGCTGGGTACACGCATTATACAGTCCCTCTACTTCTATGTACATTTGAAAATTTCAGTAGAATAAAAGGAGCATAAAATATAGCCTCCACATCACATTGGGCACCTTCCCCTCCTCATAAGCACTCTCTACAGCTGCAGAGACCGCCTCGTGGATTCATTGGGTTCTTGGAATCCGGCCACATTCAGAGAGGTGTGGGGCAGGGTGGTTGGGGATTGAGGTTCTCACGCAGGCAACTCACCCTCTCTGTGCCTCGACTTCCTCATCTGTGACATAGAGCTGCCTCCTAGGGTTGTTGCGAGGACTCAAAAGGTCCTACACCAGAGCGCCTGGGCTGGCTCCTGGAGAGGGGAGCTGACGGTGCATGCTGGCATGCTACCGTCGTCACCACCATCACCGTCGTCGTGGTCATCCTCATGCTTGTTGTTTTGCTGGTTTCTGGTTTCCTGCACTTGCAAGTAACACCACAGCAAACTTCTTTACGTTTAAAGCTTTGTCTCCAATTCTGACGCTTTTCTTAGCCTAAATCCTAAAACACTGGATTTCTCAAGCAAAGGGCAGTTAGGCACCCACAGCAGGCAAGAACAGGTGCTGGAACCAGAGCCCGAGTGCCAGGACTGAATACACACGGCTGCTGCCGGAGGGCCAGCCTGCCCTCTATCCAGCCCCCTCCTGGGGTCAGCGCCACCTCGAAACCAGGCAGTGGCGATGGATGGACAGAGATAGGCCTAGGAGACACTTAGGCCTGGGGTCAGAGACGCAGGTGCCACAGGGGCCGAGCCGAGAAGGCAGTGCTGCACGCTCAGAGCAGCCTTGGCACGCCTGCGGCTGAGGTTCATGCAGCGGCAATTGCTCTACACCTGGGGCAGGCGTTGTTTCATCTGATCTTCAGAACTCTAAGAGGCCATTCTAACAACAGTTCCAAGTCACAAGTGAGGAGATGGAGGCACAGAGAGATCACGTCCCTTGCCCAAGATGCACAGCTAGTCATTGCTGTAGCCAGGATTCAAACTCCGGGATCAGAGTTCTGACCCACCACACTATGCCACGCTCATATGTTCATTGGAAACCATGCCTGGGTCTGTCCCAGGAGATCCCATTTCCAGGTTTCTGACCCCAAGATGGGATTGCCCAAGGCAAACATTCCTATTTATTATTATTATTATTATTATTATTTTAGACAGAGTCTCACTCTGCCCCCTAGGTTGGAGTGCAGTGGCGCAATCTCCACTCACTGCAACCTCCGCCTCCTGGGTTCAAGTGATTCTCCTGCCTCAACCTCCCGAGTAGCTGGGATCACAGGCGCCCACCACCATGCCCGGCTAATTTTTGTATTTTTAATAGAGACAGGGTTTCACCATGTTGGCCAGGCTGATCTCGAACTCTTAATCTCAAGTGATCCGCCTGCCTCAGCCTCCCAAAGTGCTGGGATTACAGGCATGAGCCACCCTGCCTGGCCAAACATTCCAATTTTTAAGTGTTAACAATTAATTCTTACAAATTTAATACTACACAGCCCTCTTGCCACATTTGGCCCACGGGGCATCAGTTTGCAACCCTTGGAAGATGAAGTGAGGGAGAGGAAGGAAGTGCAGGCTCCTTCCCAGGGAGGGGGGACACAGAAAAAGGGGTAGGACGCCCCATTTGTTTGCATTTCTGTACACTAAGCAAACCTAGAAAGGAATGAGGCATCCCCTGTTACTGGTTCAGGAAACAAGGATCACAAACGCCAGAAAAAAGAAAAAAAAAAAAACACCTGGGCACAGCCTGGGCTTTCTGCCCTCTGGCAATGGGGATTGGGGTTGAAGGGCAGAGGACTGATGCTGTCACTGTGATTCCCAGGTGCACTGAGGGGAGGGGCACCTCTTGGCGACCCTCCAAGAAGCAGCCCACCCAAATTGCTGCCTGCTGCAAGGGCCAAATGCTGGAACCAGAGGGACTGGGGCTTTACCCTTTAACACAACAAAACAGAGCCCAGCCTGCTGAGGAGTGTTACACACCTGCTGAGAAACCCAGCCATGCCTGGCCCTCCTCTCAGGCACACATAGTCCCCAGCCCTTGCTGTACACACGATGCCAGCCTTGGGGCCATCGAGCCTCTGTGATAAATACAAGTGGAAGAAAGGAGCTGAGGGCACCTCATCACCAGCTGGGAGGCAGGCGGGAGGAGAGGCCCCCAGGCAGCTCAGCTGATGGCAGCTCAGGACAAAGTCTCGGCATCCCCCTGACCCTCCTTCCCAGGCACTCCACCTCCTTTTCTGCCACCGCCTGCCCCCTGGGCATTTGGAAGAGGGGGTTGGGAAGCCCTCTTTGGGATGGAGCTGGGTGGGCAGGAAGCTTGCAGAAGAGCCGGGGAGGAGGTGGGAGGGGCTGAGGGAGGAATGAACAGGGTTGTGGCCCCTCAGGGAGCTCCAGATGGGTCCAGAACCAGGACCACCCTTACCTCTGGGGGAAGCCTGCCAACAGCAGGGCAACAAACCTTCCTTGAAGGGGGCGCCAGGTGGAGCATCCCCAGGGCCCGTTCAAAGCCAGGCCCCGGCTACCTTTGTCTGTTGCCTGGGCCATGGCAGGGGCCTCCTACTTTCCCCGGTTTCCCACACTGCAGCCAGAAGGAATCTTGGACGCTGCAGCAGGTCCCAGGGCTCCGGCTCCCAGAGGCCGAGGTCCCTAAGGAGGTGTGTGAGGCCCTCAGCACTCTGGTCCCACCTGACCTCACTCTCTGGATTCCTCCCATTGCTCCTCCGCTGCCATGCGTGGCTTAGCTGTTCTTTCTCTAGAACCTTCTTCCCCCAGACATCCCAATGCCAGTTCCTGCAACTCTTCCAAGTCCTTCCCCCTTCTCGGGGCCATTCCTCACGGGTGCGCCCAGGATTCAACGCTGCAGGTCCTCTCCCTCCAGCTGGTGTATTCTTCTCCATAGCAGGGTCCATCCCCTGCCCACACAGTGACTGCCTTCCAGAGTGCCCGGTAGCTATTTCAGGCTGTTCCTAGCGGTTTCCCTGGGGAAGGAGGGCCCAGACCTGCCCAGCCTCTGGCTGGGTCCCTGCTCCCTGCCTGTCGAAGCTCCACCCACGGATCCTATGATCAGTCTCACCAGGCTCCTCATGGGGCGGAGTTCTCACGCAGTGCTGTCCAGGAAAGCCGAATCCCAGCCACGTCTGCGACTTTAAAGTATGCAGTAGCCACATTTTTAAAAGTAAAAGGAAATGAGTGCAATTAATTTATATTAATTATAGTTAATTTACATACTTATATCTTATAAATAATATACTTTATCTGACTCAATATAACCAAAATATTGTCATTTGAACCCATAACCAATATAAATATATAAGCATATAATAAATACATAAAATATATAAATACGATGGGATATCATGCATTCTCTTTTTCATACTAAGTCCCTGAAATCCAGTGTGTATTTTACACTCACAGCACATCTCACTTCAGATAAACCACATCTCAAGAGCTCAGTCCCCTGTGAACCAACACTCACATTGTCCCCAGTTCCCCGCTAAACAATGCAGCAGTGACATGTTCACACATGCCTCCTGGAAGACTAGGATGTGAATTTGTTTCTCTCCTGGGTACGTCTCCAGGGCAGTGGCGGCTGGCTCAGACTTAATTGGCCATGGCTTGCCAGCTCCCTCTGTAGGACGGCTGCACTGGCCACACTCGTCCTCAGGACATATGGGTCCCACTGGCTCCACACCCTTCCACTTTCTGCATTACCCACCTTTCTAATGTTTGTCAATAGGATGGCTGTAAAATGACACCTCCTTGTTATTTTGATTTGCATTTCTCTAATTGCTAATGAGTTTGGGCTGAGCTACCTTTGAAAGAATTTGTCCAGCCTAAATGAGCATCAATAACAGATTAGCTAAACAAGTCACGTTGTCCTATTTCACAGACTATTGTAGACCTGCTAAAAAGAATGGAAAAAGGCTGGGTGCAGTGGCTCACGCCTGTAACCCCAGTGCTTTGGGAAGCCAAGACGGGCAGATGACTTGAGCCCAGGAGTTCACGACCAGCCTGGGCAAGGGCGAAACCTCGTCTCTACAAAAATACAAAAACTAGCCCAGTACGGTGACACATGCCTGTAGTTCCAGCTACTTGGGAGACCAAGGCAGGACCACGCCCAGTACCACCCACTCTGCCAGGCACTCACTGTGTGACCTTGGTCCTCCCTGTGCCTCAGTTTCTTCCTCTGCAAAACAAAAAAGGGATGAGGAGAGTGTCTCACAGATTGTTGTGGAGAAGATGCATTTGGAGATGCACAGAGAGCAGCATCCAGTCACCTGCGTGCCCCAGCTCGGCTCCGACACCAGCACTCGCTCCTCTTTGCCACACACCTTTGCTGTGCATCTACCGAATTCCAGGCACAGATCCAGAGTCTCTCGGAACACAGAGGTGAAGTGCAAAGAAAAATAATCATCATCATATGATTATTAACCCCAGAGAAAAGAAAATGCTACATAGGAGACGGAAAGTAACCACAGATTACCACATGGCGCAGCTGTGCCTTGTGTTTACACTGGTTTATGATCATATAAACTCTGAGCCAGAATTAATAACTAAAAGGAGAGAGGGACCAGGACAAGGGAGGGCCAAGAACAAACTATCCTCAGGAAGCAGAGGCCCTCCATGCTCCTAAGGCCAGCGGCTTCCCTCAGTTGTGACAGGAACATTTCTTGGCCTCCTGAGCCACTGAGGGCAACGCTGGGTGGCCCGCTGTTTGGGTGCTGACGGCTGTCCAGTTCAGGGGCATCTGAGCCAGCAGCCCTTGGAGCCCAGCCTCACATACCATAGGCCCAAGAAAGAAGGCTTGTGCAAGACCACACCTGGAGCTGGAGCAGAACCAGATGCAAACCCACCCTGCCTCCAGGTCTGGTCCTCTTTCCTCCGGCCTGCTCAGAGGGCCAGGGAGGCTGGGGACCTCAGGATATCCCTTCTGTGTCAGGATCTTTTTTTTTTTTTGAGACAGGGTCTCACTCTGTCACCCTCACCCACACTGGAGTGCAGTGGCATGATCTCAGCTCACTGCAGCCTCTGCCGCCTGGGTTCAAGTGGTTCTTGTGCTTCACCCTTCTAAGTAGCTGGGATTACAGGCGTGTACCATCACACTGGCTAATTTTTTGTATTTTTTAGTAGAGACAGGGTTTCACCATGTTGACCAGGCCGGTCTCAAACTCCTGAACTCAAGTGATCGGCCCACCTTAGCCTCCCAAAGTGCAGGGATTACAGGTGTAAGTGCCGGAATCTTGCACAGCAGAGAGTGGGACTGGTGAAATACGCGCTGGTGCACACACACAGTGGAATGCGTGCCTGCCTACAGACAGTAAAGCAAAGCTAGCTGAGTTCCTTTGGAACCTGTTGCCCCATCTGTAAAATGAGGCTGTGCTAGTGCTTGTGGGCTGCGTGAGGGTCCCCTGCATTAATACAGATAAAGCGCCTCATTACCATCCTCCTCCCCTCCGCTGAGGAGAGACAGCCTCCATGGTGCAATGCCCAATGCCAAAGGCATGTGAAGAACTCAGCTCACACCCTGGCTCTGCTGGTTGGATGTGGACAAGGCCCCGAACACACACATCCATGTGTGAATGTATGAGGGGGCGCTATATGGATGAGTGTGTGCGCATTGTGTGTGGCAGATGCGCATTGTGTGTGGCAGGTGTGTGTACGTGTGTATGTATAGTTGTGGGTATGTATCGGTGACAATCATAATCTCCCATGACACAATCCCAGATGCCATGACCTCAAGTGTTGAAATCCTGAAAGATCAAAACTCCAGATGTTGAAATCCTGAAAGTCAGATTCTAGGAAAAGGATTAGTGCATTTCCAGTTGTAGGCAGGATGATTGCATCATGTTAGTTGCATGTTGGGTGGAACTATTACCTTGTTATCTTTGTTTGGAAATTCAGTGTGGTTTAAGGAGATGTGTTTGGGTGCCAAGTTGACATACCTGGCTCTGCTGGAGACTTGAGAAACCTGGTAAGCATTATTTTGGGGTGTCTGTGAGGGCGTTTCCAGGGGAGACTAGTGTGTGAGTTTGAGTAGATCAGGGGAAAGATCTGCTCTCGGTGTAAACAGGCACATGTATTTATTGCTCAGATAAATCCCCCTTTTAAAAATGTAAATAAACGTGTTTTAGAGAATTCTACAATTATTTTTTCCAGAATTATGTTTTGGGGATGTTTATCTTTTGAAATTTTGATTTTCAAGATTCTATACTCCAGGGATTTTGATGTTTCAGGATTTCAGCATTCAGGATTATGGAATTTGGGACTATGTCTTTTGGGATTATGGCCCAAACTGGTATGCACACGTGTGTGTGTTCATGCGTGTGCATATATTGTGTGTGTGTGTGTGAATGGGGTATATGTACATATGTGTGTATATGAGCTTGTGTGTGTGTTGTTAGGGTAAATACAAATCTATAGAGAAAAAAATTTGAATTTTTTTCTGCTGCAAAAAAAGGGAACAAGGCACCCCTCCCCACTTCGTACTTCCTTTAATAAAGCTGAAATTGTAAATGCTATCTCTGTCTCCTCGAGGTGTATGTAAATTTATTTTATTGTATTTTTATTATCGCAGTAAAGAAATAGTTTATGGCCCGAGGCCGGCTACCCTGGAGATGGGGTTGTCACTCAATCTCGCTGAGGAGTTGGGGGAGGGCTTTCAAGGGTTTTGGAGCAGGCCGAAGTGTGGAGATCGCTGATTGGTTGGGGATGAAATCGTAGGCGTGGGAAACCTCCCTGAGTCCTCCTCAGTCCGGGATCCTCTGACCCGTTTTGCATCCCCGGGCTCCTTCTCTCCGCCGTGGAAACAGCCAGGAGGTGGCGCCGGATCTCCCCCAGCCTCAGGAGTGTGAGGCCCAGCTGCTCGCTCCAGGAGGTAAACTTCTTTTTTTTTTTTTTTTTTTGAGACGGAGTCTCGCTCTGTCGCCCAGGTTGGAGTGCAGTGGCCGGATCTCAGCTCACTGCAAGCTCTTCCTCCCGGGTTCACGCCATTCTCCTGCCTCAGCCTCCCGAGTAGCTGGGACTACAGGCGCCCGCCACCTCGCCCAGCTAGTTTTTTGTATTTTTTAGTAGAGACAGGGTTTCACCGTGTTAGCCAGGATGGTCTCGATCTGCTGACCTGGTGATCCGCCCGTCTCGGCCTCCCAAAGTGCTGGGATTACAGGCTTGAGCCACCGCGCCCGGCCTAGGAGGTAAACTTCTTGCTTGTCAAAAGACAGGAGACGTTTGGGAAGTTAGCACGTATGGAGTGGGTGGTATCTGCCAGGCTATGAAAGCTCTTTTTCTCTGCAATCTCCTTAGCCGACTGTCTGTGATGCACACTGCAGTCTAGTTGTAGCAAAACTAACTTCCTGTTACCTTTGTGGAGAGGTTTTCTGGGTTGACAGATTTTGTTTTTAATCATTTCCCCAATGATGTGTGTGTGTTTAAAACATGTGTCTATGGCGGCAGTGGGAGCGGGAGAGTATCCTAAAAAGCCGGTTCAGTGCACACCCCTAGGACTGGTGGAACTAACTGAAGCTGGAATCGGGGATGGGAGGGACAAACCAGTTTTTTCATATACACTCTGTGTAGCAACAGAACTAAGCACGTACATGTGCCTTGCATCACAGTTTACTCAGCAACGAGCTGCATCTATGACTGTGGTCCCATAAGATGATAATGGGATCGGACGCGGTGGCTCACTCCTGTAATCCCAGCACTTTGGGAGGCTGAGGCGGGTGAATCACCTGAGGTCAGGAGTTCAAGATCAGCCTGGTCAACATGGCAAAACCCCGTCTCTACTGAAAATGCAAAAATTAGCTGGGTGTGGTGGCGTGTGTCTGTAGTCCCAGCTACTCGGAGACTGAGGCTGGAGAATCGCTTAAACCGGGGAAACGGAGGTCGCAGTGAACCGAGATCGCGCCACTGCACTCCAGCCTGGGCAACAGAGTGAGACTCGGTCTCAAAAAAAAAAAAAAAAGAAAGGACCCAAAAATCCCCCTCACCTAATGAGGTCACATCAGCTATGACGTCATCGCACACACATTCCTCTCTGTGTGTGGCGATGCTGGTGTACACAAACCCACTGCACTGCCAGTCGGATGAAAGCCCAGGACATGCGATCATGTACATAATGTAATACTTGATCCTATTAATAAACAACCGTGTTACTGTCCGAGGCATTTAAACCAGCGCAACTCCATCTTGAGTACAGACTGGGTAAAATAAGGCTGAGACCTACTGCGCTGCCTTCCCAGACGGTTAAGGCATTCTAAGTCACAGGATAAATTAGGAGGTCGGCACAAGATACAGGTCATAAAAACCTTGCTGATAAAACCGGTTGCAGTAAAGAAGTTGGCCAAAACTCACCAAAACCAAGATGGTCATGAGAGTGACCTCTGTTCGTCCTCGCTGCTACACTCCCACCAGTGCCATGACAGTTTACAGATGCCATGGCAACGTCAGGAAGTTATCCTACATGGTCTAAAGGGGGAGACAAGAATAATCCATCCCTTGTATACCATATCATCAAGAAATACCATAAAAATGGGCAACTAGCAGCCCTCAGGGCTACTCTGCCTACGGAGTGGCCATTCTTTATTTCTTCGCTTCTCCGACAAACTTGATTTCACTTTACTCTACGGATTCGCCTCGAATTCTTTCTTGCCGGAGATCCAAGACGGAGATCCAAGAATCCTCACTTGGCGTCTGGATCATGACCCCTTTCCAGTAACATTACTGGTTTATGTATTTACTATATTTTACTTTTTAATCGTTATTTTAGAGCATACTCCTTCTACTTATTAAAAAAAGTTACCGATAAAACAGCCTCAGGCAGGTTCTTCAGAAGGGATTCCAGATGAAGGCATTGTCATCACAGGAGGTGATGGCTCCATTGGCGTTACTGTCCTTGAAGACCTTCCAGTGGGACAGGAGTTGGACGTGGAAGGTAATGATATCACTGATCCTGACCCTGTGTAGTAGGTCTCAGCTAATGCGTGCGTTTGTGTCTTAGTTTTTGACAAAAATGTTTAAGAAGTAAACAAACAAAAAAAAATTAGTAGAAAAAGGTTTATAAAATAAGAATATAAAGAAAAAATACTTGTGTACGATTGTACAATGTGTTTGTGTTTTAAGTTAAGTGTTATTACAAAAGAGTTGAAAGTGGCCGGGCGCGTAGGCTCACGCCTGTAATCCCAACACTTTGGGAGGCTGAGGCGGGCAGATCACAGGTTCAGGAGTTCAAGACCAGCCTGGACAACATGGTGAAACCCCATCTCTACTAAAAATACAAAAATTAGCCAGGTGTAGTGGCGCACACCTGTAATCCCACCTAGTCAGGAGGCTGAGGAAGGAGAATTGCTTGAACCCTGGAGGTGGAGGTTGCAGTGAGCCGAGATTGCACCACTATACTCCAGCCTGGGCGACAGAGCAAGACTCCACCTCAAAAAAAAAAAAAAATAGTTGAAAGTTAAAAAATTTGAAAAGTTTCTGAAGTAAAAATGTTACAGTAAGCTAAGCACAATTTGTTATTGAAGAAAGAAAATGTATTTTATAAATTTGTGTAGCCTAAGTATACACATTTATGAAGTCTGCAACAGTGCACAGTACTGCCTTAGGCCTTCACGTTCACTTACCACTCACTCACCGACTCACCAGGGCAACTTCTAGTCCCACAACCTCCATCCCTGGTGAGTGGCCTTTACAGGGGTACCTTTTTACAATTTTTTTTTTTTGAGACAGTCTCACTCTGTCACCCAGGCTACAATGCAATGGCACCATCTCGGCTCACTGGAACCTCCACCTCCTGGGTTCAAGTGATTCTCCTGCCTCAGTCACCCAAGTAGCTGGGATTACAGGCACTCACCACCATGCCTGGTTAATTTTTGTATTTTTAGTAGAGACCATGTTGGCCAGGCTGGTCTTGAACTCCTGACCTTAGGTGATCCACCCGCCTCAGCCTCCCAAAGTGCTGGGATTACAGGCGTGAGCCACCATGCCCAGCCGGGATTCTTAATTTTAAAAAACTGAGTTCCTTCCAGTTTATATATTAGGCACAGGAATCCCAATCCAAAGGAAATAACACTGCAGCACCAACTGGCTGACTTCAGATAAGTAATGGGGTACATTTTACTTGAGTAAAGGATGGGATTGGGTTAGAGCCTCCCCTCAGTAAAGTCCCTCTTGGTTAAAAATGGATTAAAGATGACAGGGTCCAAGTGAGGGCAAGCTTTGCCAGTTCAATATTGGGTGCTAAACAGAGTGGCTAATGTCTATGTTTTGTGACTCATATTTTCCTCTGGCCAGAATGAAAAATGTTAATTGGGTTACTCCATGCAACCCCTTGAGCAGCAACTTGCAAAATTGAGAGGCTTTTGCTTGTGGTTCCATAAAACAAAAAAAGATTATTTTCCTTTATGATGAGGCTTGGCCCCCAGGGCTATAGTGGCAAGCAGATCACTAGGGTCACTTAGGGAAAGGGAACTCAGGAGACTGGCATGCCAGCAAAAGGGTAAGAATTTATTACCAGTCGGACTCTGGCCTTTCTCTCTTTGTGAAAACTGGTTAAATAAATGGTAAAAATCACTGTTTATCTCCTCTCTAAAGTTTTGATTAATACAAAAAAGAATTCTGAGGGTGGTCTTAAGCTGTAGTGAACCTGGTGTGCTTTTTTTTTTTTTTTTAATTCAATTTTTTCCAGCTTTCAGTGTGCTTTATGTGTCTTTCTGTATTGTTCTGTCATGAAAGGGAGTACCTTAGGATAAAGCATGTGTCTAGGACCCCATAAACCCACTGTTCAAGATGGCCCAGAAGACTGGTCAGTCACGTCCTTGGGAGCCTGACCTTATACCATGTGGCCGTGCTTTCCCTTTTCGCAATGGAGGCCCAGGTTCAGGGTTCAATTCCCTTAGGAAATGAGTACTTTCTGGTTTGATGTCTGTGTAATCTTTGCCATTTGTTGATTCCCTTCCCCTCCACGAACGATCTTAAATTTTCCTTTCTCTGAGCACAGAAATATTATGCATTTGGCCTAGGCAAGGTTGCATAATAAAAGATTTAAAAGGACTTTTTAAAAAGAGCACTATAGTTAAAAGTCAGCTTAATTAAAGCTGGATATTAAAGCTCTAACAGCCTGGGACTCCTTGGGAAAAACAGGAGGCTCCAGAGACCTGTTTTGGAAAAAAATCTGTTTTCCTCATGGAACCCCAGGAATTAGAAATGGATCGATCCCCCTCAAAATCTAAGGCTCTGTTCTTTTTAGGATCCAGGATCTGGTATAAAAATGGAATCTGTTTTTCCCTTCCAACTGTGCCTGCTTATTAGGCCCTAGAAATTGCAGGCTTTCCTGGCCCTGTTCTTCCACCCTAGGACTCCACTCTAAAGTCAGTAATCCAACTTCAAAAACTTAAAAATTGGCCGGGCATGGGGGCTCATGCCTGTAATCCCAGCACTTTGGGAGGCTGAGGCAGGTGGATCACAAGGTCAGGAGTTTGAGACCAGCCTGGCTAACATGGTGGAACCCTGTCTCTACTAAAAATACAAAAAATTAGCCTGGCATGGTGGTACACGCCTGTAATCCCAGCTACTTAGGAGGCTGAGGCAGGACAATCTCTTGAATCCAGGAGGCAGAGGTTGCAGTGAGCCAAGATTGTGCCATTGCACTCCAGGCTGGGTGACAGAGCAAGACTCTGTCTCAAGACAAAACACACACACACACACACACAACTTAAAAATTAGCAAATGAGAAATCTTACAACTACTTTGTCTGTGTAGTTATATATGTGCTGTGTGTGTGATGTTTATATAAAAGAGTTCTAATTAATTGGCTTTAAGAAAAATAAGCACTTAAATATTTTGGCAGAAAAGTAAAAACTATAATGTCTTAGTTCACATAACTTTAGTAATCTTGGGGAAATAAAAACAGCTTTAGAGATTATTGGCAAAATAAAGACATTTGGTCTAAATTAGGCAGGTTAGATATTTGATTTGCTAAATGCTTTAAGGTCAAAAACTGCTTCTTAGGCTTTTGAAAATTATTCAGTTTACCTACTTTGGAGCATTAGATTCTAAATAAAGGCCAGGCCCATGGCTCATGCCTGTAATCCCAGCACTTTGGGAAGCCAAGGCAGGTGGATCACTTGAGGCCAGGAGTTCAAGACCAGCCTGGCCAACACGGCAAAACCCCGTCTCTATGAAAAATACAAAAATTAGCTGGGTGTGGTGGCATGTACCTGTAATCCCAGCTACTCAGGATACTGAAGCAGAAAAATCACTTGAACCTGGGAGACAGAAGTTGCAGTGAGCCAAGATCAGACCACTGCACTCTAGCCTGGGTGATAGAGTGAGTGAGACTTTGTCTCAAAAAAAAAAAAAAAAAAAAAAATTCCAAATAAGGCCTGGGGACAACCAGTAAAATAACTTGTTGTTTAAAAAGAGGAACATTTAGGACAAGTCAGACAAGTCAGAAGGTCCATATATGTTGTAGATGGTTTGTGTACATTGTGAAAGGATTTGTGAAAGGAAATTTATGCACCAAAAGTAAAAGTTGCTAAGAGTTACCATTATAACATGTGATTGAGACTACTGAAGAAATAGTTTTACATGCAAGGTATGTGAGAAGAATGAAATGCGTATTTGGTAAAAGATTCTAAGAAGGCATGGAATGTAAATTTTTGCGTAGTTTAGAGAGCTAAAGGATTGTTTTAGATAAGAATAAGCTAAAGGTTGAACAAGTTGTGGAAGGTTTGTAAAAATTAATGTTGTTAAAAAAATTATGAACATATTGACTAAATTTAAAGGAGTATTTTCCATAAATTGAACATCAAAATAAAGGCGCAAACAGGGTTTCCTTAAATCACTGATCTGCTCTGCTTTTTTTTTTTTTTTTTTTTTTTGAGACAGAGTTTTACTCTTGTTGCCCAGGCTGGAGTGCAATGCCGAGATCTGGGCTCACCACAACCTCTGCCTCCTGGGTTCAAGCAATTGTCCTGCTTTAGCCTCCCAAGTAGCTGGGATTACAGGCATGTGCCACCGCACCCAGCTAATTTTGTATTTTTAGTAGCGACGGGGTTTCTCCAAGTTGGTCAACCTGGTCTCGAACTCCCAACCTCAGGTGATTTGCCCACCTCAGCCTCCCAAAGTGCTGGGATTATAGGCGTGAGCCACAGTGCCCTGCCTGATCTGCTCTTTAACAAAAATTTGTAAAGGGTTACAAAAGGTTTATGATAATCTCATCTTATGGTCAAACTGATTAAGATTGGAAAGATTTGTCTATAAGGTTTTATTTTTAAAAATGGGGTTAACATTCATAGTACATTAATGCAAGAGTGAAGTTTAGCTTTCTCTCTTGAACAAGATTTTCATGAATATTAACAGATAATGAAAGCTTTTATTTTCCTTTAAACTACTGAATAAAAGAAAGGAAAGACAAGAGACAGATTGTTTGGAAAGCTAAGTCTTCCCTCTATCAATGAGTAAAGGTTTTGCCTTTAAAAAAATATTTGAATCATCATTGTGGCTAAATGAATGACTTATGGAAACCTGGAATTCTATTTCATAATATCAAGTGTTTTAAACCTTTAACATATTTGATAGCCTTCCCAAAATCAAATTTCAGCTTCAAAATGGTCTTTTCTGACCTCTAGCTTTAAGAGGTTATAGAGGGCCCCTGAAGCATCCAAAAGAGAGGTAAACAGGATTATTTGACATGTTTCATTACATGGGAAACACTGTCAAAAATTTTTAAAAAATCTTTAATCTACTTCAGTTTATATTTTAGTGAATGATATTAATATATGTTCCAAAATTATATGGGATTTCTAAAATTCTAATATGTTTTAGTATATGTTATCAATAATAATTATGGTTATATTAAGTTATTATAAGCCACAGAAATATCCAAATTTCCTTGTCAATTGTGTTTTTAACTATAACCATTTGGCCGGGCAGGGTGATTCATGCCTGTAATCTCAGCATTTTGGGAGACTGAGGCAGGCAGATCACCTAAAGTCAGGAGTTCAAGACCAGCCTGGCCAACATGGTGAAACCCTGTCTCTACTAAAAATACAAAAATTAGCGGGTGGTGGTGTCACGCACCTGTAATCTCAGCTACTCAGGAGGTTGAGCCAGGAAAATTGCTTGAACCTGGGAGACGGAGGTTGCAGTGAGCCAAGATTGTGCCACTGTACTCCAGCCTGGGCAACAGAGTGAGACTCTGTCTCAAAAAACAAAACAAACAAAAAAAAAACTGTAACTATTTAAATTCACTTCCACAGTTAATTGCTTACTGTTAATACTGATGCAGTTTCTGAAAACTTCACAAGCTTGCAGAATCCTAGAATGTGGTGTCTTTTAGGACGTCCATGAAACCCTAAAAAATACTCTTGCATACAGGTTTCTAATAAATTTAGAATCATATCATTTGTACTGGGTAAGAATTCCTGGAACTTTCATGAAAAGACTGAGTTATAAAACTGCTAACCCAAGTAGAACAAAAATTAATTAAATACCAAGAAAATACTTTGCCAGATTTTCATGCTAAATCAGCTAATACTGACATTGTTTAGACAGACAATTTGAAAGAACTCCATGGTCTAAGTCAAATGACCTATGATAACCCATTGGTTATCAGTGCTATGCACCTAATCTGGAAAAACAACTGGTATTCAAGAGGATATAAGTCGAACGTTAATTAAGCATGGACTCATGGAGAACCAGGACGGCTGCCTTGTCCTCCCTGAGTCCTTAAAGCTTTTGTTATTAAAAGTTCTGCATTCCATGACTCGTCATGGAAAAGATAAAATGACCCAAGTTGAATATATTGGTGTGGTGACTTATAAATTGCTAAGATAGTTTATAACCAATGTTTGGTCTCATATTTCTGAGATAACAATCAAAGCTTCAGGGACATTTGGTTACCTGATGATGGACCATTTAAACAGTTTATGAAAGGATTTCATTCCATTGTTTTTTTGTTTTGTTTTGTTTTTGTTTTTGTTTTGTTGTTTTTTTGTTTTGAGGTGGAGTCTCACTCTGTCACCCAGGCTGAAGTGCGGTGGCACAATCTCAGCTCACCGCAACCTCTGCCTCCCGGTTCAAGCGATTCTCCTGTCTCAGCCTCCCAAGTAGCTGGGATTACATGCTCCTGCCACCATGTCTGGCTAATTTTTGTATTTTTAGTAGAGACGAGGTTTCACCATCTTGGCCAGGCTGGTCTCAAACTCCTGACCTCAGGTGATCCACCCGCCTAGGCTTCCCAAAATGCTGGGATTACAGGCGTGAGCCACTGCGCCCAGCCATCCACTGTGATTTTTAATGCATGTTTTCTGGTTGTATAAAAGCTCTCCCATGCAAGAAGGCTGATGTTATAACACTAAGTTATTATGCTACAGTGTATTTTCACCAAAGAAAGCTTTTTATGTTCACTGAGGACAATCAACCCCTTCACAATCTAGAACCTTGAAGACTGGATCTTCTGAGAACATCAGAGAAAGACTGTCCTTGCCATCCACACTGCAACAAAACTTTAGAACCTTGAACTTTGGGTTCATAATCTCACAATTGAGAAGCCTCCCTCCATACTCTTGGAACTGTATGCCCATCGGAACCCTTAAGGTAAAACTAGCCAGGAAAGTCTCTCCCCAGAAGAAGATGGCATCCTTGATGTGAACAGCTTTTCCTAAGTCAGGGATCAAGACTTCTAGTATCATGAGACTCTTAACTTTAAATATTTTTTCTTGTTTATGCCTTTATGAACAATAGAAATGAAAAGGGGGTCTGTAGTGCGCACTTATTAGGTATACTTTTATTTGTGAAGGATTTTACAGCCAGCCTTATACAGGGATAACCTTACACTTTGACAGGTAAAAGATGAAGGTCCAACATAGATGAGAAATTTTAATGGTACATACGTTGCCTCATAATCAGTCAGAAACAGAACACTGATTCACTCCTCTTAACCCACATCGTGGGTTAAAGAGAACATTGCTAGGAGGCCTTCACTCTTCTATAATAAAAGGCCATTTTGTGTTAGGTCCTTTTTCCATGGTTTAGAATAAAAGAGGTAATGATCAGAAATGTATCCCTCATAATAGGTTCTATAGCAGATTCTACTGTAAAGGCTATGGTTACACAACAATTAAATTCTCTTGTGAAAGTTACCCTAGAGGGCCTGGTGTGGTGGCTCATGCCTGTAATCCTAGCACTTTGGAAGGCCAAGGCAGGTGGATCATGAGGTCAGGAGTTCAAGACCAGCCTGACCAACATGGTAAAACCCAATCTCTGCTAAAAATACAAAAAATTAGCTGAGGGTGGCAGCATGCACCTGTAGTCCCAGCTACTGGGGAGGCGAGGCAGGAGAATTGCTTGAACCCGGGAGGCGGAGGTTGCAGTGAGCCTCTGAGATCATGCCACTGCACTCCAGCCCGGGCGACAGAGCCAGACTCTGTCTCAAAAAAAAAAAAAAAGTAAATTATGCTAGGTAATAGAATTGGCTAAACAGAAAAGTATCTGTGCAGCTGCTGGCACTTATGGTCTATGGAAAAAACATCTGGTATTATAGAGATTCAGTTGTAGGCGATTAATGAAGAGACTGCCTAGTTAAGTGAGTAGACTCTTTAACTCATTCTTTGATCTATTTGGTTTTAGGTAGTTTGGTTTGTGGGGACCCTGATAAGGCACATACTCCGAACTCCTGGTATTATTTTCCCAATAGTCATAATAATAGTCTCCCTGGTGTGCTACATTCTCTCAAAGGTTTTAAATGTTTGCAAGCAGCCATCTCTAGAATGTCAAATGGTCTCTTTTCAACTGGAACATAAAGAGCTGAAAGAAATGTGCAACCAAGAGGACACTGTAACCTATGAATGATGTGCTGAGACCAGAAACTCAAAATGATAACTGAGAGTGGTGCTAAGGCCCTGTTTTGGTCATACTCTCAGCTAAGTGAGAACCTGGCCCAAAAGGGGGAATTTTTAAAAATGAAATTATGGGAGACCATTGTTTTATACTGAGTTGATGCAGTAGGCCACAACAGACCAAACCAAACAAAAATGGCATTGCTCATGCAAAATGTAACATAATCAAACTAAGACTTTAAGGAAACACATAGATCCTAGAACAGACCAGGTTTTGTTTTTCTCCTGTAAACAGGACATTCCAGCATAAGGCGGTACCCACTACTCAGTCTTTTTTCCCACCTTCCAGAACCCACTGTTCCATTGTTTCCCAGTGGGTTTCAAAACCAAATAAGTACATTTATAATGGTGATAGTAACATCAATAATTAAAATTTTGGTCACTCTCGCAAAATTGAGAAAATGAACCAACGTGGGGAAATTGTTAAAGCGAACTAAATATGGCCTGAGAAGGACTCCATACTTCTATATTTGAGTCCTTGTGGATGAACTGCAATCTAACTTAATAGGTAGACAAGACCGAAAATCTAACTTAGGAGTATGTGCCTGTAACAATCGCTGAGTCCTGGCCAATCCCAGTGGCCATACTTTAACCACTCATACACCACTCGGTGTTCAAACTGCGTTCAAATAAGGCAAACACCGAGCTGTAACCAATCCAGCTGTTCTGTACCTCACTTGCAATTTCTGTACGTCACTTTACTTTTTTGCGTATAAATTTGTTCTGACCACGAGGCACCCCTGGAGTCTCTCTGAGCCTGCTGTGATTCTGGGGGCTGCCCAAATTCGGCTGAAGTTTTTCTTTTAGCGGAGATATGACACATGACTGTATCATCTTATAGAAAAGACTTCATTCCGGATCCCTTTGCAGTGCCTGCTGGAGGATTTTCTCTATATCATTAATAATGACAGCAGTGCATGCGACTAGCCCAGCTCCAAGCACTGTGCCCCATACTCCCTATCCATGAGGTCATTTCGCCCCTGGGATAGCCCGGCACAGCCTGCCCTGCCCTGCCCTGCGAGGAGATTGAGGCTATTATGATCACGCCCATCTTAGAGACAGGAAACCAGATGCCTGCCCCAGGTCACCAGAGTGGAAGTACACTGGGGTGGGGCTCACACACAGATGTGCCTCGAGGCCAAGCCCTCCTCTGTCCTAAAAACCTAGGAGTCCAAGTGAGGGGGTGGCCTGGCAGCAGCCCCCGCTGGCTTCTGGTGAGTTTGCAGTCCTCCACCCCAGGCTGTCTGCTCAGAGCCACTCCCAACCAGGCCACACTGTCTGGTGTTTCGACTTGCCTGGCTACCCCGTGCCAGGTGCTGGCCTCAGTCCAGCTCTGCAGGCAGCAGCTGTAGGTCAGATGAGAGCCAGCCACCTGCAGGATGTGGGACTCAAGGGGAGTTAGAACTCCAGAGCCAAGAACTCTAATGACATCAGGCGCTCTCAGGGAGACAGGTCATGCTGCCAGGGTTGCTCTTTGGTTCATTTAAAACGAGGAAGGGAACCAGGCACAGTGGCCCATGCCTATAATCCCAGCATTTTGGGAGCCTGAAGTGGAGGATCGCTTGGGCCCAGGAGTTCGAGACCAGCCTGTGCAACATAGTGAGACCATGTCTCAAAAACAAACAAACAAACAAACAAATTAGGAAAGATGAAGAGTAACCCCGTGAGCAGGAAAACCCAACAGCCATTTGGAATGCAGACTTGGACCCAGTGCGGGGATCCAGCCCCAGCCCTGGCCCTCAGGCAGGTAAGGAATTATTGTCCCCATTGGATACCCAAGACAGCCGCACCCCAAAGATTGGCAAGCAAGTCAGATCAAGGCAGGCTAGGGGCACAGTCCCAGGGAGCAAGGCCAGCTCACTCATTGCTATACCTCTCCCATCACCATGGAGGGCTGACTCTGCCCAGCAACACTCCCATGGCCCCTTTCCCAGTACTTTTCAACTCCAGAATTTCCACTTGGTTATTTTTATCATTTCTACCTCTTTATTTGTATTCTCTATTTGAGGCAACATCATAATACCTTCCTTTGCTTCTGTAAGCATGGTGTCCTTTAGTTCTTTGACCATATTTACAATGGCTGCTTTGAAAACTTTGCATGTTAAATCTGACATTGGGGCCAGGCGCTCACGTCTGTAATCTCAGCACTTTGGGAGGCAGAGGCAGGCAGATCACGAGATCAGGAGATCAAGGCCATCCTGACCAACATGGTGAAACCCATTTCCATTAAAAATACAAAAATTAGCCAGGCGTGGTGGCTCATGCCTGTAATCCCAGTACTTTGGGAGGCCGAGGCAGGCAGATCACGAGGTCAGGAGATCGAGACCATCCTGGCTAACACGGTGAAACCCCGTCTCTACTAAAAATACAAAAAATTAGCAAGCGTGGTAGCGGGCGCCTGTAGTCCCAGCTACTCGGGAGGCTGAGGCAGGAGAATGGCATGAACCCGGGAGGTGGAGCTTGCAGTGAGCCAAGATCGTACCATTGCACTCCAGCCTGGCAACAGAGCAAGACTCTGACTCAAAAAAAAATTAGGCCAGGCGTGGTGGCACACACCTGCAACTCAGCTAGCCTGGGAGGCTGAGTGCAGAAGAATTGCCGAACCAGGAGTGTAGAGGCTGTAGTGAGCCAAGATTGCACCCACGTCTCCAGCCTGGGTAACAGAGCCAAGCACTGCCTTGAAAAAACAGGATAAGCCATCCAAATCTGGAATTTCAGATAAACAACAGTTTTTTTTTTTTTTAGTAAAAGTATATCCCAAATGTTGCAATGGGACACAATTTATTCTGGAAATCTTCGTTAAGCCATCTGAAATTCAAATTCAACCAGGGGTCCTGTGTTTTATTAGTAGGCAACCCTACATCCAGAGAAATGAACCAGGAGACGCTGTACGGGGCACTCAGGCCCAGCTGAAGACAGGGCAGTGTTTGGGAGAGGGTGTGAGTGAAAGTAGAAACTCCCAGACTCTTTCCCCACGCAACTCCCAGACCATGGTAGCCAGGCCTGCATACCACCCTCCACAGCTTCACAGAGGAAGATTCCACAGAGGAAAAGAGAAGACACACACGCCTAGAACTGGTGATCAGAATGGCTTCAGACATCTCAACAGCACCAGCAAAACTGTATGATGATGGGTGATGACCTTAAAATTCTGAAGAAGAATGATTTCCAACCTAGATTTTATATGCGACCAAACTCTCACACAAGGTTGGAAGTAGAATAAAGACAATTCTGTCAATGAGATCTTAGAAAATTCCCCTCCCATGCACCATGCTTTAGGGTCCTATAGGGGAAGTTCTCCACCAAAACACGGAATCCACCGAGAAAAAAGAAGACATGATGTCCAAGAAACAAGATTCAACACACAGGGAGAAAGAACATCCCTGGTGAAGAGAGTACCAGAACGGCATGTGGGCTGCGGGCATAGAGGGCACCAGTCCAGACAGGAGCCAAAGAAGCAAGAGAGGATCCAAAAATCAAACACACAAGAACAGACACACTTAGAGACAGCCTGATTGTTTTCACTACGTTGGGAGGTACTGTAGAGTTTTGTCAGAGAACATGGAATAACTTAGTGACTGGCGCTTACAAAGTCAAGCAAATTGAAAAGCGAATTATTAACTATAGGAGAAAAAAAAAGTCTAAAGAAGGAAATGTCAGTATAATGTGCTATTTTGCCTCACTGTGGCTAATCTGTACATAATCATAGTAACATAAGCACTAAACACTGAATTAGCTGAGATTTGTGAGTTATCTCTATTGGGATCATGGTAGGGTTGGGGAGACTGTGGGAAGGTGTTAGAAAACCAAGCTACTCTTCAATGGTAGGAAATCAGTAGATAATGTCTAAAGTTAGAAATCAATCAGCAGTAGTTTACTTGGAGGTAAATACCAGAAGAAAAATATAAGTGAGTTGATAATGACTGCATATGAGCAGCGAGGGTGTGAAGTAAAGTTAGAGCACAGGATTGCTGCTTTTCATTTTAGGACACATCGACTTTTCAAGCCTTGTAAATGTATGAATTGCATAAAATTAAACTAAATTAAATATAAAATCACTGACTTTATAGCATAATCCAAAACTAACTCAAGATTTTTCATAGACCTAAATGTGAAAGCTAAAATTACACAAGTTCTAGAATATAACATTGAAGAAAAGTCTTTGAGACCTTGCATTAAATAAAGATTTCTTAGATATGATGCCAAAAGCACAATTCACATAAGAAAAAAATTGGACAAATTGGACATCAAAAGTTAAAACTTGCGCTCTTCAAAAGGCACTGTTTAGAAAATGGAAGAAAAGTCCAAGACTGAGAGAAATAATGACATATATATCTGATAAAGAATCTGTAACCAGAATATATAAAGAACTCTTAAAGCTCAATAATAAGACAACAAGCAGCTGGGCACTCATACCTGCAATTCCAGGACTTTGAGAGGCCAAGGCAGGAAGATTGCTTGAGGCCAGGAGTTTGAGACCAGCCTGGGCAACATAGGGAGACGCTGTCTCTACAAAAAGTAAAAAATAAAATTAGCTAGACTCAGTGGCCTATGCCAGTAGTTCCAGCTACTCAGGAGGCTGAGGTGGGAGGATCGCTTGAGCCCAGGAGTTGGAGGCTGCAGTTCTGGAGATGGATGGTGGTGATGGCAGCACAACAATGTGAATGCACTTGATGCCACAGAACTGTAGACCCTTTTTTTTTTTCTTTTTTGAGGCAGAGTCTCACTCTGTCACCCAGGCTGCAGTGCAGTGGCACGATCTGAGTTCACTGTAGCCTCCACTTCCTGGGTTCAAGGGATTCTTCTGCCTCAGCCTCCCAAGTAGCTGGGATTACAGGCGCCCACCACCACGCCTGGCTAATTTTTGTACTTTTAGTAGAGATCAGGTTTCACCATATTGGCCAGGCTGGTCTTGAACTCCTGACCTCAAATTGATCTGCCCGCCTCAGCCTCCCAAAATGCTGGAATTATAGGCGTGAGCCACCGCACCCAGCCCCAATAGTCTATTTTTATGTTGTGGGTATATTATCACCAAAAAAAGGAGAAAGTGAAAAACTAGACACGGGGCAGGAAGGGAGAGATTGAGACAGAGACTCTGGAGGGAGGAAAAAACCAACAAAATAAAATGAGGCTCCTGGGCGTCACCCTAAACCTACTGAGTCAGGACTTTCTCCTCCTTTCCGTGCTGCCCTCACCAAGGCCCTTTTCCAGAAAAGCTGCTTGCCTGGAAGTGCCCTGGGGGCTGGGGCAGTAGAAAAGAAGTGTAAGAAAGCAGTGGCTATCGCCCTCTGGGTGCTTACGACCGGACTAGGGAGATTCACAAACAAGGCGAGACACAGGAAGTAACGCAGGACAATACACAGTTATGGACTTACACACGAGACCTGACCTCTCCATGGGAAAAAGTGCTACAGCTTCACGGAAGAGCCATGGGGAAGTCAGACCAGAGTTGGGCCTTGACCCAAAAGAATCTTCCCTGTTTGCGTTGGGGATGCCCCGGTGTCTTTGTGATCATTTATTATAGACATCTAAAAAGGAGTTTAAATCTAATGTTGAAGAGAGGGAAGGTTAAATAAATAAATAAATAAGTGAATGGATGAATGAAGAGACCAGTATGGCAAAAATCAGACAAAAACTGTAAAAGAAACCCAACGCCAGGAATTCAGAGTAGGGAAAGCGATCCCAGTGGTCAGGGATCAGGAAGGGCTCCATGGAGTAGGTGGCTTGTGAGCTAAGCATTGAAGGATTTCCATGTGTGGAAACAAATTATTCCAGACAGAAGGAGCACCGGGAGCAAAGGAGCAGAAGTCTATTCAGGGATTGTGGGAGAACCACAGAACCATACACGCTGCAATCTTCTGGACCTCCTCACTTAGACTGCATGGCTCTCTACGCTTGACTAGCACTCACCCTCCCCTCTTCTCCAAGGTCTTCCTAATCTTCCTCTCCACCCTCTCCACAGTTCTGCTCCCCACTTTCCCAAATCACTTTGTTCCCACGACTGTTATAGCTTACCAGAGACTGCTGGTTGTCCCCAAATATCCAGTTTCTCCTAGTTCTAGAACCTGCCATTTTTTGACGGGCACATGGCTGCCTAGGATAAAGATTACATTTCTCAACCTCCCTTATGGCCCAGTGGACTAAGTTCTGGCCAAAGAGATGTGCGTGGGTGATGTCCAGAGTGCGAGGAACCACTGTGCCAGGTGTCTCCTTTTCTTCTCTTTGCTGGTTGGAATGCACGTGTGATGGTGAGCTGTTTTCGGCCACAAGAAGGTAACACTTTAGGGATGCCTCAGGGACACCTTAGGGCAACCTTCGGGATGGTGGTGCGACATTAGAAGGAGCTGCTTCATAATCATGGAGCTGCCATACCAACCCGAGATTTCTCATATCCAGACTGATGCCCAAGAAAGAAATTTCTTTCTTGTCCAAGATACTATGATTTTGTTTTGTTTTTGACAAATTTTAATTGTATACATTTATAGGGTACAATGTGGTGTTTTGATAACAATTGTGGAATGGTTAAATCAAACTAATTAATATATTCATCACCTCACTTATTTTTTGTGGTGAGTATACATTAAAATTTGCTTTCAGCAATTTTGAAATATACATTATTATTAACTATAGTCACCATCCTGTGCAATTTATCTCAAAAACTTATTCTTCCTGTCTAACTGAAACTTTGTACCCTTTGACCACATCTCCCCATTCCTTCCCCAGCCTCTGGCAACCAACCTTCTACTCTCTGCTTCTGTGAATTTGACTTTTTAGATTCTGCATATAAGTATCTTGGCAACTGTGAACTTACTTTTTTTATTTTTAAGACGAAGTCTCACTCTGTCACTCAGGCTAGAGTGCAGTGGCATGATCTCGGCTCACTGCAACCTCTGCCTCCTGGGTTCAAGCGATCTTCCTGCCTCAGACTCCCGAGTAGCTGGGATTACAGGCATGCACCACCACACCTGGTTACTTTTTGTATTTTTAGTGCAAGAAGGGGTTCCACCATGTTAACTAGGCTGGTCTTGAACTCCTGACCTCAAGTGATCCTCCCACCTTGGCCTCCCAAACAGCTGGGATTACAGACATCAGCCACCACACCCGGCCACGGCTATTGTGAATAGTGCTGTAATAAACATGGGAGTGCAGATATATCTTTTGCACACACTGACTTCATTTCCTCTGTATCTATACCCAGCAGTAGGATTGGTAGGTCATAGGGAGTTCTATTTTTAGTTTTTTGAGGAACTGTCATTTTTTTTTTTTTTTTTTTTAGACAGAGTTTCACTCTTGTTGCCCAGGTGGGAGTGCAATGGTATGATCTTGGCTCACCACAACCCTGCCTCCCGGGTTCAAGCGATTCTCCTGCTTCAGGCTCCCGAGTAGCTGGGATTACAGCACCTACCACCACGCCTGGCTAATTTTTGTTTTTTTAGTAGAGACAGGGTTTCACTACATTGGTCAGGCTGGTCTTGAACTCCTGACCTCAGGTGATCCGCCCACCTTGGCCTCCCAAAGTGCTGAGATTACAGGCGTGAGCCACTGTGCCTGGCCTGCCATATTGTTTTTCGTAATGGTCATACTAATTTACATTCTCACCAACAATGTACAAGAGTTCCCTTTTCTCTTGTTGTCTGTTTGATAATAATCATTTGAACAGATGTGAGGTAATATACTATTGTGGTTTTTATTTGCGCTTGCCTGACGATTAGTGATGTTGACCATTTTCTCATATACCTGTTGGCCATTTGTATGTCTTCTTTTGAGAAATGTATATTCACGTCCTGTGTCTTTTTTTTTTTTTTTTTTTTTCCAGACTGGGTCTCTCTCTGTCACCCAGGCTGCAGGATAGTGGCACAATCATGGTTCACTGCAGCCTCAACCTCCCCAAGCAACCCTCCAGCCTCAGCCTCCCGAGTAGCTGGGACTACAGGTGCATGCCACCACGTCTGGCTAGTCATTTGATTATTTGTCGAGACAGAGTCTCACTATGTTACCTAGGCTGGTCTCCAGCTGCTGGACTCAAGTTATCCTCCCTCCTCTGCCTCCTAAAGTGCTGAGATTACAGGTGTGTGAGCCACCTTCTTTGCTCATTTTTAATAGAGTCATTTATTCTTGCTATTGAGTTCCTCATACATTTTGAATATTAACCCTTATCAGATATATGGTTTGCAAATATTTTCTCCCATTCCATAGGCTATGTTTTCACTCTGTTGTTTCCTTCGCTGTGCAGAAGCTTATTAGTTTCATATAATCCCATTTGTCAATTTTTGCTTTTGTTGCCTGTGCTTCTGGGATCAAATCTAAAAAAAGCATTGCCTAGACCAGTATCATGAAGCATTTCTACTATGTTTCTTCCAGTAGTTTTATAGTTTCAGGTCTTACATTTAAGGCTTTACTCCATTTGGGTTGATTTTTATATGTGGTATGATAGGATCCAACTTCCTTTTTCTACATGTGGATGTCCAATTGTGCCAGCACCCTTGTCCTTCCCCATTGTGTGCACTTGGCACTTTGTCAAAGTCAACTGACCATTTATGCATGGGTTTATTTCTGTTAAGACACTATTATTTTGAGATTAAATTACCACTGCTATATCTTAATTCCTAGAATCATCACACTACACGGTAGTGGTGTGTCCACATTTTTTTCTCCTGCGCCAAGACGGGAGCTCCTCCATTGCCCACAGCCTCAGCACAATGCCTGGCCATTAAGACTCAGCAGCAGTCTCTCACACATCCTGTTAGCCCTTCCGAGCTTCTTCTAATGGCCAGATATTTCACATGTATTATTCGTGTCCTTCAACAAGTAATGACTGGATACCTATGTGCCAGGCCAGAAGCCAAGTGTGCATTTACAAATCTTCACAGGTACTCTGCAAAGTAAACACTACAAGTAGGAAAGTATGACTTGTCCCCCTTCCTCTACACTACCTGACTGGTACAACTCAAACCCTGGCTAAGTCTAACTCTCCTCCTGCCTCACCCTGCACCCCAGCAGTTAATGTTGCTGGGGAAATAGCAACCAGGTGACTGGTTTTACTTCAAAGTCAAGACCACAGGCTGACAGAGGTGTTTGGGAACCTGGGCACATTTATGGGTCAGGACACGCTCTTATTGTCTTAGTGGGGCTGTCTCGAGAAGATGCGGGTGGCAAACCTCAGCACAATGGTACCTGAGGTAGGGCTGCCTTTTAGGCATCTTTCAGGGCCTATGGGATAGCATTAAATGCAAAAATACAAAATTATTTTAATGATGTTCAGAAAAGAGGAGTAAGGCATAGCACCCCAAGATAGCCCCCCAGAGGTGGGCCTACTCCAAGATGACAGAATCACACCCTCTCCTGTCCCTTCCTGTTCCATCTTCACCCTCAGTTGATGGTGATCTTGCCTCTTCTTTCACAAGAAATTAGAGCAATCTGAAGAGAATTCCCTCATCTTGCTGCCACTAAATCTACAGGCATCTGCCCCCATATATTCTGCTGCCCTGTTCCAACACACGAGCTTCAAGGGCTCCTTCAAGGACCAACCTCTCCATTTGTAAACCGGTCCCCATTTCTTCCTGCCTATGAAATTCTTCATGTCTTAGCATAATCCTCCTCTTTCATTGCACCAGTTTTCACCCTGTAGTGGATTATTTCCATCAGCATTGACAGACATGCTGTCATTTGTCCTATCTTTTAAGATCCTCTAGCAACTTCCTGTGCTCTCCAGCTCTTACCCCAATTCTCTGCTCCTCTCTATGCCAAATCCTTTAAAGAGCTGTCCATATAGGTCATAGCTGCTTCCTCATCCCGTTCTCTACTGAGCCCTCTCTACTCAGGCTTCACCCCATCATCTTCCAAAATTGGCTTTGTTAAAGTCATTAATAAGCTTGATGTGGCCAAACTCAGTGGTCAATTTTCAGACCTCGAGTTATTTAACTCCAAAAGTAACACATGATCAAGAGATCAAATGTAACCCACAAATGTGTTTTGTTTGGACAACACAGTGTTTGTTTTTAGTTTCAATTCATTGCCAGCATTAGAAATCAGAATATTCACATAAAAATCTAGATGCCAGGTTTCTTTGGAAAAATCTGAAAGTCTAAGCCCACATTCCTACCTGGCAATAGACAGGCAGTGAGTCATGGCTGACTCTGGAGACAGGGCATGGGGTTTCCAGTTTGCCAGAGTCCCCACCACTCAGAACTGGCACATTCAGCTTGCTTCACTTATTTATGTCACTTTCCTGGCACCTAGAGGCATTTGCATTTGTAAACTCTAGAGTAAGACTTAAAACTCACAAATTATGAGCACCTATATTTCCTGCTTTATGAAGGAAGACAAAACAGTGGGAGAGAATGCAGTTTGTGTGTATAAAGTGGCAGCGATGAGAAGCAGTGAACCTCAGCAATGGCCAAGTTTCTGGTTCTAGACGTCCTAAGGATCCAACAGCATGCCCATCCATCCTGCGGTTCAGCTGTTCAACCAATCCTTGAAGGTCATTAGTTTCCATATATCTTTCCTCTTACACTGATTTTCTACTTGATCTTCTATCTTTAGACCAGTGATACAGTTTTTAATTGCTAGCTTATTTAACCCTTGCACTGATTCACTGATTGTTCCACTGTTCATGTTGGTTGTCTGGTTTTGCCCACCTGAGCTGAACTCCTGGAAGGCAGATACAAGTTGACACCATGGTTTATCAAAAACAGCTCTGGTGGTACAAGTCATTGAGTCATTCATTTATCTCTCAATATAGGAATATAAAGATTTTCTTTTTCTTTTTTTTTTTTTTTTGTTTGTTTGATACAGTCTTGCTCTGTCGCCCAGGCAGGAGTGCAGTGGCACGATCTCAGCTCACTACAACCTCTGCCTCCCAGGTTCAAACCTCCTGACTAGCTGGGACTACAGGCGTGCACCACCATGCCTGGATAATTTTTGTATTTTTAGTAGAGTCAAGGTTTCGCCAGGCTGGTCTCGAACTCCTGACCTCAGGTGATCCACCAGCCTTGGCCTCCCAAAGTGCTGGCATTAGAGGTGTGAGCCACCGCACCCAGCCAAGATTTTCTAATATGTATAATTTCTAAACCAACAGTATTTTATTTTTTATGAGACACAGTCTCACTCTATTGCCCAGGCTGGAGTGCAATGGTGCAATCTCAGCTCACTGCAACCTCCACCTCCTGGGTTCAAGTGATTCTTGTGCCTCAGCTTCCCAAGTAGCTGGGATGACAGGCGCATGCCACCATGCCCAGCTAATTTTTGTATTTTTAGTAGAAACAGGTTTCGCCATGTTGTCCAGGCTGGTCTTGAACTCTTGGGCTGAAGTGGTCTGTCCACCTCAGCCTCTCAAAGTGTTGGGATTACAGGCATGAGCCACCATGCCCAGCCAACCAATAGTATTTAACTATATGTTGCAAAATACATAAAATCATATATGTGACTAGATCATAGTCAAGTGCACTGTGAGTAAGCTCATAGTAATGGTTTTCTTTTGTAGAAATCTGATTGAGCTCTCATTTGTCCTTTTAAAGTGGTTTCCTGAAAAGGGAACGAAGGTGGTACAGAGGCCCAAGGGACTGCTTGCACATATAACTGTCACCCATAACAGACATCCCTGCAGGAAAAAACTATTGAGACTAGCTGTTCTAGAAGCCCAGAGTCCACCCCATGATCATTATATACTTTTGTATAATGAGAATGGAATACGTGTAAAATACACCTTACAATTCCCTTCAAGCTGTACCAAACTGAAACCCGGACATCAATATGAGTAAGTATTATATACTGGTATTACAGGCTGAATTTTGCCCCCATAATATTCATATGTTGAAGCCTTAACCCTTAGTATCTCAGAATGTGATTGTATTTTGGAGATAGGGTTTAAAGGAGTGATTAAGTTAAAATGAGGCTATTAGTGTGGGTCCTAATTTCATATGACTAGTGTCCCTATAAGAAGGGGAAATTTGGACACCACAGAGAGGCACCAGGGGCACATGTGCACAGAGGGAAGACCATGTGAAAAGGTAGCAAGAGGGTCATCTGCAAGCCAAAGACAGGCCTCAGAGGAAACCAACCCCACAGACACCTTGATCATAGATTTTGAGCCTCCAGAACTGTAAGAAAATACCCCAGCCCTAGCAAACAAATATAACCTGGGTTAAATATGAGTACACTCAAGAGCAATTCATATACAGCCACCATTTACCCCTGCACGGAACAGCCCAGGCTATTTCTGCATTCGCCGCATTAGCCCATGGCAGCTATCACTTCTTACTGCTAGTAATGTCTTCCTCGGCTAACGTCCTGTCCCTATTACTAAACTGACATTGCCTGAAAAGATAGATACCCACAAAAGTTAAAACTGTAACTTTAGTGACATCAGTGAAATTAGCAGAGTAATGACCTCTGATAATTCTCTCCTCCATAAAAGCAACATGAACACTTTGGGAAGCCATGGCAGGCAGATCATGAGGTCAGGAGATTAAGACCACCCTGGCTAACATGGTGAAACCCCGTCTCTACTAAAAATATAAAAAATTATCCAGGCGTGGTGGCGGGTGCCTGTAGTCCCAGCTACTCTGGAGGCTGAGGCAGGAGAATGGCGTGAACCCAGGAGGCAGAGCTTGCAGTGAGCCGAGATGCGCCACTACACTCCAGCCTGGGTGAGAGAGCAAGACTCCGTCTCAAAAAAAAAAAAAAGCTACATGAAGACTAGCAAAAATGGTCAAAATCACATATTCAGAACTCTGAAAAGTAACCAAAGGCTTGCAGCAGTCTAGGAGCATCTATTCTGGAAAATCATTTGAGCCATGATGAAAACTGTGAGCCTTGTCCTGCTTTATCCTCTCCCTCTCCCTGTTTCCTAGTTCTGCAGTTACCTTGAATACCAGCAGCCTGGCAGTCTCTAGAGGAAGCAGAATAGGGTCAGAGTTCCTTCAATGCTCTATTCCAACAGAAGTCCTATTATTTGACTTGTCTGGAAGTTCTCTGGAAGATCCCACTTGCAAGGCTGTCTTTATTTGACTTGAGTTGAAACTCAGAGCTCACCCAGCACAAAAAGCGTTTTCCCGGGGACATTTCTCAAAAACATTGAGAGGGAATTGTTTAATTTCACAACTGCCTGAGGCAGTGAGTAATGTTTGGGACCATTAATAGGTTACCCAAAAGGATTTTTTTTTTAAACTGGGAAATGGGCATCCACAGGGGCTTGGAAAAGCTCCAAAATATTCCTGTGAATCTAGAAGGCCATTTGTACTGGTAGAGCACATATTTATGCCCATGGCTGTGCACATGGTTGGGATAACCTGAGCACACCCTAAACTCTAACATCAGGCTGACCTGGAGGATCTACACCAGCAGGAAGTGAAGGCTAAGGCAGAGTTGTCAACTGCATGCTGAGTGTTGAACACATACACAGAGCCTCTCAGCAAACATTGAGACCTATTGGTTTCACGTGTTTCAGGAAATCTGTCTAATCATTAGCTGACATTAAGCTATTAAAACAGAGACTTCAGCAGCCACACAGAACAAAGAATACAGAGTTTACAGAATTTGTGCAGGTAAGTTACTAAACAAACAAACAAATAACAAACAGCAACAAAAATATACCCTGGGGATGGGGGGAAATCTGATTTCCAAAGTTGACATACTATTTTATTAATGTCCAGTTTTGAGCAAAAAGTTATTAAACATGCAAAAAATAAATAAAAACCAAAAAAGTACAGCCCATACGCAAGGAGAAAAAAATCAACAGAATCAACAGAAATTATTCCTGAGAAAACCTAGGTGCTGGATTTATTAGGAAAAGATTTTTAAATCATCAATTTTAAATATGTACAAAGCATTAAAGTTAAACATGTCTATGTAGTAAAGGAAAGTATGAGAACACTATCTTATTAAATAAAGAATATCAAGAAAGAGATATTTTAAAAATAGAAATTCTGGAATTAGGCCAGATGCAGTGGCTCACGCCTGTAATCCCAACACTTTGGGAGGCCGAGGTGGGCAAATCACCTGAGGTCGAGAGTTCGAGACCAGCCTGACCAATGGCTAAGTGAAAAACAACCACATATTATGAGATTCCATTTGTCTGGGACGTTCAGAAAATGAAAATGCATAGAGAGAATGTAGATTAGTGGTTGCCAGAAAATTGGGATGGGAGGAGAAAGAATGGATAGTGACTGCTGATGGATATGGGGTTTATCTTGGGTTGATCAAAAAATTTTGAAATTAGATAGTGATGATGTTTGTACAAAAGAGTGAATAGCCAGGCGTGGTGGCTCATGCCTGTAATCCCAGCACTTTGGGAGGCCAAGGTGGGTGGATCACAAGGTCAGGAGATCGAGACCATCCTGGCTAGCACGGTGAAACTCCGTCTCTATAAAGATACAAAAAATAAGCCAGGCATGGTGGCAGCTGCCTGTAGTCCCAGCTACTCAGGAGGCTGAGGCAGGAGAATGGCATGAACCCGGGAGGAGGAGCTTGCAGTGAGCCGAGATCGTGCCACTGCACTCCAGCCCGGGAGACGAGCGAGACTCTGTCTCCAAAAAAAAAAAAAGTGTGACTATACTAAAAGCCACTGAATTGTGCACTTTTGGTGAATTTGATGGTATTCAAATTATTTCTCAGACAATAGTCTATACATACATTCAACTGTGCCTCTATGAAGCAAATAGGTTCTGAAATAATTTTTTCAAGAGTAAAGGGTATGAGCCCTGGGAAGCTACAGAGCATCTCCTCTGACTTCCTCTCAGCTGTACTCTTGATAGCTGAGGTTGCCGTTAAGCTGAGCAAGGAGTACTGAATATCTTATGAGAATAATGTTAGTTACCACACACAGCCTAGTGACCTGGCTCAGACATAGTGACAATAAATGCCTCCCCAAATCTAAATGCCCAAGACCACAGACAACCACTGCAAGTTTTGGCAAAACCTATCATGAAAGCCTATCGAAAATGGGGTTTGTGATTTATCAAATTTCTTTTAAAGTATCTAAAATTCATAGTTTGGAAGTAAACAACTTTATGAGGGCTCTTAGCCTTTAGAGAGATGTTCCAATGTCGCAAAAACATCCTACAGTAAGAGACAGCAGACTACTAATGCTCTATGAGGCCAAGGCGATTGGAGCAAATGAGCCTGAAGTCCTTCCAGAATAATAAGCATTTATCATAGTATTACCACTATTTAATTTCATAGGAAAAAAAATCCAAGAAACAGTCCCTTTGTACCTTGACAGGTCCCCAGAAGAAACTTCTGCCACCACATTCAGACCATATCTACTTCGTAAATAAACAAACCATGTGGTTCCAAAGCTTGTCAATAGGACACATTTCACAATTGCTATATTTGATTCAAATTATTTGGACTTAAAATACACTCCAGACTGTTTACTTTTCTGCCCCTTTCCTAGAGGGTAAGAATAGTAAATGAGACAGCTGGTCAAATTCTCAGCTCTGGGGTTCTGGTAAGCATTTTACATGGCGGTGGGTGGGAGCCGGGGATGTGTGGTTGGAGACAGTTTTTCAAAATGAAATGGTCTATCCTCCCTCATAGCTCCCTGCCCTCTGCCATTGCAGGATTACAGTAATTCTGTATCCTACGACTAGTTACTTTTAAAATGCCACAGCGAAGTATCCCCAAAGGGTATGGTTCCCATTTGTTCATGTTACTTAATGGCTAAAAAACCTTGGGCAAATTCCTGAACCTAGATTATAAGGTTCCTTTGTAGAATGGGGTTAATAACAGGACCTTCTGGCCAGGCACAGTGGCTCACACCTGTAATCCCAGCACTTTGGGAGGCAGAGATGGGTGGATCACTGGAGGTTAGGTGTTTGAGACCAGCCTGGCCAGCATGACGAAACCCCGTCTCTATTAAAAATACAAAGATTAGCCAGGTGTGGTGGCATGCGCCTGTAGTCCCAGCTGCTTGGGAGGCTGAGACGGGAGAATTGCTTGTACCCAGGTGGCAGAGGTTGCAGTGAGCTGAAATCATGCCACTGCACTCCAGCCTGGGCAACAGAGTGAGACTCCACCTAAAAAAAAAAAAAAAAAAAAAAAATTACAGGACCTTCTTCACAGTGCCAGTGTGAGAATAGTCAGTGAGTGCATGTGGAGTGGGATTGCTGGCACATTCCCTAGTGTGCCATGTGCATTGCTGTCTGTGTGGCTGGCCCCCTGGAGCTGTGCAGCTGGCGTGGCCACAGAAAGTTCCAACCTAACAACACACATGGTACCCAGCAGTCAAGTGGTAGCTCTTATAATTATTGTTAGTATAGTAGTCACTTTTTTTTGCAAGAAAGGTGGACTTCCCTCTGAGTGCCACAAAGAGGCTTGGGTTAACAATATAAAGGAAATTAGCAAAGTTGAGCTTTCTGGACCAGGCATTTCTCTAGGTGCTTTTATATGTGCTATTTAATTTACTCTTCATATCCCCAAAAGGATATTATTACCTCCTTTTGACAGATTAGAAAACTGAGACCCAGAGATTTTATTTTTTTATTTTTTTGAGACTCAGTCTTGCTCTGTCGCCCAGACTGGAGTGCAGTGGTGTGATCTCGGCTCACTGCAACCTCCACCTCCCAGGTTCAAGCAATTCTCCTGCCTCAGCCTCCTGAGTAGCTGGGATTACAGGCATGTGCCACCACACCCGGCTAATTTTTGTATTTTTAGTAGAAACACGGTTTCACCATGTTGGCCAAGCTGGTCTTGAACTCCTGACCTCATGATTCGCCCACTTTGGTTTCCCAAAGAGCTAGGATTACAGGCATAAGCCACTGTACTTGGCCTAAGATTCAGAGATTTTAAATGAGTAAAGTTATGTCACTATTAAATATTCAAGCCAGAAAGGATTGTGAGTCAGCTGGACTCCAAATCCATTGCTGTTCCCACAATGGTGGGAATGTGTGCTCACCTGGTGATGCAGGATTTTTCTCAGCCCCTTTGCTGGACTTGTGGAAGGGGCACCCCCTCTAATTGGCTGACCCCACTCAACCCCTGGTGGGAGGGACCATGTGAGTGAGCAAGTGTAGGTCCTGCAGATGCTCCAGGCACCAACACAAGAGCAAGCTCTATGTGAGGCCACAGCCTGACCAGGCGTGTCATCTCAAGGGGAACGTGGCAGCGCCCAGGTGAGGGTGCCTGTGACCCCGAAGCCCCAGAGGGGGTATTACAGTGCTCCTTTAGTTTTGCCGTCCATTGACTGGGGTGTGTGAGCAGCTCAGCCCCTTGCCCCATTGTGTAGAGCAGCTGCCCTCCACTGGTGAGGGCAAAGGGCTGCTGTGATAGCTTTTCTGGGTACTGGCATTTGGTGAGTCCGGAGCTCTTGTCCAGCATCCAAGAAGAATGAGGTCAGGTGGACAACTGAAGGATGGAGAATTTAATTGAGCGGTGAAAACGGCTCTCAGCAGAGAGGGGAGCTGGAGAGGGGACAGGAAGGGCAGGTCGTCTTCCCTGAAGTCAGGCCATCTCATCTCTACCAACTGAGTCTTAGGTCTTTATAGGCACAAGATGGGAAGTGCAGGCTGATTGGTTTGTGAGTAAGCAAAAAAAGGTTAAAACGAAGACATTACTCGAATGTAGGCATGACAGTGTAAAAAACCAATTAGGAAAGGGTAGGTATGTGTAAAATAGGTGAAGGATGATGATCAATCAGAGGAAAGTACGCCAAACAGAAAGACAAGTTCTCAATCCAGTCCAAGGATTTAACTTGTAACTTGGCTTTCAGTCTTCCAGCTGTCTTTGGCTTGGAGGTGGGGTTTCACTGGGTGCCCATCCCTATCTGTCGGGGCATATGGCTGCCTCCTGTCGCTATCACCAGCATGTATTCCTCCTTCTTATGGAAACAGCACATCAGTTTTCCACGATAGAGCTACCCCTCCCACATTCTCAATCCATGTGATTTGGGTAAGGCTAGTCTCAGGCCTGGCAAGTTCATTCTATCTTATACAGTCACAGAGATGTTTCAGGGGTGAACACTTACCCAATAAAACTCAGTCTCAGGACTTTTCTAAGAACTGTGGAAAGATGAAACTGCTCTTTCTGTTGGACTTGAAACTATGATGCCTGGGACTTCTGAGGGTCCCTCCAAGGAGGAAGCCCATATATGAAAGAAAGCAAAGAGGTGTACAGAAATTGAGTCTGACAACAGTTTTTGAGCCCTGCCTAAATCCACCTTTGCCTAAAGCTAGATCTACCCTTTGACTTTTCAGTTACAGGAGCCAAAAAATTCCAGTATTTTTTTCTCAAGCATGTTCAAAGTAATTGTTTTGCAATGTACAATTGAAAGAGGAGTTACAAAATTAACACAGCCAGTTCTTAAATTCACATAAGCACCAAGCATTGTCTACAGATGATCTGTTCACTATTGTTAATCCTGTGTGGTAGGAATACAAGTGTTCATTTTATTAATCTTTAAACTTTTCTGTACTTTTAACCTCATAAGAAGATCAGAAGAGGTAATGAAAACAGCACTGAAAAAAACAGATCAGTTTCCAGAACAGAAAAGGAAAAAAAATAAATTGTTCGGTATCTCTCAGATCTAAAACCTAATACCTGGATGAGTATCTGGTGTAATTCCCACGTTAACACCCTGTGCCGCAGGTTTTCCTACTTGGGTTAAGCAGTGTAATGGTTAGTTTTGTGTCGAATTGGCTAGGCTAGAGTAACCAGTTACTCAGTCAAACACTAACTTAGGTGTTGCCTTGAAGATATTTTGTAGATGTCAATTACCTTAAAAAAGATTATTCTCAATAACATGGGTGGACCACATCCAATCAGTTGAAAGGCCTTAGCAAAATGGAGGTTTCCCTGAGGGAGAAGAAATTCTTCCTGTGGGCACCTGATCGGCTCCTGCCCAATTTCTCAGACTGTTGACCTACTGCATGAAATTTCAGATATGCCCAACCAGACTTCACAATCATATTATGTCAATTCCTTGAAATACATCTTTTTTTTTTCTCTCTCTCTCTCTTGTTCTATTTCTCTACCATATATATCTCTCTGATACATATACAGCCAGTCCTCCATATCTGTGGGCTCTGCATCTGCAGATTCGGCCAACTATGGTTTGAAAATATTTTTTAGGCCGGGCACACTGTCTCACGCTTGTAATCCCAGCACTTTGGGTGGCCCAGGCGGGTGGATCACCTGAGGTCTAGAATTCGAGACCAGCCTGGCCAACATGGTGAAATCCTGTTTTTACTAAAAATACAAAAACTAGACACGCATGGTGGCAGGTGCCTGTAATCCCAGCTACTTGGGAGTCTGAGTCAGGAGAATTGCTTGAACCTGGGAGGTAGAGACTGCAGTGAACTGAGATCATGCCACTGCACCCCAGCCTGAGCAACAGAGCAAGACTGTTTCAAAGAAAAAAAAAAAAGTTTTTTTAAAAAACAATGAAAAATAACAAAACATAATATAAATACAAATACCTATTTACATAGCATTTACATTGTGTTAGATGTAAGTAATGATCATTTAAAGTATACAAAAGGATGTGTTTAAGTTACAACCAAATGCTACATCATTTTATATCAGGGACTTGAGCATCCGCAGATTTTGATATCTGCAGAGGATGGGGCTGCTAGGGTTGGGGGGTCCTAGAACCAAAACCCCACGGATACTAAGGGACGACTATACGCATCTCCTACTGGTTCTGTTTGTGGTAGAACCTTGACTGACACAATCAGCCATGCCCTGGATATTTCTTGGGTATTCTCTGATCCCTGGGGGGAAAAGCCTCCTGAATTCTTCCCTGGGAGTCGGGTTTCCACATGCCTGCCTGCCTGCCTTCCTTTCTTTTCTTCCTCCTGGAGGGCTTCTACCTCAGAAATCTGGAAGGCCTCTATCTCTGAAGGGCACCATTTTCCTTCATCTGTCTAGCTCGTCATGCATTTGCTACATATTAACTGTGATGAAGCCTAGTTTCTCCAACGATAGCTCTATTGCTAGCCTTATTCTTTTAGTCACAGGGAGCTATCTTTGTCCAATCCCAGTTTACCATATTCCCTCCCCTTTCTCCTTTTCAAGTCCCACTTTCTCTTCACTACCTGTTAGACTGACTGAGAGCTGTCTCCCAATACCCATTCTCCCCTTGTTTCATGGCAGTAGCCAGCCCGTGACTTTACAGGATAAAGACTAGATTTTTCAAACTCC
This sequence comes from Papio anubis, assembly GCF_008728515.1. NCBI lineage: Eukaryota > Metazoa > Chordata > Mammalia > Primates > Cercopithecidae > Papio > Papio anubis. The sequence goes on from NC_044977.1 coordinate 47,470,494, forward strand.
TCTTCAGGTAAGTGGGACTAGGTTACAGCCAAAGGAACAGAATCGATGCAATGTGTCCAACTTCCAAGTTGTGCATTAACAGAAAGGTAGTCCCACCTCTCCCTTTTTTTTCACCTTCCAAATGGCCAAAATATAGACACGACGATGGGCCATACTGGATTTTGTGGGCCACAGCACCACCCAAAAGGGAGTGGAGAAATAAGAGAGAGAAAGCTTCATACCTATACTGCTACCTGGACTTCCATCTGGTTTATTTTTTTATTTATTTTTTTTTTTGAGACGGAGTCTCGCTGTGTCGCCCAGACTGGAGTGCAGTGGCCGGATCTCAGCTCACTGCAAGCTCCGCCTCCTGGGTTTTTACGCCATTCTCCTGCCTCAGCCTCCCGAGTAGCCGGGACTACAGGCGCCTGCCACCTTGCCCGGCTAGTTTTTCGTATTTTTTTAGTAGAGACGGGGTTTCACCGTGTTAGCCAGGATGGTCTCGAACTCCTGACCTCGTGATCCGCCCGTCTCGGCCTCCCAAAGTGCTGGGATTACAGGCTTGAGCCACCGCGCCCGGCCTCCATCTGGTTTATAATACTGATTTTTTTTTTTTTTAATCTCTGCAGCAACAGTCAAAATTTTTTTTTTCTTTTTTTCTGAGATGGAGTCTTGCACTGTCACCCAGGCTGGAGTGCAGTGGTGCAATCTGAGCTCACTGCAACCTCGGTCTCCCAGGTTCAAGCAATTCTCCTGCCTCAGCCTCCTGAGTAGCTGGGATTACAGATGTGTGCCACCACACCTGGCTAATTTTTGGTCTCCAACTCTGACCTCATTATTTGCCCGCCTCAGCCTCCCAAAATGCTGGGGTTACAGGCATGAGCCACCATGCCTGGCCAACAGCCAAATTTATATCCTAACCAACACACCACCAAACTGGCCAAAAGAATAGCCAGCTCCCCCAACCCACTGTCTTCCCCAGCCTAATTATTATATCAGATTGTCTTGTTACCTGGCTGTTCCTCCTCCTTCCCACCCTTAAATATGGTTGACCCCCTCTCCCACCGTGTCTTTCCTTGAATCTGGTCTCTCTATGCTTTCTCCCTTGGAAATCTCATCTACTCTCATGGAAAATGACTTAACATGCTTCTAATTCTAACTCATCTCTGAGCACCGGGTCAGCTTATTGGACTTCTGATTGATCAATTGCTGGTACCTCAAACTCTGCATGTTTAAAATAGAACTCACTTTCCTCTCTCTCTCTCACACACACACAAACACACACACTCACCATGGGGGTGAGTAGGCAACCTGTTCTCTTCTTGATTTCCTTATTTAGGTAAATGAAATAAAAGATGCCACCATCCTGCCAAGAACCCAGGCTTAAAACTACAGCAGAGGCCACAAATTCAAATGCTTAGAGACCAGGCAAGAGGCAAGGGACAAGTGGTAACTGTGGGGAGAGAAAGAGCTGCTGACCAGTCTTAAAAAAGTAGCCACAACTTGCTGATCTCTGGCATGTAGGAATATTAGCCCAGTGTTGTTGGGTCTTCTGATCTTTCAAGAGAAGTAAAAAATCTAGATTTTATGTTTTATGTGATCTCTCTAGATTTTACAAACAAAACAAGAAGCCATCTTGAACTGGTCAAAATGTAAATCAAAGATTTAAAAACATATATATTTCTAAATAAATAACATATATCATAAAATGACAATGTAACTTGTAGCAAAAATAATTTGACAGATCTAATATGTCTAAATCATTTCTTGATTTTTGGAAATTATGAATCTTTTGATGCAGTTGTCACTAGATTTTGACCACGTATGGGGTAATGATTTGACATAGGGAGCAACATGCAATTGTTCCAACAACTTCCTCATTAAATGGCTAATCATTAAATGAATTAAGTAGAGCATTTCCTTAACATCGATGATACTGTTTTTAGTGTGGAATCCTCAGTTTCTTATCAATAGCAATTAAACATTCTATAGACTTTATAATATAGTCTAAGAACATATAGAACTGATTCAATATCTCTGCTATTGACCAACTCACAAAAATCACTTATTGAAATATCTTTTAACTTACTGGCTTATTCACTATGTTCTGTTCACTCTCAATTCATGGAGCTTCACAAACCAGGAGGCTTTATGTCAAGATTTAACAAATTGAAAGGGCTTAAAAGTTTATTACATGTTTTGCTGTTGTCATCAAATACATTGATTTATTAGAAAATCCAATAATTTTTCTCTTGGAATTGATACTCCACTTTTTTTTTAAACAGGATACCTATTTTTTCTTATCCATAATAACTTCCACTTGTTTCAAACTTCCCTTTGTTTACATATGTCCAACTGCTTTACAGTTTACTGAAATAATGTCAGCTCTAATAGCTAAAACATGTTATCTTATAAAGCTAAAATAAATACTGCTAGGCACGGTGGCACAAACCTATAATCCCAGCACTTTGGGAGGGTGAAGTGGGCAGATCACTTGAGGTCAGAGGTTTGAGATCAGCCTGGCCAACATGGTGAAACTCCATTTCTACTAAAAATACAAAAATTAGCCAGGTGTCGTGGCGCATGCCTGTAATTCCAGCTACTCGGGAGGCTGAGGTAGGAGAATCACTTAAACTTGGGAGATGGAGGTTGCAGTGAGCTGAGATCGCGCCACTACACTCCAGTCTGGGCAACAGAGCGAGACTTCATCTCAAAACAAAAAAACTCTAAAATAAATACTGATGTCTCCATTAAACTATCATTTATTAAGGCCCAAACGCATTTGTGTCCACTACAGTGAACATACAGAACTGACTGACTTCCACCACAAGGGGTATAGCTCAGGGGTAGAGCGTTTGAATGCAGAACTTACTGACTTCCACATTGCTTTTGCAGATCTAGCACTGCAGGCTTGTCCATCAAGGTTCAATTTGCATTACTTAATTTAGTTATTTCTGCTATTTATTTGGTGTGTGGTAGTAAATATAGTTTATCAAGAAAAACATGAGTTCTCTTATTGACTTATCCAAAATTGAATTTGATAACTTAGTGCCAAATTAAAACATCCACATTGTTTCTAAACTTTTGGCTGAAACTCCTTACTCTCTCTAGAATTGTATTAGCACTTTCTGTATAAAATCCAATGACAATCTTCTTATTTGGTACAATGTTACATCTTTATGGAACTATATCTCAAATATAATTCTTTCTTGTCTACTCACAATAAAGACAATACAGTGTACTAAATGTTTCCCAGTGTCGTAAGATCAACAAAAACCATTATATTCAAAAACCTTTAAATTTGCATTTTAATTATTAAAACATACTCACATAAAAAAATGAAGCTTCTTAGAGGATGACTTTAAATATACCTCTGATTTACATATTTTTCAAAAAGCTGTTTTCTCATTTGGGTACATCCGGTGTTTAACAGGTGTGTCCACAAGAGAATGGCGTGTTCATATCAATATTAATCCCTTTGAAATTCTAGGAAATGTGTGTGAAATGCTAAATTACGCTTAACTATACAGTGGTGCTAAAAATTCTGACAGTAGCTTCCAAATCTTTTTCTCTTTTTTTTTTTGAGACAGAGTCTCACTCTGTTGCCCAGGCTGGAGTGCAGTGATGAGATCTCGGTTTACTGCAACCTCCACCCCCACGGGTTCTAGCCATTCTCATGTCTCAGCCTCCTGAGTAGTTGGGATTACTATAGATTTTATGTAATAAAGTTTATCTTATAAATAATAAATTTTATTTTGTGCTGATTCTTAAACAGTATCAAAAGAAGTTCCAGGCTGGGATTCATTATTATTATAAATTTCTTGTTCATTCTTCTGCAGATATCAAGATTGACATTTATCATACTTAAAAGTATTGAAAATTCATCCAGATTTTTGTTGTCTCATTCCAGGTGGATGTTTCTGATATTCCATAATAAAATCTTAAATATATAAATATAAAACACTGGATACCTATTTTCTGAAGAATTAATGTATGTGCTTACGATAGAAGTATTTTATTATTTTTTGAGACAGGGTCTCACTCTGTCGTCACCCAGGCTGAAGTGCAGTGGCAAGATCTCAGCTCACTGCAGCCTCAACCTCCCAGACTCAAGGGATCTTCCCACCTCAGCCTCTCCAGTAGCTGGGACTACAGGCATGCGCCACCATGCCTGGCTAATTTTTTTTGTATTTTTTTGTAGAGACAGGGTTTTGCCATGTTGCCCAGGCTGGTCTTGAACTCCTGGGCTCAAGTGATCCTCTTACCTCAGCCTCCCAAAGTGTGGGATTACTGGTGTGAGCCACTGCACCCAGTCCAATAAAAGTATTTTAAACTAGTGACTCTCCTAAAGCAGTTAGTGTTTTAACACATGTAACTCGGCTGCAGTCCCTGCAGTGACACAGGCCAGATTGTGTCATAATGTGGAAACAACAGGAGGCCTATTGTCAATGGTAATGACATCCTACAACTATTAACACAAACCAGAGTTTATATTAAAATTTCTATTAATTGTAACATTTATTGTAATTACCATGATACTATTTACCCTCGAAGTATTTCAACATTGTAACCATCAACATGGTGCAGGGTACATAATGGCTAAATATCGAATCTAGTCTATATGCCGAACTTAGTCCAGGGGCTGCCAGTTTTAGCTTCACGCCAAAACTCCAGAAGAGATCATCAGTGGGTCCTGGAAGTGAAGATGGGTTGCATTTCAGACTCTGAATAAACAGTCAATGTCTTCTTTTTCCCCTTTTGGGTGGGGGATGGATATCAAGTGATGTCACACCTAGACCACTTCACCGAAGTTACCAGCCTGTTTCCAGTAGTCCTTTGATTTTTCCACCAGTGGGTTTGTATTCCAAAAAAGAGTTCCTGTCCTGTCCAACTTTCTGAGCCAAGGATTTATAAAACCTGGTTATCTGCTAGAAATGGGAGAGAATGGAAAAATCCAAATAGTTGACACCTAAATTAAAAGCAAAAAAGCATCTTGCCACATACGTACCTCCAACTCTACCTGTCCTGGTCAAGGTTTAGCTCCATGAAACCTTGCCTGATCCCACAAGGCATGCCCACCTTCTCCCCGCTAAACGCTCACAGCATGAAGTCTATTTCTCTTAGATGACATCATACCTACTGACTACAGATGCCTGAAAGTAAATTCCAACCCCCAGCCCCAGCATCCCTTGACCTACCCCTTATCCCCCTTTCCCACTCATCTTGGGCAATCACACCGCCATGCCTTGTCCACAACAGTCTCCTCAACCTGGAAAACCCTTTTCCCTCGTTCCTTCTCGCCAGAATCCATCAAGGCTCGGCACAAAGGTACTCTCCCAGGAGGCCTTCCTGAATTCTTCCGTGAGGCAGACTGCTTCCCGAGCTGCCCCGGCCCTTCTCGGGCCAAGTCTCTCCAGAAACTCATCCCATTGTTCTCAGATGGAAGGGATCCCACACCCACGACAGGCCTCCGGGTTTGCTTAATGACTCAACCAGCGAGGGTGCTCGGTAAGCCCCACCAGCACGCGCCCTACTCAGCAGGTAACGATTGAGACCTACGAGGTGACGGGCGCCGCGGTCGACGCTGGGACAAGGTCCCTGCTCCAGGTAGCTTACGTTCTATTCACTAACGTCAAAGAGCAGTGAGTGCTGTTACGCGTATGGGAGCCACCAGGGTCTCCGCCTGCCCTCAGGGCCACGGGTGCACTCGACGATTCGCGCCTGCCTCAGTTTCTTCGTGGGACCGCACCGTCCCCGTCTCCAGAGACGTGACACACTCTCACCACGCGCTCTCGCGTTACCAAGTCTGCGAAGCCGCACACCGCCAGTCCCGGCGTCCCCCGCGCGCCACGCTCCTTTCCGACAGGCCCCAGGAGCCCCGCTGCATGCCGGGGCTTGTGGTCTCGGCGTAAGCGGCGCGGTGCGGCGAGGCGCTGAGGCCGGCGGACGCGCGTGGCAGGAAGCGGAAGCGACCCGAGGCCCTGCCCCGGCCCCGGCCCCGGCCCCGGCCCCGCCCCGCGCCTCGCCGTGCCGCTCGCCGCCGGGCTAGAACTGACGTGTCTCTCGGCGGAGGTGCTGTGCGGTGGAACAGACTGGGCCGCGGGCAGCGTCGCGTCGCGCGGAGCAGAGCTGAGCCGAAGCGGGACCCGGAGCCTGAGCAGCCGCCGCCATGGCAAGTGAGTCCTGCAGGGGCAGCTCTACCGAGGCCGGGACGGATCAGATTCCCCTTCCCCTCACCCGTGCGGTCGAGAGCTCGCCGGCCAGCCCTGCCCGGCCCCCTGCAGAACGCGGCCGGTGTCCCCGACCCTTCTCGAGTATCCCCACGAGTCCCGGGTGCGGCCGGCTCCCCTGGCCACTGCTCTCACTCGTCCTGGGCAGAAGGCTTCCCTGGGTAGCGCGGACGGTTACTTCTCTGTGTTCTAACTCTTCCTGTTTTGTTTCTCCCATCAAAGTCAAATTTCTGGAAGTCATCAAACCCTTCTGTGTCATCCTGCCGGAAATTCAGAAGCCGGAGAGGAAGGTAAGTACCCCAAATTGCCAACAAAGAAGATTTCAGGAAACTGTCTGGACTCTGAAAGTTTACAGTATGATTAAAAATGGCTTCAGCACGGCAATGGAAACTCTCCCTTCTCTTGTCTTGGAGTGTAGTCGTGCTCTGTTATTCCGGAGAGCTGTCGAAAGGTGACCTGGTTGTGTGGAAATTTCCACCGAAGTCATCGTGCTGTATTTGGAGCATCTTTGGTGGAAGTTGCTCCGAGAACAAAGCCTCCGGTTGCCCTGTCCCAAAAATGGATCCGAGCCGTGAATGAATAAGGCCTCAGTTAGGATAGCAGATTGAGTTACCCTCCCTTTTTCACCTCCAACGGGAGCAGGTCATGGGTTGGTTTTTTTTTCCAGGAGATGCCCTTTGTATCCATCTGCTAAAGGGAAGGGCTGTCACTTTAGTATTTACAAATGAGTTTGTACCTTTTATGTAGGCTGCCACAATAGCGAGAATAAAGGCTATTCTTTTGTGAAGTCTGCTGCTTTTCACAGCCAGTGTATTAAAACAAGGAAAGATTAAATGTAGAACTGTGTTGAATCCGAAATTGTGTGGAGTGAGTGTTGCCAGTATAAGTGCAGCTATCAAATAACGAAAAAAAGTTTCGTTAGGTTCCTAGGTTAGAGAGTGGGGAATAAAATGTTTGTGTCCTCAGATTATTTTTCAAACTGTTGTTAAAGCATTCACATGGACACTTGGGTTCTTGGAATCCACTTTCATTTTTTACTTAAAATAGTTTCATAGAAATGCCCATGTGCTTTTTTTAATGGACGAATTTGTAAAACTTTACCCCTCAATTCCAATGTAGTGGAGGGATATGGCTCTGGAGGCAGGCAAGCCTAGGTCCCACTCTTTACATCGCTCCTTAGTAGCTATGTGACATTGGCCTTGTAACTCAGTGTGGTAGATGGAACCAGGGAAATATGTGCAAGGTATAGCAGTGGCTCAGGAAGGGATTAACTCTGGAAGACATGATGTCTTACGGTGGTTTTGAAGGACAAATAGAAGCCTCCTTGAAGGGATGGAAAGGAATTCCAAGTAAAAGGAGTATATCGTTTGCAAAGGCATTGGTGACAAGAGTGTAGCATGTTTGGATGAGAGGTTGTTAGATGTAGTTCCTATTGATAGAACATAATGGAAGGTGGGGAACAGTAGGAGATGAATAACAAGGGCCAGACATGAGAATGTCACTTTGGAAGGGAGGGAGAGGACTAGAGTTGGTTTAGAGGCTTTTCACATCAGAGGATGAACTGTGGTACTGAGCAAGAATGGATTTAGGGGCTACTAAGAGGCAGAGGAGACAGGACTTGGAAAAAGAGCTTTTGGGGTTTTGATGTTAAATTTGATTGTAACCAGGAGAGAGGACTTGGTGATTAAAAAGTCTTGAAAAAATTGTCTGCTCTTTGTTTCCCGTCAAGATTCATTTCAGACAGGTTAGTCTGAAATGGCGTTGCCTTTTCTCGGCCATTTTCTAATTTCTTAGTGTGGTGGGAAGGTAGGTGGGAAGAGGAGCATTCTCAAGAGAAGAAGAGTCCTGTGAATGCCCTCAGCTTTGGATGAAGTATCTGAACACTAATTCACACCACCCTTGTGTGGCTGTATGACTGTGTCCTACTTTGCCTGCATGTATAGTTAGAGGACTGTGACTCCTGTTCTGGCCAGAGGGCCGGGAATGCTGACTCAGTGCCTGCCTAGAAGTGTTTTTAAAGAACACAGTTTTGTTCACTTAATACTGTCAGTCTCTCACAAGGTATTTCAACCTCAGAATCTTCCGTCTGTACGATAATTCATATTTGTTAAGCCCTCTAAAGCCATTAGTCTAGTGTAGGCAGCAGACACTAGTGAAGACACTCAGTTTCAGAGGCAGAAAACCTGGAAGAGTTCCCGCTCTACTCTTTAGTGACAGAGGCTTTGGGTGGGAGGTCTAAACCTTTCTTATGATACGTAATAGTCATCTTTTCAGCGATTCTTGTCACCTGTGCAACCTTTGTACCTGAGAAGATGTGAAAATCCTTAACAGATGTTACTAATAGGTTAAACGTGCAATTCTCCTGCCCCTCCCCAATATTGTTTATTACACTGTTGTACCTTTAATTCATAGAAAATACACTATTGAGCAATTCCAAATTACTTGGCTCCAGAATAACAAGGTTTTGTGACTTACACTCAAATGAAAAGTGGTTGCTCGTGTGTTTTACAAGTCATGTTCTATTGTGACATTCTTCAATCTTGAGTCTTAACTGTTAATGCTAATGGTTAAAAGCACAGTTTGGGACTCAAACTCACTTTAGCATTGCAGTTTGGGACAAATTATTTAGTCTTCTAAGACTGAGTTGTAAAATAAAGATAACTCTCTGTGGTGTGAGGTGAGCTGGGGGGATGCCTGTAGGTCCTTGCATTGTGCTCTGTGCAGTGGAAGTTACGCAGTACAATGGTACTTATGTTTGGTACATGGTTCAGCTTCTCTGCTGAACAGAGGAAAGGGTCTGGTTGAAGTCCATTTTTAGAGAAAGGGGTCTGATTGGAGTCCATTTTTATTAATTTGCTTTTGAAAGTAACCCCTGCTTTAATTCATTCGCTTCTACTCTAGATTCAGTTTAAAGAGAAAGTGCTGTGGACCGCTATCACCCTCTTTATCTTCTTAGTGTGCTGCCAGGTAAGCTAAGGCTTGTATTTCGTATTGGGGAGGGGGATAAAAGTAGCTGGAAACAGGTGTGCTGACTGTTTTGCTCTTTGCCTATTCCCAGATTCCCTTGTTTGGGATCATGTCTTCAGATTCAGCTGACCCTTTCTATTGGATGAGAGTGATTCTAGCCTCTAACAGAGGTAGGACTCTGGCTCTCTCTGTCTTTTCTCTGTAGAGTGTGGGCTTACCTAGCTTCACTTAGTTAAATTATAGGCTTTGGCTTTATATGGAACTTAGAGAGTGACTTGGAAAATAGAGTGAAGAATGTTAGTGTGCTGTGTTGAGTAGCCTTATTAAATGCTGAGTTCAGCACCAAGGCATACCATCATATTTGGAATCGTATTTGAATGCAGTACAAAAGCTGTATTGACAAGATAAGTCTATGCTATAGAGAGAATTAAAAACATGGAAAAACAACTAGAATACTTTTTGAATACCTGAAATGATGACATTTCCATTGATAACATTCTTCAGAATATGTATTTTCAGCTGTATCTTTTTCATATCTATAGGTTACATATATTGTCAAAAAATATGTAACAGTGTTTTGTATCCTCTAACCAGTTACCTATGGGACTGGAGAGGATTCTGAATGTGTATGTTGATACTGCATTTGATTAACTCATTTTAAAAACATAGTTGAATTAAATTCCAAATCAGTTGGAAGTATAGCTCATTTTAACATAATGGGAAGTAAGAAGCTTATTCACAACTAGATACAATTGTACAGGCTCCCTTTCCAGACTCTGGGAATTATTTGAATGTTATCCTTTTTTTATTAACTGATGAAGAGACAAACGTTTCTTATCTCTAAAACCAGAATGAATCTGTTTATGGTGAATTTAAATGCAGCAATCTGTTTAGACACCATGTGACTTCCTAAACAGAATAAGATGTTGCCTCGCAGGCTGAACAGAATGAATTGAATTATACACTAATCGTTGATATTTTGGGGTTCTCTAAATTAAATGCAGCTAGGAAACTGAAACACATTAGTTTCATATAAGGGGTACTCAGTCAAATTTTGCTCATTCATTTTTAAAATAATGTACTATGTTTCCAAGCTAATATTGACTGTTTTGCTTCTCCGTTTCCTCAAGGCACATTGATGGAGCTAGGGATCTCTCCCATTGTCACGTCTGGCCTTATAATGCAACTCTTGGCTGGCGCCAAGATAATTGAAGTTGGTGACACCCCAAAAGACCGAGCTCTCTTCAACGGGGCCCAGAAGTGTAAGAAAGATTGTGAATAATCTGATATCTATAGTTGGAGAATTTGTATTTGCTATAATGGCATCAAACAGGTTTTCTTTTCTTTTTTTTGAGGGGGGGCGGATGGAGTCTAACTCTCTTGCTCAGGCTGGAGTGCAGTGATGCAATCTTGGTTCACTGCAACCTCCACCTCCCACGTTCAAGCAATTCTCCTGCCTCAGCTTCCTGAGTAACTGGGATTACAGGTGCGTGCCACTACACCTGGCTAATTTTTGTGTTTTTAGTAAAGATGGGGTTTCACTACATTGGCCACGCTGGTCTTAAACTCCTGATCTCTTGATCTACCTGCCTCGGCCTCCCAAAGTGCTGGGATTATAGGCGTGAGCCGCCATGCCCAGCCCAAACAGTTTTTTCTTTTGTGCTGCAACCTCCTTGGCCTGCCAACCCTGTAGGAGCTCCATTGCCTGTGTTAGCATGAGCACTTCTGGGAGAGCAGAGGTGCTAGGTGCTGGGGATGGGCCGGGCAAGGCAGGGGAGAGTGTCTGGAGTGCCCCTGGGGCCGTGTAATGGAGTGGAAGGATCAGAGCTTGGAGGTCTTAGCACCCTTGGACAACATTTCATTATTACTTAGAAGGAAGTAATGGCTACTTCAGAGCTGTCATAAGGATTAAATAATCACTGTCACAATGCCTGGCACATAGTAGTTATTTGGCAAGTGTTTTATAAAAAAATTTCACCGGGCGCGGTGGCTCACGCCTGTAATCCCAGCACTTTGGGAGGCCGAAAATGGCAGATCACTTAGGTCAGGAGATGGAGACCATCCTGGCTAACACGGTGAAACCCTGTCTCCACTAAAAATACAAAAACTTAGCTGGGTGTGGTGGCACATGCTGTAGTCCTAGCTACTCCAGAGGCTGAGGCAGGAGAATCGCTTGAACCTGGGAGGTGGAGGTTGCAGTGAGCCAAGATCGCGCCACTGCTCTCCTCCAAATCCCATTGGTAACAGAGAGAGACTGTCTCAAAAAAGAAGGAAAGCTTCTAGACGGAAATAGCCAAGTAGCCAAGGGAATGGGAAGAGTAACCACAAATTACGGCATGTGGGGCTTTCCCTAAAAGCACATTAAATAAAAACTTGAGAAGGATCACACTTACCCAAAAGCTAGTAATCGTCCTCTGACCCAGATCTGGATGAGCCCAGAGAGGTGGGCCCAAATCTAGTTCAGCTCATGAGCCATCCAGACCCCAAGTGCCTGACATTGAGTTTGGGTGCTGCAGGTGTGACATCTCCAGATTGTCTCCGGATGCTGTCAGGAGTAGGTTCTGCTCCCTGATTTTCTTTGAATAGAACAAATTTTCCAAGTATCACTTTTACTCCTCCCATGATTAAAAAGCAAGTGAATCTAGGAAAAGGTGAAACTAAAGAACAAGTGTGCTTTTGTTAAAAGGCTTTTGATTCATCATGTACTTTGCTGATGTGATGGTTTAGCATGTTCTCAGTCAAGCCCCTTGGAGGTCGTATCACTGCTCTTCATCTTTGTTCTCCCCTGTGCCTGTCGTTGAGTGGGTGTTTCTGAACTATTTCTTTTGCTCTGTGTAGTGACCCACTTGGAAAACACTTCTTTCTTTCAATTCTAGTATTTGGCATGATCATTACTATCGGCCAGTCTATCGTGTATGTGATGACCGGGATGTATGGGGACCCTTCTGAAATGGGTGCTGGAATTTGCCTGCTAATCACCATTCAGGTAATTGTTATGCTAACATCTCCCTCTGAGTAGCCCCTCACACTTACCTACAGTTCTCACATGACGAATATCAACCACACCTAAAAGGAACTCCTACTGAATGAAAGGAAGCAGAAGCCTGAGACTCTGGGTTAGCTCTCTGAATTCAGCAGAGAAAGGCTTTACTGACCACTGTCTGGGACTGAGGATGTGATCTCACTCTGTCTTCAGCATTTATATCAGAGAACCCAATTACTGAAGGATGGAACCATGTCCATGGGGAGCAGTAACACATAGTCTTGTATTTTTAAATTTTTACAGCTCTTTGTTGCTGGCTTAATTGTCCTACTTTTGGATGAACTCCTGCAAAAAGGATATGGCCTTGGTTCTGGTATCTCCCTCTTCATTGCAACTAACATCTGTGAAACCATCGTATGGAAGGCATTCAGCCCCACCACTGTCAACACTGGCCGAGGTAAGGGCCCTGTGCTCCTCTAGTGGCGACAGCTTTCAGCAAAAACGATTAAGCAATGCAAAGCAGAAGACAAAAATCCCCCCGTTCCACAGAAAAATTATGTCAGTTTTAGGTTTATCTCTTCTGATTTTTAAAATCAGAAAAGTTTTTAAAACTGCAAAGTTTTAAAAACACAAATAGGCTTATAATGATACCTAACTTGCACTTTTCATATAAAAATATCTCCTGGACGTTCGGCATGTCAGAATACACAATCCTGCCTCACTTTTCTTAGCACAGTATAACCTTATATTGCAACGATAAAGCAATGTTAAGTCATTTCCAGGTGTTTTTATTGTTCACATTGAAACAGTGAACGTCCTCATATGTTCATCTTTGTGTATTTTGGCAGCTGCTCTTAGTGAATAAATTTCTAAAAATGAAATTCCTAAAGCAAAGCACTTGGTCATGCAAGGGGCAGCTTTCTGAAAAAGGCCTGAACTTGGAGCTTCGCACCTGCGTTCAAATCCTGGCTGTTCCTGTTAGTTGTACATAGGTGGCTTTGGGCAGATTCTCTCACCACTGAATCTTGGTTACCAGGATGAAATGAGAAGCAGCATGAAATTATGTGATGCCTGGCTCCTGGTAGATGCATATCAAATATTAGCATGCTGTGCTACATCCACTAAGTGCCACAGAAATCTTGTAACAGAGCATGTTTTTAATAAAAAGGTCAAAACATAAGGGAAGCCTTAGAGAGTGTGACTTTTTAGGTAAAGGAAATAAACATTTTTGACACTAAATATCTTCTGCACTGAGGAGCATTCCAGGAGAAATAATCAGGCGTTATTTGAGAGTTTTCTTTTAATTGAATGTTGGAAACAGAGTCCTTGGCCTCCAGAGACCATATTATCTCATTAATGAGATGGAAAACTGGTCCCTAGACAAGTGAAGGCTGCAGGTGCCTAACAGGTTACAAAGGATAGTGGAGCTTGAAGTAGGGAGCCATAGAGAAGAGTGGGCAAGATCACATTTGATGCTTCCTTAGGTACTTTGTATAATTTTAGGAAATCCAAGGTAAATTGGGAGAAGCAGGTCCGGAAGGCAAAGTTTGGCAGGATGTGAAAAGGCAGGAGAGGGAACGCATTGTAGGAGTTCAGGCATTTGACAAGACCATCATGGCGACTGGCCTTTGGGGAGCGCCTGAGTGGGAAGGAAGTAAAGTCAGAGGGGAAGGCCCTGGTGGCTTAGCAGCCCAGTAGTAGCCGCCAGAGGCTCATGTTCCATTCTGCAGCAGGGTATTGAGTGATGGGAGCCAGAGTTTGGAAGGAGTGATTTGCTCTGCACTGAAAGGCAGAGAGAGCAGCTAGGTGTGTACAGCAGTAATCCAGCCCCAACCAAGCCATCCTACAGGAGAGCATTGTGTCAGGGCATTTGGAGGAAGCAAGTAAGACAGGGGGCCAGAGAGGCACTTTCAAGGTGGGGGAAAACTAAGAAGCAAAGGTGGGTTTGTCTGGCCTTGAAGTCAATGTGTCTAAATGTCAGTTGCTCATGTTTGGGACCTGGCTGACACGAGATGCATTCAGGAAGGGCCGTGCCCCATGGCCTGCATGTGGGCAGTGAGTGGTGCTGGAGGGAGAGCCTGGTGAGGAGGGGCAGGGAGAGCCGCACAGAGGGCACAGCTGGGACGGCAGCTTTGCAGCTGTGCCTGGAGACGTTGCAGCTTGGCTTGGGATGGGGGAGGCTGTTGAATGAGATTCTGTAGGCAGAGAGAGTAATCACTGCTGCTTCCCTGGGCAGCAAGAACAATCCAGAACTGGGAATTAGTCCCAAATTCAATACCGTGGGGAAACAGGCCAGCCTTGTCACACAGGACCAAAAGGTGGAAAGGATGGGAACTGACGAAAGACCACCACAGGGTGAGATGAGGACATGATGGCCAGTTAGGACATGGTGTCTCTTTCACAGAAGCCACAGCAGAGGAGGTCAGTGGTCACATTGGTTAGCTGATCTGCCTGACATGTCATCTCTGAATGGTCCAGGAAGATGTAGCAGGTGGTCCCAGCTATCATGTGTTAGAAACTTGAGGACAGTGCTTTTGAGTTCTTTGGTTTCACCTTTTCCTAGATTCACTTGCTTTTTAGTCATGGGAGGAGTAAAAGTGAAACTTGGAAAATTTGTTCTATGAAAGGAAAATCAAGGAGCAGAACCTACTCCTGACAGCATCCAGAGACATAATCTGGAGATGTCACACCTGCAGCACCCAAACTCAGTGTCAGGCACTTGGGGGTCTGGATGGCTCATGAGCTGAACTACAGATTTGGGCCACCTCTCTAGGCTCACCATCCAGGTCTAGGTCCAGAGGACAGAATTATTAGCTTTGGGGTAAAGTGATCCCTTCTCAAGTTTTTATTTAATGTGCTTTTAAAAGGAAAACCCCACATACCATCAGTTTGGTTACTCTTCCCATTCCCTCAGCTACCAAGCTATTTTGGTTGAATAGAAGCTTTCCGTTTTGTAGGATGTCTTCATTTCTTACATTTCACTCTATTTCACTGTTCAGCACAAGGGAATGGACACATTTGATAAGTTCCACAGTACTAGATGGGTCCTCTAAGTATGGTCTGGCCTTCAGTTTCAGTTTTCCTATTTAATCTGTCATGTAAAATAAATTTTACTCCAAAGTGGCCATCAAATATAGTCCCTATTTGACTTTTTTTGTTGTTGAGATGGAGTCTTGTTCTGTCGTCCAGGCTCAAGTGCAGTGGTGCCATCTCAGCTCACTGCAACCTCCGCCTCCCGGGTTCAAGCAGTTCTCTGCCTCAGCCTCCTGAGTACGGCGCCTGCCACCATGCTCGGCTAATTTTTTTGTATTTTTAGTAC
Source organism: Papio anubis (assembly GCF_008728515.1). Taxonomy (NCBI): domain Eukaryota; kingdom Metazoa; phylum Chordata; class Mammalia; order Primates; family Cercopithecidae; genus Papio; species Papio anubis. The sequence goes on from NC_044977.1 coordinate 47,485,972, forward strand.
AGACGGGGTTTCACCATCTTGGCCAGGCTGGTCTTGAACTCCTGACCTTGTGATCCGCCCACCTCAGCCTCCCAAAGGGCTGGGATTACAGGCGTGAGCCACCGTGCCCCGACTCCTATTTGACTTTTTAAAAAGTGCTTCTCAGAGTACCGATACCATGACCCCACACTGCCCACAGAGACCCTGTTTCTGGAAGTAATGCCAGCTTCCTGCCAGTAGAAGTACTGTGAGTTGCCAGGCTTCCATTATGGGATGGTTACACCGTCCTGGAACGGCAGAGCTTACCACTTGTTTCTTTCTTTCGCTTTTTAGTTTTTTAGCTTAAGTAAATTTCTTGCTAATGTCTAAAACTTAGGCCTTAATAATGCACCACACTCCCCACCTTCCTCTCACTTGTTACTCTGTTGTCTCGTTCTCAGATTGGGTCCCCTCCCCGTTTCCCTCAGTCCCTCAGTAAGCTCACTCCACCCCTAGGCCTGCCTCCCTCAGGAGCATCTCCTGGCAGGGTGTGGTTTGGATGGGGCCACATGGTGGACGCAAGCACATCCTCTGTACTTGTACCCTTGATGTAAGGAGCAGAGAGTTGGAGCCTCCCCACTCACCAGCCGGGGACAGCCTGCACTTCAGAGCTGTTGAATGGGTACTTGTGCTTCTCAGGATTTTCCAGGAAAGTAGATTGGCCGGCTCTGAGTCCTCTCTTCAGTGGATGACCCCTTCCAGCTAGAGTTCAGCAAAGTCTGCTTTTATTTTTGTAAATTATCATCATTCCACACCTCTGGTGGCCACTGACTCATACCTAAGAAATGAGACTAGTTAATTTTAAAAAGTGGAATAGTGGTTGGGTGCTGTGGCTCACACCTGTAATCCCAACACTTTGGGTGGGTGAGGCAGGAGGATCGCTTGAGGTCAGGAGTTCAAGACCAGACTGGGTAACATAGTGAGACCCCAACTGTACAAAAATAAAAAATAAAAAATTAGCCAGGTGCGGTAGCACGCCTGTAGTCCCAGCTATTCGGAAGGCTGAGATAGGAGGATCACTTGAGCCCAGGAGGAGGAGGTTGAGGCTGCAGTGAGGTGCTGCCACACCACTGCACTCCAGCCTAGGCAACAGAGAGAGACCCTGTCAAAAAAGAAAACAAAACAAAACAGAATAGCCCATTTCTGTAGTTTGAATTCTCTACAGAAGAGAAGTGAGGGATGAGTAGAATACATGCTGTATCCCTGTGGCTATGGGCACCATGTGTCTAATAACTTAAGTTTGTTTTCCTCTTTTTATTTTCTCTGCTAAGAAGCCTAGAAGCAAATTGAGTTGCCTGTTTGTTCCTTCACATTTGTGTCCTCCTTTGCCAACAGGAATGGAATTTGAAGGTGCTATCATCGCACTTTTCCATCTGCTGGCCACACGCACAGACAAGGTCCGAGCCCTTCGGGAGGCGTTCTACCGCCAGAATCTCCCCAACCTCATGAATCTCATCGCCACCATCTTTGTCTTTGCAGTGGTCATCTATTTCCAGGTGCGTCCAGATCCAACCCCAGGGAGTTTCCGTGGTCTGGATTTAAGTGTCAGAATGCCTTGTGTGCAGTCCCCTACTCTGTGGGGTGCACTGTCATCATATTGTGTTGAAACGATGAGATGGTATTTGAAGGCAGCAGGTTTCCAGATGAGCTGGACAAGCACGTTCATTGAGTCATGGGACCTGCCATTAACGAAACAAAATTAAGGCAGTTCTAACATTTGTGAAATCATGTTCCTTTGGGTTGGGCCTATCAACAGGTAAGAAAATATATTTCTAAGTTCTTAGTTCAAGAGAAGCAAAAAGTACTGTAGCTCTGAAACCTCATTGCTCTCTTATAGAAATTTTGTATGATATTTTTAGGTAACTTCAGCATCTCGGAAAAGGCCTATCTTCTTGAGCTGTCTTACCTTTAAAAGTATTCCATCTTTTAAACTTGCTTCTGAGTAAGAAACCTGAACTGCTAGTTGTTTCCCTGTAATTGGATTGATCTTTGTATTTTTTGATGGTCCACTTTGTATTTTTGGTGTTTATTAAAAAGAAGGGACAGAGATAAAAGGTAGTTTGATGTTTGTGAAAGGTATTTATACCAGCTACATGCTTTTCCTGTTCCTTCTGAGACTAAGCCAGATTCCTGCTTAATAAAAAGCTAACTCTTTAGGGGCTTTGCCAGAATTTGCAGTCAGATCGTTAAGAATTTAATTTTTTTTTTGAGACGGAGTCTTGCTCCATTGCCCAAGCTGGAGTGCAGTGGCACGATCTCAACTCACTGCAACCTCTGCCTCCCAGGTTCAAGAGATTCTCCTGCTTCAGCCTCCCGAGTAGATGGGACTACAGGTGCCTGCCACCACGCCCGGTGAATTTTTTTGTATTTTTAGTAGAGACAGGGTTTCACCGTGTTAGCCAGGATGGTCTCGATCTCCTGACCTCATGATCCGCCCGCCTCCACATCCCAAAGCGCTGGGATTACAGGCGGGAGCCACCGCTCCCAACTTTAAGTATTTAATTTTTAAATCCTCTGTATTCTGAGCCCTGTTATAGGTACTGGGAGTTCATAAAAATAAACCCTTTCTATTCTCCAAGTGTTTCAGAGGGAGAGGTTGTATTCCTAGAAAAGTTTAGCTTTTCTGTTCATGATTAAAAACACCGTAAGGAACTGTTGCAAGGTGTGAGGCCACTGCTGTAGTGGCCCTGCCTCAGAGCCAGTGTAAAAGCTCAGGAAACATCACCAGCTAGAGAGAAACGCCATTGGGATTTGGGTGCGTGGCCTCCAGGCTTTTCTCCATATTCCACACAGATGTGGATGTAATGTGATAGGCTTTGTCTTTTGGGGGCGGAAAAAAAAAGGATCATTCCAGCGTGCTCACTTCCATGTTTTGTTTTGTGTGAGACAGGGTCTCATCGTGTTGCTCAGGCTGGAATGCAGTGGCGTGATTTCGGCTCACTGCAGCCTAGACCTCCCAGGCTCAAGTGATCGTCCCACCTCAGCCTCCTGAGTAGCTGGGACTACAGGCGTGCACCACTACACCCGGCTAGTTTTGTTTATTTTTTGTAGAGATAGAGTCTCACTGTGTTGCCCAGGCTGGTCTCGAACTTCTGGGCTCAAGCAATTCTCCCACCTCGGCCTCCCAAAGTGCTGGGATTACAGGTGTAAGCTACCCCACCTAGCCTTCGGTGTATTTTTAAACCAGCTTTTCTGGGCCTGTTCTGGATGTTCCCCCAAAGTGCAGGAGTACGGTGGTGGGTAAGGAATGGGCACGAGCTCTCAGAACTGGGAGCCCCAGAACCAGCACACAGGATTTCCTCCCTTGTGGCCCACTGGATAGTCCCCGGCTGGACTGTGCTTCTGTGCAGCAGGCTGGAATGAAGCAGTGAAGGGGATTTGGTTCTGTTTGGCTTCTCAGGGCTTCCGAGTCGACCTGCCAATCAAGTCGGCCCGCTACCGCGGCCAGTACAACACCTACCCCATCAAGCTCTTCTATACGTCCAACATCCCCATCATCCTGCAGTCCGCCCTGGTGTCCAACCTTTATGTCATCTCCCAAATGCTCTCAGCTCGCTTCAGTGGCAACTTGCTGGTCAGCCTGCTGGGCACCTGGTCGGTAAGTAGGCTCTTCGAAGATGAGCTAGCAATGCAGCTAGTTGGAGTGGTTTCTGTCAGTGTGTCTTGCTCATGAACGGATATTTCATCCAAAGATATTTTCCATTGTAACTTTTACAAATTCAGCACATTAAATTATCTTTTCAGTAAGAAAATTGTACCATGGGCACCGAGTAAAATTGCATTCTTTCATCTGCTCAGAACTATTTTTGCCCTGATGCTAAAGTAAAATGAGGAGCACTCACACGCGTTTGGTTTCTTCTTCCCCAGGACACATCTTCTGGGGGTCCCGCACGTGCTTATCCAGTTGGTGGCCTTTGCTATTACCTGTCCCCTCCAGAATCTTTTGGCTCTGTGTTAGAAGACCCGGTCCATGCAGTTGTATACATAGTGTTCATGCTGGGCTCCTGTGCATTCTTCTCCAAAACGTGGATTGAGGTCTCAGGTTCCTCTGCCAAAGATGTAAGTAGAAGCAAAACCTTCTAGAAGGGTGATGAAAGTGTGGCTAGTATAAGGGGTGTGGATTTGTCACCTCATCATAAATAGTGGTCTGTGACACTTGCAGACAGATTGTCCTCCTTTAAGGGCTGACAGATGGAGCTCAGCCAGTAGATCAGCTGTAGGTATGAGAATCTGAATCCACACTGTAAAGTTAGACTTGGTCATACGACTTCCTTGCAGTTTTAAAGTTCTCTGTATGAATATTGTCAGTGCTGGAAGAGGCGATCTATTGTCAGTGCTGGAAATGCTGGAAGTGGTACTGTTTAGTACCACTTGGAATGCCTGTTTCCCCTTCAACCTCCAATTCCAACTTCTCCCCTGTGGGCACCCTGCAGGTTGCAAAGCAGCTGAAGGAGCAGCAGATGGTGATGAGAGGCCACCGAGAGACCTCCATGGTCCATGAACTCAATCGGTGAGTGGCGGCCCCAGGTCCCCAACTTCCCATCTCTGGACATGTGTTGTTTCTTTCCACACAGGGCATCCTGATAGGCCCTAGCACTTACTGGGTCACTAAATCTTATCCTTGGGTTATAGGACAGAACTAAATGTTAAATATTTATGAACTTGCTAAGTACTGGACACTGGAGACATAAAGATAAACACTTAACAGCCCCTCTCCTCCAGAGGTAGCCACTGGGTAAGGAGATGGAAGCATGTGGCCAGGCGGGTGGGAGACAGTGTGGTAAGGGGTCTGAGAGCAACAGCTGTGAGCGGCAGCAGGACCCTCATTCACCCTGACTCATGCCGATGGGGTGCTGAAGAGAGCGCCCTGGAGGAGGGTCACTCTGAGCTCAGAGCAGGCAGGTCCTGGCGTCTGAGTGCATTTTGGGGCCTGAGATGGTGGTAAGGCTAGAGAAGCTGGCAGTGGCTGGGCACGGAAGGGGTTGATTTACGTTTGAAGCAGGGCAGAAGGGATGGAGCTTGCAGTCTCTTAGGAAGGTCAGTGCTAATACATGAAACCACGCTAGAGAGGGAGAGGGGGAGGCCACATACCTGCCGGGCTGTGGCGAGAGTTTGGGCCAGAGGTGATGGTGCCAGATATAGCCGTCCCCTTGGGGATGGAGCAGTTAGGTGAGGAAGGGCAAAGTCCAGGTGACCTTAGATGCTGCCACAGCACTCTTCGGTCTGCACAGTCTCCATTACAACTACTCATCTCTTCCATCGTCACTCACAAGCAGCCACAGACAGACACAGACAAATGAGTATGGCTCTATTCCTACAAAGCTGTCTACAAAGTCAGCTGCAGACCGGGTTGTCCTATGGGCCTTACCTAAAGGAAGCAACCACAGGAAAAGCCAGAATTGCAAACTTCACATTATTTTCTAATCCCTAGCAGGGATGGTAGGCAATTTAGTTCATTCTCTTAATATTAAGCTGCTGAATTTACAGCACTCTGCAGTAGAAATATAATTCAAGTCACATGTAATTTTTTTAATTTCTAGAAGTCACATTTTAAAAGTAAAAAGAAACAGGTGAAATTAATTTTAATATATTTAACCCAGTATATCCAAAGTATCATTTCAACATTATAATTAATGTAAGAAAAACCATGATGAGATATTTTACATCCTTGTCTTCAAATTAAATCTCCAAAATCTCATGTGACATCTCAGTTTGGTCTAGTTACAGTACCCTGGCTACTATGGCCAGTGTGGCCGCTGCCTGGACAGCAGCGCCTTGGCCTGGAGCACTAGATATAGTAGATGACTTTCAAGGAGACAGCAGAGGGGCCTTTGAGGCATTAGGTCCCAAAGTCCCAGGTGAGCCTGTTGGCCACCTGGCTCACAGGGGGGCTCTGTGGGTGTCCCGGAGCTGACTGTGTCCCCTTCCCCAGGTACATCCCCACAGCCGCGGCCTTCGGTGGGCTGTGCATCGGGGCCCTCTCGGTCCTGGCTGACTTCCTGGGCGCCATTGGGTCTGGAACTGGGATCCTGCTCGCAGTCACCATCATCTACCAGTACTTTGAGATCTTCGTGAAGGAGCAGAGCGAGGTCGGCAGCATGGGGGCCCTGCTCTTCTGAGCCCATCTCCCAGGACAGGTTGAGGAAGCTGCTCCAGAAGCGCCTCGGAAGGGGAGCTCTCATCATGGCGCGTGCTGCTGCGGCATATGGACTTTTGTTTAATAATGTTTTTGAATTTCGTATTCTTTCATTCCACTGTGTAAAGTGCTAGACATTTTCCAATTTAAAATTTTGTTTTTTATCCTGGCATTGGCAAAAAGAACTGTGAAAGTGAAATTTTATTCAGCCGACTGCCAGAGAAGTGGGAATGGTGTAGGATTGTCCCCAAGTGTCCATGTAACTTTTGTTTTAACCTTTGCACCTTCTCAGTGCCGTATGCGGCTGCAGCAGTCTAACCTGTTTCCCCACAAAGGGAATTTCTCACTCTGGTTGGAAGCACAAAAACTGAAATGTCTACGTTTCATTTTGGCAGTAGGGTGTGAAGCTGGGACCGGATCATGTATTTCCCGGAGACGTGGGACCTTGCTGGCATGTCTCCTTCACAATCAGGCGTGGGAATATCTGGCTTAGGACTGTTTTTCTCTTTAAGACACCATTGTTTTCCCCTATTTTAAAAGTGATTTTTTTTAAGGACAGAACTTCTTCCAAAAGAGAGGGATGGCTTTCCCAGAAGACACTCCCGGCCGTCTGTGGATTTGTCTGTGTGCACCTGTTGGCTCTTCTAGCTGACTCTTCTGGTTGGACTTAGAGTTTGCCTGTTTCTGCTAGCTCCATGTTTAGTCCACTTGGGTCATCAGCTCTACCAAACTGAGCCTGGCCAAGCTAGGGGGACAGACCCTTGCAGTGATGTCCATTTGTCTAGATTCTGCCAGTCATCACTGGATGCATCTCCTCGCGGCTGCCCTAGCAAGGGGAGACATTGTGGTGGCTATCAGACATGGACAGAAACTGACTTAGTGCTCACAAGCCACTACACCTTCTGGGCTGAAGATCACCCAGCTGTATTTTCAGTTTTCTTACCATGCTTAGGACTGCACACAAGTGAGCAGACGCCACCAACTTCCTTTCTGCATCACCAGTGTCGTCAGCAGAGAGAGGACAGTGCAGGCTCAAGGTCGGTAGTGAAGTCAGGTTCGGGGTGCGTGGGCTGTGGTGGTGTTGATCAGTTGCTCCAGTGTTTGAAATAAGAAGACTCATGTTTATATCTGGAATAAGTTCTGTTTGTGCTGACAGGTGGCCTAGGTCCTGGGGATGGGCACCATCCCTCTGTCCTTGAGGGAGTCCCCTCTTAGGACAGGCACTGCCTGGCAGCAAGGGCAGCAGAGTTGGGTACTGAGATCCTGAGGAGCTTGAGGTTTCAAGCTGGCTTTAGACATTGGTGGGACCAAGAATGTTTTGCTGGATGCCCCAATCCTAAGAAGGGGTCCTGGGGGTGCATGCAGCCTATCGGGGAGACTCCACACTGACAGTGGGCACATGGCAGCCTGCGAAGCACAGGGCCACCACCACAGCCTGGCAGAGGGGCACACTCTGTCTGGAGACCTCGCTGGCAGTGCTAGCCAGGAAGAGTGACCAAGGGACAAGAAGGGACTTGCGCAAAGCCACCCAGCAACTCAGCAGCAGAACCAAGATGGGCCCCAGGCTCCTCCATATGTTCCAGGGCTTACCACCCTATCACACGTGGCCTTGTCTAGACCCAGTCCTGAGCAGGGGAGAGGCTCTGAGACCTGATGCCCTCCTACCCACATGGTTCTCCCGCTGCCCTGTCCACTCTGCTGCTACAGAGGGGCAGGGCCTCCCCAGCCCATGCTTAGGAATGCTTGGCCTCTTGCAGGCAGGCAGCTGTACCCAACCTGGTGGGCTGGGGACTGGAGGGCGCCAGGCCTCAGGAGGAGCCCCATAGTCCTGCCTGCAGCCTGTAACCATCGGCTGGGCCCTGCAAGGCCCATACTCACACCCTGTGGGTGATGGTCATGGTGGGTGGGTGGGGACTGACCCCAGCTTCCAGGGGACTGTCACTGTGGACGCCAAAATGGCATAACTGAGACAAGGTGAATAAGTGACAAATAAAGCCAATTTTTTACAAGGTACTTGGTCATGTTCTCTTAATTTTAAATTATATTTTATTCCCCAAAAGGACAGTGAGGCCCAAAGCTTGAGTGCAACTTTATGTGTGTCAAAGGCTTGGCTGGGGCACTCAGGCATTTTGCCTGGAAAAGTTCCCTTCTAGTGGTCATGTCAGCCTGGTGCTCACATTTGTGATAAAGTGAAATGGCTGCTGGGCCACATGTGGCGCTACTGCAGGGCTCTGCCAGTGAGGCAGAATGCACCAGCTGTCCCGTGAGAATGCAGAGGCCTCCACTGAGCCAGGGCACCTGCCACCCTGTGGAAGAGTGAGAACCTTCTAGCAGGAGCCTAGCGCCCCATAACTCGAAGCCCTTCGAGCCTCAGCTCCAGTACCCAGCTGGTGATTGGAGAAGTCTTACCTTGGTTGTGAGGCTGGCCTCAGACCTGACCTGTAGCCAAGCCAGAAGGACCCACTGTTATGTGGGTAGGAGTGGCAGGCTTGTGGCTGCTCCCCTAGAACGTGTCTAAAAGTCCTTCTGTTTCCACACCAAGCCCCCAGTGGTAGGCCACATTTCCACTCTCCCAAATCCTGGACAGGGCCTCACCCCAAACCTGCCATCCCCACCACCTGGGCCTGGTGCTTCCTCAGGAACTTGAGGGGTAGGTGGGAGGGCAGCCCCAGGGCAGGCCTGACCAGGGCTGTGGGAGGGCGTTACTCCTAGGTGGGCTCCAGCCTCAGTATTTACTTGTAGTCTTAGACCTTGTCTTAGAAACTGATTTCCAAGGGGAGTTGGGTCAGAGCAGGATGGTCCCTCTGAGACCACCTGATGGACAGGTGTGGGCCTGGCCTTGCAGAAGCCACACCTCAGCACTGTTTTGAGACTGCCAGGACACATGTGCAGCCAGGTCTGCCCTGCGCTCCCTCTGTACCTGCTGGCCCCAGGAGCAGGCTCAGGGAAGCCCTGGACAGGAGCACAGCATGTGGCCTCAGGCTCCAGACCAGCCAGGCGCTGTGAAATGCTGAGGCAGGCAGGGTGCTTGCCAATATAAATATGTTAGAAAACCTGCCGCCCCAGGGAAGCAGTAGGCCATCTCTCGTGCCTCAGGTATTTGGCTGCACTTGTGGCCGTGGCCCCTCTCACCTGAGGGCAAACAGAGCCCACATTCCAGCAGCCACGCGTGCTTCGAGATGGCAGGCCCTGGTGTGGCTTACTGTGGCGTCTCTCCACCTGGCTCTTCCTGTGCAAAGGGAACTCATGCTCAGAGATGGGTGGTAAGGCTTACTCTTCTTTTTCCCTTGGGGCAGGCACTGTCCCAGCCACTTCCTACATGTGCTCTCACTTCACCCCACTAGAGGCCCAGGAGGAAACAAGTCGGTCCATTTTATAGGTGAAGAAACTGAGGCCTAGGGAAATAGAGTGCAGCCAAAAGTCACTTAGCTCCAGAGCCAGGACAAAAAGCCTAAGGCTCACTTCCTACCCCAAGTCCCTGTCTGGTTGCTGGTCCTGCCTGCAGGTACTTCCCCAGCCTGCTCCTGCTGAAGCCAGGCCAGCATGAAGTCCTCAGGAAGGCTGGTATGAGCCTCCCATCTCATTCCTGAGGGGTCTGAGCCCCATGGCCTGGGGAAGAGCAACAGATTCCTGACAAGGGCCAGGAGTTGGGCATGTGGCACTGTCCAAGAGTCAGCAGAAGCCCCAACCTGAACTTCAGCACCCACCAATGCCTGGTTCTGGAGAGCCAGGTGTGCCCCTAAGTGGTAGTGCCCACCTCACTCCCCTGCCCCAATCCGTTCTAGGGCCACATCACCCACTCCTTTCCACACAGCAAACATTATTGAGCCCCATGGGGAAATGGAACAGAAGGTGCTTCTCCCCTCGAAAGCTCATGCCCCAGCAGAAAGGGTTCTGCAGTGTCTGTCTAACCTGTGGGCCTTGTTCCCTCTGCTGTCTGCCTGACAAGCTCCTGTTCATCCTTCAAAGCACAGCTCAATAAGGCTAGAAACATCTAAATGCCTATCGGAGGGGGGTGAATAAATTACAGCAGCTCCTCCCTGTGGAAAGGAACTAGGAGGACATTCTTTATATGTTGAGTTAGAAGAATCTCCAAGACATGCTGTCAAGGAAAAATACAGAAAGCAAGAAACAGCGTATGTTCCTATTTGTGCTTAAAAGCGGGGTGGGAAGCAACTAACAGACTACATCAGGAAAAGGCGTAGCAATTTCTCATAAAACTAGACACACACCCTATACCCAGCTATTCTATTCCTGGGTATTGAAACCCAAGATGAAAATGTATGCCTATACAAAGACTTGTACAGAATTTCATAATAGCTGAAAAATAGGGAATAGCCTAGATGACCATCCACCAATGGATACATGTGGTGGATCCACACGGTGGCATTTTACCCAGCAATAAAAAAGAACAAACTACCCATACACACAACATTGACGAAGCTCAAAAGCTAAGTGAAAGAAACAAGTCATGTTGTATGATCTCATTTACATGAAATTCTAAAGCAGGAAAACCTAATCTATGGCAAAAAAAAAAAAAAATCTAACAGTGGTTGCCTCTAGTGTGTTAGAGATTGGCACAAGGAACTTTCTGGGCAATAGTAATATCCTTCACTGGAGTTTGGTTTCATTAGTCAGGACTCATGGAATGCTCCACTTAGCATTTGTGCATTTCACTGTATTTTTTACATTTAAAAATAACCATAAGTGGCCAGGCACAGTGGCTCACACCTGTAATGACAGCACTTTGGGAGGCCAAAGCAGGCAGATCACCTGAGGTCAGGAGTTCAAGACCAGCCTGACCAACATGAAGAAACCCCATCTCTACTAAAAATACAAAATTAGCTGGGCATGGTGGCATGTGCCTGTAATCCCAGCTATTTGGGAGGCTGAGGCAGGAGAATCACTTGAACCCGGCAGGGGGTGGTTGCAGTGAGCTGAGATTGCACCACTGCACTCCAGCCTGGGCAACAGGAATAAACCTCCGTCTCAAAAAAAAAAAAAAAAAAAAATTAAAAAACTGTAATCAAGTACTGAACTCTAGGTAAAGATACACGTGCTTGACTACGGAGGTGGTTGTGTCTGCAACTCACTTTGAAATGCACAGAAGACTGACAAGGCAGACTGGCAGGCAGACAGGGATGGGCGGTGCCTAGACAACAGGGATATGGGGGCTCACCTGAAATCCTTTTTTTCATTCCCCCAAAGAAGGTGCACTATTCCTGGAGGTACTGCAATACCAGGTGGATACATGGAGTGGAAGGAGCAAGGTCCTATTCCATCTCCCTGCTCCAAAAATCCATTTAATATACTGTCCTCAGACAGCAGATATTAAACTGATAAGAACACATACTACACTTGATCTTAGCCAAAGGCTGAGAGGCGATCGCTTGTAATTCTTGCAGTTTTCCATGTGACATGTTTCATAATGAGTGTTGAGAAGGTGCTATGAGTGTGTGCTGCCCCACGCATGTCCTGGCCATCTCTAGAGGAACACACCGGTGTAAGACAGGCACTTCTGGAGAGGGAACAGGAGGCCGGGGGCAGGTGTGGAGGGAGGTTTTTCACGCTACACGCCTTTGGCAATTTTCCATCAAAAAACTAAGTGTATGTACCTTTAATTGAAAGCCCAACTCAGCCTTCCCCCACTGCTCCTTCCCCGCATGCACGTGGGGACACACACGCCTTCCTCCCTGCCTGCCGGGACTTCAACCTCTCTTGCTGGGAAGTCGCACACTTCCGTCGCGACTTCCCAAGTCGTGCTAGGTGTGACTTGGAATCTCGGAACCCCTGGGCTAGGCCTGACCACGCCCCCATGGGGGCAGCGCGGCGGGGGCGGAGCCTGGGACTGAAACGCCACGGGCGCGGCTCTGTGCGTGTCCACCCACGCGGGGGCGCTGTGTCCTCGCAAGCTCCCCCTGGGCGCCGCGCGGCCCTGGGGAGGCTGTGGTTTTCGAGGGGAAAAGGGAGAGCGGCTGGCACTGCCCCCGTTGCCGCTTGGCCCTGAGACCCCCACCGCCCACGGGATAGGCCCCAGTCTACCCAGCCGGGCCCCCCACCCTTCCCCTTGTCTCGCTCCCCTTGGCAGTTCGGGCTTCGGGTCAGTCCCACACTCGCGCCCAACTGTCCCTGCTGCGCTCCTGTCACTGGCTTTGGGAAGCCCTCCGGCCCCCTCTCTGCACACCTGGCACGCGGCTCCTCCCTAGCGCCATGTGGGTATTTGGGTTGGGCGAGCCTCTCCCTCTCGAGTCCCGAGGGGGTCCCGGCGGCCCAGGGCTCTTCTGGAGGGGCAGTGCCTGAGAGGCGGGTCGCTTCGAGTGGGGATTTGTGGGCTCTGGGGCGGGGGGTGGGTGGGGTGGGGCAGACGGCTCCTGCCCCCGTCACCCAGTGGGGCGCGAGCAGGGCCAACCGTGCACTGAGAGCGCTAAGGGCGTCCCCACAGCATGACCCGACCCAGGGACAAAGCACTGGGGGATGGGACCACTTTCGATGTCTGCTAAAGGAGCACAGCGGGGCGGGCCGGCGTGGAGGGGCGGGGATCGGCATTCCTGCGGGTCTGCCCGGAGGGTGGGGAACCTGGGATTTAGCCATGGGACCTGTGGAAGGGTTTTGGTCGGGGTCCTGACAGTCAAGTCTGGGTTCTCAAAGATGGTTGGGACAGTGGGCAGGCTTGTAAAGGCCGAAGAGGCTGGTGGACCTGGTGGCTGAGGCCTAGGCCAGGCAGGGGTTGGGGTAGAGAGGTCACAGCAGGTGTGGTCCCTCCTCCTCCCACCCCTCAGGCCTAAGTAACTCAGGCCTTTGTGTTACGGCTGCACCGGGACCTCCACCCACTACACACGCGCTCACGCAGCCCAGTGAAAACCTGCACCGTGTGCCCCGTGTGCAGACCTGCAGCATGCACCCCGCACCCAGCCGTGTCCCCCGTTCCCTGCACGTGGCTCCAGTGTAAGTGCAGTGTGCTGTGTGCGGCGTCCCAGCGCGCACCCCGCACCCCACCGTGTCCCTCTGGGTGCGGGGTCCGCGTGCCCGCGCCCTCCCCGCAGCTGCCGGCGTCCCCATTAATCACGCGGCGCTGACGGCGCAGTGATCTGCGCGCTGGCGGCGTGACGGTGACGGTGACGGTGACGGCGGGTGACGGAGCGGGCAATCGGCGGGCGCCCATCGGCCCATCTTATCGCGCCGGCCCAGCCGCCGCCCGCCGCGCGCCGCCCATTGATCGCGCCGGGCCCCTGCCCGGGGGTCAGTGCGGGCCGGGCCGGCCTGACAGCCGCATCCATCGCCTAGACGCGCGCTGATGGCGGCCCGGCCTGCATGGCCCGGCCATTAATCACCGTGCCTGCCGCCAAGTGACGGGGAGGGGCGGCAGGGAAGCAGGGGCCGACAGGCAGCCCCCGCGGCCGGCCCACCCCTTCCCCATTCTGGGGCCCCACTGCGTGGCCCACCCTGCGCCCTGAGCTCCCCAGTCCCGCTGCCCACGACTCCCTCACCCCCTATCCTGCTCTCCCCAGAATGGAAGGGGAGTGGCCGCACACTGAAGGAAGCAAGGAAGAGGAACTTCTGTGTGGAGAATGAATGGATGACCATGAATGGAGGGGTGAACACTGTTCTACCTCCCGAGGGACCTCTTTTCCAGACACCAAATGAGAGCAGGTCTGACCTGACAAACACCAGCGCTGGTCGCGGCAAGGGGGTGGTCATTTCGCCCCCTCTGGCTGCCTCAGCCCTAGCTGAGCCTCACCCAGGATGGGATGCCAGGGCCCCGGTGAGAAGCAGTGCGTTGTTTCTGGCAGTTGCCCCGTGCTATCCCCTCCGCTCTTGGGCTGTGTGGCCCTGAGCCAGTGCTGGCCCCTCTGGGCTGCAGGGCTTTTTCCAAACACAGGGGGATCCTAAGGGTCCTTCCAAGTGCCAGCTGTCTGCGAAAGGGAGGGGCAGGCCTAGCAGGCTGCTTGCTCCAGTTTGACAAACTGTGACCTCTTTCCAAGTGGGCCAGGGATCAGGAACTCTTTACTGCCTGTTAGTCTCTTGGGTACCTGATGCAGCCACATGTGGGTCACTTCACCAAGTCCTCACATGGGTCTATGGGATATGAACTTCCCACTCTCACACCAGGAAACCAAAGACTCACGAGGCTAGGACCAAGGGCCACACAGAGGAGGAAAATGCAATCAATGCCATGCCCTGCTGAGCCCCAGAACCGCTTGGTCCCCATCCACTGCGCCTCTGCCCACAGCCCTCCCAGAGCAGGGGGGTACCCCAGCTGCTCCGCCCAGGGCTGGCCACAGTTTCTGAGAGAGAGGTCGACTGGGAGTGCAACCCCACCCCCATTCTGTACCCCCATTTTATTATACAAATGGCTAAGAAAGGTTTGCTAACCAAGAAGTCACTTTCTAGTGTGAGAGCACGATCCATTTAGTCCTAAAAAACAAACTGTCCTACCAATCAATCTGGCAGATGCAACCCTAAGACATGTTGCAGTAAGAAGGTGTCTGCACTGAGAAAATGAGGCAGGGCACAAGGCGGTTTCCCTGCCACGGCCAGGGACGCGTCTTTCAAGAGCCCTTCCCAGTCTCACAACTATCTCTGGGGCCATTAGCACACGAGACAGGGTGCTGGGATTTATGTGAAAATCCCTCCCTCCCTCTCCTCAGCCACCCAATCGGCTCCCTGGGTGGCACCCAAGAGAGCCTGGGCTGAGAGCCTGGAATATTCAACCACTTCCAATGACCAGCCCCCACCCTGCCTCACTTTAATATTACAACAATTTTTCACACTGGAGCTGAAATAGTGCAAAAAATGGGGCTGCTGTAATTGTTGTTAGATTGTGTGTCAGCCTGATAAGATGTAACAAATATTTTCCTCCCCACCAGGGTCTGTTTCCCTCTTAGTAATGGATGGAGAAACTTCTCATAGTCGGCGAGGGATCAGTCGTAAAAACTTCGCCTAGAAGATTAATGTAATAATCACAGACCTTGCTGGAAAAAATAGGAGGAAAATTAAAATAATCTCACCTTCCTGCCTATCCAGAACCATCTCCCTCACTTTGGAGCACAGACCAGCGAATTGGGCCAGCTCTCTGGGCACCACCTCAGCTAGGATACCTGAGGAGCAGGAACCAAAGGTCTGTGGCCTGGGAAGAGCGAGACCACGGTCCCCTCCTCACCTGGCTGCTCTGGATATTGGTACCTTGGGCAGCCGAAGAAGACTCTGTCCCCACCCGCGGCTGGGAGATCTGCTGTCAGCACCACTTCCATCCTGCTCCTTAAACACCATGAAAGGCTTGGGGCCCAAGTGAGAGGCCCCGCTGGAGCAGAGGCCTGCCTGGTTCTTGTCCTCTAGGTGGGTCACCTTCTCCACACTGGACCCCGCTTCCTTCACCTGCCTGGTAGAAAGGTCAGATCTTGACAGCTCCTAGCTGCCACTAAATGCCAACACAGAAAGAGGCAGTATGGCCCCCAGGTGTTAGGAACACAGGTTCCAAACAGCCTGATTTCAAATCCTGGTTCCGTCTCTCACTAGCTGGGCAAGGGACTTGCCTGAACTGCCCCCTCCTCCTCTATGGAAGTGGACTTGGAAGTGGGCTAGCACACCTATCCCAGTCTCACAGGCTACTGTGAAGGCAACATGGAACGCAGAGTGTGAACACAGTCCCTGGTGCAATAAGCTCTTGCTGCATCTCTCTTCTGTTTGTCTAACATGGCTCGAGTGGGGAGGCTAAAGACAAGTGCAGCCTCAGAGGACACTGGCAGCCAGCATGGGCCACATGCACAGCTGACTCCATGAAGGGTCCTACCACCACTGCTGTGCATGCCAGGGTCCTCAGGGGCCAGGCCCAGGGAGAAGATTCACACTGGCAGCAGGGACAGGCTGGCGCCTCTCAGGCTAGGTGGGATCCCCAGCATCATCTCCGCCCCCTCCCACTGTCCCCTTGACATGACTACAGGGGACTGTCCCTAATGGAAGGACAATGCTGCTTGCCCCACAAGGAGCTCATTGTTAGTTTGGACTAAAGCACTGAACCAAGATGACCATCCTGGTCAGCCCTGCCTCCCATATCATAACAGCACAGAGATCCAGTCTGAACTTGCACAAGGGGCAAGTGGTAGGAACAGTGTACGGGTGCTCAGCCCTACCTCAGGCACCACAGAGCTGGCAGGGAAGGACAGGCGTGGCAAAGGCAAGAACGCAGCGCTCATCCTACTGGGAAGGCACATTCCAGTCAAGTGCACTGCCCAGTGCTGCACTTGCCCTTGCTTACTTAGTGGGTGAACCCAGAGATGCGGCCAGAGAGATGGGGACACATCAGAGGGACACACGAGCCAACTGACAGAGCTCTCACTGGCCAAAGCTGGCTCAATTTGAGCAACAAAATAAATCTACTAAAGTATACGATGAACTTCCATGAGTCCATTCTGATACAATCTTCCATGCAGAATCCCAAATAATTTTGGTAAATACTCAGTTCTCTAGAGGTGAGCATAACCGCCACCCTTTAAGTGTGGGCTGCACATAGTGACTTCCTTCCAAAGAAATCAGTATGGAAAGGCAGCACAGAGTAACTTTACAGTGAGAAGACCCCACAAACATGACCTCAGCCATCAAGGGTCAAGGTCACCATCAACGATGAGTCATGTTGTTAGCATGTGACGAGAACCACACATGGTATGATGAGAACTGCATTTCACCTCTGTATCTTCTTCTCCATAACCCACAATCCCAGTCTACTCACGAGAAAAGCATCAGACAAACCCCAACTGAGGGATGTTCTACAGAATACCTGATCACTCCTCCTCAAAACTGTCAGGGTCATCAAGAACAAGGAAAATGTAAGAAAATGTCACAGGCAAGAGGCATCTAAGGAGACATGACAACTAGTTGTAATGGGTTATCCTGGATGGGATCTTGAGACAGAAAAAGGACATTAGGTAAAACTGAGAAAATGTGAATGCAGTATAATAATGGATCGGTATTGGTCATTCACCGTGTCAAATGTGCTATCTGATGTAACATGTTAACAAGAAGGGAAACTGGGTACAAGATACATGGGAACTCCCTATGGTATGTTCACAATGACTCTACAACTAAAACTGTTCTGCAAAGTTTATTTTTAAAAAACTTAGAATAGAGAGAGAGAGAGATCAAAATAACCTATGAAGATTTATAGAAAACACACCAGGTAAGGAAGGGTTCTTTCAAAGCAACCACAGGAACAGTTATGATAATTTAAAAAGAAATGCTTTCCACACTGAACTGACAGTGCTGTAGACCACGCCCTGAGTGGGGACGGCAGCCCCAAGCCCAGGGGCGAGCGCCCACAGGCCAGACCCAGGCCAGACACACCTGGGGAGTCTCTTGCTGCTGAAAACCTCAGCCATCTCACTTCATGTACTTATCCTGCTGATCAGCCAGGATTTTGGCAGAGGACTTGGCATCATAGAAAAGCTCACTGATCTCTTCGACGTGCTCTTTCTCAATGCTGTCCTTCCCGTTGATTTTAGCAAGCAAGTTGGCCGGGGTCAGCAGCTGCACTGAGTACCTAGAGTGGACAGAGGCCAGGGCTGGAGTGAAACTGGGGCCACCGAAGCCCCTTCCCCCAAATCAGCAGGCAGCACTGACACCAGGAGCAGAGCCCAGTGCTAGGCTTGTGCCAGCTGATATGAGCACAGAAAAGGGGAGACAAAGTTGTCACTTCTCAGAAAGCTGCAGTCATTACCCCATCAGAGAGGGGCCAGGAGCCACCAAGAAGACATAAGTGCTATTCCCCAAATCTTTAGTACAGTCTACAAATCCTCCAATAGGAAGTAACATCACTGCTACTGGAAAAGGACTGCAAACTTAAATGTATACAGGTGTCCAACAGATAGGGATATTTAACATGGCAGGGAAACAAAAACACAGCCATCTGGAAGTACATGCCCATCCAAAGGCATGAAGACTCTGCCGTTTTAAAAAGTACCCCTTCATCCAAACCTCATAGCTTGCATTTCTGCCTTCAACCTCAGGAACAAGAACTGACTAAAGGGATGTAGGGAAGGGCTGAGGACTGTGAAGCAATGATTTTACAATGAGTCAGGCCACTGTGAAGGGACATGCTCTGCAGGTCCTGCCTTTGAGTTGCTGGAGAACTGTCTATGTCTGCGCTCCTCCCTGGCTCTCCATACCCACCACCCAGACATTTTTTATTTGCTTGATGGGTAAATAAATCAAAAAAGTTAAAGATTTAGCAGGCCTCATAACATCACTGGGAGAACAGGAGCCAGGGCCCTGGCTAATTAGCTGCCATATGGTCCCTACTCTCTAATTCTATGCATCTTCTCTGCCACAAGAAGGCCCAGGGTCAAAGCACTCTCCACCAGAGGGGAGCATCTGCTGCAGGACACAGGGACTTCACCCTTACTCTAGCTTGTTAAAAACCATCAGATAAATCCTCTGCATTTGAAACTCAAGTGCCCTGGCACCCATCACGCCAGGAAGAGCAGATGGATACAGTCCTGTGCCCTAGGAGGGGATCTACCTTTATTGTCCAGAATGACCCCAGTGAGAGCCCTGGCTGTGCTGGGGAGGCCCCGGCGGGCCCAGGGTACTGGCTCACCTCAGTGTCGTCTTGGTGCCAATCTCCCCCAGGTGGTTCAGTGCCTCCTCACTGATGTTGATTCCCTCCGTCTGGGCACGGATTTTAATGATCTTTTAAAGGAGAAAAAACATGATCAACAGTGACTGACCTCAAGTGTCCCATTTCTAAAGTGCTTTAAAGACAATGTTGCTCAGTATTTCTCACTGTGCAGCATAAGAGAAATCAAGACCTGGGCTGGTGGGCAGGAAGCAAACGCCTGCCCAGCACTGCTGGCCCGGCACCCTCCAGGGGGCATGTGCAGCCCCACAGTATGCATGAATAGCATCACAGCCAGTATGCTGTGTTCAACTGACTCAAGTGTGGCTGGTGCCCCAGGAGGTGTGCAGCTTCCAAGTGGCTCACTCTTGCCTCCATGTCCTTCCCTCCCCTGTCACCAGGCAGAGAACTGGGGCCTCTTCTAACCTACCCTGGGCTCCCACAAGGGCTCTAACCTACCTCTCCAGCATGGGCACTACCACCTACAAGCACTCAGGCAAGAAGAGACATTTTTTATTTGCTTGATAAATATGATGGTTAAATAAATCAAAAAAGTTACTTTTAAAGATTTACCAGGCCTCATAACATCACCGGGAGGTATCTAATCTATCAAGAAGAGGCTGACGCTTGTTGCAGTTTGAAGATCTTGGTAGAGTTGGAAGGGAGGCAGGCTGGTGGCGGGGATGCTGTAACACGGTGGACCAGGATCCTGCAGGCGTACCAGCACTGAGTGATAAGGGGCAGCTGGGATAATGATGTTGTGTGTTGTGGAGCTGAGATAACTGCAGGACTTCGAGCCGCATATAATACAGGAATTTTTCACTTTGGCAGCTTCGTAAACAAGATATCAAGAAGCCCTTGTTGAAATTAAAGCCATAAAAGCACACCCAGTGTAGAGGCACAGGAGCTGGGAAAGACTGAGTCCCAGCTTCAGCCTTCCAGGAGGGAGGAGAGCCAGAGCTTTACTGAGGTGGCCACATCAAGCCTCGCTTGTCAGCTCTCCAGGCTGGGACCCTGCGGGCAGGAGCTGCAGTGGTGGGGAGCCCAGTCTCTGATGATCCTGGCTGGGCTGGGGGGACAGCACGTCGGCTGCCCATAGATGGGAAAGGCCTTGGAAAGCACCAGCAGGCCAGAGCGGCTGCAATGACCCGGGTGAGGGTGAAGTGCTTGGCCAGCAAACACTCTGGGGAGGCAGCCCCTCCACCCACAGCCACCACTGCTACAAGGTGCTGTCTGAAGTCTTCCCTTTTGTCAAGATGGGCTCAGAACTCAGATCTTTGTACAAAATGTGCTGATTTTGGCCGGACGCAGTGGCTCACACCTGTAATCCCAGCACTTTGGGAGGCCGAGGCAGGTGGATCACCTGAGGTCAGGAGTTTAAGACCAGCCTGACCAATATGGCAAAACCCCATCTCTACTAAAAAGACAAAAATGAGTTGGGTGTGGTGGCACATGCCTGTAATCCCAGCTACTTGGGACGCTGAGACAGGAGAATCGCTTGAACCCGGGAGGTGGAGGTTGCAGTGAGCTGAGATTATGCCATGGCACTCCAGTCCGGGCAACAAGAGAGAAACTCCGTCTCCAAAAAAAAAAAAAAGGTCCTGATTTCTAGATGTCAGCAACTTGTTCAAATATTTCACAAACACTGCATAGGCCACATGAAACTTATCTGCTGGGCTCATGGGTGAACTGCCAGGGTGTGAGCTCCACTGAAACAATCTTAGCTTGTGCAGGAGGAGTTCCACTGTTTGAGATTCAAAGCTAAATGCAGCTGGGCAGAGAGGGGCCCTCTGAAGTTACTGGATGGTACAAGGACAATCAAGAAAAGGAAATGGGGGTGACTCCCTGCTCCATCAACAAAACTCCCCTCTGAACACAGCTTCAAGGTAAAAAAGGCTTCTTACTCACAGCTGGGACTGAGGAAACTGCCAGGTCCTGCCAAGAAAAATGTCCCCAGAGGACCTTCTGAAACTCCAGGGAGATGCAAATATTGAATCCTGGAGCCTGGTCACAGGAGACAGCTTCAGCCTAAGCGTCTCCCCTTCAGTGAGCTGCACTGAATCTGCGGCTCAGCTTCCAGAATGTCAGGGACACTCTGCTCTCTCTCTCACTAGAGCAGGTCAAAGCAATCGTGAGAGCGTCCGTCTCAAGCTGCTCGAAAATGGACAGTTCATAAATGAGATCTTTAATCATTTAATAACCTGCAGGGATAGTTTATGAGGGTGTCGGCTTGGATTGCAGAGTACACAAGTTACATCGAGTTTGTTTAAAAACCTAGCCCAGGCTCCAGTAAAAATGCTGAGGTTATTGCCTGGGCCAGTGGGAACAAAGCCACGAGTCCTGACAGAAAGCCTGAGGAGAGGCCCTCCTGACTAAGCCAAGATAGCCCTAGCCCAGAGCTGGCCTGGCAAGTCACTGTTCTAGAAGCACAGTGCAGAACATTCCAGACTGCTTGGGCCAGGAGCTCTGGGTTCGAATGGCAGCAGCAAGGGTGAATTAGCTCTGAGTGGTAGTCCTGACTCTGCTGCTTACTCTCCACATGGCCACAGGACCCTCATTCTTGGAGCCTCCAACATTGGCTATTGCGAAGCTGTTGTACGTTGTACGTAGAGGACCCTAGAGGGTACCTATGAAGCACACAAAGCTATGAATACAGTAATAACAACAGCAATGGGAAGGATGGGAGGGCCCGTTATTGCCAATACCTCACGAATTCTAATGACAATCTTGCAAAGCAGGGAGCAGATCTTCCACTTAACAGAGAAGGTAGAGGCTCAGTGAGATGCACCAAATTGCTCAAGTCATTCAGTAGGCAAATGATGGCCTCAAAATACTCCTGGTGTCTCTGGTCCTGACCACATCTGTGCTGGGCTGCCTTTTTTGGCAGGACACACGGGGTTTTAGACCCAAAAGTAAGGTGCTATGTCCTGCAGTAAGAATGGGCCAAGAATTGCCTAGGACTCTGTTTCTGCTTCTGCTTCTGTTCAGTGAATGCCTTGGCTTCAACCTGGCAGTCACCCAAGAGCAAGACACCCTTACTTGGCAATGAGGCCCCCGGTCATTGACACCATCTCCTAAATAACATATACAATTGCTACTATGAACCATAACTGCTTCAGTAATTTGCCAGTGCTGGTTACGAAGGGAGATCCGTGACTCTCCTGATGCATCCCTACAGCACTCCTGCATGTGGTCAATAAGAGATGCCGGCAGGTCCACGCTGGACCTCCAGCCATGGGAGAGTAGCTGAAGTGCTGGGAAAGGCCCACCCCAAGGAGAGGCCCTGACTGCTCCAAAGGAAAGATCCTGCTCACAAACTGCCAGAGGAAAGCCACCTCACGAATCCTGATGACAATGAGATGAGAGATTTCTAGCAGCAGGGAAGTTGAGTGGCACAGTGATTAAGAACACAGGTTTCTGGATCAGAAAGCCTGAATTACAGCCAGTCCTGTTACCTGCTAGCCACTGACTAATGTTATGAACTTGGGCAAATTAGTTACCCTAGGTCTCAGTGTCCTCATCTGTCTTTTTTTGAGACAGGGTCTCACTCTGTTGGAGTGCAGTGGCACCATCACAGCTCACTGCAGCCTCGACCTCCTGGGCTAAAGCGATCCTCTCACCTCAGCCTCCCAAGTAGCTGGGACTACAGGCACACATCACCACACCTGGCTAACTTTTTATGTTTTGTTGAGTAGGGGTGTCGCTATGTGGCCCAGGCTGGTCTCAAACTCCTGAGCTCAAGTGACCCTCCAGCCTCAGCCTCCCAAAGTACTGGGATTACAGGTGTGAGTCACTGTGCCTAGGTAATGTCCTCATCTTTTAAAACTACTGGGTAATGACAGTAGTTCTCCCTGCCTCATGGGTTACTGGGGATCAAATGGAATCAAACTGGCCAGGTATGTCCTGTTCAACACGATGCTTAACAGAGTGCCATGCTCTGGTGAAAAGACAAGGTCCAGGCGAAGTGCATCGAGATGTCACTGCAGCCCCAGCCTGCTCAGCATCTCCAACCATGGCTGCACGCCAGAGTCCACCAGAAGAGAACATTTGGGGCAAGGGTGGGCAGGGCAGAGGAAAGAGCGCAGCACATACCACCTCTGAGACACCAATCCAGGGTATGTACCACTGAACAGATGACCTGGGCTCTGCAGGGCACTGCCTGGTTTTGCATCCTGGACTTACAGCTCCGTGACTCAAAAGTAAAAAATAAAACAGATGGTGATCATACGGAATACCTGAAAATACCATTAAGGTGACTAGAAATTCCTAGTCCAATGATTCCAATGCTTGGCACTTAGTTGTGCTCGAGCTGCACATCAAGCAAGAGGCAATTCCTACAGAGACCACTGGGACTGTGGCCCTTTGGATAAAGCCCACGCTCATACATCCCTGTCGTCTCCCAACTCCAAGCCTAACCCAGATTCAGCTCACGCAGACTTATGGGCATGCACCGTGTGCCAGCCACGGAGCTAGATGCTTCCAGGGGTCCTTCAATGAAGCCTCTTATTATACGATCAGTTTCACAAACTCTATCTTCAGGTGCTCTTCTAAGCTGTATGATGCTGTCTCGCCATCACCTCTGTGGACTTGGCAGAAGCCCTCAAGGACTCTATTGCAAAGCCACAGACCTGCCCAGGGGCGGCCTCCAAAGCTGCCAAGAAACTTGTCATTCGTCATGCTGGATACAACAGACAGGCTCTGCTAGGACACAGGCACTGGCCTCTTCCAGGTCAGGGTGGCTACATTCTATACCCTGCTGGAGCTGGCTTGCTGTTGGTTCAGGTGGAACAGTGAGCCTGGCCTTGTCCTCCGAGTAAAAAAGGCCACAGGCATAGTCTGGCCTGGTCACCAAAAGGCTATCACTAAATCATATTTTATTGCCTCCTTTTTATAGAGCTGGTAGCTTCCCTAATGGCTATCATCAAATTGATTTTTTCACTAACCTTTTCCTAAGGCTTATCAAAGGGGGAACAGCAGAAAAGCGAACAGCCAAGACAGGGAGCTGAGCTTCTTTTGACACTTGGGGCAATGTCTAGTTAGCCCAATCCATCTTTCAGATGGGGAGACTGAGACTCTGGAGTAATGTGAATTGCTCGAGGCCAGTAGCTAAGTGGTGAGATGGTGAATGGCAGCCAGATCCAAGCCGCAGATACCTTTCTGCACAGCCATCAGTGAACACTGGGAGCAAATGAGAGAAGACAGCAGGAGGGAAGAAGGGAGGCTCACCTGTTTCATTTCCTGTGGAGTATACAGCATGGTCCGGATTATCATTACTCGGTCCAGAAGGTCAAGAGGGATGCCGTGAGGGGATGTGATGTCCTCAGTGCCTCTGTAAGGGGCAAAATTAATCCCATCACCTAAGCCTCTGTTAGACAAGAAACGACACTGGAAATACAGATCCAGCATTCACAACACAAGCAGCTGGCTAGGCAGCCTAAGAATCAGAGCCAGGACCACAGTAAACAGACTAACCTCCAGTGGCATAAAAACAACTTCAGGCTGGGCACGGTGGCTCACACCTGTAATGCCAACACTTTGGGAGGCAGAGGCGGGTAGATCACCTGAGGTCAGCAGTTCAAGAACAGCTGGCCGACATGTTAAAACCCTGTCTCTACTAAAAACACAAAAGTTAGCTGGACATGGTGGTACACACCTGTAATTCCAGCTACTGGGGAGGCTGAGGCATGAGAATCACCTGAACCCGCGAGGCAGAGGTTGCAGTGAGCTGAGAGTGTACCACTGCACTCCACCCTGAGTGACAGAGTAAGACTCTGTCCCAAAAAGAAAAAAAAAAAAAAACCAACTTCATTATCTTGGTAATCATCAGTACCATAGGAAAACTGGGAAACAGGAAAAAACAATAACTAAAATCATACTCAAAAATAATCATCTAGATATCTGCCAAACTTTCATATATATACAAATTATGTAGTATAATACACAGTATGTACTATATATTACATATAGTACGTATATGTACATATATAACTATATACTATATATAATACTCTATAGCATAATTTTACAAATTATACTAAGTATGCACATATTTTTTTGTTTTTGTCCATGTTGCTTCAGTCTTCTTTGTTTTGTTTTGTTTTTGAGACCGGGTCTTGTTCTATGGCCCAGGCTGGAGTGCAGTGGCATGATTCTGGCTTACAGCAGCCCCAGACTCCTGGGCTCAAGGGCTCCTCCCACCTCAGCCTCCCGAGTAGCTCGGAGTACAGGTGTGAGCTACTGCACCTGGCTTGCATCAGTCTTAATACTTATGTTTAATATTTACTTAACAATCCATTAAATATTTTACTTAACCCAAATCGTTAAGCATTTAGGTAGTTTCTCAATTGTTGCTATTATTTTTATTGATATTTTGATGCATACAGTCATAAGCATTTCCTTAGCAACTGTTGTAGTGCCTGACAGAACCCTGAATAGCTACTTGAATGAATAACTATCCTAATTTATTCAGCTACATGAGTTATCTAATCTCACAGGATCATAGCCACTACCAAGTATTCTCATTCTGAAACATTTTGCTATTTTGACAGTTTAGAAAAAGAGGGAAAGGTAACACCTTGTTTAAGTTTGCATTTCTTTGATTACTAATGAAGCATTTGAATGTATTCCCATATATATATATATTATTTTACTTCTTGTTGAGAAGGATCCAATCCCATCATTTGCCTATTTTTCTCTTGAACCCTTAGCCAAGCCACAGGAATAACAGCCCAGGGGAGGAACCTTGCCAACCCACCAGACCCTGAGGTGCACTGGGCAGTCACTGGTGGCACACGGGGCCAGCCTTCAGCTGGTGTTTGGAAGCCCCATGTGCTGTGGGCTTCTGCCTTGGCCTCTGGGGGTCATAACAACAGAAAGGCTACACTTCTGGCACTCTTAAACTCGTGCAGGATTGTACAGTCTATGGTTATAAGTAATGAATATAACAAAGAATTAGTCATGTCAACTGGATTTGTTAGTATCTGAATATTTGGTTTCAAAAACAAGTAAGGATGCTAAAAATTTAACTTTAGCAAAAATAAAATCTAATTGTTTAAATTCTATCCAGTTAATTGAGGTATAAAAATGCGTATTTATGACTGCAAAAATAAAATGCAAACAAAATATATGCTAGCACAGGATGAACCCTGAAGACATGCAAAGTGAAATAAGCCAGAGACAAAAGAACAAATATTTTATGGTTTCTTTATAGGAAATATCTATAGTAGGCAAATTCATAGAGACAGAAATTAGCCAGGCCTGGTGGCATGTGCCTGTAATCCCAGCTACTCCGGAAGGTAAGGCATGAGAATCACTTGAGCCCAGGAGGCAGAGGTTGCAGTGAGCCAAGACTGTGCCACTGCACTCCAGCTTGGGTGACAGAGTGAGACCCTGTATTACAAGAAGAAAAAAAAAAAAAGACAGAAATAAATGAGACGTTACCAGGATCTGAGGGGAGGTAGGATTGGGACTTCGTGCTTAATGGTTACAGAGTTTCCGTTTTTGAGATGATGAAAAAGTTTTGGAAATAGTGGTGATGGTTTTGGAAATAGCGGTGATGGTCATGCCACACTGTGAATGTCATTAATGCCAATGAATTATACACTTAAAAATAGTTAAAATGGCAAATTTCATGTTACACACATTTTACCACAATAAAAACAATTCAAAAAGAGAATAAAATGCTACATTAATGAATTGTTAAGTCCAATGCAAAAAAATTAAAATCTTCAAAGTAAATATGGAAACAAACTAATAGGAAATACAAATATTAGTTAACTTTAGAAAAAACTTATCTTTTTCCAGCAACAAATGTCTTTTTAAAATTAGGAAGAATTATAAAGATGAAATTCTATCATGATTCAAATCTCAGTATCTGGTGTACCTGTAACCTTCACATTAAGCAAAATAACCTTTTAAAACTACATTTTATTTTTATTTTTTAATTCTATTTAGGCCATAAGTGTTTTTTAAGTCTTATTTGAGAATTCTTTTGGGAATTCTGAGGAAATTGTAAGATCTCAATTTTGCCACATTAAAATATCCCAAGGACAAAAATATCCAACATTCTACACCACCCACGATAAATCACAACAAACATAAAAAGTTTAAAGAAGAAAAGGTTAGAGAAAAATAAAGTAGTCCCAAATCAAACTTCACAAGGACAGAATTTATAGAAATGCATTAATAACATTTCTTATAGTTTTCAAAGTCTATTAAAAGGCTGCCAAGTGGTAAAAAGGAATTTGATGAGGAGAAAAACAAAAGAAAAGGCTGCTGAGGACTGCTAAGCATTTTTCAGGAATTAAAGACCAAACATTTTTGAGATTTGTCCAAGCTATGAATCTGAAGTAGAAAGTTTCTTCTAGAAACTGTATTAGTGGGAGATGGTTCCAACTGGTGATGCTGCTGAGTGGGCTGGTTGAGTGGAGCCCCCATGTGCCAGCAGCAGTGCTGGGCCGTATGCTGACCTCAGCAGGAGCTAGGGGGCGGGGAGTGGGGAGGATCACAGTTTAACAAGGCAGCCATAATGGTAATGTTATAAAACTGTTAATAAGAAGCTGGATAATAATTACATTTTGGTAAATCTGCAGATTTATTCTTGCATCTTAGAAGCTCATTTCTGGCTTTGGCCTCAGTCTACTATTAATTTTAACATTTTACCGTTCAGCAATTGTCCAAACTCAGCCATAAGTGAGCTTCCTCCAGATAGACAGTTTGGAGCTATGAAGCCACAGAACTAAATCTCCTTGGAATCCAATACAGCATTATCTATAGGAGCAAGACAAATGTACTTCTAGAAATGTATCCTACAGATACACCACCACATGTGCAACATGGCTGACTCACTTGTGACTACTTTCCTCTTACAATAACTCTTACAATAACTGTGACACTGTGGATGTTTTGGACCAAATTAATTCTTTTTGAAGGGCTGTCCTATGCATTGCAGGATGTTCAGCAGCATCCTTGGCCTCTACCCACTAGATGCCAGGCACTTCTGAGTCGTGTTAAGTAAAAATGTCTCCAGACATTGCTACATGTCCCCAGTGGAACAAATTTGCCCCTGGTTGAGAATCACTACATAAATGCTTCTTTATGTAATCCTATAACTACAGGGACACAGATAACACAAAGCTTTTCTGCTGACAGAAAGCGCAGTAAAAACACCTCTCTGGGTAATGTGATGGGTAACTCACCTAATATCCACTTAACCTTGGGCTCAGTGGGCACACAGTAAGAGTGCTAAAAAGACAGCCATTTGATTTTCTGATGAGGCTGCCAAAACAATTCAATAAAAAAAGAACAGTCTTTTCAACAAATGGTTCTGGGACAACTGGATATTCACATGCAAAATAATGAAGTTGGACCAACCCCTTCCTTACGCCCTACATGAAAATTAACTACAAATGGATCATAAGCCTACACATAAAAGTCGAAACTATAAAACTCTCAGGAGAAAACATAAGCATAAACCTTTGTGATTTTAGATTAGGCAATGGGTTCTTACACATGAAACCAGAAACACAAACAACAAAAGAAAAAACATAAATTGGACTTCATTGAAATTTAAAACTTGTGTGTGTCAAGACACTATCAAGAAACTGAAAAGACAACTCAAAGAATAGGATATTTATAAATCATATATAAATGATAAAGATCTAGTATCCAGAATATATAAAGAACTCTTATAATTCGACAACGGAAAGACAAAGAACCTGAATAAAAAATGGGCAAAGGATGTGAATAAACATTTCTCCGAAGACAATATATAAGCGGCCAACAAGCACATGAAAAGACGCTCAACATCCTTAGTCGTTGAGGAAATGCAAATCAAAACCACAATGAGATATTACTTCATTACCCACTAGAATATCTATAATCAAAAAGACAGACAAGTGCTGGCAAGAATGTGGAGAAACTGGGATCTTCATACATTGCTGGTGGGAATGTCAAATGATGCAGATGGCTTTGGAAAACAGCTGGCAGTTCCTTGAAAGGTTAAACAGTTACCACTGGACCCAGCAATTCCACTCCTAGGTACATAACTGAAAGAAATAAAAACCATGTCCACTTAAAAATGTTGTACATAGGCCGGGTGTGGTAGCTCACAGTAATCCTAGCAGTTTGGGAGGCTGAGCCAGGAGGATCCTTGGAGCCCAGGAGTTCAAGACCAGCTTGGTCAACAAAGTGAGACCCCATCATCTCTACTTACAAAAAAAAAAGAAAGAAAGAAAAAAAAAAAAGTTGTACACAAATGTTCAGAGCAGCATTATCATAATAACCCAACAACCCAATGTCCATCAACTAATGAATGGTTAAATAAGATACACTATTAAATATTCCATATAATAGAATACTATTCAGCTGGAAAAAGAAATAAGTACTACGCATACTACAACATGGATGAACCTTGAAAACATCACGCCAAGTGAAAGAAGCCAGTCACAAAAGACCAGATTATATGGTGCTATTTATACAAAATTTCCAGAAAAATCAAATCTATAGAGACAAAATTGATTAACGGCTGCCGGTAGATGGGGGTAAGGGTGCAGAAGGGACGGTGACTGTTGATGGGTACAGTTTCTTTTTGGGTTGATGAAAATGTTCTAAAATTGATTGTGGTGATGGCTGCACAACTCTGTGAATACACTAGAAACCACACAAAAAATTGTATTTTGTATGAATCATGTCTCCATAAAGTTGTTTTTGTTTTTTTGTTTTTGTTTGTTTGTTTGTTTTTGAAACACTATCTGCCACAGGGTTACACTGAACAGAGACCATACTGTTTCTTTTTTTTTTTTTTTGAGACGGAGTCTCGCTCTGTCGCCCGGGCTGGAGTGCAGTGGCCGGATCTCAGCTCACTGCAAGCTCCGCCTCCCGGGTTTACGCCATTCTCCTGCCTCAGCCTCCCGAGTAGCTGGGACTACAGGCGCCCGCCACCTCGCCCGGCTAGTTTTTTGTATTTTTTAGTAGAGACGGGGTTTCACCGTGTTAGCCAGGATGGTCTCGATCTCCTGACCTCGTGATCCACCCGTCTCGGCCTCCCCATACTGTTTCTTAAGTCTTGATGCTTTGGTGCAACAAAGTGACTTTCAGTGAGAAACTCCTACAAGAACTCCTAATCCCAGGGGCTATACCTCAATATGAAAAGAAAATCTCCCAGTTTGCAAGCTGGGATCAGTGCTGGGCTCTCATCTAACAGTTCAGGATCCTGAGCTTGGAAGGGAAGGCACTTCTTACGGTGTCAAGTTAGGGAAGAGCCAGGCAAGCGGGCAATAGAGCTTTGCCTCCCTGTCATCCATGGATGGACCTTTCCCAGAAGGAGTCTGGAGCGTCAAGAGGCCCAGGGACAGGTGCTTCTTCTAGAACGGCTCCCACATCAGCTGTCCACAGGGAGAGGTGACCTAAAGGATTTGGGGGCTGCTTGTCAAGGTCAGGAGGGGCTATAAAGAGGCTTCATGCCTTTCTGGGTTCTCAAGAGATCTCTGAGGCCAAGCCATGTCCACAGGGCAGACCAGGCAGGGGCATGAAATCAGCTTCCAAGAGGGCAATACTCTAGGACTGGCCTGGGTGACAACTTTGCACTCACTTTTTCTACTCTTCACATAATTCTGCAAAAAAGGTGCTGATATTCCCATTTCCTGATGAGGATGGTAAGATTCAGAGAGGTCAAGGAACTCGCCTGGGTCATGAGCTTCCACATGACTCCAATGCCTGTAATTTTTCCATGTGGGAACCAGGCTAGTGCTGGAATTCATGCTCCATAAAACACAACAGCCATCAGAGAGTGGGCTCACTTCTGAGGCTCAATCCACAAAGGTCATTTACACAGGGAGGGGTGAGCAGCAAGAAGCTGAGAAGGAGCGTACACCACCTGGAAAAGAACACTCCTAGAGGCTGCATTTTCACAGCAGTCTGTTGTCAGCATTCAACAGTTTCCCACTACCATCTCCAGGCAGCACCCCATCAAAGCTCCATCCCCGCTCACAGCCCAGGGGCCACTGGGAAGCAGTGTGGGAGAGCAGTGAGAGCATGGAGTTTGGATCCAGATGTTCCTCTGGGCTCAGGTTCCAGTGGCAACACTTTCTAGCCTATGGCCTGGGCAGGTAACCTCCCATTTGAGTCTGGAGATAACCTCAGCTGCTCACAGGGTTGTCAGGGTGTCCTGGGAGGACATGAGATGGCCCATGTAGAGCGCTCTGGATAGTTTCTGACACACAGGAAGCCCTCAGTTAGTCACCTCCCTTCCCCCTTCCTTTCCTTGAGAGCTCTAGAGAGCAGATGTGAGTCTCGTGGGTAAGGAAGCCCTGTAGTTCCCCTCTAGGGGTGGAGTCTGTGGGAAGCACGTCAGATGGCTATTATTGTTGGCTATTACTTTTTTCATCACCATGTTGACATTATTATCACCACTACAACAAATTTCCTATTAGAACACAGTGCCAAAATTCTCTTTCAGAGCAAACAACCGAATCTGGGTTGCTTGAACCGACCTGCCTAAAGATCCATGCTCCGAGCGCCTTTCTTCCACTTGGGTAACTGCAGTCTGGCAAGGAGTCTCCACAACCTCTAGCAGCCCTTGATCAAATCAGCCCAGATGGGGCTGGGGTCAAATCTCCCAGGTTTCAAGCTGACCAGAGCTTTGTCTCCACTGAGCAGGTTCTGAGATCAAGGCCACCTTTGTGTGCACCTTAGTCCTGAGTGGGATGGGACTGAGAGACCTTACTTCTGGGGGTGAGAGATGCCAGGCTCTGTAGGCATCTGCTGGGCTGGATTCCCTACTGTGGAGGGAGGGAAGCCTATTAGCAGAGCTCCCCAGCAGGGGGCACCATCTATCCAAGGCTGAGCCCTTTGACCAGCTGCACTGTCAGGCTTCAGCCTGGCCTGGCCAAGGCTAAGAAAGTCCAGCCAGCCACAGGCATGCCAGGCATACCAGGCAGAAGGCCCACATGCATCTGTCTCCAGAAGCTGCCCAGGTAGCCAGCCATGCTGGATCTGGCATACACTTTCTCTCCAAGACTTAGGAAGCACTTATGACAGTGGTCTTGTCCAGAGAGCATCATGGACGGGGATTCAGAGTAGCTGCAAGATGTTGCCACATGGACTTGAATCATGCATTCGATTCCTAATTGCAAGTGAAAGAAACCACATGAGTGGGAAGGCCTGTTGCTATACTGCAGTGCTCACAGCACTACAGAACCCCCTCTGTGGGGCCTACCCAGAGCCAGCAACACCAGAGTTTGCATGTTTTTTTTTTTTTAATTATTTTTAGAGATGGGGTCTCGCTGTTGCCCAGGTGGGAGTGCAACAGCTATTCACAGGTGCAATCATTGCACACTACAGCCTTAAACTTCCAGCCTCAAGCCATCTTCCTGCCTCAGCCTCCCTAAGAGTACACTACAGGAGTGTACCACTGTGCCCAGCTTGGACAGTCTTAATAATAAAGCTTCTCTATTAAGAGCAAACTAAAATCTTAGATAGGGCCCACCATCATTCAGAGCTGAGTTAGGTAAATCACCAGTTTTGATT
This sequence comes from Papio anubis, assembly GCF_008728515.1. NCBI lineage: Eukaryota > Metazoa > Chordata > Mammalia > Primates > Cercopithecidae > Papio > Papio anubis. The sequence continues at coordinate 47,518,260 of NC_044977.1, forward strand.
TCAAACTCAGTTTGGCTCCAGCTGTATCCTGAGATACTCATGGGCCACAGGGTGTCTTTCCAACTCCCACCGCCTCCACTGCCCTGAGCATGCAGCCTCAGGGACTTTGTCCGCACACTACTCTATTGCAGGCTTGAAAAGAGGCCCCTCATTACCCACCTTTGTGCCCCAAGCACTGCAGGGACCAGGCACTAATGTTTAAACAGGATGACAGAAAACCAAAAGAGTAATAAAACTACCAGGTACTGGGAATACTGACACTGGGCTTGAGAGATGGGAAAATGGGATGTTCTCTAGGACCACGAGCCTGGAGAGTGCTTAGGAGAAAAAGCAACCCCAGGAAGGTCCCTGACCCAGCTTTGGGCCAATCTTGGCAGGATGAGCACCATAGGAACACTTGTCTTCAGGGGTCAACATCTGCCCTGCCCAAAGGCAGCCAAAGGGATGGGAAGGAGTGGAGCGGGGGGATGGAAAGAACCAGTGTGGTTCAGAGGTCTGGGATAGAAAGAAAATGCTGGTTTTGTTATCAGAAGGAGCTGGGTTCTTATCCTGTCTTTTTGATGAGGGACAAGTTATGATTCCAGTTTCCTTACTTGAAAAATGATGTCAATAATGCCTACCTCTCAGAGTGCAGGTGAAGACTGAAGACGTTCATGTGTATAATGTCATCAAAGGCTAGCCCTGTCTGATCTCACCTTTGTGACGCCAACTGAATGACCAGATTGTAGTATCACACCCCAGAGATCACATGGGAGACCCTCATCATGAGTGAAAGGGCAGCTGCTGCCTTTGGTGACTAGGGAAATGAGACCAGAGGCAAGCCACTTGGCACGTTTTCCTTCAAAAACAACGTGACCTCCCCTCATCCCCATCCCACCTCGTGGGGTTTAGCGAGATCCTGAGGAACAAACGAGCCCAGCTGGAAGGTAAAAAAGCCTTGTGGCTGCAGCCATCCTACCTGATGACACAGTTGCCTCGGTTGGATGCAAAGATGACGATGGGGGCGATAGAAGACTCCAGAGCGCGGTGCAGGTAGGTGAAGCACTCAATGTCCAGCATGTGGACCTCATCAACAAACAGCACACCCGGGACCAGCTCAGCAATGCCCTGGTCGATGTACTTGTTCACCACCTTATTAATCTCCCCTCGAAGTTTGTCTAGGAGATGCAAGGATCAGCAGGCAAGGTCAGCACAGGGCTGGGAGAGACTATCGCCTTTTCTCCTCCACCTGAATTCAATCCAAACCCACGCTGGGAGCCTAGTTTTCCTACTAGCTATGTGATCCCTGACAGGGTGTGTCCCCCCACTCCAGGCTTCAGTGTCATCATCTGAACACAGTGATAATCACACCTAAAGGTCACAAAATTGGCAGCCTCCCCCAAAAGATGTGTTTGGTTAAATGTAAAAAGGTAGCACGGGTGTTCTGCATGGGAATCCCTTCACAGCACATGCTCACTGCTGTCACACTCCCTACCATGCCTTATCACCTCCCACACACCCAGTGTAGCTCTGTCTGATCTGGGAGACACAGGAGTTTAGGAGCCCTGAGTGAAATGAGTTTTCACATGCAAATTTTCCTATTCTATACTCAGTAAATGACCCTTTCTTTTGGTCCCATACAACAATGCTTAGGTTAATTAACTTTCAATCAAGTGCCTGGAATAAGGAAGTGGGTGCTTTTAGAATCCTGAGCAGAAACCTTCGAGGAATGAAAGGCTCTGAAGAAAGGCCCAATCTCAGAGCTCCTAGAGGGATGAGTCTCTCAAAAGTTACATAACCCAGCTAAGGTCTCAGTGCTCATTTTCCAAACCAGCTCCTGTGTTATTGACAGGAGGGAGCAGCTCACAAACAGAAAACTGGAAGATCTGAGACAGCGTCTTCCACCAACGGCACGAGGCCGGGACTGTCCGAAGAGGATGCACACTGAAAATCATGTGAAAAGAAAGAAACTGCTCCTGACAACTCAAACAGAAAGGTCTCAGATTGCTGCCCTGGCTAAAACTTTAAAGATAATATTTGCTTTAATGTTTAACTAACATCTTAAAGTGACGAAATTGTAGGTGGAATTAGAAAAAAACAGCAACAGGAAAGCTGGGAAGAGCCGCAGGGTAAAATAAAGGTTCACAGGAGAGCAGCAGCAGTGTCCCCTGTGGAGCTCTAGGAAGAGCCCACGAACTGGGCAGGGCAGTGTGTGGAGCTGGTCTGTGAAGCTGCCCAGTGTTCTACTAGGGAGGGGCTGACAGCACCAAGGCTCCAGAGTCTGTGCTCGGGCAGAGCTGGGCGAAATAAATCCACATTTCTGGGGCCTCATAGGGACCAGAAACTGTGACTGCAGTGGGGCAGAGACCACACAGTGTGCTTGCTGTATGGCTGCCTAAATAATGCCAGAGACTAAGGCTAGAGTCAAGCTCTGAACTATGAGGAAGAAGGAACTGTTCTGAGGCATTTTCTCAGGGCGGATGTGCTCACAGAGCCACAAGGGCATCTCAGAATGTAGGGCCCTCCACCCTGCCCCTTGCTCGCAGGCCACGCTGGTTCTCCTACCTGTGATTTCTGTCTTCTTTGGCTTCATTAGCTGGCCCATCATGGACAGGATATCTTGTCCCCCCTGCATAAGAGAAGACTTAGAGTCAGTGCTGCTTTGTAAGGTGACTACAGAAGCCTCATCCCCCTGCATCCCACTCATCAACTCAACATGGGATCCTGAGGTAAGGAGACCCCTCCTCAAAAGCCTGAGGAGCTTCTAAACACAGAGGAATTTTTAGAGGTTCCCCTGACCTGTAAGAATCAAACAAAATCCTTTCATGGTAAGTATAAGCTCCGTGGGGCCTGCCCAGCCTCCTTCTCCAGCCCTATCTTTTTCCAATCCCTTGTTCCTTGATTAGCCACATGAGACTACCAGCCCTGCCCTGGACACCCGCAAGCTCTTTTATGACTCAATGCTTTTAAGTCTATTCCATCTGCCAGGAATGCCATTCTCCTTCCTAGGAAGTTCCCAGTCATTAAAGTTCAAGTCAAATGCCCTCTAGGGGGCATCTGACCCTAACCAGACTCATGACTTCCTCCCAATGTTTCTGTGCCTTTGGGGACACACGGACTACAAGAGTAGGTATAAAGAGTAAGTATAAATATACCATGATTATACTGCTGTGCCTCCTCTCACTAGATTTGACCACAGGCTTGCATCAGCCTAGTCCTTACTTAACCTGGAGCTACTCAGTCTATGGGCCCCTCCCTGTGGAATGGCTGACTCCATAACAGGTTCACCACTCACCTGCATCCTCCTATGGGCTCCTAAGAGTGCAGTCAGCAAGAGGAAGAGGCTGGTGTTTGGTCATTTGTTCAGCATTTAGTGATCACCTGTTAGTTACCAGGCCCTGAGACACAGAGGGGCTCACTAAATGCTGAATAGCTAAAGGCAGCAAATGTTTCCTGTCTGGTCCTCAAAACTGCCTTGCCAGGTAGGAGAAAACTCAAAATCAGAACCCTAAACCACAGAAAACCCAGAGACCCAAAGTGACAAATTAACCAAGCTAGTCAGTGATGGAGCAACACAGTTCCTGACTTCTGACTCCCAGCCCAACACTCTTCTCAGGTCAAGGGCTCCCAGGAGTTCAGTTTGCGGATGGCCACTTCACCAACCGAGGGGACCTGTTGGTCCAAAATAAGTCTTCAGTAATCTCTTGACCAAAGCTCCAAGGAACAAAACACCCACGGATCAAATTTCAAGTCAGAAAACAAACTATTCCCTAATAGTGAAGAGGTCTTTTTTAGGATGAAGAGGAAACCAAACTGCAAGACCATCACAAGAAACAGTGGTGTCTTGTTTCTTTTAATCACATATTTCCTACAAATGCTGTAAAGTGATAACATCCTTTCCTACATTTTACTAGTCAAGGCATAAGTATCCATCTGCATGAGAAGCAGACAACAGTACCAGCTCAAAGCTAAAACACTGTGGCTTTTGCTAAGCAGGGGGAAAGAAAGAGCTTTGTCAGGCTTTCTGAAATCCTGTAACGGGCTCACAGAACACTCCTGCCCTCCTGCCATTAACACCCAGAGAATCCCAGGCGTGAGCCCACTGCTGGAGTAAAGCCATGGAGGAAGCTGGCTAGCTCAGGGCCAGAGGCTTGGCTGGGATAAGAAACAATACACATGAAATCATCTGTGACTAGAGCATTTGAATGGGAACAAAGGAGTCCCTCGTAGCTCATGTCGATGTTAATTGCTGAACATTACAGATAGAAAAGGACCGTCTGCCTCAAGAAAGGCAGCAAGACTCTGACAATTCATTCTCAGACCTCCACGCACATACAAAAGGGCTAGTGTGCCAGGTCACTCAGGCATTGAGGCAGTACCTGCGGCCGTGCATTAGCCACATCCAAGTCATGCAAGGTCACATCTTGGATGATTTCTTTCTTTTTGTGCACATCCCCTTTTGGCAAGGGGACATACTCTTCAGCTTCAAGGTCGAATTCTGTGGCATAGGTATCACACCTGCCCTGCCTCTGCAAAAAGAGAGAAAAATGAGTGCCTGGTGAGTTTTCACTGCCAAGTCCCCAAATGGCACAGGGCTAAGTGAGATAAAGGTCTCAGTTCCCACTGCAGGCCTGACAGCCTACTTGACAAACTCCAAATATGCCCCACTCCCTTGCTGCCAAGAGAAGGGAGTTATCTGCTCATCACTGGGCTCCAAAAACTGGGTTGAAAAACACCTGATACTTTCTCCCAAAATCCTTTTTCCCTTCTTTCTTTTAACTGTATGCAATTCCTGATAAAGGGCAAATCCAGTAGATTAACTGGAGGCGGAGGAGCTGCTCAGACTCTTTTGTAGGTGAGTGATTTATTGTTGATATGAAGTATTATGCCCATCCATTAAACAGTGAGGAACACTGTACAGGACCCTGAAAATCAGATAGAAAAGAATGCCAACGAATGCAGCGTTCCTTCCCACATGCATATATCTTGGGAAGAAAATACCAAAGAGATAAAAGGAAGATTAAATACACTGCACATTTCAATTTGAAAATGACTAAAGTTGTTTTGGTTTCTCACCCTGTCCTCCCCCTCTGAACAGGTTTTAGTATTTTTTCTAACAGACTGCCTGTTTTAATCGTGAGAAGGTTAAAGAATGAAGATAAAAGGAAGGCAAACTTTATTATACATAAAGAGCCACTAGTTGACCTTCTATCAGCCTCATAACAGACACCAGCCCCTCCCCACACACCCCATACCCTCTGAAGAAAACAACTCCCTTGTCACGTAGGTATTCTCATGGCAAACAAATCAGGGACAATGCTGTGTCCCAAGGAAGGCATTACCTTCACAGCCCCACTGTTGGCTTCTATGTAAATCACATCTCCAGCCTCTACTCGCTCTTTCTGCAAACTTTCAAAAATGCTGGGGTCCAGCTAAAAAAAAAAAATGTAAATCAGAAGTGTAATACGTATTCCATTTCCTTCAGATACCATGTAAGGTACCTTTTCGTAAGGGATCTGAGGTAGCTAGCAAGTGCATGGAGAAAGGCTGTTCTGCATGTGCATGTATACTGGGACCTGCAGGAATGTGGATGCATGAGTACCACACAAGAGACTGGCTCGGGGACTAAGCACATCAGGGAGAGAATAGGGGGGCCAGCATACCTGCATCCCTGTGTAACAAGCATGAGAGGGACACATGGGACACCTACTCTTCTCTTTCCCTTGATTCCAAAGGCTGTAAACTGGCAGCAGCGTTTTTATAAGGATGGTCCTGGCTGCCCTGAGATGGGTGGGCCCGGCCCCCACTGTCCACAGGACCACAGGCCCTATCACCCCCTTGAGATCATCATCCCTGCTTCACTCCTTCATTTGCCTCACCTCAGGTGGGGTGGAACTTTCTGCAACTGAAGTACCTGCCAGCACCTGCTTATCAATCTCAAGGCTGGCATCTTGCAGGGCCTATGATTTTGGATAAGGTTCTCAGTTCTAAGTTTCCTCATCTATTGCACCCTGGTGCAATCACAGATGTATATAGTAATTCAAAGAAACGCATAAATGAGAATATTTCCCAAGCCTTTTGATTCACATCCCAGTGTTTGTGCCCTTGGGTCTGCCTGCTTGTATCTCCAGGAAAGGAAATAAGCAGATTTGGGGAACTGTTGCTTTTCTCCAGATTCTGGTGACCCTCAGTGATTAACATTCTAGGACAGTTGCCTTTGTAAGGATTCTGTAGTTAAACATAAGTTTCTCGAGGTCTTCATGGAGAGCTATGTGATATAATGTAACTATGGTGGAAAAAAACTTGGGCTTTGCCCCAAACAAAATTAAAAAGTAACAACCCAGGGCTTGGTGAAAGAAGCCAGATACAAAAAAAGACATACACTGTATGTTCCATTCATATGAAATGTCCAAAAGAAGGCAACCAAAAGTAGATTAGTAGTTGCCGAGGTCTATAATTGGAATGGGGAATGACTGTAAATGAGCAGGAGGATTCTTCTTGGGGCGATGAAAATGTTCTGAAATTAAGATTGTGGTGATTGTACAACTGTGAAAATACATTAAAATTCCTGAAATTGTATACTTAAAATGGGTGAGTTTTATTTAAAATGCTATCTCAATAAAGCTTTTAAAAAACTACCACCACAGCAGCAAACCCAGGGCTCTGCCTCTCCTTGGCTGGCTGGGGACAGCAGCCCCTGGCAGAACTGCTGTGAGCCTGCGCGCCTAAGGACAAAAGTGGGTGAGGCCCTCAGGTAAGGCCTGGCACGAAGGGGTTAGGAGTACTAACGGCATTCTCATTGCGAGGACTCAGAAGACTCCTTCAGACTTGAATATCCACCAAGTATTTGAGCACCTTCTATCCAAACATCTTGCACATATTCTAAAAGTACCTAAAAGTATTCATTTTGGAAGAAAAATTTCATCTTCTCCTCTACATTATTTTTGTAAAGAAGCTGTACAAAGCAGCGTTACAAATAGCTGAAATTTAAACTGTATGCCTTATTTTATCTGTCCTACATTGCAGAATATACTTCTTTTTTGCCTCAAGCATTTTTATACCGGTTAATTTCCCAAATGAATTGACTGAAGATGTAATTACTGGAAAGGTGGCAGATGCTACTGAGAAATCTAATTAATTCAGAATGGAAGTGACAAGGGGTAGGTATAAAAGAGATATTTGCAGAGGCAAGCTCCTGAGATTGAAACCCTGTTAGGAAAAAGAAAAATGGCCCTTTGAAGAAGTGACATTTTTATGATCTCCATAAAGCAGTGACCAAGAAACAACCTTAGAGAATCAAAGAACCATAAAATCGTAGAACAGAATAAAGATGGAGAAATTATATGGTCAATTTCCTGCAGTTTATAGATGAGAAAACTGAGTCCCAGAGAGCTCAACTGACTTCCAAAGGTCACACAGCAAGCTGGTGGGCAGACGGCACAACAGTTAGGGCTCAGAGGGTCAGCTCTGCCACCTGACTGGCTGGATGATCCCAGGATAACCATGTAACCTCTTTATGAGCCTTCATCTGTAACACGAGGGAAATTATACACACACACACACACAAATATATATACATATAAAGTTATGAATGACAATAAATGAAATGTTTGTTGAAGCACTTAGTCCAAGGCCTGGCACATACAATATAAATGAGAGCTACAATGATAATATTTATTAATAATAATAAGGCAAAGCCTAAAATCTGGACTGTTTCATTTCTCCAAGTGAAGGCTCTCACGATAACATTAACAGCTATCATTCATTAGGTAACTCGGTGCCACACCCAAAGCCATAACCCTGAAAGACAGGCAATTATTATTCCCATTCAACAGATAAAGAAACTACTATTCAGAGATTAATGCTACACAGTTGTAAGTTTACAAAGTCAGGGATTCCTTTAGGACTTAGACTCCAAAACTCATGCTCTTCCCCTAGAAACTCTACTGCCTCCATCCTAAAGACTTATAGGACAGGTGGCTGAGGAGTCTTCGAGGGCTATCCAGTGTCGCCATTCTGGCCTCTCCACAAAGCCCTGTACTGAGCAGAACCAGCCACTGAAGCGACCACAGGTTCCTGACACAAGCAACTGCAGTCAGGATTCTGCATGTGGCCCCTGGGAAGTCCATCCATCATCTTTATACAACTCTCATTTGATTACTCAGTGCTGTTTCTTTCTATGAGCATGGGCATTGGTAACTGGAAAAATTAAAGCCCAGGTTCAGACCCAGCCCAGCGTATTTGACACATGGTCATAATATGGGACATGCAATGGCAGAGGTAGTTTCTTGACTTAATCACACAGCTCACGTTTTAACATGAAGAGTTTCCTAGGAGTAAGTAAGTAAGAAAAGAACTATCTTCCTTGAGTTCTCCCATGTGCAAGCCCTGTGCTAGGTACTGCTTTATACACACAATATCCTCAACCAGTTCTGTCAGAAATCAACACTTGCAGTGCACAGGTCAGGACACCGGATGCAGAGAGGCTACAGCACCTGCCCAAAGCCACAGTGCTGGTAGGGTCAAGAGAAAAGAGGCCACAAACATGTACTCACTTTCAACTGTTTGGTTCCTTTGGCTGTTTTGAGTCCTATGATCACATGGCTAATGGTTTTGCCATATCCTCCCATGGGATTCTCTGTCTCACACGGAGTTAGCTCTGTGACTTCACCTTCATAAACTTCCTTGGTCTCCTTTATTCGCAGCCCTGGAAGAGGTGGCAGAGGGGTCATGGTGAGAAGCAGAATCTTTTCTCTCACACTGAGAGCCCAAAACTTCCATGTCACCAGAACTGACAAATCAACTTCAATAATGTACATACCAGGGGGTCATGATGGGTAAAAAGGCAATACAAACATATCAATGTAAATCAGAGGTACTATTAGAAATGCAACTTTTTTTTTTGAGACGGAGTCTTGCTCTGTCGCCCAGGCTGGAGTGCAATGGCGCGATCTCAACTCACTGCAACCTCCGCCTCCTGGGTTCACTCCATTCTCCTGCCTCAGCCTCCCAAGTAGCTGGGACTACAGGCGCCCGCCACAATGCCCGGCTAATTTTTTGTATTTTTAGTGGAGACGGGGTTTCCCCATGTTAGCCAGGATGGTCTCGATCTCCTGACCTTGTGATCCACCCGCCTCGGCCTCCCAAAGTGCTGGGATTACAGGTGTGAGCCACTGCGCCCGGCCTAGAAATGCAACTTTTTAAGGGAACTTTCTGGGTTCAAATCCAGAACTAGATAGACAAGTTATAATTCTCAAAATTGTCTGCTCCATTTCCAAGGGGGTGAAATTTACCTCTAGCCTTTAATCCAGTCTCTGAACCCACACCATTCTATTCCACCAGAACAGTGGCTATCAAAACTCCTATAGCCTTGTTTCCTGAATTTTTGACTCTCAAAGGAAATCTTAAAACCAATGGAATAACTCACTACACACCCTCTGACACTATCAAGCCTGAGCAGGACATAATAAAATAATTAGGTATCTATGTCAACAGTGGGTAACACTCGACCCTGCCAGGTGTTATGGCCTCTGGCTCACTGCGTACTCCAAGAAGAAATACCCAGCTGTCATGCATTATTTGCAATGTGTTGCTCTACAATTTTCTTTTTTTTCTTTTTCTTTTTTTTTTGAAATAGAGTCTTGGTCTGTCACCCAGGCTGGAGTGCAATGGTATGATCTTGGCTCACTGCAAGCTCCGCCTCCTGGGTTCAAGTGATTCTCCTGCTTCAGCCTCCCAAGTAGCTGGGATTACAGGCGTGCATCACCACATCTGGCTAATTTTTGGGTTTTTTTCTATACTTTTAGTAGAGACAGGGTTTCATCACGTTGGCCAGACTGGTCTTGAATTCCTGACCTCAGGTGATCCACCCATCTCGGCCTCCCAAAGTGCTGGGATTACAGGTGTGAGCTACCACGCCCAGTTGCTCTACAATTTTCTAAGTCCATAACACATTAGAATATTGCAAATAAAGGTAAATTTCTCTCCAAATTCTAAACATCATCCCCATTAGCTCTTTAATAAACATTTGTTCATTATCCAAGAATCGTTGTTAAATTAATTTTTAGAACATGATCTCTATGTTCATTACATGCTTTTGCATATAATGGCTCTGCTTCCTGAACCACTCTTTTAAGCTTAGGCAACTCCTCCTTGCAGACTCAGTTTAAAACTTATCCCCTCCCCCTTCACACATCCTTCTTCCTCATCCTCCAAATTGTCCCCATGGTGACCTGTGTTTCCACTGGCACAGCACCAGCACACGGCAATGCCGTAACTTGCAGACCTTGCCTATCCCTCTGTAGACTGCCCACACCTGAGCTGAGGGCCTAGCACATTGGCAGGTAGAGTGAATGGATGAATGAATGAAGTCACTAAGAGTGAAGAGGTTGTCATTAGGCAGACCACCTATTAGTAATACCCAAGAAACGAACCTACAGATACATTTACATGTTCTATATGGTAATGGCCTGAGAACTCTAAGGAGTCAGTCATGTAATGTTATAGCCTGTATCACCGTAACACCTTCAACCTCAGCACTAAAAGTCAGGCATAACTGAACTATACTGTTAGAAATCAAGACTACCATTAACTTGGGTAAGGAAGGATGGCAACCGGGAGTGGACATGAAGGGTACTTTGGAGTTCTGGCAACATTCCCTTTTTTTATTGGCTGCTGGTTTCATAGGTTTTTACTTTACAATAATCCACCAAGTTATGCATTTATGTTCTGCACATTTTTCGTACATATGCACAAAATTACCAAGTCTACTTTAAAAAAAAATTTAAGTAAATAATACCAGTGAGACCCAGTGAAGTAAGACCACTGATGGCCTAAGTTTAGGAAATACTACTCTAAACCTCTGCTGGAGCCTATGGTCATGGTTCTCAACCTTTAGGTCCACCTGAGGGGCCCCTATAATGAATCATGCCCTGGCTGTACCCAGACCACTTGCTTCCAAATCCCAGGGGATGGGCCCCTGCCATCACTATTAGTTTAAAACTCTGCCCTTGATTCCAAAGTACAGACACAGTTGAGATCCAGTTATCTAAAGAATAAATGAAAAACTATTCAACTTACAAATGTGGAAACATAAACTAGTTCTGACGGTAGGGTGGCATGATAAGGACTTGGTGTTCTCACCATTAAGCTACCTCTGTTCTGATATGGAAATATTCCAACGGCACTAAGAAACACTACCTATGGTGTCAGGTACACTCAGTAACTTCTCACTTTTAAATGTGGTCATTATCTTATCATTGGGCCGTTTGCCTTCTTTACCCCAGAAACCCAGTCAGGACAAAGACTCTCAGATATTAAAGTTAAGGAAAAGTTTTACTCTACCTTCATTCCATCTAATAGCCTATAAATGGAAGTTTTGGAATAGCCCCAAAAGAGAGGACTCATTTCATTTGTGCTTTACCAAATTCTTAGTTCCTGAACATCAATCTGAGACAAAAATTCTCCAAACAACATGAATATATCAGAACATTGTGGTAAACTTGGAAAATCCTGTACTTTAAAAGTGAACTTTGATTTTTTAAAAATCAAACCTTTTATATCCCACAGTGATAAATTCCTTCAAATGGAATGCTTACTTATATTTACTGTTAGATGAATGTGCCATGAAATTCCTCAAGGAGGGGAAGAAAGACATTCCCGTCTCTCACTAGCCCCCACATTTGTTTAGAAGTTGCTCTGTGCTGACAAGCAGGCGGGGGACGTGGGTGACGGACAATGAAACCTGCTGTTAGCCAGGAAAGGGGTTGAGCTGGCGCTGTCTCTGGCAACGACAACACAAATGACACAGGTTTCATCTGCTGGCTCAGGTTTCTAAATCCCTGACAGGGACCTTCATCACATCAAGGAAATAGCACAGACTCCCTGCTTTTTATTTCTGGTCAGCTTATTGCTTCCTCCCCACCCCCTCTCCCAACTTCACAGAATTCAAAGGCAGAGGAAGATGGGCAGGGTTCCTTTTTAAAGATAGTCAATGGTCTGCCTTTTTATTCTCTGGTAGGATCAAGAAATTTCTTTTCACCTTGCTGCCATCAAAAGAATGATACTGTCCCCTCCCCTCAAAAATGGCAAATTACAAAACAGATGCCAAGGAACTTATCTCTATTTTTCTGAATTTTAAAGCATTTGTTACCTTTAAGCAATGCAAACACATACATACACCCATGTGAAGACAGTTTTCACAGATTTTATCAATATCAGAAAAACATTTTTTAAGTAAATAGAACATTTAAAAAAAATACTCGGGGACCAGGCATGGTGGTTCACGCCTGTAATCCCAGCACTTTGGGAGGCCAAGGTAGGTGGATCATGTCAGCCCAGGAAACAGAGATTGCAGTGAGCCAAGATCGTGCCATGCACTCCAGCCTGGGTGATAGAGTGACACCTTGTCTCAATTAAAAAAAAAAAAGTACTCAGATATTTGAACTAGTTGTAACATCTTACTGTTCATCTCATCTTTATTATGAGTTAAATAAAATCATGGGCACATGTTTAAAAAAAAAAAATACTCAGAAGATTTTAAACCTTAAAGGAGTCCTGCAAATCATTTCCACTGCTATTCCAAATATAATGTAAAAATCTACAAAGTACACTGCATGTAATTACATGGGTTGAACCTTACAGATACAGACGCTGAGCTAAAGAAGCAAGACACAAGGAACACATAAAGTATGATTTAGATAAAGTTTTAAAAGGGCAAAATTAAGCCCCATGGTTTAGAAATACACACATGTGTGTACAAGGTTATGGTGATCACATAAACCATTCCCACACAATTATGGCACATTGTGAGTCCCACCTGGGAGAGGAAGGGGTTGTGACCAGGGAGGGACACATGTCTGAGGTGCTGGCCGTGCTCTATTCTTTCAGTGGTGACTGTATAAGCCTTTACTTCATAATTAATGTTTTACATACTTCTCCATAAGTCTATAATATCTCCGTTTAAAACAAGCACTGGGATGGGTGTAGTGACTCATTCCTGTAATCTCAGCACTCTGCCGGGCCAAGGCGAAAGGATTACTTGAGGCCAGGAGTTCAAGACCACCTGACACAGTGAGACTCCATCGCTACAAAAACAATTTTTTTTTTTTTTTTTTGAGAGGAGTCTTACTCTGCAGTCCAAGCTGGAGTGCAGTGGCGCAATATCACCTCACTACAACCACCGCTTCCTGAGCTCAAGCAGTTCTCGTGTCTCAGTCTTCCGATTTTTTTTTTTTGACAGAGGGTCTCACTGTTGCCTGCTGAAGTGCAGTGGTGTGATTTCAGCTCACTGCAGCCTCGACTTTCCAGGCTCAGGTGATTCTCCCACCTCAGCCTTCCCAGTAGCTGGGACTACAGGCACACGTCACCACACCCAGCTAATTTTTGTATTTTTTGTAGAGACGGAGTTTCACCATGTTCCCCAGGCTGGTCTCTAATGCCTGGGCTCAAGTAATCCGCCTGCCTTTGCCTCCCAAAGTGCTGAGATTACAGGAACCACCATGCCTGGCCTCTCTACGTAAATTTTTTTTTTTTTTTTTTGAGACAGAGCCTCTCTGCTGCCCAGGCTGGAGTGCAATGGCACAATCCTCCGCCTCCTGGGTTCAAGCAATTCTCCTGCCTCAGCCCCCCAAGTAGCTAGGATTACAGGCGTATGCCACTATGCCCCGTTAATTTTTTGTATTTTTAGTAGAGACGGGGTTTCACTATGTTGGCCGGCCTGGTCTCGAACTCCTGACCTCAGGTGATCACCGGCCTCGGCCTCCCAAAGTGTTGGGATTACAGGTGTGAGCTACTGCACTCGGCCTACATAAAAATTTAAAAAAATTAGCTGGGCATGGTGATGTACACCTGCAGTCCTAGCTACTCGGGAGGCTGGGGCAGGAGGATCTCTTGAGCCCAAGGAGTTGAGGCTGCAGGGAGCTATGGTTACACCACTGCACTTTAGCCTGGACAACAGAGTAAGATCCTGTCTCTAAAAAAAATTTAAAAAGAGACAAATGTTTTAAAAATAGATAAGTAAGATAGGCACCAAACCCAGGCGTGATGGTGTACACCTATAGCCCCAGCTACTTGGGAGGCTGAGGTGGAACAATCACTTGAGCCCAGGAGTTCAAGGCCAGCCTGGGAAACAGAGTGAGACCATGGCATGGCACTAAAACAAAATAAAATAATTAAAATAAGCACCAAAAAATCCAATATTTGATGGTAAAAATAATATATTTCCAGGCAGAAATACTTTGCAGTTTTAAAAATATTCAAATCACGGCACTGAGGAAGTGTTAAAATTATAAAATAAAAATAAATCTATTCTAAGTAACACAAAACTTAGCCACTGGACACAGTTCATAATCTCTCTGGTTAAGAAAAATAGTCACAAACTTCAATGCTTATGGGGACCTGGTCAGAGGGACCCGCTCAGCTCCGCCTTCTGTGGGAATGAAAGCTGCTTCAAGGAGGCAGAAATGAGCACTTTATGACACTTCCTTATTGCTAAATATTGACAACTAGTTCCAAATTTAGAAAAAATACTTCATAAACCAAACATAGCATATTTTTTAGCTAAAGACTTCTGTTTTCAGCTGAGCACGGTGGCTCATGCCTGTAATCCCAGCACTCTGGGAGGCCGAGGCAGGCAAATCATGAGGTCAGGAAATCAAGACCATCCTGGCCAACACAGTGAAACCCCATCTCTACTAAAAATACAAAAAGTAGCTGGGTGTGATGGCACGTGCCTGTAATTCCAGCTATTTGGGAGGCTGAGGCATGAGAATCGCTTGAACCCCGGAGGCGGAGGTTGCAGTGAGCTGAGATTACGCCACTGCACTCCAGCCTGGCGACAGACTCTCTAAAAAAAAAAGACCTCTGTTTTCTAACTGCTTCAAAGTCTACCCACTTTTCTCACTCACTCAGAACTTTCCTGAGCACCCACTATGTGCCAGGAACTGTGTTTACAGAGACAAACACTGACCACTGTATCCCCAGAAGACACTGAGTAAACACCCAACTGCTCCCTCCCATTCTTCCCCATCTCCAAAAATGGCCAAACCTGGGAATTTTCCTCGACTCCTCTCTTTCTTTCAGCCCCATATCTAACCCTTTAGGAAATTCTGTCAGCTCTACCATGCAAACACACCCAGAATCCAACCACTTTGCACTTCCACTGCCACCACCCTGGTCCGAGCCACTACTTTGTCCTGCTCAGACTCCTCTCTGTCCTCACCCCCCTTATTATCCACTCCCACTCTCACCCTAGCCGGAGGGGTCTGGTAAAAGCAAAACCAGAGCACAGGGATACCAGCACTCTCTAACTACTTCTCCTTTTGTTCAGTGTAAAATCCAAAGCCATAACCATGGCCTACAGTCCTACCTGATCTTACTCCGAAACTAAACTTCATCAGTCTTAAAGTTTCATCATTTCCTCAAAGTTTTCTGGTAAATTTCCTTCTTAAGAATACTTACTTTGGTTTGACAATGAAAGGGCCTGGAAACTGGTACAGGCAATCTGACTAGTGTTCATAACCCACGACTCAGCAGGTAAATTCTAGAAACATACTCGCACATGTGCACAAAGACACATAAAAGGATGTTTCTAGTAGCCTTGTTTTTAAGAGTAAAAGCTGAAAATAAATCTAAATGTTCAAAAAACAGAAATGGCTTAATAACTGGATTTTTATGCAACAGTTAAAAGAAATAAGCTATTTCTATAAGCAGATCTGAGGGAAACCAGGAATTGCCCAGTGCTGTACCAGCAGAAATAGGGCCAAAAGACTACCCCAGAAGTCCCAGCTAGCAAAAGGCAAAAATTCAAGACAGAAGCCATTTTCTTCTCACAGAAAATCTTCAGAGCAATGGCTCTAGAAATGAGACAGATGTCGGATCAAACTAGTTCTGCCATTTACTAACTGGGTCACTAGCAAGTTACTCTCACAACTTTCTGAGACTGTTTCTTCAAATGCGAAATGTAGATTGATAATCTCCCCTCAGGGGAGGGAAGGCCTGGCTCATCACTGGCACTTACTATGACAGCCTGAGGCCCTAAGAGTTTGGCGCCATAAGCCTCTAAGATCTGCCAGTCCCCATACAGTCTCCTCACTTTATGACAGGCCACAACTCTTCTGGCTCACCATCCAGGACCAGGGGTATTCTGGCCACATGGCACACAAAGATTCTGGCTTGAATCCAAAACCTTTTAAGTGGATAGTCATCTCTAATGGCAAAATAAGGCTTCCAGGAAAATATGACTCATTAAAAAAACACACTTTTAGACACATCTACTTATTGCATGAAGCCCAGGCTCACAGCTAGGGTCCATAGTTGCTCCAATTGCTAAGGCACTTCAATTAGAAAAGCTGGGGTTTTGTTTCATTTGAAAAATAATGCACTAAGTGCCAAAAGAAAAATAGCAGTGCCACGAATACCAGACATAAAGGCATCTTCACTGCAAAGAGGCTTCGGTGCACAGGCTTCAGGAAGTGAGACCAACTCCTCCCACAAATGTGACACTACTTACCAATGGCCCTGCGGAAGTTCTCCATCAGCACCTCTGTCTTCTTGATCTCAGTTGAGTAAACTTCACTCCCCACCATTGGGCAGAAGGGGACCTTACTACCCAGCTCCTGAGCAATAGCCAGAGCCAGAGCTGTCTACAGAAGAAAGCAACGGAAACACAGTTCACAGTCCTGAAAACATAAACAATTCACAAGCACATGCTACAGAACCACGAGGAACTAGGAACAGCATGTTTCACAAATGTTTGATGACTTTTGTGGACAGTCAATTTAAATCATAAATGGCATCTCTAATGTTCCCCATAATTACAAGCTATCAATCACTCAGACTTATCCAGCACAGGCCCAACTCCAAATGCCTCACATGATCCTCACAACCAGCCTATGATATAGACACTAGTATTCTCCCCATTTTATACATGAGAAACCGAGAGACATTAAATAACACAATGTAAGTACCATAATCTAGAAAATGGCAGTGCAGATTTAATCTCTGGCAGCAGGACTCCAAAGATCATGTCATAATTAGAAGAGTCTACTCTTCAGTATCCACAGGGATACCAAAATCCATGGATGTTCAAGTCCTGGTATAAAATGGCAGGGTATTTCCATATAACCTATGCACATCCTCCTGTTACTTTAAATCATCTCTAGATTACATACAATACCTAATAAAATATAAATGCTATGTAAATAATTATATTGTATTTTTAAGTATGCATTATTTTTATTATTGTATTTTTATCTTTTATTTTTTTTTCCTGAGTATTTTTGATTTGTGGTTGGCAGAATCTACACACATGGAACCCACAGATAGGAAGGGCGAACTTTATAGTCATCCAAAATTGTTCCCTCAATATCAATACGTGGCTCTGACCTAATTGCTCAGAATACACCACTGCATCTTTGAGATACCTGCTTTCCCTTTTTACAAATACAGAAAAACACCAATCTACAACCCATCAGAAATAATGAAGGAATGAATGAACTGATTGTTCATTTTATGTTATATAGCCCATAAAGAGTGAAGAAGGATATCTCAAGTAGGATTTTGAAGCTATGAGTTGGTCTTAACAAGTTACACTTAAACACGCCCTGTGATAAACTACAAATTGATTTTTGGTAAGATAATTACAGTTGACAAATGCTAAACAGAACCAGACTTCACAGGTGTATGGTCAAATGTCAAGTATGGCAAGCAAACGCTTTAAAGTTGGTACAGAACTGGGCAAGGCCATGGCCTTTGAATGCCATTTTCATCTTTCCTCATCTCTGAAACAGGAGCACAAGTAAGGCCAGCTCCCCAGGTATATGGGCTAAGAAAGAAAACAAGCTTGTTACTGAAGAACAAAGTGAAACTCTGAGACGGTGTCTTAAAATTAACAGTCAAGATTCCTCTCAGATTTTGTTTTCCATGCCCTGTTGTTGATAGTTTTGAGGTAGTAAGCTCTGGTGGAGAATCAGTATATAGCATAGTATAAAATGCACTAGCCAGGAACAGAAAGATTTAGTGCTGGTTCTGCCACTAATTTTCAGTATGACCTTGGGCAGTCGGCAAATCTCAGGTGCCCGATTTCCTCATCTGTCAAATGAAAGTACTAAAGTGCCATGCTAGATCACAAGTGGCAAACTCGTTGCTCACAGCCTGGTTCTGTTTGGCCTGCAGTCGCACGGTGACCTTCAGCAAGGCCAAGCACCAGGGGCTCATGGCAGCCGCGCCACAGCGCACCCAGCCACTTTCCTCATCCCCGCTGCCTGCCTCATTAGGCATCCGCACTTGTGAGCCCAAGGCTGACACCTTAAAAACTGGTATTCTTCTAAGAGCAAAGGAAAAAAATCTCTGGAATGTGAAAGGGCACAATGAGAGGAGCAGCACTCTAACAGCAGACTCCCTGTGGGGCCACAGGCTGGACAGGACCACCATCTAACTAAACTCCACCCCCTTCCCAGTCACTCCTCTTTCTCTTCCTTGTATCCCTGCCAGCCCCAATTCCCTACCCTCGGTTTTCAACTTCAAAGACAGTGACCACATCCAATTAAATGGCACTCTCCCTCCCTTTACCTAATACAGAAGAGATAAACATACTTCCATTAAAATATGATAAATACTTGGTTTAAAAAAAAAGCTTCACATGTGTCTCATTTCCTCCATTTAAAGGCTTCCAGAGGGAAAGTATATGACATGGCTACTATTCCTACACCTACTACAGAGTGCTGCGCAGACCTCATCGAATCTCCCCAACTAGCCTATGACCTTGATCATCTAGTCTGTACTTTATAGATTAAGAAACAAAACTCAAAAATTACCAACACACCCGAGGTCAAACCACAAGCAGCAGCACTAGGATGCAAACCCCAGTCTCCAAAGCCATTATTTTTTTGTACTCACCCCATGTGAGTGACAAGTGGCACAAAAAAAAGAGGTTTCCAAAAGAAGGTTGAAGAAATCTCTATTTTTCAATCTCATCTGAATATCTCCTTTTTCTAAAACCCAAACCCATTATTAACAGTGTGAGGTCCTCAAGAGTGGAAATGCATATGAACCATGCATTTGCATCTCTAAAATAAGCAGTATTCCTGCCTGTCACCCAGTTAAGTTGGCTAAACTTCGGGACCCTGCAGCAAACCGTTAAGCAGAAGTCACCAAATTCCTTCATACACATTGGAAGGGAGTGGACAAACTTATAAGGTAATACCACACCGAGCACTTCTCATATTCCCTGAGAGGAAAGCGATACAATATTACCAAAACAAATGAAGGACATATGCTTCTAGCAATATGGCACACTGGGTCCACTGAAAACCTCTCCTCTTACAAAACACGTGTGTCTCGTTTCCTCCGTTTAAAGGCTTCCAGAGAGAAAGTATATGACATGGCTACTATTCCTACACCTACTACAGAGTGCTGCATAGACCTGTTCATAGAATCGAATAAATAATAACATTCAGAGCAGTAAACCACTTGCCTTGAAAGTTCGGAGACTGTGGATACAGGAAAGCTCAGCAAGATATAGCACTTAGATAGAAACCCCTGAATAAAACCAGGACTGGGTGCGGTGGCTCACACCTGCAACCCCAGCACTTTGGGAGACCGAGGCAGGTGGATTGCTTGAGCCCAGGAGTTCAACACCAGCCTGGGCAACATGGCGATACCCTATCTCTACAAAAATAACAAAAATTAGCCAAGGCATGGTGGTGTGCACCTGTAGTCCCAGCTACTCAGGAGGCTGAGGTGGGAGGATCACCCCAACCCAAGAGGTAAAGACTGCAGTGAGCTGAGATCACTGCACTCCAGGCTGGGTAACAGACCACGGCACTCCAGCCTGGGTAACAGACCACTGCACTCCAGCCTGGGTGACAAAGTGAAACTGTCTCAAAAAACAAACAAACAAACAAACAAACGAAACCTTACAATTAAAAAAACAAACATAAAAAGAGGACTCTTGAAGGGCCACACATAAGTAGAAAAGGTGGGCCATAACAAAATACACCTGGGGGCCAGGCACGATGGCTCATGCCTGTAATCCCAGCACTTTGGGAGGCCTAGGCAGGTGGATCACCTAAGGTCAGGAGTTCGAGACCAGCCTGACCAACACGATGAAACCCCACCTCTACTAAAAATACAAAAATTAGCCAGGCACCTGTAATCCCAGCTACTCAGGAGGCTGAGGCAGGAGAATCGTTTGAACTCGGGAAGCAGAGGCTGCAGTGAGCCAAGATCACGCCACTGTACTCCAGCCTGGGCAAGAGAGCGAGACTTCATCTCAAAAAAAAAAAAAAAAAAAAAAAGAAGGAAAGAAAGAAAAGACATTATAACAATTCATGCAGTGTGTAACCTTTGATTGCATTTTGATATTCTGGTGTTTTTCAAAAAGCCGAAAACTGAAACAACTTGGAAAGATGTTTTCTAATTTCTATCATCTATATTTTCTTTTCATTAAAACCATTTAACTTCGTTGTCTTTGAAAGCACATTTGTTAACTGCTCATGGAATCATATGATGAGCTGCCAGACTCCTTCATCTTTGTGATTTCTCTACCGCAGTTGATATGGTTACCTACTCCTTTCTTTAAAGGTTCTCCTTCCTTGGTTCCTGAGACACTATTCTCTGCCTGGCTCTGCTCCTCATTTTTAAAAAATTAATTAATTTAATTTTTAATTGACAAAAATTGGGGGAATATAATAGCATTAGCAAGGTGGGTCTGATGATGGCATCCTGGTCATGTAGGAAGACATCCTTACAACTTACTTTCAAGTGGTTCAGAAATAAACTAGAGAAAAAGCCAATGTCACAAAATATTTATAACTGGCTATCTAGTTATAGGGTATAAAGGGGCTCATCACACTATTCTTTCAACTTTTTTGTAGGTTCCAAACTTTTCAAAATGAAAAGGAAAAAAATACTCAACAGACTGGATTAATCAGTCACTTAATCACAGCTTAAGAGACAATTAGACCGAAACAAAGATCTAAAAGAAATTACCCATAATTTGGCAGAGTCAAAAAGGTAACAAATATGAGAGGCCAAAAGACAAAGAGGCCAAAACAAGAAGCTCTAGTCCAGGGTTTCTCAGCTTGGGTCTATGATGTTTATGGCCAGATAATTCCTTATTATGGAAACTGCTCTGTGCACTGTAAGATGTTTAGTAGCATCCCTGGCCTCCACCCACTAGATGACAGTAGCACCCCCAACCAAGTTGTGAGAACCAAAAATGTCTGCAGACATTGTCAAAGGCCCCTGGAAAGGCAAAATTGCCCCAGGTTGAAAACCACTGCAATCTTAACCTCATCTCACTGGAGTTCCAGAAGGAGACAACAACGAGAATGAGGAAAGGCAATGGCTGAAGAGATTAACGCTGACATTTTTTTTTTTTTAAGACGGAGTCTTGCTCTATCACCCAGACTAGAGTGCAATGGCGCGATCTTGGCTCCTTGCAACCTCCGCCTCCTGGGTTCAAGCGATTCTCCTAAGGCTGACAATTTTCCAGAATTGAGCAGAGACATAATACTCAGATTCAGGAAGCATAATTAGCATTAAGCAGGATAAACAAAAATTAATCCACTCTGAATATCATAGTGAAACATCAAAACCAAAAACATCTCAAAAACATGCAGAAAGAAGAGTCAAAACCCTCAAAATTAGACTTCTCAAAAACAACAGAAGCCAAAGGAGCAAATAACATTGAGAGAGAAGTACTGTGAAATAGCACAGAAGAAAATATCTGTCAACTGAATTATACAGCCAACATAACTCTTTTTCAAAACAAGGGTAACATAATGAACGCAAACCTGAGAGACTTTCCACCAACAAACTTCTAGAAGGAATTTCTAAATTATTTACTTTAGGAAGAAGAAAAATGGAGGGAAAGAGAAGGTCTAAGATGTAAGGAATTGCAAGCAAATAAATGGTAAATGCGCTGGACAAGCTAATGTTGCCTGGAGAGAGGTAACTGAAGCTCACATCTGTATGGCGCTTTACAGTTTAAAAAAACTGTTCACAATTTGCTTTTGTATAGGAAGAGAAAAAACTGTTCACAAATACAACACTTCTTCCCCTTGTAAGACACCAATATAAGATACATGATCAATAATCATTTCAAAATTATAATGCAAGTCATTATCTTACAACCGATCAGTTTAATAACTGCTTGAAATAGGTAGAGTATGCTTTTGCTCAGAAAAGTTAAGGGACCTGCCTCAGGTCTCACAGCGAGTCAATACCAGAGCTGGAATTTAAAGCCCATCTCTTTTCACACACAACCCCAAGCTCCCACTTGCTCACATCAAGCGGCCCTTTTGAAGAATAAGCAAGCTCAGATTGGGAACTCTGGTGAATTTCAAGTATCTGGCCAGTCCCCTCACAAATCCCAAGAAGTCACACGGTGTCCTCTGCCTGAAAGGCCCTTATCTTCCCTGTAAAGCTAAATCCTCTCCTAGCTCTGAAGGGAAAATGTCAAGTCTCAACCCTTCCAGCTGTACCAGCCCGCAGTGCTGCCTCCTGCTCAAATTCCAGCTGCATTTAATATTAGTCAATACCTCAAAGCTGAGCACTCATACTGAGTCCTCTTGTGCTGTCATGATTTCCTTTCTTTCTGCCCTGGAGAGACTGTAAGCCCCTTGAAGATAAAAATCATGTCTCTAATTCTCGTTTTTCTTTTTTTCATCTCTCACACAGCCACAATAGCAATGGGTAAAGCTAGCATTTGGAAGAACGCTTGTTGACTCATTTTTTTGTCCCCTCAAATAAGATGTCACTCAGAAAATCTTTATGAAGCCCTAGGCCAACAGAAATGTATTTCCACAGCAAAGGAGACTTGAAAGAGATAAAGGACAAATTCTAGAGACAATGAGACCCCTTCAAGGACTTCATTCTCTCTTCTCTGGAGGTAGGCCAGGATAATTTGAATTTCAGAAGCAGGGATTTTAGATACACAATTGTATTATTGCACATTAGTTTTAAAAACATACATATAACCCATTTAGCTAAACAAAGACTAGTTAAGACATGAATTCAATTTGGCTTAGACACTAGGATCATTCTCTTGGGTAGATTTAAAAAATGAGAGAAAATGAGTACCTTGCCAGTTCCAGGAGGTCCTGCCAACAAGACAGCTCTTCCAGCCATTTTCTTGCTTTTGATTAATTCTACTATGACGCCACATGCCTACACGCCACAGTGGAAAGAATAAATCAGTATTAAAATATTTCACAAGGGGAAAAAACTCAGTCCCTGGCCTATACAATTCACACACTCATCCAACTAACACTGAGTGCCGGTGCACTGCAGACACCATTCTAGGTGCCGAGGGTAACGGAGGCAAAGCAGAAAAGCCTTGTACTTGTGAAGCTCATGTTTTAGGGAGGGAGACAAACATACAAACATTGCATACATGATCTTCATTACCACTATGAAGAAAAAGGGATGATGAGAGAGAATCAGTGGCTAGAAAGTGATCCTGAAATGTCTTTCTGATGACATTTAATTTGATATGTGAACCTCTGGGAGAAGCAGGAGTCAGTGTTACAGGCAAAGAAAACAGCAAATTCAGAAAATCCAAAGCAGAAACGAGCTTGGCATATCCAAGGGATAGAAAGGTTGCAGTGACCAAAGTATGGTGAAAAAGACCACGAAGATGAGGCTGAAGAGGTAGGCAGCAGCCAGAACGCAGAACAGGAACGTATAGTCTGTTGTAGAGTTTGGATTTTACTCTACATAAATAATAGGAAGCCACTGAAAAGGTCTTGAAGACTACATGTCATGTTATAATTTGTTTTTAAAACATGGTGCTGGCTACTGTATGAAGAATGCACAGTATGAGTACAAGTAGAACACTGATTTTTGGCCCAGGGTACAGGGATAGACGCCAGGGGCCCAAATACCTCTTGAATTTGGGAACAAAACTGTGTTTATATTCATATACATTTTTTTCCAGGGAAAGGATCCATAGATTTCATCAAATTCCCAAAGTAACCTACTAAGCGGTAAGAATCAATGACATAGAGTACTAGCTGGTCATCAGTGAACACTGTAAATACTGATTGTGAAGTTAAGCCTATGGCACTATTAGATCCATTGAATATGTTTTGAATCCTCAAGATTAAATTACTTTATCATCTGTTAGTATATTTTAAATACATTATAAATCTCTGAATTTTATTAACCATTTGCAGTACACGTGTGTATATATACATACACATATTCCATAAATGGGCTATGGACCATCATATATTTTAGAGTATTTGACTATAAGGGGGGAACACTGAGAAAGTTACACTAGCTGAGCATCTATATCTCAAGACTGCATAATATAAGGTTTGCTACACTGATTTAATAACTGAATATGTGACTATCTAAAAGGTGCTCTTCTCTCTGGGCAGTGACCACACTGCCAGAGTCTTGTGAATACATCTTATCTCTTCTACCTCTATTCCTCATGGACAGTGAAGTACCTTGGTCTCACACTTATGGCAGCCCCTCAAAAAATATGTCAGGACTACAGGTGCCTGCCACCACGCCCAGCTAATTTCTTGTATTTTTAGTAGAGATGAGGTTTCACCGTGTTAGCCAGGATGGTCTCAATCTCCCGACCTTGTGATCCGTCTGCTACTGGGGAGGTTGAGGCAGGAGAATGGCATGAACCCGGAAGGTGGAGCTTGCAGTGAGCCAAGATGGCGCCACTGCACTCCAGCCTGGGTGACAGAGTAAAGCTCCCTCTCAAAAAAAAAAAAAAGTAAGGAATATGTGTGGGTATACTATATCCATCCCATTTCCACTTCAGTTACCAAAGCACACTGCCCTTAATAGAACCTAGAAGATATTCTTCAGATGCTACTTTTTCAGATGGAGTCTCACTGTCACTCAGGCTGCAGTGCAATGGCGCAATCTCAGCTCACTGCAACCTCCGCCTCCCAGGATCAAGTGAGTCTCCTGCCTCAGCCTCACGAGTAGCTCAGACTACAGGCACATGCCACCACACCTGGCTAATTTTTGTATTTTTAGTAGAGACAGGATTTTGTTATGATGGCCAGGCTGGTCTCGAACTCCTGACCTCAGGTGATCCGCTTGCCTTGGCCTCCCGAAGTGCTGGGATTACAGGTGTGAGCCACTGCGCCCAGCCCAGATGCTATATTTCTAAACAGATAAAAAGCCTAGCCAGGCGCGGTGGCTCATGCCTGTAATCCCAGCACTTTTGGAGGCCGAGGTGAGTGGATCACCTGAGGTCAGGAGTTCAAGACCAGCCTGGTCAACATGGTGAAACCCTGTCTCTACTAAATATACAAAAATTAGCCGAGCATGGTGGTGGGCGCCTGTAATCATGGCTACTCACGAGGCTGAAGCAGGAGAATCACTTGAACCCGGGAGGCAGAGGTGGCAGTGAGCCGAGATCGCACCATTGCACTCCAGCCTGGGCAACAAGAGCGAAACTTCATCTCAAACAAAAACAAAAACAAAAACAAAAAAACCTACTATGATCTTTCCATATAACCTTGTCATATAATCCTCAGCACTGAAGCTCTTTGGGAAACTCAAGGTAGAAGAGACTTTACAAACCTTGGATATGTGCTTTTATTTACAGACCAGGACCTCTTCCATCTATTCTCCCTCAGTTTCCACTCCAACTTCTCTCAGGTGAGATAAGCTTGAATTCTAACATTTAAAAAGAATTGGAAGGGTCTTTAAATGATCACCTAGTCTAACTCTCATTTTTCAGGAGGTTACTGATGTGACCAGAATCACACAAGAATCTGGTAGCTGAGGTGGGTCTTAAGCATACAGCATCAGTTAAGAGCATGGACTCTGGGATTAAATACATAGACTTGAGTTAAAATACTCTCCCACTTACCAGATGAGTAACCTTGGACCTACTTACTTGACCTCTATGAACCAGAATTTCCTCACTTGAACAGAGTTCATACTAGTCAATGGCACACATGTTAAAGGGTGTAGGGGTGAAGTGTAGTGATGCCTGCAATTCACCTTGAAATGTAAAAGTGGATTGGGAGAGGGACACATGGAAAGATATATGATAAAGCAGCATAGTAAAATGCTAATCATAGAATTTAGGTACACAGGTACTTACTATACAAGTCTTTCAACTTTTTTTGTATGTCTGAAAACTGTCATACTAACACAGGGAAGGGACAACTAATTCGTTGGATATGACAAGGCAATGGACACACAGCTACTTAGCACAGTGCTTGGCACATGGAAAGCACTCAACCAATGTTAGCTACTTGCAGTAATAGCTGCTTAGTAAGACAGAGTCAAATACTTCCTTTTTGGAAAGATGATGCTCAAAATGGAAACCCGAGGTTTTTCTTTTGAGCCCTTTCTATTTAGAAAAATCAGGCTAAGAGGCAGTAGCTTAACTTTGTATTAAGTGAAGATTTTTGTACAAGCTAAGGCTCTGCAAAGGCCAAGGGGCATGGCTGTGACCTCAGACAACAGCAGGCAGAGACAGTGGCTATGTCATCATAGAGCACTGATTTGGGAGTCAGAAATACATGTGAGCGCAAATTCCCGCTTTACCATTACTAAAACGAGTGTCAAGTATATAGGTGAAGTGCCCTCTCCCCAACTCAATATTTTCACCTGCCAAAAAACAATAATGTATGTGAAAGTACTTGGCATCACTAGCACTCAGAAAAAGGAGATTTAATTGGAATGGTCAAAAAGGATGCTTGGAGGGATAAATAAACCAGATTGCTCTTCTCCCTAATTCCCACTTCTCTCCCTCAGCTCCCGGGTCCTGGGAACCAAAATGAGCTTTTAAAGTTTAGTCAATTCCCTACTTTAAACCGTCCCACGGCCTGCCAGTGCGTTCACAATAAAATCCAATTTCCTTACCGTGGCCGACAAAGTTCTGCAGTAACTAACCCCACCAAGATAATTACTTTTGTTTATTGATGTATACGTTTATCGTCTCTCACCACACTAAAATGTAACCTCCTATCTTATCTCCCGCTGTATCCCGGGAAATAAGTGTCGCGAATAGAGCTCAGCACGGATTAAGGGGACGGGGTTGTGTGGGTTTCCATTAGTACTTGTCCGTGAGTTGAAGCAAACCGTCAACTGCCCCCAGTGGGTCGTCACTAGTTTTCCTGGGGCGGCCCCTCACCCAGCTCCAGGGCGGCGCCCCTCCCCGAGCCCCTGGCCTATTTTCACTTCCCTGAGGCAACTATGGCGGGAGACCCCTGGCGCGCGCATCCCGCCCCGAGCCACTGACTTCAGCAGCTCTCTCTCCGCAGCAGCCCTGCTTGGAGCCCCCAACTCCCTGGTCCGCTGGCCACACCTCTCGCGCGTTCTCCTGGCCGACGAGCCCTGAGGCCGCCTGCTTGGCCAAGCCGCTCTCGTCCAGCCCCAGCCCTTTCACGTGGCTGTGGGAAGCGATGCGCTGCGTTTTCGTGGTGCTCTTCACCTCCTCAATCTTCATTTTGCGGACGCCGGGAGCTAAAACCAGCGTGGAAAACCAGCAGATAGGACAGTGCGCCCAGCGCCCGAGTTACCATGCGGCCGTTACTAGGGCAATTTGCAAAGGCCCGCCTAGGTTGGCCTTCCATTGGTGGAAGCGGGAACGCCTCCGCTCTCCATAGGCTCACGGCTGCGCCCATCGCGGCTGCTGCTGGAGCTCCAGTCACTCACTTCCGGCTGTGTCTCTGGGTTGGCTTCCCCCGCAGCCGGCGCTTCCTGCCCAGGCTGGGGTCGGTAGCACAGTGGGACCACGCCCCGGATTTGATTTCGGGCTGGGGCGTTGCACGAGGTAGTGGCCCGCGGGTACCACTCCTAATCCTTCCGTCCTGTCCATTATCACGTTTGAACGTCATACTCTTACGCGAAGCTCAAGTTATTATTTCCGTTTTGGAAATAGAAGAACTGAGGTTCAGAGCTTAAACTGAGATTGGTTACTAACCAATGTTTTCTGACTCCCAGACCTTTGCATCTCGTCTGGAAAGGCCCAGCGCAACCCACCACTCCTTCCGTGGAATTGTCTTCCCCTGCTTCTAATCTCTATCCTCCGCCGAGAGATAAGGTTCCTGCTAAGTTCAGTTCAGTTGACTGTAAATAACATTTTGCAGTTTTCAAAACTCTACAGCCCTGTAAGGTAGTGTAATTACGAATGCAGCTACAGACAAGCAGAAAGAGGCCCATCCGCCCAAGAAAGCACCACAAAGAATCAGAACTAGAAATCTTCAGGCTTCAAAACCTATATAATAATGCTCATACTGTCCCATTATTTCAGCTGAGACAATCAGCCAGCAAATTGTCCCTTCAGGTTTCATAATGATATTCGCACAACCTGCACCACAATTGTACTTGCCATCCATCCATCCATCCATTTAACAAACACGAGCCAGACACCACAATGCACTGGGGATACAGGGATAAAAGTCTTGATGAGCTTACTCCTTGCTTAGAAAACTTGTAACATGAGATGTGGTGAGACAGGTACACCCAGGTGGCAAGAAGACCAGAGCAGAAGCCCCAGGAATAGCCTGGAGAGCCAGCGAAAGCACCATGAAGGTGATGTTGCCTTGGCTGAATTCTGACAAATGGGAGAGATTTCCTCAGAAGCATATGGTATGACACCATTTTTACAGAAGAAGATACTAACATCCAGAGGAAGGGAAGGACTTGCCCAGAGTGCAGGAGAGTTTATATTAGAATTGAGACAGATCTGAAATCACACTTCCTTGTACATCTTGATTCTAAGTTTTGAATCTAGGTTTCTATATTTTTTTTCTTTTCTTTTGAATCTAGGCTTCTAGTGATTTGCGCAATTACTGGGTCAATGTTTGTCTCTCCCAGTAAACTGCAGGCCTTTTGAGTGTGTAGACCACATTTGATTGTTTACCATTTTAACCTAAGTGCCTGGCACACAGCCTAAAACACAGCTCACAATTAAGGCTTCTCATGAATTCAATTAATGTTCTAGACCACACACAAACACATACACTTGAATTTATCAGTTTTGCTGCATGTATTTTATACGATGGCTTTTGTAGGTCTTGGTAATGATTTCCATCAGAGAATGGAATCTTCTGGCATTTTCAGGGCCCAAAAGAACAGAGGCTCAGGCGGCCTTGGAAGGCTGAGGTTGTTACTAGTGGCATGTGGTTCATCAGCACTAGAGACAGCACCCCACAAAGTTGCTTAGCCCCTCATTGACTTGTTCCTGGTCATTACTCTTAGATAAGAAGCAATTCCTTTTTCTGTATGGAGAAGGAAAATTTTCCACCAACTAGTAGTCAAAGTGAAGCATTCTATGGGACTGACTTCTTTGTGTATTTTCCAATTAGGGAAAAAAACATTTTTTACACTTATTATTTTGGCCCTAATCTTTGTATCTTTTGGCACAAAGAGAAGGATTTCCTTCTAGCCCAAAAAGAGGAAGGGAGAATGAGGATTTTAGAGCACAGAGGAATATCCCCTGGATTACTTGGTCTAGTGGTTTTCAAACCACATTCCCAGCAGTTGTGGAATCTTTCTGTGGCCAGTACAGGTGGGGAAAGGGAATGCTAAGAGTGTAGGATACCAGCTCCATGCCCCCACTTCCACCAGAGTTGTTCCTTCTTTTTTTTTTTTTTTTTTAGTGCTAAAGAACAGTTAAAAAATCACTGATGGGCCAGATGTAGTGGTCCACGCCTATAATCCCAGCACTTTGGGAGGCTGAGGCAGGTGGATCACCTGAGGTCAGGAGTTCGAAACCAGCCCGGCCAACATGGCAAAACCCCATCTCTACTAAAAATACAAAAATTACCTGGGCGTGGTAGCAGAAACCTGTAACCCCAGCTACTCAGGAGGCTGAGACACGAGAATCACTTGAACCCGGGAGGTGGAGGTTGCAGTGAGCCAAGATTGTGCCATTGCACTCCAACCTGGGCAACAGAGTGAGACTCATCTCAAAAAAATAAAAAAAAAAGTTACTGATCTAGCCTAGCATTCTCATTTTATAGGTGATGAAACTGAGACCCCAGGAGGTGACAGAATTTGTCCAAGGTCACAAATTGAGCAAATGCCTGACACAGATCCAGTGTGCAAAGATGCTGGACCTGGCTGCAAAGTCAGACGATTTCTTTCATTTCAACAGAAAGTAATGCGGCAGGCTAGTATCCAAGCTAGACAAGTCCAATAAACAGCAAGTGAGGCCTGCTGCAGTGGACAGGGTTATTCCTGACCAGCGTCCATCCCACTTCTGCGCACCATCACTCCCATTTTCTTTCAGGAAATGACCGTTCTGCCACTTTGAGTCCAGGTAATTTGGACGAACTGACCCCACACCCCGTGTTTGTTTCACTGGTAAACACACGGCCCTGGCCTGACCTATCAGTATCCCATCCTCTCAGACACTGTGATTGGCTCAGAAATGTGAGCAGCTGGTTCAATGACAGTCAGTCCTGGCAATTTACTGGACATATCAGGAGAGAAAACATAGGTCATGGATCTGCAGGCTGGTCTTCTTTGCTACTTCATGGGGAGACTGTACCTGAAAATGAAGCCAAGATAGAGGAAAGGAAAGCTGACAGAAACAGATTCCTGATGAAATCCTTTATATTCCTGCATCATCCTCGCGTTACTTGTAGTGTAACATGGCATTTACTTTGGGGCTTAAGATGTTTCAGTTAGATTTCTATCTGTGGGTACTGAAAATCCATATCAATGCAGTGACACATATGTAAGTAATTGTGTGGACTACTACATTCCAGAATTGTGCTGTGACAACCCTAGACCTGCCAGCTCTCATTCCCTCACTCCCATGACCCTCTTATTCCCTTACTCCCATGACTTTTGCTCTTTCACCTCCAGGCCTTTGACCTCTGTTTCTCCAGCCCAAGCTTGATTATCTCAATCACTTGTTTCCTGACCCTTCTGCTCCTTCCTTACCTTGACTTCTATCACACCTGACCTTTGAACCCACAAGCCCAGATCAAGCCTCCCTCTGCCTTCTCCGCTGCCTCCTGAGGGCTCTGTGTGTGGCAGGATGCAGTTACCCAGTGGTGCCCTGGAAACACTGCACAGTCATGGTCTCCAGCCTCAACTGGAGCAACCCAAGTAATGATTAAATGGTGTTATTCGGCAGGGTGCAGTGGCTCACGCCTGTAATCCCAACACTTTGGGAGGCCAAAGCGGGCAGATCACTTGAGGTCAGGAGTTCGAGACCAGCCTGGTCAACATGGTGAAACCCTGTCTCTACTAAAAATACAAAAATTAGCCAGGCATGGCAGCACACACCTGTAGTCCCAGCTACTCGGGAGGCTGAGGCAGAAGAATTGCTTGAACCCAGAAGGCAGAGGTTGCAGTGAGCCGAGATGGCACCACTACACTCCGAGTGGCACCACTACTGGCGACAGAGTGAGACCCTGTTTTAAAAATAATAAATAAATAAATAAATAAATAAATAAATGTATTAGTTTTTTGGGGAGCTTCAAGTGATCCTCCCATCTCAGCCTCCCAAGTAGCTGGGCATGCACCACCACACCCAGCTAATTTTTTCTATTTTTTGTAAAGACGGGGTCTTGCTGTGTTGGCTAGGCTGATCTTGAATTCCTGGACTCAAGCAATCCTCCTGCCTTGACCTCCCAAAATGCTGAGATTACAGGCATGAGCCATCACACCCAGCAGTAAATGTTATATTGGTTAAAAGATTAGTTCAGCTGCAGTAACAGAGAGATCTAAAATAACAGTGGATCAAACAAGAGAAAAGTCACTTTATCTCACATAAAGTCCAAGCAGGCATGCCAGCAGGTGGGCTGGCTTTACAATCAGTAAGGGCCTATCGTCCTTCTATGATGTGGCTCTGCCACTCCCCACACACACCATTTATCGTGTGGTCCAAGACAGCTGCTCAAACTCCTCCCAAAAGGGCTGAATTTGCACCAACTAGAAGGAAAAAAGGGAAAGAAGAGGACATGCTCCTTCCCTTTAACCTTTACATTGAAGTTGCACCATCATTTCTACTCATATCCCAGGGGCCAGCACTTAATCAAATGGCTAGAACTAGCTGCAAAGGAGGCTGAGAAATGTAGTCTTACACTGGATGTCTTACACTGGATGGATATGTGTCCAGTTAAAAATTCAATTCCTATGTAAAGAGAGGAGAAGATAGATTGGAAAACAACTCTCAGACTCTACCCTAAGCTTCTACTGTGTGCCAAGCACTGCTGAATTCTCCTTGTATGCTGACTCAAAGGCAGGTATGACCTTCCTTCTAGCCAAGGCATCTCTACTATCTGGGTCTCAGATAACAACCTGGGCCCCATTCCATCTCTCAAAGGCCTTGCTCCACCCATTACCTTCCTTTTCCTGTATTTCCATCTATTCTCCCTGATCATTCCCACAGGATATGTGCAGTCTTTCTCCTCCCTCCCCCTCCCAATGTCATCACTTGCATTTCTGTCCTAGTGCAGTTCTCATCTTGCCAAGTGCCCCCGTTTCCCTTCCCAGTCTTCAGTCTGGTGCAACATAGCTTTTACTCTTGCTGCTCCCTTGAATCTGCTATCTCAAAAGTCCAGGGTGCCACAAAACAAGTTTTAATAAATGTTAAAAATTGAAATCATACATAATACTTTTCCAGTCACAATGGAATAAAACTTGAAATCAGTAACAGAAGGAAAATTCACAAATATGTGGAAATTAAACAATACGTTCTTAAACAATTAATAGGTCAAAGAAGAAATCATAAGGGAAATCAGAAAATACTTTGAGATGAATGACAACAAAAGCACAATGTACCGAAACTTATGGGATTCAGCAAAAGCAGTGTTAAGAGAGAAGTGTATAGCTATGAACATCTATAATAAGAAGAAAGATCTCAAATTCATAACCTAACTGTGCACCTACAGGGACCAGGAAAAACAAAACAATAACAACAACAAAAAAGAACAAGCTAAATCCAAAACCAGCAAAAGAAAAGAAACAATAAAGATTAGAGAGTAGTAGTAGTCCCAGGAGGAAAGAGGCAGAAGCAATTTAAGCATCCATTGACAGATAATTGATTTTTAAAAGATGGTATATACATATGATGGACTATTATTAAGCACTAAAAAAGAAGAAAATTCTGACACATGTTACAATACAGATGAATATTGAGCCATCATGTTAGGTAAAATAAGCCAGTCACAAAAAGACAAGTACAGTATGACTCCACTTATATGAGGTGCCTAAAGTAGTTAAATTCATAAAGACAAAAAGTACAATGATGGTTGCCAGGGGCTGGGGAAAGGAAAAATAGAGAGCTAATTCAATGGATGCAGGGTTTCCATCTGGGAAGATGAAAAAGTTCCGGAGATGGATGATAGTGATGGTTGCACAACAATGTGAATGTACTTAATGCCGCCTAACTGTACACGTAAAATGGTTAAAATGATATCGTTTATGCTACGTATCTTTTACCACAATTTTTAAAAAAGATTAGAATGGAGACAAAATAGAGAAACAGAAAAACAGAGAAAACAAAAAAACACTAAAAGTTGGTTCTTTGAAAAGAATAACAAAACTGACAAATCTTTAGCTAGATTTACTAAGAAAACAAGAGAGAAGACTAATTATAAAATCAGAAATTACAGCAGGAACATTACTATTTACTATACAGAAATAAAAAGAAATATAAGAGAATACTATAGCCGGGCGCGGTGGCTCAAGCCTGTAATCCCAGCACTTTGGGAGGCTGAGACGGGCGGATCACGAGGTCAGGAGATCGAGACCATCCTGGCTAACACGGTGAAACCCCGTCTCTACTAAAAAATACAAAAAACTAGCCGGGCGAAGTGGCGGGTGCCTGTAGTCCCAGCTACTCGGGAGGCTGAGGCAGGAGAATGGCGTGAACCCGAGAGGAGGAGCTTGCAGTGAGCTGAGATCCGGCCACTGCGCTCCAGCCTGGGTGACAGAGCGAGACTCCGTCTCAAAAAAAAAAAAAAAAAAAAGAATACTATAAATAATTATAAACAAATTGGATAATCTGGATGAAATAGACAAATTTGTTGAAACAAACTATGAACAGACTACCAAAACTGACTCAAGAAAAAGTAGAAAATCTTACTGTAATCAAGTGAGGAGATTGAGTCAGTAACCAAAAGTCTCCCTATAAAGAAAAGCCTAGAGCTGAATGGCTTAACTACTGATTTCTACCAAACATTTAAAGAACTAGCACCAGGCCAAGAGCAATGGCTCATGCCTGTAACCCCAGCACTTTGGGAGGGTAATGTGGGAGGATTGTTTGAGGCCAGCAGTTCAAGACCAGGTTGGGAAACAGCAAGACCCCATCTCTACAGACGTGGTTTTGCACACCTGTAGTCTTAGCTACTTGGGAGGCTGAGGCAGTAGGATCACTCAGGCCCAGGAGTTTGAGGCTGTAGTGAGCTATGATCACACCACTGCACTTTAGCTTGGGTGAAAAAGTAAGACACCAGTCCTTCTCAAACTCTTCCAAAAAACTAAAGAGAACACTTTCTAATGCATTCTATAAGGCCAGCACTGCCCTGATAACAAAGCCAGATAAAAACATTATAAAACAGGGTGGGTGTGGTCGTTCACACCTGTAATCCCAGCACTTTGGGAGGCCGAGGAGGGCGGATCACCTGAGGTCAGGAGTTAGAGACCCCATCTCTACTAAAAATGCAAAAACTATCCGGGCGTACTGGTGGGCACCTGTAACCCCAGTTACTCGGGAGGCTGAGGCAGAGCATCACTTGAACCTGGGAGGCAGAGGTTGCAGTGAGCCGATATTGCGCCACTGCACTCCAGCCTGGGCAACAGAGGGAGACTTCATCTCAAAAAACAAAACAAAACAAATAAACAAAAAAAACCACTGTAAAACAAACAAATCAACAACAACAACAACAACAACAAAACAGATCAAGATCCTGTATGAATGTAGATGCAACAATTCTCAACAAAATTCTGGCAAACCCAATTTAGCAGCGCATTAAAGGATTATCACCATGACCAGGGGGATTTATTCTACAAAGACAAAGGTAGTTTAACATACAAAAATCAATGTAATATGCCATATTAATAGAACAATTAATATGCCATATTAATAGATCATGTAGGGAAAAAACCCCACATGATCAACTCAGTTGATTCAGAAAAAAACATTTGACAAAATCCAATATACTTTCATGATTCAAAAAACAACTAGGAGTTGCCTATGAGAGGGAGGCAGAGCAAGATGGCCAAATAAAGCCTCCAGCAATTGCCCCTACCTGCTGCCAGCAGAAAACCAAATTGAAAAACTATCTGAACAAGAAAGCACCTCCATAAGAACCAAAAATCAGGTGAGCAGTCACAGTCCCTGGTTTTAACATCACATCAAAGAAAGAGGCACTAAAGAGGGTAGGAAAGACAGTCTTGACTCACCTGCACTACCCATCTCTCATCCCTTGCCTGCGGTCTCATGGCACAGAGACAGAATCTATGTACTTGGCAGAGAGATTGTGGGACTTTGTACTGGAACTCAGTGCTGCCCTGTCACAGCAGAAAGCAACACAAAGCAGAATTCAACCAGCACCCATGCAGACAGCATTTAGACCAGCCTTAGCCAGAGGGGAATCATCCATCCTGGTGGTCAGAACCTGAGTTCCAGCCAGCCTTATCACCGCAGGCTAAAGTGCTCTGGGGTTCTATAGAAACTTGGAAGGCAGTCTAGGCCACAAGGACTGCAATTCCTGGGCAAATCTTGGTGCTCTGCTAGGCTTGGAGCCAGTAAATGTGGGGTGCATGTGACCTAGCAAGACAATAGCCAGGGCAGTCAAGAGAGTGCTTGCATCACCACTCCTGCAAAGCCAAGCAGCGCAGCTTGCAGCTCCCAGAGAGACTCCTTCCTTCTGCTTGAGGAGAGCAGAGACGAGAGTAAAGGGGACTCTGTCTTGCAACTTGGATACTAGCTTAGCCACAGTAGAATGGGGAACCAGGTAGTGTCCTGAGGCCCCTATTTCAGCCTCTAGTTCCCAGACAACATTTCTAGACACACCCCGGGACAAAAGGGAATGCACCGTCTTGAAGGGGAAAAACCCAGACCTGGCAGGATTCCTCATCTGCTAAGTAGAGGGCTTGGGCCTTGAATAAACATCAGTGGTAGCCAGGCAGTATTTACCATGAGCCTTGGGTAAGACCCAGTGCCATGTTGGCTTCAGGTGACCCAGGATATTCCCAGTTGTGATGGCCACAGAAAGAAACCCCTTCTGTTTGAAGAAAGGAGAGGAAAGAGTAAAAGGGACTTTGTCTTGCAATTTGGATACCACCTCAGCCACAGTGGTGTAGAGGACCAAGTGGTCTTTTGGGGTTCCCAATTCCAGGCCTTAGCTCCTGGATGACATTATTGGCCTTGCCTCGGGCCGGAGGGGAGCGTACTGCCCTGAAGGGAGAAACCCAGGCCCGGCAGTATTCAACACAAGGTGAAGTGCCCTTGGATCTTGAGTGAGCATCAGCGGTAGCCAGGCAGTTCTTGCCATGGGCCTGGGTTGCTGGTGACCACAAGGAGAGTTCTTCAGTATGAGGAAAAGGGAGGGAAGAGTGGGAAGGACTTGTGTTGCGGTTTGGGCACCAGCTCAGCTGCAGGAGAATAGAGCACCAAATGGATTCCTAAGGTTTCTGACCCCAGGCCCCAGCTCCTGGTTGGCATTTCTGGACTTGCTGTGGGCTGGGGGATGAGCTTATCACTCTGAGGGAAGGACACAAGCCTGGCTAGATTCACCAGATGCTGATTTTAGAGCTTTCAGGCCATGAGTGAACATTGGCAGTAGCCAGGCAGTGGTCACCATTGTCCTTGGGTGAGACACAGTATTGTGCTGGGTTTGGGTCTGACCCAACAAAGTCCCAGTGGTGTTGCCACAGAAGTGCTTGTATCATCTCTCCCCCAGCTTCAGGCAGCCTATCAGAGAGACTCTGTTCCTGGGAAAGTAAGGGAAGAGAACAAGAGTCTCTGTCTGGTAATCCAGGGAATTCTCCCAGATCTTACCCAAGACCACCAAGGCAGTACCTCTGTGCAGCTGAAAGTCACAGCATTATTGGGCTTGGGGTGCCCCCTAGTGCAGATACAGCTGCAGTGACCAAAGACAGGTTACAACACTCAATTCCCTTTGAATGCTTGGCAAGCCTTCCCAAGAAGGATGGGTACAAACAAGCTCAGACTGCAAAGACTATAATAAATACCTAACTCTTCAATGCCCAGATTTTGGCAAATATCCACATCATCAAGGCTATCCAGGAAAACATGACCTCACCAAACAAATGAAATAAGGTACCAGTGATCAATCCTGAAGTGACAGAGATGTGTGACCTTTCAGATAGATAATTCAAAATAACTCTTTTGAGGAAGCTCAATGAAATTTAAGATAATGCAGAGAAGGAATTCATAATCCTATCAGATAAATTTAACAAAGAGATTGAAATAATTAAAAAGAATCAAACAGAACTTCTGGCGCTGAAAAATTCAGTTGATATACGAAGAATGTATCAGTCCACAACAGAACTGATCAAGCAGAAGCATTAGTGAGCTTGAAAACAATCTCTTTGGCCAGGCGTGGCGGCTCACGCCTGTTATCCCAGCACTTTGGGAGGCTGAGGTAGGCAGATCACTTGAGGTCAGGAGTTTGAGACCAGCCTGGCCAACATAGTGAAAGCCCATCTCTACTAAAAACACAAATGTTACCCAGGTGCAGTGGTAGGAGCCTGTAATCCAGCTACTCAGGAGGCTGAGGCAGGAGAATCACCAGAACCTGGGAGGCGGAGGTTGTAGTAAGCAGAGATCATGCCACTGCACTCCAGCCTGGACAATAAGAGTGAAACTCTGTTGGAAAAAAAAAAAAAAAAGGACAGGTTATTTGCAAATACACAGAGGTGGCCAGGCATGGTGGCTCATGCCTATAATCCCAACACTTTGAGAGGCCAAGATCAATTGAGGCCAGAAGTTCGAGACCAGCCTGGGCAACATGGTGAAACCCCATCTCTACAAAAAAATTAAAATAACAATAAATTAGCTGGGTGTGGTTGCACATGTCTGTAGTCCCAGCTACTTGGGAGGCTGAAGTGAGAGAATCAATTGAGCCTGGGAGGTCAAGGCTGCAGTGAGCTGTGATTGTACCATTGCACTCCAGCCTGGGTGAGAAACTTTGCCTAAAAAAAAAAAAGAGAGAGAGAGAAAAAAAAAGAAGAAGAAGAAGAAGAAGAAAAGGAAAATAAAATGCAAAGAGGGGAAAAATTTAAAAAAAAAAGAATGAAGCATGTCTACTAAATCTAGAAAATAGCCTCAAAAGGGTAAATATAAGAGTTATTCACCTTAAAAGAAGATAGAAAGAGAGATCATGGTAGAAAGTTTATTCAAAGGGATAATAAATAGAACTTTCCAAACCTAGAGAAAAAAATTAATATTCAAGTATAAGAAGGTTATAGAACACCAGATATAACCCAAATAAGACTATATCTAGACATTTAATAATCAAACTTGCAAAAGTCAATAATAAAGAAAGGCTCCTAAAAGCAGCAAGAGAAAAGAAACAAATAACATACAAAGGAGCTCCAATATATCTGGCAGCAGACTTCTCAGTGGGAACCTTACAGGCCTGGAAAGAGTGGCATGACATATTTAAAGTGCTAAAGGAAGGCTGGGCGTGGTGGCTCATGCCTGTAATCCCAGCACTTTGGGAGGCCGAGGCGGGTGGATCATTTGAGGTCAGGAGTTCAAGACCAGCCTGGCAAACAGGGCGAAACCTCATATCTATTAAAAGAACAAAAATTAGCCAGGTGTGGTGGCATGCTACTACCTATAGTCCCAGCTACTTAGGAGGCTGAAGCAGGAGAATCGCTTGAACCCAGAAGGTGGATGTTGTAGTAAGCCAAGATTGCGCCACAGAACTCCAGCCTGGACTGCAGAGCAAGAATCCATCTCAAAATAAGTAAATAAATAAATAAAGTGCTGAAGAAAAAAAAACCTTTTATAGTAGGATAGCATATCCAGCAAAAATATACTTCAAACATAAAAGAGAAATAAAGACTTCCTTAGACAAACAAGAGCTAAGGGATTTCGTCAACACCAGACTTGTCCTACAAAAAATGCTAACGTGAACTCTTCAGTCTGAAAGAAAAGGATGTTAATGAGCAATAAGAAATCACCTGAAGGTGAGAAACTCACTGGTAATAGTAAGTACACAGATAAACACAGAGCAGTGTAGCACTGTAATTGCGGTGTGTAAACTATTCATATCTTAAGAAGAAAGAATAAAAGATGAACCTATCAAAAACAATAACCACAATAACTTTTCAAGACATGACAGTATAATAAGATATATATAATAGAAACAACAAAAAGTTAAAAAGCAGGGGGATGAAGTTAAACTGCAGAATTTTTAATTAGTTTTCTCTTTGTTCTTTTTTTTTTTGGCATTAGTTGTTAAGTTGTCATTAGTTGAAAATAAACTACGCAGATGTTATTTGCAAGCTTCATGGTAACCACAAATTTAAAAACCTACAACACACGCACAAAAAAGAAAAAGCAAGAAATTTAAGATACCACCAGAGAAAATCACCATCACAAAAAGAAAAACAGGAAGGAAGGAAAAAAGGAAGGAAGAGAAGCCCACAAATAATCAGAAAACAAATAACAAAATGACCGTAGTGAGCCCTTACTTATCAGTAATAATAGTGAATGTAAATGGACTAAACTTTCCAATAAAAAGACACACAGTGGCTGAATGGATTGAAAAAACAAGACCTGCCAGGTGTGGTGGCTCATGCCTGTAATCCCAGCACTTTGGGAAGCCAATGTGGGTGGATTGCTTGAGCCCAGGAGTTTGAGACCAGCCTGCACAGCATGGCGAAACCCCATCTCTACAAAAAATACAAAATTTGCCAGGCATGGTGGCATGCACCTGTGGTCCCAGTCACTTGGGAGGCTCAGGTGGGAGGAGCACTTGACCCTGGAAGGTCAAGACTGCAGTGAGCAATAATCATGCCACTGTACTCCAGCCTGGGTGACAGAGTGAGACCCTGTCAAAAAAAAAACCAATGATCTATTGCTTATAAGAAACGTATTTCACCTATAAAGACACACACAGATGGAAAATATGTTCCATGCAAATGAAAACCAAAAAAGAGCAGAAGTAGCTACACTTATAGCAGAAAAAATAGATTTCAAGACAACAACTTTTTAAGGAGACAAAGAAGAAGATCATTATATAATGATAAAGGGACCAATTCAGCAAGAGGATATAACAATGCATATATAAATATATATGTATCCAACATTCGAGCACCACATATAGAAAGCAAATAGTATTAGACCAAAAGATCATGAATAAGGAAACATGGGACTTAAACTGCTATAGACCAAATGGACTTAATAGATATTTACAGAACATTTCTTCCAATGGCTGCAGAATACATATTATTCTCCTCAGCACATGGATCATTCTTAAGGATAGAACACATGTTAAGTCACAAAACAGTAAGTGCCCACATGAAAAAAATTGAAACACTTTAAATAAACAACTTAATGATGCATCTTAAATAACTAGAAAAGCAAGAACAAACCAAATCCAAAATTAGTAAAAGAAAAGATCAGAGCAGAAGTAATTAAAATTGAAATAAAAAATACAAAAAAGCAATGAAATGAAGAGTTGGTTATCTGAAAAGATAATATCAACAAATCTTTAGTCAGACTAAGAAAAAAACAGAGAAGACCCAAATGAATGAAATCACAGATGAAAAGGGAAATATTACAACTGATGCCACAGAAATTCAAAGGATCATGAGCAACTACTATGAACAACTATATGTCAATAAATTGGAAAACCTAGAAGAATAGATAAGTTCATGACATATACAACCCATCAAGATTGAACCATGAAGGAATCCAAAACCTGAATAGACCAATAACAAGTAACAAGATTGAAGCTGTAATAAAAAGTCTCCCAGCAAGGAAAGACCTGAGACCCAATGGCTTTACTGCTGAATTTTACCAAACATTTAAAGAAGAACTAATATGAATCCTCCTCAAACTACCCCCCAAAATAGAGGAGGGAATACTTCCAAATTTATTTTATGAGGTCAGTGTTACCCTGATACCCAAATCAGATAAAGACATATCAAAAAACAAAAAGAAAACTACAGGCTAATATCCCTGATGAACATTACTGCAAAAGTCCTCAAAAAAAATTAGCAATGTGAATTCAACAACACATTAAAAAGATCATTCATCATCACAAAGTGGGATTTATCATAGGGATGCAAGGATGTTTCAACATATGCAAATCAACCAGTGTGATCCATCATATCAATAAAATGAAGGACAAAAGCCGTATGGTCATTTCAATTGATGCTGAAAAAGCATTTGATAAAATTCAATATCCTGTTATGATAAAAGCCCTCAAAAAACTTGTCACAGAAGGAACCTACCTCAACACAGTACAAGCCATATGCAACAGACCCACGGCTAGTGTCATACTGAATGGGGGAAAACTGAAAGACTCTCCCCTATAATCCGGAACAAGACAAGGATGTCCCTTTACTACTATTATTCAACATAGTATTGGAAGTCCTAGCTAGAGCAAACAGACAACATGAAGAAATAAAAGACATTCAAACCGGAAAGAAAGAAGCCAAATTATTCTTCTTTGCAGATCTTATATTTACAAAAACCTGAAGATTACACACGCACACACACACACACACACACACAAACTGTTAAAAGTGATAAATTCAATAAAGTTGTAGGTACAAAGTAAACATGCAAAAATCAGTAGCATTTCTATATGCCAACTGTGAACAATCTGAAAAAGAAATCAGAAAAACAATCCCATTTGCAATATCTACAAATACAATAAAATACTAAGAATAAACAACCAAAGAAGTGAGAGATCTCTACAATGAAAACTATAAAACATGCAGGAAGTTGAAGAGGCTACAGAAAATGAAAGAGAGTCCATGTTTATGAATTGAAAAAATCAATATTGTTAAAATGTCCATACTACCCAAAGCAATCTACAGATTCAGTGCAATCCCTATAAAAATGCCAAT
Source organism: Papio anubis (assembly GCF_008728515.1). Taxonomy (NCBI): domain Eukaryota; kingdom Metazoa; phylum Chordata; class Mammalia; order Primates; family Cercopithecidae; genus Papio; species Papio anubis. The sequence goes on from NC_044977.1 coordinate 47,560,257, forward strand.
GATATTCTTCACAGAAATAGAAAAAAAAATCCTAAAATCTATATGCAACCACGAAAGATTCAGGATAGCCAAAGCCATCCTGAGCAAAAAGAACAAAACTGTAGCAATCACATAACCTGACTTCAAATTTTGCCACAAAGCTATAGTAACCAAAACAGCATGTCTCTGGCATTAAAAACAAAAACAAAAACATAGTCTAATGGAATAAAATAGAGAACCCAGAAACAAATCCATACATTCACAATGAACTCATTAGAAGGGCCAAGAACATATAGTGGTGAAAGGACAGCCTCTTCAATAAATGGTGCTAGGAACACTGGATATCCATATAAGGGAAAATGAAACTAGACCCCTATCTCTCTCCATATACAAAAATCAAATCAAAATGGATTAAATACTTAAATCTATGACCTCAAACTATGAAACCACTGAAAGAAAACATTGGAGAAACTCTCCAGGACATCCGTCTGGGCAAAGATTTCTTGAGTAATATCCATAAACACAGACAACCAAAACAAAAATGGACAAATGAGATTATATAAAGTTAAAAAGCCTCTGCACAACAGAGAAACACTCAACAAAGTGAAGAGACAACCCACAGAATGGGAGAAAATATTTGCAAACTATTCACCTGACAAGGGATTAATAACCAGAATATATAAGGAGCTCAAACAACTCAATAGGAAAAACTTTGGTAACCCAATTTAAAAAAAAAAAAAAACAGGCAGAAGATCGGAATAGGTGTTTCTCAAAAGAAGACATATAAATGGCACGTAGGTTTATGAAAAGGTGCTCACCATCACTGATCATCAGAGAGATGCAAATCAAAAGTACAATGAGTATAATCTCACTCCAGTTAAAACGGCTTTCATCCAAAAGCAGGCAATAAAAAATGCTGGTGATGATCTGGAGAAAAAGGAATCAGCATATCGAAGAGACATCTGTACTCCCATGTTTACTGCAGCACTATTCACAATAGCCACAATTTAGAAGCATCCTAAATGTCCATTAACAGGTGAATGGATAAAGAAAATAAAAAAGAATGAGATCCTGTCACTTGCAACAACATGGATATAACTGGAGGTCATGATGTTAAGTGTAATAAGCCAGGCACAGAAAGACAAATTTTGTATGTTCTCACTCATTTGTCAACGCTAAAAATTAAAAGAATTGAACTCATGGATATAGGGAGTACAATAATGGTTGCAAGAGGCTGGGAAGGGAGTGGGGATGGGAAGTGGAAATGGTTAATGGGTACAAAACTATAGTTAGAATGAATAAGATCTAGTGTTTGATAGCACGGCAGCCTGACTATAGTCAACAATAATTTATTGTACATTTAAAAATAACTAAAAGTGTATAATTGGGTTGTTTGTAACACAAATACATGATGTATGTTTGAGATGATGAATACCTTATTTACCCTGATGTGATTATTATACATTGTGTGCCTGTGTCAAAATATCTCATGTAGTCCATAAATGTATGTATCTACTATGTACCCATATAATTAAAAATTTTTTTATTTTTATTTGCATTTATTTATATTTTTTTGAGACAGAGGCTCGCTCTTTTGCCCAGACTGGAGGATAGTGGCCTGATCTGGGCTCACTGCAACCTCCGCTTCCCGGGTTCAAGTGATTTTCCTGCCTCAGCCTCCCAAGTAGCTGGGATTACAGGCACCTGCCACCATGCCCAGCTAATTTTTGTATTTTTAGTAGAGACGGGGTTTCACCATGTTTGCCAGGCTGGTCTCAAACTCCTGACCTCAGGTGATCTGCCCGCCTAGGCTTCCCAAAGTGCTGGGATTACAGGCGTGAGCCACCGTGCCCAGTCTCAAATGATACAAACTTCTTTATGAAAAACCCACAGCTAACATCTTAATGGTAAGAGACCGGGTCCTTTCCGCTCTGAGACACTTCTCTCTATACAAAAAGAGCTATTTCTCTTTCTTTTCTCTTCTGCCTATTAAACCTCTGCTCCTAAATTCTTTGTGTATGTCCATGTCCTAAATTTTCCTGGCACAAGACAACAAATCCCAGGGTACATACCCCAGACAACGTAGCTGCTTCATATTGGGGACCTTGTCTGGGATACCAATGTACAACATTCATGGAAACAGTGAGTAGAGTAGCAGACTCCAACTCTGTCCTTTCATTTCAAGGCTCTCAGCCTCCATTTTAGAATTAAATCAAACCAAATACTGGGCCCCCTTCAGCCATTTAAAAACGATTAGCGTGGCTGCCAGCCTTACAAGACTTGGGGGACAGGCTTGCTGGGGAGAACATGGAGAATCCCCCAGTACACATGGGTTGTTGGGCAATATGTTACACACACAACATATTGGCTGTGTTTGAATCAGCTTCCTATCATGGAGGACTTAGCTGTGGCATGAGGCTGGAGGAGGTTTTGGAGCAACTGAGGATTTCTGGCGGGGCTACTCCACGGTGTTATCCAAAGGCTTTTGGACTGACCCCGGCCTCTGAACACCATGGAGTGTCGGCAACGGGGTCTCCAACTTTCCTACGGTAATTTCTTCCTTTCCTATCTGTGACCGCCATATCTCTTTGTTTTTTTTTTTTTTTTGAGACGGAGTCTCGCTTTGTCGCCCAGGCTGGAGTGCAGTGGCCGGATCTCAGCTCACTGCAAGCTCCGCCTCCCGGGTTTACGCCATTCTCCTGCCTCAGCCTCCTGAGTAGCTGGGACTACAGGCGCCCGCCACCTCGCCTGGCTAGTTTTTTGTATTTTTTAGTAGAGACAGAGTTTCACCGTGTTAGCCAGGATGGTCTCGATCTCCTGACCTCATGATCCGCCCGTCAGGGCCTCCCCAAGTGCTGGGATTACAGGCTTGAGCCACCGCGCCCGGCCATCTCTTATGCCCTTTGTGTATGACAGTTCCGCATATAAATCAGGCACACCTCCTCAAACCTGACTATAAAATCCTGTGCATCCACCACCCACTGGTTCTTTCCACTCGGAGACCCCTCTCTGTAGAGAGAGCTGTTTCTCTGTTTTTTTGTTTGTTTGAGACAGAGTCTCGCTCTGTCGCCCAGGCTGGAGTGCAGTGGCGCGATCTTGGCTCACTGCAAGCTCCGCCTCCCGGGTTCATGCCATTCTCCTGCCTCAGCCTCCCGAGTAGCTGGGACTACAGGCGCCCGCCACCGAGCCCGGCTAATTTTTTGTAATTTTAGTAGAGACGGGGTTTCATTGTGTTAGCCAGGAAGGTCTTGATCTCCTGACCTCGTGATCCGCCTGCCTTGGCCTTCCAAAGTGCTGGGATTACAGGCGCAAGCCACCGCGCCTGGCCTGTTTTTCTTTTTCTTCACTTCTGCCTAGTAAACCTCTGCTAAAAACAAAACAAAACAACAACAACAAAACACAAGCAAAACTAAAATTTCCCCCCTATCAAGAACAAGCAAGGATGTCCACTTTTGCCACTTCTACTCAAGATGGTACTGGAAGTTCTACACAGAGCAATTAGGCAAGAAAATTAATTAAAGGTCATCCAAATTGGAAAGGAAGAGGTAAAACTACTTCTGTCTTAAATGGCATAATCCTATATGTGGAAAACCCTAAAGAATCCATCCAAAAAATACTGTTAGAGGCCAAGAGCAGTGGTTCTCATCTGCAATCTGAGAGCTTTGGGAGGCCAAGGCAGGAGAATCACCTGAGCCCAGGAGTTCAAGGCTGCAGTGAGCTATGATTGTGCCACTGCACTCCAGCCTAGGCGAGAAGGTGATACTCTGTCTCTAAAACAAACAAACAAACAACAACAAAAAACCCTTTTAGAACTAATAAACAAACTGAGCAAAGTTGCAGGATGCAAAATTGACATAAAAATCAATCGTATTTCTATGCACTAGCAAAAAACAACACTAAAAAAAGAAATTTTAAAAATTCCATTTACAACAGTATCAAAAAGAGTAAAATAGGAATAAATTTAACTAAGGAAGTGCAAGACTTGTACATCAAAGGAGGTGGAAGCAAATCACTGTTGAAGGAATTTACAGAAGGCTTAAATAAATAGACGTTCTGGATTCATAGATTAGAAGACTTAATATTGTTAAGATGACAATACTATCCACAGTGGTCTGCAGAACCAACACATTTCTACTGGAATGCAAATGGCATGTTTCTGCAAAAACAGAAAAATTCATCCTAAAATTCATACGAAATTTCAAGGAACCCCAAATAGCCAAAATAATCCTGAAAAAGAACAAAGGTGGGGTATTCATAATTTGTGATTTCAAAACTTGATACAAGCAATATTAATCAAAACAGTGTGGTACTGGCATAAAGATAGATATGTAGACCAGTGAATAGAATTGAGAGTCCAGAAATAAACCCTCACATATATGACCTACTGATTTCTGACAAGGGTGTCAGGACCATTCAACAAGGAAAGCAGAGTCTCTTCAACAAATGCTGGCAGAAAAATTGGATAACTGGATGCAAAAGAATGAAGCTGGAGCCTTATGTTACACAGTGTATAAAAGTTAACTTGAGAATGGATTTTTTAAAGCCCTAAATTTAGGAGCTTATACTACAAAACTCTTAGATGGAAATGAAGGAGCAAATCTTCGTGACCTTGTGTCATGGCAATGGTTTCTTAACTATGGCACCGAAGGACCATGTAACAAAAGAAAAACTAAATATGTTGGACTTCATCAAAATTTAAAATTTTGTGTATCAAAGGACACTTAAAAGATTAAAAAGACAACTCACAGAATGGGAGAAAATATTTGCAAATCATATATCCCATGAGGGTTTAATATTTAGAATATATAAAGAACTCCCACAACTCAAAACAAAAAACCGAACAGTCCAATTTAAAAATGGATAAAGGACGTGACAGACAATTTTCCAGAGAAGACACACAAATGGCTAATAAACACATGAAACGATGTTTAACATCATTAGTTATCAGGGAAATGAAGATACTAACCACAGTGAGATACTATTTCATACCCCCCAAGATGGCTATAATTTTAAAATGGAAAACAACAAGTGTTGGTAAGGATATGGGGAAATTGGAACCCTTGTGCAGTGCTGGTGGGAATGTAAAATGGTGCAGCTGCTGTGGAAAATGTCTTGATTCCTCAAAAAGTTAATCGTAGATTTACCATATGACCCAACAATTCCTCTACTATTTCAATGTTTAAAAGAATTGAAAACAGGAACTCAAACAGATTCTTCTGTACCCATGTTCATATCAGCAATATTCACAATTCCCAAAGGGTGGAAACAACCCACGTGTTCATCAGTGGATGAATGACAAACAAAATGTGAACTGCACATGCAATGGAATATTATTCATCCATAACAAGGATGACATTATTAGGCCAGGCACGGTGGCTCACGCCTGTAATCCCAGCACTCTGGGAGGCCAAGGCCAGTGGATCACAAGTTCAGGGGTTCGAGACCAGCCTTGCCAGCATGGCGAAACCCCGTCTCTACTAAAAATACTATGAACAACTGTATGCCAGCTACTCGGGAGGCTGAGGCAGGAGAATTGCTTGAACCTGGGAGGCAAAAGTTGCAGTGAGCTGAGACTGTATCACTGCACTCCAGCCTGGCCAACAGAGCAAGACTCCATCTCAAAAGAAAGAGGAAGAGGATGAAGTTCTTTTGGCACATGTTACAATACGGATGAACATTGAAAACATTATGATAAGTGAAATAAGCCAGACACAAAAGGACACATAGGTATAAACAAATATGTATGATTCTACTTATATGAAATACCTGTAATAGGCAAATTCATAGAGACAGAAAGTAGAATAGAGGTTAACAGGAGTTGGGAGAGGTGATAAGTTATTATCAATAAGTACAGATTTTGTTTTTGAGATAATAAAAAAGTTATGGAAATAGATAGTGATGATGGTTTCACAACATCTTGGATGTACTTAATACCACTGAATTGTACACTTAACCATAGCTTAAAAGATTTTATATATATTTTACCAGAAATTTTTTTTTTAAAAAAGGTAAAATTGACTTCTCAAGAGCCAAATTCTCCAGACATCTTGCAAGCTTATAGGATTTCTGTGCAACATTTACCACCACTGACCACCAACCCTATCGGGAAACTCTCAGCTCACTTAGGGTGTCAGTTAGGAATGCTTTTGACTTCAAGTAACAAAAAACAAGACACATAGTAGCTTCAGCAAGTAGGGGATTGTGTCTCATGCTCCCTCACCCTTAGCATACAGCTTTGGTTCTCGTGATTCAAGGATGGCTGCTGCACCTCCAGGCTTCACTTCCACATCCCAGGCAGGAAAAATAAGGACAGAGAAAGAGCCATTGGCTAAATGCTGAAGATCCTGGCCAGCAAAGACTGTCCCCTCTAAGAGGCTTTCTAGGAAACCCAACCAGTGATGCCCACTTACATCTCACTGTCCAGAACTGGGTCACATACCCCTTGCTAATGGCAAAGCAGGATGGGAGTGTGAAAAGGCTTTTACCTGAGCACACCTCTTCCCAAAATCTAAATGGAGCTCTGTCAGAAAGGAAGAAAGAAGAGTGGAGAATGAGGAGGCCACTGGCAAAGGCTGCTCCCTGGCTTCGGGGGTGTGCCTGGTCCCTGACGGTGGCTTCTCCAGCTCTCTCACTAATGTTTCCTGTGGCTCACCCTTGACCATTCAGCATTTCCCCACATTCTGACTTCGGCTCACTTCCTTTTTCATTCTAGGTACTTTCCCTGAGCCCATGCACTTCCCAGCCCCTGCTTTCAGCTACCACCCCTCATCAGGGAATCCCAAACACACACATAACTTCTACCTGGACCCAACGCCTGAGCTATAGACACATTTGTCCATTCATTCAAAAATGTTTATGAAGTGCTTTCTATGAGCTGGACATTCCTCTAGGCCTTGAGGATACAGCAGGAAGCAACAGCCCTCACAGAGTTTACCTTCAAGTGAGGGAGAGGGTTTATTAACATGTAAGCAACTAAGCAGGTTGTTCCAACTGGTGACACCAGAAGACTCCACAGCAGGATGCTGTGACAGAGGAGAGCGGGGATGGGAGGCTACTTCCAATAGGATAATCTCAAAGAGCTCTCTAAAGAGGTAACAAGAATAGTTGGTTTCCAGTCTGGGCAATAGGGTGATACCCCGTCTCTACAATTTTTTTTTTCTTAATGAGGCAGGTGTGGTGGTACGCACCTGTGGTCTCAGCTGTTGAGGAAGCTGAGGTGGGAAGCTGGCTTGAGTGCGGGAGGCGGAAGCTACAATGAGCCATGATCGTGCCGCTGCACTCCAGCCTGGGTGACAGAGCAAGACCCTGTCTCAAAACACAAAACAAAACAAAACCAAAAGAATAGTTGGTGCTGGCAAGGAGTGATTTTAAAATTCCCACCTGAGGGGGCTAGATACTGTAACAAGAGCAACTGACATTTTGCAGATTCAGTGTGGAGTCATGTGTGGAAACCTAGGTGGCACCACCTTCCCATGTGATTCTAGAACATTTTGAAACCTACAGGGCCTGGTGCTCCAGTCAGTGGCTTGGTGCCCTATCCCTTGATCAGGCCTCAGCATTTCTCCCCCGGTAATTACTATATAATCACTCCTCACTTTCTTCAGGATTCTCTCCAGGGGAGACCTTCCCTGGCCACATTTGCAATTGAAACTTCCTGCTTACCCAAACCAGCTTTTCCCCTTCCCCCGTCTTAGTTGTTCCCACAGCATTCATCACCACATAACATACACTATACATCTATTGCTTATTTGTTTATTGCCTGCCTTCCCTACCATAACTGGGTGTGTACCAAGGTAGGGATTCTTGTTTGTTCTTTTCACTGCGGAACCCCCAGTTTCCAGGCCTGTGTCGGGCACATATAAGATGCTCAGAAAATATTTATTCAATGAGTAAATGGTCTACTCGCTTGGAGGCTTCACCCCTTCTCTCACCCTCCTCCCTCCTGGCCACCAGAGAGACCACCCCACTAGATCATTCTCCTGCTTAGCAACTTTCAACAACTCCCTGTGCTTTCAGAAGAGAGTGCAAATTCTCAACCCAGCACTGGGGATGGCCTGGCTCTCTATCACTCCAGCCTCATCTCCCACCCCTTTGACACCCTGCACTGCAGCCACATCACCCCATTCATAGGTCCTTGCCTATGTCTATTTTATTTTTCTCTTTCTTCCGGATCTCAGATGCAGAGAATTGAGTTCATCTTCCCTTCAGTTTCATGAGTCACTATCATTTTGGGTAAGTGGGCCAGTGGTAAGCTCTTTTTTTTTTTTTTGAGAAGGAGTCTTGCTCTGTCACGCAGGCTATAGTACAGTGGTGTGATCTCGGCTCACTGCAACTTCTGCCTCCTGGGTTCAAGCAATTCTCCTGCCTCAGCCTCCAGAGTAACTGGGATTATGGGCACACACCACCATACCCGGCTAATTTTTTTGTATTTTTAGTAGAGATGGGGTTTTACCATGTTGGCCAGGCTGGTCTCGAACTCCTGACCTCAAGTAATCTACCCGCTTCGGCCTCCCAAAGTGCTGGGATTACAGGCCTGAGCCACTATGCCCAGCCAGTAAGCTCTCTTGATTTATTTTATTTTAAATATTTCCCCTCTCCACCCCTAATCTCCACTCTGATTTCATTTCCCCATGGAAGTGCCCACTCTAATACATTTGGTCCAGGTCCTGGGTGGCTTTCTATCCCTGGTAAATAAGTGGCATTCATTTATATAAAAAAGTACATACATGACCTTGTACTACAGATCTCATTCTGTTTCTTACCTTTTTCACCCAACACCGAGGGTGTGATGTATGTGTATGTTTTGTGTGTGTGTGTGTGTGTGTGTGTATACAATCTCTCCATTTCTCATTGCTCCCCACCAGATTGGCAATCCCTGCTGTTGTCCAAGTCCCACCCTAAGCATCCACCACATCTTATTCTCCTCCCAGTGTTAGACCTTCCACTGCCTCTAACTCTCCGCAATTACAACAGAGTTGCAATGAACATCCTCATCCTTGTGTGCTAATAGACCTGAGAACAAAGCTTACTCAGGGTTGGGGCTGCTGGCTTTTAGATTATAGGCACACTGCCTGCAACTGCTCCCACATCCTTAGCAGCATTTGGACTTATCCACCTTTCTAATTATTGGTAAGCTAATGGGCATGCTTATTATTTCAGACCTAGGCTGACTTCTGGGGTCAAAGGGGATACAGATGATTTTGCTGACACCTTATAGGTGGTACAAAGTCATAAAAGTAACTAACATTGATTTATGTAGTGAGAACACTATTGTCTTTTTAGTTTTCTTTTAGTAAGTTTTAGTGTGCTGGAGTGTGCTTTTAATTGCTTCCTCATACCGTCATGTATCCCATAACAACATTTTGGTCAATGACAGGACACATATAGGACAGGGGTCCCATAAGATTATCATGGAGCATATATAAAAACCTGATATATGGAACTTGATATTGGCATTTCAGATCAAGTAGGGGAAATGATTGATATTCAATATTCAGTAAAGATGATGGGACACTTAGTTTTCCAGATTAAAAAAATGTACATGTACTAGTATATATACCATCTAGGTTTGTATAAGTATACTCTATGATGTTCATGCAATGACAAAATCACTTAAAGACACGTTTCTCAAAAAGTATCCCTGGCATTAAGAGACGCATGACTGTACTTGCTAGATTTCCTTTTTATTAAAGATTCTTTGGAAAGGCTACTGTTGTTTTTATTGTATTTATTTTTGTGGTTTCTGACTATTTCTGGTAAGTGATAATGGTTTTCTATGTTTGGGGAAATACTTCACTAAGTAAAAAAAGCAGGTCAATTGAAAGAAAAATGATAATTAAGTCATAGGTGTTCCCTAGATAGCACAGAAATTCTGAAGATGGTTTTTCATATCACTGAGATTGGGGAAATCTGACATAAACCAAGGTTCAGCTGGGAACAGAGGGGTCTGTCCTGATGCTCCAGGTGGCCTGGTAGCCTTTAGCTCACAAAATGACCCAGGTTCAAATCCTGCTTTTTCTGAGCAAGTTACCTCTTATTTCCCTCTGCTGTAAAACGGCGATGACAACATTCACAGGATTATTAAGATAATTAAATGAGATCTTAACAAGGGACTCTAGCGCTGGGAGGGGCATAACACATGGTGTCAGCACCTTTGAGTGTGAAGACATGGACTTTTTTCTTTTCTTTACTTTTTTTTTTTTTTTTTTTTTGAGACGGAGTCTGCTCTGTCACCCAGGCTGGAGTGTAGTGGCATGATATTGGCTCACGGCAACCTCCGCCTCCCCAAATCAGGCGATTCTCCTGCCTCAGCCTCCTGAGTGGCTGGGCTTACAGGTACCCACCACGACGCCCAGCTAATTTTTTATTTTTAGTGGAGTCAGGGTTTCACCATATTGGTCAGGCTGGTCTCGAACTCCTGACCTTAGGCAATCCACCCGCCTCGGCCTCCCAAAGTGCTGGGATTATAGGCATGAGCCCCCACGCCTGACTTTCTTTTCTTAATAGTTGCCTTCTCTCTGTGTGTCCTGTCCTTAGCAGTAGATTTTGTCATGCTTTTCCCCCTTCATGATTATGTTTTTAATTACTTTTTGTTTTGTGTGTCATCCTTGCCCAGGGGCCATGCTAACTGTCTCTGTCTCGTTCCAATTTTAGTATAGGTGCTGCTGAAGAGAGTACTTGCCATACTTTTTAAATGGAAACAGTACCCTTGGGCACTCACAGGAACTCCTTTGGAACCTAGAGATGGGAAGCTGGGCTGGGGACAGAGGTCGGGTTAGCAAGGGCAAAGCCCATGCCTCCCAGCATAAAGTCCTCTGCTGGGAGCAGTGTTTCCGTTTCAGCAGGCACGTCCCACTGCAATGGGTAAACCTGGCCACATCCGCTGACTCCCAGAGTCTGCCTGGGAACGTGGGCAGCCTGAGTCTCCCATGGGCCCTGTCTAGAGCACATGGTAGTGGGGTCAGAGGTCAATCAGGGTAGCCTGGACGAATGCAGCCGGTCTGACAAGAGGGCAGGCATTGAGGTCTCTTCCGGTGAAGATCTTAACTGTTAAACTGTGGTCCTGGGTCTAGGATGTGGAATAAGTCTGGTAAAGACCCTGCAGAGCTCTGATGAGGTGGGGTGGAATTAGGAGGAGCCATCCATTTAATCAATAAATACAAACATAGATTTGACACTCCAGTTAAATGTTTGTATTAGTTTCTTATTGCTGCCACAACAGATTTAGTGGCTTAAAACAACACAAATCAATAATCTTACAGTTTTGGAGGCCAGAAGTCCAAAGTGGGTCTCGCCGGGCTAAAATGAACGTGTTGTTAGGGCCGCATTCCTTTCCGGGGATTCTGGGGGAGAATCCATGTTCTTATCTTCTCCAGGCTGCCCACATGCCTGGACTCAAGTCCCCTTTCCACCTTCAAAGCCAAAAATGGAATGGCCGGTTGAGTCTTTCTTATGGTGTCATCTTTCTGCTTCTGACCCTCCTGCCTCTCTCCTTTTTTTTTTTTTTTTTTTTTTTTGAGACGGAGTCTCACTCTGTCGCCCAGGCTGGAGTGTAGAGGGGCGATCTTGGCTCACTGCAAGCTCCACCTGCCAGGTTTAAGCAATTATCTCACGTCAACCTCCTGAGTAGTATCTGGCATTATAGGCGCACGCCACCACACTCAGCTAATTTTTGTATTTTTATTACAGACGGGGTTTTACCATGTTGGCCAGGCTGGTCTCGAACTCCTGACCTCAGGTGATCCACCCACCTCAGCCTCAGCCTCCCAAAGTTCTGGGATGACAGGCATGAGCCACAGCGCCCAGACCTTCCTGCCTCTTATAAGGTCTCTTCATGATAACATCAGGCCCACCCTGATACTCCAGAATCATCTCCTCATCTCAAGACCCTTATCGATTTTTTTTTTTTTGAGACAGAGTCTGGCTCTGTTGCCCAGGCTGGAGTTCAGTGGCACAATCGTGGCTCACCACAACCTCTGCTTCCTGGGTTCAAGCAATTCTCTTGCCTTAGCCTCTCCAGTAGCTGGGACTACAGGCATGTGCCACCATGCCTGGCTAATTTTTGTATTTTTAGTACAGACAGGGTTTCACTATGTTGATCAGGCTGGTCTCGAACTCCTGACCTTGTGATTCGCCCTTCTCGGCCTCCCAAAGTGCTGGGATTACAGGCGTGAACCACCGTGCCCCGCCAAGACCCTTATCTTAATCACATCTGTGAAGACCCTTTGGCCATGGAAGGTAACATATTCACTGGCTCCAGGATGTGAACATCTTTGGGAGACCACTATTCTGCCATGGCCTGGCTCCTCTCCTGAGATCCCATCATAGCCCAGGCCTGCATGCTCCAGATTTCAGTCCAGTGGCAAAGAGTACACTTTTGTGTTGCTTGCCCTGGGAAATATGCCAAGGTTGGCTGTGACTAGGCCAACTTGGGTTGTTAGGCTCACTAACAATCCAGTCACTGCAGCCAGCAGGATGGACTATGCTGCTTGGTTAGTACTAAGTCTCAGGTTCATCCCTGGAACTGAGATCGGGGTCAGCCCCCTAATGACCTGGAAGAAAGGAGGGGAGAAGTTTCCAAGGAGAATTAAGGAGGTCTTACAAAAGAAGAGGGAGTAGGTGCTGACCACTACCAACCACAATGATCTTGTGAAACACCGTGATGCCCATTTTGCAGGTGGAAGAGATGGTGAAGTCACACATGAGGTCCAGCCATGATTTGACCCCGCGTGGAGGAGTTCTTGCCACTATATCAGGCCTCCTTGACCCCCAGCTAAATGTGGCATTGGCAGATCTGATTAATGCTAGAATGTTATGTAGCTCAGCTGACCTGGGTGGCAGCCTCCTTAGAGGTTGGCATGGGACCTACTGAGGAAGGCACATGGTTAACACAATTACTGGCGAGGTAGATACCCTCAGAGAAAAGGGAAATTTCCATTTCACTCCTGAAAGACTCTTTAAAGCCAAAACTCAAATCAAAGAGCAAAGTATAATAACTTCCTCTGGGCAAATTTATAATTAATCCTGGATTAATTGGCCTTAATGAAGTTGAATTAATTACTAGCTGTTTGTAAAGAACTTTGAACTACCTTAGTACAAAATGGCATTAAAGAAACAGAAAGGAACCAGCATCGCATTAACATGAAGAACAAATCCCAAATAATCGCAGTTCTGCAGGCTGTTTCCCATCACTAATTTTCCCAGGGACTGTGTCCAGCCTGTGGAACTGTAGGGGGCCCAGGGAGTCTTTCGCAGAGGAGGATGTCTTCGTGGGCTAGAGGTTTGGGAGTGAGTGCATTCAAGAAGCAGATGTGGGGTTTTGCGTGTGCCAGGCCCAGAGCTATCAAAGATGTGCAAGGTGAGGCCCTTGCTCTCTAGGCATGCTCAGCTACCAGGAAGGGGAAGAGCTCTGGAGTACCTGCCTGGTGTAAAGCAAACTTGGCTTAGTGGGAGGGAGGTAGGACAGAAACAAAGTACACTATAGGAGGCATGAAAAAACCTGCATTTTGCTGAGAATAGCTCTCCATTTCCTGTAGGGGATTCCCTGGTTCCTCCCTATCCCCGTTCTTGGGGTGGGCTTATGACCCACACCTGGCTAGGCAAAGCACTAGATTTCTCTCTTGGTGCAGGGGCATATGACTTCATCAGGGTCAAGGAGACTTGATTTGGGGACTTTGTGGTGCTGCTGACAGCTACTTTGTCATTGTGAGGGGGGAGCCTGTCTGGGAATGGAGACAACTCAGAGGAAGGAGGAACGGAGAGAAAGAGACAAAGTCAGTGTCCTCATGTTGTCATCTGAGCCCCTGGATGAAGCAAGCTCTTCCCCCAGACTTTTTAGCTAGGTTTATTTATTTAAATTCACAAACACTGATATAGCACTTATTAATATACCAGGAATTGCTCTGAGTGCTATAGACATACCAATTCATATAATCATCACTACCCTGTGAGTTAGGAAGTATTATGCCCCTTTTGACAAATGAAGAAACTGAGGCACAAAGCAGTTTTGTAATGTGCCCAAGGCTCCACAATTTCCAGCTGGTGGGAGCAGGACTGGACACAAGCAGTGTCTGTGCTTTTCACTACACCATGGGCCAGCATGTTCCCTTTTTTTGCTTAAGTCAGTTTCACTGTGAGTTTCTGTCACTTGTCCTCAAAAAGCATGACTGTGCAGAACATGACATGGAGGTAACCAGTCCAGTCCCTGGAGGTTCAAGGAAGCTTCCAGAGGGCGTGCCAGTCCAAGGAAGTAGACCGCGGGCGAGTGTTGGGGTGGGGTGGATGAGCACGGTGTGTGTGCAGGATTGCACAGGTTCAAGGTCACCAGGCACAGGGAGAGTAACAGAGAGGAGCACGGCGGGGTGGGCTGGGGTGGGGTGAGGAGTCAGTCTGTCCACAGGGGACAGTGATAAAGCATTTGTAACTCTTCCCTTGGGGATACAAACTAAGGAAACTTAGTTCCACTGGTGCCTTTAGGACATTTTTAAAAATTTTGAAAAATGTATTTCTTGAATAGGTAATACTTTCACATGAGTTAAAATTCAAAAAATGCCAATGTATTTCAAGTAAAATGTCTTCCTGTCTTCCCTCCAGCCCACCTGTTCCCCTCCCTGGAGACAACATTTATTGAGCACCACCTATATGCACTGTGCTAAACCCAGGGGGAGACAGATAATGAGGAATGAACATAATAAGGAAATAAACCATACACGTATGTTCAAAGGTGATATGCGCAAAGGAAAAACTGGAGCAGGATAAGTGGGATCAGGAGTAGGGAGGGGACTGTACTTTTAGAGAGGCTGTCCAGGGCAGGGCTCATGCAGGACATGACAGTTGAACTTGGAGGAGGTGAGGGGTGAGCCGTTTAGAGGTTTGGGAGAAAAATGCTCTGGTCCTTGCTTGGGAGTTTTGAGTAACAGCAAGCGGCCTAGTGTGGCTGGAGCCAGAAGAAAACAGGAGATGAGTTCAGGAAGGTAGCATGGTGTGTGTATGTGTGCGTGTGTGTGTCTCTGTGCATGTGCGTGTGTCTGTGTGTGTGCATGTGCATGTGTGTGTGCGTGTGTGTCTCTGTGCTTATGCATGTGCATGTGCGTCTATGTGTCTCTACGTGTGTGCATGGCCCCATTTGCCTGCCGCTGTGTGCATGTGTGTGTGCGTGCATGTGTGCATGTGTGTCTCGTGTGTGTGCATGTGTGTGCGCATGCATTTCTGTGTGTGTGCACGCATGTATGTCTCTGTGCGTGTGCATGGCCTCATTTGCCTGCCGCTGTGCGCACGTGTGTCCATACATCTGTGTGTCTCTGTGCATCTGCACGTGTGTGTCCGTGTGTCTGTGTGCATGCATCTGTGTGTGTGCGCGCACGTGTGTGTGTGTGTCTCTGTGCGTGTGCATGGCCCCATTTGCCTGCCACTGTGCTGCTGTAAGGACTGTGGCTCTGTTAAAGGAGTAGGAGGGGTTGATCACAAAGGGTTTTTTTTCTTTCTTTCCTTTTTTTTTTTTTTGAGGGTTATAAGTCTGTTTTGTATCTTGATTGTGATGGTGATTACCTGATTTTATGCATTGGCCAAAGCTCATAGAGCCATACACCAACAAGGGTGAATTTTACTGCTGCGGTAATCCAGGTAAGAGATGATGGCTTAGATCAAGTGCTGATGGTAGAGATGTTCAGAGGGGGTTGGATTCTAAGGGTAAACCAACATAATTTTTCAGTGAATTGGATGTGGAGTATGAAAGAAAGAGGAGTCAAGAGCTGAGCCACAGTTTGCTGCTTAAACAATTGGGAGGATGCGGTTCTCATTCACTGTGATGGGAGTGGAGTGGAGTGGAGTGGAGGGTAAAACCAGAAATTCTGACCTTGACATGTAAGTTTGAGATGCCTATTACACATTCAGGTTGTGTATGTGAGCCTGCAATTAGGAGGGGGAGGCTCCTAGCTGCAGCCTCACACACAGAACCTGAATTTGGGAGTCAATGGCTTGTAATGCCAAGAGACATAGACATCACCAGGGAGTAAATATATAGAGAGAAAATTGGAGGGCTGAGCCCTGGGACCTTCTTGTGTCTGCTGTTATCCATATCTTATGTATCCTTGTAGGGCTATTCTATACTTGTACAAGCACATATATAGAGAGAGTGCATTCTTCATAAATGCAAACATGCTATACACACTAGTGTGCACCCTATTTTTTCTGTTACCAATATATCTTAGAGATTGTTCCCAAGTAGTATACAAATAGCTTCTTTGTTCTTTTCAAAGTCTGTATCATATTCCACAGTATAGACAGACCACGATCTCTCTTTTTCTATTTACAGTTTTTTATCATGGGAAACTTTGAACGTATCAAAAATGTAGACAGAATAATGAACCCCCAAGACCCATTACCCAACGATGAGCAACTCAGGGCCAGTCTAGACTGCCATACACTCCTCTTCTTTTAAATTATGATTTTTGGTAGCTTTGTGTCCTGATATAATTTCTTTCTTTTTTTTTTTTTTGAGACAGAGCAAGACTCTGTCGCCTAGGCTGGAGTGCAGTGGTGCGATCTCGGCTCACTGCAACCTCTGCCTCCTGGTTCAAGCGATTCTCGTGCCTCAGCCTCCCGAGTAGTTGGGATTACAGGCAAGCACCACCACGTCTGGCTAATTTTTGTGTTTTTAGAAGAGACAGGGTCTTGCCATGTTGGCCAGGCTGGTCCCGAACTTCTGGTCTCAAATGATCTGCCCGCCTTGGCCTCTCAAAGTGCTGGGATTACAGATGTAAGCCACTATGCCTGGTCTTTGTCTTCATATAATTTCAAACTTACCATAATTATTCTTTTTAAGGACATTTACTTTGTTTATAATATTTGGCTACTACATACAATATAGAAAAGAAATACTTGGTACTAGAACATGCCTTTTCATGAAGACTACTCTCCTTGGGGCCCAAGAGGACAAGAGGCTGGGGCCTTAAATGCTTCCAGAGTAACTGTCTGGAAGAAGGAGTGAGTCTCAATGGTTTGTCTCAAGGGCATTCTGTTTCTGAGACTCTTGGGCCAGCCACACAACCAGAGCCCTCACAGGGAGGGAGACTTGGGTGATGTTGCAACACCAATCTCAGCATTGGTGAGATCCTGTTTTCTGGGGAAGTCTGGCTTTGGCCTCCGGCCAGCTTTCCAGAGCTTCTGCCTTTGATGCTTCAGAAGGCCACACCACCAGACTAAACCATACTCTGAAAGACATTTTCAGGATATGCTTAGCATGCAGCTTCTTCTCTTCAGCCCCACCTCGCCACGTGCCCACCTGGCTCCGGTTGCTGCTGTCTCTGAGCCTGCTGTTTCCTCTGTGCAGCACGTTCTTTCATAAATTTCCCTAGGTTCTGTGCAGCCTGGCCCTTCTCCTGCATCTTTGTCAGCTCAAATGCCTCTCCCTTAATGAGCATCCTCCTCCCTTGCACCAGTAACTCTCAGCAATGCTGCCTTGTTTCTCCCAAAACACTTCATCATTATTTGCCTCATTCATCCATCGTTGTATCCCTCCAAAATATCATGTCTGCCACACAGCAGGTGTTCAATCAATATTTGTTAGAAGATTTGTATTAGTCAGGATTCTCTAGAGGGACAGAACGAATGGAATATATACAGAATATATATATGTGTGTGTGTGTGCGCATGTGTGTGTATATATACACACATACATATATCCTAAGCCTAGGCTACAGACTCTCAGGGTGAGAATTTCTGAGTCAGAGATAATGTTGTCCTCTTCCATCTTGGAATAAACATATATATATATATATATATATATTCCATTATACATATACATAATGAGCAGCTCTCTATATATTATATATATAATGAGTGGCTCTCTATTTTTTAACATATATATATAATATATATATAGTGAGCAGCTCTGTGCTTCTTAGCCGTGGACATGTGGAATATATATACACATATTCCATTAGTTCTGTCCCTCTAGAGAATCCCATACACACACACACACACACACACACACACACACACACATATATATGTGGGAGTTTATTAAATATTGGCTCACATGATCACAATGTCCCACAATAGGCCGTCTGCAGGCTGAGGAGCAAGGAGAGCCAGTCCGAGTTCCAAAACTGAAGAACTTGGAGTCTGATGTTCAAGAGCAGGAAGCATCCAGCACGGGAGAAAGATGAAGTCTGGGAGGCTAGGTCAGTCTCTCTTTTCACATTTTCTGCCTGCTTATATTCTAGCTGCGATGGCAGCTGATTAGATTGCGCCCCCCCAGATTAAGGGTGGGTCTTAATCTGGTCTTTCCCAGGCCACTGACTCAAATGTTAATCTCTTTTGGCAACCCCTCACAGACACACCCAGGATCAATACTTTGTATCCTTCAGCCTGATCAAGTTGACACTCAGTATTAACCATCACAAGACTGAATAATGAAAAATGAAAAAATGAAGGTCTATAGCTAGAAATTTAGAGATCGTCCCAGCGTCCTCCTTCTCCCCCATTGCGCATCCAATTAGTCACAAAATCTTGTCACTGAAAAATCTTTATGAGACTCTAGCCTCTTACCTGAAGCTCCTGAGACCAAGTGTTTCTCAGAATTCGGAATTTTTCAGATTTCTGAGAGGCAATACAGAGGATAAACTATATACCATATGACTCCCTCAGTGGAGTATGGGCAGCACATCGCAGTCAAACATCTGCAGTGAAATATGTGCATGCTTGTGAAAAGCAGTTACATAGCTACAGCTAGCCTCCTCTCAGTTCAGGTCATGGTTTACTGACAAAAAGTTCCAGAAAACTTGCTGTTTTCAGAGCTTTTTAGATTTTAGAAATACTATGGATAAGAGATTGTAGGACAGAAACTTCTTTTTTTTTTTTTTTTTAGTTTAGAGGATTGTTTCATTCTTTCCCAATATTTTATTATATTATGAAAATGTTCAAAAGTATAGCAATGTTTAAATAATTTTACATGGATCACCCATACATCCATCACATGAATTCTGCCAATAACATTTGTTTATCATGCATATGGCCATTGAGCCATCCCTCTAGCTACCCATCAGTTCATCTAGGTTTTCAGATGCATTTTAAAGTAAGGTGCAGAACCAGTACACTCCCCTGCACACTCTAGTACATGTACTGTCAACTAGAGTTCAATAGTTGTTAATAGTTTTTTCTTTTCATATAAATTTTCCATACGGTAAAGTGCACAAATCTTAAGTGTATATTCACTAAACTCAAACCTCTGTCAAGATATAGACCATACCCATACCCCAGAAAAGGCCTTTAAGCCCTTTTCCAGTCAACCACCATCAATCCCTTACCCCTCAGAAGCACCCTCTAGTCTTGTTCAGATTAGTTTTGCCCTGGGACAGTAACTTTGAAGTCTCCTCTTCAATTCCATTCTTATCACTTCCCTTCCCTGCCATGTTCAGTGCCCCTACCCCATGGCATCACACCCCTTCCGACTTTTGCTAGGCAGCTCCCTCTGCTTCTGCACTTTATTCTAGTTTAGATCAGGTGTCACTACCTTTAAGAAGTGTCTTGACCACATCCCCCATGCCCACAGCTCACTCCCACTCAAAACCTGCACTTCTCTGCCTTGTAAATACCAGATTATTATATCGACTGTCCCCCTCCCATTTTCATATTCGACTGTGGGCATCTCGAGAGTAGAAACTGCATCTCCCAAGGCTTAGCATTGTCCCAAGTTTCAACCAATACTTCAGAGGTCAATGCATGAAGTTCACTATTGAGTCTGTGAGAACAATACATTAAAGGGTTAAAACACAAACATTTTTTCTTTCTTTTTTTTTTTTTTTTTTTTTTTTTTTGAGATGGAGTTTTGCTCATCTCCCAGGCTGGAGTGCAGTGGTGCAATCTTGGCTCACTGCAACCTCCATCCTCCGGGTTCAAGCCATGTTCCTGCCTCAGCCTCCTGAGTAGCTGGGATTACAGGTGCCTGCCACCACTCCAGGCTAATTTTTGTATTTTTAGTAGAGACAGAGTTTCGCCATGTTGGCCAGGATGGTCTCGAACTCCTGACCTCAAGTGATCTGCCTGCCTCAGCCTACCAAAGTGCTGGGATTACAGGCATGAAGCATCACACTCAGCCAAACCTTTTTTCTTTTCATTATCATTTCAGGATTCTGTTTAAAACAGAGGTAAGAAATGAGGTTTATTTGAAGCCAGGCCCTCTACAAAATCTTTTGTTAGTTAAAATGTTTCTCAGAGGTACATAAAGCCTCTAAAGCTCTTATTACCTATTTACTAACCCTCCCTTTTAAATATGTTTACTGCTTTTACTACTAGATTTTTAAAATGGAAGACGTATTTTTACTGTTCCCTATTTGCAAGATGGGAAAATGGAAACAAAGTTTCTGTTCTTTTCTTGTAAGGACACTAATCCCATCACAAGGATCCACTCTCATGATCTCATCTAACCTCCCAAAGGTCCCATCTCCAAATACCATCACACTGCGGGTCAGGGTGCCAACATATGAATTTGAGAGGGACACAATTCAGTCTATGACATGGACTCTGTTCCTAGTGCAGAGTGGTGGAACGAAGGAGGCAGTTACTGCAAGCATGAACACATCAGCACATGGCCTGGCTCATCACACAGGGCAAAAGTAAGATTCAGTGACTTTGTGCTCCACCGCCACAGTGTTACAGAAACACTCTCTTTTCTAGAAAAATGGAAGGATGAGGCAACATTGGGCTACCATTCCTGCCTGGTATCATTGGCTGAGGCTGAGCAGTGGCTTCCCTCTTTGCACAGGAAAACGGTTCTCCAGTTCTCCCAGGTCCCCATCACTCCCTGTCATCTTAGACTCTGTTAACTTCTCTTCTTTGATTTACCCACCACCTGGCCACAGCAGAGACTTAGGTTTGTGACCTCTGGTTGGTGACTGTGGCTGACAACCTTTTTTGTGGTTCTAGACGCTTCATAATCTAGTGAGAGTTGTGGACCCTCTCTCTAGCAAGAGCATATCACAACACATTCATTGTGTGTTCAATTTAGAGGTTTGTGGCCTCTCCTATGCCCAGGCTACAGACTCTTGGGGTGGGAATTTCTGAATCAGAGATAATGTTGTCCTCTTCCATCTTCAAATGTTGCTCTCTTGCATCTTCAAACAGTCTTTTCCCACGGTTGGCTCCTTTCAACACTGGAGTTTCAACTCAAACAGCAACTCCGAGAGATCTTCCCTGACCCATAGCTGTCCATCCTCCCTCTCCCGCTCTTTTTTTATCTCAGCTTTTATTTTCCCTAGGAGACTTCTCGCTCTCTGAAATGGTCTGGTTCAGGCTTTATTGTTTGACTTAGCCCTCACTCCCTAGAATGTAATGTTAGCAGGCAGTACCCATCAGGCACTTGGTAAGAGCTTGCTGCAATGCATGAATGATTGGAAGTGTGTCCGGAGTTAGTTTGTTCCAGTGGGTTCATAGTCTCGCTGACTTCAAGAATGGAGCCATGGACCTTCGCCATGAGTGTTACAGCTCTTAAAGATGGCACGGATCCAAAGAGTGAGCAGCAGCAAGATTTACCGTGAAGAGCAAAATGCTTCCACAGTGTGGAAAGGGACCCTAGAGGGTTGCCACTGCTGGTGGGAGTGGCCAGTTTTTATTCCCTTACTTGTACACGCCCATGTTCCATTTTTGTCCTATCAGAGTGCCCTTTTTTCAATCCTCCCTTCGATTGGCTACTTTTAGGATCCTGATGATTGGTGCGTTTTACAGAGTGCTGATTGGTGCATTTTACAATCCTCCTGCTAGCTACAGAAAAGTTCTCCAAGTCTCCACTTAGCCGGAAGTTCAATGGCTTCACTTCTCAGAAGGATCACTCCATCTCGGGCTCTTGGAGGCTTCAGGCAGCAGAAGCTATGTGAGAGAGCAGCCTTGCCTGCGGTGACCTCCCCGTTCCTAGACCATCCACCCGGGGCACCACACCTGGCGGTGCCCGTGAGCCTCGGGAGGGCGGAAGCTTCAGGGACGGAACGGGTGTGCACGGCGCGCCGGTTGCGGGGGGGCAACTTAACGGGCCGGACCGCGGCGACTACCGAGGGAGGTGAGGGGCGGGCCGGGCGGGTGTCCGAGGCGGCTGCGGCGGCGGCAGCATGGCAGGGCGGCGAGTTAACGTGAACGTGGGCGTGCTGGGCCACATCGACAGCGGCAAGACGGCGCTGGCGCGGGCGCTAAGCACCACAGCCTCCACTGCCGCCTTTGACAAGCAGCCGCAGAGCCGCGAGCGCGGCATCACGCTAGACCTGGGCTTCTCCTGCTTCTCGGTGCCGCTGCCCGCGCGCCTGCGGTCGTCTTTGCCCGAGTTCCAGGCAGCGCCCGAGGCCGAGCCCGAGGCTGGCGAGCCACTGCTTCAGGTCACGCTGGTCGACTGCCCCGGGCACGCCTCCCTCATCCGGACCATCATCGGCGGTGAGCGCGGGCCGGGGCGGGAGCCGGGCTCAGGGACGCGGACGGAGCGGCCGGGCTCCGTGTCCGAATTCGCTCGAGCCTATGCCGGGAAGGGAAATCGCCCCACCTCATTGGTGGGGCCCCTGAGGCCCCAAGAGGCGGACGTGACTTGCCCAGGGCCCCGCAGCAAGCGAGCGGAGGAGGCTTTGAGATTCGAACTCAAGGCCAGCTGATATGGAAGCTTTTCCCATCCAGCACTACCGAGCTGCAAGGTGCTTTCCTTAAAAAAAAAAAAAATCAAAAAATTCCTACCAAATGTGTTTATCATACATGGTCAAGTAAAGAAAACTCAAAAGCTACAAAAAGGGTATGCATACAAAGGCTGTCACCATTCACCTGTCCTTTCATCTCCTGATTACCGTTCCTAGAGCCAACCGCTGCTACCAGTTTTTGTATATCATTTCAGAAAGGCTCCATGTCAATACAAGCATATCTCTGTATATGTGTAAATCCCTCTTTCCGTCTTCCTTTTAGACACGATTTCGCTCAACACTGTGTCTGGAAAGTGCCCCATATCTGTACACATAAAGCTACGTCATTCTTTTTAAAGCTCACATAGGATTCCATTGCACACTTGTACCAACATTTTCTTTTTCTTTTCTTTTTTTTTTTTTTTTTGGAGACAGTCTCATTCTGTCGCCCAGCCTGGAGTGCAGTGGCACGATTTCGGCTCACTGCAACTTCTGCCTCCTGGGTTCAAGAGATTCTCCTGCCTCAGCCTCCTGAGTAGCTGGGATTACGCGTGCGCGCCACCACGCCCAGCTAATTTTTTTGTATTTTTAGTAGAGACGGGTTTCACCATGATGGTCAGGTTGGTCAGATGGACTCCTGACTTCATGATCCGTCCACCTTGGCCTCCCAAAGTGCTGGGATTACGGGCGTGAGCCACCACGCCCGGCCTGTACCAACATTTTCTAAACAAATCTTTTAATGATGGACGTTTATGTTGTTTCCAGTATTTGCAAACCATGTTGCAGTGAATATTCTAGAACAGAAGTCTTTGGTATGTTCGTATATATGTAGGGTAATAGAACTAACTGGCTGGGGCAAGGGGCATGTGTGTTTTTGGTCGTGGTGGGTACTGCCAAAATGCCCTCCAAAGAGGTACCCTTAATTTTTAATTATGCATGTAATACATGAATATATGCCACTTGTGAAGAAATAGAACATCACAAATAAGGCAAACATTCCCTTACCCACTCCTCTGTCCTAAATTCTGCACCCCTTCCATCTCTGCAAATGAAAAGACTACTATTTTTTTTTTTTTTTTTTTTTCTGAGATGGAATCTCGCTCTATTACCAGGCTGGAGTGCAGTGGTGTGATGTCGGCTCACTGCAACCTCTGCTTCCCAGGTTCAAGCGATTCTCCTTCCTCAGCCTCCCGAGTAGCTGAGACTACAGGTGTGTGCCACCATGCCTGGCTAGTTTTTGTATTTTTAGTAGAGATGGGGTTTCGCCATGTTGGCCAGGATGGTCTCGATCTCGACCTCGTGATGCACCTGTCTTGGCCTCCCAAGTGTTGGGATTACAAGCATGAGCCACTGCGCCTGGCTGAAAAGACCATTATTAGACCTTTGTGGATGATTTTTCCCAAGCCCATTTAACTCCACTTAAATATATGGATAGAACTTTAAACATATTTTTAGAAAAAAAGATACGATAATATAAACACGTGGTATAAAAGGGTATATAGCTGAAGAAGTATACTTTTTACTGCTGACCCCAGTACCCGATTACCTTTCTATTCCCATTTCCTGTGTTTCCTTCCAGCAATATTCTGTATGCTACACATGGGAATATATATCGGGCAGGTGGTAATTGGCTTGGTGGCAGATGGCCTCATTGGTCACTGGGCATTCTGGGTCCCAGCTATAATGATGAGCTTATTAAGTATAGTACTTCATCTTTGTTACCTCCCAACTGTTTCATGTTACAGGCAGTCTGAGATCATTTCCCCATTTTACAGTAGAGGAAATAGAAGTTTGAAGAAGTAAAGGGACTTGCCCAGGGTCACAGTATCTAAAGTCTTCTCCTCAATCCATGTTTCGGTCAGGTGAATATTAAGGGGCACACGATTCTCTACCCATTCCTCCCCATCCCCTTATAACTGAATTCTGTTTGGTCACATCAAAATACATTTTAGGACATGGACTCTGAGTCAGTCCAGACTGGAGGTGGAAGGCAAAGGTTAAAAAATGAGACGGCAAGTTTTTAGTGTTTTCTAGTAAATAGGGTAGATGAGTGGTGAAGGACATACTTTTGGAGTCAGACAAAACTGGGCTTGAAGCCTAGCTTTCTTCCTTAGCTGTATGACCTTTGAACCTAATTGTGGACCTTGCTTCAACTGGAAGATAGTGGTAACTACACAACTATTTATTGGCTTGACTTTTCTTGTGTATTTGCTACTTACCAGGCAAACCCTGCAAGGAGCGTGGTGGTTACCATTTAATAGTTGAGAAAATTGGGACTTAGGGAGGCAGCTGGTTAGTGAAACAGTCCAGGTCTGCCTGACTCCAAAGCTGGAGTACTTTGCATGCTTCCACAGGTTACCCTATAGTTTCCCCATCCCCTTCCAACATACGTGCATACCTCATGTTATTGTGCTTCACTTGATTGTACTTTGCAGATAGTGGTTTTTTACAAATCGAAGGTTCAAGGCAACCCGTCCAACAGCATGTGCTCACTTTGTGTCTCTATGCCATGTTTGGGTTATTCTTAACAATATTTCAAACTTTTCATCAAATATTAAGCACCAAATATTTCACTTGATTTCAAATACATGTTATCTGTTAATGGTGATCTGGGATCAGTGATCTTTGATGTTACTATTATAATTTTGAAGTGCAACAAACAATGCTTATGTAAGGCAGCAAACCTAATAAATGTTGTGTGTGTTCTGACTGCTCTACCTCCTGGCTTTTCCCCTGTCTGTCTCTCTCTCCTCAGGCCTCCCTATTCCCTGAGACACAACAATATTAAAATTCATCCAGTTAATAGCCTTTATGTGTTCAAGGGAAAGGAAGAGTTGCAAGTCTCTCACTTTAAATAAAAAGTTAGAAGTGATTTAAGCTTAGTGACGAACGCAATGTTGAAGCCTGAGATAGGCTGAAAGCAAGGCCTGTTACACCAAACAGCCAAGTTTGGATGCAAAAGAAAGGTTCCTGAAGGAAATTAAAAGTGCTACTGTAGTGAACACACAGATGATAAGAAAGCAGGACAGCTCTATTGCTTTTATAAAGAAAGTTTTAGTGGTCTGGATAGAAAAACAAACCAGCTACCACATTCCCTTAAGTTGAAGCCTAATCCAGAGCAAGGCCCTAACTCTTCAATTCTGTGAAGGCTGAGGGAGGTAAGAAAGCTGCAGAAGAAAAATTTGAAGCTAACGGAGGTTGGTTCATGAGGTTTGAGGAAAGAGGCCATCTCCAGAACATAAATGTATAAGATGAAGCAACAAGTGCTGATAGAGGAGCTGCAGCAAGTTATCCAGGAGATCTAGCTAAGATCATTGATGAGGGTGAGTACTAAACAGATTTTCACTGTAGGTGCAACAGCCTTATATGGAGAAGATGGTATGTAGGACTTTCATAGCTACAGAGAAGTCAATGATTGGGTACAAAGTTTCAAAGGACAGGCTGACTCTTGTTAGGGGCTAATGCAGCTGAAGCCGTTGCTCACTGACCATTCCAAAAATCCTAGGGCCCTTAAGAATTATGCTGAATTTACTCAGCCTATGCTCTTGAAATGGCACAGCACAGCCTGGATGACAGCACCTGTTTATAGCATGGTTTACTGAATATTTTAAGCCCACTGTTGAGACCTACTGCTTAGAAAAAAGACTCCTTTCAAAATATTACTGATTGTTGATAATGCACCTGGTCACCTAATGGCTCTGATGGAGATATACAAAGAGATTAATTTGTTATCATGCTTGCTAACACAACATCCATTCTGCAGTGTATGGGTCAAGGAGTAATTTTGACTTTCAGGTCTTATTATTTAAGAAATATATTGTATAAGGCCATAACTGCTCTAGATAGTGATTCCTCTGATGGATCTGGACAAAGTAAATTGAAAACCTGGAAAGGATTTATCATTCTAGATGCCATAAAGAACATTTGTGATTCATGGGAGGAGGTAAAAATATCAACATTAACAATAATTTGGAAGAAGTTGATTCCAACCCTTATGGAATTCCAACCCTTAAGTCTTGAACTGAGGGGTTCAAGACTTCAGTGGAGCAAGTCACTGCAAATGTGGTGGAAATAGCAAGAGAGTTAGAATGAGAAGTGGTGCCTGAGGATGTGACTGAATTGCTGAGATCTCATGATCAATCTTGAGTGGATGAGGAGTTGCTTCTTGTGCATGAGCAAAGAAAGTGGTTTCTTGAGATGGAATCTACTGGTGAAGATGCTGTAAACATTGTTGAAATGACAACAAAGGATTTAGAATATTATGTAAACTTAGTTGATAAAGCAGTGGCAAGATTTGAGAGGACTGACTCCAGTTTTGAGAGCAATTCTGTGAGTAAAATGCTATCAAACAGCTTCACATGCTACAGATAAATTTTTATAAAAGGAAGAGTCAACTGTTGTGGCAAACTTCATTGTCTTATTTCAGTAAATTGCCACAGTCACCCCAGTCTTCTTCAACTACCACCCTGATCAGTCAGCAACCATCAACATTGAGGCAAGACCCTCCACCAGCAAAAAGATTATGACTTGCTGAAGATTCAGTAATCATTAGCATTTTTTAGCAATGAAGTATTTTAAAATTAAGGAATGTTTATTGCTTTTTGAGACATACTGCTATTGCATACTTAATTGACGAAATGTCATGTAAACATAACTTTTATACATATTGGGAAACCAAAAAATTTGATTTGCTTTATTGTGATACTCACTGTGCTGCAGTGGTCTGGAACTGAATGCACAATATCTTTGAGGTGTGCTTCAATTATAGGGAAACTTCATATTGCAAAAAGTTTCAGCATTTGCCTGGTCCTATATAACCAATTGTAATTCCCCAAAGAATTTGGCAAGTTTTTTCTTTAGACTAAAACTGTAGAAGTAGAACTTATTTTTGTATGTACATTGTTGCTCATCTTTTGTCTCATCTCCGGAGTAGGGAGATTTATCTTCTTAAAATGTGGCCTGAGTGCAATGGAATGCTGAGACCAAGGCTGCTACCATTCTTCCTTGAATAGATCAGAGGTCCACCTTCCTTTTCAGGGAATTGAGAAAAAACTATTTTTTTCTTGTAAAGGGAAAGTGTTCCCCATTGAGTGCCTGCTCTGGCCCAGGCCTGTTGCCAGGAACTTGCATCTATGCAACCACCTTGCGTGATGGGAGTGTTAGTTAGCCTTACTTCTCAGATGAGGAAACCCAAGCAAAGTGCCTTGGACTGGTGTTGGAACCTAACTCTGCCACCCCTAACCTGGATCTGGCTAATACCTTCAGTTCACTTCATGGTCCACAAACTCATGGGCATCTTTGCCTTCTTGAAATGACCCCCAAGGCCATCCTGGCTTATGGCACCTGGACTTCTACAGTTCTGCCCCCTGCCTGCTTATTCTGCTCCCTCTGATTCATTCTCTGCACATTGGGCATTGCTCTCCTTTTACAAGTGTTCATCAGATCATGTCAACCCTACACTTGACAAGACTTTCCAGTGAGTTCTCATTGTGCTTGGAGTAAAATCCAGCCTCTTTATGGCCGATAGGACAATGGTCTGGCTCTGCTTTCCTCCAGTCCCATCAAGGATCCCATCAACGACTCCTCCCCCTTGTGACCTTCAGTCACACTGGCCTCATTTCTCTTCCTCCAGTGGGCCCAGCGGCTGCTTCCCTTAGGATATTTGCACCTGTTGTTGCCTCTGTTTGGTATGTCTGGCTCCTTAAGTCTCTGCTTGAATGGCACCTCCTTAGCGGCCTCTCCTGCCCCACCTATCTAAAGTTGTCTCTTCAACCCTCACCCCCTCATACTTTCTCATGTCCCTGTTTCATTGCTCCAGCAGCTCTTTTCACTACCTGATGTTCTTCATGTGTTTACTTG
Source organism: Papio anubis (assembly GCF_008728515.1). Taxonomy (NCBI): domain Eukaryota; kingdom Metazoa; phylum Chordata; class Mammalia; order Primates; family Cercopithecidae; genus Papio; species Papio anubis. Next base: position 47,588,741 of record NC_044977.1, read on the forward strand.
TCGAGTGTCTGTCCTCTGCTAGAATGTGAGCTCCATGAGACCAGAGCAGGAACCTTATCTGTCTCATTCACCAGTGTTCTCAGTGTTTGGGCCAGAGCCTGGCATAGGATAGGTATTCAGTAAGTTCTGGATGAATGAAGCCTGTGTACCAGCTCTTGGGCTAGTCAGTTTTAGTGAGCAGAGAACCTTCTTTGTGGGTTAGTGGACAGAAGGCAACTAGCTTAGGGCCTGGCCTGTAGTGAATTATGCAGGTTGGTTCTTTGTCCCTCCCTTTAGGAGCTTACAGCAGAACCCAGGAGAGGACACTGCTGTGTACAAAGTGATCTTCTGGAGTTCTTTGCACAAGGGCAAAAGCAGGAGTAACTCACTTTGTTGGGGGGTGGAGTATAGGGTGCAAATGGGAAAAGGAGACCTTTCCTAGGCGAGGGCAAGGCTCTGAGCCTTAAACATGCCATTGTGTCTCAACATCAGAGATGACTGCCAGCATTTAGGCATGGCTGGAAATTGGCGTGGTGTGTGGGAGGTGTGCTAAAGATGAAGCTAGAAGGGTTGGCAGGGCCAGACCCTAGAGAATGGCCCTTAGTGTAGATTTTTCCTCAGGGTCCTGGAGCTCTTTGGAAGCCTGTTAAAGCAGGTGTGTGACATGACTGGGCTGAGCTTTTGATAGAAAGTTGCAGGATTTTTGGGCAGGGATTCCCACTGGCAGCAGGTGTGATTTTCTCTTGCTGCACCTGCACCTGGCATCCCTGGGAGATTGGGCTCTTGTTAAGAGTTCTTTGCTACTGTGAAAGACTTAGACCCCCCCTGTGGAATATGTTATCTCCAGGAGAAGGAAATTTTAGCAGTTGTCTGAGTTCTGTGATGATATCTCTGAAGTTTAATGTATCTTAAATTAAAGCTGGCTCTAATTCCACTGTGCACGCGCGCGCACACACACAGACACACACACGAATCCTATCTTAGAGAAAATTGGGGTTTATCTCCCTTGATCCATGTGGCCACAGATAAAACTAAGTGGTGCTGTGGGGTTAACAGTGATAATAGTACTTACCATTATTTAGTGCTTGTCCGTATGCTGTTTTTTTTATTTGTTTGTTTAATTTTCACACGATTCCTGGGAGGTAATAGTTGATATTCCCATTTTACAGATGAAAGAAACCATGGCTCAGAGGTCAGGGAACCCAGTTAATAAGTGTCAGAACTAGGTTTGAACCCACATTGATCTGACTGCACAGCCCATACGCTGGCATTTTCAGTGCGAATGAAAAAGTGTACCCGTCCATTCCAGCCCCCTGTAGTGGTTCAGAGCAGTATTTTTCTTGAATCCATTTTAGAGTATAAATCTTTCAGGGTTACAACTTCAAAAAGATTCAGTAATGTATGTTTTAAAGACTTGGGTGGGGGTGAGGGACTTAGACTCATCCTCAATCTAACTCTGGCAGGACAGAGGAGGGCTGAAAAATGCTGGTATCTTGGCTTGGCAATTTATAGTGCTCTGGTGGCTGCGAGGATTAACAGTGTATTGTCTCCCAGTCTTTTGTTTCGGTTGTTAATGAACAGCACTGCAACTTGTCGCCTGGACCTCTTGCCTTCTGTACACACCATTTTAGCAGTATCTCCTGTGTGTCTCTGACCCTCTCTGAGCCCTCCCTGCCCAGAGCTGAGGAGGGCTGCAAAAGACTTCTAAGTCTGACTCAGGTTGCTCTCCTTGGAGAGAAACATCCAAGAGCCTGTGAGATTTTTGTCTCTGCAGCCTGGAGAGAACATTCTTTGTAAAACTTAAGCTACTTTGCCTTTTCTGTTTTTCCAGCTTTCTGTGTTCTTGGTGCCCATGTAGAGAAGGCTCTTCTCCTTTTATCTATTTTATTGAGGTGTGTGCCCTTCATTCTTTCTGCAGATGCCCTCTCTGGACTCATAAATGAAACAAGGGGTTCATGTGTGTGAATGAATTTCAACCAGATTTTTTTATGATACCCATTAAGCATCTGCACATATCTTGCTCCAGGAAAGCAACCTGCTCCAGGCAGAAATAACATCCTGGGGGCTTGGCCAGGTAGACCTTGGTGTCCTTGAGGAATTTGGGTGTTACTCTAATGCAAAAGCAAACAAACCAAAGGTCACTTTTGGTTTTCTTTACCCCTAGTCTTTTCATGAGAATCTGTGTAGGAATATATTATGTGAAATTGTGGTAATTATGTATGTTTGTCCTAAAATACTGAGGCATATTTGAAGGAGTTCTAAGTGGAAATGCTTCCTTCAGCTTTACTTCTTTAGTTCCTAGTATCTGTCAGGCCTTAGTTCCCTGTCTCTTTGTGCCCATCCAGTGAGAGCTGTTTCTTTCTCTTCTTCACTGAAAGGTACACACCATAACTAGAAGATTCTACTCTCCAGTACTGCTTCTTCGACATCCTCTACCACCAACTAAAGCTGAGGCTGACACTGGAGTTGCTTGCCTTCATTTGCTTCAAAGACTCTTAAGTTCAATAGGAAGCCTGCCTCAGTCAGCACTAAAGTGTACCACTATTCAAGTACAAGTTTTCTTGTTTTACCTGGTACCTTATCGCTCTCTGACCCCACCTGATCTCTCCATACGCTGGAGTGCCTTTAACTGTCTCCAGGAGACTCAAGTTGAGCTTTGTCTGCAGCACTTTCTCTTGGCGCTGGACAGTGGGTGACTTTGCTTTAGCTTGGGTGGCAGTGTGGGAGTACCACAACATCAGAGAGACAGCCTTGAGTTTAAATTAATGCAGAATATTTGAGCAGGAACCAACAGGAAAGAAAAATGGAAGCAGGTAGTCATATTTCATTCTGTTGGGGTACATTTTTCTTCTCATGGGGCTTGCCCTTGAGAACAAAACATATCAAATGTTAAATCAAAGAATATTTTTGTAGTCATGCTAGGAATAGAAAATAATGCAAAGACTCTGCCTTCTTGAGGCAAATATTTTGCTGGAAGGTTATAATCAAAGTCAGAAGGAAATCATAGTCACAGCTTTTGGTAAAGCTGTAATCATTTAAAATTAATTGCTTTTAAACTTTTCACTGAGCATCCCCTTTGTTTTCTATCAGCATGTCTCTTGGGTTTTTCTTCGGAATCATTCCATCCAGGTTGGAATAGGATTTGGGCAGGCATCCCAGGAAGCAACCCATAAATTAAGCCCTAAGACATATTCCCCTTTCTGTCATTCTTTTGTCCTCCTGCCTCAGCCTCCCAAAGCGAGCATATGCTTTTAAAGTTCATTCACGTTGTAGTGTAAACCAGTACTGCATTTTTTTTTTTTTTTTGTAAAAAAACCTATTTCTATTGATTTCTACTTGTGGTAAAGTACATATAACGTATAATTTGCCATCTTATGTGTATGGTGTGTGGCATGTGCTCCTCAGGCTGCTGCTTCTTTCTCTGATGTCCCTGGCCCATGGAGACATTTGGGCTGGTAGGCCTTGTTTTAAAGGCTTTTGGCAGCTTGTATGGTGGGAGAGGACCAGATGGAGCTGCATTTGCTGTTTTTCTCTACTCACTCAGAGATTCTACACATACATGTTGCTTGGCTTTGTTTTGGACGTGAGGGCAGATACACAGTTGTGCCTGTCTTCAAGGGGCTCACAGTCCCGAGTAGGGAGGAGGAAGCCAGGCAGTGCCCACAATCAGTTTAAGATGCGGAGTGGTAAGGGCCTTGATCAAGATGGGCACAGAGATGTGAGTACCTGCCTGGGGTGGCAGATAGGGAATCCTGCTGGAGGAGACACACGGCTGGGCCTGGAAGGATGACTTGTGGATTTCCAGACTGAGAGATCCGGGGAACAGCCTTAGCAGAGTCCAGAGGCGTGGGAGCAGCCCTGGCTAAAGAAGGGGAGTGGTCAGGGTGGCTGGCACTTGCACACAGCCGGCGTGAAAGGAGGTGAGGCCAGGTTGACTGGGTCACAGGCCAGTCCAACTGGCTTGTGGAAATTGTGAAGGATGGTTGAAATTTTACATTTTAGAAGATGGGAGGCATTCCAGCTAGAGGACTCAGAGTAAACAAGGACCCAGAGACAAAGGGAGGGCTGGAGTGTGAGTGGGGTATCAGGCCAAGCTTCCAGAGGGTGGCCAGGACCAGATCTCAGAAGCTGGGAGAGTCTCTTCTGGGAGGAAGACTGGTAGGTTTTTAAGCTGGGAGATCCTTCTGGCAGCTTTTAGTGAGCTCCCCTGTGAGTCTGAGGAGAGGGCTGTGACAAGTGGTCCTAGGGCCTGGCATTCCTCTCCTCATTCCAGCTTCAGCTTTCTGGCCCAGCTGGCCGAAGGAGAAGAGGAAGGACACCTCAGGCAGGCAAGGCGGACACCATCAGCAGGGAAAATGGGGCTCTGGGGTTGCAGACGTGGCAGTGCTGAGCAGTGGCCAAGGGATAGTTCTGCCTCTCGGAGGGAGAGGAAAGAATGGACTTTTGAAGAACGCTTGCTGTCTGCTGGACACTGTTCTAGACCCGTGGCTCTTGCTGCATCCTCCCAACCAGTCTCCGAGGGAGGCATTTCCATCTACATTGCTCAGCTACTAGAATTGAGGCTCTGGGCAGTAGGCAGTTTGCTGCAGGGCACACAAGTAGCCAGTGCCAGGCTCTGGTTTCAGAGGCCCTGGCTTTGCCCAGGAGCTGCTCTCAGACCTTAGCACATGCCTGCTTCCATAGAAAATTGTGGCTCCTGAGGAGTACTTTATATATAAATCAAATTGTCAAAAATAGAGATTTCTGCTTCTATTCTCCCCTGGATTATTTGAGTTTTTGTCTTTTGTTAATTGGGTCTTTTATTTTCTTGTGCTGTGTGATTAGGCTCCTGCTGCTTTGAAGTGGCCTTTGTTGGGTGGGTAGGGAGGACTTAGTTAATGTGAGTGATCCTCTCTTGGCAGGAGAAAAAACAACTTTTGCTGTTGAGAGAGAAGTTGACTTTCCCTCTTTCCATATCTCTTGTGTTGTGATGATTCCTCTCTTGTCTTGAGGCCTTCAGGAAGACTAAAATAATTTCCTTTGTCTCTAACCTACTTCCTGAGGATATTTATTTGGTGCCATGCACAGGTGCTGCTTAAAGATAAACCTGACTTTTTTCTTTTAAAATTAGTGCTTGAAATTTGTTAGCATTGACCTGTCTGGCAGCAGAAACTTGCCTTGCTTGGCCTTGTGGCTACATCCTTTACCATAGATTTATTTGGGTTACTTAGAACTCCAGAGGGTCAGTGGCTTGTCCTTGGTCATTTGACATTGGCACTAGAGCTCAGTCTTCCCAGGTACATGACGGTGTGACACTTGAGGAAAAAATTGCCCTATTTGTGGTCATTTCCAGGTGAGTTTCAGGATCTTTCGCCATGAACAGTAAAGGCCCTCGGGTGTGTGTTCTTAGCATTCTCTGTGTTCTAAAAAGATGATCCAGGGCACATTCAGAAATGATCTTCAGAACTTACGCTCTAGAGAGGAAAGACTTTACATAAGAAGGATTCCATTTCTTTAGCACTTGCTGCCTGACCTCACAGACAAGTAGACCACAGGAAGACTGGAAGGGAGCCCTGAGGTGCTTGCAGCACGCCATGTTTCCCATCAGCACCCAGCCCTTGCAAAGAGGGCTGACAGACACTTCAGCTGCGAAAAACAGTGTCTGAAAAAATTTCTGCAGTGGCTTGATCAGTACTTTCCAGCAGAACTTTCTGTGATGATAGGAATGTTCTACAGTGGCACAGTCCAACATGGCAGCCGTGAATCTCATGGCTGTTGGAGCACTTGCACTGTGGCTAGTGTAACTAAAGACTGAAATTTTAGTTTTATTTAATTTTAATTTATTTAAATTTAAATAGGCACAGGTGGCTAGTGGCTGCTGTATTTGACAGTGCAGGGCTGGATGGACTGAGGAACGGCTGGGTTCTGTGTCCCTATTGTAGATTTGGGTTTGAGCTGTCCCCTACATGTGATTTGGTTATAAGAACTGTCACCTTCCTGAGACATCCTGGCCTGGGATGATTACCACGGGCCCTCAGATTCCACCCTCTCAGCTTCATCACCTTCCTAGTGAAGGACACCTCCACTCTCCCAAGGTGTGGCCCTTGAAATGCTCCTCAGTGTGTCCTCCTCCTTCACCTGCCTCTGGATCCATCACCACGCCTTCTCCCTCCTGCTTGCTCTCTGCCCTGGCATTTTCCGTCACCGCAGCTGTGACCTGAAGACAGGCTTCTGCTAGCTCCTGGCGGGATGAGTACAGCATTCCCTCACATAGTCTCCTTGATTCCACCCCCTGCAGAAGGTATAGGGATAGAAGAGTGTTTAAAAACTACTTCCCTGTGTAGAAGGCTTTGTTTGCTCTCTGCTGGCATAAAGGCTGAACTTCTTAGCTGGCTGACGAGGCCCCTCCTGAGGGGTTGAGATCTCAGGACTCCAGGCTGAATGAACCACTTGCAGGTCTCTGGACAGACAGACCGTGCTCTCTCATGCTGCATATTCTGGCTGTGTGCACTTTTCTGGGAAGAATCATTGTCCACTGTTCTCAGTCTAGATAAGGTCACCCTCATTTGAGGGCCCGTAACATCCTACACATACCCCTATGATCTCATTTTCTCCTCATCTTATGCCCTTTTCTGTTTACTGGATTATGTTTTCCACTGGACTTGATCCATTTGAGGGTAGGGGCCTGTTACCATTCAATTCTATGTCCAAGGACCCAGGACAGGCCTTGGCACAGAGTAAATATTTGGTGCATGCATGTCGGAATGAATGAATTAATGAAGAGGTCATTTCCCACTGCCTGCACCAATTACCCATGCTCTTATGGTGCTTTAAACAACTGGCCAAATAGAGTTCAATAGTGGAGGAAACCTGCCTTGAGGTTAGACAAGTTAATCTTTCAATGGAAATTCAATCCTCATATTTCATTTTCAGGCCACTTTGCGTAGCAAAGTAGTTTAACTCATAGCAGATTTCTGCCGTGCTGATGGTTAATTTCATGGCCCACAGAGGGTCAGCACACTAATGCCGGGAACACGGCGACCTCAGTGCAGCTCACCGCACACAGTGAGGGCCCAGCGGCCCTGTTGTTTTAGAGAAGCAGTTCTCAAACATCCTTCTGATTTTGAGTTAACAGGGGTGACCCTTTCAAGAACATTTTTAAAAGCTATAACATAGATCCCTCCCAGATCGTATATTTTCCTTTCTCCATGCAGTTCAAAGGGCCTCAGTTGTCTCATAGGTTTTTGCCGGCAATCTTCAGCTTGACCCTGGTTGTTTAAATCTGCCGGAGGAAATTTGAACAAACTTGTACTTTGGTAATTCTTCTGCCTCTGTGAACCTTTAACCTTAGGGTTTCTTTTCGAGCCAGGGCTGCATTGTCACCAGTCGTCCCTGCTGGGGCTTTTCAAAGGGCATTGTCTAGGGCGTCTGTTTTCACTTTGCTACTGGAGTTCTTTTGAGGAAGGGTATTAATTCAGACCTGATTCTGAGACAGGACGAGCACTTTTAAACTTGCCCCAGAGCTTGGGGATGGGGAAATGAGTGTAATGCAAGCCTGTGGCTGATGCCAGTAATTGTTCTGCAAATAGTCTGTCAGGGTGAAGGGAGAAGAGGCCCTCCAGAGGCACAGGGGTGTGCCAGCTGTCCAGTGGGAGGCCACAGCTTTGCCCAGGGTTTGTTGACTACATGATGAAAAGAGGTCACTGTCTCTGATCACCAGGTTCTAGGTCCAGAGTTCCTCCTGAATGTAAAATTCCTGGAGTGCCAGGTTGCTAGGAACCTGGGAGGCCAGAGGTGAACCTGGGGTCCATATACCATTACCAAGTGCTTGCGTGATAAGAAACTTTCTGGGGAGAGAGAGGAAGGCTCCCTGAGGCAAGATAGTAGAGATTTACTCTGCTGCTGTCCTGGTGCTGGCCTGAGACTTTCTGAGTGGGTGTCCCTCTGCAGACCAGGTCACTCACCTCCATCAGCTAGCCAGTTTCACCGTTTAGTTCTTCTTGTGTCTTCTCACAGGAAGCCCAAGACACCCATAAATGTGAAATGTCACAGTCATAGGCCCCCTGGGGCTTCAAGGCTGTTGTCATGGGTGTGCAGTGTTTGAGACTGGACCCTAAGAGGGGAGGCCCTCTGGTACCTCCCCAGGAAGCTCCTTGCTGGTTCTGTCACTTACTCTTTGTGACAGGTTGAGAGCTGTTTGAACACCTGGCTTGGTTATGTGGCTTTCTTTGATTTATTTTCCCAGGATTCTTAGTGTCCTGAAGATTTGGCTAGGCGACCTTACTCCTTAAGCTCAGATGGTATAGAAGGAAAGGTGGATCATGACATTAATTCATTCAACAAACCCCGAGCAACTACTGCTTGCCAGGGGTTGAGTTTCCAGTGGTCAGCAAAGCAGAAGTGGCTCCTGCTTTCATGTAGCTTCCTGTCTTGTGGGGGAGGCAGATGGTACAGAAGAAACAAAATGTGCAGAATTATAAATTATGTAAGTGCTAAGCAGGACAAGACAGGATACCCAGATAGGGACTAATGGATGTAGGGCATCTACTTTAGTTTGGAGGCCAGGGAAGGCCTTTCTGAAGCAATAAAGTTGGAGCTAAACTATGGCACAAGAACCCTCCCCTGGAATGTTGGGAGGTGTTCCAGACCAAAGGCATAGCACACATGAGGGTCCTGAGGCTGGAGGTCTCCTGGGGCCAGCTACAAGTGAGAGGGTATTAGCTGGTTTTCACCCACCAGACCTGGTGTTGCAGGTATATTTGGACAGATGTATGTATCTGGACTCTCTGGAAGTTCCAATTTTGCTGAAAGATAAGCATGGCATGTCCTATCTTTCTGAAATAGGACAGAGTGAGACAGAAGGCAGGCCAGCCTTCTGGAGATGTCTGGTCTCAGCATGGCTATCCTGTTGGCCTTCATCCGTCCTCTGTCTTATTTCTGGTACTGTAACCCCTTCTTTCCATGGTATAGGGATGGGCTGCTGATGTGGAATCAGGGTTGGCAGGCAAACCTGGCAGAAAGTAAATTAGACATTTTTCACAACTCTGTGATTGTGTTTGATCATTAAATGTTGGCCCACAGGCTGCTTATGACTTGAAGGCCACGTGGAGGTTAAGGACACATTCCTGAACCACTAACTCAAGAACTGGACATCAGAGATACTAAGTATCTAACATCATAGAATTGTAAATAAAATTCCCCTGACACCTCCTCACACTCCTGGTCAGTGTTCCTTTCCCTGCATAACCTCACAGAGCATAGGCCTTACATGCTTTCCTCCATCCCCTTTCCTGCGGGGCTGCCTCTTGGGTTGAAGGCAATGCGTGGCGGTGGGGCAGGTGGCATATTTTGCCTTTTTTTTCCTCCAGAAACAAGTTTGGCATGGGACTTGGTCAGTCTTGATCTGTGCCTGGAGGTGTGAAGGTGTGGGTGCAGGTGTTGGGATGATTTGTGTACCTCAGAACCAGAACTGGACACTCACTGTAGGAAAGACCAGCTCCTCACCACCCCCTCCCCCCACCACTCAAGGTTCCTGCTGAGCAGGTATGGCCTAGCCTCAGACTTGCATGCATGTTTTTCTGCTGTTGATTTTCTCAAATTCTTAAACAAGGGAACAGTAGTTTATATCCTTTAAAGCTTTCTTGAGGCTGGGCATGGTAGCTCATGCCTGTAATCTCAGCACTTTGGGAGGTGGAGGCGGGCAGATCACCTGAAGTCAGGAGTTCGAGACCAGCGTAGCCAACATGACGAAACCCCGTCTCTACTAAAACTGCAAAAATTAGCCATGCGAGGTGGTGAGCGCCTGTAATCCCAGCTACTTGGAAGGCTGAGGCATGAGACTGCACTCCAGCCTGGGTGGCAGAGTGAGACTCCGTCTCAAAAAAAAAAAAAAAAAAAAAAACTTAAGATGCCAGTTTGGTCTTCTGGTGACAGAACCTTGTCCACAGGTTAGAGGAAATAATACTTTCAGTAACACCCCCAGCTTGGGGACTCTCAGAAAGAAGGGCATGTTGCCAACTTTCGAGGATTTGTCTGAGAAACAGCAACCTGGCATCCCCCCAACTCCCTGCTTTTTTTCCCTCTAGAATCAAATAGAATCTCTTTTCCTGGCAAAGATTTCCTAGATAAAAAGAGGTACTACTTAGTCATTTTTGTAGGTTCGTTAATAGTTTCTAAAAGTTTTTAAAAGTACATAATAAGAAAACTTGTTATGGCAACCAATAAAGTTTCTTTTCGAGGAATGAATATTTTCTAGGAAAGATAAGAGTCAGTTATGTTTGGTCTGATTTCTTCAGCTGAATCTTTCCCTCTTCCTCTTATCTTGAAATCTATCTCATAAGGCAATCTGGGGACACTTTAGCAAGCACTCTGGTAACAGATGTGTGTCATCCTCTTCCTGACACATCTCCCGGCCCTGGAGACCCAGCTGTACAATCGCAAGCTGTCCACAGGGCGGTGGGGTGGAAATCATCTCCATGCCGACTCTGGAACTATTTGATGCACAAGAGGGCAGTATTTGCTTACAGTCTTGGATCGGGATGATCAATGTGTAGGTTCACAGGTCAGCATAGTTAAAAAGACCTCTGACTTTTTCAAGACAAAATAAACTGTAGGCCACAGCCATGATGGCTTCCCATAGATGCCTTTTAAGTGCCTGATCCCTCCAAAAAAATTGCTGCTTGCTATCTTTTTTCCTTAAAAAGAAAAATATTGTTTCTTTCAACATTTATTTTTAATTTTGTTTTTTAATCAATGAAAATATGGTTTGCAGGCTTGTACCTACAATGGCAGAGGTTAAAAAGTGTTGCAAAAGCAAAACAACTGCTTTCTAATTAAAAACCAGATGGGAAGATTTTTGTTTGAAGCAAGGGGTCAAATGTATTTTCTCCCCCTTTCACATCAGTGTAAAGATTATCTGACTTAACTTTTAAAGCATTTGAAGATGTGGGCTTCAGTCATCAACCCTTCTGTACTCAGTTTTCTTTTTCTGCAAATTCATGGTATTAACCAAAGCAGGGACTTTCCAGGAGAAAAAAAGGAGATCTCCCTGCCTCCTAGAGTCACAATGTTCTATCTGAAATAGGCCATGTCTGCTTTTGTATGATGATTTGCCTATTTACAATTCTTCCATGGTGTTTTTCTATAGAGACTTTTAAGCCAGAAAGACACAACTGGCCCTCCAAATCTGTGGATTCAATCAATTGAGGATTGAAAATATTTGGAAAAAAAAAGAAAACAACAAAAAATAACAGTTCAACAACAACAAAATGATATGTTTAAAAACACAATACGGTATAGCAGCTATTTACATAGCATTTTTATTTTATTAGTTATAAGTGATCTAGAGATGATTTAAATATATGGGAGGATATGTTATATGAAAATATTCTGTCATTTTATATCAGGGCCTTAAGCATCCTCAGATTTTGGTCCTTCAGGGGTCCTCAAACCAATCCCCCTACAGGTAACAAATGACAGCAGCATGGGTTTGCAACTCCTATCCCACCAGATTCCAGCCTATGCAAGAACTGGGATCTCATATCTTTTGCTTCCTCTTTCTCAAACCTGGAACTGCTGATTTCAGGTGCCTCCATAACTTTAGCACCCAAGAGAGTTTAACTGAAAACAGCTGTGGTAGCAAGACCCAGCACATTAAGGACATAGTGATGGTCAGGCCGAAGGAACCCACGCACAGGGGTGGCCTGGGTCTAGGGGAAATGCCACTGGGCCTCTCTGAGCCTGTCTGTGCACCTCAAATCCAGGTGATTATCTCACAGGGTGGTTGCATCAAAGATGTCCATAAATAAAGCTTCAGGCACATAATAGGGAGCAGTTATTGTTTGGTTTGTTTATTTTTTGTAGAGCCAAGCACTTGCTGTGTTGTGCAGGCTGGTCTCAAACTCCTGGGCTCAAGTGATCCTCCTGCTTTGGCTCCCCAAAGTGCTGGGATTACAGATGTGAGCCACTGTGACTGGCTGGGAGCAGTTACTGTGCCAATGATCCCTCTGACCCCTGACCAATTATAAGCATATGGAGGTGGTGGGGCACTGTTGGACATGAGGATGGAGACACAGACACTGATTCTTGATTGCAGACAAACCAGTTCTTTCCAGATTATTCATTTATTTGATTCATTGATTCATTGAGTCCATTGCTTGGCCCTTTGGAGCATCTGCAGCAAAGTGAAATGCAATCTAGCTGGGAGGTGCCGTGCTGCTGCCTCGATCCTCTGATAGCAATCGAGGAAAAAAGCTGGGTTCCGAGGCTTAGCCCTATATGAAATCAGATGTCTTCTTTTAATCTTTTGTAATCGCAACATAAATCTTCCAAAGGGAGTGTGTCTATAAGATAGATGCCACATAAGCTGTGGAATGTATTAGTATGTGTGACATCCCTGTGGTCTTTTAATTGATCAGTGGCATTTAATGCAAAATTTGAATCTGACCATACCGAGTAGGGAGAACCCTGGGTGGCCTTCTTGTTTGCTTCCCTGTGAAGCTCCTGTCCTGGCTTTTATTAGAAGGGTCTGGGTAGGAAAAGAAGGGTTTTGAGCTGAAGACTTTCAAAAGAGGCCCACGCCATGTTTTTCCAGGAACATAGTTTCTGAAAAATGCTGGAACCGTCAATTTCCAAAGTAGCCTGGTTTGTGAGGGGAATGAAAAGTTGTTCCTGCGTGTGGATTCTGGGTTGTTTTCCATCTTCACTCCCTAAGGCAGGGCTGGCAAGCGGGGAATGGGACAGATGTTTTGTGGTAGTAATTTCCAGTCAGATTCTTGAATGGCTTGTATACTCTGGGTCACCGTCAGCTTATAATGGAGCAAAATTGAGTGAGAATTCCTGCAATGAACGACGTGAACGGCGCACCGGAGAGATATGATGGTGGAGATAGGGTGCATTCTGCGAGAAAATATTTCCAGTGCTATCTGTAAAATTCAGATTGAATAACCATTCTGAAGTGCTCCCCTTTTAAAAGAGTTTCCTTCCACAAGCATTGCAGGCTGAGTAAATACCAATAATTTTTATTTCCCTTCTCCTTATCGGTTCCCCTACTGAAATGTTCCTGTACAGCCTATCTGGTCTTTTCAAGTGAACATCAAATGATTAGTGTCAACTTCCAGTTTGAATTATGATCATATTTCAAAACACAAACTTCTTCACTTTTGCGTTTAGAGGTAATTATCAATATTTACCAATACTGGGGAAGAGTTGAAAATGGAGTAAATACTGTTGAGAGAATGGTGCCCCAAGTGAAGATAGGGAGGGGTTGTGTGTGGCCTTGTGTGTACAATGGCAGAGTGCCTCAGGGGCTTGGCCTGCCATGTGGATGGCCTGCTCTCTTCCAGCCCTATCCACATTCTCGCACAGATAAGTGAGAGGAATGGTAGGGACCCAACTGCAAGGCGATCTCTTAGGGTTGGGCACTATGACAAGGCTAGAAAAGCTATTTTTGCCACCTGGAGGAGGAAACATTGCTCTGCCCGCTGCTCTCAGAAGCCCTTCCCTCTGTTTCTTCAGATCCTGCTTGGCTTTCTGACTGCCATGGCCTGGTAGGAATGCCCTTTGGTGAAAAAGGCCGGTGAAACCCAGGGCTGGTTTAAGGCCTTCACTGCAGCCTGGAATGCAGACTTAACACAAAGAGACTGTGCTGCCATCACACAGAAAATACAGTTTACAATACCTACATCAGAGCTGAATGCCGGTGTACTAGGTGGCGTTCTCTTGCATTGTAGTAGGCATTTAATTGAACTTTGAGTAATTTAAGTTTTTGCAGTTTTCTTTTTGTATTTTGGAGCCAGTAAATTTTTTTGTGTTTGCAAACACTCTGTAAGCTTTGGTGCTTTGCTTATTATGCCTAATTAATAGTTGCCTCTGGGAAATGCAGAGGAGGCTTCAGACTGCCTCAAAGAACTTCCCAGAGAGTGAAGAAGCTGCAGCACAACAGGCCTGGGCTCTGGAGTCAGGAAGATTGAAATTGGAATCTTGGCCCTTCTGCTGGCTTATTGTATTACTGTGTACGTGTAGCTTTTCTGAGCCTTCATTTCTTCACCTGTTTAAAAAAGGAGAGAAAGGGAATAATGCCTCCTTTCGGGTTTGCTGTTAGAGTTAGCAGTAACTGTGATACAGTTAGCATCATTCTGGGTGCAAGGTAGATGCCTGGTAAATGGAAGCAGGCCTTACTATATTGTTAGTGCACTGCAGGCTTGGCACCAGAATGTAGCCACTTCTGAAGTCCTTGGGGCAGTCAGAAGTCCTCTTCCCTCAGCATTGCAGACAGCAGGAAACAGCATTGCAATTATGTAAGAGCTATGTTTCAAAGAAGGAAATGAAATCCTTGAATTTTTTTTTTTTTTGAGACGGAGTCTTGCTCTGTCGCCCAGGCTGGAGTGCAGTGGCGCGATCTTGGCTCACTGCAAGCTCTGCCTCCAGGGTTTACGCCATTCTCCTGCCTCAGCCTCCTGAGTAGCTGGGACTACAGGCGCCCGCCACCTCGCCCAGCTAGTTTTTTGTATTTTTTAGTAGAGACAGGGTTTCACCATGTTAGCCAGGATGGTCTCGATCTCCTGACCTCGTGATCCGCCCACCTCGGCCTCCCAAAGTGCTGGGATTACAGGCTTGAGCCACCGCGCCCGGCAATTCTTGAATTTTTTTAAGGCAAAGAAGAGGAGGGAAAAATAGATTTATTGTTTTACTTGGCTATTCAATACGATGCAGGACAAAGCTGGCCTCTCTCCTGTTTAATGTCATCATCGGCATTCTTTCTTTTTCTCTCCTTCTTCTCTTCCTCCTTCTCCTCCCCCTCTGCTCTACTTCTTCTCCTCCCTTCTCTTCCCACGCCTCCCCCCACTCTTCCTTGCCCTCCTCTTCTAACTAGTACTGCTACAAACCCCTGCTTTTCTCCAAGTCAACCCCAGGTCCTGAGCCTGGGATTAAATCTCATGCTCCGGAGATACTCTAATGCTAGGAATTATTTCCTCTTTTGTGGTCTTTGGTCTTTCCTTCAGGTTTCCTGTTGCTTTCTAAGGGAGGTGCCAGGTGCTGGCCCTGTGGCTAGTTTTGGCTATTGAGGAATGCTATAAAGCAGCTGTGACACCAGCGTGCAGCAGTCCCACTGCTGTGCAGCCCGGGCAGCGAGTGGTGACAGAGTGGCATTGGAGTGAACAAGGTTTGGGGGAAGATGAGCGTAGGTGGAAAAAATGTAGACTGACCTTCTCGGTAAAACTGGCCTAGGATCCCAGGCAACATGAAGGCTGGCAGATGATGAGGGAGTTCTCTAGGGGAGGCTGATAAAATTCAACATCACCTTACCATTTAATGAGTCCCAGATACATGGGCTATGCCAGCCCAACAGAGTGCAGGCTTTGGAAAGCCCAAATGAAAACGACATGGTCCCTGCTGATGGGGGAATTCGTAGTGCTGGGAGAAGCCTGCTGGGCCTCTTTTTCAGACGGAGGGAGAACATGGGTTTAGTAGTGAGCCCTCTAATTAGGCCCTCAGGTAGGCCTCAGCATGGGGCCTGGATTTGCACCCTGTCCTTCGGTTAGAGGTTTGTGACACCCTTTGCTGTGCTCAGTTAAGTAGAGTCATGGAAAGAGCTGAGGCTCAGCATGCCAGTACAGGTTTGAATCCTGGTGGACCAGCTTGTGAGTATGCACAGCTCTGAGACTCGGTTTTCTCATCTTCAAAATGGGGAGAATAAACTTACAAGTGTTTTTTTGTGTGTGTGAGAATCCAATGAGATAAGCTAAGTGTAGTATTTATCTCAGTGTATGGAACCTATATTCTGTAAATGGTGTTAGCTATTGTGATCATAATTTAATATGACTTAATTTTTAATCTTTATGAGACTTCATATAAAAACGAACCATTTGTCAGAAATCTCACTTTCCTTATTTTTGGTTGGGAAAGCAGGCTAGATGGATGGTCTCTGATACCATGTGTAACATATGATTTTTGTCTCTGCTTTTAAATTGGTGATAATCTAGTTGGGGAGAAACTAAATTTATACACTTGAAGTAATCAGAGTATTGGAGCTTAACTGTGTTGATCGCTGTAAAATTGTGAGTGCAGTTAGAGTTAAGATGAGGAAGGCCACGAAGGGGAAAGACACAACCAGAGGACACACACCAGAAGAGAAATGTGGGTGGAGTGTTAGCAAGCCACGCGCTTTGTCTGTCGGGAGAGACCAGTCTGCTGGAAGCACTGGTTTGTTTTGTGTTTGCAAACTGATAGGTACCAATCACTGCTATATGCACATGTACCCAAAAATATGTGATGACAGGAACTTAACTTCTCTTGAAATAATTTATGCCTTAGTATTAAAGGAAAAAATGCATAAAACAGCATAAATTGCAAACATGGTATAATTGAAAAAGCTTGAGGTTTAGACTCTGAGAAACTGAATTTGAATCCTGGCTTCAACATTTGTTAGCTGTATGATCTTGGGTAGATTACTTAACTTCTCTGGGCCTCAGCTTCCTTGTTTGCAAAATCAGAAAGAACTATTTTAAGGATTAGAATATATATATCTGGTACATGATAAGCTTTTAATAAACATCATTATTATTATGACCACTATTTTACTACTGATAATAAAGACTCCTGGCCTTGCATGACACTGCATTGCCAGCTATAAATGTGGTCTTCCCTGAAATGCTATAATTTTTTTTCTGTAGTTTAAATGAACATACTAGTTTATTATTGTTATTATTATTTTTGAGATGGAGTCTCGCTCTGTCATCCAGGCTGGAGTGCGGTAGCGTGATCTCGGCTCACTGCAACCTCCACTTCCCAGGTTTAAGCGATTCTCCTGCCTCAGCCTCCTAGGTAGCTGGGATTACAGGGCATACTGGATTATTGATTCAATATTGTGGAGAGGCTTATAAATGAATTTACATGATTAAGTTTTGGAAAGCTCTTTTTTGTTGATTCCTTATCTTAAAACCAGGATAAAAAAAGCTTACGCTTAATATTTTTAGGGTCTGAGGCAGGTCTATGTGTCGGCCTGGGGAAGAAAGGGAAACATTCAGAAAGCTTTAGATTTTTTAAAGACTTGTTGGGGGTATTCTCCTTTCAATTGGAGAAATAGTGACACCACCCCCCACCCACCTCTGGATTTTACTGTTTATTTTTTGGCATACATGTTTCCAAATACATCAAATATAAATGATGCATTTTAAAGTTTTAAAACTATCAATAAAGCATTAGACCTTTACAGGGGTTTTAAAAAAGTCTTGCTGACTTTTAGTTTCCCCAGATTTGCAGATCTCTGAAATTTCTGGAAGCTTTCTCTGCATCTCTAGCTGAGCCAGAACGCACCTCTGTTTAGAGATGGTAAAGAACTCCATTTGAGGAGTTCATTAAACTCCAGAGAATCTCCCACGTTCATTCTTTTTGTGTTTTGCTGCAGCATAGATTGCTTAAACCAAGTGAGAAATTGCTGTGAGTTTTTTAAAACTTAGAGATACTAATTTTTGTCAAATTTGTCTTGGAGGAGCAAGTTCAAGTTTGCTTTTATAAATAGGAAAATCAATTTGCAAAGAGATGAAGGCAGAGTATCAGACAGGAGATGACGTGTGGCACATTTAGAATTTGGAGAAACCACAGCCATAAAGAATGAGTAGACACACATTCTTTATATAAATGAGTAGACCATCTGGTTCTCAAAAAAATGCTTATTGACAAACATGATAGACCTCAAGGTGGATTTCAGACTTTTGGATTAGTTTATGTGCATGTTGGTACATATGTAGAAACTTATGGCAAAATAATGTACCATAATAAATACAAGTTCAGCAAATAAAACATAGTTCAGAGTCAAGTTATGTGGTAAAAATGCATGGACTAAGTAATTTTCAATGAAGGTTTTATTATTTTGGAATGAGGTCTTTTTAATTGCCTTAAAAGACTCTCTTTTAGGAAAATTTGAAATATGAAAGTCATCTTATTTTCATGTAAAATGAAACATTTAAATACCTTTTTTCTCATGAAAATTTCTAGCATATAAAGTGAAACTGGAAGTAGTTTTGTTAAGTAACTTGTGTTTTGGGGGCTGAGGAAAAGCACTAGAAAATTCAGCTCCTAAAGATCATTCTTCATGAGATGTCAATAGCCTCCAGACAGATTATCATGTGAATATTTTCTAAACCATAAACACATTTTGCTACCATTGTGTTTAGACTCAAAGTGAGTTTAAAAAAGAAATTTCTAAATGAAACTTCCTAAAGGTCATTGTTTTGGGGCAGGCAGATCGGTAGAAGTAATATATAAAACTTAAGGACAGAATGGCACTTTGTTTTTTTCTGTTAAATTCATTTGCTGTTTGCTGTTTCAAAAATTCATACTGAATCTTTACAATGAAACATTTGTGAGTCCTGGAGCCCAGAACCCTAAATGAATTCAGATTGACTTCTTTTTCTGTACAGTCTATCAAAACCTTTTCACTTTACCACAGACCAGAAATTATTTCTCACTGTTTTCTGTGCCTTACTCCTTTAATCTCCAAATCCCTGTTACTACTATTGTAATTGTTATTTTATTGTAACAGTTATTGTTGTTACTACTATTGAACAAGCTTTGGATGTTTGGTTTGAAAAGATTCAATCAAGTATTTTGATTATGATGACTAGTGCCTGTGCATAGCTAAGTAGTGAAGCAACGCAGAGATTTTATAAATATTTTTAGGGCATTTTTTACTGTGATCATAGGGAGTAAGATACTTGCTTTTACAGGCTAGAAAGATTGCTGTGAATTTTAACACTTGGGAATCACAGCTTAAATTCTGATTTAGTCTACTAAAATAAATAAAAATTAGCCGTTGATACTGTTTTAATCTTTTAAATGAATGGAACCTATTTCTGATTCTTATTTTTCTGAAGCAGTCTCTCCATTTCCCAAAGTGCCACTTCCCAAGGTGGACAAAACATGTTCTGTGCAGGCGAAATGTGAGATGCTGGCTGCATAGGGGAGGAAGGGGGAGAGGAAGCTGTTTGCAAAACTACTTAAAATAAATTTGAAGGGTCAAACATGGAACACAGTTGCAAAAGAGAAAGGAAAAAATGCCTTAGGTCAGTTCAGCTAGAATAGCATAGGCATTCGCATTGGCTAGAGGGTTAGTTGTGTATTTCTTGCTAATCAGATACAATTGGAGCAGATAATATTTGAGTATCTGAGGCTAGATCTCATTGCCTGTGTATCAGGGAAATGAACCTAAAGGGGCATGTTTTAAAAGTCTGATTTGGGGAAACAGATATCATTTAGTAGAGAGATGGTAGGCTGTGTTTACTTCGTTGTCCGAAGGCTGCTCAGACTTAAGTCTCAGCTCTCCAGCTTGCAGCTTGTCCCTCAAAGATGCAGTGGTGGCTTGGGCCATCAGACGGGCTTGCGTTAGCATTTCATTTAAAAGCGATCGGTACTTTTAAATTAAACATGCAAAGTTATCTTGGTGAGGCATTGAATGGGAGGTTGCTGGATTATTGAATTTGGCCCACAATTTAGCCAGTTCAGCAGGGATTTTGGGGTCTGAAGCAATTAATATGCAAGTACATTTGAGTCAGCAAGGTAGAAGATTACTGTCTTATCAGAGTAAAAAAAAATTCTTTTTCCAAGATCCATGCTTTTTTGGAGGTAGATAAAAACTCCATTGTTTGAGATTCATGTTTGGGAGTGACCAACTCAAATGGCCATGTTTTAACCACTAAAACACAGAGGAGGGAATAATTGCATTTAAAATCTCTGATCTGTTATTTGCATTATGCTTAGGATAGAGGAGACCCCAATTTCCTTCCTCATGCTTTTGTTTTTTTGCTGTTTTGTTCACATAGATTGAGAGGAAACTTAATTTTCTGTCTTGAAAAAATCATTCACTGAACTGCTGAAAACACATGAAGCTGTTTTTGTCTCATCAGATCGAGTACTTAAGACAAAACTAAGAAGGACTTCAATATATGGTTAACCTCTCATGTGTTCTGTGAATCTAGACACGCTCCATCTGAATTGCTGTATGATTTCCTGACCATAATGACCTGACCAGGGTAATAGCTATTCCTTTGACAACACCTTTTTTCTTCTTCTACACAGCCAGAACCCTTACACCTGTTTTCCCACCTGGCAGGCAGCATTTAGAGGCATGAGGTGTATTTTTATTGTGTGGCACTCAGCCTTGTGCACAGTGGCTGTGCAGTCTTGGGGAGAAGAGGTTACTTAACACAATTTCCTTTACTTTAAAATGCGAAAAGTAAGAATGTAAGACCTTAAAGAGTTGTGAGGATGGTGTGGAACAGCAGCTGGAGGGAGCCAAGGGCAGTGAATTACAGATGTGCAGTGCCATTGAGATGCAGCTTCCTCTGCCCTTGACTCAGTGCAAGAGACTCCAGGCCCTGCATTGATGGGACCAGGCAGGCCTGTGAAAGGAGCAGAGCAGCGGGTCCAGAGCCACCAGAACCTGCGAGCTAGCGTGCCATCGAGGCCTGGGAATTGCTGCTTTACTCCAGAAGACAGGGAACCTGGTGGTACAGCAGGAAAGCTTAGTCTTTGAAAATCAGATGTGACTTAAAAATGAATTTAAGAAAAGGGGGCTCAGCCGGGCGCGGTGGCTCACGCCTGTAATCCCAGCACTTTGGGAGGCCGAGGCAGGTGGATCACGAGGTCAGGAGATCGAGACCATCCTGGCTAACACGGTGAAACTCTGTCTTTACTAAATATACAAAAAATTAGCCAGGCAGGGTGGCGGGCCCCTGTAGTCCCAGCTACTCGGGAGGCTGAGGCAGGAGAATGGCGTGAACCGGGGAGGCGGAGCTTGCAGTGAGCCGAGGTCGCGCCACTGCACTCCAGCCTGGGCGACAGAGCAAGACTCCCTCTCAAAAAAAAAAAAGGTGGGGGCTCATGAAGTCCTGAAGGCCTTTATTTCTGTATTTAATTTGACCATCTGCCTCATTTCAGGAGTTTGGAGACCTCGGTAATTTGAGAGATCACTCCTGGGTAGCAAGTTGCCCTTTTACCAGGGCCTACTTGTCCCTTAGAAGCATCTAGCCTTGGCTGCTTCAGGGGGCACTTCAGGACATGACATGACTGACCATGTCCTTTGGCAGGTGACGCAGGGAGTCAGCCCGGGTGTGAGTGGGTGTGTGGCTGGCTCCCTGGCAAAGGGCTGCCACAGTTTCCTAGGGGACCCCGTCTTTTCCATCCAGTGGGACAGCCTTTATTTCAGATGAAGGATAAAATACTTGAGATAATAACTTTCATTGTTCCCATTCCCAAATCCTTTTCTGTGTGTGGAGAGCATTCTGAGTTTGTCTGTTTGTTTACTGTCCTCCCATCAAGACCTACAGCCTATGCCGACATTCTTCTAAGCAGATCACATGTGCTTGGCACACAAGTGAGCATTCTGAACACTTTTTTGTGTTTTCAGCCATGGTCCTTATTTCTCAAGGGATACTGCCAGCCTCCATCCTGATCCAGATTTAGAAACAAAACAAAACAAAAACAAAAGAGAAGCCATGATATAAAATGGAAGTAGAACTTGGCAATGGCTAGTGGAGATGGCGATAATGAGTTTTGAAGTGTCTCTCCTTTGAAAGGTCTTTCTTGTTGGAGTACTGCTCCCCTAGTATGTCTGACTCTTGTGCACGCCCCAGCTGGGCTGGTGAGGGGTGGTCCTCATCACACTGAGGCTGGGTGTCTAACTTCAGAAATGTCCTGAGGAATAAGAAATGAAACATGAGCAATGCAGGGTTAATGTTGTCAAGCCATGTTTGTTTTTGTTTTTGTTTTTCTTTGTTTCTTTTTGTTTGTTTTTTGAGACAAAGTTTCGCTCTGTTGCTCAGGCTGGAGTGCAATGGCAGGATCTCAGCTCACTGGAACCTCCGCCTCCCGAGTTCAAGCGATTCTCCCGCCTCAGCCTCCTGAGTAGCTGGGATTACAGGCATGTGCCACCACGCCTGGCTAATTTTTGTATTTTTAGTAGAGACGGGGTTTCACCATGTTGGCCAGGCTGGTCTTGACTCCTGATGTCAAGTGATCCGCCTGCCTCGGGCTCCCAAAGTGCTGGGATTATAGGCGTGAGCCACTGCGCCTGGCCTATTTTTGTTTTCTTTGATGGGGGAAGGTACCCAGATTAAGTTTATGGACCACAGCTAATGATAATCAAGTTCCGTGTTTGAGTGCCTATTAAATTATCTTGTTTAATGCCCCCGCAAGTCTGGGAGGAGAGTTTTGTTTTGGTTTTAGTTTTTTAAATAAATGAAGAAAAGGTGACTCAGACAGGTTAGGTAACTTTCCAAAAACAAACAAACAAAAAAACTCTGTAGTAAGAAGGTGATCAATCCAGGATTTTAAAAAAGTATTACATTTTGGATTAGGATATATATGTACATGGTAGGAAACTTAAATAATGTTAAAGGATATACAGATAAAAATATGCCTTCCTTCTGTCTCTGTGTTTCAGTCTCCTTACACTCCCTGCACTGCCAACATACATCATCAGTTTTCATTTGTGAGCATATTTTGGAGATGGGTCTATATTACTTTATAATAGTTTCCCCTCATTCTTTGTAATGACAACATATTGTTCCACTCTCAGGATGACTTATGCTGTCTCGAACAGTAGTGTCTGGAAGGCCTTGGCTATTCTGTCTTTTATGGTTGTGTTTACATGTCACAGGGTCAATTCCTAAAGACAGTGCCTGCTGGAACCTGGGTGTCCTCACACCCAGACCTGTGCAGTAGGGGTTAGTGTTGCTGCCCTTGCCTGGGAGCCAGAGGGCTCCCACCAACCCTGCTGCTGGCAGAGACCTGGTGACCACTGTGGCTTTGGCACTCGGCCTGCTTACCACTAGCCACAGAGATGCGGGGGCGGGGTGGTTGGTCTAGTAGTGGAGGTGGGGTGTTGCCAGAGAGAAGGAGCAGGAAGAGGCCTTTCCTTTCAATTTACCCTCTTTTCGTATGCCATAATCTTGTTTTTCTTTGGAATCCCACTGATCCAGGCCTGAATTCTAGTTCTACCATGTTACTTGCTGAGTGATGTTTGTCAACTTATTTAATCTTTCTGAACTTCAGGCTTATCATGAGTAAAAATGGTGCTCAGAGTATCTACCTGTTAGAGTTGCTTCGAGAAGGTAGAATACATATTACTGCTAGTACTTTGTTGAGCTTTGACTATGTCAGGTATTTCCTAAACCCTTTAACCTGTGTTAATCTGATTTAATCCTGATAAACCTCTAATGAGTTAGACACTGTTCCTATCCTTCTCTTATATATAACTTGAAATCTAAAAATGTTAGTAAACATCTGACCCCAACCTCTTGGACTCCCAAGCCCATGATCTTGAGCACTAGGCTATGCTGCCTCCCATAAATGCAGCCAGAGTTGATAGTGTATACTATATGTTTGTCTAATCATTGAATTCTACTGCTAGTGACACTTAAGCTCTTTTCCTGCACTTTAATGTAAGAGGTCATCATTCTTCCTAGCATTGCTTCTTACAGTGCTTATTAGAAATGTGACCTGGAACAAGATGCGTCATTTCTTTGCACCTCAGTTTCCATCTTCGTAAAACACTGATAGCAATACTTACCTTCTCATGGTATTGTGAGAACCGATACATGCGGGGCACCCCACATAGTAACTGCCTGGTGGATCCTCAGTTAATGTGCTGTTGTCTTTTTCTTCCTCATTTGGCTCATTCATAGACTACTGGAGAGAGATTTGAGGATTCCTCAAGTGTTCGTAGAATGGCTTGACATAAGTTGCTTTCCATTACTTGTCTGTGCAAGGAGTGATGGTCTGGAGTATTAACTTGGGTGAGTGTGGGCACAGTTTGTGTTCTGAGGTTGAGAGTGACTGTGAAAACATGCTTTTGGCATTGCCTGAGAGGATACAGTAGACCACCAGCAGGAACGCAGTGCAGACCACTGAGCAGCTTTTTGTAGCCCTGGACCCAGTGTTCAGTTCTCCAGAGAATGGTAAGAATAAAGGGAGAGGCACTGAAGCCAAACAATACATAGATTTGATTGATCTGGCCTTCCAAAGACCCTCAGATTCCACCACCAACTACTTTTAGTGTTTTTTCCTATTTTCTTCCAAGTTAAAAAAATTGTGATAACATATTCATAATATAAAATTTACCCTTTGACCATATTTAGGTATACAGTTCAGTGGCGTTAAGTACATGCTCATTGTAGTGCAACCATCACTGCTATCCATCTCCAGAACCTTTTCATCTTCTCAAACTGAAACTGTATATCCGTTAAACATCTACTCCTCATTTCCCCGTCCCACCAGCTCCTGGCCAGCACCATTCTATTCTCTCTGTGACTTGGACTACTAAGTGGAATCATACAGTATTTGCCCTTTTGTGACTGGTTTATTTCACTCAGCATAATGTCCTCAGAGTTCATACATGTTGTAGCATGTGCTAGAATTTCCTTTTTTTAAGGCTGAATAATATTCCTTTGTATATATATTTTCCCATGTTTTAAAAGTATAGGATAAGTATGTAAGTACCTATCAGTATATTTATTTATAGCCATCTCTGTAGTTCTGTATTTTGCTTTGGCTTAACATGTGTATTTTTCATGTTATTACTTAAATTTTGTGAGTATTTTTAGTGATGCCATACTGTTCTGATTCTGTTTAAAATGAAGGACATTTTTTTCCTTATCTCTTATAGACTACATACACTACATTACACTCTTTGTGTATTTCTAGAATTGACATTTCCAAGGGACAATTTAGAAATTCTCGATTGTATCACAAACTCTTCAGGATAAGTTAGCAGCAGTGATTGTATTTTGTACCTTACCCAGACATGGTAAGAAATACCATGGTAAGGTCTGGCAGGGCATGATGGCTCATGCCTGTAATCCCAGCATTTTGGGAGGCTGAAGCTAGAGGATTGTTTGAGCCCAGGAGTTTAAGACTACAGTATGCTATGTTTGTGCCACTGCACTCCAGCCTGGGTAACAGAGCGAGATCCTGAAAGAAGGAAAAACCAAATACAAGTCTACCATACCTTATCCATAAATTTGAAAATTCAAATAGCTCTGTAAACTGAAAGCAGTTTTTTGGAGTTTGGATGCAAAACCCATCTGAACTGGCTGAATCTTTTATTTTTCCCATTTAGTGTGAATATTTAATGTTCGATTATAGGGAATGGCCCCATCCCTGCTGGGGTGTTACATAATGTGTGATATATTTCTATATGTACGGAATTATCTTTTGGTGGGATAATTATTTTTATTCATTTTATAATTTAATATTATGAAGCACTTCATATATAGCTTCTCTTTACTAAGCAATAAAACAGACTTTTTCTGTGATGTTAATTTATAATAGAATATTCTTTTGTCTGCAACCATATCATATTTTTTTAGAAACTTTTTTTTTTCTTTTTTGAGACAGAGTTTCACTCTTGTCACCCAGGCTAGAGTGCAATGATGTGAATTAAATGGAATTATGTATACTTGGTGACCTTTCACGTCTGGCTCCTTTCACTTAGTGTAATATATATTTTTTTTTGAAATAAGGTCTTGCTCTGTTGCTCAGGCTGGAGTGCAGTGGTATGATCATAGCTCACTGTAGCCTTGAACTCCTGGGCTCAAGCAATCCTCCTGCCTCAGCATCCCAAAGTGCTAGGATTACAGATGTTAGCCACCACGCCTGGCCAGTGTAATATTTTCTAGATTCACCCATATCGTAGCCTCAGAATCTGCTTCATTCCTTTTTAAGGCTGAATAATACTCCATGCCTGGATATACCACATTTTAAAAATCCATTCATTAGTTAATAGGCATTTGGATTGTTTTCACTTTTTGATTATTATAAATAATGCTACCATGAGCAGTCATGTACATGTTTTTGTGTAAACATACGTTTCAGTTCTCCTGGGTATAAATATACCCAGGAATTGCTGGGTCATATGGTAACTCTGTGTTACCTTTATGAGGAACTGCCAAACTTTTTCACAGCTAGTACACTATTTTTCACTCCCACAGCAATGTATGAAGGTTCCGGTTTCTCCACATCCTCACCAACACTTGTTATTGTCTATCTGTCTGATCATATCCATCCTAGTGGGTGTGAAGTGCTATCTCATCATGATTTTGATTTGCATTTCCCTGACAGTGAGTGGTATTTAGTGTCTTTTCATGTGGTTGTTAATATATCTTCTTTGGAGAATGCCTATTCAGCTCTTTGTTTAAAAATTGAGTTGGCTTTTTATTGTTGACTCATAAGAGTTTTTAATATATTCTAGATAGTTCCTTATCAGATACATGATTTACAAATATGTTCTCCCGTTCTGTGGGTTGTCTTTTCACTTTCTTGATAGTGTCCTTTGAAGCACAGAAGCTTTAATTTTTGAAACATTCCAGTTTATTTATTTACTTTTGTTGCTTGTGCTTTTGGTGTCATATCTAAGAAATAACTGCTTAATCCAAGGTTACGTAGATGCATACGTATGTTTTCTTCTGAGTTTTATAGTTTTAGCTCCTCCGTTTAAGTCTTTCATCTATTTGGAGTTAATTTTTGTATATGGCATGAGGTAGAGGTCCAGCTTAATTCTTTAGCTTGTGGATATCTGGTTGTCCCAGTTTTTGTTAAAAAAACTATTCCCTCTATTGACTTGTGTTGGCACTCTTGTCAAAAATCAGTTGACTGTAAATGTGAAGGTCTCTTTCTAGATTCTCAATATTTCATTGATTTATATGTCTAGCCTTATTCTGAACTATTTTTTTTTTTAAGTTCTGAATTCTGAAAGACATTTTCCCCCAGCAGTTTAGGGACTAGGTAATAATAATAGATTGCTCCTGAGCCATGGGGAGGGCTGTTTCTCCAGCTCCTCAGATATCACTGTGCTTACCTTCCCAGCCTGTCTTCCTGTGTGAGCTCCATGGCACACCCTAGGACAGTGTCTGGGGACAGTGCTGAGGCTCATGGCCACAGGAGCGGTAGAAGCAGGTTTTCAGCCTGATAATGCCATTACATTTCAAACTTCTAACATTTCAAACCTTGAACATGAATATGAGATGCTGGAGATCCCAATTGGGAAGGTGTAGCTACCCTGCAAGTCTCCCATCTCTGAATACTCTGCTATACAGGAGTGGGTACCCAGGGACCACATTTGAACCCGGACACCCTGACTGCCTCTAGCCCCATTCATATTTAATTGGTTCAGGGATAGATACCTGAGCCAAGATGTACTAAAAAAAGTTCTTCTCTGGGAATTTGAAACTAGGGAAAGACAGGCAGGGACACTAGGAGTTCTGGAAATCAGCATGTTGATAGAAATAGCGTGCTAGACCAGAGAGAAGGCTGGGAGCTGTTCTGCCTCTGGGCTTTCCCAGAGCTTCTGTGAGTTACCTGGAATCCTTCTTGTAAACCCTTCTTTTTGTTTACAATTCTTCAGCCAACTAGTTGGTTACTTGTAAGAAAAAAAAAAACTCTTCATCAATGAATTCGTTCACTTGGTGAAGGGTGGATGTCATTTTTGTATTTTTTTCTTTTGCAAATGTACATTTAGCACCTGCTGAGAGCAGGACATTCTGAATGTTAGGCACTGAGAACACCTGGCAGATAAAAGGTGGCCCTGCCCCTTGGGACTCACTGTTCAATGAGTTGGAGGGTAGGGGGTAGACCATAACGCAGATGTACTGAATATGGGATAGATGCATCAAGGACCATACAACACACCAAAGGGGTTCAAAGGTGGGAGTCAGGAGAGGCTTCACAGAAGAAGTGACATTTGTGTGGAGTCTTCATGGATGATTAAAGTCTGCCTGGTAGCAATGAGAGATTCAGTTTCAGAAAATGGGCATTGTCTGCAGGGAGCCTAGAAACATGAAGGATTTGGCGGATTTGGACAATCCAGAGAAGGCTTGTGTATTGGTCACAAGTAAAAGCAGCCAATGGTGAACTGGTGAAGCAGGTTGGAAGCAGATTATGAAGGGCTTTGTATCTTAGACCAAGACATTTACACTTTGTTCTGGGGGCAGCAGACAGCTTTAAAGAGTTTAAGCAGGGAAGTCAAGGTCTGTGGTTTACAGAGTTTACCCTGGCATTGATGGGTTGGAGGGGAGAGAGGCCAGGAGACCATTTTGGAGGGCAGTGCCAGTGGTAAGGGTGATGAGGGAGGGATGGAAAGGAAGGAAGGCAGAAACCCAAGTTAGGAAATAGACTCTCCAGACTGGGAGACTAGCTCTATGTAGAGGGTACAGTGCAGTTTCAAGGAGATGGGGAATGAAAGAGGTACTTGGAACAGAGTAGGTATGAGGTATGGGAGTGGGATGAGGATGCTGCTGCGATCATGATGAGGCCTGGCAGGCAGGGGTGGCAGGCATGCCAGCAGCCCCAGGGCTTCTTTTTTGTGGGGTAGATGAAAGGGGGTCCATTTGACTTTGTTTTATGCCAATCAGGTGCAGCTTTTGGATTCCTGGCTAGCTGCCATGTTGCCCTCAGGCAAAAGTTTGGCGGCCTTGGTATTGTTGACCCTTTGTACTAGATGGTGAAAGTATCTGCCTTGCAGACCAGGCCCTGGAATCAGGTATTTGGAATGCATAGCTAATGCGTTCCACTCCGGACCGTTGGTATTATTATTCCACAGTATCATATCTAATTGACTATTTCTAAATGTTCTTGTATATTTTGACTGTACAAGCAAAGTGGGTTTCCAGCAGCCCCTCTTTGCTGGGGCTGCCTCATCTGCAAAGTTTGCTGGCACCACCGTCCTTTCCCAGGGTTCCTGGTTCCTTTCTGCCCGGGAGCCCCGTGCCTGAGGGGGCATGGTGATCTTACCGGATTCCCCTCCCAGCCTTACCCACCTGTTGTCCTCCAGCCCTCCTCACCTGCGAGTTTGATAGAGGGGCTACTGTGTGCAAAGGATGGTTCAGCAGGACTGCCTTTCCTCCCTGGTGAGTCTGTAGGGGAGTTGGACAGGTGGGGGTAGACCCCCAGGCACTGATGGAGCCCAGGCTTGGTGCCCAGTGCCTTTACATGGGGGGCTCCCAAAATTAGATACTCCCAGCACAGCAATACAGGCACTGCTGTTAGTGGCTGCCCAGATCAAGTGACACTGAATCATCTGCAGAGCAAGTCCTTCCTTTCTCAGTCCATGGGCAGCTCCTCTGGCCATGTCGAGGAGGAGGCCTGTGAGCACTGGCTCTCTGGACATTGCTCATCCCCCTCCTTGACAAGTGCCTCACAGAAGGCAAAACTCCATTCATACACTGCATAATGACAGCTTGGGTCAATGATGGAAGGTATATATGACGGTGGTCCCATAAGATTATAGTGGGGCCAAAAAATTCCTATAGCCTAATGCTATAGTGGTAACTAGTGCTATAGTGGTAACTTCATAAAGCAGGTTACTCAGGTGTTTGTGGTGATGCTGGTGTAACCAAACCTACTGTGCTCAGTCTTATAGCACATATAGTTACTTATAGTACCTATTATGATAATAAATGACTGGTTTATGTATTTACTATACTAGACTTATTATCATTATTTTAGTGTGTACTCCGTCTACTTCTTTTCTTTTCTTTTTTCTTTTTTTTTTTCGAGCCAATGTGTGGCTCTGTCTCCCAGGCTGCAGTGCAGTGGCACCATCTCAGCTTGCTGCAACCTCTACCTCCTTGGCTCAAGTGATCCTCCCATCTCAGCCTCCTGAGTAGCTGGGACTAAGGTCCTCACCACCATGCTCAGCTAATTTTTGTATTTTGTAGAGATGGGGGTCTCACCATGTTGCCCAGGCTGATCTTGAACTTTTGGGCTCAAGTGATCCACCTGCCAAAGCATTGCAAAGTACTAGGATGAGCCACAGTGCCCAGCCTCCTTCTATTTCTTTTTTCTTTTCTTTTTTTTTTTTTTGGAGATGGAGTCTCACTCTGTTGCCCAGGCTGGAGTGCAGTGGTGCAATCTTGGCTCACTGCAGCCTCCACCTCCCCAGTTCAAGCAATTCTCCTGCCTCAGCCTCCCAAGTAGCTGGGAATACAGGCACACACTGCCATGCCTGGCTAATTTTTTGTGTTTTAGTAGAGATGGGGTTTCACCATGTTCCCCAGGCTGGTCTCAAACTCCTGAGCTCAGGCAATCCACCCACCTCAGCCTCCCAAAGTGCTAGGATTACAGGTGTAAGCCACCACACCCAGCCGTTCCTTCTACTTCTTTTTTTTTTCTTTTTCTTGAGACGGAGTCTTGCTCTGTAGCCCAGGCTGGAGTGCAGTGGCCGGATCTCAGCTCACTGCAAGCTCCGCCTCCCGGGTTCACGCCATTCTCCGGCCTCAGCCTCCCGAGTAGCTGGGACTACAGGCGCCCGCCACCTCGCCCGGCTAGTTTTTTGTATTTCTTAGTAGAGACGGGGTTTCACCGTGTTAGCCAGGATGGTCTCGATCTCCTGACCTCGTGATCCACCCGTCTCGGCCTCCCAAAGTGCTGGGATTACAGGCTTGAGCCACCGCGCCCGGCCCCTTCTACTTCTAACAACAAAAATTAACTGTAAAATAGCCTCAGACAGGTCCTTCAGGATGTATCCAGGAAAAGGCATTGTCATCACAGGAGGTGACAGCTCCATGCATGTTACTGCCCTTGAAGACCTTCCAGTTGGACAAGATGTGGAGGTGGAAGACAGTGATGTTGATGATCCTGACCCTGTGTAGCCATAGGCTCATGTGCGTGTTTGTGTTTTAGTTTTTAACAAAAAAGTTTACAAAGTAAAAGAAAAAAGTTTTCAATGGAAAAAGCCTTATAGAATAAGGATACAAGGAAAGAAAATATTTTTGTACAGCTGTACAGTGTCTTTGTGTTTTAAGCTAAGTGTTATTACAAGAGTCAAAAAGTTAAAAAAATTCTAAAGTTTATAAAGTAAAAAATTTATAGTGAACTAAGGTTAATTTATTATTAAAGAAAAATGTTTTTATTATAAATTTAGTGTAGTCTAAGTGTCCATTGTTTATAGAGCCTACAGGAGTGCACAGTCATGCCCTAGGCCTTCACATTCACTCAACCACTCACTCACTGACTCTCCCAGAGCACCTTCCAGTCCTGTAGGCTCCATTTATGCTAAGTACTCTACACAGGGGTAGCATTTTTAATCTTTTATGTTGTGTATTTACTGCCCCTTTTTTATGTTTAGATACAGTTCAAGTACACAAATACCATTGGGTTACAATTGCCTGCAGTATTTAGTACAGTCACCTGCTGTACAGGTTTGTAGCCTAGGAGCAATAGGCTATTTCATACAACCTGGGTGTGTGGTAGGCTCTGCCATCTAGGTTCGTGTAGGTGCTCTCTGTGATGTTTGCACAAAGATGAAATTGCCTAATGACACATTTCTTAGAATGTGTCTTCATTATTAAGCAATACATGGTTGTATGCTAACATAGCTTAATATGCATATTTTTAATGATTGCCTTCTAATATTGCCATGTCATGGTTTCATTTGTGGCAGCCATATAAAGTTTCCTTTTTTGGGGGGGTATTTTTTATTTTTAAATTTATTTATGTTTACAAAATTTAAAAAATTATTTTATTTTATTTTATAGATGGATCACATTCTGTTGCCCAGGCTGGAGTGTGGTGGCATGATCATTTAGCTCACTGCAACGTGGGCTCAAGCCATCCTCCCACTTTAGTACCTTAGCCTCGTGAGTAGCTTAGACTTCAGCTCACTGTGCCTGGCCTAGGGGTATTTTTTTAATTGTAAAAAATATGTAACATTTACCATTCCCATTTTTAAATGTACAATTCAGTGGCACTAAGTATATTCACATTGTTGTGCAACTGTCACCACTGTTATTTCTAACTTTCCATCACCCCAAACTGAAACTCTGTACCCATTAAACACTACCTCTCCATTCTCCCCACTCCCAGCCCCTGGCATCTACCATTCTACTTTTTGTTTATAAATTTGACTACTCTAGGGACCTCATATAAGCAGAATCATAAGCTTGGTGACTGGTTTATTTCATTTAGCGTAATGTCCTCAAGGTTCATCCATGTTGTATCATGGATCAGAATTTCTTTCCCTTTTAAGGTTAGATAATCCAGCATATCGATAGACCACATTTTGTTTTTCCCTCCATCTATTAATGGGCACTTGGCTTGTTTCCACCTTTTGCCTGTTGTGAATAGTGCTTCCGTGAATATTGGTGTCCAAGTATCTGTTTGATTCTTGTTTTCAAGTCCTTTGAGAATTCCTATGCCTAGGAGAGGAATTACTGGATAAACTGGTATCAATGTTCCTTTAAGGGAAAAAAGTGGGTTTTATAAAACAGGGCAGGGCAAAATTAGTTATTTAAAGAAAAATATTAAGTAATATTGTGTGTGGCATTGTGATGGAGTAGAAATGATGGAGCTGACCCTGGAGTGGTGGCTGGTGCAGTGTGCAATGTCTCACCAGCCTGGCAGAATTCTGTGTGGCCTTGGCTGTGACTTCACTCCAAGCCTCAGCCTATCCATCTGTAAAAGAGGGCTGATGCCTCATTTCTCTCCGGGCTGCCATGGGAACCTGACACGGTTGGGTGTGAGAAGCCTGCTGGTTCTCGGGTGTGCCCCTTTCCTGATTTTTCTCTGTGTGCTCAGAGACCATGGTGGCTGCAGTAGGCCCTGACCCGCTCTTCTCCTGCAGGTTCATTCAAGGCTGTGCCTGTGGGGTTCTGAGCTGGGCTCTTGAGCTTCAGCTGGCTGTTTCCTAATCACTTTCTTTCTTCTCACCCTGGCTGCCTGCTACTGTGACACCTGGAACAGAACCCCAGAAGATCAGGACTCTTCCTGGACTTCACAAACTTATTTTTATAGTGCTTACGCTCTTCTGCCGATTTTATCTGTAGCTTGTCTTTTTCTTCCCCTCTCCTGTTTAACTTCCTTGTCTTTTGACCCCTTTCATTCAGTTAATTGATTAACTCTTTCCACAATATTTGTTGGACACCTGTGATATTAGAAGGTGGAGCGTATATTTGTTGAGGCAGGAGATACAGAAAAGATACAGAAGACACCTTCCACCCCAATACTTTTAGTCTACTTGGGTAGAAAAGAAAGACATTCTTGAAATTGGTGGATAGTAGTAATAATGTGTAAAAGCATCCTAACAGGTATTTTTCTTTCTGGAGACTATCCAAGCTTCAGGGCAGGGGGGCACCTGCTTGCTTTAAATAGGGACTGTATAGCACTGGTAGAAAAGAGCCTGGGTTTTAGAGCCTAGGTTCAAATGTTGGCACAATCACTTACCAACTACATGATCTTACATGACAACATGGGAATTCCATCAGTTCCCTTCAGGGTTAAATGGGACAGCTTGCATGAATGCGCTGCAGGGTGGCCACACTCAGGGCCCTTGCTGTTAGTGACTGTGTCCTCCCAAGGAGTGGGTCTCCCCAGACCTCATTTATGCTGTCCTTATGTGTCACTGAAGTTCCCCTCTCAGGACTTGGGGGAATCGGGATGCTCTAAACCAGTGGGCCCAGACATAGGTCCTATTGTATAGCCACATACCCCAGAAAGAAAGTGTCCTCCAGACCAGCCTCCAAGGGAGGGAGAGGAGGCGAGGGCTCAGCATTGTTTTCCAGCAGGGTGCATCTGAGAGGGTGTTGCTCTCTACAGATCAGGCTCCTGAGGCTGTGACAGAGTTAACCTGCTGGCACTTCAAGCGGGGGCTGCCCTCTGCCTGTAGCCTGGCTATTGGCAAGGACCCATTTTTCTGCATTCATTCATTTATCCAGTTACATAATTTTTTCCCTTCAGATGATCATTTGCCTGGTCATTTGGGTGGTAATAATGATTCTAAAATATTATCTTAAAATGAATTGACTTATTTGCTCTGTACCAGCCACCATGCCTATGTGTTTTACAAACATCACCTTCTGTGATCCTTACCATGACCCTGTAAGGACCACATCATCGGTTCCTATTACTGAGCCTCAGCAAGGAGAAGTGACTTGCCTAGGGTCACACACTAATCCACAGGCCAGGATTTGGACATAGCTTGTACAACTCCAAAGCCATTTCTCCTAGTTGCTCTGCTGTCCCTCTCTTTGCCTTCCTTCCTCTAGAGGAAGAGGGGCTCTAATATCAGCAGATGTGTTTTTCCTCTGGCATGAGAGGACAGAAGGGAAGAGAAACAGTACAGTTATCTAAGTGAGAATGAGCCATGAAGACTGAGTAGTGGTTTTCTGTGCAAGTAAAATCTTATCTTGGTGGGTAGGGGGAAGAGCACCTTTCCCCCATCTCCCAACTTGAGTGAAGAAGAAAAAACCCAACCAAAAATGACATAAAGCTAAGTCGCCACAAAGGCTGCACTTACCCGATATTCCTGGTGTGGGGGTAAGTTTTGCACCGCAATTTCCCCTCTCTTCCTTCTTGGGACATGAAGTCCTTTCAGCTCATGAAAAAGACAGGGTGCCCACATGGTGTTTTTAAGAGACAATAAGGCTGGGAGGTGTCTGAGCCTCTCAGGGCTTCTAGAGAGCTTGGACACCATAGCCTTCCCAGCTGGAGGGTGCTGAGCTCCCACCTGTATTGAGGATCTGTGCTGTCCTGAGGCCACTGTTTTTCCCAGCACAGGACAGAAAGGCTCCTCTGGGAGGCATCTGCAGGTTAGATGCCTTTGGGGTGGCAGGGTGCAGCAGTGGATGGGTGAGAATGGGATGGTTGTTTTAACAGTAAGTTATTAGAGAACTTCAGCTTGGCCCTGCCTTTCAGGAAACTAATTCTGGGAAATCTATCTGGATCCTGAAATAAGTTCTGCTTTGTGATTTCATAATTCCTCTTTCAGGGAATAATCTGAAATGAGCCAGAGCTTTATGCACAAAAATGTTCTTCACAGCATTATTTATAAGAGCAAAAAATTGGGAGCCACCCAAATGAAGCAAAATAAGGTACTTTGTGCACCCTTCTTTAAAATATTTATGAAGAAAATTTTAAAATGTGAAAAGTCATACTATATATGTTAAGTGAAAAAAAGCAGGGCACGGAATTCTTTTTGAGTTCAATTCAATAATATACAAAATACATAAGCACAAGAAAAAGACTAGAAAGAAAGACGTTAAATGTTAACAGTAGCTAACATTAGGGGCTGGAATCTAGGTGACTTTTAATTTCCGTTTATAAAGAATTTTTTTTTTCCCAAGGCTTTTTCTTTCCCAATGTTATTTTCTAAAGTTTCTACAATGAACATTATTAGTTTAATAGTTACCCTCCTCCCTCCTCACTCCTCCTTCTTGGAACTGGTCAGCCAGTGCTGCTTTTCTTTTCCTCCCACCCCTCCCCTTCTCCCACCTGAGCACTGAGGCTGGTTCCCAGTAGCAGCAGTACAATTAATATTTTACACGATCTTCGCCTAAAGTCTGGTGGTAGTTTGAGATACTTCTTTTAGTCTAAACTCATTTTGAAATTTAGGGCCCAGGCTGTTCTATGGCTTTTGGAGTTGAGGAAACATGAAAGAAATCTGCCTCCTTTCTATTTGTTTAAATATTCAAGCATTTAAAATATTTTTTTCTTCTTTCAGATAACCAAAACACAGTTGACTTGCCATTGCTGTGCAGTGCTGAAAGCTAGCTCTCAATGTGGGCGATTAACACCATGGCAATGGAGGGGGCAAGTTTTAAAGAAATAGTTAAATAAGTCTTGGAAAATCATTATTCTTTTGTCTCATAATAGAAAACCAGGCCTGTGTCTGCAGCTGAGCACAGCATTTGGTGATCAGCAGATAAAAGGATACTCCAAAGCCAAACTTGGAGCCACTGTCATCTACCAGATGCATTTTATCTGGTGGAGTGTGTGGGACCTGACAGACACAGGGGAATCCAGGCTCTGTGAGCCTCTGCTGAGCTTCGTCTCCTCTCTCCGTGATGGAAATGAAGGCGTCTCCCATTCACACGTGTAGTTATCAAATAAGTGTTTCCCTCTGATAGTTTTCAATGGCTAAACCTTTGTATATAATATCCTTGGAAGATAGGTTGGGGCTTGGGCTTGAGGTCAAGATGGTAGAGACAAGGGATTTGTCCCAGACTTCATGGCAGGAGTGAGACTGGCATGTCTAGATTAGTGATTAGAGAACTCTTTGAGAAAGTGGGGAGAGCTCTGGCCCTTCTCCCAAGCAGAACACATACAACTGTTTCAGGAAGTGTGTGGACCCAAGGTGAAGAACTGCTCTTCAAGGAGCAACCATGGCCTGGCTAGACTTGGGCAATGGCATGACCCTGTGCGTATTGCCCCCACCACCCTTCTGCGAGGGCCTGGAAAACGGGGCCCTTGTCCATGTGTGTGGGTCTGTGCTGTAGCCAGGAGGAAGGCCTGAAACAGTGTGTCTGTGACTCTCTGTTTGATTGTGTGAAAGTCTGTATGTGAAGAGGAAAATAAAAAGGAAATGAAACAAATTTATAATAATCGTCTTCTGACATATATAACTCCAAACAACTGTGCAAAGACAAGATTCTGAGCCAAATGAAATTATTCGTTTATGATCAATTGAATGATGGACATAAACACAAGAAACACAAGATTTTCCTTTGCTCAAGATTTGGAATGTGTATTTTCTGATTCTACTATGTATGTAAGATTTTTATTTAATGAATAAGTCCCATAGCATGGGATGTGTGCTGTGATACAAACACAGTGGCCCTTTATATATATTTAAATACAAAGTCACTTTTTTCTGATTATAAAACTAATACAGACCTATTTTGGAAACTTTGGATAGTAACAGTATCAGGAAGAAAATAATAATCATCTGGTTTACTTGATGGAAATTATACATTTCATGTAATTTTTTTGGCTGCTTTTAAATTTAACATTATATCCTAAACATTTTTCCCATGCCATTAATCACTTTCTGTAAACATCATTTTTTCATGCCTTCAGGAGTTCCATTGTATGAATACACAATTTAAGTGTGTGGTTGTGTGGAAAGCATATAAGCTCTGACTTGGAGAAATGTGTCCCAAACCTGTGTCTGTCACTTACTGGCACTGGATGGCCTCTGGAGCCTCAGTCTCCTTGTCTGCAGAAGGGAGACTGAATGACAGTACCTTGGGTAACTGAGAGGCTTCAAAGAGCCTCACACAGTGTGGGGCACGCACTCAGCAAATAGTTGCCATTATTATTATTGGTGACGGCAGTGGCAACTTTGTCTTGTGGTCCCTCTAGAGAGAGTTTGGATGCTCACAGTATGTTAAGAATTTGCAGCCAAACTCTGGCCTCGTTTTTTAAATGAATACTTTCTTTTTCTCTTATTGCTGTGATTTCTTCTTTTGCGTTTTTCCTCTTCGTTCTGTGTACTTTTGTAAGCTGCTTTACATCCTTTTTGCAGTAAGGCAGATTTTAATAAATAAACAATAACTATTCCCTCTAGTGTTGGACGTTTAGGTTGTTTCTGATTTCTTGCTATTGTGAATCATGCTGTACAGAATATCTTAGTGCATCAGGTTCTGTCCTAGGTTGGATTATTTGCTGGGGCTAGAATCCTGGAGGTGGAAATACGCATTTCTTTTTTCTTTTTTTGAGACAGAGTCTTGCTCTGTCGCCAGGCTGTAGTGCAGTGGTGCGATCTCGGCTCACTTCAACCTCTGCCTTCTGGGTTCCAGCAATTCTCCTGCCTCAGCCTCCCAAGTAGCTGGGATTACAGGCACATGCCATCATGCCCAGCTAATTTTTTTGTATTTTTAGTAGAGATGGGGTTTCACCATATTGGCCAGACTGGTTTCGAACTCCTGACCTCAAGTGATCCAGCCATCTTGGCCACCCAAAGTGCTAGGATTATAAGTATCAGCCACCACACCTGGCCGGAAATATGCATTTTTACATCTCTGATCCAATTGCTTCTCAGAAGGCTGTACCAACCAATCTACACTTCCACCAGCACCTGTACGAGAAGACCAGTGCCACTGACTCCATGACTGGCCTCTTTCAAGCCCCGCTTCTTGCCATGGCCCAGGGTAGCAACAATCTGATTCTCACCTGGCTGCTGTGTTCTACATCATCATCAGTAAATGGAGCTCAGGGTTGAGATCTGCCCCAGGCCCCCCGGTTTTGGTAAATCTTATTTCTGATGGGAAGGCAGTCCTGTCGCCAGCCAGTCCTGCCTGCATAGATTGCCCTCTCTGCTAAACAATGGACACATTCAGACCCGACTCGTGTTTTCAGTTATTAAAAAACTGAGCCGTCTGTCTCTGCCTGTGACTTTAATCTTTAAGCCTTTATTCCCTTTACCCCATCCCCCTTCCCTTAACCTTTTGTTTGTGCAGTTCCGAGCTCAGGGATATGTGGGTCCAAGACTTTCTGAAAGTACTGTGGCTTCCCCTGACAGCTACAGATGGTTGTAGCCCTGAGTGATGTTGTTTCAGGGTAGGCAAGGGGGGGATGAAAGGGAAGTAGAAGAGAGGTCAGCTCTTCTTGCCTCCAGCAATCATTTGAACTTTGCCAAAACTATTTTTACATAGCTCTGGAGTGGAGTGCCTCCGTTCCATTCTCTCCCCATTTTCAAATTTGGTAGACTTATTCTGCTTCTGAGTTGCTTAGGCTTAATAAGGTTACATCTTACAGTGTCCTCTTAGCATTTCTTCCTGAGAAGTAGTTCTTGTGGTTGAATTATGTATATGTGTGTCTAAATAAAAGCAAAAGTCCCAAGAAAGTATCTTCACCCTAGCCGCCTTAAAACACAACCAGAAAGCTCAGAACACAACAACGTCTTCCAGTTCAGAAAGGGCACTCTTCCGGCAGCACATGTGGTTCTCAGTGTCTTCTTGCAAAAGGCCAGCCAGAGAATGCTGGATGTAAAAACCAGTGACAGGGCCATGAGCTTGGCTGGCAGGGAGCATTGGGAAACCATCCTCTCTTTTGCAGGGACACTGGGGACATGCCTTTCTGAAGAAGGCTCCTTGCATACAAAGAGTGTTCTTTAAGAGTGCTGCTGGCACCTTTCTGTGAAGAGCCACACAATGCAGAGGGAGGGAACCTATCACTTGGATGTGGAGGTGCAGATCTGAAGGCCAGGAAGGAGACATTTTTTCACATGTGTGTTTTCTTTCTTGGAGAGTTTTTTTTTCTTTTTTTGAGGCAGAGTCTCACCCTGTTGCGCTGGAGTGCAGTGGCACTATCTTGGCTCACTGCAACCTCCACCTCCCAGGTTCAAGTGATTTTCTTGCCTCAGCCCCCCGAGTACCAGGGACTATAGGCATGCGCCACCACGCCCAGCTAATTTTTGTATTTTTAGTAGAGACAGGGTTTCACGGTGTTGACCAGGCTGGTCTCCATCTCCTGACCGCAGGTGACCCTCCTGCCTTAGTCTCCCAAAGTGCTGGGATTACAGGCTTGAGCTACCGCACCCGGCCTGTGTGTTTTTTTTTTTTTTAATGTGT
This sequence comes from Papio anubis, assembly GCF_008728515.1. Classification (NCBI taxonomy): domain Eukaryota; kingdom Metazoa; phylum Chordata; class Mammalia; order Primates; family Cercopithecidae; genus Papio; species Papio anubis. The sequence goes on from NC_044977.1 coordinate 47,628,037, forward strand.
GCATTTTTACATATGAACACACCCTGTTTGTTTTTAAGCCCTTTTTCTCACTACAAAGCTTCCGTGACTCCAGCATTTTATAAATGCCTTCAGAAAATGCAAGAGCCTCCTCACCCCTTTACAGTGGTGTTAACAGAGGGTTGGTGCCTATGCATCTGACTTTGTCCACACATATGTATATTTGTGCATATGTTAGTCTATTAGTATTGTCACTTTAAAATTTGTTTTTAAAGTTAGGTGTGGGGCTATACTACATCTGCTATTTTTTGCATTTTGCTTTCCCTCTGCTTAGCAATGTCTTGGAGCATGAGTTCAGAGAGTTCAAATTCACTCTGTTTAGTGGCTGTAGGATATTCCCTTGTGCCTATTTACCATTTAACCAGTCTTTTAATGGTGGATATTTTTGGTGTCTCCAGTCTTTTGCTGGGTGAACATAATCTCTTTGCACTTTGTAGAAGTGTTTCTGCAAGTTTCTGTCTTAGAATTGGAAATTGTTGGGGCAGTTGCATTTTAATAAGTATTGTCAAATTGCCCCTTCACGCCAAAAGGTCATACTGGTTGTCTGTTTTATCAAAATAATTTTTTTTTTGAGATGGGATCTCACTCTGTGGCCCAGGCTGGAGTGCAGTGGCAAGATCTTGGTTCACTGCAGCCTCTGCCTCCCAGGTTCAAGTGATTCTCCTGCCTCAGCCTCCCGAGTAGCTGAGATTACAGGCATGCGCCACCACGCCCTGCTCATTTTTGTATTTTTAGTAGAGACAGGGTTTCGGCAGGTTGGCCAGGCTGGCTTTGAACTCCTGACCTCAGGTGATCCACCCATCTCGGCCTCCCAAATTGCTGGGATTACAGGTGTGAGCCACTGTGCCCAGCCTAAAAATACTATTTTAAGTGAGTTACCACTGAGGAAAAGTAAAGCTTTGTGTAAAATCTCAGGGCTTCATTTATCTAATGACTTTCTGTGCCTGACACCATCATACACACCTGGGCTTATAAACTTGAATTTGAAAAGTCCAGCTTCAAGATCAGTCAGCTTTCACTCATCATATATTTATTGTCTGTCTGCTATGAGCCAGACCTCCAGTTCTGTGGCGGTAACACAAGGAAATCTTTCTCCAAACTCTAACATGAATCTCTTTATGGCCATGATTTTACTGATCCCCAGCCATGCCTTGGGCAGGTAAGGAAAGAATGCTAGCTGAAACGGTGGGGAGAATTATGTCTGGCAGTATGGAATTGGGCAAAAATGAATTTGATGCAGGTTTCCCACAGAACAATCGTGAGACTGTTATGGAATAAGCCTTTTTTCTTTGCAGTCAGAGTGCTCGTTTTACACCACCCAGATTGTCTCATTAGGATGTCTTTTTTTCAGGACATCTGTGGTCACTTGTGTGAATGTGACACTGTAGGGGGTCAAGTGGAGGGCTCAATGAAGAGAGAAGTTAAAGTTCCCCACAGCCCTGGGATGGGACAGTTTGCAGTTGATTATGTGGTTAACTGCTGGTGATCTGTGCTGCTGGTGATCCCGGACTTGAGTTGGTCACAGTCCCCACCTTGGCAATTTTCATCTTATCCATGCACCACCTTTATTATTATTATTATTACTATTACTACTTTAAACAGATCAATTTCTTTATGTAACCTTCTTGTAAGTATGAGTTTAAAATAGTTATTCCATTTTCCTTCAGTGCATATTAAAATAAACACCTAACTACCACAATAAAAAAAGTGTGTGTCACCTAAAATCTGGCAGGGTATGTCCTATACTTTGGGCAACACCATGCTCTATCTAATTGCTCTACACCCACTTTCTTGCCAGGGTACTAGGGGATGAGTACATGTACAGGAGGGGACAGGGATAGGAGATGGGAAGTGAGGCATCTCTGACCCAGAGTTCTGGGTGTGCTTAAAAAAAAAAGAATCTCATAGCAGAGATCCTGTGGTGGTATCCAGTTGTGGTTTTATTTTGCATTTCCCTGATGACTAATAACATTGAATACTTTTTAATGTGTTTGTTGGCTATCTGTAGATCTTCTTTTGTGAAGCAGCTTTCAAATATTTTGCCTATTTTTTATTAGATTTAAAAAAATTATTTTGTTATTGAGTTATAGGAGTTCTTTAACCTGCTTATCAGTCCTTTGTCAGATATATGTGTTGTCAATACCTTCTGACAATTTATGGCTTACCTATTTGTTTTCTTCATGGTGTCTTTTGATAAGCAAAAGTTTTGATGAAGTCTAATTTATCATTTTTTTTCTGTTGTAGTTACTGCTTTCTATGTTCTAAGTAACCTTACCACCAAGTTATGAAGACATTCTACTCTGTTTCCTTCTAAAAAGCTCTATGGCATTAGCATTTGCATTTAGTCCTGTAATCTATCTTGAATTAATTTTTGTATGTGGTGCAAGATGGGGGTCAAAATAGATTTTCTTCCATATGGTTATTCATTTATTCCAGTTCATCATTTCTTGAAAAGTTTTTTGGATTGTTTTGTTGCCTTTGTGAAAAATCACATAACCATTTAAGTGTAGGTCTATTTCTGGACTCTATTGTACTTTGATTTGTTTGTCTGTCTTCATACCAGTATCACACTGTCTTTATAAAGTAAGTTTTGTAGCTTTATAAAGTAAGTTTTGAAGTCAAGTAGTGCAAGTCCTCCAACTTTGTTCTTTTCCAATATTGCTTTGGATATTCTTGGTCCTTTGTAGTTCCATGTAAATTTTAGAAGCAGCTTTTCAATTTTTACAAAACAAAAAAAATCCTGGGGTTATGATTGGGATTACATTGAATCTATACTATAGCTCAATTGAGGGAAAACTGACTCTTAACAATATTGAGTTTTCCAATCTATGAACTTAGCACATCTCTTCACTTACGTATTTTTAAGATTTTAGTGTAGAGGTCTTATAAATATTTTGTTAAATTTATTTCTAAATATTTTATGTATTTTGATGCTATCATAAATGATATTTTTAATTTGTTGCTAATATATTAACATAATTAGTTTATGTATATTCATCTTGTATCTTGCAACCTTGCTAAACCTTGTTAGTTCTAGTGGTTGTTTTATAGATTCCTAGGATTTCCTACATAAATAATCATGTCACCTATGAATAAAGATAGTTTTACTTCTTTCTTTCTACTCTTTATACCTTTTCTTGACTTATTACACTGGCTACAACTTCCAGTAAAATGTTGAGTAGAAGTGATGAGAGTGGACATCCTTGCTTCGTTCTGATCATGGTGACAAATCATTTCCTATTTCTCTAGTAAGTATGGTGTTAGCTGTGGGTTTTTCCATACACATCCTTTACTGTATTGAGGAAATTCCTCCTGTTCCTAGTGTGGTGAATGTTTTATGAGGAGTGGTTGTTAAATTTATCAAGTGCTTTTTCTGCATCCACTGAAATAATTTTATAGTTTTTCTTCTTTATTCCATTAGTGTAGGGAATTATACTGACTGAGTTTTTTTAATATTAAACATAAAAAGCTATAAATTTCCCTCTAAACATTGCCTTATCCTCAGACAGTATATTTTTTAACATGGTTTTAACATGTTCATGTAGATTTTTATTTTCCAGGAGTGGATTAATTGGCCTATGGATCAACCAGTTGGTAGAATACCGATTGTAGATAGTATTAATGAATGGTTACACCCAAATGTTGGAAATTTGAGACAATTTGTGAAACAGCAGGAAAGGCAAAGTCTTTGTTTCATCGATGACTTCCTAATGGAATATGTTGATGGAAGTGATTTGATTTTTAGCCATTTAGTGATGCTTATATTATGGCAAAGTCCAAGACATTCACATTTCCCTTCAGGTATGTTCTAATTCATGATCTTAAATCATGATAGGCTATTTCCTTAAAGTGATGTTGTTGTTTCCACCTGGGCAGAGGAAGATGATGAGTGTTGGCGATGGCATAGTAAGGGGATGGACACAAGTCCAGGAATAAGGAAGGAGAATGTCAACCAGCACTATCAGCTGCATCCCGTGTGTGCGGGCACTGACCTGGATCCCCTGCATGTGTTAGGTGTGAGTCAAGAGCACTGAGGAGATGGTGATCTCTGCTGCAGGTGACATGAGTAGGGGCAGAAACGAGGCTGGAGCCAGGTCTCCTAGCCCTCAAAGCTGGTGGACTTTTCCCAGGCAGTATCTACCTTTTTATATCATGCAACATGAGGATATCTACATTTTGGAGTGAGTGTGAGCTTTGAGGATAAAGTTGTAACAGAAGTTTCTAGGATAATCTATTAATTGATACCACCTATCTTTTTTATGTAATAATTGAGTCACTGTTATACTTGGCCAGTTGAATATCAAGCTTGGCACTCCATTAGATAGGAAACCTGGTTTTGGAACACATCAATTATCCCAGCAGGAATTATTGATGTAATCCCAGATTAGCAGGATTACCATGTTCCTTAGCAGGAAACATGGTTACCAAATGCAAATGAAACACTAGAGTTATTTGTAGGAGTGTTGTATTAGAGAGATAGTTCTCTAAGTGGGCTGTAAAGCAGCTCTGTGAAGTGAGTCCTATTTTCTCAGTGACTTCTATATTCTAAGATTAAGTGATACATTCCCAAGGAACAAGACCTTTGTAAACAGTGGTTAACTTTTATAAGGAAGGAATATAGTGTCATGGAATAAAAATATTAAGAGCACAGATTCTAGCACCATACTACTTGAATCCTGGCTCCATCACTTGCTTGTTTTGGGATCTTGAGCTGGTGACTTACCCACTTTTTACCTCAGCTTCTTATCTGTAAAATAAGGATAATAATATTGTATGTACTTATGACAGTCATTGTAAGGATTAATGAATTAGTATGTAAAGTACTTAACACAAAGCCTGTTGCATAGTCAACTCTCAATAAATATTAACTGTTATTATTGCTATGGTTACTAATATTTGTATTGCTTTAATGATGGCATTAATTTTTGGCAGAATTTCCTCGCTCGTTTTAGCTTGCTGTAAGATTGGGTGTTTCCCTACCTCTCCTTGTGTCTGAGGTAGGGTTCTTTCAGAGTTTTGCTGTTTGTCACAGTGTCTAACTACTCTGTGTTCAGGTGGCCTCCCTAGAGTTGCTCTTAAGAATCAGTATCTCTTGTTAACAAATACACTGCTCCCAGCCACTTCTTCCCTGGGAGCATCTCCACATTCACAGCCAGGTTGCACAGCACCAGGACAGCAGCAGGATGTGTGTTGGCTCCCTCCTGCAGTGCCACCTTCCCTAGGGCATGGTAAGTGTGCTGAGCAGTCGGTGCGTCAGTGAGACCCTCCCGAGCTCAGTGAGACCCTCCCAAGTTGATGCTTCACTGAGACCCACCCAGCCATTTTTGCTTGATCAAATGACAGAATGGATCAAAACTTAATTATAAAAGATGTATTTACCTGGATGATAATGCAAAAGAAAGGAGCCCTTGGTCCAGCACGGTGGCTCTCACCTGTAATCCCAGCACTTTGGGAGGCCGAGGCAGGCAGATCACCTGAGGTTGGAAGTTCGGGACTAACCTGACTGACGTGGAGAAACCCCATCTCTACTAAAAAAATACAAAACGAGCCGGGCGTGGTGGTGCATGACTGTAATCCCAGCTACTTGGGAGGCTAAGGCAGGAGAATTGCTTGAACCCAGTGGGCGGAGGTTGCAGTGAGCCGAGATCGCGCCATTGTACTCCAGCCTGGGCAACAAGAGCGAAACTCCGTCTCAAAAAAAAAAAAAAAAAAAAAAGAAAGGAGCCCAGTTGTTACACTTCCCCTTTAAGTACTTTTGTCTGCTGCACGACAGGCTTCCCTAGAAGAGTTGTTCAGCTTGAAGTTGTAAAGTTGTAGGTTATAAGGCAGATTTGATTCACTGTTTCCTAATTCTGTGTGACTTGATAAAAGGTTGGTGCTCAAAAAGTTAAAGGAATTTTAACTAGTAGAAGGAACTAGTTAAAATTAATTAAAATGAGGGATAGGTACCCTTCCTTCATTCAGTTATCCCCTTGTTTAATTATTTATTGATTTGTTCATTTGTGTGCTCACTCATCTGGTCACCTGAACATTATTGGACCCCTCCTCTGGGCCAGGTAGGCCCTGTGTGGAGCTCAGGGACTCAGATGTATCTGGGAAGATCCCTGCCCAGTCTACTGGGGAGACAAACACAGAAGCCCCCTTTTCAGTGCCTCTGAGCAGTGCAGAGATGGAGGGAGGGAAAGAGGGTGCCAAGCTGAGCCTAGTGGGGGGAAGAGCAAGGCTGGACTCCTGCTGTGGGCGTGCCTTTGAGGAAGAGTCCCAGGCCTTTGAGAGTGAGGGTGTGTTCCCTCCTACAATTAATGCCATCACAGTGAAATCTGCCTAATAATAGGATCTCCAGACCCCAGCAAATGGTCTGCTGATCTCAGGCAATGTTTGTCTATAAGAATCCTTCGCCCTGTGTAAACACTTTATTAGACCATTAAGTTGCCGTCAGCCTCTCCCACATTTACTAATGCCTGAGCAGGCTGAGCATAGGCTTCCATTTTTATGAAAACTCTTGCTTTTCCAGAGGTTTATTCTTTGACCTAATTTATCTTGAATCCTCATCCCACAGATCTGGCTTGCTTTGTGTGACTGGGATAGTTGTCTGAAAGGGAGGGCTTTCCTGGAGCCGAGAGATGGGCTAGATAACTTCAGGAGGCCCTGGCCTGCTAAGGAATTCTTTAGTGCATTACAATCATATGCCTTTAAAAAACTCTTCTTGTAAAGAATTATTGACAGTACAGCATTTTGGGAGTGGGGTGTCCCAAGTGTAGCAACCCATTTGGAACATGTCTGTGTCCTCCTTTTTCAAGTTAAAATAGTGACTCTTTAAGTATTTTACAATGCAATGTAATGTTGATTTCAGAATCTCTGCTAAGATGTAGGGGATAAATGCAGTCCACAATTCCTGCTGGTATTTAATTTTATATCCTATGTTCTCGTAAGGGAAGAACATGGAACTGTGAATGATGGTGGGTGTGTGGAGCAGGATTGTGTGAGGCACAGTCTGGAACACCTTTCTGGGAAGAGAGTGTCTGGAGAGCTTAGATCCATCAGCCCTGAGCAAAATCGGGTAATATTTATAAACAACCTGTGTTAGAATTCTCCTAGGCCTCCAGGAGGAGGCAGGAGCTCCTCTTTGTGCTTGGCTTGTGTGGAGGCATTTGGCCAATCATTAACCTCCCAAAATTACCCTTGTTTTTATCAGGCACATTTTGAACTTGAATCTAGGCATTAAAGGAAAGGGTATTGGGAAAGGTTCCATCTCTGCTGTGGGATTAACTTGGCTTAGAGCAAGACAGTCACTTCTGTCTGTGTGAGCACAGAACACAAATCTGTTTTGAAAACTGGACCTATCTGAAGGAAAGATGGTGAGAATAGGACATATAAACAGCTGTATAAAACACGGCTGCTGGCAGTAGTTTCCTTAGTGGCCATGGATCTGTGTGAAGAGGTGAAAACCTTTGGATATGAGAGAAAGAGGGTAGATATAATAATCACCTTTATGATTTGCTTATTAACGTTGGTTGCTCAACATATTATTTAGATCCTCATAGTGACCTGTAAGGTGGCTGGGTTCCTCTCTATCTAACAGATGAGGACACTGAGACACAGACAGTGCGGAGCTGGGTTGGGGACTTCACTTTACTTCTGCTGCTCTGCCGACTTCTCATGGCTGGCCCAGAGACGGAATAAGCCCAGGTGTAGAAGGGAGCAGCTGGAGTTGTAGGAAGAGCAGTGAGTGGACAGCCAGGAGTCCGCACCAAAGACAGGCTCGGCTCTCCAGACCCAGACTGGCCCGTGCAGCACTTCTGCCTGCAGCTGAGGGGGCCCCTTAAGAGCCCTAGTTCAAGAAAATTGCATCTTTGGATATCAGAGTGAAGAAGATTACTTCTATTGCTATAATTAAGGGCTTCTTGCTTAATTCTGAACTGTCTAACCTAGCTCAATTTGAGTAAGAGTCTTATAAAACAGTATTTAAAGATGCCCCCCTCTCTCCCTCTATTTCCCTTCTTCCTTCTCTCTCTTCTTCCCTCCATCTCTCTTTCCCTCCCCCGTCCCTCCATTTTCTTCCCTCCATCTCCCTCACTCCTTGCTTTCAATTGTCTGGCTTCAGTTTCCCTTGGTTCTGTGAGAGTAGGTCTCTGGAGTGTGTTGCCCGTCTTGTGGCTCCCCTAGGAGGTTATGTTAACTGTGAACTATGAAGGGGAGCCACCTTGTTTGTTTTTTAACACCCACTCAATTATAAATTGCCAGGGAGGCTTGGACTCTTGGGACGCTAAGGTGAGGATCCAATTTTGAGATCTGCAAAATTGGGTCAAAATCTCATGGCATCTTTAAGCCTTTCCCCTCTCCCACAGATACATTGCATACACACACACACACACACACACACCACACATGCGCGCACGTGTGCGCGCGCGAGCAAGATAAGGATAACGTAAACTAGACCTTCCTTTTGACTTAATGTTTTTGTTCCATGTTGGCATTCAAAGCAGGAACACAGGGTGCTGTCTGACAAAGCTTTTCTTCTTTGCTGTTCAGAATTTCCATTTGGAGTTTACTAAGCCAGGACTGATAATGGGTAGACAGCTCGGTAAAATTCTAGATGAGAAGATCTCTGTTAATAATCACGGACCCCTGGGTATTTCTGAAAGGTGCTAAAGAGAGTTTCGATATTCATCTGGCTGCCAAATGAACTTCTGGTCTGACTTCAGGGCTTATTGTCTGTGGCACCCCCAGATTTCAGTTCTGACAGGGGGTGCTAGGCTGTTGGTAGCATCAGAATCACCTGGGAAGGTTGTCTACCTGCCTGTTTCTTTTTTTCCTTTGGTAAATGACAGATTTCTTGTCCCCACTCTTGGTATATTTTCTGTCCTGGGAGTCTGGATCAGTACTGCTATGGAAACTATGGGAAGTTGGATTTTGGCTTAATCAAAATGGAGCAGCCCACATAGTGTGGGGCTGCCTCAAGTTTCCAGCACAGGCTGGTCTCTGCCTCTAAGTGGCGGATGGTTGGATGGGAAGCCTTTTTGGTCTTGTGAGCACACTAAGAGTTTTTTTGTTGCAAATTTCACTCTAATAGACACCAAAGTTACTTGACCTCTGTTGACCTGCTTCTTTTTTTCCCTTCTGTCCATGATGTCATAGATATTGGATGATGACTGTAAGTTAGGCTCAGGAAAAATGACCACATTGTTCTGCTTTTATGGGGCTCATAGTGTACAGGGAGAGACTTGAAACTGTAGACAAACTCTATCTAGTGAGTGCTAGAGGGAGTCACACCTTCAACCTAAAGAATGTTCAGGTGTAGTGTTAGTGCCCAAGGCAATCTGTTGCCAGAATTGACCTTGAAGATTCCTTGGGAAGGGGCTGTGTTGAAGATAAATGCCTTGCTCCTCAGTGAGCTCCACATGGGGCCACTGTTTCCTCTGGCATTGAGTGGATTGCTGTGTCTGAGGTGGGGCCTAGCTGAAGCAGTTGGTTGATGTTTAGGAGCTATGTTGTGTGAAAAAGCTCTATCTTTCAGATGTTAGAGTCACAGCTCACCCAGTGAGATGGTCACATTGGGAGGGGCCTGTGAGAACTGCAACAATTCAGGGGTCACTTGGCACATCGGCTTATTAAATAGAGTTGTGGGCAAAAGCTCCTGCACTACTTCTCACTGAATGCTCACCTTTGAATTCCCGTGAATTAAACCATACGTTGTGAATTCACGAAGTCTAACAGGAGCATAGATGAGAGAGAACAACTGATTCAATGTGGGGAGGCAGGAAAGACTTCTCAAAGAAATGACATTTGAGTGAGTTCTTGAAGGATAAGTTCAGAGTAGACTTCGATCAGATCGGGGGAAAGGAGAACATTCTAGGCCAGCGTTTCCCAAAGCATCCTTTGTAGAATATGTGTTACATGGCGTATTAATATGGGGAAAGAAGACAACCTGTTAGTTGAGAGATGCTGGTTAAACTTAGTTCAGCAATTGCTCCCACCCCTTAAGAACTTCTCAGAGCCTTTCATCTTTAATACACTTTGGTGTACTGTGAATCTTAAAGAGTGAGGTACAGCGTTTGTACTAGGTCAGACTTTTCTTGGAGACCTAGTTTAGGCAAGGTAGACAGCACCTGCAGAGGCATGAAGCTTTAAAAGACCATGGCTAATTCAGGAAATGGTGGGTTTGTGTGTCTGAGTAGAGGGGGAGTGTAGGAGGGGAAGACAGTGAAGAGATGTGGGGAACTTGGAAGGTATGGACCAGCTTCTGGGAGAACCCCTTTGGGTGCTAGGTAAGGTTAGGGGCCAGTCTTACTCAAACTACAGTCATTTTAGAACCATCTTCAAATCTCTCTTACAGGCTCAATGCCATATATATTCTGATTTAATGTATTTTTTTAATCCAATTTTTAAATTGTAGATAATCATAAGGAAATTTTTCATCACTAAGGCAAGTGGAAAACCAATAGCCTTTCCGAAGGTAGAATAAACACACATATGTACACAAGTACATACACACACACACACACACACACTGAAAACCAAACAGTTGTCAAATTCTAGCTAGAAGTTATGAACTTGAGCTGTGATTCGTTTTTGTTATAAAGGGAGAGTTGGAAATTTTGGAGAGGTAATAAGTAGATTATGCTCTCAATTGAGACTTGCTCATCGTTCAATCAAAGAGATGGACAGATAACCAAAATGTTAATAATTTTCTTACAATATAATGCCAGATCTGTGTGCCATCAAAAACATCTCCCACTTTGGGAAACTTTCCTCTGGGCAGTGGGGCTGAAGGCTTGTAAACAGGAGCACCTTTCTTTGCTTTAGAAAGCCAGTTTGTGCACTTTTATGGATGGTGGTGGTTCGGAATGGGTAAGACTGAAGGCAGGAAATCCATTGTTTAAGAAAAAAAGAAGCCAGGGGAAAAATGCAGAGGTCTGGGCTTTGGGGCAATGGCCATAGAATGGCAGGAAAGACTGTTTGATTATTTAGTAGAGAGAATGCCAGGACTGGGGGACAAACAGAGAAGGGGGTCCCAAAAATGACTTGGCTTGGTCTCCTGGAGAGGTCACAGTGGCTCAAACTGAGGTTGGTAGTTGGCGGAGAGGCAGGTTGAGTAGTTGGCAGAGAGGCACGCTGACTTTAGGCTTCTGTAGGAAGTCAGTGTGGAGGTGTCCATGGGAGCAGGAGAATATGTGTATGTAACTCCAGATCTCTGGTGGGTGGAAAGAGAACTGAGTTTAGAGCCAGGTAAATCTGTGCGTGACCCATGGCTTCGCCCCTCACATCTAGGATCTTGGTTTCCTTTTTGGACAGTGAAAAATTGTAAACCCCAGCCTTACGGATGATTGGGAAGGTTACTAGTAGGTAGAGTGCCTGGGATAGCTGTGGCACAGAGCAAAGCCCAGAATCAGCAATGTTTATTTTAAGTTCCTTCTAGCTTCCTAGTTACATCTCTGAATTTTTTGGAGAAAGCTAGCCTCGGATTCAGCCGATTCCTATGGATTTCCCCTGGAGTGAAAGAAGCCTTGATTCACACGTGTCATGACATTGGGCATTCTTGTGTTTGGTGGGAATTTTGGTATAGAAAGTGCTGATTGCTGACCTTTTGTCTTCTGCAGAAGAGCTCCTGCTGTCAGGGTTCAGAGGCTTAGGCATCAGGCCAGCTGGGCATCACTGACATTCTTTCCTGCCCATTTCTGTCTGCTTTCTAGGCAGCAGAAATCAAAGTGTCCTGCCAATCTGTTAGACTGACTTCGCCAACTGCCAAATGGCCTTGAAAGGAGTAGTGGGAAAGCCAGAGCTTGGTGGTCAGACATCCTCTGGTGCTTATTGGCTGTTTAAGCCTGTACAGTGGCACGTCCTTAAGTCTCTATGTTATCATTTGCAAAGCAGGGTTAATAATATCCATTTTGCAGAGTGATTGGGAGGACTAGAGATCATAAGGAGTTGCCTTAGCCCAAGGTATACTATATGCTTAAAATATGGGTGCTATTGCCCTTAGTTGTTGTGTGTTAACCTCCTCTCACCTCTAGAGAAATGTAGGAAGGCTTTTATTATTATTTTATTTATTTTAGAGACAGGGCCTTGCTCTGTTGTCCAGGCTGGAGTGCAGTGGCATGATCACAGCTCCTTGAAACCTCGAAGTCCTGGGTTCAAGGGATCCTCTCAACTCAGCCTCTTGAGTGGCTGGGACTATAGGTGTGAGCCACCCCACCAACCTCTAGGAAGACGGTTATGAATATGAGGTATCTAGAGATAACATTCTGTTACTTGATAATACAACATGTAAAAATTTAGACTGACCAAAAGAGAAATACATATACTTCTTTTTTTTTTTTTTTCTGGAGACAGAGTCTTGCTCTGTCACCCAAGCTGGAGTGCAGTGGTGTGATCTAGGCTCACTGCAACCTCTGCCTCCCTGGTTCAAGTGATTCTCATGTCTCAGCCTCCCAAGTAGCTGAGACTACAGGTGCATGCCATCACACCCAGCTAATTTTTGTATTTTTTGTAGAGACTAGGTTTCACCATGTTGCCCAGGGTGGTCTCGAATTCCTGAGCTCAGGCAATTTGCCCACCTCAGCCTCCCAAAGTGCTAGGATTGCAGGTGTGAGCCACCACACCTGGCAAGAAATACATATACTTCTTATCACTCAGAGAATGTTGGTGTGAAATGGGACTTTGGAAATGTCTATGATTTCTTTGGAGGTTGTGGGAGCCCCTGGGAGGCTGGGGAGCTGCCCCAGCTCGTATCTGGACAGGGGCTGACCCTCATCAGAGGTGTTCCTGCCACTGCCTTCAGTACCAGAGTGAACTTCATGTGTTGCTCCTTAGAGCCCAGCTGCCTTGCTTCTGCTGGCCTGCGAGCCTCTGGGCTTCAGCTTCATAGAAGTGCTCTGGGCTGGAAGGGCCCCAGAGGGCTCTTGTTGGACTCAGAGCCCTGCTTTTGATCTTCACCTCAGGAAAGCTGCTGGTACCTCTCCCTGATATTGAGTGCATAAAGTAATGGAGTTAGGGCCACCCAGGAGAAGGATTTAAAGCCAATTGAGCAGTCACATCCTAAGAACATTGGTTAAAAGCCCTATGTCGACATGGAGAAGATCTGGTTTAGAAATAGGGCTTTTGCTTCGGCCTTCTGTTCAATGTTTTAAAAAATGACTTTCAAGAAGAGTAAAAGCATGTTTGGAGGTATAGTTTCTACCCTCTTTGAGATAGCAGAATCAAAATTCAGATAGCCTCTGTGGGCTTGGACAGTGAGCCAAAGCCAACATGATGAAATGAAGCAAGCATAAACAGGAGGAATGTTGGGAGTTCAGGCCGGCCACCAGCCTCCCCAGGCAGTGATGGGCCGGTGCTGCCACATCAGCCAGCTCCTTCCAGGGCTGCCTTCCCAGGAGCACAGCAGCCACACCCGAGGGAGCAACAGTCCTCTGCTAGCACACATCTGCAGCGCCAGCTTCCATCCTTGGTCTCATGTTTTAATAGCAAATCTGACAAATTCTCATTGACCCTGAGTGGGGGTTGGCTGCCCACCACACCTTCTCCATTGCCTCGTGGGTGGTATTTCTCCCAAGGGAAGCCTTGGCTAGGGTGAGTGGGAGGGAGAGCAAGCACGCTATGTCTGAGACCTGGGTTGTGGCAGTTGCTGCATTACTTACAGGCCATGTGGCCTGGGCAAACCTTTTGTCTTCCGTATGTTAGGCTCCTCACCTGGAGCATGGGGTTGGTGATACCCCTGATTGGTGATAACAGGTGAAGGGTCTGGGGAGCCTTAGCTGTGACAGGAGGAAAGTGCTTGGCATGTCCTTGGCATGTAGTTGGCATAGTAGGAAATGCAGTCCAGCTGATTTGGAGAGTGTGGGCAAGCTGCTTAATCTTTATGAGCCTGTTTTCTTGTCTGTACATGAAGAATGTGACACTTCAGACACCTGGCCCAGTGCCATTCAAGACATGGTAGAGGTCACAAGCAGGTAGGTCCTAAATGATCCAGAGGAAGAAGGGGCTCTGTAGCCCGGGAGCTGCCCTACACAGTGCAGCTCCTGCTTGGGGGTGTTGAGCTCCTGCTTGTGGGGGAGTCAGGTGAGGCTGGGCAGGACCCAGCAGGGCTGAGGTCATGTCTCACAGGGAGCGCAGGGCCATGTGAGGGAAGACCAGCAGACAGGTACATTATGTTTTAAACTCACATACTTATTTTAATGTATGTTAGAAAAAAATCAAATAAGTAGTACATCAAACCTGAACTTTTTATGGATATTTTTGCTTTCTTTTTGGTTTTATAGTTTGAGTATTTAAAAAAAAGTCAATTTAAAGAAAAATATTAAGTAAGTAATAAACCAGATAAGACTCTCCAACAGTGTCAGAGTCACAAAAGAACTAACCCCCCTGCCCCAACCTCAGCCAAGTAAAGAGCAGGTGATGCTTCTAGATTAAAGGAAGCTAAAGACAACAAATCTGGAAGATATAAAGAATCCCTCTGAAAGACAGAATGGGGACAATTGAGAGAAATCTGAATATAGGCAATAGATTAAGTAATATTATGGTGTAAGTCAGCGTTAAATTTGTTGGGTAGGGGAATGTCCTAATTCTTAGAAGACAGATGGTAAGGAATCAAGTGTCATCGTGACTGTAGCCTGCTTTAAAATGGTTTGGGAATCCTTTTTATATATCAGCATTATATATATTCACATATATGTATATGGAAAGAGAATGAGAACATGCAAGAATGCACACAAATGTAGCATACTGCTAACAGCTGGCAGTAGCGAGGCAAGGACTGCTGTGTTCAGCATTCTGTTTCTTTCAGCTAATTTTGTAATGGTGGCCCAGGAATGATGAACATTTGAGAACTGTTATGCTTTGGAACTTTCCTTCAAGTCCTTTTGAAGTCCTTGCTGACTTTTCATTTCTGGAACATATCTTTAATTTTATATTATAATTTGATAAGAAAAATTTTTGACCTAAGAGAAATCATTCAGTGACACATACTAATATAATGTAACTTAGTTAGAATATGATATGAGATCAAAAAATTCAGTTTTCTCCGTTATATACAATGAGATGGCTAAACTGAAATTTTTGTCTCAATGAGGCAGAAATCATTGAGTAACCATTGGCGGCCACCAGTTAAGATATGTATTCAATAGAAAATGACCTAGTACAGGCCTGGAGGCCATCAGTTAACACTAGAATATTAATGATATATGATAGGATTATAGAATTACCTGGGATCTCTTCATTTCCGGAGGGAAACTGGAAATTATCTTGCTCTGGGCCACCTGAAAGCTATAAGGAAGGCTCTTTGAAGATGGTGGTGGGCAGCACTTACAGCTGCAATCTGGTATTCCTCTCTGTGTACTGATACCAGGGAATGCTTTTCCTGAGGAGGAGGAGGTAACAGCAGAATCATGTAATATCAGAAACCTTTGTTGAAGATAGATGTGGGAAAGTTGAGGTGGCTGGTGAGGAATTGAATTAGAAGATGTAGGTTTCATTATTGTGGTTGTGATAATGTTGGTGAGAGTATACACCAACATCTAGCCCTGAAGTGTAGTCTCTTCACCTCCTCGCCTTTCTGCCATGTTAATAGTACCTGAATCCACACATTTGGGATCTCAATTATATTATGGCTTTCAGCAACCCTAATTGGTTCATGGACATATGTCTTATTTGAAGGTGATTACATGCACTTGAATGTTAGGGAGTGAAGCTCCTTTTGTGTCTCTCTATCTGCATTTAGGATGAGATTGAGCACACAGAGGCAGCATGGCCTTCCCTGGGGGAAGGAACATGGGTTTGAATTCAGAGGACATGGGTTTGGATCCTGGCTCCACTCCCTAGTATCTGTGTGACTTTGGATAAAATGATGATGATTATGATGGTGATGGCAGAAGTTAACTACTTCATAGGACTCTGTCTGTGAAGTGAGGGTAGTCATAGTGCACCTTGGACAGCGCTGATGGATCACATGAGATGATGCATGTGAGTAGTCAGTTCACTGGCATGGAACATGCTATAAAGTTATTAAAATAAAGATGCTTGAGTTGAACTACATTGTTAAAACATGGGCTAATACACTGTATTAGTCTGTAATCTGTGGTTATAAAGGACAAAAATCCACCCCAAACTGATTCTTAAAACCAGGAAGTTCATGAGGACTAGCTTTAAAAACAGCTGGATCCAGGGCCTCAAATGATATTGTTAGGACACTGCCCCATTTTCCAGATTGCTTCCCTCATGCTGGCTTAATTAATTCTTAGGCCACCCGGCTCCTGTGAGATTGCAGAGCTGCCATTCATTCTGCTTGCTTTCTGCCAAGTTTGCGCCTCTCACAGAAAGATATTTCCTAGGAGTTCCAGCAAAAAGCACAGGAGAGACTGAGTGGCCAGCTCTAGGTACCACGCCTATCCCTGGAGCTGGGACTAGAGTTCCTACTGTCTAAACATTAGAGACTGAGAAGGGGAGAGAGACGATCCTAAAGAGAAAGAGACCCTGTGCCAGGGGAGTGCTAGGTCTCCATAACAATGGGGGTTGCATAGTTCTTGCATGGGTTTCCAAATCTCTCAGAGGAGGAGCATTTCTCATACATCACACAGCCCAGCAGATCCACCAGTCTTCATTTCAAACCAAGCATTCTGCTATTTTTCTTGCTCGGGAAACTGTTGATAAAAACTGTCCCGTTCAGTTGAAACACTGCAAAAGTTATGCAGGAAAAATAAACAAATCTGAGACTCGGGCCAGTTGTGGGATGGAGGAACATCAAAGCTTGGCCAGTCACCAAACTCAGTTTCCACTGGGGTGGCTTCATGTCCACTAACCAGTCTGCAGATCTGGAGCTGCAGTTTAGGCTTGATTCGTTGTAGAAAGCCGAAACTAGCTCAAGGTGGCTCTAGTAAAAGGATTTGTTGGGAGCAGCAGAGCTGTGCCTGGGCTGGGCATGCTAAGGCCAAGCTGGAGCAGGTGGTTGTCCATACTGGTCAGCCACAGTGATGTCCCTGCTAGGCCTTCCACCTGCCTCAGCCAGGTTACCTGCCCACCCACATGCCCCTCTGCCCCTCGACCAGCCCACTCATGCCTGTACTGGCCTCTGATGGCTGCCCATACATGGGGTCTCTGTCACACCCTCAGCCTCAGTGCCCAGCTCACTGGCCCTGTTTCCCAGTGAATTGCTTTCAAGAGCCTCAGGGGAGCCCTGTTGGCCCCGTTCACAGAGGTCACAGGACATTGGTCAGTTTCTGACTAGAGCACTCTTGGGACAGAGCTCTATGTGGTCCCCATAGTTGTGACTGATTGAGGGCAGTGGGCTATAGGTAGGACAGAATACTTTGGGAAGGGATGCAGTCAGGGACAGTCTTCATTCCCTGGCTTTGGCAGTGATCCTGAAACCTTTTCAGATACTTGACCTTGTAGACGAAGACTCTGGCTGCCTGGGCTGGACATGTAGCTCAAGTATTCATACGTTAGTGTTATAGTAGATAATAATTTTTATTAAAAGTATTTATATTTATCATGAAGTGAATTTTGTTATCCCAATTTTGGAAAATAACATAGAAAGAAGAAAATAAAAGTTACCCTTTAGTCCCACCTCTATAGATGCTAGTGATGAGAGCTGATAGCTTTTGCTTTGTGCCAGTCACCCTTCTAAGGGCCTTCTATGCGTACTTGTTGATCCTTACAGCAACAGGGCGAAATAAGATGGAGAGTAATGTAATCCCCATCCCTCACTGTGGGACAGAGGTAAGGTCTGTAGTGGTAGTGGTGGGGAGGGATGAAGTGATACCTAGCCTGCATGGGGCTGCCATCAAGCCCTGGGTCAGTGTCACCCAAGGGTCCACCATGTGCTTACTGGTGGACATCCCAGGGTGAAGTGGGGTTGGGTAGTAGTGGTGTCCTGTTCATTCACCCTAGGCTACCATAGCAGAGCCAAAGACAGCAAAGACAGGATCCTGCCTCCCTCACCCTCCCAGCAGAAGGACTTAAGGACCCGTGACCCTTTAATGTGTTCACATGCACCTTGGCCATTGGTTTGGCTCTCAGGACCCAAGGCCTAGACCCTCTGGGCCTGCTCCCTTCCCCAGGGCCTGCCTGAACATGTTCAAATTAATTTGACATGTTTGAATTAAAGGAATACATGAGCACCTGGGACATAGCACCAGTTCCCTCTGGTCCCCCACTGCCCATGTACATAACTTGCCTTGGCTGTGGTCTTCTTTTCCACACTTGCTGTGATTATTGTCTTGGGGACAGGCCTCAGGGGAAACTTCAGCATCGTGGGCAGTAGGGAGGTGTGAGTCACGAGAAAGAATCAAATATTAATTAGGGAACATCTTCTATATTTCAGGGTTTGTGCCTGGAACTATGCAAACATTTTTCCACTTGGCTGCACAACTCTTTCAGGTACATTTCATCATCCTAGCTTTATAGAAGAGGAAACAGGCTCAGGGGGTTAAGAGGTTTGCTCAAGGCCAGACAGCAGGTCAGTGGACAGTGTGTGTTGGAATCTAGATCCAAGTAAATGGGTAAAGACCAAGAGACCACAGTGGATACATTTCTTTTCTTGGTTTTTCAAGTCCCCTTTTAAGGGGCTTTTTAGTGAGAGTACACGGAGGTGCTCTCCAAAGGGTTATACTCTTTGCGATTCAAGTAAGTGAAGTGAATAAGGGGAAAAATGAAAGAAAAAAAGAGACAAACCACAACAAACTTCATGTATAGGCCTCTTCATTTGGCTCTGACCCTGACACAGACATAGACTGTAAGAACTACTCCGGAAACAGCTGGTAACAGGACACCGTACTTTCAGCCTTTCTTTCTTCATTGTTGCCAGAAAATAATCAGCTCTATATCTTAAGTGCTTGATAGAGTGGCCAGACACCAGCTGTAACTTAAAACAATTTTTGTTTTAGTTGCTTTAAGCAAACAGATGTGGCTAGCTTTCTGGGCCAAGTGCAGTGTCCATGTCTTAGAGTGGACTACTCAAGCTGCTCAACTGTCTTGATTTATGTTTAATTCTTGCTTTAGATGTGTCCATTCAGGCATTCCTTTGGTATGTTTCCAGAGGCTTGGGTTTGGGGTTTGAAGGAGTGATTCTGGACTGGCCGTTGGTTTGCTCGTTCATTGTTTCGGCATTTACGTGTACTGCATGCGTCAGGAGCAGGGTCTCAGCCCTGGAGCTGACGGGCTAGTAAAGAAGCTGGACAAGCAAGTGAATAAGAACAGAGCCTCCCCTGCCCCAAAGGCAACCATTTGCAGCTCTTAGCTTATTATTTTTATATAATCTTTACACAATGTTTATTGTGCTACTTTTTGTTCGACTTTAGACATTATCTGTAGACTTCCTGCTAAGGAACATAAGAATTCTTCTCTTTCTTATGTCCTCCTTCAGTTAGGCATTCCCTCAGAACTTTCAATACATGGGCGGCACTGTGCTCTGTACATAATATCCAGCACCTGCTGTCGGAAAGCTCACAGTGTAGTGGGGAGATGGACGTTGGAAGATACCACGAGAGGAGGCTATGCTGAGGCCTGAGCAGAGGAGTGGACATTCTGTGCTGGATGCCTCTGCTCAGCCTTTGCCTCCCTCTCTGGCTGAGCGGACTCATTCAGGCAGTGTGCTTTGGTGCAGTGGTACCATTTCCCCAGTGCTATCCTGGCCCCAGCCACCACCTCTCCCACTGGAGTGATGGCAGCAACTGCCCTCTGGCCTCCCTGTTGCCTTTCTGGCCTTTGATATACATTGTCCATATAGCACAGAGTGACCTTTTAAAACATCCATCAGGTTATATCACTCCCCCACTTGAAAAACTGTCCTTGGCCTTCTGTTATCAGTAAATACAATCCTGACTCCATACTGCAGCCTTCAAGGCTCCTGGTGAGCCAGCCCACTCCTGTCACTCCCACTCGGCTTGCTGTCTGCAGCCACTTGGGTCTTTCTTCTCTCCCTCAGACCTGCTCCTCACTTGGGCCTTCTTCTTGCTGTTTCCTCATCTGTTTTTTCTTCCAAGGGAACCTTCTTGACTACCCTTTTTGGAATAATACCCTCATCACATCCTACCACTTTATCCCATAATCCTGTTTTATTTTCTGTGCAGCTTTTATCTCTCTGTAAAAGCTATGAAGAAAATATTTATTCATTATCTGTATCTCACACTAGAATGTAAACTCCGTGAGGACAGGGACCTTATTTGTTTTGTTAAATGGCTGCATTCCCTTAGAATAGTGCTTGGGGGCCGGGCGCGGTGGCTCAAGCCTGTAATCCCAGCACTTTGGGAGGCCGAGACGGGTGGATCACGAGGTCAGGAGATCGAGACCATCCTGGCTAACACGGTGAAACCCCGTCTCTACTAAAAATACAAAAAACTAGCCGGGCGAGGTGGCGGGTGCCTGTAGTCCCAGCTACTCGGGAGGCTGAGGCAGGAGAATGGCGTAAACCCGGGAGGCGGAGCTTGCAGTGAGCTGAGATCTGGCCACTGCACTCCAGCCCGGGCTACAGAGCAAAAACTCCGTCTCAAAAAAAAAAAAAGAATAGTGCTTGACATGTAATAGACACTAGGAAAAACAAAACAAAACAAAACTCTTGGCTAAATGAATCTTGAAAGAGTGCCCTTCTAGTGTGTCCCTGGGACCCAGTGCTACCCTACTGTCTGAAGTCATTAGTGAAAAAATTATCCCTTTTATACTTACAGTTGTGTCCAAGGAATACAGTATTGTTCCTAAATATCATGTATGAGCAGAAAGAATGAGTAGCAGTAATAAAAATGGTGAACTCTTACTTTGCACTTGTGGTGGCAGCTCTGTTCTCTGCACTTTAATGCAGTAACAGATAATTCTGACCACAACTCTATGTGGAAAGGACTACAAATCTAGGCCTAGTTGTAGGATTACAACTCCTGGAGATGAGGGAACTGAGGGATAGAGAGACTGAGTAACTTAACAAAATCATTAGCTTTGTAAGTGGTGGAGCAGAGACTCGAACCCAGTCATTCTGGCTCCAGAGTCTGTGCTCCCAAGCAAAGGTGCCTGAGTTCTTTTCAGGAAATATCTTTGGAGTTAAATGAATTGAACGCGTTGCTTCTCTAGAGGTGGAACCAGGAATAATCTCAATTACTCTCACTCTTGAGTGCTCTGTCATGGTGTTTATGTGGCTGTTCATTGTGGACAGTGCCATCACTGACACCAAAGCCCCAGCAGATGTAGAGACCATAAAGTGTCTTTACTGTCAAATGATGGGGCTTCACAGAGACAGTCACAGGAAACAAGAGACAACACAATATACTCTCAGAGGTGTGGCTGGCCAGCTTCCCCCATTCCCTGGTGAAGTATGGCTATGGATGTTACCCGCCATGCAGTCTGAAGATTACTCCACATGCAAGAACCCCCCTGTGCCAATCCCGTAGAGACGCTATGCCCTTCTGCTCTCCGCTTCTAACTCACTGTTCTAAGGCCCTGACTATGTGCCTGCCTGAGGGAACGGGTACAGAATGATGCCAGCCTGTCCTTGAATGTGTGCTGTCAGATCAGGCGAGGAAGGGCCAACCTCCCGGAGCATCCTGCAGCAGATCCTGCTTCAAGCCTGTGTTTCTTCTGCAGTGCTGTATGTGCATTGCTGTCAGTTCTCATGCTATTCCTGTGGCTGGGCGGTGGGACAGATGAGTAGCCCCAGATGGCACAGCTGGCAGTGCCAGGGTTCAAGTCCAAGTCTTTTTGATGTAGAGTCTACAACAGAACTCTGTTTATATTTCTCTGTTCACCAAAATGAATTCTAGTTACTCTCAGTACATTTGGTTTCCATCAGTGTTTTGAGTGCTGAAAATAACATGATGGTACATGTCCCTCACAGGAGAACTTCAGAAACATCACAGGTGTGCCACACTTGCACCTTGCAATTTACCATGTTCTTTCAGACTTCCAGTTAACATGGTGGGCCATGCTGCTGCCTTGTGTCCCAAACACATTGAAATGCTGGATAAAGTGAGGAAACAGTAAGAGAAGAAAAATATGCAGCTAGGTTGAGAAGCAAGAAAGGAGTATCTTCAAGAGCTAGACTAGAAAAGGAGGTCAAATTCTCAGCAGAGAATATGAACGGAAGCCTGTTAGTTCAC
This sequence comes from Papio anubis, assembly GCF_008728515.1. Classification (NCBI taxonomy): domain Eukaryota; kingdom Metazoa; phylum Chordata; class Mammalia; order Primates; family Cercopithecidae; genus Papio; species Papio anubis. Next base: position 47,650,128 of record NC_044977.1, read on the forward strand.
AGGGGTATCCAGATTGGATATGTGAGGTTCACCTGGTAAATTAAGAAAAAAGACCAAGAAGTTGCCTCTAACTGGTGGAGACTAAATTGCTTGCCTTGCGAGGTGAGCTGAGAAAGTTTCCCTCACCCAGGAGAGGACAGAATTCCTGAGATTGCATGGATTCAGATGCAGGCCTCATATCTGCATCACTGGTGCTAATGGAAATCTTGAGCCAAGAAATTAACATAGAAACCGGTGACACCTTATGACCCTGGGCTGCCATAGCCCCTGGTCTCCCTATAGGGGCACCTTTACAGTTGCACACATGTGCGAGCCCCCACAGAAAACAACCTTTGCTGAAGATGAGTTTACAGACAAAATTACAAGGCATGCAGGGAAAATTACCACCTTGAGAAAGAGAATCTATAGATTCTCAAGTGGGAAAACTCAGGTCCTAGAAACTAGAAACCATAAAACAATCTGAAAGAGAATTTAAAATAAGAATATTTGAAATGCAAATAACAGAATAGAAATTATAGCAAGATTAGGACATTATGAAAAAAGAGTAGGTAAATTTGAAAACAAACCAAAAAGAAATTCTAAGTATTAAAAATGTAGTCATTGCCATGTGCTTTCAGATTAATTATCTTATTAATGCTTCATGGAAGTTAGGGTAGGTAGTTTTATTCTTTGTGTGTTTCTTCAAAGTTTTTTTTTTTTTTTTTTTCGGAGACAGAATCTCAGTCTGTCACCCAGGCTGGATCTCAGCTTACTGCAACCTGCCCCTCCTGGGTTCAAGCCAATTCTCATGCCCCAGCCTCCCTAGTAGCTGGGACTACAGGTGCACACCACCACAGCCAGCTAATTTTTGTGTATTAGTAGAGACGGGGTTTTGCCATGTTGGCTAGGCTAGTCTCGAACTCCTGACCTCAAATGATCTGCCTGCCTCGGCTTCCCAAAGGGCTGGGATTACAAATGTGAGCCACTGTGCCCAGCTTAAAGTTTTTTTTTGTTTGTTTGTTTGTTTGTTTTTTACTATAGAAGTACTCATGTATGTTGAAAATCTGGAAAATAAAGCAAATTATAGGAAAGAAATAAGAATAATTTGTTAACCTGTTTCTTGAGTTAACTATTTTGGCATTTTTTTCCTAGTAGGGATTCTACTGGGTATAAAATTTTAGATCCTTATTTAAACAAAGTTTTGAAACGTGAGCCTTCTTCTATATCATAATTAAATTTTCTCTGAAAATATGTTTAATTGCTCTGTAGTATTTTATTGTCCTGCTCTGCCATACTTTATCTGTCTACTCTTGATGAATGTATGCACTGTGTACAATATTACCTACTTTAACCACAACATGTTGAACATTTGTTTGCATTTCAGATTATTCTTTAGATTATTCTTTAGAGCAGATTACCAAAAATGAGATGGCTTGATTTATGGGTGGGGCCTTATATTTTGTAAGGGAAGGAAGGGACAGGAATATATGAACATTTTTTAGCTTTACTATTATTATATAATAAAGAATTTGTCTGGTCTTTGTCCCAGGTTCCTGGAGCTTCTAAAACCCTTGGAATTTCCAGAGTGATAACAGTGTCTCTGTTACTCATAGTGGACCTTTGGGGCACACCTGAGTTTATGCTAAGGAGATGACTCAGGATAGGGACTGGTCATGCCTGAAAGACCAACCATGTCATTAGAGGGTTAGGCCTATGGGCCGTATGATATTAGGCTGACCTCCTGACCTTTGGGGGGCTGGAAATTTAGTTCAGTCTCATGGCCAGTAATTCAATCAATCATACCCATGTAATGAAACCCCAGCAAAAACTGGACACTGAGGTTCAGGGAGCTTCCTGATTGGTAAACATATTGATATGCCCAGAGGGTGATGTTCCCTGACTGCACAGGGAGAGGGCACCAAAGCTCTGAATCTAGGGCCCTCCCAGGTTTCACCCCATGCATCTCTTCATTTGGCTGCTCCTGATTCTTAGCCTTATAATAAAACTGTAATCGTAAGAATAGTGCTTTTGTGAGTTCTGTGAGTTGTTCTAGTTAATTATCTAACCTGAGGAGGTCATGGGAACCCCCTGTATTTGCAGCCAGCTGGTCAGAAGTGCGGGTGGCCTAGGGACCCCTGAACTGGTGGCTGGTATCTGAAGTGAAAGCAGTCTTGTTGGGGACTGTACCCTTAAGCTATGGGGTCTGACCATTGACTTTAGGTGGTTTGTGTCACTATTGAATTATGGTATACAACTTGTGATACATATTTCCAATTGTGTTGTAAAGTTTATATACAAAATTACAAAAGAGTGAATGTTTAAGTAACCTTGACACTGCTGGGCTTCAGTATCCTCATCTATGAAATGGGAAATTTAGTGACAACAACACAGGGATGTTGTATGATCATCTTTGTAAAGTGCCTTGGACCAGCACCTGGTGCATAGAAAGCAGTCATAGGATGTCCATGAGCACGTGCACATGTGCATGCATGTTGTGTGAGCATTGCAGGAAAACCAGAAAACAAAGCGAAGAAAACAACAAAAAAAGAAATCATTTGAAATGACATCAAAGATATAAAAACAGGATTATATTTTGTATTTTGGAAACCTCATTGTTTAAATAGGTTGGCTTATCCCTTTTACATTTATTATTATATATTTGGTCTTTTGTCATCATGTTCCATTTAAAAAAAACATTTTCTATCCTTTTTCGCTCTTTTTGTTATTTTCTATGTGATCTTCTGTTTCGCATTCTCTTTTCACTTGTGTAGGTCTACAGTTTTTGTTTTTACCTTAGAGCTAAAAATGGTTCTACAAAGTGTTACTTTTAAATCTTCAGTGAACCTGCTTAAGCCTGGATTTCCCAAGCTATCACCTTGAGAAATGAAGCACCACTCTGTGACACCTCCTCTCGTCCTGTTTTTGGAGGTTCTGCTTCAGGACTTTTTTTAGTCAGCATTAGTGAAAGAATTTTCATAGTATGTATTTCTTCTTTCAAGAATGATAGTAAATGCAATTGGTATATAAGAGGCACATCATTTTATTGGAAGAATAAACGTCACAGTTCTTCAGACTTAATTCTGTATTTAAATGGTTCCTGTGGTCACCTTTGGGTCTTTTCATGCATGTGTCCTCATCCCCAGGTTCTCACTTACATTTATCATGTTCCTGTTAGATCTGCCTTCAAGAAGTTTTATGTGAAAAGTGAAAGGTTTCAAACATACACAGGACCAAGAGAACAAACCTTCATGTACCCATCAGGTAGACTGAACAGTTACTAAGATTTCACCGTGCTTGTTTCATCTCTGTCCCCTGCTTTCCTTGCTGAAGTATTTTTAAACAAATTTATGAGATCTTGAGTCATTTTACCCCTGAATACTTATGTTTATATCTTTAAAAAATACAGACTTTTTCTTGCATAAATCAATGTCATTAACCCAGCTAATAATAACTATTCTTTGGTGTCCAATACCCTATCTATATTTAGAATTTTCTTCATTTTCTTGAAAAAATGTTCTTCAAATATGGTTCCCCACCTCCTCCCTCCACAAAAGGATATAAGAACATATCCATCCCCAAGTCCTTCATGTCAATGAGGAGCCCGAGGCTCAGAGAGGTAGATTGGCTTCCTCAGGTCAGACCCTAGTATTAGGATTTGAATCCCCACCCCTCTTAGTGAGCTTTACATTTTATGTACTACATCTGACTGCCCAGGCATGCTTACCCCAAGTAGGATGAAGCATCTAACCTCAACCTAAAGTTTCGCCCAAGATATAGGGGCTGAAGTAGACAGGAAGATGAGCACTGCTCCAGGAAGCCTCCCACCAGTACAGAAGAGCTCTTTTCTGGAAGACAGGGCTGGATGCCACAGTGAGGCAAGTCCAGCCCCAGCCCTGCATCAGTGTCTTTTTTTGGTTTTGTGTCTATTCTTAAGGAGCTGCTTCTGGTACACAGGCAGTGCCAAGGCCACCTACAATGAGGCTACTTGGCTACAGGGAGTTCTGAAGGTTATGGAATACTATATGGCCTTTGGGATCTTCGCTCTGCCATGTACTCACTGTGTGTTTTGAGCCTGGGACTTGACCTCTTTGACTGAGTTTCTACCTTTGGAAGATGGAATTAGAGTGCTTACTTTGCAGGGTTGTTGTGAAGATGACGTGAATGCAGGTGTAAGCATCCCTAGCACCGTGCCTGGCATGTAGTAGCTGTTTATAAATGCAAACTTAATGTTGTCTTTCTCTGCCAGGGAGGAGGACAGAGCACCAGCCACCTCTCCATCTCTACTGCACTGTCCCCTGGCCCCAAGACCTCTTCTGCATCCCCTTCCTCTCTCCTCTGGTCTGCATGGTTAGGCACCCAGGCTTTATGGGGCAGGGCGCTGGAGCTGAGAGGACACCAGCTCTGAGCACCTGCCGGCTTTGGAGAGATGAAGGGAAGGACACTGCCGAGCACTTGCTCAGTGTCCTATCACTCCTCAGGTGGTCTGGTTTCATGCTGCTTTACAGACCAAGGTACTGGGCACAGAGGCAGATGTGCCTTATTGTCTTCTCAGAGTGTTACCAGTTATTTCTAGTTTCAATTGAAGACACTCAGTTCATTGACGCAAGAGATTGACTCTCAGGATATGCCGGAGAACAGAACCCCAGTAAGAATCGGGGCAGGAGCTCAGGGGCTGTGGAAACACTCGTTGCCAGCAAGTGTGCTGAGAACACAAAGGAAATGCTTGTGATCCTTTTAGAGTGACTGGGAGTAAACATTTATTTCACCTTAAAGGAAACGAATGTTTCAGGAAGAGGCCCAGGAGCTTGACGAAGCTAGACAGCCCGTGCCGTGAGCCACATAAAGGAGGACATCAGAACCAATTGGGTTAGAGAGGGCCTAATAAATTGTGTCCCTCACAAGGACCCAGCATTTTCTGTTCCTTGGGTGGGCCACATGTGCTGTGCTCTTGAGAAGATTGGGAACAGCTGTACTGAGTTGTTGCCATTGAGTCATATCTGGTCCAGGGGCCAGCGGTTGGCTCCTCTGGTCATTCCGTCCTTTTCTAACAGAGCTTGAGGTGATCTGGCCGTCTCCCCAAAGATCCCGGGGAAATGCATGCTCAGCATCCTCTGTGCAGCACTGGCAGCTGGGGCTTCCGTAGCCCCCTGCTGTGTCCTGTGCTCTCAACGGCCTCTTTCCTTAGCTTTCCGGCCTGCTCCCTCCCTCCAATTGCTAAATTCCCCTCTTCTATGCTATCTTAGCAGAAACTTCTCATTTAACTTTTATATACTTCGCTGTGTTGATGTTGTCTGTATGTGTGTGTGTGTCTCCCCCAGAAGACTCTGAAGATCCTCGAGGGCAGAGACTGGGTTGGATTAATTTCTGAAGTTCAGAACTCAGCCTAGGGACAGCCATACAGAATGGAACAGAAGCAAACTTTTATTTCTGTGCCCAGATATGGTGGTACACAGAGGGTTGTGTGGTGCACAGAGGGTAGCTGGTTTGCAGGTACAGTATGAGGCATCTTGAGAAATTAATAGTGGGGAAGGAGAGCCCGCTAGCCTGGCCTGCCTGTTGCCTCCACTGGGGGGCCCCGCTGCCCTGGCCCCTCTTGGGCCATTGCATCCTGTCCCTCTGGTTGCTTGCATGGGGCTTGCAGGACATGGTGGGCTCTGCAGGCTGCTTCACAGTGCAGTGTGTTCCTGCTGCTCCTTCTGAAATGTGACCTGCCATGCCTTCTTCAGTACCTCTGTCTCCATCCAGAAAAATGTCTAATTGTATCTTGAACTCATTTACATTGCTTGCTTCAATGGCCTCACTTGGCAGCTGAGCCCATATGCTAATTCCACCCTTTACATGAAGGAATTCTGCTGATTTTACTTACTTTTTATGACAGACTCCTCTCCCTACCCCCTACTCCGTTCTTTTTTTGGTCTCCTGCTCCCCAGTAAACAGTTTCTTAGGTCCACTCTCGCAGGCTCAGTGACCCAGTGCCCTCAGGACGCTTCATGGGGTGAAGCTCCTGATGGGTTTGAGTCAGGGCCCTGAGCACTGGCCCAAGCCCTTCCAGCACCTTCAACTTAGGGTTAGTCAAGAATGTCCTGCCTTGGTTTCTCTGCTTCAGAGGAGGGGCTCTCTGGGGCTTGGGGACTCATTTCTACAAGGGTATGTTTGTGTCTAAGACAACTGTTGTTTTTTGGAACCCACAGTGAGAGTTGGTGAGAGCGGCATTGCCTCAGGGGCCTTGTGAGGACAGACCCTGCTTCCATGATAGGGGAGGAGGAGTCTGGGTCCGTGGGTGGATTGAGCCCGAGTTCAGTCCCAGTTCTTGCCTTTGCTGCCAGTAGGGCCTTGGATGAGAGTTCCTTGACCTGAATCTCACTTTCTTAATCTGTAAAGCGGATATGTGAGGGCCCGTCCTCCCCTCATTCAGATTCCTGGGGTCTTCTCCAAGTGGACGCAGTCCTTGCAGCCCGAGTCCTCTCTGTATTGGCTCTGGGCCACCGAATCTTTATAGTATTTGATTTTGTCTTGGCACGGCCACTTCAGTTGTTCAGCTTTTCTCCCCTTTTTTCTGTTTCTAAACAAGGATACATAACCTTTTTAAGTGTTACTAGGATGCCACCACTGAGGACTAGAGAAGAGTTGATTAATTGTTGCTGGAGGGAGTGTTCTAAGTAATTGAACAGACCCGGTCGTCTCTGACCTTTCGGTGCTTTTCATTTACTTCATACATATTTGTTGAACACCTATTCTTTGCTGCCGTGTGCAAGGGATTCTGTGGGATAAGGCTGCCCAGGTCCCTGTCCCAGTGGGTGAGGCTGCAGAGGAACCTGGGAGTCACAAACAGCACTATCCTGGGGCAGCGTGGGATTGTGGGACTCTGAGGAGGGGCTGTCACCTCCAGATGAGGGGGAGCCTGGAAAATACCTGGGAGGTGACATCTAGCCAAAACTTGAAGGCTGGATTGCCAGAGAAAGGACAAAGTGGACAGAATGCTCCAGTCTCATGTGCATGGGTCACAGTCCTGGGGCAATAGAGAGCATGGCTGAGTGAGGAGCTGAAGCATGGAGTGTGAGGAGATGGGGGTGGTGGGCGTGAGGCTGTCAGGTGGTGCAGGTAGGGGCCCAACCACATTGCCTTCTTGTTCCTTGCCCAGGAAGGAGGGTCAGGGTTGGGGAGTCAATCTCTCACCTTGACCTCCTGTGACCCTCACTCTCTTCTGCACAAAGGGCAACATAGCACTATTAGATACCAGGTCCCCGGCCTGAGTGGGGTTTGGTCCTGTCCCTGCACTTACCTGACAATTTTACCTTGGGCAAGCAGGCAGTGCAAACTCTCTGTGCCTTGATGTGATCATCTGCAAAATGAGGGTGTTGGTAATAGTACCTATATCCAAGGACTGAGTTCAGTGAGCTGATGTATGCAGTGCACTTAGATCAGAACCTAGTTATAGTAAACACTACATTAAATGTCACCTATGAAAACAGTGCTCATTTCTTGTGGAAGGGGCTTGATAAGAATAACTTCTGTCCCAGAGGAAATTCCAGCCTGGTATCTCTGAGGTTTTCCTGCTTCATCATCCAGGGAAATAATTGTCTTAGGTTATTCCTGGGCTTTCTACCTCCTGGGGCTATATTGAGACTCAGTATGAAAACCTATGTGTGAAATTCTAGGGAAAATCCCCACTAGAGAGAAAATAATGTCGGAGACTGTTTGGAACTTTCACATGCGTTAACTCCTTCAGTCCTAACAGTCTACGAAGTGGGCCCTGTTTTTACACAGCATATGTATAGTGTGGCTGTGATACTAGCTGTGGGGCCTCGGTCCAGAGTGTTAGGGAGCGAGTGTTTGGCAGACTCCGCATGGCCTTTTCATCAGCTTTAGAAGAAGCCAAGGCCAGAGAGCGAAGTGCTCTCCCCTCGTGGCCCTGCTGGAGGGGCAAGGGCTGAGTGAGATTCATCTGGTCTCATTTGGACCCCAGAGAGCCCACTGTCCTTTCCTCCAGGATGACCCTCCTGGCATCTACCTTCCCTAGGCCCACCAAGGGCAAAACATGTCTCATGGGAGAAAGAAGGATTGGACTGTCAAATCTGCCCTACCCCAGGTGCAGCGGATTGATTCCTGAGTGCTTTTCTGACTCCAATAGTTACAGGCCAAAGAGGCTGGATATTTATTCTGTTTCTTCGAACTTTCCTTTCTAACGAAAACTCCAGAGTTCTCACACTAGGGAGTTACAGGCCAGTCTTGGCCCATGAACATGTTTTGTTTGGGCCATGCTGTTTAAACATTTTTTTCAATTGGTTGTCAACATTTAAACATTGGCGAATTTCATATAATATTCCAGATTTTTGGCATCTCTTAAAAAATCGGAGGATCTGGCAACTTGAGGCCTACATTCCTGTCTGGCCATGGTGTACTGGAGCTGAGGAGAAACGGTCCCCTCCAAATGGGGTGCAGGAGTTTCTGTTCCCTTTGGTCTCGCACCTTGACTTATGCCTAGCCCATGTTGCTCGTGTGAGGTGCCCACCAGCCCTGGAGGGTTTCCTTTCCTTCCCTTTCCTTCCCTTCCCTTCCTTTCCCTTTCCCTTTCCCTTTCCCTTTTCCTTTCCCTTTCCCTTTCCCTTCCCTTTCCTTTCCTTTCCTTTCCTTTCCTTTCCTTTTCCTTCTCTTTCTTTTCTCTTTTCTCTTTTCCTTTCTTTCTCTTTCTTTTATTTTCCTTTCCTTTCCTTTCTTTTCTTTCTCGCTCGCTTTCTTTCATTCTTTCGTTGTTTTGTTTTTTCATTCATTCATTCTTTCCCTCCCTCCCTCCCTTCCTTCCTTCCTTTTCTTTCTTTTCTTTCGAGATAAGATCGTGCTCTGTGGCCCAGGCTGGAATACAGTGGCACGATCATAACTCACTACAACCTTGAGCTCCTGGGCTGAAGCCATCTCTCCTTCAACTTTCAGAGTAGCCAGAACTACAGGTATGTGCCACTGCACGTGGCTAATTTTTGTTTTTTAAACTTTTTTATAAAGATGGAGGTCTCACTATGTTGCTCAGACAGCTCTCAAACTCTTGCCTCAAACCGTCCTCCCTCCTCAGCCTCCCAAATTGCTGAGATTACAGGTGTGAGCCACTGTACTTGGCCACTGGAGGCTTTTATATTTGGGACAACTGCTCTCCCCTTCCTTTACTTTAGAACAGGCCTTTGTGAAATGATAGCATTTGTTAGGGAGAATGGGAACTCAGGCTCAAGAGCGCTCATAATGATCATTTTCATGACGAAGCACCTGCTGTCTCCCAGACCCAAGTGAGGTTGGTTAGCAAGTATCCATGAGCCTCACATTGCTCTGTTTATAGTATATGATCCCCATTTTACAGGTAGGAGAGACTGAGGCTTAAATAGATAAGGGCATTTAGACAGTTCTCACTTAGCAAGCAGATTGGGGAAGCTGAAGTAGAATCCAGAATGTTCCCTGCAAAGTCTGTCTGTCTCCCCACACACCTTGCCCTCACTCTCAAGTTGGCCCGTGCATCAATAGGCATGCCCTGAAATCTAGAGATGGAGGACTCCAGGAAGTTTCCTTCAGTTTCCCTTGGAGATCACTGGGTGCTGTCTTCAAGAGAAATCCTCTTTGTTGACCTTCAGGGAGGTGGCCAGTGGAACTAATTTATGTTGCTTCAGATCAGGCAGAGCTAGCGTCGGCTCCTGGCTCCACCATGTTCTAGTTATAGGACTGCACTGTCCCCCCACTCCTCTCCTCCCTTTCATCCCCTCCATCCCCTCTCTCCTGTGTTCCCTTGCCTCCTTCCCCTCATTTTAGTGAGCCCTCATTGTGGACTGGGCTCTGTGTCTAACTTTCCAAGCCTCAGATTTCTCATACCTGGATGGGCTGTTGCTTGGCACTGTGGCCAGCCCAGTTGAGACCTTGATAATTGGTAGCCATTGTTATGAATGATGAGGCCCTCCACTCAGTTTCACAATGGAAATCACATTGACAGGGCCCCAGAGTTCCAGAATTTTTGTGAAACTTATTGACTTTAAAAAAATAGCCTTTTCCCTAAGGCACCTTGTGGGAAGAATTGAGATGACACTGAATTGCACAGATCTTTGTAACTCTGGCTCTCCCGTCTCATGGATCAGGTACCTTCTTTGTTCTAAGCAGTCTGCTAGGCACATCATATACCTTTCTAAAAGGTTAGTAATGGTTTCATCTCCATATGAAAGGTGAAGAAACAGGCCTGGAGAGCCCAGGCATTTTGTGAAAGATCATACCGCTGGTAAGTGGAGCAGGGGCTCCAACTCAAGCTGGCCCTCTCCAGGGATTGTGCCCTGAGCCCTTTGCTGTGGGGCCTGATTCCCAACCCTGCCCCAGGATCCGAGGTAGACTCAGTGTCCATGTCACCTAACGAAAGAGTCAGGGGTTCTCGGTGCCCTGTTAGGGCCTCTTGTTCCTGGTTGGTTGGCAAGTCTGAGTGTTTATTCAGCACTGCTGGGAAAGCTCCTGGGTTTAATTCTGAGATTCCAAGCCATCCTTTTGCATCTCCCCCCGCTCCCCAGCTGAGAGAACTGGGAGAGTCATGAGGATACACAGTGCAGGGGCTCTTCCGTGGGCGAGGTTTCTGTTTGGATTTCAGGCGTCGCTGATGGTGAAGTGTGCTCAGGGTTTTCTTCGTAATTCACATTCCTGTGTCTACCTCTTACTGTTTTGTCCAGAAGTTCTTGTATCCATATTTGGTGATTCGTCTGTCTGTTCCCACCCCCACCCCCAAGCGCCCCTCAAGGTGTCTGCCAAAATCCTGTATAACTCATATCATCTCCCAAGCTGTTATAGTATATAAGGGCAAAGGATAATTTAGTTATTTTTGAATAAAGATTTAGAGGAAAAGTAAAAAAGTTGGGCAGGGGGTAGGGGGAAGTTTTCATACTCACTGCATGAAATAGACAATATTTCCTGAAACAGGAGATACGAACCTCAAAGAATTTAAAATAAAACATTCATTTTATTATTTTTTTAAAGAAGGAAAACGAGGGGGAAAAAGTAGAATAGTCAGTCTTTTTATCCTAAGTACAGATGAAATTGATTAAACCTTAAAGACTGGCCTCCGCACACCCGGTTTATTAATTGAAGAATTTCCTCTTACCCGGAATGGGAAGTTCACATTAAAATCGAGCTTGCCCTGAGTGGTAGTGACACTTGAGAACTGAACATTTTCCACAATCCTATTTTCTCTTCGGTGCTAGAGGAAATCCTAAAATGGTTAAAAAGGGGGGAAGGGGATTGAGGCGGGAGAGAGCAGAAACTGTACATTTTAAGGAAGCCTTCTTTCATTTCCTTGTAAAGCATGAAATCAAATTATAGCTTATGGCCCACAATTATTTTATTTCTACATTTCAAATTCCATTTTCTGCTCTTTTTCACTGCTCTTGAAGAGGAGTTGTACTGTTGTGCAAAGTCAGCTAAAAAGATTACCCCAGATAGACACAGTAGCTTAAAGAAGCAAAAAGGCAAAACTCCCTGGTTAGGTTGGGAGCCCTGTGGCCCTACAGAGCCCTCATGTCTGCTTGCATCTGGAAAGGCGGCATAAGCAGCCATCACCCCGTGGACTCCTTGGCCCTGACAGGAGCTTGGAAACCTCTGCTCTTTGTGTGTCTCCCTGTATGATGCTGACTCTGCCTCTTGTCCTCCCGGTGATGGGTGTCTACTTCACTGCCTCCCTAGGGGTGGGCCGCTCCTGGCTGACGATAAGGGGATGCTATGAGCTGATGCCTGGCACATCATTAATGCTCTGGCTTAGCAGGACTGAAGGTCATGCATTTTCCAGTTCTCTTCCAGTCCCTGAATTTAGTGCCAGCATGCCTTTCCCTACCTCTTGCTGACCCCTTTTCAGCAGAGAGTGAGTTCCAGGCTCAGTGCTTCAGCAGGCCGTGTTGTCCAGTTAACATCTAATAACGTTTCATTTATCTTTACAGTTAATTTCTCCTTAATGCAAGTTTAATAGTATTGTACTTAGGTCATGTAAAGTTGTTTTTAATATAAGTGCATTTGAATTTTTTAAAATGATGTGATTTAAACATACATGTGAGTAAATAATAGTAGAGGTAGTATCCATGGGCCTGGCAGAAATCATGAAGATGGCTCATGGATGGAGAACCCTCACTTAATTCATACTTCTTCCCTGATGTGGATCAGCCGTCTTGAAAACTTTTAGCCACAGAGCTCTTTAATCATGTCTCCAGTTATCCATCCACATCTTTACCAGCCCTTGCTCTCAGGAAGTTCTCTTACAGATCTACCTGAGCTCCTTCATGCTTCTGTTGAAGATCACTTTATTTTGTATTTTCATTAGATAGGGAGCACCCTTCATTAGATAGGTCCCTACCTCTGACCTTGAGCATCTCCTTAACTTCCTCTTTCCTCAGCCTCATGGTGGGCATGCAGGCTGTTAGACTCTGGCGGACAGGCGATATTGCTTTGTATCATGGTACGAGTTCTCCTCTTGAGTTAGAAGTTTGGGTTCTAATCCAGTCCTCCAGTTTGTTAGCTGTGTGACTGAGGGCAAGTCACATCAGATCCTTCAAATCTCTTCAGGTCTTAGCTTCTGCACCTGTGAATAATAATAAATGTTTCCTTCCTGAGCTGTTAAGATTAATTGAAATAATGTGCCTGGTGCATTCTTAGGCATGCAATATGTGTTCATTCTCTTTCTTCCTGTCCCCAACTCCCTGACCTGTAGTCATCTTTTTATTTATTTATTTATTTATTTAATTTATTTATTTGAGGTAGAGTCTTGCTCTGTTGCCCAGGCTGGAGTGCAGTGGCATGATCTCGGCTCACTGCAACCTCTGCCTCCTGGATTCGAGCAATTCTCTTGCCTCAGCCTCCTGAGTAGCTGGGATTACAGGCACGCACCACCACACCTGGCTAATTTTTGTATTTTTAGTAGAGATGGCATTTCATCATGTTGGCCAGGCTGGTGTTGAACTCCTGACCTCAAGTGATCCGCCTACCTCAGCCTCCCAAAGAGTTGGGATTACAGGCGTGAGCTACTGCTCCCAGCCCATTTTTTCATTTTTAAGCTTTTTATTTCAAAGTCATTTCAAACTTAGAGAAAGGCTCTAAGAATAGTACAGAGGACTCCCGTATGCCCATCAACCTTGAGTCGTCTTTGTGACCATGCTTGCATACAACAGCATGGTTTTGGTCCAGCCAGACAGAGACTTAGGGGTTGCTCTCTAGCAAGGCTGACATGACTGACTGTGGTGCGAGGACATTGCCATGGTTTCTTCACTGGTCTTGCAGAAGGCTGAAACCTCATTAACAGAAAATCTTTATGACCACTAAGCAGACATAACTGGGTGTCTTCTTCTCTCTTCTACCCTCCCACCCTGCCTTAGGTGGATCGTCTAACTTGTAGATCAAAGCCGGCCTCTTAACAAGTTTCCTGATAGGACAGGTACATACCTAGAGTTGTGTCTGAGATGACTTCATGTGTGCACAGATATGGTGTTAAGGAACGTCGATCCCAGTGAGAAAGTTATTCCCACTTCAAGATTCTTTAAGTCCTTCTGATGACTTTAAGGAGGTCTCAGATTGGTGCTGGGAGCTCTTATACTTCTCTTAACATTGCAAGCTCAGTGCCTATTACTGTAACCATGTCTGGCTAGAACTTAATAACAGTGTTTTATTTTTATTGTACTTCTTTTTTTAAACCTTTCACTTATGGTAAATTATACTGGTTTTCCAGTGATACGAAGCTTTACTTTTACTTACTATTTTATTTTATTTTATTTTTTTGAGACAGGGTCTCATTCTGTTGCCCAGGTTGGAGTGCAGTGGTGTGATCTCGGCTCGCTGCAACCTCTGCCTCCTGAGTTCAAGTGATTATCCTGCTTCAGCCTCCCATATGTCTGAGACCACAGGTGCGCACCACCACACCCAGCTAATTTTTGTTTTTTGTTGTTTTTTTGTTTTTTTTTGTAGAGGTGGGGTCTCTTCATGTTGCCCAGGCTGGTCTCGAACTCCTGGGCTCAAGCAGTCCCCCCATCTCAGCCTCCCAAAGTGCTGGGATTATAGGCCTGAGCCACCACGCCCAGCCTGAAGCTTTACTTTTAAAAATAAATTGCTGTTGAGTCAGTAATGTATGTACGTAGTTCAGAATCTTAAAGGTACAAAAATGTACACAGTAAAAAGTAAATCTTCCTCTTATTCCCCTGCTTACCTAGTTTACTTCCTGGAAGCAAACTGCTATAACCAGTTTCTTCTAAAGATTCCAAAGACACTTCATGATTTTTAAGCATGTTCTTTCTTCCATGGATTCTCTAGAAGTGGCAATATACTGTGCACACAGTGAACACACCAGCTCCGCTAGAGCTCTGACCTTGGTGTTTTTAAATAGCTGTGTCATGTTCTGTTTTAGGTATATATCATAGTTTAGTTAACTTCCCTTCCAACAGGCACTCAGGCTGGTTCTGAGTTTTTGCTCTTCTAGACACGTGGCAGTGAGTGTCCACATATGTGCCCCGTGTGCACGTGGGTCACTGCTAGTCCCCAGAAGTGCCTGACGGCCATTTGCCAGCATGTGCTGCTCCCACTGCCAACCCCACCCCAGTGACAGGCAGGATTATCTGTCTCCCTGCGTGGAGGGGCAAAGTGTTGTTTGTTTGTTCGTTCGTTCGTTTGTTTGTTTTGAGATGGAGTCTCACTCTGTCGCCCAGGCTGGAGTTCAGTGGCACAATCTCGCCTCACTGCAACCTCCGCCTACTGGGTTCAAGTGTTTCTCCTGTCTCAACCTCCTGAGTAGCTGGGATTATGCAGCAACACCCGGCACGCAACACCGAATCTGGCTAATTTTTGTATTTTTTGTAGAGATGGGGTTTCACCACATGGGCTAGGCTGGCCTCAAACTCCCAACTTCAAATGATCCGCCTGCCTTGGCCTCCCAAATTGCTGGGATTATAGGCATGAGCCACTGTGCCTGGCCAAGAGTGTTACCAAATGTTTAAGGTGACTTGGCCTCCTAGGTAAAACTTGGGTTCTGGAGCCGCATAGCCTGATTTTGAATTCTAGCTCCCTGTCTTTCTAGTTCTGCAACCTGTGACTTAATTTCCTCATCTGTAAATGGTTGGGGTGGGGGTGGGGGGCGGCAGTGACGCAGAGTATCAGCAGGCTCCCAGAATGCCAGGTCTAGGCAGGCTGAACACTCAACACATGTTAGCTCTTTGTATTATCATCAGTATTATTTGGTCAGTCCAGTAGGTGAAAAACAGAATTTCAGTGTACAGTGGTTTTAATTTGCATTTTTTTTGTTACTGGTGAGGTGGGTTGTCTTATCATGTTTGAGCTATTTTTATTTCTTTATGCCCCTGCTTATTTCTCTGACTTCATCTCCTTCCTCTTCCTCAAACGCATGTGGAGGCTTTGCACTGGCTCCTCCCTCTGTTGCCTACCAACTCCTTCTCCTCTGAGTCTGTGCCCAGATAGCTCCTTCTCAGTGAGGACTCTCCTGACAACCTGATTTAAAATTGCAGGCCACCTGCTTCCCAGACAGAGCCTACTTCTACTCTTTCTCCCCAGGATGCATAGCCTTTCACAGTAAGTGAATTACTGTGAAATTCACTTACTGTGTTTTAATGTTTGCTTTTGCTTTACCCTACTGGACTGTGAGTTCCCAATTGCAAGGGGTAGGGACTGTTGTCTGTCTGGCCTTTCAAATGTGCCAGCCACCAACTCTACGTCTGGCATGAGGGAGTGCTCAGTAAAAGTGCTGCATGTGAACTAGCTGTTGATACCATTTACATTTTTGATTGGACTGTTGCTCTCTTTAAAAAATCAATTTCAGTATTTCCAATTTGAATATTAAGGAAAACAGTCCTTTGTGTGTAGTATGCATTTTAAGCTTCTCTCCCTTGTCACTGGACTTTATCATATTTTCCTATATAGAGATATTTGGTTATTATGTTGTTGAATTTGTCAGTGTTTCCTTTTATTCTTTCTTCTATGTTTATTCTATGGGTTTTGTTTCTTACCTAGGTATCTTTTTACTTTTAAGATTATAAAAAAATTTTTTCTCACCCTTTCTTTCAGTACTTTCTTGGTTTTCTGTTCTTACGTTTGAAACTTTGATCCATTTGGAATTTATTCTGGTGTCATGTGTATGGTAGACATCCAATTTTATTTTTATCTAGATGACTACCCATTGTCCCTTTATCACAATTATGTGATTGTCCCTGTTTCCAGATGTGCACCTTGGGGCTCAGAGAGGGAAAGCTCCTCACTCAAGATTGTGCAGCCAGCAAATGGACTTGCATCCTGCCCTGCTCCCCTCTCCCAGCTCTGTGGGTGTTTTGCCACGAGTCTCTAACATTTCTTGTTTTTTTGGCTTTCTTTCCTTTTGGCAGGGGTCCAGCACCTCTATTTGTCTGCTGTCTTGTCCAGGGCTGTTTATTTTTTGCCTTGATGTCTTACATGGACTCTCTTTGTTGTTCCTCCTGTTCCTCCACTGCTGACATGCTCTCGTTGTTCACCCTGGCCTTTCTTCAGGTGGTGATGAATGTCTCCTTTGGTTCCCGCCTGCACGACTATGCCTCAGGTTGTGTACTTTGTTCTCCTTCCTCTCTATCCTCAGGGCCTTGCCCACCTGCTCTTTGGGATGCCTTAGGGTTCCCAGAGCACTCAGGAATGCATGATTCTGGCCAAGAGGCAGCCGGTAATAGAAAAAGCAGAAATTTTGAAGTCAAACAGCCCTTGGTTCTAGCGCTGCCTCTGCTGTTAACTGTTGGGCAATTAAACCTCAGATTTCTCTTTATGGAAATGGGAGATCTCCTCTTCTAGGGATAGTGGCGAGGATTAGAACTAATGCAGAAGTCACAAGCTCAAGTGCCTGTTGGGAGCCAGGCTGGTAGTATAAATGCTGGGGTGTGAGGCAACAGGGAATTGCAGGAACCAGGGTAAAGTTGGGAATGCATGACTGTTCTCCAGGAGACAGCTGCTCCTCACCCACATCAGACAAAGGCCCGGTCTAACTACATTTGCTAATTCATGGAGATTTTCATGTGACATTTCTCAAGTTGTAAATGTTGGCAGTGCATGCATATTCTAACAGGCACTGCACAGGCTAGACAATGCCCATTCCAGATCCTCAGGCATCTTTAAGTTGTCAGTTTGCAGCCAGTGATGTGAAGTCCTTGGCTCCAATTCAGCTGTCAATCCACAGTGGCTGTTATTCGGGGTTTTTTGGGGGGTTTTTTTGAGCTTGCTCTGTTGTGCAGGCTAGAGTGCAGTGGCATAGTCTCGGCTCACTGCAACCTCCATCTCCTGGGTTCAAGTAATTCTCGTGTCTCAGCCTCCGTGTGTACCACCACACCCTGCTAATTTTTTGTATTTTAGTAGAGACAGGGTTTCACTATGCTAGCTCATGCTGTTCTCAAACCCCTGAGCTCAGGCAATCTGCCCACCTCGGCCTCCCAAAGTGTGTAATGGCTGTTATTTGTATTGTGGCTGCTGCTTTTGGGTTTCTTGTCAGTCAGGCAGCACACTGCAGTGTCCCTGCTGGATGCTGGGTCAACTCTGTTCCCACTTGTTACTTCCGGTACTTGGAGTTCCTTAAACTTCTTCTGGTCCACTTGGTAGGGCATGTCCTTTACCTGGAGACCAAGGAGCCGGGGTTTGACTGTTAATGCTTCATGGGACCAGGACAGCAATGTCTAGTTCTGCTGGGTCAGCTTCTCCTGCTCAGGGGTCTCCCTGCAAGTCTGGTGGGATTTGGCCAGGATGTTTGTGGAGGAGCCCACCTTTGCAGGGCAGTTCAAACAATAAGGATGTCCTGCCTAGTTGTGGACACAGTGCTCCAGGCTGTTGGCTGGCACTTACCAAGAAACTCCATGAGGGGCCAGCTGCTGGGTCCACAGGAATTGGTGGAGGCACTGTTTGTATTCGCTCCATGCTGCCGTTAATACTCTTCCTCTTCCTCCTCTGGAGGGCACAAGGCCTTTGGGTATATGTGAGTCCTAAAGGAAGTAGGAGGCCAGTTCTTGAGCTCTTGCTGTGCTGGGCATCGTGATACTGACAGCAGCTTACATTTAGTGAGTCTGGGGCATGTGGCAGGTGCTGGGCGAGGTGCCCTCCTCCACCTTACAGTCTTGTCTCTGGCATCAGCATCTTCAAAGGAGGAATCCCAGGCTCCAAGAGGTCAAGAGGTGTACTTGCCTGAGGCTGTGCAGCTGGCAGGGCGAGATGCTTACCCTCTGCCCCCACCTGCCTCAGAACTTGAGGTGGGCTTCCAAGCTGCTGCCCCATTCCTCCTGCCCACAGGCAGCATCCCTCTCCATGAATTCCTTGATCACATGCCTCAGATCAAAACATGCCCTCCCTCTGGGCTGTCTCCTCTATAGGAACCTGAGTTTCCAACTAGGGTGGTAGACACCACTGTCAGTAGAAAACAGAAATGCAGTTATTATTTATGTTTTACAGATGTGGAGATGGAGCACAGAGAGGATGAATAGCTTTACAAAACTCCCCTCCGTCTGAAACTGTTCATGAAAATGGTTATCTGGTGATAACAAGGACCAGGGTCCCTGGAGCCTTCTCCTGTGACTGGGGCCTCCTTTGGCCTCCCGGTCCCCACTGGAGGGTCTGGGCCTGGCCAGGAGCCTCCAGCCTGTTAGACTCCTAGCACCTCCTGCAGTCGATGGAGTAACCTGGTGGTTGTTAGCAGCATGGGCAGCATGAGTGTTTGGCTTCAGGGAGAGGGCTGAGCAGAAAGGCTGAGAGAGAGTGCACGAGTGTGGCATGCTGCCCTGTGCCCAGGTGGGTGCTAGGTCACAGGCACTGTGGGGGGCCTGGTCGTGACCACCGACCTCCTCTCCTCCCCTTTCCCCTTCCCCAACTCCATCAGCAGGCTTTGTCCACTTGTGTTTGCCTGGGGTCTGCCTGGACTATTGGGGACAGCAGGCCTTGTTACAGTTCGACCAAGCGTAGTGGGGCCCAGGTTCAGTGCTCACAGCTGTTAGTACCAGCTCCTGCTTACTGAGAGTGCTTAGGGCTGAGTCTTTCCCAATCTTCTGCAGGAGGCATCTTTGTTTAGGTCCTGATTGTGGATGAGGAAATTGAAGCTCCTGGTAAGGTTGTGATTTGAACATACCCAAGCTTGGGGACCTCCAAGCCCTGCTCTTCCCCACTTCCTCTTGTTTGTGGCCCTCGTTTCCTTGGTCTGTAAAATGACCCTCTTGTCTAAACCCCTTCCATTTCCAAATCCTCTGAGCCTGTGCTGAGGAGGACAGGCTAGTCCCACACCTTCCTGGTACCAGTGGGAGTTTGAGAAGTAAAGTCCAGGCTTACCCTGTTTCAGGAAAATTGCAGAAGGAGGAAAACTAATTCTCCTTAAGACTGATTTTCTCCTTGCTCTCTCAGAAAATGGGCTACAATGTGGCTGAAATCTTGCTGCCCTTCCATCCCCTGCCCTTGGCAGAGAGTCAGGGTTGGGACAGCTGCAACCTGTGTTGGATGGAGCCTGATCAATCCTGGGTTCTTGTCCCTAGTTGGGTGACTTTGGGCAAGTTATTTAACCTGCCTCAGCCTTAGTCTTCTTACCTATACAATGGGGAGATAGGCAATACACTGAATAAATGAATAAAAACAGCTGCAATAATGGTATCATCTTGTGATTATAAGGCTCTCACCCTGGAGTCTGAGGAGCTGTGTTCTGAGGTGAGAATGTCTGAAACCTGCCCATTTTGTCCTGGAACACTCACAGGGGGCTTGTAGAGAGCATTTGTTTTATTCTGGACATAAGATCTTGCTGCTCAGAGTTTCAGGATACTGTCGTAGAGCAAAATCAGTAGACTGAGTGTAAATCCCTCTGAACCCTTGCTCCTTGACCTGACTTGGTTACTTCACCTCTCTGAGCCTTTATTTTCTCTCTTTCTCTTTTTTAGACAGGGTCTCACTCTGTCACCCAGGCTGGAGTACAGTGGTGTAATCAGGCCTTGACCTGCAACCTTGACCTCTCTGGGTGCAGGTGATCATCCTACCTCAGCCTCCCAAGTAGCTGGGATTACAGGCATGTGCCACCACGCCCAGCTAATTTTTGTATTTTTTTTGTAGAGACAGGGTTTCCATGTTGCCCCATGCTGGTCTCAAACTCCTGAGCTCAAGCGATTCACCCACCTCAGCCTCCCAGAGTGCTGGGATTACAGACGTATGCCACCACGCTAAGCCAATTTTTGTATTTTTGTAGAGACGGGGTTCACTGTGTTGCCCAGGCTGGTCTTGAACTCCTGAGTTCAAGTGATCTGCCTACTTTAGCCTCCCAAAGTGCTGGGATTACAGGCCCAGTCTGTTTTCCCATTTGTAATGCCCATATTGTAGAGTTGGTGTTGAGATGCAGGTAAGAGGAGATGAAGACATGTAGACTACCACTGTGCATGTCTTAATAGCAGATGTAGAAGTAAAAACTATGGTAACAGCTAATATAATTGAGGATTTCATATGTCTAGGCACTGTTCTAAACCCTTTATATATGTGATCTCATTGAGTCTTCAGTGCAATCCAATAACATAGGCAGTATCATCGTCCTCATATAAGATGAGCAGGCTAAGGCACAGAGAGAGTTGATGTATTTGGCAAATGGTCATAATAATAGTAGGATATTAATTGCCACTGCAGTTTTATATTGTTGATAAAATGTATTTACATTGTTCAATAAATATTTTAAAAGTGACCAGTTGAAAACAAATTTTGGCCAGGCACAGTGGCTCATGCCTGTAATCCTAGTAGCACTTTGGGAGGCTGAGGTGGGAGGATCTCTTGAGGCCAGGAGTTCGAGACCAGCCTGGGCAACACAGCAAGCCCCCACCTCTACAAAAAGATTTAAAAAGTAAGCTGGATATGGTGGCATGCACCTGTGGTACCAGCTACTTGGGAGGCTAGGGCAGGAGGATCATTTGAACCCAGGAATTCAAGGCTGCAGTGAGCTATGATTGCACCACTGTACTCCAGCCTGGGCAACAATAAGATTGTGCCTCTAAAATTAAAAAAATAAAAATAAAAAAATAACAAATAATGGCACAGATTTACCTACGTAACAAACCTGGTCATCCTGCACAGGTACCCCTGAACTTAAAATATAAGTTGGAAATAAAAATTTTTTAAATTTATTTTAAATTTAATATTATTTCTCCTTCTTATAATGCCCATAGCTTTGATTTTTTAAAAAAATCTGATTTTGAGGTTGCTAAAATATGTTCAAAGTATAATGTTAAGTTTCTCCAGCTGAAATATTTCTTTTCTGAACATATTTTATTCCTTCAGTCCCAAAAGGAAAATCACACCTTACAGATAACTTATACTTTGTTAAATGCTGACCCTTGGAAGTTTTTCATTATTTTTGAAATGATTAACATATATAATTTGCAGAATTGGAAATTGTAATTTTTAAAAGTACTGAGAAACTTTAACCCTATTATAATTATTCTGCAAATCTTTTAAGGATACTGTAGTCAGTACAACTAGATGAAAAACTCTGATAGATTGGGAAATATAGAGGATCATTTATAAGCCTCAATTTTTTTGTCTTGTGTTTCCCACCCACTCGCTTGCTATGTCCCTCCAGTCTCAGAGCGATTTCCTACCCTGGGTTCATGGGAATTGGGAAGGACACTGTTTGATTCATTCTATGAAAATACTAGGGATTTTGAAAAAGGCAAGACGGGCCAGTTGTGTCACTTCCTGTCGTCTGATCAAAAGTTTGATGAAGAAAAGAAAGTAACTGAGAGCTGCTGCCGGGCAGCAGGCAGTTGCCTGGTGATGACGCCGGGTTTCCAGTGCTACTCTGGTTCTCAGTGTGGCCAGTCAAGTCCCTCTGACCTCTGGGCTCCTTAGAAGTCCCTGGTGCTGGCTGCCCTGCAGAGGGTCTGCTCAAGAGTCTGGCCTTTTGGAACAAAGACAGCTTGTGGATGCCGGATCAGGCTGCGGATGAAATCCCAACTGGCTCCTGAGTGTTTGGGTCCTATCTGTGCTTAGTTTTCTGGGTCTGTCAATCAGTTTCATTTCCCATCCACAGGATCTCAATAGGCGTGAGAAGCAAGAGGGCCTGATGCGTGGAGCACATGAGTCATTCCCCTACTGGATAGTTGTGTATACCAATAGGAAATCGACTGTTGGAGAAGAGGAACAGATTCTTGGTGAATAAAGTGGAAGATACAGGGATACGGACATTTGCTGCATTAGTCCAACAACAATGTATTAAGCTGTGCCCAAGCTGGGTCTTGTGCTGTGAATACAGATTGAAAACCCAGGCCTTGGTTATGAACCCTCAGCGTGGAGCTGGGTGGGGCATCAAGGATCAGGGGCAAGTGAACCTGGGGCAGGTGTTCTGGGCAAAACAGGAGCAGGGGCAAAAGCAAGGCAGGGAAAGGGGCGAGAGTCTATCTGGGTCCTACCTTGATCTTTAGATGGGAAATGGGAGAGTTGATGGGGGAAGGCGGGGAGATTGTGGACTGGGTCCCCACTGAGCAGGGCAGGCTGTGTGGCATGGGAGTTAAGAGCCTGAGCACCAGGGTTCAGGTCTCTTCTCTGCCGCCTGCCTGCTGTATAACCATGAGCAGTCAACAGACTTCCCTAAAGCCTTGACTTCCTCATCTGTAAAGTAGGGGCTAAGTAGTAGGGGGTGTTTAAGTTCTAGAGGGAACTTGGATAGTCAGAGTTACTCTGGAGAAGTCCTTAAGGAACCCATGAGGCTGAGTGGCCTTGGTTCTGTGGGCACAGCTTCGCCCACCAGAGAGGTAGGCCTCTGGGGCCGGTGCAGGATCCATTCTGCTATGAAGATGGAGACTGGAAAACAGGCTGGGCCCCCAACGTGTTCCTCCCTCCTTGTTCCCTGCTGGGCTTTATCTCATCCTGCCTCAAGACCCAGTCTCACAGCCCTGTGGCCAGTTCCCAGATTTACTGACAGTTAGAAGCCGGAAGACAGTTGGGTGTATCTTCCAGGTAGGGAAGGCTTGGGCTCAGCTTGTGTGAGGGAGGCGTGAGTGTCATGGGGCTGTGGGGAGAGGGTGAAAAGCCCAGGAAAGGGTTTATGGAGCATATAGCATGGTGCTTGGCACAAGGTGAGTGGGAAGCAACTGGTAGTTAAAAAACAGGGATCCTCCAAAGCCACACTGGGGAGTCTTTTTTTTTTTTTTTTCAGGGGACAGTGGGGCTCTTAGCATGAGAAGGGCATGGTCAGGTCTGTGTTTTATTGTATTATTTATTTATTTATGCACTTAAAATTATAATTTTATTTTAGGACAGATACTGCACACCCCTGTTTAAAATGAAAAGAAACTGACTAATATACAGATAATTTCCTTCCTACTCGTCTTCTGTCTCCCAGCAGACAACCAAGTCATTAGTTTATTTTGCATTCCCTCAGAAATATTTTATGTGTGTGGAAGCAAATACTTATTCAATATGTGACACCCACACACGTGCACACACACACATACACACACACACACACACACACACTTATACCTTATCCCCTTTTCAACACAAATCACACTCTGCACATTGTGCCTTGCCTTTCTCACTCACTCCACCTTGGATATCATTCCATAGTGGTAGATAAAGAGCTTCTCCATTCATTTAAATTTGTATATAGTAGTCTATCATGGCATTATAGCATTATATACTTATTTTCAACCTGTCCCCTGCTGATGGACATTTACTTGGTTTCCAACATTAGCTGTAACAAACATGCTGCAGGGATGTTTCGTGAGCTTGGCTGGGTCAAAGATTATGTACCTCTGCAGAGGTTATACCAGTTAACCCCCGACCCCTGCTCCTGCCCAGCAGTATATGAATCAGTTATATATTTTTAGAAAGTGCCTTTGGAGAGGCTGTTTGGAGGATGGAGTTTGGAGGGCCACATCTGAGCTGCAGCAGCCCATTAGAGACTAGCCAACATGAGCCTGCCATGGGCTATGGGAACTGGAGCTGGAACAGAGAAGGAGTCCAGAGGTGAGCTGGTAATTCAATCGCTATGAGAGGGAGTCTATCAGATGAGTTGAGTCTGTTTTTAATAGGTATCCTGTTCATGGTAGATGATAGAGTCTGTGTCCATCCTCTCTGGGGCTGTAGCAGAGACCTGGGCCCTCCTGCCCGTGACCTGGCAGGGGAGATGCTGCTGCTGCTGCTGCTGCATGCATCTGGGTCTAGTCCTGTGGCCCCAGCTGGCAGGATGAGAGAGAAGGCTGGACAGGGAGAAGCAGAGGGGGAGACAGGAGGGTTGGGGCATGCCTAGGCCTACCTGAAGTCAGAGAGACACACCGTTCTCCTGGGGGAGCCCAGAGGAGCATCACAGGACAGGGGTGACCAAGAGGCCTCTTGGAACAGTGGGAAGAATTCTTCAGCAGTGGCGTCAGGAGCCCTGATTTCTAGTGTCTTCAATACTAGTTGGCTGTGTGATCTAGAGCACATGATCTAGACCCATGTCTCTGAGTCTCCCTTTCTTCATCTGAAACATAAGCTTACTGGAGATTAAGTAAGCTGACCTAGTGTGCATAGTCAGAGTGCCTGAAAAAGAAAGGTCCTCCCTCCTCCATGCCTTCCCTCTGTCCCCAGTAGTGGGGTAGAATCAGCATCATCAGAATCATTGACAGAGCAGTCTCCTCTGCATTGCCAATGACCATAATCCGATCCTGAAAAATGCTTCATGGGCATTCTTATAAACTCAAAATGTAATTATTCTTCATTTTAATAGGGAAAATGTTTGTATATTCCTGGAGTACGAAGTTACACCTTTCTTGTTGAAATGACTCCAAATCCCATTAAAAAGGAAACAGTCAGTTCACTGGCTAACGTTATGTTCCTGACATGATTTATAGCAGTTTCCCTTCATTCACTTTCTGTAACTTGTCTGTCTACCTGCTGTTGTTCAGCTCAGGTGTGCTGTATGGTAGGATGATGCTCATAAGCGCACACACACACACACATTCAGTACTTAGTGATTATGACACAGAACCTTAGATGCTCCTAATACCCCAGAAGGAACAGGAGTGAGCCATAGCACTGTGAGGAAAAGATACTGTCCACTCCCTAATCCTCCCTCTTCCGCCCCCTCTACTTTCTCAGTCCTTCTCTCATTTCTTAGCAAGGGCAAGTATTTAACCATTTGCCAAGCCTAGCACGAAACTTTTTTTTTTTTCTTTCTTGCTGAGACATTTCTTCCTCTGTCAAATGGAATGAAAGTGATAGGATTGGTGCAATAGAAAGGCATGGGTTTTGGAGTTAGACGAGCCTATACCTAAACCCAGCCTTGCTGCATGTTAGCAGTGTGACCCTGGGCAAGCTGTCTGTGTTTTGTGGGCCTCAGTTTCCTCATCTGTCATGGCAGTTCTGAAGCTTCGGGTCCAAGTGCCTAGCACAGGGCTTGCAGCTGGGAGCTGTGTAGTCACCATTTATTCCACTTTGCTCACTTTTACTGCAGGGTTTTGACCTGGGGCATTGGGCAACTTTCTGTGGGGCTCACCACCCCTTTTCCCTTTCTAACTTTCTCTTCTCTTATCCCAGGGGCCCAGATCATTGATCTGATGATGCTGGTCATCGATGTGACCAAGGGGATGCAGACCCAGTCAGCGGAATGCCTTGTGATCGGCCAGATTGCCTGCCAGAAGCTGGTTGTGGTGCTGAACAAAATAGACCTCTTAGCTGAAGGAAAGAGACAGGCAGCAGTTGATAAAATGACCAAGAAAATGCAGAAGACCCTAGAGAACACCAAGTAGGTCTGCTCATGAGAGCAATGTTCACTGCATAAGAAGGCTTCTGGGGCCTCCCATGTTCATTTCACAAACATGAATTGGACAGGCAGGTGTCAGCCTCCCGTCCTAGTAAGTGGAATCTCAACCTGGCATTTGCTCACATAAGGGCTGCATTAAATCAGGTAAAGGCTAACATGTTTTTAAGAGGCCAAAAACCACAGGAACATAAAGAAACTAGAATTTGATAAGGCACAGCTCACAGGAAGGAGAAGGAACATAGGGACTCTGTGCCCAGTGTGCAAGGCCTGAACCAGGAAGGGTTCAGATCCTTTCTACTTAGATTGTCTTGGTGAAAACTTAGTCCTGCTTACATATATTGGCCATACTTTGGTGTAAGAGAGGCTAGGACTGTGTTCTCTTGCTATCTGCTTCTCTACAACTTGATTGTCAAAAGGGGAAGATGAATTTTGGTGGATGACTGGTTGTTTCTGTTACAGAACCTTATAAAATTGGGTGGATAGACAGACAGATGGTTGTTGCTGCTGGTGGCCAGATTAGGGAACACCAAATCACAAAGGACCTTTTTAGCATCTCCTGCCGAGGAGTTTATAGTTTGATCTTGTGGAAAGTAGGAAGTTATTAAGGAATTTTATGCCGGGGGTGGCTAGATGAGGTTTTCATTAGGAGATCACTGGCTACAGGTGGAAGGCTGGCGTGAGGAGGACCCAGGAGGCAGCAGAGAGGAGAAGGGGGTGTTGGCAGCAGAGGCTACTGAACTATAGTGGTTTTACCAGGGAGAGAAGCTGTTACTCTGAGATGAGGCAGAGCATGGAGGGAGGAGGTAGCTTGGGGAGATCCCTAGCAGGAGAATCCACAGCCCTGGTGAAGTAATTGGCCAGGATCACAGTAAGTGTGGAAGAAAACTGACAGTGCTACCGAGAAGGGCAGGGGAGCGGGAGGCACAGGGGGACTGTAAGACAGAAAGCCACCTGGTTGCTCAAGCAGCCACAGGAATGACTAATTCTGATGTGGTCAAGAAAATGAGAAAATGTCCTTGTTGAGCACAGTGTTGACAGACCTCATTGTTTTATCAATTTCTCTCTTCCTCTCTGGGCCAGTCCCTTTTGATCAATACTAAATAGCGGTCACTGGGAGACAGGGATGCTTCCTCTTTGCTATGCAGCCTGAGACAATATCCTGCCACTTCCACCTCTCCTTCTTCTGCCCGTGGAGGGCAAGCAAGTAGAGAGCGTTTTTGTTTCCCTGTCATAAAGATTGATATGCCTTCCCATTTATGATGTTTTTTTTTTTCAGATCCAACACCTGCAGCTCTCCCTCAGAATTCTCAAGTTGGTTAAATTAAAGCTCCAGTCCTGTGAATGGGCCAAATATGTCATAAAAGATTTCCTAGCGCTGCCTTTTGTTAGCAAAATTCATCAATCCGATAAAATCGACACATTTAGATAAGTGTTGCATAAGAATTCAGACTTTGTTATCCCCAACGGAAGTGGATATGAGACTGTAAAAAGGAAGATAAAAAATTATATCTTCTTTTTAGTGAGTTATTTGATCTCCCTGTCGTTTTATTTGCTTGTCAGAAAAGGAAGAGCAGGTCTTTTGGACTCCCATATAAAAACCCAGTACAACTTCAGTACTCAGATACAACCTCAGTATCATTTACTACAGAAATGGGACCTTCAGGGAAGGGCTTAGGGTACATTTAAGGGTTAATTAATAGTAACAGTTTTGATTAATTAAATTTAAGGAAAATTCTCATTTGCTAGTGTAAATTACGATTTCTATTTTAGTTTATTGGTTGAAGGTCAAATTATGGACTTTATCACACATCCAAAGGCAATTGTCCATCTGAGGGTCCTTAGAAGCCCCTCCTGCCCTCATCCAGCACCAGCAGGCTAATAGGGAAAGGAGAGGACTGTTATCCTGAGGGGTTGTAATCAGTGGGCATGTGACCTACTGAACATTAGCTTTTACCTCCATGAAGCAAAGAACTTTAAATTATTTTAAGTGACTATTTCCTTTTCTTATGGTCCCTTGTTAAGTAAACCCTTCATAAATGCCAGCCCAGATGTAAAGAAACTTTCTGTCTATAAAGGGAAAATGTGGACTGGTGAGCCATGTACCTATCAAAACCCAAAAAGTGTTCAAAACATTAAATGTATTTTTTTTTTCTGTCCAAAGAGTAATTGAAAGAAAACTTGGAAAATAGAGAAAAGTAGTTAAAAGAAAGAAGAGCCCACCCAAAGATTTCTTTTCTCAAATGGCAGTTGCTGGCATTTTTGAGTTTTTTCATTTCTTTTTTTTTTTTTTTTTTTTTTTTACTATGTGTAGTATTGCCCCCACTTTTTCTTCCACATTTTTTTATTGTGGTAAAATACATATAACATAATGTTTATCATTTTAACCACATGTAAGTGTATAATTCAGAGCTATCAAACACATTCACAGTGCTGTGTACCTATCCCCACTATATATACCCCAAACTTTTTCATGACCCCCAACATAAACTCTATATCCATTAAGCAATAACTCCCCTTTCTCCCTTTCCCACCACCCCAGGAACCTCTATTCTGCTTCTCATCTCTATGAATTTGCCTGTTCTAGGTACCTTTTATCAGTGGAATAATATACTATTTGGCCTTTTGTGTCTGGATTATTTCACTTAGCATAATGTTTTTAAGGTCCATCCATACTGTAACATGTGTCAGAATTTCACTCCTTTTTGTGGCTGCGTAGTGTTTTATTATGTCTATATACCACATTTTATTTATCCATTCTTCTGTTGGTAGACACTTGGGTTGCTTCCTGGCTATTGTGAATAATGCTGCTATGAACATGGATGTATAGATATTTATTCAATTTTCTGCTTTCAGTTCCTCTCAGTATATCCTAGGAGGTAAGAAGTGGTATATCATCATAGTTTTCATTTGCATTTCCCTAGTGACTAATGATATTGAGCATCTTTTCATGGTTTAATGA
Source organism: Papio anubis (assembly GCF_008728515.1). NCBI lineage: Eukaryota > Metazoa > Chordata > Mammalia > Primates > Cercopithecidae > Papio > Papio anubis. The sequence continues at coordinate 47,678,807 of NC_044977.1, forward strand.
CCATTTGTGTATCTTTTTTTGAGAAATGTCTATTCAAGTCCTTTGCACATTTTTAGGTTGGGTTGTTTTCTGTTGTTGTTGTTGTTGTTGTTGTTGAATTGTAGTAGTTATTTATGTATTCTGGACATTAATCCCTTGTCAGAGATATGATTTGCAAATATTTTCTCTTATTTTGTAGATTGTCTTTTTACTTCGTTGATAGTGTCCTTTGATACACAGAACTTCCTAATTTGGATGAAGTCTAATTTATCTATTTTTTTAAATTGCCTGTGCTTTTGGAGTCATATCCATGAAACTGTTGCCAAATCCTGTGTCGTAAAGATTTTTCTCCAGTGATTTTTTCTAAGAATTTTGTAGCTTTAGCTCTTAAGTTTAGGTCTTTGACCCATTTTGAGTTAATTTTTGTATACAATGTAAGTTAAGGGTTCAACTTCATTATTTTGCATGTGGATATCCAGTTTTCCAAGCACTATTTGTTGAAAAGATTGTCTTTTCCCTTTTTAACTTTGTAAAAAATCAACTGACCATATATGTGTGGGTTTATTTCTAGGCTTTCTCTTCTATTCCATTGGTCTATATGGCTGTCCTTAGGCTAGTGCCACACTGCTTTGATGACTATAGCTTTGTAGTAAGTTTCAAAGTCAGAAAGTATGACTCTTCTATCTTTGTTCTTTTTCAAGATTGTTTTGGCTATTTGGGGCCCCTTGCAGTTCCACATTAATTTGAGAATCTGCTTTTCAACATTTCTGTGTAAAGGTTGTTGGAATTTTGATAGGTATTGCATTGCATCTGTAGATCTCTTTGGGTAGTATTGACATCTTAACAGCATTAAATCTTCTAATCCTTGAACATAGGATATGTTTTTGTTTAGGTCATCTTTAATTTTTTTTTTTTTTAGCAATGTTTTGTAGTTTTTAGCATACAAGGCTTTTGTCTCTTAGATTTATTCCTAAGTACTGGATTCTTTTTGAGGCCCTTGTAAAGGAATTATTTTCTTAATTTATTTTGGATAGTTCATGGCTGGTGGATAGAAACACACCTGATTTTTGAACCTGTACCCTGCAACTTTGCTGAATCCTCCCCCCACCTTTTCTTAACATATAATTGTAGTCATGAGGCATGTACATTTTTATTTCTGCTTTTATTACTTAACATTTTATATAGCATTTGCTCATGTAACCATCACTCTGTTGACCTACTAGACTGGCTTAAGTTTCTGTTCTTAAAAGTAAAGCCTTGAGGTGAACATCTTTGTACATCATTAAACTGTATTTTCACTTTTTTCCTCATGATAGATTTGCAGATGTGAGATTACTAGATCAAAGGGTCTGAACATTTCTAAACTTTTTGCTGTGCATTGACGTATTATTTTCTGGAAGTGTTCTACCATTTTACACAGGTGTCAGCAGATTACTTTGGTTTATAATTTTAAAGTATACTTGAAACTTAGTAGAAAATGGTGTTTTAGTAGAAATGGTAACTTAGTAGAAATGGTATTTTATTCTTGTTTTAATATGTGGTTCTTTATTTCCTTAAGTGTTTTGAACAGTTGTGCTTTTCTATGTGTGAATTATGCCCATGTAAAAATTTTGTCTGTTTGCCTCTTGCAATTTTAATGTTTGTTTTTTTTTAAATTTTTGAGAGTGTTTAATATTAGTAAAGATATTGCTGTTAACCCTTCTCCTATCATAAGTCTTTGGCATTTGTTGTCTTTCCATTTTAGTTGCTTTTTTTGACATACAGAAGTTTCTAATTTTTATGTAGTCAAATTCTTTGATTGTTTTTCTTTGTGCTTCTTTATCTCTGAAAGTATTTAAAATTACTCTTGCATAAGCATTTATCAATGTTAACAGAAATCAAAATAGAAGATAAAAATGTACCCACAATCTTCTCAATGCATCAAATTAAAGTGTTTTTCCCCCAGGATCCCTGTCAGTCTTTCCTGCGTGTACATAATTTGAGGTAGTTGTTATCACAACATTGACACTGTTCTGTGTTCTAGACCTTTCTGTTTATTTTTCCACTAAATGTTATCATCTGACAGCATCCTTGATACATCATTCCCCCAGACTCCCTTTGTGTTTCTTCCTGCTTTTTAAATACTTTCTATTTCCTTCTCTGTGTTTTAGCCAGAGCCCTCTGTCTGGAGCCCACCAGGGACTCCATTGATCCTGCCTCCCTCCCTGTGAATGGGTTGAATGCCAATCTCAAGGAATTTCTCTGCTACTGTGTGGACTTTGACTAGCTGTGTTTTCCATACTAGCTTTGTGGCTGACTAACTGTGTGTGCTTGGGCAACTCACTCCATCTCTCTGAGCTGCTATTTCTTCCTTTGTAAAAGGGGCGCTGAAAAGTTCAGTCTTATAGCGTTTAATATGAGGGAACATTTGACATGGAGCCTGGCACACCTGGATGTGTAAGAATAATAGCTGTAACATGTGGAGCAACTGCTGTGTACTTGGCACTGTCCTAGGGGTTTCCCATACATAGTTCATGGAATCAGTCGGATCCTTACAGTTTCCTCAGAGGTAGATTTTGTGTCTGGCTTGACTACTTGACTATCAAGTGAGACTTGATAAATGTTGGCTGCTTTGAAATCTATCCCAAAGCTAAAATTTGTTTATATTCTATTTGTTTATATATCTTTATATGGATTATAAATTCATATATATATACATATATACACACACACATACATACACATATATATATATCTGAAACTTTTTTTGTGTGCTAATGAACGTCAGCCTGCATGCACAGTCAGCACATCTAGGCCCAGCAAGCACCGCAACATACTGTAGCTGCCAGGGAAGTCTGGAGGAGACAGTGGGATGACAGAGACAGAAGTCCGTAAATGAGCTCTGGGTCAGCTCCTGCCCGCACTACAGAACTGTGCAGCTGCTGTCTCTGGCTGGAGCCCCTTGTACTCCCAGACACCAATCCAGTGGCTGCTAAACTCTACTCCCCAGGGCTTCATGGGGCTGGGTCTCCCTTGTACAGCCAGAAGCCAGGGTGCCCTAGTGTGTAGCATGTTCAGGGTGTCAGGAAGGCCAGCTTCTCTTGCATCTGGGAAAGGGCCAGACACCTGGCCCAACACACTGTTACATTCTATTGCTATACATTGCCCAAAAAGGTTTGGATAAAGATAATTGAATTTCCAAAAGCTTTATGGGTAATCTCTGGAATTCCCCATGCATGTTCCTACGACTCTGTCCCTCTGAGCCTCTGGCTCAGGGCGTGGAAGCAGAGCCAGTGTACATGGCTGGGTCTTGGCTCCATCAGCTCTGTTTAGTGCTAAGAATAGATTTTTGTCCTACCTGTCTCTTTCTCCTATGGGAGAGGCCTGGACTCTGGGCTCCTGCAGACCAGCCACTTACTCCCTGGGCAAGTCATAGCTTCTCTGAATATAGTACCTGAGCCCCTGCCCATGGACTATTGAGATGGTATGGACACCACCAAGCCTGGTGCCTGGTACAGAGCAGGTCTCAGAGAAGTCTGAGTTCTTTTCCTGCCTTTCCTGTTTTCTCTTCTGTGTTTCTTTTCTTCTTCTCTGTCTCTGTTCCTCAGTGTTATTTTCTCCTTTTCCTCTTTCCTTCCCTTTCGTCACTGTTCCTTCCTTTGTGAATTATTTTTCCCTCCCTCGTTCCTTCTGCAAGCTCTCTTTTCTCCTGGGTATTGCTTTTCTCAAGGCAAAGACCTAAGTCCCGCTACTTCTGTGGGGGCAGCGCGTCATGTCTGAGCTACTCTAGAACTGATTGACGGTGGGTCTCTGGCCCTGTTTGGAATCTCCTTACTGAACTGAAGTCATCTTGTCACACTGACCTTTGGAGCAATGAGTGGCCCCTGAGATTGTTTAAGTTGCTCTTTAGGGAACTCCAGCCTCCTCAAAGTTACTTCTCTTGTCTTTAAAAAAGAAAAAAATCTGATTTTCTTCAAGGGTTTGCTCCCAACCAGGCCAGGGCAGTGGGGTGAGGTTTCAAAGGCCAGTTGAATTAAGCTCCTCCCAACTGCGGAGCCTCCCATGCAGTTGGGCAGGAGATCCTGAGTACCTGGACGATGGTGGAGGTAGGCTAGGGAATTTGCTTTGTGTGAGAGTTAAATGCCAGAGCTGAAGTGGCTCCTCAGAGTAGCAAGGGGATTCTGAGGAAGGCAAGTTTTCTTCTGGCTGGGGAGTCAGGAATGAGGACTAACTCTAGAAGGGCATGTGATGACTAAGCAGGGGTGAGGTTCAAAATATGGAGCATAGGCCAGAACTGGTCACTGGGAAGAGGTGCCGTCATCTGTGACTGGTGTGCGGGTACAGACTGCTGGTGGTTGCAGTAGTTCCCAGGGTTCCTCGTGAGTTCCAGACGGCACTTTTATACATGTTAACCGATTCAGTCTGGGAGACAACCCTGTGATCTAGGTCATGCCATCTCCTGTTGGACAGGGAAATGGGGGCTGAGTGAGGTGAAATCGCATAAACCGGCTGTGGAATGGAAATTAGTCCTAGGTTTCTTGCTGGAATCCTGCCTCAGGTCAGGCTGCCATTGCCTGGGTGAGGTTTGCCTAAGAGAGGAAGGGAAGGAGGTGAGGGCAACAGTGTGAGCTTGAGTTTTAAAAATCCAGATACCCAGGGGTTTTGCTGTGATGAGTCAGTGTGGAGAGACTGGAGCAGACCCCAGAGGGCCTTGTGCACCACCCTAGGCCCAGGCTTCATCCCGGGACAGTCACAGAGTCCTGAGAGTGGGGAGGGGAGAAGACCAGCACCTCAGAGTGGTGCTGCTGGAAGGTTCTCACAGCTGTGGTCTGTGCACACACTTTGGAGAGCAGTTGGGAGGCCTGGGGTGAGAAGAGCCTGACCCAGAGTGGAACCCATTAAGAATGAAAATCAGGATGGATTGGAGCAAGATCCTAAGAGGAGAACCGATTAGATGCAGTGACTGATGAGAGACACTGGTGACCATGCAGTCAGAGAGGACTAATTCAGAGGCCAGGGCAATACTATCCTATATCAGAGGCCAGGAATTAGAGTCCGGGAGGCAGCCTGATGGCAGATGGCAGGGTAGAGCTAGAGTGCTGGGAAGGGAACTTGGCTGGAGATGCATGAGTTGATGAATGGTCCACAGAGCCTGCAGTGGGCGCCATGAGTCAGCATGAAGGGGAAGAGCCTGGGCAGTCGGGCGCACTGAGTGATGAAGAGCCTGCAGTGGGCGCATGAGTGATGAAGAAGAATGGCGCAGAGGAAGTGCTTAGTAAATGTCCTGCACTTAAAAGAGAAGGAGACAGAAGTGACCTTGTAAGAAAATCAGCCATAAGCTCTGGTGGGTAAACAGAAGTGGGATTTGTTTTGAAATATGAGAAGAAGGAGAAATTGGATATTGATTGAAAGTGGCAGGGTGGGGGTGTCAAGCAAGGGGGCTTTTGTCCCAAGAGGAGAGAAATCTGGGGCTGTAGGAGGCTCGAGATGTGAGTTCAGGGAAGAGCGTGGAGGGGCTGGGGAGCGGGGCTGTGGCTGGGGTGTCAGCATGGGTTCCTGGGAGGCCCCCACAGACCTGGCAGCAAGCCTGGGCTCTTCCCTTCAGGTGCTTCTTCTTGGGCTGGATCCTTTGCCTGGCTTCTGCTTGGGGCCACAGTGGGGGAATGTGAGGGGTGGCCGAGGGTCTGAGGAAGATGAAGGCAGTATTACTCAGAGTGAGGGATGTGCACCACATGTCACACAAGATCCATCTGGGACTGTGCTTGGATGTGGCAAAATTGCAATGAAAGTTAATCCTTCTTCAGTTATCTTTAAATCTCTTTTATTAAGTCAGAAAAATGTCTCAAGTGTCTTAAAGATTTCCCTAACTTTTTAACCAGCCTCAGCGCCTTCAGCAGGTAATAGTATCTAGCTAGAATGTAATAGCTCTATTTTGTTTTCTTTGTGTTTATTTTTGTAGCTACAGTAGTAGAAGATTTCTTGTCCCCTGAGATTGGGCTGTGGTTGGTTAATCAAAAAAGTCCCTTAGAGCAGAGAATCATAAAAAATGACACATTCATGCCTTAAACATAGTATTTTAACTTAAAACATGTACATGCATATTTATTTAATAAAATCAACAATAAAAGCTATAACAGAAGAAATACAGCATTCTCAGCATCATGCCTCCCTTTCCTCATCAGCACCAAGACACTGGCAGCCAGGCCAGGCTGGTCTGGGGCTTCTTGGCTGCATGTGCATTTGAGTTCTGAATTTGGGCCTGACTCCTCTTCTTCAGGCCGTGCTTTTAAAGAATGTTTGGTTTTTGTGTCATTTATAATTTCAATTTTCCATGCATGATCACTTATAATCTATGTGTTATCTTTAATTCATTTGGTCTGAGTACAGTTAAGTAAGCTATATTCTGTATGTTCTTCTTGGTCAGTATGTATGTATGTATGTATATATGTATGTATGTATGTAATTTATTTATTTATTTTTGAGACAGAGTCTCACTGTGTTGCCCAGTCTGGATCTCACTATAACTTTGAACTCCTGGGCTCAAGCGATCCTTCTGCTTCAGCCTCTTAAGAAGCTGGGACTATAGGCATGCGCTACCACACCTGGCTAATTTTTAACACTTGTTTTATAGATGGGTTCTCTCTGTGTTGCCCAGGCTGATGTAGAACTCCTGGCCTCAAGTGATCCTTCTGCCTCTGCCTCCCAAAGTGCTGGTATTACAGGTGTGAGCCACCATACCTGGCCCAGAATTTATGTTTTTGAAAGCTTTAGAGTTTGCTGATTTGGCAATAAGGAAAAGTTGTAGCGTGCAGTCTCCAGTCGCATCACTGTGGGCAGCAACTGTGATCATTCTGGCTTTTTCTATCCAAGTGTGGCATACTTTTCTTTGCATGTGATTGTTTCTCTTGGTCACATCTTCTAGGTTTGTGCGGTTTTCTCAGTGTTGTGGAGGTGCTCTCTAGTAAGATTTCCCAGAGAAAGCCTCAGTGACTGACTTTAATTCTGTTGTGAGTGTTTGAGCAGCAGTTTCCTTCTCTTTGCTCAGATGCTCTCCAGAGGGGCTCCACGGCTTTGTTCCACCTGTCACTTGCTGGGATATGTACTGCCCAGCCCGTCTTTTCTTCCAGGATGAGCCCACTAACTAGAGCTCCAAGTCACCTTTCATCTATAAATCACTCCCGAATGCAGTGCACTGCCCACAATTTCAGTGAAGCAAGATTTACAAAGTCTGAGTACAGAATTTTTCTGTTTTCACACAACCTCCCTGCAAGTCTTCTCTGGTTTTCTTATCCACACCTAATTTAACACTAGATTTTAAGGAGATTTGTCTTTATCACACCTTTCCAGAGCATTCAATTTAGTTTTCACAGAAACAGCTATTTTCACACTGTTGTTTCATGATACTAAATTAAATTATGTTGTTTCAGTGAAACTTATAATGGGCATTACCAACTTTACGGCATAACCAGGTTCAGCATAAAGGTCAGGAGGCAGAAGTGCAGGAAGTACTCACCTCTTGAGCGTGACCTGTGCACATCATGCTGTCTCCCCAGCATGGGGGTTTGGCGTGCTAGGAGCCAGGAGCAGGTTTTGCAGAGGGAGTGCAGAGCATTGCCTCATGGATGTCCTTAAAGGGGCCAGTGGTGGGAGGGCTTCTACTCTACCTTTTATTTGTGGCATGTGGTGGTTTTCCATTTAGATAGCGACATGAAATTGCATTTTAAGATAAATATATTTAAGTAAGAACGTTAATTCTTTTAAGGAAAATAAATGAGTAAAGAATAGCTCAGGTGGCACACAAATTTGACAAAGCTTGTGAAGAGGGTGTGGGACAATTGGTCTATGTGCAGGTCAGCCCTGAGAGAGGAGGAGGAGGGGAGGGAGCAGAGTGACCTTGACGTTTTATCATCCCCTCTTTGTGCCCAGGCTGGCACTGGGCTCAGTCTTCTGGTCTCGTGTTTTGTAAGACCATTGATGCCATCTTCCAGGTCAGTATCCCTGGGGAGGGGATGCTGGAGGTCGTTCTGGGGATCCCAGCACCGTGGGAAGGACAGTGCTCTGGAATAGGGCTTTTGGGTCCAAAGTGCTGAGCTCTGGATTCCTCCTTGCTTCTGCCATTTGCTTCACCAGTGACCCTTTAGCAATCATTTGACCCTCTGTGCCTCAGTTTCCTCATCTCTAAAATGATAATGTTATACCTGACATCATTGCCGTGAGGATTAAATGGAGTCATGTGAAAGCATCTAGCCAGGTGCTGTGTGCATGGTGGGTGCTTCACCATTATTTGGAGAATGAATGTATGACTCTGAATGTGGGAATGATGACAGCAGTTCTTCCTACCTCAGAGGGTTGTTAAGGATTCAATAAATTTATGTCTGCAATTTGAAAGTGATAGCAAACTATCATAATATTGGATACTATAATTATAGCTATCATCATTTTTTCACTGGTTTGAGAACTAAAATTACATATATTTAATGTATGTAATTAAGGGCAAGGGTTTTGTTAATCTGGCTACAGGAATTCAATATATGTTCCCTGATCCTTGAAGATCAGCTACTTTCCAAATTCTCATATGGATTTGAGAAGAGACACATGCCCCTGCCTCCAGCCTAGGCTGATGGAGGATTGTTCTCATGATAGTCTCAGGTGGAAAGTAAACTCAGAGTTGGCTTTAAATCACAGCCCCACCACTCATTAGCCTGTGGCCTGGAACAAGCTACCAAAGCTGGCCAAACTTTTAGGACCCTCTTCTACGAAATAGGGGGAAGAAGAATAATACCCACCTTACAGGATTGTGATGAGGAGATGGGGATTGGAAAGCTTCTAGCACAATTGCTTGTACCGTTGGTGCTCAGTAAAGGGTCCTGTCTCTTTTTGTCACTCCCACTGTGTTGCATGCTAGAGTATATACAGAGAAGCACTTAGAGCAGCCCTCAGTATCGGGAAGGTAAGGGTGGCTCTTCCTGGAGGAAACAAACTCCAGAACTAGAAGTGCTACAGAAATGTCTCCTGAAAATACATTGGGTATGCAAACAGTTGAAAGTGGTTCAACATTGTATGGATTACTTATTAAGGAAATACAAATTAAAATGAAGTATATATTAAAAATAATTTTTAAAAGACTGTTTTGTTATGCGTACAGTGAAATAGGCATCTTAGAGGCCCACGTCATAGTGGAAAAAGTAGCATACCTTTCCATCTATTTTCTTTTTTTTTTTTGAGATGTGGGAGTTCTGTCGCCTAGGCTGGAGTGCAGTGGCTTGATCTCTAGCCTACTCCAAGCCTCGCCTCCCTGGTCTTACGCCATTCTCCTCCTCGGCCTCAGCCTTTGTAGCTGGGACTACAGGCTGCCACCTCAGCCTGCCATTTTTGCATTTCTTAGTAGGAGACGGGTTTCACTGTTAGCCAGGATGGCCCTGACCTCCCCTGACTCCTTGATCCCCCATCCTGCCTCCTGCAAAGTGCTGGGATTACAGGCTTGAGCCACCGCCTCGCCCATCTATTTCTTTCAATTGAGATAGAATTCACATACCATGAAATTCATACTTTCAGTGTGGAAAGAATTGTACATCATCACCAGTGTCTAATTCCAGAACATTTTCATTACCCCAACAGGAAACCGTATTCATTAAGCCCTTTGCTCCTCATTCTCTATGCCCCACCAGCCTGGGAACTACTAACCGACATTCTGTTTTATGGACTTAAACCTATTCTGGTATTTCATATAAATGGAATTGTACAATATGCAACCTTTTTTGTCTGACTTCTTTCACCTAGCACAGTGTTTTTGTGGTTCACCACACTGAAGTATGTATTGATGCTTCATGTCTTTTAATGTCTGAATAATATTCTGTTGCATATATATATATACCATAGTTTGTGTATATATACACACCATAGTTTGTGTATCCATTCATCTGTTGATAGACATTTGAGATGTTTCTACTTTTTGGCTATTGTGAATAGTGCTACTCTGGACATATATGGATATGTATTTCTTTATTTGTTTTCTGTTCTTTTTGGATATGTATCTAGGAGTGGAATAGCTGAATCATATGGTGATCCCATGTTTCCCTTCATTTTTGTAGCATTTTTTTTACTGCATATAAAATTCTTGGTTGGTAGTTTTTTGTTTTTGTTTTTTTTTAACTTTCACTTCTTTGAATATATTATCCTGATACCTTTTGGCCTCCATGGTTTTTCCAGAGAAACCAGCTGCTAATCTTATTATGGATTCCTTGTACATGAGTTAAGTCGCTTCTTTCTTGATAGCTTCAAGATTCTCTTTGTCTTTGGCCTTCAACAGTTAGATTGTAATGTGCCAGGTGTGGGTGCGTTTGAGTTTACCCTACTTAGAGTTTATTGAGATTCTTGAAAGTGTAGATTCATATTTTCCATGAAATTTGAGAAGTTTTTGGTTATTAAACATCACAGCTTCCCTCAGGCAGCTGTGGTGTTAAACAATTGCCTCTGATTATTTTCAACAAACTCCCACAGGGTAAAGGCTATTTGCACTGAGCAAGCTCCAAGGCAGATCAAATAAATATAGCATTGTGAGTAGGGCCTTCCAGGGAGCCACCAGACTGGAAAATCATGATCTTTCTCTGGGAGAAGGGCTTTGAAGGAACTCAAACCCATTCTGCCCCTTTCAGTGCCTGGCAGGCTACTGATTGGTTTTCAGGACTGCTGCAGAGTTAGCATAAGAAGAGGGCAAGTTAAAACATCAAAAACTCACTTGGTTTTACTGAGACTCTTCTTGAGTAAACACTCCACAGATTGCTCAAGCCTTTGGTTAATTCCAGAGTTCTGAACAAGTTGATTGTGGTCTTTTTTGCCAGTGTTCTTTGCTTCCATGGAAGAGGGCTTTTCAGATGTCCTTGCTTTATCATTTTGCTGATCTTTTAGTGTGTATTCACTCTTAGATGTGTACCCCATGAATTTACCCCAAAGCCAAGGCAAAAAAAAAAAGTCATTCATGCCCACTGACATGTTTATCACAGTGTAATTTATAGTAGTGAAAAATTTGAAATATCACAAATAAGTAATGGAGGAAAGCATGTACAAGCATGTAAATTCTGGGTCATACCATTGTCCAGGTGTCAACAATGAAAGAACAGGCCCAGGCAGGGAGAAGTGTTACAAAGAGACTGAGAGCCCTGGCTTCAGACTCAGATGGACTGGGTTCAAATTTGGCTCTAAGGTTCATAGCCAACAACTTGAAGCAAATCAGTTAGCCTCCCTAAGCCTCATTTTCTCATCTATAAGATGGTGACAGCTCCATCATGTGTTGTAGATGCTTTCGTTTAAACCTCACATTATAAGGTTGGCTCAGCCATGTAAGTTGTTATTGTTGTTGCTCTCATTCAACAGAAAGTTATTTGTGATATAATGGTAAATAAATTAGCAGGATATGAAATTGTATGCATACTATAACCAAAATCTGAAAAAAAAATCCATTGACAAAGCATGGGAAAACCATGGTTGGAAGAAAATACACCACAATGATGGAATTATGGGTTATTTATTTTCTCTTTCCCTCTTTTTTTTTTTTTTCCATAACAGTGTTCCTTTTTTTAAATGGGAAAGATAAATGTCCACACAGATTAAGTATGTCTTCTTAAAGATGCAGGGGCTTTCCCAGTAGAGTTTAGGCAGGATTGCTCCTCCTTAGAAACTGAGATTGTAGAGATGTGCTTCCAGGTACATCTGCAGGGACTTTTTGGTCACTATTATTTCTTGCATCTCTTCAGAAGGCTGAGATGTATTTATTGGTCCTCTTCAAGGAGGTCTTTTATTCAGAAGCCTAGGAACCAGGATCACTGCTGCCTCCTTAGGGAGAGCTCTGAAAGTGGAGCTTAATATCTAAGAGAGCCCTTTAAAATTCTGATGTCCATTGCAGGAACATTTCACCCAAAGGGGGAAATTTGGGGCCTTCATTGCATCATCTGCCACATGCGAGTACAGTGGTGCTGTCTTCTAGGCTTGGTTGATGGGGGGAGAGAAGAGGACGCTCATCGCACTTGGTACTGTGCCAGGTGCTTCATGGATGTGCTTTGTGTCCATGTTGCTGATCTCTGTAACTGTGATGGGACTTATTTTCCATTTCAGGTTCCGAGGTGCACCGATTATACCCGTGGCGGCCAAGCCAGGGGGACCAGAGGCCCCCGAAACTGAAGCTCCACAGGGCATTCCAGAGCTCATTGAGGTACTGTCAGCTTGAATCCAGGTTGCCCTTTAGCCCCAGTGCTGCTCAGGCAGACCGCTTTGTGTCCCTCTCTCCCCTGGGAGAGAAAGAGAGGCAGCCCTAGCAAGAGGACTCAGTTGGTTCCATTAATCTAACTGCTCACACCTTAGTACAACTCCCCCACTTCCCTCAAAAAGGTAAACCCAAACTAGGGCTCCTAAGGTTCCCTGAAGCCCATGACTCACGCTCCAGCCAGAGACTCTGCAGAGCTCGTCACACCTTGCTGTGCCTCGCTTTTTCCTTTCTCTTGTTATACCTCCACTCAGACAAAGCAGCTCCCACCTGTCTGGAACCCTGGGACCATGACATCCATTCCAGTCCTTCAGACTGTATCAACTCCTCCAGTATACCACCTGGGCTGGGTGCCAGCAAGGCAGGGGTGAAGGACGTGAGCCCAGCAGCAGGGACAGTGCAGCTTCCATCCTGGGCACCTCCACCAAAGATGGGAGGCTTATCTTCGGAAGCTGTGGGGCTGAGGCCCAGGTTATTCTTCCTAACTTGTGCTGGTAGTCAGGGAGGGAGCCCAGTCATCCATCAGGAAGGGTGTGTGTGGGTGCTGGTGGTGCTGGTACTAAGGAAGGTAGCAGTGAGAATGGGGCCACAGAGTTCCTCCACAGAGTGCTCAGGCCGTTCAGAGGGATGGAGTAGCAACGTGCATGGCTCTGGGGCTGGACTGTGGTTCAGGTGCTAGCTCCACCACCACTCTTTCTGACCTCAGGCAAATGATCTACTCTTTCTTGCCTCAGTTCCTTCACTTGGAAGATAATAGCACATACCTCATGGAGTTGTTGTGAGGGTTAAATGAGTTAATGTGTATGACGTGCTTGGAACAGTGCCATGTCAGTGCTTCCTATTACAGTGATGTTGATGTTTACAGGCCAGGCACTGTACTAAGTTCTTTACGTACAGGATCGTTGACATTCACAAAAACTCAGGGAGGCTGAAATTATTTATCCCCATATACCAACGAAGAGTCTGAGATTCAAAGAGGTTAAATAACTTGACCCATATCTCACAGCAAGTTACACGGTGGAGCTGGGATTCAGACCCGGGTTGATTGTTGCGGTCAGCTTCACGGCCCACCTGCATCTGGCTCTGCAGAGCCAAGATGAGGTGTGACCACGTACATGCACTGCCACCATTTCTGTGACTCACACATGCTGATCTTGTCAGCTTAGCCAAACAAATGTTTTCTGGGTGAGGCTTTTGTTACTTTTTCATCAGGCTTCTGAAACCATTTGTCTGGGAGCCTGGGACAGTTGTTTTTGTTAAAGCAAAATCCTCAAAAATGCTGCTATGAAAGATGTTTGTATACTCCTTTAAGAAGCCTCTATATAAATCTCAGACCAAGCCTGTTTTGTTTGAATCTCTAGTCTTTTTCCAAAAGAATTGTTATCTCAAGACTAAGACTTTGGAACATTCACCACTGAATACTTTTTTGACAGCCTGTTCCCTTACAAAGTGAAAAAGTAGCAAACACAAGCAATCCTAGTCTTTGTTTTCATTTGTTTATTGGTGATGAGCCCTGACAGCATCTCCTGGCACACAGGTGGCATGAGGAAAATTGGCCGGTGAGGCTGAGGCATGTGGAGTCTGCAGAGAAGGAAGGCCACTGGGAACAACCCTTTCCTCCTCCCTCTCCCCACATCCCCTTGTTTCTTCTTTCACTTGTCATTCTCGCAGGCACGATGCCAGCTACTGGAGATACCTGGCCCTCACAGCCCTATGGGGGAGACAATAAAGAGATGATCACAGGAGAGTGTTAGCTGTGGTGATGGAGGTAGGGGAAATGTGGCCATACAGAGAAGCCTGTCCAGAGGAGGTATTGCTGCAGTACAGGTGAGGCTGAGCCAGCTGGTAAAACTCTAGGCCTGCCGGTGGCTGGCTTCTGGCATACGTCGGGGAGTGGTGGAAGGTGAGGCCTAAAAGGTACCTAGGGACTAGATGATGAGGAGTTTTAAATTCTGAAGGCATCAGGAGGCTGGGGAAATGCATGAGGCCAGGGAGCAATGGGACAGGGTGTCCTTTAGTGGCTACTCTGCTGCAGTGTGGAGGGCCTGGCAGGACAGACCATTGTAGCAGTTCCACGGGAGAAGACAGAAGAGGGTTCTGCAGGTGCCCTTTCCTTCAGACTGAGTGGAAAGAGCTGAGAGCATGGCAGAAGCTTGGAATGCAGTCAGAGAGTTGGTGGTTTTGATCTTCTGGCCACCTTGCTGAGGCATGGACCTCTGAGCTGAGTCCACCTTGGCAGCCTTGATGAACTGCTGGTCAGCCACATCCTCTGCCTTCCTCTCCCCTGCCCCATCTGGCTCCTCTCTCCACAGACTGTGGCACCAGTTTCTCTTTTCTAGCTCCTGACGTCCCAGATTTCTATCCCAACGAGAGACCCCTCGGGACCGTTCCTCATGTCTGTGGACCACTGTTTCTCCATCAAAGGCCAAGGCACTGTGATGACAGGGACCATCCTCTCAGGCTCCATCAGCCTCGGTGACAGTGTGGAGATCCCTGCCCTCAAGGTCAGTCTTACCTTGTCCTCCCTTCTGGCCTCCTCCCTGGCAGCAAGGGAGGGGGACTGTCCCTTTGTCTGTTCAGCTGCTGAGCCTGCTGTGCCTGCCCTGTGACTCCCACTGCCCGCTCTGCCCCACCTCCCCTCCTGCGCTCTCACCCTGTGGCTGCCTGGCCCCGCCCGGCTCCAAGTCTCTCACCTCGGATTCTAGGGCTGCTGCTCTCCCTAATTCTCATAGCACCTGTTTATTGGAGGCCTATGTTGTGCCACAAGGAGGTGTTCCCAAGTAGGTGTTCTGTGTAGATAAAGAAACTGAGGCTCCAGAAGGTGAGGTGGGCTTGAGATCACATGGTTAACAAGTGGGGCTGCTGGAGGGGAAACTTCCCTTTCTGGACACTGGCTGTACGTCAGGGTGACAAATATATGTGGAGTTATTTCTGGGTACCTTATTCTTAACCACAGTAATTTCAAATTAAACACGATGTGAATCTTGTGGTGCTCAGTCATAGAATCTGGAAGAAACCCAGGTTGGTTTTGCACTCCTGGTGGCCATCGACAGGTGCCGCATCATCCTTCTGAACACCTGTGAGAAGGATGAATGGCTGGTGCCTCCCCATCACCCCTCCTTTCTACTACGATGGCCTGGCTCTGATTTAAAAGATGTCTAGTGCCTTGATATTCCCCTTATTCAGAAGGCATTTTTAATAGTTTTACTTTATGCGACAAGAGAAACTTACAACCTCATTGACTGCCCTCCCCTTCAACAAGAATAAAGGTGGGGAACACAGGCTATTAGAATTCGTGTGAGATCTTGCCGGGAATGCTGGGGTCCAGGGCAGTTCTCTAATCCTTGAAGGAGCCTAGAGTACAGGGAAGTGGAGGCTCTCAGCCCTGTGGACTCAGCTAGCTGCTAGAGAGACTTGGATTTGCATGATTTCAATTTGCATGTTAATTGGGAATGGCTACCTGGAGGCTATGTTGAGGCATTTTAAGGTTGTCTGGCTCACTAGGTGTGTTGGTTAGGGTTCTCCAGAGAAACAGAGCCAATGGGAGATACAGATATCTAGGTATCTATAGATACATAGATAGAGATACATAGATGTAAATATTTAGATATCTGTATCTCCTATTAGTTTTGTTTTGCTGGAGAACACCAACTAATGCACCTAGATAGATAAATAGATAAATGCAGATAGATAAATAGATAGATAATAGATAATTTTTTTTTTTTAAGGAATTTGCTTATACTATTATAAATCCTGGCAAGTCCAAAATCTACAGGGTAGGCGGGCAGGATTGAGGCCTAGGGAAGAGCTGCAGCTTGAAGGTCATTTGCTGGCAGAATCCCCTTTTCTCTGAGGAGGTTAATCCTTTTGCTCTTAAGGCCTTCAACTGATTGGATGAAGCCCACCTACATTATAGGGGTCATCTGCTTTACTCAACATCTACCAATTTAAATATTAATCTCATCTGAAAACACCTTCACAGAAACACCCAGAATAACGTTGGAGCACCGTGGCCCAGCTAAGTTGACACATAAAATGAACCACGTTGCCCTCCGGGTGAGAGGGCCATAATAGCAGCACCTGGCCTGAGTGAGGGAAGTGGAGAGGGGCCCTGCTGGCACCCATGCCTTGTGTGTGCCATCCCTGGTCTAGAGCAGCATGGTCGGATATAGGGAAGGGGCATTTCATGGAGGGTAGGCATGAACAGGGTTCTCCCAAGTGAAGGCAACCTGAGGTTTCAACCCCCCAGCTCATTTTACAGCAGTGTGGCTATTACTTCCTCCTACAGCGGCCAGGGGTATTAGGGAAGAGTCTCCTGACCAAAAAGGACCAAACAAAAGAAAGGACTCGGCTCTGGCCAGCTTCCAGAGCTCCTTGGATCTAGTGGGAGGAGTTGGATGGCAGGACCCCACCATATCCAAGGAGCCCTGGAACTTGGCCAGCCCTGGGTGTTAGGATGTCCCCTGGACACTGTGACTCACAGTCCCCTCCTCTACCTGCTGTCATATCCTCCTCTGAAGACCATCAGTCCCAGAAAAAGACCACTTGAATGAAATCTACTTTAAGCCAGGGACTAAAAGTGCAAATCTTAAAAAATAAAGCACAAAAGTGTAAAAGTAGACTCAGTTTATATTAACAAAATTACGATTACTTTGGTGACTGTTTGCAGATTCTTTGCTAGAACAGAAAATGAATCAGTACTAAATTTCTTTCCAGTCTCTCTGCTTCCTAAGTCAGACCTCTGGGGGCCACCCTGACCTGGCATCCCTTCCACTCTGGGAGAAGACATGCTTGCAGCTTGGGAGAGGAGCTGGGAGTATGAAAGAGGTGTCAAAAGAGGGCTCTCTGGGGGGCGGGATAGACTGAATTGGGGGTACCTGAGGTTCTAGAGGGAGAAAACAGTTTTTGATAAGAGTCAGTGGCTGCAATGTTAGGGCCGAGGGCATGGAGAAGGGCTGAGGCAGAGAAGTCAGCAGTGGTAAGTAGGCAGGGATGTTCGAGTGGGGTTCTGTTCTGGGCTTTTTGGCCACCCTCTTTGTCCTTATAAAGGTGGAACTTGCCTATCAGGATGCCAGTTACTGATCTCTAGTACTTGGGCACATGGCAGGTGCTTGACAGATAACAAATTTAATTCTCCTTTTACTTTTGTGCACCTGTTTTTCCCCAGCCTACTTTTTAACACTTTTGGTATCTACTGCCTGATGATCTAATTTACTAGTCAGGAAAAGCAAAACTTGTAAGAATGTACTGAGACATTTGTTAAGGAGATTTCTAAGCAAAGTGTGAAAGATACTGCCTTGTTTCTCCACTGATGCTTATAGTAAAACACGAGGGAAAAGGAATGAATTGAGGAAGGAACTGTTAGCAAACAGGAACCAGCGCTTGATGATTTGGGAGGTTCTCAGTCCCTCTAGATTGCAAAGGATGTTTAGATTAGGAAATTCACTGCTGAGAAAGCATACGTTGGAGAGAAGGCCAAAGGTAAGCCTGGACAACCTTCTGTTGAAGAGAGGAGGTGTGTGACTCACAGATCCAAGCAACTTAGCAGCAGCCAGGAATAGAGACGGACTTCTATAGCAAGGATATGTGGAGAGCCATCTTGGCTAATGGCATGGACCCTTTGATGTATATAAGAGACCCTCAAGGATTTTGAGAATGTTATACCAGCAAAAACACTGAACCGAAAGGGAGAGAGACTTGACAAATGAATAAAAAGCTGTCAGACTTCTGGGATTCTACAGGCATGAAACAGACTGATAGAACAACTCAGCTACAAACACATGTTATCCTTCAAAAACTAAAAAAGGAAGAATGACTCTGAGAGCAGGGCTGTGGACACAGAAGCAGAGGCTAGGGGAGTAGCCACAGAGGTCAGTCTCAGATATTGAAACCTCATGGAATTTGCCCTGCTGTGTTTTAAACTTGCTTGGGACCAATGACCCTTGTATTTTTTTCCATCATCTCCCTTTTGGAATGTTAGAAGTAGGTAAATTGTTTTCTAGGTCCACAGATAGAGAGGCATTTTGCCCCAGGATAGACCATATCTAGGGTCTCACCCCTACCTGATTAGATGACTTACATGATGAGATTAGGAACTTTTTGAGCTGATGATAATTTAGATGAGATTTTGGACTTAGAGTTAATAATTTAATGGACTGAGAGTTTTGGGGATGTTTGAAGAGGTGAATGTATTTTGCATGTGGGATGGATGTAAATTTTGGGTACCAGAGGGTAGACTATAGTGGGTTAAATTGTGGTCCCCTAAAATATGTCTACCCAGAACCTCAGAATATGACTATTTTGGAATAAGGGTCTTGCAGATGTAATTAAGGTAAGGATCTTAAGAAGAAATCACCCTGGATTAGGGTGGGCCCTAAGTCCAATGACCAGCGTCCTTATAAGAGACAGACAAGGAGAAGACATGGAGAGTCACAGAGAGAAGTCCATATAAAAACCAAGGCAGAGATTGGAGCTGTGTTGTTCCAAGCCAAGGGGTGCCCATGGTTGCCAGAAGCCCCCAGAAGCCAGGAGAGAGGCATAGAGATGAGTCTGCCTCAGTGCCTCCATGGGAACCAGTCCTGCTGGCACGTTGATTTGGACTTCTGGCTCCAGAACTGTGAGAGAAGAAATATTTTGTTGTTTTAAGATATCAAATTTGTGGTAATTTGTTATGGCAGCCCTAGGAAACTTATGAATTTTGCATGGAAAGGACTGAAATCAGAAAAAGGCTTTAGTCCTTTCTGATCCTGTCAGGTCCCTTAGCTCTGAGCTTTGGCTTCCTCGCAGGGAAACGCTGCCCCTGCTCACCATCTTGGGCTTCTGGGGGTGACATGTCAGAACCGTTGCATACTGATGGCCAGCACTGCCCATTCCTTTATTTCCTGGCATGCCCATCCCACAAGTGAGAGAACCTAGACCCAGGGAACTTAACTGGACAGCAGAGCTAGGACTTGAAGTCATTCATCCAGCTCTGAAGACCCAGCCCTTGCCGTGTGCCCTACTGCCACGGGAGCCCCAGAGGAGATGCCTGGGCTGGTAGTGGTGCCTCTACTCCAGAGCAGGGCCTGCAGGCCCCATGGCAGTTCTGTGGCCATGCTGCTGTGCTTTGCTGAGGCCTTGCCTGGGCTGCGACATGTATGAGAGCCCATTACAGCAGAGGCTGAGATTCAGAACTCCTGACCTTTTCTCACCCCTGCCCTCTACCAACCATGATTGGTGGCCAGTGCCTATTGGGCACCAGGACATGGGGGGCCATGGCCCTCTTTCCAAACACAGTGACATCCCTGTCAGATTTCACTAATAGACTTGGACACATCTGACCGCTTGAACTCCCTTGGAGGCAGGGCACAGCCATTCCAAATAAACAGTCACATTCCCCTCCCGGCCTGGGCTGGCCTGCGGAGCCTGCCATACCCTGGCCCCCATTTCTGTTGACCAGGTCTGTTCCCAGCTGGGGCCAATTAGCTGAGCAAGAAAATGTTGGGGAACAGGGAGTGAAGGAGAAAAAAATTCCATTTAGTCCCTAGAACAGTTTAAAGGCCACTCATCCTAAGAGTCACCAGCTTTCTGCTCAGGCATTTTGGCTCTCTTGATCTTCAGCCTGAGAAATTCCTCTAATAAGATTTGATATTGGGGGTTCAGGCTAGTGATGTTTCTGGTGGTGATTGGCTATCGGGGCTGTAACATCAGAAACTGTTGAAGCCACAGAGCGTGGAGAAAGAGAGCAGGGGCTGGGAGTGCAGAGGGACTCAAGGCAGGCATGTACCAGCT
Source organism: Papio anubis (assembly GCF_008728515.1). Taxonomy (NCBI): domain Eukaryota; kingdom Metazoa; phylum Chordata; class Mammalia; order Primates; family Cercopithecidae; genus Papio; species Papio anubis. The sequence continues at coordinate 47,698,794 of NC_044977.1, forward strand.
CTGTGGCCACAGGCAAGTCACTTAGCCTCTTCATGTTTCGCTCTGTGGCCACAGGCAAGTCACTCAACCTCTTCATGTTTCACTGGTTCAGCTCAAACTTGGGATGACCCCTGTGTGCTTGGCTCTGTCCAGGACCTCTGGAAGATGGATCAGGGTGGTGTGGTGTGGACTAGGGATAATGTATGTAAGTTTCCTGGCATCTAGGAGACACACAAGCATTAGCTGATACTCTTGTCATGTTTATTGTTGCCATTTGATATTATTCTCATGTAGAAGTTTTGTTGTGGGTTCCACAAGTAGTAAGTGGCAGGGCACCTTCCTGGGTGTAAGGTCCTGTTCAGGGCTACTAAGTGAGTTACTGAAATGCAAATATGCTTTGCGGACCCCACTTTGGTCCACTGTGAATCCAATCAATGTTCTGATAATGATGGCAAACATTATTAGATATATTTGGATACCTATTTAGTTGATAAAGCTTTTAGGGAAGAGTTCAGAATTTGATAGCATATTCCTCCCAAATCAAGTCTATATTCAGATTTATTTTCTTCTTCATTGAAAACCCCCAGAAAGGGAAAAGAAAATCTTAAATACTGGTAGGTGTTTTTACTTTTACAAACTTTGCCTCTGGTCTTTGAAGCTAATCACAAGGGTGAGATAAGATTATGACATCTGGAAAGAATCCATTTTCTTGCTCAAACAAGCCTGCAGTCTTGACTCTTCCAAATCTACCCTTCCCCCACCTCCAGCAACCCTGGCACTCCCCTTCCCAGAGGAATGCTGCATTGCTTCTCTCCCTGGAGCCCTTCCGGGCTGTCCCCTACCTGCAGTATGCTCACTTTCCAGCACAGCTCAGGGCTCACATCCTTTGGGTAGAGGTGCGCCCCATCCTCTGTGCTGCCTGCTGCTGTATTTGTCTTTGTGCCTGCATCTCCTGTGGACCCTGGTCTCCCTGCGGGCAGAGGCTGAGTCTTCTCCATCTTTATATTCTCGGCATCCATCCTGGGCTCGGCCCAGGTAGGCCCCAGAAAATATTTGGTGAAAGAAATAGTAGGAAAAAGCTAATAAAACAAATAAACAAGTTGTTTTTCAGTATGATTTTGATTGGAACTAGGTAATGAGTGACCTGAGAGGGCTGTGTTTAGAGTCACTGCCACCCTGGGCCCAGTTGCAGAAACCCGGAGCTGGGCAGCCCGCCACTCCCTTCTGGGGCTGTGCCCCTGTCTTCTAGGCTGTGTCCTGATGCTCCATCAGTAAGTAGCAGTGGAGATGCTCCCTGTGTCCCTGTGCTGCCTCATTCTGGGAGCAGTCACTGTGAATCAGGTGCCCGAGGCTGCAGAGCTGGTTTTCCAACACCTGTGAACATCGGCTCTCAAGGCTGAGCTCCCTCTGCTGCCATGTGTTTTTATCTGGAAAATGTTAAGTGACCTTTATCCTGAAGTATTTTCTGTTCCAGAAGATACATAAAAAAAGGCAGTTTCTGTGCATTTGGTGTTTCATGGTTGTCTGGCTTTTGGCATTGGAAGCTTACGGGATTCTGCTCTCTGTGCCCACATGTGCCTGTACACCAGATGCACAGGGTCGGAGCTCCCTGGGAAGGAGAGAAGGCAGAGAAGGAAACCAGGAAGGTTTTGGGAAAGCCAGAGGAAGCCATGCTAGGCCCTTTCAGCAGACCAGCCCACCCTTGGTTGTCACCCTAAGGAGGGACCTTGCAGATCAGGCCCTTCCTCTGCAGCCCTGTGGCCACTGCTCGAGTTCAACCTCTCAGGCCCTGCAGGGCCGCTCCTATGGCATGCTGCTCCTCCCCTTGCCTCCCAGGTCTTCCTCTTGAGTCCAGCCCAGCCCTGCTGACAGAAAAGCCTCATTGCTGTCCTGCTCATCTGTCTTTGGGTCCTCATTGTCTCCAGGATAAACTAAAAAGTGCATGGCATGGAAAACAGAGCATAGCTCTTCATTATCACCTCTCCAGCCTCAGTTTCTTGTCTTAAAGCCTCATAAAATCTCCCACTGCTCTCTGTGTATCAGGCAGTACTCTGGTTTCAAAGGACAGAAACCCAACTTCAATTGCCTTAAGCAGGATAGGAAACGGATAGGCTCAGGGCTGGAGACGTCTGGATGTCATCAGGAGTGCTGGCTGGCTCCAGAACTGGCTCTGCCCTGTTGTGTGTGGGCTACACGCTCAGGTGGCACCTTCTCTGGCGTAATCCTCACAACTCTGGCTTCCCATTTTCTCCTTCAAATCCAAGATACAGTGCTGCTTGTGGTTGACTCCTGAACATCACGCTATCGAAGGATCCGTTCTGGCAGTGGAACACTCCTCCCCTGGCAGCAGCTTGTTACCTCTGGCCAATGATATGTGAAGGGGCGTCTCCTAGGGTTTTGGGGAAAAGCTTTTCTGCTTTTTGGAACTCAACAGGAAAAGACAGCTTTTCTCCTTCACTGGACGTTGAAGGGAGGAAGGATATGACGCCTGGACTCGGGGGCTCAACGGCCACCTTACTCCCAGCCTGGAGGTTTGCAGAGGCTGGGAGGCAGGAGAGCTGCCCAGAAGCAGAGCCTGCACCTGAAGGTTGCTGTGTGTCTGCCCTACCTCAGAACTTCATGTTTTGTGATAGCTCTATCTCCACATGGTTCTAGTCAGGGCTATCTGTTACTTTTGGACCAAAGTATCATTTATGATAAGAGAAGTGAAATGGTATCTCTTTCCTAGTTGTTAGGAACACAATTAAGGAACAGGTTGCCCCTGGCGTGGTTGGACGGGAGCTCATCACTGTGGATGAGTACAGTGTTCTGACTGGGCTGGCTGGGTTACACATCCACCCCTGGAGCTGGAAGGGACAAGGTGGGAGGGATAGTTCACTAAGTAAGTTGGGTTACTCCTAGGAAATGCAGAATAGATGTCAGGCAGGCAAAACTGAGAAATATCCACTGGCTTGGTGCTTCCCGGTGTCCACACCATCACAGCTCAGGTGCTGGACGCTGATAGACTGTGTTTGAGTCCTGTCCCATCACTCACGGGGCAGTTACCTCCCCTGGCTTTCTCCAGAGATTGTCATGAGGATTTGACAAGAGCCACATAGCATGCTTGTAGCAGGGCTTGAAGTAGGCTTCGCTGTCTTTATCACCACCCTCTACAACTCTGCATCTCATCTTTTCTTTAATGGGCCTTTTTACTTGGCCCAAGGAATGCAGAGATTCGGGGTGAGGTGGTCTGAGCTGTGCATTTCCTGCCCGCACCCAGGACCCGAAGAGCCTCTGTGAGGTCTTGCCTTTCTCCTGGCTTGAGGATTTGTATCACACCTGCAGTCAAGTTATAATATCCTGTTGTCTCCTTAAGGAGGCACATCTGAGGAAGGACATTCGACAGGTGAGAATGGAAGGTTGACCTCACAGGAGGCAGGGAACTCAGGAAGGCTTCTCTCTGTAGGTGCTATTGTCAGAGATCAATGCTCAGTGTTCTAAAGCTCTGGCAGGTTGGAGGATGCTGGCTCTGCAGGCCTTTTTCCTGTGGAAGCTTGGAGCTTGTTCTTAACCCCCAAACCCCAAATGAATGGCATGCCCTTTTCCATCAGGCCCCTGAGAATCTGCTGCAGCTAGACGAACTGCTACCAGCATGTGCTTCCAGAAGACCTGTTTCCCTTTAGTTCTTTCATGTGTGGGTCTCCTTTAATTTCTGAGAATGGCTGTTTATGCTGAGTGTCTATCTGTAGAGATGGTGCCGATACCCACTGCACACACTGGGCCCAAGGGGCCTGATTTCTCAGATGCTGGTGGATAAAGAAGGCTGCCATGTCTGGCTTAGTTGGGGTCAAGTATTCTCTTAGTTTAGCATTTGATGGTTTGTAGGAGCAGTGAATTCTGAATTGGAGTCAGGGATTGCATGGCATAGGGAGTGAGCCCCAGAGTGGACAACAGCTGGGGGAGTGTCTATTAGCCATTTTCTTGCGTGTGCCAGGTTCTGCTCTGTTACGTATGTTCATTCTGGACTTTCAACAACATTCTGCGGAAGGTGTGATTGTCCCGTTTTATAGAGGATGACCCAGGAACACAAAGATGTTAAAAGTTTTCTTCAAGCTAATCAGTGAAGGAACCCGGATTCAAGCTCTGGCAGCCAGAGTCCAAGGCATGTGCTCTTGATCCTGCCTGAGCTCCCTGGGTGGGTGTGAGGAGGCTGCAGGTCCCTGGGACCTGCCCCTGTGACATGAAATGAAGCAGCTGTGGAGATGGCCCAGGGCACCTCCAACTCAAGGTTGCTGGAGCTGCTTTTAGAGTTGCTGCTTCATGCTGCCTTATCCTTCATGGCTTCCAGGGTGCCTCATTTAAGGGCTGGCTAGAGTCCTGACCTACAGTCGGCTGTCCAGGCAGAGGGTACAGCCAGCTTCTTGTGCTGAGAGGGGCCTGGACCTGTGACAGTGGGTCTGTCTGCACTCCTGATAGGCCTAAGCATTTCACAGTCTTCTGCAAGGATGGCACTGGGTGGCCCAGGCATGGCTGGAGCAGGGGAGAAATGGTGGCTGTAAACCAAGTGGTGTTTTCTTAAGGAAGGGGACAGGCAGGAGTGGTGCTGCCCCACTGCTGAGGTAGGCCCCCTTTATAGAGATGCCAGCTCAGTCTGGTCCTGCTTGGTGTGTTTCAAGGCTGGTGTAAGCATCTGGAGTCTCACTTGGGCCCAGGTTGACCTGCAGCCTCCCAACCCTTTGATGGGGCTCTAGTGCCCAAGACCACAAATTAAGCCCTGCCCCAGCCCAACCAGGCTCCCCAACTGCAGCTTCCTGCTCTTAGGCCGGGTGGATATCTTAGGATTCAGCCTCTCCCCTGCTCACCCCAAAGCCTGAGTGCAGCCACTACTTAAGCGTACCCTGCCCTTTCCAGCTGAGGGGCAGCATTACAAAGAAGTGACAGCAGGGCTTCGAGAGCGATTGGGCTTGGGTTTGTACCCGCATACTGGCCCTGTGAGCTCAAGCGAGTTCCCTGAGTGCACTGAGCTTCAGCGTCCTTGTCTATCCGTGGGGATGACCACGCTGCCTTCCTCCAAGTCACAGCGAAGGGGAGGAGGCTGCTAGAGCACGCACACATATGGGCGCCATCACCACAGGAAGCCTCAGCCCCTGCACCCTCTAGGTGGCACCCTGGTGGTCAGGCAGCACTCAGTGGCTGCTGGGGGAGCAGGTGTGGAGGTGGCAAATGTGGCGCAGGTAGGGAGTGTGGCTGGCCTCTGGACATCCCCTGTAGAAGCCGCATGTTGAGGGAGCCCAGGTTGGTGTGGACCCTGGCCCAGGTGGCCGTGGGACACTCCCAGGGCAGCTGTCGCACCCTACAAGTTGTCATATGAAAAACCACTCTAACTTATACATGCTTTTGGGTGGAATTAAATGAGTTTTATTTTTCCTAGGACAAGATAGGGATTTGATTAGAAACAACATCTATGGAATGCCAGGGCTGGTTCCCATCCACTGTGCCCTGCAGAAACACAGCGTCTTGGGTCCCAGGCGTAAACGGCCAACTGTGTGACTGTGGCAAGACACGCCCCTCTGTATGGCCAGGCCACCCTCTTAAATAAGTAAGAACAGCCTTCAGGTGGGAATGGTTCTTCCCGAGGGCCATTTGCTTTCACAATCTTGTTTACCTTCAGTGGTCAGTTAAGCTTCAAGGGAAAACTGTGACTCAGGCCAGTGGAATTGTCAGATGCAGAACCAGGGGGTGAGATGGATGCGGGCTTGCTGGGCTTACCGAAACTTGTATGCCTGTAGGCCTCTGGGGGTGCAGTCATTTCCTCCCTTTAGCTGTGGGCTGCGGTGCCTTTGGAATAGGATGTACATGTCATCAAGGGGTCTAGCAGTGACCTGATGACTGGCAGGATCTAGACACTGGGACCCACAGCAGTTTCCTCTCCTGTGAAATGGGTGCCCAGCCAGGGTCAGAGCCCCAGCTGGGAGTGGCCTTGGTGCAGAAAATGCTGTGTAAATGGCAATTGACAGTGCCAGGTTGTGCCCAATGCAAGCATGGGTGCTGTCTGGTCCACAAAAGAGTATCTGGTCTTTGGCTGTCTGAAAACCACTGCCTTTCTAGGTTGGAAGCAAGCTCTGGTTCAGATGAAAGTGTGGCCATGTGAGGCTGTGTGACCTCAGCTTGCACACCCATGAAACCAGCCTTGCCCACAACCTTTCCAGATACTGTTGATGTGTGTCATGTTGGGGACTGGAGTCCCTGAGAGGTATCAGAGCCCAAGCTGGCCCTGGGGGAGCCCTCAGTGGGGCTGGGGTGGTCAGGCAGGCAGCTGTTCCTTCGTATGGGGAAGGCGCTGGGTGAACATGGCTTCCAGAGTGTGGTGGGGGCACTGGAAGGGCCTCCAACCCTGCTTCCCAGGAGAGGCGACTGAAGCGGAGTCTCAGAGAGGACAGAGGGCTTTGCCCGGGCATTCTGAGCGGAAGGAACAGCATGTGCTAAAGCCCAGAGGCGAGGGAGTGTCTGGCATGACTGAGGTAAACATGGAGCTCCTTGCGGAGAGTCTGAGAAGTGGGGTGGTTGGTAGGTGGTTGTGGTCATCTCTGAAAGGGAAGTAGGAAGGATGTTTGGAAGGCCGAGTCTAGAAGAGGATGTTCCAGCTGGAGTCAGGTCCTGTAGGCCATGCCACATGTTGGGGAAGCACAGCTGTACCCTGGAATCAGGTGAGAGAGCCCCTCCAGGGGCCCACAGGGTCTTGAGGCTCCCGGGCGCTGATGCTCCCCCCTCCTCCCCGTCATGCCCTGCCAGCCTGTAAGTCCCAGGACCCTGTGTTTTCACTCCAGCTTTTCCCCAGGCCCCTTCTTGGCCCTCCTCGCCCTCCTGGGCTCAGTCCCAGGATCAGCCTCTTGCGCAGGATGGGAATAAATCCTGTAGGCAGCCTCTGCCCTTGACAGTGGAAGTTAGGGCTGCCTAGCAGGGTCTAATTCATTGTTTCTCACACTCAGCTGGGGGTTAGGGTGGGTTGCTTGAGATTCTTGTTAAACATTCTTGGTCCACCTCGGTCCCTGAATTCCAGTCAGCAGGAAACAAGGAATTAACATTTGTGACAATGAAATCATCCAAAGGGATTCCCCTTTATTGGCAATTTGAGGAAACCATGGGCCAGAGGTTGGACTCTGGAGTTAGACAAACCTGGCTCACATCCTGCCCCTGATTTGTCACGTGCTGTGCAACGTGAGTGACTTAACCTGTCTGAGCCTCAGCTTTCTTATCCGCAAAACATGGAAATGTTAATAACAGAGTCTGCTTTGTAGAGTTATTGTGGAAAGGAAAAGGAAATAATGATTTTACATCAGTGTCCAACATATTCATTCAGCACATAGTCCTGAGCACCTACTATGAGCCAGATGCTAGGCTAGGTCATAGGAGTAGAGGGTGAGTAAGGCAGGTCCCATTTCTGTTCTTACAGTTCACCTGAGTTGGTGAATCACCTTTACCTTACAGTGAGGCTATTGAGAATGGGAGGGGTTCTGTAGGTCAAGAGAGCTCTCTTGGAGGTGGAGATATGAAAATCTTGAGCAACAAAGGGGTACAGCCATTCAGAGGCCTGGGAGAAGAGTATGGGAATGCTGGGCACATTCTGCCACCAGGAGAAAAGGGGAGACACTGTGGGACAGGCAGGAGGTCAGTAGGTCCGGGGGCCAGGACATGCGTCCGGGCTAAGCACAGCAAGTACCCTTCTGGCCAGCGTGGCTCTGCCTGCCCCCTCTCACCCTCTGATCTGGCACCTCAGGGAGGGCAGACCACACCTGCAGTCTGTGTTGGGCCCCTCACTGCCCTGGCATCACTCTGGGGCTCTGCTGGGATTTCTTGTTTGTTTTTAAAGGAAAGTTGAGTGTTTCCTGAGTGTGCTTAAAGCCAATGTACTACTTAAATTGAGTATTTATAATTCTTTCTTTTAAGAACTAAAACAATAATAAAAATACCATCAACCTTGCTTTAATTATTCACAGGCGTCAACTTGTAATCATCACGGGGAAAGGGCCAATGAGATACCTTATTTAAAAAAGGCACTTGCCTGCTTTTGTTTGAAGTTTTGCTAAAATGCTTCATTATAACATGTTCTTGTTTATTAATAAATTCCAGCCTTTCAAAGTTTGGGTGTTTTTTTTTTTTTTTTTTTCTTTTCAAAAGTATTTAAATGAGATGATTCTAGATGAGGGTGATTCACAGAGTGAGCCAACCAGAGCTGTCTGTGAGTGACAGCTGTGGCTCCCCTGCCCTCCTGGGGCAGCACAGCCACCGTAGCTTGCTGTCAGCTATGGTGTTTGTGAAGATATCAATCGTGGATGTGTAGATTAGGGTGAATCCGATTGGTGTGTTCGCATTTGCCTGCCTGCTGGACTTACTGCCTGGCAGACAGCTCTGCACATGAGCACATGTGCACATATGGCCGGAGGTGGGGCCTTCTCAGTACAGGAGAGAGTTCTCTGAGGGCAGATAGCAAGGGAACCAACCTGGGCTGAAGTCAGGGAAGGCTTCTCAGGGCCCAAGGAAGGGGGAAGACTTACTAGGAGAAGATGAGCAAGGTGTGGGTAGAGAGGATTCTCGGCAAATGCGAAGGCCCCATGGTGGGAGATAGCCTAGTGTGTTTGAAAACCTAAAAGGAAGGCATTTGGCATCTGGACTGGAGCTCAGAGACAGAGGTGGGGTGAGAGGTGCTGTAGAGGTAGATGGCACCAGACCATGCAAGGCCAGTTCAAGTTGTGTCTATTCTCATGACGCAGCTGGTTTTGCAGGGTGGGTGGTGTAGTGTGTGTGCAATTTATTTGTCTGTTTAAGGGAGAGACAACAGATTTGAGGGGAGCCAGGACCTTTCTGAGGACTAGTGGGGAGGCCATTGCCATAGTCCAGGCAGATTGAGGTGGCTTGGATCAAGCTGGCAGCAATCCAGTGGGCATTAAAGGCATTCAGGAGATGGAAATAACAAGAGTTTGTGATGGACTAGATACAGGGACAGTGAAGGGGAGAGGTGTATTACCGATGGACCCCAGATCTCTGGCTTCAGTGACAGGCCAGGTGGAGGAGCCGTTGGTGAGAGAAAACCCGGAACAATCTGGAGGGCAGAGTGAACACAGAGCCAGGATCATGGTTTGGGCTTCACTAAGTTGGGGATGTTTGGGGAACCCACTTGGAAAGGTCTAGGAAGGAAGCTGACATAAGGTCTGAAGCTCAGCGAAGTTTTGGGTAGGACATATATTTGTGAGTTGGTGGTGGATCCAACCTTGGTAGTTGGGGCCTCTGGCTAGAAAAGTTAAAAAGCAACCTTCAGCTGTTTCATCTAAAGTTATAATTCCGATACTTTAAAGGCTCCTAACCCTCTTGTTCATGGTGGGGGAGCCTTCCTAGTTGTGAAAGGTAAGGGTCTGAGTGGCTCCAGCTTTGGCATATTAGGGTGCCGGGGAGGGTATTTCTAGGGACACTCTGGGAGAAGCTGCCCAGCCTGCATGGTGCTAGTGCCAGTCTGCAAAATCTCCAGGTAACAGAGAGGGCAGCCCTCTGCCCACCCCCCTGCAGCCTCCAATGCTGCTGCTGCGGCTGCTGCCGCTGCTGCGAAACAAACCAGGGTGACTGGGCGGAAGGTCAGGAGTTTAAGAGCTTGTTTGATTCAAGACTAGGGTAAAAGACAGGAGGGGAGTGAGCTGGTTTTCAGTGTGGATCCTGGTATTTTCTTTTGAGTTGGGGAGGAGAGTGGTGGGGCAGGGAGGGAAGGCCGGCCGCCAGAGGGAACGCTGCCAAGCAGAGCGCAGCTAATGCGAACCATACGGCGACGTTGGGCAGTGGCGGCCATCTCCCGCCCAGCTTAGTACAGCCCTTACTGCGGGCAGGGGTGCAGGCAGGCAGGAAGGCAGCTCGGGCTGTGCGGCCACTTAACCCTTCCGGTGCTGAGCTACAAGCAGGGCTCCTCCACCTCAGCACATTGATGTTACAGCCAATAATCCTCTGTCCTGGGCACTGTAAATGTCTAGCAGCATCCCTGACCTCTACCCACTAGATGCCAATAGCACCCTTTCCCAGCTGTGATGACCACAAGTGTCTGCAGACATTCTAAATGCCTCCTGGGGGAAATTATCCCTGGCGGAGAACCGGTGGCCTAGAACAGGCGGCCCCCTCAGCTGCTGGGCCTGCCTGGACTCTGACGGGCCTGCACCCTTCAGGGGCCCTGCCCCAGACACACCACATCCATGTTTAGAGTGCTGCCCAGGGATGAGCATGTGACGGTCGTTTTCCCATGAAGCAGGTAGCCATAGGGTCGGAGGGGAGACGAGACCTACCCAGAGTTGTATGCCAGTAGGAGCCAGGGTCCAGGATTGGTGTTGCTCCACACCCTCCGTGTCCCCCTGCTCCCTGGCATGGCCCCCATCAGTTTCTGTGGTTTTAAGTGGGAGGTGTGCAGCCTGCCCCTGACTGGCTTCCTGGGGGGACTAATTCCTATGCCAACCTTCTCTGCCTATTCAACGTGCAGTTGCCCAGGGGAACGTGGCACGGGTGTCAACCACAGTGTTCTTATACCGTGAGTCAGCGCACATGAGCTCAGTGTCCAGCAGTGGGTCTGGTTCTTTAAACCGTGTGATACCACGTGCCCATCGAACACGATGGCACAGATCTATGTGGAAAGACCACCACTAGAATCGTCAGATCTGCGAGGACAGAGACTTTTGTCAGTCATCTTCCTAGGCACTTAATAAGTTGTCTTGTGAATAAATAAAATACTAATTGCAAAAGCAAATCTCAAAACAATATGTATGATTTGGTCCCATTATGTAGGAAAACTGTCTGCATATGTTTGTATACAAATGCATCAAAAAATCTGGAAGGAGACAGCAAACAGAACAGTGGCTGCATCTTGGAGGAGTGAGGGAAAGTGGAATTTAGAGGGCTGAAAGAGAGCTTTCATGTTTCAGTCTATTTAATTGGTGTTTAAATCTTTTACAACGAGCTGGTATTCATCTGTTTCTTGTGTGGCTTTTATGAAAGAAAAAATATAAAGAACTGGAAAAGAGCAACTTTTGTTCTGTCCTTCCCTGTTCTCTCTCACCTCCCTTGTGCCCTCACTCCGCTTTGGCCTGGAAAGTCATTCTCTGCTAGAGAGGCCTCTGTGTAGGGAGCCCAGGGGTTTGGCCTGGCACTGTTCTGCTGAGGGCCACCTCCTTTTCAGAAAGCTGCAATGGGCCCCTCCTCCCGGCCCCTGTGCGTGGATGCCACTACTGGGCTTCCCCGGCCTCCTTGAGCCCTCCAGCAGCTCCCTGGCACCAGTTGGTGTTCGCCCTCCACATGGCAGTGCCCTCCTTGCCTCTGTACGTTCTTCCCTCTGGGGCCCCAAGCAGGGGTTCGCGCAGCAAGCGGTAGCCTCTACTCTACTGGGGAATCTCTGGCCACCAACCCTCACCCTCTTCTCCTTCATTAGCCACCCTGCCTGATTCCCCTCCCAGCTGTTTCTGCTCATTTCTCTGAAGTTTTCAGCCCTTTTTCTCCTACTCACTGTTTTTTTCCCTCCACACTCCCCTCCTCTGAGATGCAGCCTGAGGCTGAGGCCACATTGTTTGGTGACCTTCCCTGCTGTCCCAGGCTGCCTGCACATTATCATATACAAATACTTTCGTTCCTTTCACAGCAGCTGCCATCTTTTCTGACTCTCATTACCCCCTCTGCTTCAGCCTAGGCAAACAGGTCTCTGCAGGTGGTGACAGTGATAATTTCCTGTCCATGGGAAGCCTGCTTTCCCCCCAGCACCATAGCAGGATCTTCTTCCCTTTAACAGGTGAGGGGAATCCAAGGCCCAGAGAAGTTAAGTCACATATTTTAAACGTGGATTGGACCCTCCTTCTGAGCATACTTCTGTGCCTGTCCTGTGAGCAGTAATGGTTTATAACATCCCTGGAGCTGGCCCCTAATTTGGCTCCTCCATGGCCCAGCTTTCTACATGCAGCTGCTTGGGGTCCCTGGGAGTGATTGCAGCCCCTCCAGGGTCACCTTCCATTTTTGCTGAGATTTGGGACCTTCAGAGAGAAGGGGCCTGGTGTGGTGTGGCAGCCTCCAGCCTACTTCTGGTAAGAGTATGTTGTAGAAACTCGACTTTGTATGCAGAGGTAACCTGGGTAAGTTGGGGGTGGGGTGGATAAGTATGTGAGACATGAAGATAACAGCCTCTTGGAGGTTCCAGAATTCCAAAACAACAGGCAGTATGGGGTTTGGGCCTGGCTCCACGAAGTTCCTGGAGAGTTTCACCAGGATGGGGTTTGGCTGGGTCTCACTGTCTTCCTGGATGGACCGGGGAAGACAGAACTAGCATGCCACCTCTGGGATCCGCTCCAGGGCCTGGCTGGTTAAAGCATGTCCTAAGGACGGATAGGGGAGGAACCTCTGAGGCAGGCACTCAGGGGTCCTCCTCTGGGTCCCATGTGGGGGTTTTGAGCCTTATGGCTGATGGGGGCCTGGCAACTTGCACTCTCTGGTTCTCAGCTGTTTTGTAGTTGAGAGTGTGTGGGAAGCTGGGGCGTTCTGCTGAGTTAGTGGTGGTCGTGGGATCTGAGCAGGCAGTTGCAGACCTGATCCTGCTTTGGCTCTGGAGCCTGAATGGATTTCTGACAGGAGAAGCTGAGGCTGTCCAGCCTGCCTTGGGAACTTGGCTGCTTCACCAAGTGGGAGCTTTGAGACTCTCCCACAGGTCCTGTGCTCCCCACATGCCCTTGCAGTTACCTGCCCACCAGGGCCCAGAGGAGGGGCTGCCTGGAGCAAGGGTGCCTGGCCTGGGCCCCTGTCCTCTCCTGCTGTGAGCAGAGTTCTGACCTCTTGACCCGACTTAGTCTAACCCTGTGACCCACATGAAATGCCAGCCACTAGTGGCGGGAAGTGGGTGGCTGGTCTCTTCCAGGCCAGGAGTGCATCAGCTCCAGCCTCCTTCCCCGCTGCCGGCCTCGGTTCACAGGGAGCCCTTTGAGGGGCTTTTTGATGTGCACCATGGATGTTTGGCTTGACCAAATTTGTTTGCTTAAGCATTGCTCTTGCCAGTTCATTCGGACCTTCTCTTTCTTTTAAAAATATGCTGCTTGCCAAAGGTTATTTTGGATCTGTTTTTGTTTATCAGGTAGAATTGTTCCAGCGCAATTGAAAGCAGACCCACATGTTGACACGCACTGGAGCTGCTTGCCAGGGCAGGCGCACATGTGCACACGCGCACATGCAGAATATGTGGCAGGCATCTTATCGTGAGCCCTAGAGTGTACACAGCTTAGGAAGGGGGACTGGGAAAGCTGCCCATTTCACCGGGGACTTGGTATGTGAAGATTTTCATCATCTAGGTGCCAGCACTGACAGACTTCAGGTGGGGAAAAACTAGGGACTGTTACCTCCTGGGAGAGGCAACCTGGTGAGTCTGAGTGCCTTGGGGTTAGGCTGGCTCTGCTGCTGGTTGCCCGTGGGCCTTCCCTCCTCTGGCCTGGCTTCCTTCTCTGTGACTGATCTCCCAACTTCACAGGCTTTGTGCCAGGCTGTGGCTGACGGCCTTCTGGAAGCAAGCAGGGCTGGCCGGAAGTCAGCCAGAGCGAGGGACTAGAGCGCTGGGCTCCATACAGCTGTGCCTCCCTTTTAAGTGAGTGGCCTTTTCTTGGGAACACGGTTGGGTGCTTCCTGCCAGGAGGCCTGCAGTGGATTTCTTCTGAAAACACAGCTTTTCCTCCCCATCAGGACCTGCTGTGTATAAGCAGGCTGCTCAGAGGAGCCCTTTCAGGCGCTGGCTTTGGGCATTGCTCCCTTGCCCCTTTGGGGCCCTGTGGTACCTGGAAACACACAAAGGGACTAGGCGGTTAAGGCTCTCCCTCTTTCCCATCCCAGGACAGCCCAGCAGAAAGCTTGAGGGTACTGATTCAGCTCCAGGTCTCATTGAAGGGAGGACACTGTGTCCAGAGGGGTGGTTATGTTCGTTCGTTTGATTATTACTAGTGATAGTAACCAACTCAGATGAGCATAAGGAAGGAAAGGAAATTTACTTGCTTCCACAATTGAAAAGTCAGGGTACTCATGCTCCAAGTATGATAGTCTGGGGCTCGGAAGCTGTCAGGACTGTCTCCTTCCATGCACTTACTTTGTTCTGTATGGCTCCATCCCCCAGGCAGCCTACCTTCTGTGGAACCCTAGGCAGCTCCAGACTGGCCTTCTCTGTGCTTCCATCCAGCTCCTCCTGCCTAGCAATGCTGCGCAAGTGCTGAGATCCAGCCTTGTCCTGGGGCCGAATTGGTATAGACACTCAGCACTGTCTCCCCTAGGAGTCAGGTGTCACTGTTAGTATCCTGGCAGGTGCAAGCCCCAGCCCTGCTGGCTCATAGGACAGTCCACACCTTGGCAGAACTGGGCGCCCTTGTGGCTGGTGACATTGTGTGAAGCTGCCCTTACTCCTGGCCTGCAGGAGGAACCCCTGTTCTGTTTCCATTCTTAGAGCAACAAAGGCATCCACACTGGGGAATTGGGGGAAGCTAAACCCACCCCCGCCCAAATGGGAGAGGGAGATCTAACATCTTAACATTTTCTTCAGATTTAGAAAATGATAAATACTTCTCAAAACTTCAACACTACTAAGAAAGAGGTACATGTACCCTTACACATTTGCTGGAGAGCACAGACGCTGCCATGTATCAGCCTCCCTCCAGCAGTTCCTATGGGTAACAGACACGGCTACACCATGGCGTAAACGTAGAGTCACACCACCATGCTGCTGTGGCATCTCCAGCCCTCCACCCCCACACAACCTGGATGTTTCTCCTCTTTCAATAATGAAGATCCTATAGTCATAAAGCTGACTGTAAAGCACAAAAGTAATTATGTTTTATCTGAGTTTGGGAATCTTTCTAAAACATATTTCATACTCCCCCATTTCCTCGAACTACACAATTCTTCCTAGAATACTGCATATAATTCCATCTTTTCTTGATGACTAAAGCTTGTCTTGATGAACCAGTTGATTTTATAGGATTGGAGCTATAGAAATGCATGATTTGTTTGCTTCTCCACTAAACGGCTTCGTGCAAGCTGTAGGGCCTTGGGGACCTGCCCAGTGCTGGGGATTGGGGGTGGGGGACGGGGCTCCTGGCACTGTGCAGGCCACCAAGGCTCCTTCCCCAGTTACTGGAGCCTCAGAGAGGCCAAGATGCAAGCAGAGGGTCAGAGTGGGCTTTTGGGCACTCAGGGTTACGTGATGAGGGGAAAGCCTCTGCCCACTTGCCCTTCCCCTGAGAGACACTAAACAAATGACCGGGGTATGTGCAAAAGCCACAAAGGGAAGGGTAAAATATCCTCTGGGAATGTCCATCATGAACTATAGTCGAGTCATTTGATAGGACCCCATACAGCTGTACAAATTCATGCACTAAGACTGTACATGTCACTGGGGATGCTTCTGGAGCTGCCGGCACCCTGCCACTCCCCCATGTCTACACAGCTGTTCCCACGTCTGCACCACACCCCTGTGCTTTACCTGAGTTGTGTGTGCTTAACCTTAAGCGTTTAACCAGCATGTTTTAACAGGTTTTTTTAAATGCAATATATAAGGAGAAGCCACTGAAGGATTTTAAGCAGGGGAAGAAGGTAGGGAATAAGGACCCCTGGCCAGGTGGGAGTCTGGTTGGAGGAGTCCAGAGTGGGTGTGGGAAGCTGGCTGGGTCCAGGTGAGGGTTGATGACAGCTTGGTCTAGGGAGGTATTGGGAGAGTGGGACAGAATAGGCTGGGCTTGAGAGGTACCTAGGGTGCCTCAAGTCTTCATGATGCCTTGAGCATAGGGCAAGATGCAGAGGCGGGGTCGTGGGTACTTCTGGATTTCTGGCTCACATGATGAGATGGGTGATGGTGCTGTGGATGCAGAAAATCATGTGTGGGGAAGAAGGTACCTCTGGCATGGGAGCCATGGTGCTGCAGAGCCTGGGAGGCATGGGGTAGAGAGCCCAGCGCTGTCAGAGCCAGAGTCGAGAGTGGCCCCCAGGTGCTGACACTGTGGGGCTGGAGAACATCAGCTTGGGAGTAGGCCTTGCTCTTGGAGAACTGTAGCACATAATGGCTGGGCAGCAGGGACAGGCCTGTGAAAGAGATGGCCGGACCTGAGAGGTAGAGGGCAGTGAGGAGGGCCAGGGCTGGAGCACTGCCGTATCCCATCCTCCTCACCACCTATAGCATGTCCGCTTCCTCTGTCCAGCCTACAGGATCCTCTGTGTTTGGGTCTACCCTCTGTGCTTCCCTACTCCTCCCCAATCTGTAGTTGTTTTCAAAAGTTTAGCCATGGTTTCCTCCCTTGCACAGCCATCATGGACACCAACCCAGCTCCCCTGGCCCACGCTCCCTTAGCCCATTCCTGTCCAGTGTCAGGCCAGTCCCACGCTCCTGGAGCCATCAGCACCCTGCCACTCCCCTCCCCTTCACAGCCATCCCCAGGTCTATGCTGCACTCTTGTGCGTTACCTACGCTGTGCGTGCTTCACCTTAGGAGTTTAACCATCATTCTTTAAAACATTTTCAAATTTATGTGAAAAGAGGACTTGATAATATCTGTGAACTCATGAGTTTGCTCTGCTAGTTATATTTTTTCTATCTGGAATTTGATGTAAGTACATCTCCCACATGGGTTTGTAGTCATGCATGTGTGTACAGCATTGTTTGCTCTGTCTTATATATAAATGGTGACACTCTCTGTGTGCCCTACCCCAAGCTTACTCTTCGCATTCAGCACTGTGATTTTCAGGTTTCTCTTTGCTGATATGTACAGTCTCAGTTCATGAATTTTTACTGCTGTATTGGGTCCTATTACATGACTTGACCGTTCATGAGGGACATTCCCAGAGCATTTTGCACCCTTCCCTTTGTGACTCTGGCACACGTACTGGTCATCTATTTAGTATCTGTCTCCACTACCCCTCCCTCACTAGAGTCTCCTTGCACACAGAGCTTGATCCAGGTGGGAAGTGGGAGGGAGTTAAACTCTACCACCTTGAGAAAGGAGTATCTATGTAAATATTTGGAATTCTTCCTTACAGGAGACTTGTCTCTTCTCCCAATTTATTAACTCAGTCATGTATTTTTATCAGGGTGGACTTTTGATATGTATTTTATACTTTGGGTTATAATCCAATGCTACATTATTTTGCTACTCAAATGGTTCCAGCCTTGACCAGGGAGCTCTATGAGGCCAGCTCCTGTGTCCTCTTGACATGGCCCATCCTTTTGTTTTCTGAGCACTTTCTGGCACTATAAGATGTTCCAGACTCGTCCTATTTCCTGCCCCAGATCTGGAATCAACTACTTGTCCAAGGAACCTGACACCTTCTATAGGAGAATGGTATTAGAGACCAACATCTGAGCACAGGGTGTACACGCCTTTCTCCTGGGGCATCATTGCTTCTAAGTCCTTTTAGCAGATACAGCTAGGAAATAAATGTATATATAGCAACCCATACATGCATATCTATCATTATAGATACAGAGGCATCTACCTATCTGCATTTACATCAGGCTGAACATGAGCTCATGCTCTGTCTCTGACTCTAATCAAGTACACAGGGCTCATTCTAGGCTTGCCTCCTTGCTTGTCTGTGACCTCCCTCCAACAGTATGATGCTTGGCTCCTGTCATCAGCATTCACTCACTTATTTGTTTCATCATAGTTCACCCTTACCACTGTCACAGGATTGTGAAGCCTGTGAACAAGGGTGGTTTTTTACTGTGGTTGTCCACAGGTCCCTGAGCCCCTGATCTATGGAAGCAGGAATGTTGGTGTTCAGACAGATTATTTGGAAGAGTGAACCCTGAGGGCCAATTTGGCAAATAAAGTGGTGAAATGTCCCCCTTTATCTTGAAGCGTGAAACCCTTCCTGCTGTCAGGCTGAGGTGGAGATGGGCTCAGAAAGAACTCACAGTGATGCAGCTCCGAGGGGTAAGGTGGGCTTGTGCAGCCATGGGGCAAGGAAGGAATGAGATCAAGAATGGAATCTGGGGGCCCTGGAAAGTTGGGGCCCCAGCATGACAAACTGCACTAAATGGGAGAGAGTGAGGAGGCTGGGGAGGGGATGGAAAATATTTAACAGCTACACTTTTCTTCCTACTAGCCTTGGCTTCCTTAAGGCCTCAACAAGCACTGGATTCTAAACATGCAAAGCAAGGTTAGCTGTAGAGAAAGGGAGGAAAGAATGAGGTGGTGATATGATGAGCTGTAGTTTGAGAAAACCCCAGAGACTGAGTCTCCTGGAGTTAGACTGGGAGACTTGCTCTTTGGGAAAGCCCGTAGGCCAGAGACATCAAAGTGCCGGTAAATGTAGGGTTCCCCTTGGGTTACCATCAGTTGAGGATGCAATAACTACAGCATTTATCTTTAACTTAAATTTTTAATTGTTCAAAAACAATAGGTAATGGATTCTCAAGATAGGGGAAAAAAATCAAACTCTGTAAAAGATGTATAGTTCCTACCCTATTACCATTTCTGGTTTCTTTCTGGAAATAGTCTATGTGTATTCAGGCATATTCGTGTATATCGTTATCTCCTTTTTTTCCTGTATATTAATGATAAAATAGTATACACATTGTTTTGTACCTTGTTTCCCCCCGCCCCCCCAAAAAAAACTCTGTCTTAGAAGATACTCCTGTATGAGAACAGATAGACTTTGCGTTTCTTTCTTTTTCACTGCTGCATTAGTGGTAGTACGGGTACACCATCATTCATTTGTACTGGTCTTCCAGTGATGAACACTTCTGCTGCATCCAGTCTTTTGCTTGATTTCTGTATTTCTTCTTTTAAAGTGTAAATGTTTGGCACAGGTACTTTTTTCAGTTATTTCGAGTAAGCGATTTTGGTTTTCACAGGATCCCTAGGAGATGGCTTTGGCAGACAAAACTCAGGGCTCTGAGGGATGATGTGTTTGTTAAAGGTCATAGAGTTGCCAAATGGGAACTTGAGTTTAGGTCTCCTTACTCCACTTCCAGTGCCCCTTTCACTGTATTCTAGACCAGAAGAAGAAAGAATATATAAATCCACATATAAGTCATATGTGCCACAGCAAAAGACTGTGTTCCTGTCTTTCTTTACCAGTGATCTGCAAATCAGGGTCTGTTGAGTGGGATTTTCCGTTTTGTGACTTGTCTCTGGGACCCCAAGATAGGGCCGGGCCCAGAGCAGGAGTCAGGAATCCCTTGTTGAACAAATGTGCACCCTGGGCCCAGAGATTTGGGGCTCACGGTGGCCATTGACTTCAGGGAGTGCTCCTAGGATATGGTAAGCTGCTGGTACCTTGGTTGGAGTAGAGGACCTGTACTTTATACTTCGCAGGTGGAAGTGTTGACTTAACCACCAGAAGTCTCCAAATGGAAATGTCTTGCCTCATCACTATAGTTTAAGTGGTGTTCCTTTAAGAAGTACAGCTTGGATGGCAGACCCGAAGACCTGTGCTATTGGACTGGGCCAATGAAGACACCACAGGCATTTTCCAGTTTCAGTTAAGTTATTTTTGGTCAAGGCATTTCCTATTTGAAAACATTTGCAGCTTCTCATGGGTCCGTTGGTACCTGGAGATATAGGGCTATTCAGAGGTTATTGTGATTGTCCTTGAAATGGTGGTCTTTGCAGTTGGAGTAATGTTCTGCAGAAGTTAAGAGTATCACTGTCTCTGATCAGAGTCTGGCACTGCTAAGGAGCTATAGGGATATGTGCCAGCTTCCTTGCCCAGCATAGGGCACACGCTTTTCAATTCATATCTGCACATTTTCCCTCCTGAGGCAGCTGTGCCTTAGCCAGTTGGGCCCCTCTGAGAAATACTGCTAATACAGAGCAACACCACCACTCAGCTCTGTGGAACTTCTCCCCAGTGGCCTAAATGCTGATTCCTGGGACAGTTCCAAATATAGGTTTCCCACCCCTACTTTATAGGAACCAATTTACCAAGACCTGGAGGCCACCACCATGTCTCATGCCTTTCTTTCTGCATCCTGCACATTCTCAGTACCTTCCAGACTCTTGCCAAGATGCAAGTTCTAGAGCCATATCACAAATTCAGGTGCCTTTTAGGGGCTGGGAGGAGGCAGATGGAGGGAAGCAGCACATGGGAAGAATTGTACTTCTTTACACTGTGTGAGTAACAGAGACCTGGGCACACTGAAGACCCACCACTCATTCCAAGTGTGCATGGGAATGCAAAACTGGAATACCTAGATTTTGCCATTTTTAAGGAGAAGCTGGAAATCTGGATTTTCAAGTGAAATGTCCCATTTTAAAATATAGGCTTGAGGTTTTTTGTCACACAGTATGGGTCAAACAAAACATGTCTGTAGCCTGGATCTTGCCTTTGGGCTACCTTTGGGACCTTTGCTCACTTCTCTGCACTGCCCTTCCAGCCATCTTTCTGCAGAGGCTTGCTGTCCTGTCTCAGGATTTTCCTCTAGGCAGAATGGTGGACATCTGTCTCGTTGCTCTGGGGGCCACCAATATGGTAGAATGGAAATATGTTGCTCACCTTTAAATTGTGGATTGGCCATCCCATAATCTTCTTTTGTGAAATGATTGCTAAATTCTTTTACACATTTTTATGTTAGTTGTTTGTCTTATTGTTGATTTGTAAGAGTTCTTGTACATTTAGGAAACATGTCCTTTGTCAGATAACACATCCTGAGATGATTTCTCCTGGTCTGTAAATTGCCTTTTCATTTTGTTAATGGTGTCTTTTGAAGGCTTTTAATTTTGGTGAACTTCAATTTATTATTTTTTTCTTTTGTGGCTTATGCCTTTTGTGTCCTCTGTAGGAAATCTTTGCCTTTGCTTATCCCAGAATTGTGACGGTAGTCGCTAATGTGTTTCCTTCTGGAAGCATTAAAGTTTTAGCTTTTATAGTCGGGTCTGTGTTCAATTCCAAATAAATTTTTTTGTATGGTGTGAAGAAAGGATTGAAGGGTTTCTTTTCCTCATATATGTATGCATGTTTCAGCACTACTTATTGAAAAAATTTGTCTTTCCCCTTTGAATTGCCTTAGCATCTCTTAAAAAAAATCAAGTGACTGAATATGTGTGGGTCTGCTTCTGTGCTAGTGCTCTGTTTACTTTTATTATCTTCTCATGCTATCTTGATTGCTGTAGTTTTATAATTTTTGAAATGAAGTATTATGAATCTTTCAACTTTGTTCTTTTGTTTCAGCTCTTCTCGGTCCTTTGCATCTATATAAATTTCCAAATCAACTTAAATTCTTTTTTTTTTAAGTATTGGAATTTGGTTGGCTTTGCATGGAATCTGTAGATTGCAATTGGGAACAATTAATATCAGTATTGAGTATTTCAGTCCATGGACATGGTATATCTTCCTATTGATTTAGGTCTTTAGTTTTTCTCAGTAATGTTTTATCATTTTTGGGGGTTGTGTTGTTTGTTTGTTTTTTGACAGAGTTTCGTTCTGTTGCCCAGGCTGGAGTGCAGTGGCGTGACTTCAGCCTCCCAAGAAGCTGGGATTACAGGTGCCCACCACCACGCCTGGCTATTTTTTTGTATTTTTAGTAGAGACGGGGCTTTGCCATGTTGGCTATGGCTGGTCTCGAACTCCTGACCTCAAGTGATCCAACCACCTCAGCCTCCCAAAGTGCTGGGATTACAGGCATGAACCACCGCTCGCAGCCTGTTTTATAGTTTTAAGTGTGGTTTTATACTTCTTTTATTAAACCTATTTCTAGGTATTTCTAAGCATTTTATTTTATTTTACTTTTTTGAGACAGAATCTTGCTCTGTCACCCAGGCTGTATATTTTATTATTTGACACTATTGAAAATATTTTTTATTTTCCAATTATTTACTGCTAGTATATAGAAATACAATTGATTTATGTATTTTGATCACATGTTGCTGTCTATGGTTTGAATGTTTGTCCCTTTCAAAACTCATGTTTAAATTTAGTTGCCATTGTAACAATAATAAGAGGTACAACCTTTAAGAGATGTTTAGGTCTTGTGGGCTTCACCCTCATGAATAGACTAATGCTGTTACCCCTTTCTTGCTCTTGCTGTCACCTTTTCTTTGCCCTTCTGCCACTTGAAGCCTTCTGCTAGGTTCTGACACAGCAAGAAGGCCCTTGCAAGATGCCAGCACCTTGATATTAGAATTCTCAGCCTCCAGAGTTGTGAGGCAACAAATTTCTGCTCATTATAAATTACCCAGTCTCAAGTGTTCTGTTATAGCAGCACAAAGTGAACTAAGACATATATGCTGCAAAATCTTTTCCTGCTAAATTGCTCGCTAGATCCTTGCTAAAATTGCTCATTAGATGTGAATTTGCAAACAGTCATGATATCTGGAAATAATTCCTTTCTACACTTTTTGCCCTTTTTCCCACTTGCTTTAATTCACTTGCTAGGAAGTACAGTACAATGTTCAGTATAAGTGGTGAGAACAGATATCTTTACCTTGTTGCTGATGTTAGGAGCAAAATGTTTACTATTTCACTATTAAATATGTTAGCTGTGGATTTTTTGTGCATATTGTTTATCAGATTGAAGAAGTTCCTTTCTGTTTCTGGTTTGCTGAAAGCTTTTATCATAAATGGGCATTGAATTTTTTTAAAATGCTTCTTCTGCTTCTATTAAATGATTACATAGTTTTTCTCCTTTATTCTGTTAATTAAGTTACACTTATTGTTACGTAGGTTACATTTATTGTTAAGTAAGTTACATTTATTGATTTTTGAATGTTAGACCCACCTTACATTCCTAGGGTTAATCCTATTTTGTTATGAAATATTATCCTTTTTATATATTGCTGGATTTTGATTTAGCATTTTAGCATTTTTGAATTCATTTTGAATTCATGAGGTATATTTCTCTTAATTGTCCTTTCTTACAATGTCTGTGTCATGTTTTAGTATCAATATTATTCTGGCCTCATAAAAAGAGAAGTTTTTACTCTTTTTTTGTTATCTGAAATAATATGTTTAAAGTTAATATCAATTCTTGCTTAAAAGTTTGGAATAATTCGCCAATGAAGCCATGAGGGCATATAGTTTTCTTTAAGAGGAGTCTTTTATATATTTAAATATATATATATATGCTATATATTATATATGATTACTCAGATTTTTATTCTTGTGTGTGTTTTGTTGTGTTTCTATAAGGAATTAGCCTATTTTGTCTATTTATTGGCATAGAGTTAATTGTAATATACTCTTGTTATCTTTTAATGTTTTTTGAATCTGTAGTGATATCTTCATTTTATTTCTAATATTTGTAATTTGTAATTTCTCTCTTTATTTTGATCAGTCTTGCTAGATGTTTGTTTATTTTATTAATCTTTGCAAATAGCCAGTTTTTGGTTTTGTTGATTTTTTTCTTTTGTTTCTTGTTTTCTATTCCATTGATTTCTCCTCTTTATTATTTCCTTTTTTCTACCTTCTTTGGGTTTACTCTGCTGTTCTTTAGCTTCTAAGATGAGAGCTGAGATCCTTAATTATCAGCCTTCTTTTCTAATATAAGATTTAGAACTATGAATTTTCCTGTAAGTACTGCTTTAGCTTTATTTCATTAATATGCCATTTTTTAATCATTTGGTTAAAAGTATTTCAAAAATTTTTATAGACTTTCTCCTTTGACCCATGGGTTATTTATAAATGTTCTTGTTACTTTGCAAATGTTTGGGGATTTTCCAGTTAACTTGTTTTTGATTTATACTCTCATTCCACGGTGGTCAGAGAATACACATTTTATGTTTTCTGTCCTCTGAAGTTTGTTGACAGTTATTTTATAGTCTAGCCTATGGATTTTGGCAAAAATACAGACCTATAAGATGAATCTGAAAATGTGTATAGGCAGATGATAACAGGTGTTGGCCTAGGTGAAGGCAGTTGTGGATGCATAGAGAATCAGTTCAGAGTAGAGAAGCTTCCTTTGAGGACATCCTGTCCTTCTTTTGCTAATTTTCTGGCTGCCTCTCGTAGTAGATATTTATATTTGCTAATGCCTTTAAAAACTTCCCTTGGGAGGCTGAGGCAGGTAGATCATGAGTTCAGGAGATCGAGACCATCCTCAGTAACACAGTGAAACCCTATCTCTACTAAAAATACAAAAAATTAACCGGGCAGGGTGGCATGTGCCTCTAGTCCCAGCTACTCGGAAGGCTGAGGCAGGAGAATCACTTGAACCCGGGAGGCGGAGGATGCAGTGAGCTGAGATCACGCTACTGCACTCCAGCCTGGGTGACAAAGCAAGACTCCCTCTCAAAAAAAAAAACAACAAAACTTCCCTTACAGGATCACATTAATAACCCGAGCTGCAGAGTCAGAAAGTGCTGCCTTAGAATGCCCTCTGTCACTTTCTGGCTTGTGACCTTGGGCGAATGACTTCACCTTTCTGAGCCTTAGTTAATTTTTCTAAAAGGGTAATGGAAATATCTTCTCTGTGGAGTTGTTGGGAGAATTAAATGAAATTTTACAAAATGCCTTTCACAGTTCTTGACTTTGTAAATGGTAAATATTTTTAGTGGTAGCAGTACTCAAAGAAGTTAGGGAAGCTTCAACACAAAGGTGGCTGCTTCTCCCCTTTGGACTGTAGTCAGAGGCACTTGTTCTACTCTTGGTGAGAAGGCTGCTCCCTACCTACAGCTGTGCCCTTGGCCCCTCAGAGATCCAGAGGAGACAGCCAGCTCAGAGCAGCGCTTCTGTAGACTGGCATGCTGATGCTCTTGCGCATTTCGTATGGTTTCATTAGGGTCCTCAACAAGCCTTGCGCCGCATTTGCCCGCTATAATTCAAACATCCTCCCACAAAATCCCCAGTACTGCATCCTACTTAAGATTAAGCAATGTATTAGAGTTTCTTATTGGACTTTGTTAGGGGCTGGGATAGTTAATACATACAGGAAGACCCGCCTCTTCCTGAAAGTTTGTTCAAGGGAATTTATTTCTATTTCAATATTTATTTATTATTTTGAGATGGAGGGTCTCAGCCTCTGTCACTTCCCAGGCTGAGTGCAGCATGATCCCCAGCTCACCAAAGTGTTCAGCCTCCCGGGTTCACGCATTCTCCTGCCTCTACCTCCCGAGTAGCCGGGACTACAGGCCTGTTGTTTTATTTTTAGTAGAGATTTGGTTTCTACCCATGTTAGCCAGGGATGGTCTCGGGACTAGTTGATCTTTCGGTGGATCTCTGCCTCGCTCTCCCAAAGTGTAGGGATTATAGGCTTGAGCCACTGCGGGTTCGCCGGGGAAGGGAAGGGAAATTCTAGAGTGGAAAAGGAATTAAGCCTGGTCACATCTGGAGTGTTTTAAAATGTCAGCTATTGAACCTCTAGAAATGACACATAAATTCTCTGCTAGGCACAACAGGTAAAGGAGAGTTTCAGAAGTTGTGCCAAGTGCCCCCTCTGGACTGAGAAGCAGGGACCCAGACCTAAATCAGACACTAGCTCCACCATCAGAGCTCGTGATCTTGTGGGACAGAGAGAGCCAAGGAAGTAGAACACCTGTACATTGGGGGCACTTGAGATACGGAGGGACCCCAAGGGAGGGTCTGGTTGACTTTCTTGGAGACATGGAGGGCTTTGAGAAGAAAGAAACAGGTTTAGTAAGTGGAAAAGGTAAGGGGAGGGCATTCCCATCAGAGGAAATAGCATATGCCAAGATTGGAAGATGCCATTCCAGACAGTTGGAATGGCAGACTGTTCTGATATTTGACATTTTTGTTTGAATTATAATTGTCATGAAACAAAAGCAGAAACACACTATACCTCCAATGTGTGTTGCTGCCATTTTGATGAAGAATCAGTCTCTTGCGTGTACCTCCAGGCCTCTGCTGTGCCTGTCAGGGAGGGCTGTCCCCACGATGCCTGGGAGAATGGCTATGTCTGTGCCAGCCACAGACCAGCATGGGACATTTCACTGGCTGCACCATGTGTGGTGTTTGTCTATCGCTGGAATGTGCTCAGTTTGGGGGAGTTATTTCATTTGGTCATCCAGGTTCAGGTGAAACAAAAAAGGCCAATGCAAAAAGCTGCAACTTATTCCAGGCACCCCCAAAATGCTTTCTACTTAACACTGACCACAGTGCAATGTCCCCTCAGCCCGGCCTTTGGTGGTGTCCAACTACAGGAGCTGGGATGGCCCTCTGGCTGTCTCTTGGGGCCTGGGAAGCAAAGGAAGCAAGTTCAAATCTGTCACCTGTTTGTAGTTTTCATCATTTTTGATTTGGCATTTTGATCAGTCTGTTTTTGGTCAAGGAAATGCATCCGTATCTCATAACAGGAAACCCCTTTTGTGATCTTTACTTCAAGGCATTTTTCTCTCTCTACTTCCCCCTACCTTTTTTTTTTTTTTTTTTTTTACTGGCAAATATACAGACCTAGTATAATATGTGTGTCTTATTAAACGTTCAACATAATTTATTGCCATTGGTTTGTTTACAAAATAAACAATTCCAGGGCCTTCCAACAGTTGAGGCTCCTTTTTTTTTTTTAATCTTCCTTGGGGCTGGAACTCTGGTGGGAAGATGGAGAAGGACCCAAACTTGGGAGAAATCACGTGGTTCCATGCCTGCTTCCTGCCAGAGTCCCAAGTAGGTGACCCAGCAGTCAGCTGGGGAGACAGACACCCCAGCATGGCCTGGACCCTGCTCTCCTCATTTATGTGAGGGTCTCAGTGGAGTGGTGGGAACCCAGGAAATTCTTGAACCTTCCTCAGCCCATTCATCCTCCTGCCCAGAGTCCTCATGGAAGTATGTACATAGTCACTAGCAGAAAAGCAAAAAAGGAATGCTTTCCAGTGTAATGTGGTGGGTTTGGTCCCCAGCCCCAGCCTCAGCTCTTGTGACTGAGTGACCTACAGGGCAGGTTTAACCTTTCCCCTGAGAAAGCATATGTTGCCATGGTCCAGAAATCACCCACTCATCCCAGAAGAGATGGAAGGATAGAGAGTGAGAGATTATGCAGGCACTGGTACTAGGAGCTGAGCTTGCTTGGCTGCCTTTGGTGGGAGAGAGCCCTGGCAGAGCATGAGATTTCATCATCCTGAGCCCACACTGGGATGTCCCCATTTTGGAATACCCTAAAAGCTCTTCTCCTGGAAAATGTAATCCATATAGGATCTTGAAATACGACCAGCAGGATAGGGCTTCATGCCCCTGGTATGCAGAAAGGATGAGTAGAGGCAGGAGGAAGGATGGTGTCTGAGCTGGCCATCCCGTGCAGCTAACACAGTCCAATGCCACTCTGTCCTTGTTCTGGCCACCCATAAGCCTTTCTTGTCTCCTCTTTCCCTTCCTACCAAGTCCGGCATTTGCAAGCCATCCTGGTGCTGACCCTTGCTTTCCTCTGTAGCCTCAACTTTATCTTCCACTGATAAAGCAAACTGTAGTTCTCCTGTTTTCTCAGCATACTCACCTTCATGGCCAGATACAGACCTGCAGGGCCTGTGTCTCCTCGTCATCTACACAGGGGTGTATCCATGTGGGCACCTCAGGAAGCAGCTCGAAGGTCACCTCCTCACTGACCTTCCTGCCCCTCCACCCTACACATATGCACCTCTGTCTGTCTCTCTGGCATGTGACTACCACTGTGACCTTGCTGCAATTATCCTTTGGCCTTTGTGCCCCTGAGATGGCCTGAAAGACACGGTTTGGATTTGTCCCAGTCGGCATAGGTGTGGTTTACAGTCAGTACTCTGCGTGTGTTGGCCAGAAGGCCCCCGGTGGCGGTCAAACGGTTATGACCTTAGAGTGGGGTGGGGGAATTGTAGTCAATGCTACTCCAATGCTGGCGAACACCAAAGCTGCACCTCATGCTCTGCATCACACAGGGAGGGACCTCCTGGAGTCCCAGAGGTTTGGCAAAGCTCCCTGCAGTCTTTTCTGTTAAGAGTAAATAAAGAAGCATAATATCTGAGGTGGTGACAACCCACTGATGAGTTAGCAGCATAGAGCTGGCCTCTGTCCTCCTGGGAGACCATGGGCATATACCAGGGATGAACAGCATGTAAGAATCAGGGGTGCCAACTTGGGCCTGACAGGGAGGGGTGGTCAGGGATGTGTACAGAGAACACCAAGTGAAGGCTCCTGGTCCCCCAAGGGAGGACAGCTTGTGAGGGCTCGCCGAAGGAACACAGGAGAAGTCTAGCCCAGGATTTATGCTTACCCTTCTCTTGATTACCATCAAGTGTGATGATAACTTTTGGAGAACTGGCTCTACCAGTGCCCCTTTGTTTATTTGTGGATTGAGCCCCTGAACCTCACTGCTGTAGTTTCCTTTGTGGAAGGAGTGATTAAAGAACCTTCCAAACTTCCTGTGGGTCAAGATGCCATCAGGAGGAAAAGAGCTGGTGTGGGAAAGCCCAGCCTGATCCCGGCTATGAGAGCAGTGTCTGGTTGTGGAACTCTGGCACCCACCCTTCTGTGGACCCCATGGTCATGCTGAGTTCTGCATTACTCCACGTGTCCCAGAGCTTCCTGCCTGTTTCTGGTGTCTCGCATAGCCTCATGGGAGGGCTCCAGCAGAGCTTTGAGTCTTGTGCAGCCTGCCCTTGATTCTGAACTCCGATTGCATGCCTTGTTCCTACTGGCTCTCCCATGCTAAAAATTAGACATTTTTTGAAAAATTGAAAATATCAACATGTTATGTTGATTAGGCGCTTTTTTGCCTAAGCTACTCTCACCACACTCCTAAATCTTAGGTTAAAACTAGGTAGTTGTCTCAATTTTGCTGAAATAGTCTGTTGGCTCCTGGCCAATCCTGCTGACTTCTCCAAGTACTTCCTGGATGCCTCTGGGACACACATTGCTGCAGTCCAGGAGCTGGAGCCAGTCAGTAGGCCTGGGATAGCCAAGGAGGGTGCATCACATGTGCCCTCAGGCAGGGAGTGGGAATCCTCCCAGTTTACAGCAATATTTTGCCAGATAAGCTGATACAGGCTTGAAGAAATCACCTTTTCCCCTTGGAACAAATGGGAGCATATGCCTGGATCACCTTCTCCTACTCCCTTGTGCCAATCTATGACACCACTGTTTTTGTTTTTTTCTTTTCTGAGACAGGGTCTCTCATTCAGGCTGGAATGCAGTGGCGCCATGAGCCTCAACCTCCCCAGCTCAAGCGATCTTCCTACCTCAGCCTCCTGAGTAGCTGGAACCACAGGCACGCACCACCATGCCCAGCTAATTTTAAAGTTTTTTGTAGAGATGGAGTCTGCATATGTTGCCCAGGCTGGTCTCAATCTCTTAGGCTCAAGCAATCCTTCTGCCTCAGCCTCCCAAAGTGCTAGGATTACAGGTGTGAGCTGCCACACCTGGCCATTTTTTAAAGTAGATACATAATAGTTGTATATATTTGGGGGCACATACAATATTTTGATACATTTATGCAATGTGTAATGATCAAATTAAGGTAATTGGGGTACCCATTACCTCAAACATTTATCTTTTCTTTATATTGGGAGCATTCCAGTTCTTCTAGCTATTTTGAACTATACAATACATTATTGTTAACTATATAGTCAGCCTACTCTACATTAGAACACTAGATCTTATTCCTTCTGTGTAACTCTGTATTTGTATCCATTAACCAACCTCTCTTTATCCCATCCCCCTGCCCACCAGCCTTTGATAACCACCAATCAACTCTCTACCTCCATGAGACCCACTTCCCCACATTTGAGTGAGAACATATGGTATTTGTCTTCTGGTGCTTGGCTAATTTCATTTAACATAATGACCTCCAGTTCCATCCATGATGCTGCAAATGACAAGATTTCATTCTTTTTTATGGCTGAATAGTATTCCATTCAGTACGTATAGCACGTTTTCTTTATTCGTTTATCTCTCAACGGGTACTTAGGTTGATTCCATATCTTGGATGTTGTGAATAGTGCTGCAGTAAACGTGGAAGTGCAGATATCTGTTTGATATACTTATTTCCTTTCTTTTGGGTATATTCCCAGCAGTGGGATTGCTGGGTCATATAGTACTTCTATTTTTACTTTTTTGAGGAACCTCCTTACTGTTTTCCATAGTGGCCGTATCTAAATTCCCACCAACAGTATACTAGCATTCCCCTTTCTCCACATCCTCGGCAGTATCCATTACTTTTTGTCTTTTTGATTAAAGCCATTTTAACTAGGGTGAGGTGGTAACTCATTGTGGTTTGGATTTGCATTTCCCTGATGATTCGTCATTGAGCATTTTTTCACATACCTGGATGGCCATTTGTGTGCTTCCTTTAGAGAAGTTTACTCAGGTCTTTTGCCCATTATTCAATCGGATTATTTGTGTTTTTTTGCTGTTGAGTTGAGTTCCTTATATAGTCTGGTTATTAATCCCTTGTCAGATGGATAGCCTGCAAATGTTTTCTAGGCACCACTGTTTTCTGGCTCGTAGCATGTGCTCAGGAACTACGTGTTGAGTGCTCTGTGAAGACAAAAATGTTGTTGTGATGTCCATGACCACCTGACACACGGGGAAGGCCCAGAGGAAGGCATGGGAAGCCCAGAGCACAGACCTGGGTTCAGGTCCAGGCCAACAGCTGACTCACTTGTGTCTTCTTGGTCCTGTTCAGCTCTTCCCTCAGCCCCAGCATGAGGATTATAAGTAATGCCTGCTCCTCAGAGATGACCACGTATTTCATAAACCTTAGCCTTCTTCTTCCTTGCTTTCATAGAGTTACTGTGAGGATTAAATCAGAAAAGGCAAAAATGTCAGGAGCACCTCATGCACTCTTGAGGTGTGATCCGAGTCCTGGGATGGTTCCTGTGTGTCCTGATTGTGGCCCTGACTGTGGCTCTGCCCCTTTCCCAGCATGCAAACCCTGTGGCTTTCTTTGGTTTGGGGTCTGGGCCTGGGCAGGGGTTTTCTTCCCCAGGTGATGCTCACTGGCGGTAGTCAGCTCCCCAGCAGAGCAGACCCCCAGCTTGGAAAAGGAGTGTGTGGTCTCCCTGAGTCTGGGTGTGCTAGAACTGGCCTAGAGATTCTGGAACAGATGTTCTGGCCACCTCCTCAGCTGCCTTTCTCTTTATTCCAGAATTTCCCCCATCTTAACTTTTTTCTTTAATCTCCCATTCTTGACTCCAACACTGTAAGCAGGAATCTGGCCTTTTATCTCATTCTTGGATCTTGATAGGCTGGAATGATGGTAAAAAGCCAATGCGGGCCGGGCGTGGTGGCTCACGCCTGTAATCCCAGCACTTAGAGAGGCTGAGGTGGGTGGATCACGAGGTCAAGAGATGGAGGCCAACATGGTGAAACCCTGTCTCTACTAAAAATACAAAAATTAGCTGGGCGTGGTGGCGAGTGCCTGTAGTCCCAGCTACTCAGGAGGCTGAGGCAGGAGAATCACTTGAACTCAGGAGGCAGAGATTGCAGTGAGCCAAGATTGCGCTACTGCACTCCAGCCTGGCGACAGAGCAAGACTCTTGTCTCAAAAAAAAAAAAAAAAAAAAAAAAAAAAAAACCAATGCAATGAAATAATATACTATTAATATATTATTAATGGCAATCATGTTAATTTTGTATTTTTATTTCTGTTCCCATGGCTTCTATAATAAATTACCACTTTTTGGTACCACTAATTTAGTAGCTTAAAACAACACATACATATGTATAGACTGTGTGCATTGAAGAAATAATCCTAATGCAATATGAAAAATAAAACTTTCATACCTTTCAGTACCCTTTTCCAAGAAGTTTGACAATTTGAAAATTTACTCTTCCGGATAATTCCTGTGCATATATAAGCATAAATAGATACATAGTGTTTTTTAAACAAGTAGGACTATACTGTGCCTATTATTCCATGCCTGGGTATTTTTTTGCATGTTTCCTGCATATGCCTGAATTGTTTTCTCTTATTGTCTATTTAAGCTGATTTCAGGTTTTTGCACTTGATCATTGTAGTTAAATAGGGATACATGTAAAATTCTTTATCTTCAAACAAGCTCCATAGATGGAGAAGAACCTATCAGCACAAATGGTAATGTGGTTATTTGCACTCACCAGCCCCAGTCTAGAGCGTGTAATATGTGCAACGTTCCGTCCTGGGGGGATCATGCTTTAAAGGGGTCTTTGCTGAGTTGAAGCAGCCAGGGAAGCCGTGGAGACTTGCCAGTGGTGGTGAAAGGTTACATAGCTGGGAGGCCCCCAACTGTACCCAAGCAGCTCCTCCAGTGTGCACGCTTGTTCCAGCTCTTCCCTCTACCTGGGGAGCTCCTACCTGTATGTAAAGGCTTAATGTACATCTCATTTCCCCTGCGAGGCCTGATCACGCTAGGCTGTGAACTTCTCCTGGTCCTGGGACTCTGCACATGGGCGGGACACAGGGTCGGCTGCAGAACTGAAATGTGGTGAACCGGTCAGGGACTTTACTGGTGCAGTAAGTTCAGCTGGCCCTCAGGAAGTTGTTCCCAGGAGGCCATCAGGATGTCAAGGGGAGGCAGGTGTTGGACTTCAGGCCTGCTAAATGTACTCTCAGAGACTCAGAACTCCCTCCCTCCATCCTGTTCACCCCCTACCTGTCCAGTATCCTCCTTAGGCGCCTCTTCCCTCTGTCCTTTTCCCAGGTGGCAATGTTGTTTCTCTCCTGGAACTGTAGAGTTACTCTTGACAGATTGGAGGGGAGAAGTCCTTAGTGGGCCTGGGAATGGGGTAGGAGGAAAGAGACTGGTGTGCGGAAGGGACTGACACATGTCCCAATATTTAACGAGGAGGGATAGAGCAGCAGTTCCTGGGAGAAAGAACTCCCATGGGGGTCAGGAAATGAGGCTCAGCAGAAGACGCCACAGGAAAGGTGGCAGACCAGTGAGGTCAGGCCACGCAGAAGGGACCTGGGGTGCTGCTCAAAGTTACATAATGGAGTGAAGATGAATTTTTCTCATTGAAGTGGAAAAACTGCTGATTTTTATCAGGGCAAGTTGGTTAGAGTGTTAGTTAAGCCATTTGTCAAAGCTCATTTAGTTGTCAAAATTAAATCATTTTCCTCCACTTCCTAGTGGATTGGTTATAATGATAACTTTCTTGGCATGACATTTATCATCTTGGTCCAAAGGCAGTCAGGGGTGTGGGGTTGGGGAGAGGGCAAGAATGTAATGCATGGAGTGATGTGCCTGTTCCTCTTGTGGTAGAAAGATGCTATTTTAATAATGTTTAATTTTTAATATCACTTATTACATTAGTATGCAGTTTGCTGTAACTGCGCCTGGTTTCAAAGCAGGACAAAACCCGTGACCGTATTAATAAAGGATGGTGAAGGGAAGAGCTGGGTTAATGCCCCTTGTCTGGTGCTTCAGATAGTAGGAGAGGTTGATCATGCAGGCAGACTGATTTAATGTCCTGATTTCTGGCTTAGGTTTCATATGCCAGTCATAAAATGTAAGAAATAAATATCCTAAAACAGTTTTTTTAAAAAAGTTTGGCTTATAAGCAATATATCTAAAAACATTTCTTAATTTTTATACAGTAAAGGAAAAAATAATCAGATAATCTTTTTTTTTTTTTTTTTTTTGTAAGGGAGGTAAATCATATATATGGTTAGGAAATTCTAACAGCACAAAAGTTACAAAATGAAGAGTAAGAGCCTCTCCTCCTCTACCCCAAACCCATTCTTTAAAACCATTATTAACAATTTTTCTGAATTTTCCTAGAAATAATTTTATGCATATACTCACGTATGTAACTGTATAAAGCTATTTTAAAAAAATTATACTCACAAGAAATGGTTGTTTTATCATTGTGATCTTACAAATATTTCTCAGCATGTATATTTACATCTGTCTCACTTTTCAGTGTTTCACAAGTACCCTGTTATTTGGCTGTACCATATTATTTAACCAGTATTTTAGTGCCATTGATGGACTCTTGCCTCTTAAAAAAAGTTTATGCAGTTGATGCTGCATAAACATCCCATTGTATATAATTTGATGAACTTGTATGAGTATATCCATGGGTAAATCCTTAGCAATTGTGATTACTGCATCAAATGATCTATTGCTTTGCATTTTTGTAAACATTATTGTTGTTATTACTATTATTATTTTGTAGAGACGGAGGTCTCACTATTTTGTCCAGGCTAGTCTCAAACTCCTGGACAACAGGAGCAATCCTCCCACCTACCAAAGTGTTGGGATTATAGGCATGAGCCACTGCACCCGACTGCTTTGCATTTATAATGTCGATAAATATTGCCTAATTTCCCTTCAGAAAGGTGGTATCAAGTTACATTCCTACAACAATATGTGGGATGGCCCATGTCCCCAGACTTCTACCCAAATTAAGGATTATCAGTCATTTCAATTTTTACCTGACCTGATAGGTCAAACAAGGTAGTGTTTCCTAGCTACTCCATTTGCATTTAATTTTTGAATGAGATTATATTTGCATATGTTTATTGTCCATTTGCATTTCATTGTCTATAAATTACCTGTTTATGGTCTTTGCCCATTTTTATACTAGGCTGTTTCTTTCTCATTAATTAATATAAATTCTGTGAGTGAGGAAATGAGCTCTGTGTCAGTTGTGTGGTAAATAACTACTGTACCTTCTCTCATTAAACTTTTGACTTTTTTTTTTTTTTTAATCCGTGTAGAAATTTTACATACTTACAGAGACTAATTTGTCATTCTTTTATGACCTCTGTGTTTTCTGTCCTGCTTAAACTGGCCTCCAAGATTATAATTTCATCCATACGTTCTTCTGAAATTGTTTTCATTCTTTTGCATGTAGCCTACCTTTATTTTGTCACAAGGAGAAAACATGGTATCTAACTTTATTTTCCTATGTTAACCAGTAGCACCAGCACCACTTGTTGGTAATCCTTCTTTTACTCCCGATTTGTCTTATTGTCTTATTGATCTTATTGTTGTCTTATTGATCTGTTGTCTTATTGATCTGTTGTCTTATTGATCTGTTCACATTTTTTCTCCCATGCCACTGTTTCTTTTCTTTTTGATTATTGTAGTTTCATAATGGGTATTTCTTTTTTTCTGGAAAGGCTAGTCCCTGCCTCTCAACCCTCCCTATTTCTCCTTTTGTTTTTTTCTGAGTGTGTTTGTAGCTACTGGTGCATATTTATTTTTCAGACAAACTTTAATATTACTTTTAATTCCCAAAAAATAATTTTTGGTATTATAATTGGAATTGAGTTGAATATAGATGTAATATAAAGAGAGTTTACATCGTTATAATATCTAATTTTCCTGAGAGCATTGTCTTTCTTTCCACTTACTTAGAGTTTCTGAGTTTTTTTCAAATAGATCCTGTACATTACTTAAGTTTATATCTAGGCATTTTGGTTGCTATTATTAATGGGATTTTTATTTTCATTATAGTTTAAAAATTTTCTTCGTTTAGAATAGCTGTTGATTTTAAAATATAATCCTGTAACGTGCAACCTTTCCAAAACAGACTTCAGTATTGTTTTTATTGTCTTTTCCACTGATTCTCTTGAGCTTTCTAGGTATATAATTATATCATTGGCAAACAGTGACAATTTCCATTCTTCCTTTTAAATGTTTAGACCTTCAATTTTATTCGCTTATCTTATTACATTGCTTAGTAGTTCCAGAACAATGTTAAATGGCATCTTCTTGTTGTTTGTAATTTTTTTTTTCCCCCCAAGACAGGGTCTCACTCTGTTGCCCAGACTGGAGTGCAATGGTGTGATCAGGACTCACTGAAACCTTGACCTCCCGGGCTCAGATGATCCTCCCACCTCAGCTTCCCAAGTATCTGGGGCCACAGGCATATACCACCACATCTGGCTAGGTTTTGTATTTTTGGTAGAAACAAGGTTTCGCCATGTTGCCCAGGCTGGTCTCGAACTCCTGAGCTCGAGTGACCCACCTGGCTTGACCTCCAAAAGTGCTGGGATTGCAGGCGTGAGCCACCATGCCAGCCTGTTGTTTGTAATTTTAATGAGAATGTGGCGAATGTTTTTTTTTTATTATTATTTCTTTTTTTTTTTTTTTTTTTTTTTTTTTGAGACGGAGTCTTGCTCTGTCGCCCAGGCTGGAGTGCAGTGGCACGATCTCAGCTCACTGCAAGCTCCGCCTCCTGGGTTCACGCCATTCTCCTGCCTCAGCAATTTTTAGTAGAGACGGGGTTTCACCGTGTTAGCCAGGATGGTCTCGATCTCCTGACCTCGTGATCCGCCCATCTCGGCCTCCCAAAGTGCCGGGATTACAGGCTTGAGCCACCGCGCCCGGCCGCGAATGTTTTATCATTAAGTAAGGTGATGGCTTTTCAATCTCACTTATCTTTTATTTCATCATAAGAAAATACTCATTTATTTTTATTTTTTTAATCAAGAATTATTTTTAAATTTGGAAAAACCTTTATGGCATATTTTGGAGTGATTTATGGTTTTTGTCTTTTGACCTTTTACTATGCTGTGTTTATATTAATATGTTTTCTAATATTGCATCCTGGAAGGTATCCTACTTAGTTGTATTCCAGTCTTTCAATAATATTTATATTATTCTTTCAGTAATATTTATGTCATAGTTGAAATGTCTGGTTGGCAATTTTCATCATGTCAAATCTTGGTATTAGTACGCTAGCTTCACAAAAAGGACTTGGAAGGTTTTCTCCTTTATTCTTTTTAAACAGTTAAAATAGTTATTTATTCCTTAGAAGATTGAAGAAATTTGTCTCTCAAACCATCTGCATTTGATACTTTTTGGGGGTAGCACTTCAATAACTTAAACTGTTTCCCTTTGTATTATTAGTCTTTTTTGTTTCAGTCTCTGCCAGGGATAATTTTGGCATTACATTTTCCTATACAATTATCTATTAAGTTATATCTTCAAATTCATTTGCATCGAGTTTTGCAAAGTAAACTTTTTTTATATGTAGTAATTTTCTTTTTTAAAATTTCTAACTTTGTGTATTTGGGCTTTACTGGTTTTTAAGAACTTGCAATTGCATTTATCTATCAATTCTATTATTCCATATTTTCTAATAGAATAGTTTGTGCTTTTATCTTTGCTACGTATTTCTTTCATTGGGTAATTTGTCTTTTTGCTAGTTTCTTGACTTAAAGACTAAATACATTGATCATATAATAGTTACCTAGGTGTTTAAGGTTGTGAATGTCCTTTGAGGTTGTGAATGTCCTTTGGGCACCGTTTTAGTTGCATTTCACTATATATTACTTTCTAGATGTCCTGCAATTTCTCTTTTGCATCCTTCTTTGACTCAGGAGTTATTTAACGAGAAAATCTTCATCATTTCCAAGTTGTTTGGTTTTTTTCCCCTCTTTGTTTTGTCATGCATTTAAAGTTTTTATTGCACTGTAAGGGGAGAATATGGTCTGTGTCATGTCAGCTGTTTGGAGTTTATGGAGTTTTCCTTGTGGCCTAATATATGATTTTGTAAATGATCCAACAGCTCTTAAAAAGAAGAGTTATTCTGTTATAAGAATATAAAGTTTGAGATAAACCCCCCAACTTATAATGTAGGTCTTAGTTCAGACTAATCACTTATTTTATAAATTGTTTGTTTTTGCATTACCTACAATTTGTGCTTTATATATTTTGTTGCTCTGCCTTTTGATATATAAATATTTACTATTCATATCCTCACTGTAAATTAAGCCCTTCATTAACCATTAGCAGCCCCTTTGACTCATTTAACTTCCTCTGCCTAGAATTCAGGCTTGTTAGATTTAAATTTGGCGATTCAGTTTTGTATTTGTTAACGTAATCTATCTTTTTTTTACTTTTCACCTTTCTGAGTCATTTTGTTTTAGATGTGATTCTTGTTTACAATACATAGTAGCTTTTTTAAATCAAAATCATTTTTTAAAGTTCTAAAAAACTCTTTGAACCTCAGTTTCCCCATCTGTAAAATGGGTAGTTGAAAGTACCTATTGGATAAGACAAGATTTCTGCTACTCACTTTACATACATTATCTCATTTAATTCACATAAAGCTATCCTTTCAAGGTACTTCTTTTTTTTTTTTTGTCAGATGAGAAAAGTGACTTAGTAAGGTGACTTTTCCAAGGTCACTCAACTGCTAATTGGTTGAACTGTGATTCATCCTCAATCCAAGGCTTTCTAAAATCTAAAATCTTTCTACTTAGCTCATACAGCAGCATCGCACCATGGGTGAAACCCCAGGTCACCCTGCATGAAATGATTCCTAGCTTTTAAGACAAGTTGTAGCAAGCAGGGAAACCTGGTAACTAGGCTCACTTTTTTGGACTTAATTGGAACCAGACTGCAGGGGGCTCAAGGGTCAGGCTAGCAGTCTTCTCATTAGTACCTCCTACCTGCCCCACCTTCCCAGAATGAGAGCAGCTCTGCTGCTGGGTGTGGGGCCTGGCCATACATGGGGCCTTGCCTGCCCCTGCCCTCTCCGAGCTTTTCCCAAGGCTGGCAGGCACCCTCTGAGCACTGTTTCTAGCTTCAGCTCCATGTGACAGTCAGAGACAGCAGATGGAGCCAAAGACTTGGAGAAAAATGACACCCAGTTCAGAGTCCATGTTTCCTGGGGCCCAGATCCCAGTGTTGAATGTGGAGGAAAGGGCTTGGTTTATTGTTAGGGGTGGAAATTAGCAGGGGCTTTTCTTGTACCCTCTCCCTGCGGTGATTGTGTCTAGGTATCAGTAAGGAAGAGGGACCTGGGGGGCCCAGCTAGCATGAGAACTTCCTGGAAGTTAAGGCTTGGCTCCCACAGGGTGCCTGATGAGCCTTTATAAAATATCCAGAGGCATACCCTTTGTCTACTTGGTCTCTGTTCCTCCAGGCCTGTGGTTCCAGTAGGGGTTCAGTGAATATTGGCTGGATAAACTGGGCAAAGTATTGACTGAGCTGCTTTATTCGCAACAAGAACAGACAGGAAAGTGTATTTAGACTAAGTCCTGCAGCATCTGGCACTGGGCATTAAGAAAAATAGTGCTCAGCCTGTGCACACATTGGGCAGGGTATCAGTCCAGCTACAATACTTTCAACTGTGTGAGCGGGGCCATCACTAAGTCTCCTAGGGTCTTCTCTGTAAATTGGAGATGATGCTGACTGTGGAGTTGGCCCTGACCTTGTGCCATTTCCAAGGATGATGAAGATGGATTTGATTGTGCCCTCTCCCTGTAGGCCTCTCCTGGGCTTTGTGGCAGGCAAGAGCACATGCTTGTTGGAGCTCTGTGAGGCCTAGGCAATGCATGGTTCCCTGGGGTCCCCTGGGCATAACAGGGCCCATCTTGCCAATTGAACTGTGTGGCTAAGTGTGAAAGACTAAGTAGTTGGAACTCACAGTGACTTGCACGTGTGCTCTGTGCCCACAGATAAGTATAGTTGGAAAAGTGGTGCTCTCAGCAGTGAGCTCGGGTCTCTGCCATTCAAACCTGGGAGCTGGCCTCAAGAGAAGAGGCTGGAGGCCAAGCTTGGTCATAGCTCTGCTCTTGTTATATGGTGCCCAGTGGCCCAGGTTCCTGCCCACTCAGACTGGAAGAACCAAGTCATCCTGGCAGGGGCCAAGGCTCTGACCGTAGTCCTTCTGGGTGCCAGTTTAGTGTGTGTGCCAGGCTGGATTGGATGTATCGGGGGAGGGGGAATTGGGAGAAGACTTTCCTTAAGTACCTACTGTGCCACGTGCTGAGCTAGGCTTTCCAAGTACTAATTTCTAATCCTCTCAAGTATCTTCCAAAGCTGGGACACTTACCCCTCTTTGCAGCTGGAAAAACTGAAGCCAAATGCCATTTAATTGCACAGCTATTGAGTGTGAGAACCAGTAAGCCAGTCCCCCCAAAACCTAAGCTTTACCTCTCATGCCAATAGCTTTTAAACATTTTTAGCTAAAGAACTTGAATATCAAATTTTATGAAGAACCCCCACAAATACAACCTATAGAAAGGGAGCCAGTCTGGCTGAAATGCAAATGGGTGGCTTGGACCCTTCTGTTCCTGCCCCTCCTCACACCTGTGGCAGCCCCAGGACTCCCTGGGAACACAAGGCTCCTTGGAATCCAGTTTGGAAATGATTCCTGTGCCCTAGAACCATGGATGGGAGAGCTCAAGACACGGCCCCTGCTGTCTGCAGGTGCATAGAGCCGGAGCTTTAGCTTCCCCATCTGTGAAATGGAGCTACTGATCCCTGTCTTGTAGGCTGCTAAACAGAGTCAGTGAGGTGAGTTTGTTTTGTTTTGTGTTTTGTTCTTTTGACCTGAAAATTGAGGTGTTTCAACTATTAATAGTATTGGTTGAGAACCTACTGGCTGCCAGATAGTCAACTAGATGCTTGTACACATGATCTCATTCGGAAAGACTGCCTTTGCCTGTGAGGAAGAGTATGAAAGTGAAGGTTTATTTGTTTATGAGAGGGTGATGGAACAGCTTGTCACAAACTGTAGATGTAGTCCTGGCACATGGCTTGGAGAGGACCTAAATTCCGGTGGGTGGCTGTGGAAGTGGAGAGGAAGAGCTGACAGAGACTCTGCCCTGAACAACTGTCAGCACCTGGTGGAGACTGAGCAGGTGCAAAGAGGGCAGAGGGGAGGCGATAGCTGAGAGAGGGCCAGCTGGAGTTTGGAGTTAGAGGAAGAAATGGGAAAGAAGGAAGCCTAGAGCAGGAAAATCAAGGATAATGTCCTTTCTGGAGGAGAGGGTGGAGGCTGGAGACACACAGAGGCTGGAGAGAGGAGAGAGGACCCTACTGTCTGCTGAACGCTTACTGGGACTGTGTACATAACCATGTACCCACTGAGTAGTACCTAAGCCTTTATTTTCAGATGGGGAGACTGAGGTTCAAAGGAGAAACTTGCTCAGGATCATAACACCAGTAAGTAAAAGACCATCGGTTCTGGCTATAGGTCATGGTGACTTTAGCTGTGAAGATTCAAATTAGAGGATGCTGGCAGAGGGTGGAAGCAAGCTGAGAAAGGCTAATGCCTAGGGAGTAAGACGTAAGTCAGAATCACTTGAGAGTTTTGTGCCCAGCCAGAGAAACCCCTACTCCTTCAGGTGTGGAGCTTCTGGAAACCCTTCTCTACTCAAGAAGGGCGGAGGTGCTTCGCAGGAAGGACCTGGACACACCGATGCTTGGCACCCATTCTGGGGCCTCAGAGTTCCCCACTCTCCTGACCTAGCCTGGCTTGGCCTACTGAGGTGCTGCAATCTTGTTCAAATGTCAGCTTTTCCTAGCATTAACATCCATTGACCCATTTAAAATAGACACATTTGGAGAAGGAAATCGAAAAACAAAACAAAGGAACAGTTGCTTTTCCAGTCACATACACCTTGTGCAGCTTAATGAAGTCATAACAGAACCAAAGGCAGGTGCGGTATCTGTGCTTTTCAGGGAGAAAAGCAGGTGTCACCATTAGCATCTGGATGCCCTTTGGCCACAGCATTTTTAGACCATCTGAGGCACTGCCGAGAATCTTCCTGTGGCTTAGTGATGAGCCTTTTGGCAAGGTTAGGAAATTAGAACTCACCGTAGTTGTGTATTTAATTAAGGTTAGGGAGAAAGTCACAGGAATTCCTTTTTCTCTCCTTTCCCTCTGGAAGCAAGGGGCCGCATACAACCATCTCCTGTGTCTTTCAGCTCTGACAGCTCCGCCTGTGCTTGCAGATGCTAGGCCTGCCCTGGAGACCACTGGCAGGACTGCTCCTGCCCTGTAATCTTGACTCCTGGGGGTTGTGGCTTCTACTCGCTCTTTCACTTTGGCTTCTTGAGAGTTTGTAAAATTGTACAAGATCACAGCCAAGAGATTGCCTCTTAGCAACCTCGTGCCAGTGGCCTTGTGCCTATTCCCCAGTCTCCCACACTTACAGGAGGCCCACAGAGAGAGTCATGCTGCTGTTTTCTTTGTAGGTACACAACAAAACTGTTTTCCAACCTTTTCCTCATAATCTACTCTATAGATAGACTATATCGTGACCCAATGCACATGCAGGTGGGGAAAGTGAAAGGCTTTACAAAGCAGTATCTTTACTTCCTGACTTCCATTGCATTGCATTCTACTCCAATTTTTTCTCTTCCTTTTCACTTAAAAACCATTGGTCTTTTTTAATGCACTGCACTGCCACCTAAGTTTGGAAATCTGCAGTAGAGCTCAGGCTCTGGAGGTCAGGCCCCTGTGCTCTGCTACCGCACCCTGCCCACCTGGCAAGCAGGTCTGGAGGCCTCTGCCCCTCAGCTGGTCTCAGCAGTACTGGCTGCAGGTGACTATTACAGTGGCAGTGGCTGGGGAGGCCTTCTATTGATGCAACATTCTGTGTGAGGAAAGGCCCAGTTGATAAAACCGTTTGGTTTTACTTAAAAGGAGTGTAGTTGAGGAAACAAGCTACACAACAATATGAATGAACTGGAAAAGTAAAAAAAGTTAATGCAGGTGATATCCCTCTAAGAAAATATTTAAAATTAAAATTCAGATTTAGATCAATGTGTTTTAGAAAAGGACTAACCATGGGATTCCCTCTAATTGCATGGTCTCCTCATTCATTGAAAATGTAGTTATTTTTACAGAACGTTGACCTTTCCGCAGTTTTCAACTGTGGACCCAAGTGAAGTGTAACTAAT
Organism: Papio anubis; assembly: GCF_008728515.1. NCBI lineage: Eukaryota > Metazoa > Chordata > Mammalia > Primates > Cercopithecidae > Papio > Papio anubis. The sequence goes on from NC_044977.1 coordinate 47,741,266, forward strand.
TTTCCTTTCACAGCATTCACTTTCCTCTTCGGAAACGCTGAGCCCCATTCTGGGTCTGCCATTTTACTACAGAGGAGAGAATTTGAAAGGTAGTCAGAAGAAGCATGAACATGTTAAAGATTTGGAAACCAGATTCCTGTAGGGAAGGAGGGAAGAATTTTAGCTCCACAGTTGTGTTCTGAGTGCCAGCTAATGGGGCTAGCCCTCTACATCCCACTGAAAGCCTGCATGGTCCCATGACCTTCAGGGTACAGCTCCAAACCTCAAGTGTGTAGCTGGCAGCCTGTCTTCCTCTGCAGCCATGGCATGGGGAGCTGCAGGCCCACGGAGCTAGTTTGGTTCCCTGTCCAGCAGCTGCCTTGTCCCTTCAGGCTTTGGTAGCACTCTTTCTTTTGTGACCTGGGGCCAAGGACTTCACCTTTCTGTGCCTCCATCTCTTTTCAGAGTGCTTCTGAGCATACATTGACTATTCACGTGCTTGGAGTGGGCACTCAGGAGTGTTCCTTGTTGTTTAGCAAGGGATGCCCTTTCCAGCCCTGACCATTTGAAACACTCTTAGAAATCCTTCAAAATCCAGCTCTTATGTCTTGCCTCTTCCTGGGCGCTGTGTCTGTCCTGAGGATGGAGTTGGGCTCTGCTCCTTATAGCCCAGTCACCCCTCTTCCCTCTTGACTCTGTGCTGCTTAAGAGAAGGCTCCCAGGCCGGGCGCGGTGGCTCAAGCCTGTAATCCCAGCACTTTGGGAGGCTGAGATGGGCAGATCACGAGGTCAGGAAATCGAGAGCATCCTGGCTAACACAGTGAAACCCCGTCTCTACTAAAAAAATACAAAAAACTAGCCGGGCGAGGTGGCAGGCGCCTGTGGTCCCAGCTACTCGGGAGGCTGAGGCAGGAGAATGGCGTGAGCCCGGGAGGCGGAGCTTGCGGTGAGCTGAGATCCGGCCACTGCACTCCAGCCTGGGTGACAGAGCAAGACTGCGTCTCAAAACAAAACAAAACAAAACAAAGAGCAGGCTCCCAATCTCTCTATGTTGGAATCCCCAGCACCTAGTACCATGCCTGGCCCACAGTCAGTGCTCATCAATGTTGATTTGTCCCTGAATTCACATGAAGGATAAGAAAAGCTTCATCCCATTTCCACCTCTGATGGATTGGCTGTACCATCAAGAGTTTCGTGTTGAGAAGATTCTGAGACAGAATTTGAGAAAGGGAAAGACCCCACTATGTGGCAGATGCAAAGCCAAGCATTTTACATGCCTTTTCTTCTGATTTAACCCTAGACAACCCTGTGAAGTAGGGACTATTATCATCTCTCTCTGAGATGAGAAAACCAGAGCTCCTGAGTTAAACAGAAGTGGACAGTGCTGGGCCTCAGACAGGCAGGGTCCCCCCCGCTGCCCCAAGCACCTGGACCTAGGCCAGCTGTCTCTCCTGGAGTTTTGGCCCTGTCCAACTGCTGGCTACTTCCTTGCGCAGAGGATGGAGTAGCAGGATCCCACCACCTTTGTGTCACCAGACTGCGCTGGAATAGGGGAGCCTTTGTTTGGTGTGAGCACCCACCAGGGTTCAGAATACCAGTGTTTAGAAGAGGCTCCGCCTTCACCCTCCAAGGAAGGACAGAGGCGTCCATGGTTGTTGAAAAGCGGAATGTTCCAGCTAATGAGAAACAGTTGAGAGATGGGTGGGCCACCATCCTTGTGGCAGGCCCTGTGTCCTGACCTGCTTGTCAAGGTACAGATGACAGGGAGGGGTATAGCAGGTGTGGCTTCCTCTAGCTAGATTGGCGAAGGGACCGGGGCCAGGCTGTGGGGAGGAGGGAGAAGGCCCCTTGCAATTTTTCTTTTCTTTTCCCTTTTCTTTTCCTTAACCATTTAGCTGTATCTTTTAGTAAAAGAGTACCCAAAAGACAGTTTTTCTGCACTGCCATATATAGAAAATTCTAAACCTCTGGAAAGAGATAGTTCCCTGGGAAGATGGTCTGGTTTGAGGGTGAGTATTAACTTTGGGCTCATACAGCCCTTGGTTAAAGTCTAGGGTTACCATTTCTTGGCCGTGTGAACTTGGTCAAGTCAAGTAGCCTCTGTAGGTCTCAGCCCCCTTGTCTGTGAGTTATTTCCATGCCACAGCATTGTGATGAGGATGACCATGGGGAGCACCTGGGATGTTGTAGCATCTGGGTAGAAACTGGTTTTTCCTATTCCTGCCAGCTCTGGGAAAGGCTACATCCTGGCCCTCCCAGCCAGTTGATAGTGTGCCTCTCCCTCAAAGAGAAATTGATGTCTCCTGCCAACATCCAACTGGGGGAGTCCAGGAAAAGGGCAGTTGTCTGGGTAACCATTTGTGAAAGCCAAGGACAGGGCAAAATGGAGATGCAAGGAAGGGTTTATCCTCCTGGCAACAGGGTTGCGCTCATGTTTCTGATCGATGAAGCTTTGTGCTTCTTGCCTTTCCATGCCATGCGGGAGCCACAGGTGGCATGTTGCATTCAGTTAGTGACCAGGCTGCATCTTCAGAGCCCAGGCATCCCTGTCACCATCTAAGCTAGGTGGTCAGCCAGCCAGGTCTGGCAGGTAGGTCTTCCACTCCCAGAGTCTGTGGATGCCACACCCAGGACTAGGCATGAGGAGGTCCACTTTGGGAACCTGACTTCACCGCTGCCTGGTAACGGGGCTTTGGCAAGTCAGGTTCTTGGCGTCTCCATTTTTAACAGAGCACTTGTAACCGGGGCATCCTCATGAGCATAGCAGAGAACTGTTCCCAGGCTCTCATGAGATGCTGTGTAAGAAGGTCCCTCATGTGGACGTATATGAATGTAGCACATTTTTGTTAGTTTACTTTGAAAAGGTAATACTGGCAGATGGTTCAAAAGGCAAAAGATTCCGAAGTTATGCGGTGATTAGAGTTAAGTCTCCCTGACACCCCCCTGTCTTGGGTCCCTGGTCCCTCCCTCCTAGGCAGCCACTGCTGCTGCCATTCTGGTGACACCTCTGCATGTAGGAGCCTATGTATCTCCCCTTCTTTCTTACACCAGGCCTTACCCAGTGTACTATCCCTTGCTTTTATCTCCTCCACTCTAGATGCAAGGTGATTCTACATCTGTACATGTGGATGTCTATTTAGCCTCTGCCTAGGAATCTACCATAAGGACATGCTGCTCTCTCTCCCTCCCACTGAGGCATAGAGTAGTTATTTGGTGAGCATGTTAACTAACTGTTGGTAAGAACAGCTATGTGTATCCTGTCTGCTTTGAGGTTTCAATGGCTCAATGTCCTTGAGAGCAGTTTTTAGGGAGTTATCCAGAAAATGTTTAGCAAATAAGGAACTCTTTCTTTTTTCCCTCTGGTGCAAGATTTCTGAAGCTCAACATTGTTGACATTTTATTTTATTTTATTTTATTTTATTATTTATATTTATTTTATTTTATTTTTTGAGACAGAATCTCACTCCATCACCCAGGCTGGAGTGCCATGGTGCGATCCCTGCTCACTGCAACCTCCACCTCCCAGGTTCAAGCTATTCTTGTGCCTCAGCCTCCTGAGTAGCTGGGATTACAGGTGTGCACCACCACACCTGGCTCATTTTTGTCATTTTTGTAGAGAAAGGGTTTTGCCATGTTGGCCAGGCTGGTCTTGAACTCCTGAACTCAAGTGATCCTTCCACCTGGACCTCCCAAAGTGCTGATATTACAGGCATCAGCCTTCGCACCCAGCCTGTTGACATTTTTCTACCTGACAATTTTTTGCTATGAAGGCATTGTAGGATGTTTAGAAACATCCCTGGCTGTACCCAGTAGATGTCATTAACACCCTACCTGCCATGTGACCACGAAAAATGTGTCCAGGTCCAGACATTGCCAACTTTCCCAGAAGTAGGGGAATCAACCCAGGTTGAGAACCACTGCTCCAGTGGGATTTGGAAGAGCTGAGCAGTGCTGTGCACAAATGTGTAGTTCTGGAGCTTAGTCCTGGGGCAGACCTGTGGCTGAGAAGGCAGGAGTGGGGGTCGCCTGGAGCCATCAACATCCACACCACCTACCCTTCAGGGCTGCTTTCTAGTGTGCCTTTGGGAAGCTGATGTCTCTCCCTGACACACACACAGGAGCCCACACTTACATCAAAGAGGCAATATAGTGTGGTGTATTATGGATGGGTTGTGAAGCCAGACTTCCCAATGCTACCACTTCCTAGCTATGTGACTTGGGGTAAGATATTTATGTCTGCTGGCACTTTTCTCAGCAGTAAAGTGGGGGATAATAAGAGTACCTACCTCATTGGTAGTGGAGATTAATGGGTTAATGCATATAAAGCACTTAGACCCAGGGCGAGGTATGTGGTACGTGCTCCATGCATGTCAGATATCACTATTATTATCAGCAGAAAAAAAAAAAATTATTATCAGCAGAAAAAAAATTATCAGCTGAGCCCTCTCTGTGGGCCAGGATCTTTGAATTGATGACCGCAGTTGAGTTTCCTTGTAATCATGGGCAGTAGGACTCTCCATGCCTTTATACTCAGGAAATGGAAGCTCAGAGAGAGTAAGGCCCTTGCTCAGGGCCACATGGCCAGTAAGGTGTATTGAGCAGAGTCTGTGCCTGAGGGCCATGCTGAGGCTGCTATGGCCTCTGCCAGAAGCCAGGGCCTGAGCTCCTGGGGAAGTCCAGGAGAGAGGGAGGGAGTCTACCATGGATACCTTGTGTTATAGCCAGTTAGTTATTTGTCAGAAGCTGTCCTTGGGCCTGAAGTCCCTGCACACTGTCAGTGGTGTGGAAGGTGAGGCTCCATTTCTTGAAACCTATATACTCATCAAGGTCACTTTGGCAGGGTTTATAAGGAAATAAATTGACCATAATTCTAGTGATAACTTTTATATGAATTTCCTTTATTTCACCTTCCTATATTATATGTTATATATTTGTGTAGTGGAGATCACCATGTTTAATTGTTACTAAATATAATGTCACTATTTCTGATGCATTCTGGTACCACTGTTTCATATGTCCTCATATCTTTGAAAGCTCTTAGCTTGTTGCTATTTTATTGGTTACATAATATTAAATGTTTTCTTAATTATTATGCAAGTATTATATATATTATGCAAGTATATATATGCAAAAAAATGAAATATATTTTTATTGTGATACTTTATGCACTGCCATAAAAGACCAAGTCCTTTTTGATCACCCTTCTGATTCTAGTCTATGGTGCAGAGGTGTTGCTGCTTGTTTGTGGATTTATTTTTCAAAGAGTATGATATTTATTTATTGCTTTATTCAGTCATAATAGAAATACATGCTTGCTGTGAATAATTAATTCACTATCAGGTAAAGTTAAAGTTTCCTAAAATTCTACTTCCCAGAGAAAGCCAGTGTTAAGAGCATGCTCTGTGTCCTTTTACCCTTTTACAATGCACACAAATATACCACACCCTAATATACACACTTAGGAATAAAAAGCACAACAGGCTTCTCTCATGGGCACTGTTTGTTATGTCAGTGTTTTCACTTAGCATGTAGTGGAACCGTCTCATACCGATGCCTACCGCTCTCCCCCTCTCTTCACTCACTGCGTCCTGGTCCACAGAAGCGCACTCCTGCACTCTTACCCCATCCTCTTGTGATCGACAGGCATGTGGTTTCTGGTGTTTTTGGCTATGGAAAAGTGTGCTGCACAGCATCTCAGCATGTATGACGTGGTTTAGGGCTGTTTCTGAATTTCCGGAGGACTATCACGTGGGCGGAAGGTCTGGGGACCAAGGGCACACGGGGGATGAGGAGCAAGCCCTGAGCCTGCCTGGAGCTCAGCACAGAGGACCTGGGGCGGTGAGCCAGCAGCCTGGGGTTACCGCCCAGCTCGGTGCCGCCAGCACCGTGAACCAGGGCACAGCCCTCCCTCTGTGCTGCTCAGTGCCATCATTTTTCCCTCCCATGACATACGACAGCAGGGAGTTGAGTGGTTTGTTTCATCTCTTCTTAAGAAAAAGTTAAATTTATAATCCCAGCCCCGACCTTCCTTGTAACTCATGTGCTCATCCTGTTAACTGGTTTAATATATGGCACCACTATTTCATTAAACAACATACAGGAATAATTAGTTCAGCCACGATGCCTCAGAACAAAAGCCCTTGATTTAGTTTAACTTTATAAGTTGCTCTCTTTTGATGTGCAAGAGCACATCTGGGGTCTTAAAGAAAGCAGAAAGAAAAATAGAAGACGTTCTGGCAGACTGGGGGTTAGAGTTTTCCAAGCGGAGCCAGTAACCCTTTGGTACCAGGCCTTGATAGGGCAGCAAGGGCCCCGCAGAAGCAGTGCGTGCCGCTGGCTGGGGGACGAGAGCCAACATTCCCAGGAGGTCAGTGGCTGTCTGCTGCCAGGCCAGGAGAAACCATGCGTTTTCTTCCTTCATACACATGGTGTGCTCATGTGCAGTGTGTCCCCAGACTTGTAAGCCTGGCCTGTTCTCTGCCCTGCTGCTGGAGCTCAGACGCTCACTCTGGCCTTTCCTTCCCTCAGCGTGTGCTTGGTGCTGCTGCATGCCACGCACACTGTAGGAACTGTGGACATGCTCAGGGATCAGCAAGGGCCCCTCTGGGGCTGGCGCCCTCTTCCTGCCGTTGCAGTTTGCCCCAATTTGCTCTGTGCCCAGAGTCTTTTTCCCCATCAGTTCTCTCTCCACCCGGGCTACCACTGGGGTCATTCTGACCTTTTCACTTCATCAGTCCTCACCCCTGTGTGGCATCTCATGGTATTCATCTGCCGGCAGAGGAGAGTTCCAGCTTCTTGGCCTGACCCTCGGGCTTTGCACTGCCTGGTTCCTGCCTCAGCTGCAGCCATTTGTGCTCATGCACCCTACTGTCACTGGCTGCTGACCAGTTGGGACCTCTGCAGGCCTCAGGGCCTGTGCCCCGTTCAGCCTTCTGCTCGAGCTGCTCCATCCAACCACAGGCCCGGCACAGATGTCCTCTCCTCTGTGAGGTTTCCTCCCAGTTCCCTGCCAGGTGGTAACCATGGTTCCTTTCTCAGAGTTCCCCCGTCCTCCTTGCCACACTGGGGCAGTCCGTGCCACGTAGGCCATGGGAACTGGTTTTTAGGTGACTGTGTGCTCCAGGCAGAGGCAGGGTGGAGTTGTGCCTGGTCCCCTGTTTCTCTAGACATGGCATAGTGCAGGGCATACAACAGGCTCCATGGACAGGAGCCCATCTGGCACAGTGGGGAGAGCCAGGCCGTCCGCCCGCCCTGGCTCAGCACTTGGTGGCGGTGAGACTGCATGAAGCTGGCATGGCGCCCTCCCGTGATAGACTGCTGTGAGGCAACAAGGGTTAGCAAGGGTTCAGCCAATGACAGGAACATAGTTGTTGCTCAACTAGTGGCAAGTGCCGTCCTTTGCAAAGGTTTGCTGGGACAACTTTCTCATAGACTGTGTTCCAGTTGGTTTTTTAACTGAGGTGGACTGAGTGACTCTTTCCCGTCTCTGGCTTTTGGTTTCCAGGGAGCCAGGTTGTACGGTGGGGACAGATGTCCTGGTCTGCCAGCAGCCAGCAGCCATTAGCTCCCTGTCCCACCCATTCCTGCTCCAGTACTTGATGCTCTTCTCCCTGCACCCTCCTCCCAGGACAGCAGAAGGTACGGGATGCTTAGTTCTCTCTCCTTCTAATTAATGGCAGAGACCCAGTTAGAAATGGCAGGCCCCTCCCTGACCTCTCCACAGCCATTTGTAAGTCCAGCGAGACTGCGGACTGCTGCCCTGGTGGCCCTGGTTGCAAGCAGCTCCCTTTGTAACAAAGTCGACATCACCTATTTGCCAGCATAGCTGCCCCTGGGAAGCCATTCTGGTCTTGCCTGGAGTGTCACAGACAGTATCCCACTCCTCTTCCTGAGTGGCTGTGTACCAACAGGTAACAGATGGCAGATGTATAGACGAGCAGCGGTTGATGCTTGGCTCTGCCACTGAGGGAGCACCTGGGCCAGGCACCTGCATGTACAGCAGCTCCTTATCCTCACATCACCCATGGGAGTAAGGCGGTTCTTACCTCATTGTACCATGAAGACTCAGAGGCCCAGAGAGGAGAAATGACTTGCCCATGTGCAAATCCTGGACAGGGTCTGAATCTAGGTTCAGACAGGGTGCAACACATGAAGTTTCTGCCCTTTTGGCTACTTGGGAATTCTTCTCAACCATCAGAAAGAGAAAGCCTGGGGATTTTCACACCTGTCCCACCTGGAACGTGTTTCATGTTAAGTGCCATTCCTTTCCCCACTGTGTTTTTCCAAGGTCCTGACCCCCCTCCAACCCCTTGTCCCACTTTCTGTGGCTCCTGACCCTCAAGGCAGAAGTAGCAGGCCAGCGGGCAGGAGCCAGCTTACCCTGCCTGCTGCCTCACCAGGGGACAGCAGGCTTCAGAGGCTCTCCTGTAATCTCTCTATCCACACAGCCCTCATTTTAATTTGCAAAATTGAAGCCAGATCGAGAGCAGTAAAGCCAGAGGACAGTAAATATTCATGCCTCAGTGAGCGAGGGTGGCTCCATTACCGTTCTGAGATTGAGAGAATTACCTGGGGGATTATGTATATTCATGGGCCGATTTTTATTTGCGATATAACGTGACTCACGTTGGCCTGTGTGTTACAGGTTCTACCCTAAACAGACTTTGCACAAAGCGTATGCCCTTAAGCTTCTGAAAGTCATCTCAAGTGGCTTGCCCCTCGCCTTCTGCCTCCTAGGAAACAGGTCAGCATAATAAGCACACCAGTGACCAACCAGGGATTTCCATGCACTCTTCTCTCTGCCTTACAAGCTGTGGGCACTATTCTTACGTCCAGGTCACAGAGGAGGAGACGATCTGATTGCCACACCATGTTCTGTTGATGTGGCTGTCCCCGCACTGTGCTGCCATCCTCTCAAATGCAGGAATGGTGTCTCATTCTGTCCTGTGTGCCCAGAACATAATAGGTGCTCAGGAAATGGCTGCCAAGGGAGTAGCCCCTCTTACAGGCCTGCTCTGCAGACACACTCAGCTCTGCCGCTGGCCCCCAGCATGTGCACGGCACCTGCTGCTGGCAGCACAGGTTTGGCCCTGCTGATTGGCTGGGTGTCTGGCTTCAACAGGGGTAGGTCAGTGTTCCTGTACATAGGACATTGTTTACAGGGTCCTGCCTCAGTGCACAGCAGAAGTCAGCGCACTGCAGCCTGCCACCTGTTTTGATAAAGCGCTTCAATGGCAGAGTCAAGTAGTTGCAACAGAGGCTGTGTGGCCTCCAAAGCCTAAACTGCTTACTGTCACCTTCTATAGGAGAGCTTGTTGCCCCTTGTCTGTAGGCTTCAAGGGCACTGGGGCAGAGCACCACTCCTCTGAGTTTTTTCTTGATGCCAGTGCAGCACACAGTTTATCTCTTTTACTTTCATTGTCACCATAATCCAAATGAAGTTGGGATGCTCATCTCCATTTTATTGATGATAAAATAATAGTTGTAGTAGTTTTAATCACTAATTAATATTGGACAACTTCTAATTTTTAAAGATACCATGCTAATCGTTTCACCTGGATTATCTCAATGTAAACTCACAAATGCCCAATGAGTTAGGTACATTTTCCATTTAAGGGAACTTAGGTGACATCCCTGGCCTGGGGTCACATAGCTAATATGAAGGATTTGAACCCAAGAAGTCTGACTTGAAAACCTGCCTTCCTAACCACTGTGTTATGAGGAGAAAAGGTTGCTTGCCATCAATTGCTCATTCATTTCCTGAACTGTTGTTAGCACTGGCAGCGTACCAGGCCCCCTTCTGGGTGTGGCAGATGCAAAGATGAATTAGAGTGACCATTTTCTCGAGGAGGTCCCTGTAGGACAAACAAGCGAGGCGGTAGCCACTCCACCTGTGTAAGTGTTAGAACTGGCTTGGCCCTATGAGGAAGATGGGAGGTTTGCAGACTCCTGGACGGGAGCTTCCTGGGCTCATGCACCATTCTGTCACTGCTGGACTAGTGGCCTCTGGCTGTTCACCCAACCTCTGGGCCCCAGTTTGGTCACCTGTACAATGCAGGACATAACGGGACCTACCTCTTAGGCTTGCTGTGATGATTCAGTAGGTTAATCCATGTGAGCTTATAGAACACTGCCCAGTGCTGATGGCCTGAGTGGAGGTGGTGACAAAAGTAGGGATGGCACAAATGGGCGTGGGAGGCCCTGGGGATACCAGGTAGCCTTGGAAGGCTACTAAGAGGCAGTGGAGCTTCAGAGAGACTGGGAGAGGCAGGGTCAGGCAGGCCAAGGTGGGAGACGGGTGAGAAACTCTAGGGGAGAGAGCTGTGCTCCCGGGATGGGTTGGGGCAAGGAGCTGAGCTGGGGCCCTGGCAGAGGTGGCTTGGAACTGGCTTTCTGCTTGTGTGTTTTTGGATTTATAATTGCTCTCATGTGCTGGACTCACATTTTCTAAGAGGGAAGAAGAGCTGCCTCAGCTGCTGCCAAGTTCTGCCTCCATGAGCTGGCCCTCAGGAGGCAGTCATAGTGGGTGGAGAGGGGGAAGGACCCAGGCAAGGACTCTATGACATGTCCCTCTCCCTTCCTGTTCAGGCCTCCGTCCCAGGCTTCACGCCCCCAGGACAGTCTCTGGGCAGACCACACGGGGTTCATCCTGCTAGCTAGGACACTGTCCTGACAGGCCGGAGAGGCCCCTGCTGCCTGCCCAGGCCATGGCACTCCTAGCCTTTCACTATGGGCCCCCGCCTGTCCCTGCACTGGCTTTCCCCTGCCTACTGTGCCCCCCGTCCACCTTCCACCCAGGAAGGGCCTTCCCAGGAGCATGTATTCCATTCAGTAAGATAAGGTGCCAGCACTGGGCTACCTGCTGGGTCTGCACTGGTGGCCCGTCCTTGCCCTGATGGAATGTCCAGTGCCATGTGGAAGACAGACTTTAAACAACAGTGGGCCCTGGCACTACAAGTGGTGAGGCTGCCCTGAGGAACAGCCTCTGTGAGAAGACAGCAGGGATTTAGAGGAGGCCGGAGAGCCTCCCGAGGCAGTGAGCTGGGAACTGAGGACGTCCAGATTGGCAGTGAGGGGAGAAGCAGTGAGTGAGGGCCAGCATGGGGGGGAGGGGGCGGCAGTGCTCGTTCACACAGCAGCACCGCTCCTCTCTGTCCCCTCACTGAGTTTCCATTCTGGTACTCTAGGGCTACTTTGCCTTTCCCCAGGCTGGAACCCCTCTATAGCAGGAGCAGTTTCCCCATGAATTGAGAATCCTCAGTGCCCAACTTGGGCCACATGTGTCAAGGAAGGAGCTTGCATTCTTCTCTCCTGGGGCTGTTGCCATGATGGCCGGTCCAGGTTCAAATCCCAGCTCTGCCACCTGCTGGCTGGGTGACGGCAGGCAAGTGACCGAAGCCAGCATGGCTGTGCCTTACAGCTTGTGGAGGGACCGTGTCCCTACCTGGGAGCCCCTCAGTGTGGTGCCCACATGGGGCAAGTGCTCAGTCAGTGTGAGCAGCTGTCATTACTACTCCTGACATCATCATCACGATCATCACAATTGTCACCAACTCCCTCCAGGGAAAGTGTTGCTCCCAAAGGAAGCAAGGCTGACAGCTGGTGGGGTGTCGAGGCTTTACTCTTGGGCCTTGGGAACCTAAAGACTCTAAAGGTCACTCATCAGCTTCCTGTGGCATCTGTGGCCTGAATGGGCCCACCTTGGCCAAAAGTTCCATCTGTTAATGCATTGCCAGAACATGTGAGATCATGAGCTGTTCAGACATGAGAGTAGCAGCTGAGCTGATGGGGCAGAGACTCAGAGTGGTCCTTAATGGTTGGTCACCTTCCCTGGGCCCTTTAAGGCTTTGGATCTGGAGCAGGAGGTGCCACAGGGGCAGTGGGAGCTGTGGGAGAGCTGGGGTCTGCAGCCCGAAGCACAGGGGTGGTTTGGACCTCGCTGCCACCCGCCCCCACCTTTGCCTCTGCTGGTCCTCTGGTCTTCCTTTGCTTGGCTGACATCAGCTGTCACTTTGATGGGAAGTTTCCTCTGACTCTGCAGGTTGATGGGGGCTGCTTTTCCACCCCACCCTGGGGCAGAGTATTTCCTTGCATTTTCCCATTCAGAGTATTTGCTTAATATGTTTAAAGTATTTCCATTAACCGTAGCTACAACTGATAAAGTTTTAAGATATTTAATATTGACACCCCAACCTCAGGGTAATGACTGCTAAATGCATGACAGCTTTTGGGAAGAGCTGTCACATAAGTGGTGTATATTGATTTCTGCACTTAGGGGTAGTTCACACACTTAGTTAGCTACATCTCTTCAGATAACCAGGAAAACACTTGTCAGTCCTGAGCTTTGCTTGTACATTTGGAGGAATCTCTTGCATACGGGAAATGGGAACTGCTGGCAGAAGCTGAGCCTCCTTTTGAGTCCATCTGGTCACCCAAGTTCTTGGAGCCATCTTCTCCAGGCGGATTCCTTGAGGGTCAGACACAGTGGAATGAAGGGAGCCTCCTTGGGCTGTGGTGGAGCCCATGCCATTCTGTCGGCTCTGGCCTGGAACTGACCTTTGTTATTTGAAGTGCTGGAAACAGCACACCTCACCTCACAGGTGCAGTGCTTCCCTGCCCTCCCAGCCCTAGTCTTTTAATTTCACTCTGTCAATTCTAACAAGAATTACTCTTACCTGAGTGTTAGGTGCTGTGCTTGGCCTTGACTTCTCACCATAGCCCCACGGGTGTTATTATCCCCTTTTTACTAACAAGGAAGCTGAGACTCAGGGGTGAAGAGCCCAAAGTTGGCTGGCCAGGAGGCAGTAGAACCAGCCAGCATGATTCATTCCAGAGCTGCAGCACTTCCTCCCCTGAAGGAGCCAGCCCCCAGGGCAGATCATGGAGAGTAAACATGACCCTGGAAAATCACCTGGGTAGCTGCCATGTTGAATGCCAGCTCATTCTCTCAGTAGGGTCAGCCTGTGTTGGAGCAGCCTGGTGTTCCTTCAGCAGAGTGAGGATGCAGGATCAGAAGGTATGGGTGTATCTCTGAGTCTGAGTGCCTCCCTCCGTGCAGCAGAGGCTTGCTGCAGAAACCAGACCGTTGAAGGGACAGTGGGCTCCCCACCGGCCTCCATGCCCTCTGGGGAAGGAAGCATGTGTAGCCATGGACACAGACCTCTCACGGCCTGGGTTCCTTCAGCTGAATTCATCCTCACCTTGCATTCTCTTTGTTCTGGGGCTGGGAGTGGGGTGAATGCTATCATGTGCCCAGGACTGAATGCCGAAGGGCCAGCAGATGAGTTTTCTACAGTGTCAGTTTTCCCAAGGGCAGTTAATTCCAAACTCCACTTTTATGTTAAAACAAACATGAATCTATTATGGCATAGAATGCAAAGTTTCCATGAATCTTAAAGTCCAAAACTTGGTATTTCAAAGAATTTCTGTGCTTCTAGCAGTTAGCTTCAGGGATTTATTCTCCTCTGCCATGGAGTGGGGGGCTTCTCTGTGGGAAAGAGAAACACATCATGCTGTCTTTCAGGACTTCCTGGCCCTCCATGTATTGGGATGTCAGCACACTGTTTGCACTCGAGGATTCCAGGTCCCATGGAAAATACAGATTTCATGTGGTTCAGTGGGTGCCTTACTCCATGGAGTTGCTAAGTCCTTTCCCTGAGAGATCCCAGGGAAGAGGGAGAGAGATCCAAGAGGGGAAAGTTGGTTGCTCTTTTATTTTTTGATAGCCAACTTCCAACCCATTCCATCCTGCACGACGGAAGAGTGCACTTTCTACCAGCTGCTCTGCCCGCCTGTGGGGCACAGCTGTAGGCCTGGGGCTTTGCATGGTCTGGCTGTACCAGGCCCTCAATTCTGTTTGGTGCAGTTAATACCAGGTGATTTGTTTGAGTTTAAAATGGAGACGTTGAATATTTCCTTTAAGTTTTAAATATGCTAATACTAAAGGCTAAACTTCGAAAATGAAGAAGAAGAAATAGAAAAATAGGAGAAAAACATCCTTAGCACAGGGTGACCTTCCTGTTGCTGTATCTAGACCTCAAACTCAAGGCTGCCTCTCCGTCCCAGACAGACTGTACCTTGACCTCTATTTCATGGTTAGAAAGAAGCTTCATAACAAAGAGAGATAACGGCCAGTCCGTGCACTTGTTCTTCACACAGGCAGGGCAGGCCCCCAGCATCCCTCGCTGGCCTACTCTCTGCCTGAAGGTGGGACGCATCATCCCAGATGGGCCTGGGGCCCAGAGCTGTCACTGCTGCCCATGCCATACAGTCTCTGCAGACTCAGCCAGGCTTTTGTTCCTGGGGAAGGGGGAAGAGGGGAGTGATCCCCCTCTTGAGCCTTGCTGAGGACATCCAAGTTGTCTTTTGTGACAGCTTCCTCACTTTGCTCCAGATTTGGACTCAAGCCTCTGTGCCTCAGGCCCAGCCAGTGCTGTGGCCAAATGAGCTCCCACTTCAGTCAGGCCTTGCTGGGCTTGAGTCCGAGTTTCACCATTTACCAGCTGAGGGGCCTTGGGCAGGCTACTGACTCTCGGTTTCCTCAGGTGTCAGGTGGTGGTGAGGGTTGGAGAGAGTGGTCTCAGGTGCCCTGTAGAAGGCCTGTTCTGCAGCAGGCTCTCCAGGAAGGATGTTTGCATGGGGAGGAGTTCCTAAGAGTCTGCAGCCTTAGGAGCCAGGCACAATACCGAGCTACAACCTGGTGGGATGGTCTTTCTCTTTTAGTTTAGGTATTTCTTTTTGAACCTTTTCTTCATGTATCAAAACAGTGTATGATTACTTTAGACATTTTTGTGGAGTATAAAGAAACTGAGAAAAAAACCTCCCCCTTAACTATAGTTAAGACTGTATTTTAAATACATTTTTATACCTTGATTATTGGTTCAATATTACAGAGAAAGCATTTTCATGCTCATAAAAGTGCTTCATTTATTTTATTATGTAACACCTTGCCTGCTGTTTTATTTAGCCATTCCTCTATTGTTGGGCAACTAGATTGTCTCCATCTTTCGGCTATCCTAAATAAGGTGAATAGTTTATCATACTAAGGTGAATATTTCAGTGATCCACTTTGACTTTTGGAGAGTTTCCTAGAGGTGGAATTCTTGGACAAGAAATGTAGAAATGATGAGAGCATTCCAGAAAGGCTGGACCAGTGTGATCTTGAGTGGTTGGTGCTGGGGGAGCATCTGGAGGGGGTGTTGAGGGATAGAAGCATGAGGGGTTTGTCATTGTCTTCAGACAACTGCAGTGAGGAACAGATGCTTGCCCCCAGGCACCTCAGAGTTAGGGCTGGTACCCTCAAGTTTAGTACAAAACATATTGGTGTCTTCAGAGTGCCTAGCTCCTGGGCCCAGCCTGGGGTGTCCTCCTGCTCTCTGGCTGCTGGGCCAGGCACCGCGTAAAGCTTGGATTGCACCTCACACTTTACTGCTTTGCCCTTTTTATTTTGTGGAGAACTGAGAGACTCCCACCATCTCTTTTGCCCACCCGTCTTGGCAGGTAGTACAGCTGTTTCTGTAGGTGGAGGGAAAAGAGAGTCTCCCATCTTGGGCCAGTGACTTCAGCTAGGGGCACCTCGATTTTCTCATGTGGGTTGGGCATTCTGGCTCCTCATCCTATGGTGGTGGCTTCCAGGTGTTGCTGGGGAAGGCGAGACTCAAACCAGCAGTGTGACAGACCCAGCCTGGAGACTCAGAAGTGCTTCTCTTCCTCACAGCACCTGACCCCTCCATTTCCTCCTCTCAGCCCAGGACTGGCCTCCCCCAGAGTCTGCCTCAGAGTAGACTGTCAGTCTGTATTGAGTAAACTGATTGGAACTGGATTCTATTACATTTAATTGACTAGAAAATCTGTCTTTTTATTCTTAAATAGTTAAGTTTTAATCACACAACCAATTCATGAATTTCCTGTAGCAAAAGTGAAACCTTTCAGTTAAGGGAAATGGAGGTCTGTTGCATCACACCCCATCCCGGCCTCCCATCTAGAGGAGATCCTGTTAATTCTTTTGGGTTTATCCTTCCAAACCCTTTTCTATGCACTCTGCTCACAGAAATGCACAGCACTGTTGTGTAAATGTGTGGCATCATATTCTGAGCAGTGTTTGCACTTTCTGGCCATGCCCCACATGGATTCTCAGAGACCTTGCCTCATTACTACACACAGAGCTCCCACACTGCCTGCCCCCAATGTGCGCTTGTCAGTGTGGACACCTCATGTCACACAGTGCCATGTCCCCACTGATGGACTTTCAGACTGCTGCCCTGTCTTTGTGAGTATTCCCTGTGCTGTACTGACAATCTTCTTGTGTACACCTGCACACGGCTCTCCTAGGAGGTATCAAGAACTCTGCCTCAGGCCTGCCCTAGCACCTCTCTGCACTTTTCCCATTCCCCCCAAGGTTGTCCCCCTCTCTCCCAATCTCGTTTGTATGTCATTGTCATTCCAGACCCAATTCAGATGTCCTCCTCTCTGCTGGCTCCCTCATAGTACTCAACACATCGTATTCTAAATATGCTTTATACATCTGTCTCCCCAGTGAGTCTGGAGTTCAGAGGACAAGGGCATGGCTTCCCCCACATCCCAAGGCCAGCACATGGCCTGCCATGGAGTAGGTGCTACATGAGCATGTTGAATTAAAGCCAATGGAAGGAATAAGGGAGATGGGCCTTGAAGACTGAGTTCTGGGAAAGATGAGCAGGAGGACATTCCACAAAGATAAACAGCAGGACAGAGGCAGGAAGTGTGCTGGGAGACCAGCCGTGAGCTCGGAGAGCACTGCACAGATGCAGGAGGAAGGCCAGGGGTGAGCACCAGCTAGGGCAGTGAGCACCAGGGCACCTGGAGCCCTGGCAGGTTTCATTGAGGACCTAGCCTGACCCGGGTTATATACCAGGGAAGTGACCTGGCAGTACATGGAGGAGGGGGTGGCTGCTATGGGTATCTGAGCAAGAAGTGAGGCCCGGTGACCAGAAAGAGACTGTGGGTGCGAGGGAGGCGAACTCCGGGATTTGTTGGCTCATGGGCTATGAGAATGTCGCCCATGAGGAAGGAGCTAAAGGCTGAGGCTTGAACCATGAATGAGGGCTGGGGGCCACCACAGTTCACTGAGGACCTGGTACTTACCAGGGCTCAGGGAGACCCTGGGCACATACTGCCTCCTTCAATTTTCACAGAATCCCTGTGGCTAGGGCCTGGTATCCCCAGTCTACTGGTGAAGACACTGAAGTCTAGAAGTTACAGAACTTGCCCACAGCTCAGAGCTGGAGCCACAGCTCCAACCTCAGTGAATCTGGCCCCAAGTCCAGCATGCTCACTGCTGAGAGTGGGCACCCACAGAAGTGGGGCAGGCCTAAGTGGGGTGGGAGGTGAGTGCAGGGGTGATTCTGGCTCTAAACAGAATCACAGTCTAACAGCCATCTTGTGGAGTAGAAGGAGCCCAACCCTCAAGCCACATGTGCCAGCCAGATGGCAGAATGCAGGTGGGCAAGGTCCAGACCATGGGATGGGGTGTGGGGTGCAAATTAGATGCCCTGGTACACCCCAGGACCAAGGAATGGGCCGTAAACCCATTGCATGCCTGCCCTTCCAGCAACTTATAAGGATAACAATGGAATGTCATAAAGCTGTTGTAGTTTCTTGTCCGTAAGGCTAAAGTTGTAATAAACAGAAATTATAAGCAAAAGAATAAACCTAGAGAGAAAGTCAGTTCTTAGGGCCACCACTGCTAACATCCCTTGGATTACAAGGGCTTTTATGCCATATTGGTGGCACGTAGGGAACTGCCCCTCGGGGGTGGGGCTGGCCTTGTGGGGGCTCCGAGCCTTGTATCCAGTGTCCACTGAGGCCCCACAGCACCGTGCCAGGTGAGAGTGCCTCACCATTTTATAGGGATTGACAATGTAGATGGCATTCTTTTTTTCTTTGATCTACCTCAAGAAATAGTGGCAGGTTGAATTTGGAAATACATCCCAGACCTAGCAGCCCCCTTTTGCAGCCACCTCAGTCCCTGGGATTTGGGCTTGGAATGGGATAACCTGTGTCTCAGGAGGCTCGCAGTGGCAACTCAGCTCAATTGGGTGACTGAGTCCCAGTGTGATCCTTGGCACCCCCCTCTCACCCTCCTCGCTCACTGTCACAGTGATCATTCTGTTTTCTTCTTCCCTATTTCTTCTTATCATTACTGTCATGGGCCTGAATGCCTTCAACTGCTCCCCCTTCAGCACCAACAGAGGGAGAGTAAGGCCCAGGCTCAGCTGCTGAGCAGCTTCCCTGGGGCCCCTGTCTCTGCCCTTAGCTTGCTGGTCACACCTTGTCTGGCCTTGCTGATGCTCTGGTGCCAGCAGCCACAGGCTGGTGCTCCTGTAGGGTGTGAGTCCAAGTGATATTGCCCCTGCACAGCTGCACTGGGGTGCAGGAGATCATCAGTTGAGTCTGACGTACGTTCCTGAGCATGCTCCTCTGTGCCAAGGAAAGAGATTAGTGCCACCCAGCCCCCACCCCCACCCCCGCTGATGTTCTCAGTCTGGACAGGAGGCAGGAGCTAAAGGGATGGCTACATAGCAAATGTCAGAGGTAAAGTGGGGGTCAAGTGGTGGGGACTGTGGGGGCCGAGGTGGGTGGGCAGCATGGCCTGCTCTAGCTGGAGTAAGGCTGGAAGGACAAGGAGGGGCCTGGCAGTCAGGAAGCCAGCTCTGCCCAGGCACAGGGCTGGGAGGCACCATCAGGCATCTAGGCCATGAATTGGACTTGGCCCAAGCATAGGGTGCTGAGGGCAGTGCTGAAGAGTGCTCAGGAGCCAGCCAGATGGCCACAGGCCTATGTGACCATCCAGCAGCCTGCCCTGAGGAGTGGGAGCTGTGGGAGCCACACATAGGAGGGATATGGCCAGTGCTGGGCTTTCATAAACCTGGCTGAAGGACAGAGTAGCCCTGGAATTGTGGGGATCTTTCTGTCCACCTTGGATCCATTCCTTTAAGACCCAGACCCACCTGGGCTCTTTACTCAGGTCCAGGGCCCACAGGTGAGGTCCTGTTCGCTACTCCATGGCGGTGATGGCTTTTCTGGCTCAGCCCTGAAAACAGAGCTAGATCCCTTGGCTTACCTCCTAAGGATTCCTTACCCCCTAAAAAGCCCAGGGATGTCATTAAAAACAAAGTCTCAGTTGTATAGAAAACAGAAGAATCCAGCGTTGCTGTAATTCATTTAAAGTTTTATGGGATGACAAATACATGGGGTGGCTGGGAGGAGGGGCGTAAAGCTCCCTGGTGAAGCTCCCTGGTAGGCCCCTTGTCACTTTTATGGTTTTCCATTGTTGCAGCGACTGGGAGGTTAATCACGAGGGTTTGTTTGTAACATCACCACGGATGGGCAGGGGCCTTTGCTGGGCCACGTGGTAGAAAGCTAGATCATTCTCTTCCTCCCAGAGTGCACCCCATGTGGCAGGCACTGTGCTGGGGATCAGTGGTGAGCAAAATAAACCCAGCCTGTCTATCCAGGGCTGTCTGCCCAGCGGGGGAGACATCCAGGAAACAACAGAGCTCATAGGCACACGCTGGACAGATGCTAACGGGTTACAGGGCTTGAGGAACATCCTGGTCTGCCTGGAGACTCTAGAGCAGGTGTCGTGAGCTGGTCGGGAGACCCCTGAGGTCTCAGAGTGGGTGGGATTCAGCTGGGTACAGAGTGCCACAGGGGTGAGGAGAGCTGGGCAGGGTAGCAGTGTTCCCATGGGACTCCGGGTAACGCTGGCCATGCTGTGTGCAAGGGCCTTACTGACACTTGGGAATCCAAGCCCAGCCTGGGCACAAGGGGGTAGGGGCAGGGATCAGATGGACAGACAGTCATCTCTGATCTGTAGGTGACTGTGCCCAGCAGCCTTTCTCATGGCTATGCAAGAATACCTGCACACTGGTCTTCCTGGTGCCCACCACAGTGGACAATTGGTGTTTTGTCTGAGGCCTCATGGGATTTTTGGATAGAAGAGACTCCTGCCCAGCACAACTCCCCATCATGTGGAGGGGCCCTGAAGGACCAGGCCAGGTGGGCAGAGCAGTGTCTCAGGGGCTGCCAGGAACCCATGTTTGGTAGGGTTCCAAAGGCAGCAGAGCCCAGGAGGAGAGCCCAATGAGCAGGAATAGCAGGGTGCCTAGACCTCCTCCACCCCTTCCCTGCTTCCTTAGTGCATTTCCTCTCTTTCCCCCTTCCTCAGTGCATCTCCCCTCTTCCCCCCTTCCTCAGTGCATCTCCCCTCTTCCCCCCTTCCCCAGTGCATCTCCCCTCTTTCCCCCTTCCCCAGTGCATCTCCCCTCTTCCCCCCTTCCCCAGTGCATCTCCCCTCTTCCCCCCTTCCCCAGTGCCTCTCCCCTCTTTCCCCCTTCCCCAGTGCATCTCACTTCTTCCCCGCTTCCTCAGCGCATCTGCCCTCTTCCCCCTTCAACTCCCTCTTCCTTCCATTCCTCCACCTCTTCCCTTCCTTCCTTCCTTCCTCCTTCCATTCCTTCCTTTCCTCCATCTTCCTTCCATTCCATCCTCCTTCCATTCCATCCTCCCTCCCTTCCATCCTCCCCTCCATTCATTCCCCTCTTCCTTCCATTGTCCTCCTTCCAGTCCTCCCCCTTCCCCTCGTCCATCCCTCTTCCATTTCCTCTTTCCTTCCATCCTCCCTCCTTCATCTCCCTTCCTCCGTCCCCTCTTCCCTGATTCGTCTCCCTCTTTCCCCGGTGCGTCCTCCCTCTTCCTTCCATTTGTCCATTCCTCCATTCCTTCCATCCGTCTCCATTCCTTCCTTCCTTCCTTCCTCCCCTTTCCCCTTCCTCTTCCTTTCCAGTGCCTCCATTCCATTCCTTCCATCCTTCCATTCCTTCCTTCCTTCCATCCTCTTCCTCCTTCCTCCCTTCCATCCTTCCTTCCATCCCTCTTCCTCCTTCCTCCATCCTTCCTTCCTCCATCCTCCTCTTCTCATTCCTCCATTAAATCATCATCTTCTCCACATTCTCACCATCCTCCCCTCCTTCCCTTCCTCCATTCCATCTCCCCTTCCTGTCCATCCCCTCCTTCCCCCTTCCTGTCCACTCCATCCCCTCTCCTTCCTCAATGCATCTCCCCTCTTCCCTCCCTTTCCTCAGTGCATCTCCCCTCTTCCCCCACTTCCTCAATACATCGCCCCTCTTCCCTCCCCTTCCTCAATGCATCCCCCTTCCTTTCTTCCCTTCTCCTCCATGCATGTCCCCTTCCTAAAGAGTTGTGTGGGGTTCAGAATTGCGTCACTGAGCGCCTGGCTCACATAGTGGCTGAGGTACATGCACTTTGCCACCCCTAGGAGTTGTGGGTGGAACACTAGATGTTGGAGAGACTCCAGAGACCCCCTTCTAGGAGGGGCTTGTTCCTGGTCATTTGAAACTGCCCTCTAAGATAGCAATGGGTCAGCATGCCTTATCTATCAGACTGCAAAAATTTTAAAGCCTACAGCCTCAGGTGCTGGGGAGGGTGTGGAGAAGAGGTTATTTCTTGTACTGCTGGTGGTAGTGTAACCAGCCACTTTAGAGAAAAATCTACAAGACCTAGTAAAACCGAAACTGTGTCCCACAACACTACAGTTTCTCATCCAGATATCTATGCTAGAAAACCCCTATGTATATATACGATTTGATGCATAAAGAAATGACCACTGTGAAATCATTCTAGTAGTATAAATAGCAACTCACATGTCCATTAAGGGTATGGATAAATTACAGGTAGAGCTTTTATGTAAAGAAATACTATACAACTGTCAAAAAAAGAATACCATATATATGTTATTGTATGTTTTTTGACAGCTGTATATATGTGTGTGTATATATATGCACATGTTATATACACATACATGTGTATGGTAGTATACATAGGTATATACACACAAATATGAATAGATGTCACCAATATATTGCTGCAGGAGGGAGGCAAGTAGTAAGTTAACCACAAACATGATGCCACTGTATACGCTAATAAGTCTATACAAGTTGAATGTCCCTTATCCAAAATGCTTGGGACCAGAAGTGTTTCGATTTCAGATTGTTTTGGATTTTGGAATATCAGCATGATATACTTAACAGGTTGAGCATCTGAAATCCAGAAATCCAAAATCCAAAGTGCTCCATTGAGCATTTTTTATTTTTGTGACGGAGTCTTGCTCTGTCACCCAGGCAGGAGTGCAATGGCACAATATCGGGTCACTGCAACCTCCGCCTCCTGGGTTCAAGTGATTCTCCCACCCCAGCGTCGCGAGTAGCTGGGATTACAGGCACCCACCATAATGCCCGGCTAATTTTTATACTTTTGTAGAGATGGGATTTCACCATGTTGGCCAGGCTGGTCTTGAACAGGTGACCTGAGGTTCCCTCTCGCAGCCCCAGAGGTGGTACTGGGGAGCTGGGATCTCAACCTGCAGGGGTGGCACTGCTCTGTCCTCATGCACAGCCCTAGGTTTGACTTCTTGTGTGTGAGATGTAATTAAATGCATTAGGCAGGGGAAAATGTCTTATCTTTACCCAGCCTAGGTGGAAGAAGAGGGAGAAATAAGAGCAGCCAAATTGAAACCTTATTAAACAAAATTGGTTAGGTCTGATGGAGCCAAACCTAGACTGATCTTTAAAAGCTTATTTCATTTTTCCCCTCCAGTCTGAACCTCTTTGAATTGAAGTAACTGATCCTGCTGTAAGCTTATTAGTGTCAAACCTTGTGTGTTTCTTTTCCTGTCCGATTTACAATGATGAAGTTGCAAGGTCCCAACCCTAGCCCTTGGCACAACCAGGAGCTTCCAGGCTCATTAGTGGAACAAAATGGATAATAGAGGTCCAATCTTATTATAGTTGGTACATTATTACAAAATCTCTGCACATCGGAAAGGCTGCTAAGCACAAGTCTGTTACCTACTTCACTCAAGCATCTGTTGATTCTGTAAAATGCTGGAGGGACGCCCCCCCAACACTGCTGTTCCTTTACAGTTTGTTGTGATGGTGTGGGCTGTCCATTTCTTACCTGACAGAAGGAGTGCCCATGTTAGTGACATCGCTGTGCTGAATTGTGTTTCATCTTGGACCTCTGTGGTGGAGTGAGTGTGTTTTTGTGGTGTGATGTAGTAAGAGAACATGTGCTTCAATGACAGGCAGATTGCACGCTTTGAATAAATGTCTTAACCTCTGGGGGCTTCAATTTCCTTGTCTGTAACGTGAGATCATCATTAGCCACTGTCATTAGAAGTGAATGGAATCAGGTGTGTAAAGATTTTCCCCATCATAGGTATCCAGCTCTTTCTCAGTCTTCCGTATCGGCCCTGTGGTAACATAATGCAGCTCGTGTGCATGTCAGGTGAGTGCTTACTATTTCATGCAAGATGCTGTGGAGAACAGAGATGAGCACAGGATGACTCTACCTCAAACTGTTCCTGCTGGACGCTTTCGGTAGCCTCAGAAAGTGCATGGTAGAGGGAGACCAGATCATGCTGGGCACACTACCATGCAGAATCCTCAAAACACCAGAAAACTAAGTTGCAGACAGTCGAAAAGCCAGAAGGAGTATCGAGCTCATCGGGCCTGGGAGCAGTCAGAAGGGGGTGTTCATTTGTTCTCTCATCCACTTGATCAGCAAACTGGGCATATTGTGCTACCCAAAAACAGGAAACATGAAAGGCTGGGAGGGAGGGATGCAGCTGAGAGTTAGCTCTGAAAACTCCGTGGGCTGGTCCAGCAGGGAGAGGGCTGCTGCTGACCTTCCCCAGGGCAGCTGCCAGCCTGAGCTTCCAGGTGAGACAGCCTAGACTGAACCTGCCTCTGCCACACCTGAGTCTCAAGGCAGGACTCACTCTCCTGGGCTTTGCTTCCTCACCTGAGAAAGGGGGCTCATCTCACTTGCCCGTTGGCATTGATGTGGGAGTCATGGTGGTGGCGTGGAGTCCCCTGTCTTGAGTCTTCCCTCTCTGCTCCTTCCCCAGGAGCCATCTTTTTGGGCTCAGTCTGTGTGGGCTCTACACAGTCGATCACTCAGGAGCCACAGCTGCCTGCTGCCAGCACCCTGACTGGCTGAGCCCCGAGCCTGGCAGGGCAGGGTGTGGTTCTGCTTAACTGTCGGAGCCGAGGACGTGGAACATCAGGCCTGCCTTGCAGTCCCAGCGTTTATTGTCCCAAGTCTCAGCCTATTTGTTTTGTGACCTTGGAGACATCAAAAACCTCTGTTTCTTCATCCATAAAATTGAATGTCAAAATATTGACCCGCCTGTGGGGTTTTTTATGAAGAATAACTGACCCAGAGGATGGCAAAGCTTCTTTGTTAATCAGAAAGGACCAAACTGCTTAGCAAGCATGAACTTGAGTTTTAAAAAGTGTTTGCTTGGTTGATGTGTTCCTCCCTCCCTCCTTCCTCAGAAGTGCTTGGTGCTGGAGGGATGGGAAGGATGTGAGGGAGAGCCTCTGCAACCACCCATGCCCTCTGGGGAGCTGGGCTCAGGGAACAGGCCTCCTAGGGGCCACCCTGGTGGTATAGGGCAGCAGCGCCTCTCCCCATTCCGCCTCCCAGCCTTCTCTGCTGCCCTTCTCACTGCGTACCCTGCCTGGGACACTGGGGGCCCCTGGGCAGCAGGCCCCAGCCCTATCCTCCCATTTGGTAGACTCTTTACCCTTGGGGTTTTGTGGAGCCTCCAAGGGCCTGGCCAGCTCCAGGCCCACCCTGTTCCTGCAACTGTGGATGTGGAGCTCAGGCCCAGGAGGAGCTCCCCAAGAGAGGACACATGTGGCTTGGCTCCTTTCAGTTACTCTTCCCACTTGCATTGAGGCCTCCCACATTCCAGGCATAGTGCTGGGCACTGCAGATAGAAATGGAAAAAAACAAAGCAAAGCCTGGTCCTCACGGAGGTTCCATTCCAGTGCGGGAATGACAGCCAGTGAACAAAGGGATGCCAAGTGGTGGAAAGCTCTATGATGAAAAACCAAGTGGGCAAAGTGCTACAGAGTGGCAGGGATAGGCCAGTGCCTATCTCTCGCTGGGTGACTGAGGAGGGGCTCTGATACAGTGGCATCCAAGCAGGGATGGGAAGGAAGTAAGGAAGAGAGAAACTGCAGGTGCAGAGGCCCTGAGGCGGGAGCATGCCTGGCACATTCAGGGAATGGGAAGCAAGGCCCACATGACTGAAGGGATGTGAACAGTGGGTCGGGGGTCACAGCAAATAAAGTCAGAGACATCATGGGGGCTGGGTTGTGTGGCCTTGTGAGTCCTGGAAAGGACTTCAGCTTTTACAGAGTGAGATGGGAGGCCAGTGGAGAGCCTGGAGGCAAACCCCAGGGTCACATCATCTGTGTTCTTCCAAGAACAGGAAGAACAGGCTACGGAGAACAGGCTCTTGGAAGAACAGGCTGCGGGGGAGAGGGCAACAGTCCAAGCCAGGTGAGGCTGGGACCAGGGCAGGCAGTGCAGGGACAGGAAGGGGTCAGGCACTGGACCTGCTTGGATGATAGAGCCGACCCTATCTCCCGATGGCTGGTTACGGCTACGAGAGGACAAGGAGAGTCTGGGTGGGTGGAAGTCCCGGCTTTTCCCCTCACATCGTAGCGTTGCCGTAGAGAAAGAGAAGACTGAAGGAGACTTTAGGTTCTGGGCGTAGTAAGCTGGGATGCCTATCAGCCATTCAAGGAGGCAGCTGGGTGTTAGTCTGTATGCTCCCAGCTCCAGTCTTCACCTCCCCTGGAACTCAGACATCTGTGTCTCTCCGGCAGCCTCAGAGATAGCTCCCACTTGCAGAGCTCCCATCTCCCCTCCCCTGAAGCTGGCTCCTCCCTGCTCCCACCTAGCATGAGGCAGATCCTCAAACTAGAAACCTGGGAGCTGTTCTTTACACATTAGCTGTTCTTTACACACCAGCTGTTTTCACACCAGTCTCTCCTCGTCCCCACATCTAGTCTGTCACCACCAAAATATGTCTTGAACTCTGAGTATCTTCCTTGCTAATTTCCATGTTTCCTTTCTTATTTCTCCACCTCCCCTGAATCTGTTCCCCAAACTGTGTAGCTAGTTTGCATCTTTTAAAATCGCAAACTGGCAGTGTCATTCTTCTGCCATCCCCCGCGCCCCACCACTGGTGTCTTCCTTGTGCTTTGTCCCATGGCATGGTGGCTGGCCTATGTCTCCAACCTGCTGTCTCCCTGGGCCACCCCACCCCAGCCAACCCTGCCACCCGCAGTTCCATTGGGGGCCTGGTTCTTTCCCTGCCCAGGGCCTTAGGCCTGCTCTGCTCTTCCCTCTGCCTGGAATCCCTGTGGGTGGTTCGTTACCCATCTGCTCTTGGCCCCAATGTCACCTCCTCAGGGAAGTCCTCCCTGACTACCCACAATGAATTAGGTCTCCCAGTTGTTCGCTCTCATGGAACCTCGTCCTTTTTTCTCATAGTACCTCCCACAGTTTTGTAATTCCTCATGTATTCAGTGGTGATCTAATTAACATCTTTCTTCCTTAGCCGCCAGCAGACTTTATAGAACCCAACTGTCTAAAACTGTTTTGCTCATCCTGCTGGCATTCCAGGGCCTGGGCCTGGTACCTGAGAGAAGGTTGCTACCCACGTGTTGAGAGAATGTGTGTGTGCCACCTCAGCTGCGCTCTGTGGACATTAGCAAATGTTTGAGGAGTGAGTTATTCAGTAGATGGAGAGAGGCCCTCAAAGTTGGCTAGAAGATAAATGACTGAAAGGAAAGTCTGTTTTTCTCATTCTTAGGTTGGTAAAATTATCTACTTTTCTTTATCTCTGGTGTTCTAAATGGGTCTTCTGTTCTGAAGCATCCCTCAATGAGCGTGGGCTTGCTGACCACCCCGTGTGGTGATGCTGTCTACATGCGCCTGTGAGAACCCACGGGAGTGCCACGCCGCCCTGTCCCCATCTTTATCTGCTTCACAATTTCCTGTCTAGGCCCTTAAAATCTTGATTTGCACAGTTATTTATCTTTGTGCTCTTCATGGTGCCCTGGTAAGGCATTCTTTATGATTTCAGTCCTGAGAACACAAACCCTGTTGAAAAGAGAACATGCTTTGAATGAAGCCGGCTTGGCATTCAGCTTGATAGGGAGGAGGAGCGGGAGGGGGCGTCAGGGCAGCATGAGGCCCCTGGCCGCCCTCTCTCACAGGAAGGCTCATAAACACAAGGATCTCGCTCAAGCCCCGGCAGGTCTGGAATCTCAGCTCGGTGCTTTGCCAGGTATGGTTTTGCCACAAGGGGCATTTCTCTTTCAGAACCTGATGCAGTCATTCTCTTCAGAGGGGCTGGGCATTTATCTAGACCTGTCACAACCAGGTTTCTCAGCAGCCCCTGTGCTGGGCACTGAGGATGCAGCATAGGGAGAGCACAGTCCTTGTTTTGGGATTTAGAAGGGAAGAGATACACATTTGATAGGCCAAAATTAAGAAATCTGGCAGTGCCAAATGTTGGAGCAGATGTGTATCAATGGGGTGTCTTGGGCCTTGTTGGTAGAAGTTGATTTATCTACCTAGCAAAGTTGAACACCCACTCACCCTGCAATCCAGCAGTTCAACTCCAGGAAGTGTGTCCTTGAGAAACCCTTGCACATGTGCCCATGCAGGATCCTTGTAACAGAAGAAATTCATTGCAGCATTTTCCAGCAAAGAACTGGAAACACCCCCAGTGCACATCAATAGGAGCCCAGGTTGTGCTAAATACACAGGGTGCAGCAGATGGCATCGGCAGCAAATGAGCTGCAGGTGCACGCACCGTGTGCACAGATTTTTAGTATCATAACTGGCACGATGCCTCATTCATACAGTTTAGAAACTTATACAACAAAGCAAATTACTGATTAGGAATGTGTACTACATATGTAGTGAGCCGCTACACAATCATACACACGTGTGTATAAAAAGAAAGGGTACTGTGCACCAAATTCAAGGCAACGGCTCCCTCCCGCTGGCGCAAGTGGGAGAGCTGGGTGGGGAGGACCCCACAGGTAGATATGAGTTATCGATAATGTAGTTCAGGGGCAGAGGGGGCAGTGAGCTCATGCGTGTTAAGTATATGATTGAAATCTGTCGGCACACAGAGGCAGGGGCTGACCTGTAAAGTAGTGGTGACCAAACAGTGAGTCAGGTTCCGGTGGTCAGCTGTGTCTGGAGTTATCAGGGAAGCTCTTCTAGGAGGTCTGTGGGAGCAGGGGTTAGGGATGAATGGGAATTTGCCAGTGGAAGAAATCCCAGGGAGCAGCCACAGGGGCAAAGCACAGAGACATTCAGAAGCACAGCGTTTACAAGGAATCATTCAAGAGTCCCTTGGCTACGGTTTCAGGGTTGGGGAGAATGTGGGGCCGAAAAGGCTGTGGAGTTGGGCTGTGTGGTGGAGGCTTCCTGGTGGCTGGGCTAAGGAGTGGGGGCTCAGCCCTGTGAGTGAGGCTTTTCAGCACATTGCCTTGTGGGGCGGTGACAGGGTTACCTGGAGACCCCCGCCCATCACAGGGAGTCCCCATAGAATTCCAGCTGACCAGAGGATCTTCCTACTCATGGCAGAACCATGACAAGCTTTGAAAGCCATGAGGTAGACGATGGGAGCCCACATAGGAGCTGGTGACAAATAATTGCTTTATCAGAGAAACGTTTTAGAAAGCCGCACAGGCTGCTGCAGGCGCCTGGGAGGGAAGAGTTGTGACCTGGGCCCCACCTCACTGGGCAGACAACGCTTAGTGTAAGATGATACTCTCCAGTGACTCTGAGTAATGTTCCCAAAAATCTCATTCTCCCATTGCCTTTTCAGACCATTTCAGAGATGTTTTCTGTTTCTTTGTGATTGATCTTGGCTGTGGCTTTTGACACTGTGCGTCTCACTTTCTCTGCCCCCTGACCTCTGGTTAGGTAGTTAATGATCTTTAAACAAACACTTGAGTATTATGGCTCTCCAGGAAAGGTCCTGGGCTCATGGGCCATTAGCAACACACTCTCCCTTTATCCAGGGAGAAAATGAGTGTTCGCACACCCCGACTTGGTAGACAGGGATGCTTGCGACCTAAGTGTCAACGTTCTCTTTAGTTTAACTATTTTTGATGGCAGGTTTTCTGAAATACGTTACATATTTCTCTGCTTCATTAAAAATCCATGAATACAGTTTCCTCTCATCTCAGAGAGAGTGGATCATAGGTAGGAATGTTCATTCATTTCAGGAACTTTTATTGGAGACTTTTCTATGTCTGTTCCTGATTTACAAACTGTGAATGCAGGAATCTGCCCAGTATAGTAGTCAGTGATATTTTAGAAACAGAGATAAGATCAGGTTACTCCTTTGCCTAAACTCCTCCAGTGACTTCCGGGCCTTGCACTCTACTGTGGGGCCCAAGCCTTGACCTCTGTATTAGTCCATTTTCACGCTGCTGATAAAGACATACCTGAAACTAGGTAATTTATTTTAAGAAAAAAAGAGGTTTAATGGACTCACAGTTCCACGTGGCTGAGGAGGCTTCACAATCATGGTGGAAGGCAGAAGGCATGTCTTACATGGCACCAGGCAAGAGAGAGAATGAGAGCCAAGTTAAAGGGGTTTCCCCTTATAAAACCATCAGATCTAGTGAGACTCATTCACTACCAGTAAGGGGGAAAGCATCCCCACAATTCAATTATCTCCCACTAGGTCCCTCCCACAACACGTGGGAATTAAGAAAGCTACAATTCAAGATGAGATTTGGGTGGGGACACAGCCAAACCATATCAACCTCCCTCCCTGCTGTCTCCCTCCCAACACTTGCTGCAGCCCTCCTGCCTCTGTGTATTCCCAGACTCACCAAGCTACTGCCCTCTTAGGGCTTGCGCTTATCAGTTCCCCCATTTAGAGCTGTCTTTCTTTGGGTCTTCACACAGCCACCTGCTTCTTTTTTTTTTTTTTGAGACGGAGTCTCGCTCTGTCACCCGGGCTGGAGTGCAGTGGCCAGATCTCAGCTCACTGCAAGCTCCGCCTCCTGGGTTTACGCCATTCTCCTGCCTCAGCCTCCCGAGTAGCTGGGACTACAGGCGCCCGCCACCTCGCCCGGATAGTTTTTTGTATTTTTTTAGTAGAGACGGGGTTTCACTGTGTTAGCCAGGATGGTCTCTATCTCCTGAGCTCGTGATCCGCCCGTCTCGGCCTCCCAAAGTGCTGGGATTACAGGCTTGAGCCACCGCGCCCGGCCAGCCACCTGCTTCTTATGCTAAGGTCTTAGCTCAAACTCACTTCTGCGAGACCTTCACCCCACCCAGGCCTTCTCTATCACATCACCCTGCATTGTTTTCTTTACAGCATATGTTGTCTGTAAAATATATATATATATAAATATATATTACATGCATGTAATTTATTTATTAATTTTGTATTGATATGAATTGAATTAATATATATAAATTTTCCTATATAGGTAATTTTGTTGTTGCTGTTGTTTCTAGATATTAAGCTCTTTGGAAACAAAGATCACTGTATTTCTTCCCCTAGAACAGTGCCTGGCACACAATAGGCACTCTGGGAATATGTGTTGAATGAATGAAGAGAGTTCCTGCCCTAGGCTACCCACAGGCCAGCAGGCAGCAGATACACAATAGACAGTGACCGTGTAGCAGGCTGTGGGGTTCAGAAGGGCTGGGTTACCACTAAGGAGTCAGGGACAAGTTCTGCCACTGGGAGTTGGGGCAGGCTTTCCAGAGCAGTGGTGTTTGTCCTGGGCTTTAGAGGGCAGATGGGCACAGCTTGGCCGGCTAAGCAGCTGGGGAGGCCATTCTCGGGGGAGGAGGCAGGCAAACCTGGACAGAGGGCTGGAAAATGCTGGCGTGATTGATGGAAGGGAGGAACTTGGAGGGACTGGAGCCTGGATTGGAGCCGGGGTGAAGGGAACTAAGGTAGTCAGAGATTTGGCTGCTGTGAACCCTGCCTTCCTCCCGGAAGAACAGTGAGACTTGGAGAGTGGGGCCCTGGCCCTCCTTTGCTGGCGGCCCTCAGCCTTGTGCTTCCAGTGTGGTACCTGCTCTGATCCAGGAGAGTGTACCTGGGCCCCAGACCCACCTTGGCTGGTCCTCATGGTGCCTGCAGGTGGTGGTAAGCACAGGATTCTCTAGCTGCAGCTCCCCTCTCCTCCCCACAGCCCCAAGGCTTGTTGGTTTCATGTGCTCTCTTGCTTGCTCCCCATCAGGTGGTGAAGAAGGTGAAGTCCATGCAGATGTTTCACATGCCCATCACTTCAGCCATGCAAGGAGACCGGCTGGGCATCTGCGTCACCCAGTTTGACCCCAAGCTGCTGGAGCGCGGGTTGGTGTGTGCCCCTGAGTCCCTGCATACTGTCCATGCGGCCCTCATCTCTGTGGAAAAGATACCATATTTCCGGGGGCCCCTGCAAACCAAGGCCAAGTTCCACATTACAGTGGGCCATGAAACAGTCATGGGCCGGTTGATGTTCTTCAGCCCTGCTCCAGGTAACTTTGACCAGGAGCCTATACTGGACTCTTTCGACTTCTCTCAAGAATACCTCTTCCAGGAGCAGTACCTATCCAAGGATTTGGCACCAGCAGTGACAAACAATGATGAGGCCGACAAGAAGGCCGGCCAGGCCACAGAGGGCCATTGTCCTCGGCAGCAGTGGGCCCTGGTGGAGTTTGAGAAGCCCGTCACCTGCCCTCGGCTGTGCCTGGTGATTGGCTCCAGGCTAGATGCGGACATTCACACCAACACGTGCCGGCTAGCCTTCCATGGCATCCTGCTCCATGGGCTGGAGGACAGGAACTATGCTGACAGCTTCCTGCCCAGGCTGAAGGTGTACAAGCTGAAGCACAAGCATGGCCTCGTGGAGCGGGTGAGCATGCCTTTGCTTGGCCCCACACCCCTTTCCTTCTTGCTCGGGCAGCCGGGATCCATGGCCTGACATCTGTGATTAGAGCCAGAAAGGCCCTCAGAGACCTTCTGGTGCCAACCTTTAGTTTCTGGACAAGGCATCTGACGCCCAGAATGGTCAAGTGGCCACAGTTCTCTCAGCTGGTCAGTCACAGAGCTAGTGCCAGCACCTAGGCAGGGGGACCTCCACTGTACCCAACCCCACCTGGTTCTCCCACCCCTGCTTATTTATGTGATAGATGTGGCCCCCATGGGTCTGAGCAAGTCTGGGCTCCCCCACAGCCAGTGCCAGATGGCAGCAGTTAGCACTGGCCTCCCTGGCCTGCTGCCCTGACCAGGCACCACTCTTTTGCGCTTGGTGGGCACTGTACCTCCATCCGGCTGGGCTCTGCCCACATGCCCCTACAAGCTGCTCATGTCCAGGGGGAAACACTGCCCATCAGTGGTGCCAGGCCAGGTCTTTCCTCACCTGTAGACTGAGGGGAAGGGGCTAATGGTGGCAAGGTCTTTCCTCACCTGTGGACTGAGGGGAAGGGGCTAATGGTGGCCAGGTCTTTCCTCACCTGTGGACTGAGGGGAAGGGGCTGATGGTGGCCAGGTCTTTCCTCACCTGTGGACTGAGGGGAAGGGGCTAAGGATGCCAGAGAGCAAAAGGAAGGAAGGTACAGGAAGCTGACACAGTGGGAGGTCCAGCGCTGGCTACCTAGGGTGCCTGAAGTTCACCATCACTGGATGCAGGCTTTAGGTATGTAAGTGAGCCAGTCTAGTTGAGGTAGGATGAGGCCCTGGCTGTGCCTTGCTGGGTGGCCCTTGGCCTTGTGCTTTCAGGGTGGTGCCTGCTCTGTCCCAGGAGACTCAGACTGGGCCCCAGGCCTCCCTTGGCTGGTCCTGTGGTGCATCAGCACCTGGGCCCGGTGCTGGGTGGGATGGGCCTGCCACTAGGGTGGACAGAACATGGTGGTCTCCCCCAAAGTGGTGGAATCACCTCCTCCCATGGGGCATCCATCCCCAGCAGCTGTCTACACAGCACTGAGTGGGAATCCATGCCCGTCGGGCCTTGAAGGCAGGATGGATGGACAGCCAAACCTCACTGTCTCTTTTGGCTGGCTCCCTGGTGTGGGCCCGAGCGGATCAGCAGTAGCTGTACTGGGACATGACTGAGTTTTGCCTGGCTCGAAGAGCACAGAGTGCTGGCAACCCCACCGTCGGGGGCTCAGGCTCCTAGCAGGAGCCTCAGGGTCTGCCCTGAGGCTTTCAGCAAGCACCTCAGTTCCTCACAGGAACCTAATGAGGTCCCCCAGGCTTAGTGCAGGTGCCAGCACAAATCTGGCCCATCCACAGTGTCACATGTGGTGGGCTTCCATCGCCCACCCTCCACTCCAGGTCTCCGTCCACGGTTTTTCTCCTCTGGGAGAAAAATCCATGGGTTTTCTCGTCTGGGATTCTGTCACTGCAGCCCCTTCCCCTCCCTTTCTCCTTTTCTTAGGTTCTTCTTGGGTGCTCCACCCTGGCCCTCTTCTTTTCCTGCCCCTGTACCTAGACCTGCCCTGAAGTAGGGGATTGAGGAGCAACCCCTTCCTCTCCCTTCCCCAGACCCAGAGCTTGGACCCTTAGCTCTGTGGGGCCGCTGGGGCCTGCTCAGGGCTCCATCAGCCTTAGGCCAGCCCTGAGATGCTGATTGAAGATGAAGGTGATAAAGTGGGTGTCACTCGTTTGTCTAGCCTGATTTATTAGCAGTGTTTGGAGTATAATTATTCTATAGTAAAATATCTATGAGAGAGTATTATCCCAATTGGTGTGGCTCCTGGGTCTAATTGCTCCCACTCAGGCCTGTCAACAGCGGTGCAGCAGTCACTTCCTTTGAGAACTGGGAGGGAGAGTCTGTGAGGAGCAAGTAAACATATGGCCACAGTGACTCATGCCTCCTGAAGGGCTGAGGGAGGGGCCAGGAGACATGCTGACCTATGTCCTGCCCCCAACCTGGGGCATCCCTGGGACCACCAGCATTTTCCTGCTCAGTCCAGGGAGCCTGGAAGTGGAAGCACAAGAACTGCAGGCAGTCCACAGAAGCTGAGTCCAAATCCCACATAGACAACCCTGAGCAGAGACAGGCTTCCTCCAACTAGGGACAGCTGCACCAGGTGACTGTGGATATGTGCAGAGGTGAGATCCTGTGAGCCCAGGGCTTTGGTCAGGGAAGAGGGGCTTCCTAAGGCTCCACAACAGAGGAAAGGGCATGGGTGACCAGGCTAGGAGCAGCTCCCTCAACTCGCACCCCCCTGAGGCTCTAGCTGAATGGGCACCTGCCTTAATGCTAGGAGCTGGCTGTAGGCTGGGACTTCTGTGCCACATGTTCTCCTCTGGGCCCCAGGGCAGGAATGAGCCTGCCTCCCACCTCCCTCCACCCTGTCACCACTCTATTGATTAAGCATATACTATGCGCCTTTACTAGCTACATACTTTATTTTGAAACCTTTTAATAACCCTAAGGAAGAGGTCATTATTTTTCCTATGTTCATTTTTCCCCAATTAAATCAATTAAATTGTGTGCAAATATTTAGGAAAAGTAATATGTGCACATGGTAAAAAATTTCTAACAAGGCAATAATTATTCAGTGTAAGGAAGTTTTCTTCCTACAAACCCAGGTCCCCTCCCCAAAGGCAGCCAGACTGGAAACCAGCCTGAGAAATGTGAAGTGACCTGCCCAAGGTCACAGGGTAGTAAAGCTGGAGTTTGAATTCAGGACTAGCTGGTCTCTGAGTCATGAAAGTTTCACTTTGTCAGACAGATTCTTGCCCAGTGTGTCAAAAGAGGCTGCGTTCTCTTGAAAAGCTGGAATCTCCTTGATGGGAGGCTTTCCTTCCTGGTGAGGTTGAACTTGGAGATCACATAGAGTAGGCTCAAGCCCTTGCTGCACCACAAAACAGCTGTACACCTTGGGCAGCCTTTTAATCTCAATCGCTCATTCCTTCGAAGGATGGTCTTGACCTCATCAGGTTGTTTTGAAAGAGCCATCATAGCTTGTGGCTTCATATGTAAGAGCCGACTCTCATCAGGTGAAGCAAGAAGGTAGTGTTGCTAGTGCAGCTCATGAGTGATCGGCTGGGCTTGTTCCAAAGGGGCAGCCCTGTTTGCTTTGAGTAGGCCCCAGATCACCCAGAGATTTTCAGATCATCTTGCTTGACCAGGGGCTCAGCCATCTGACAGACTGGTCCAATGTGCAGGCCTGAGCTTTACTCCCAGCCTTACCACCTGCTAGTGTGAAAAGTTGGGCAGGCTGTGAGACTTCCATGGTAAGTGGGAATTTTCACAGTGCTGCACCAGGGTTAGATGAAGGTGAGATGGGGGATTGCACATAAGGTTCTCACATCAGTGCTTGTCTCCTACTGCATCCTTATTGTTTTATCATTATTCATGTTTAAGCTCTTAGAGTCAAAATAATAATGCCTGGAGCGTGGGTCCACTCTTTTCCCTGGGACTCCATTATTTCTCTTTGAAGCACAGGAGCCAATCCCCCTGGTCCCTATCAGGAGCCACCCAGTGTTGGTTGAAGAGGAGGGGTAAGAGTCAGGCAGACTCATGGGTGTGGTTATCCAGTGCAGGGGCCAGAGAAGTGCCCTGTGCTCTTCTTTCCCCACCGTGCTTGGCTAACTAAAAATTCCTGGGCATATCACAGCTACCGGTCAGCTTCCTGGTCATGTCTGTATTCAAAGAAGTTTCTGGGAGATCAGAGAATCTTGAAAAGGTAAAATCTAGTCTCTTAGGCAGAATCTCCACTACCATGGTGAGCCAGCACCCAGCCTTTGCTCTGTGATTCGGGGCAAGGCCAGCACATTACTCCTCAAGCACAGTTAGCCTTCTTAGAACCTGGGCTTGGGCCTCTGAACTATCTCAGTTCATCACGAAGGGATACCCTGGCACTATACCTATGTGCTGAGTGAGCACTTTCCACTGGGGAGGCTTAAGGCATATAGGCCTTCTGAGCCCATTTCCCATAAAGGCATCCTTCATTCATATATTCAGATGTTTACTGAGTTCCTTTGTTTGTGCCAGGCACTGGGCATACAACAAGATAGACAAAGTTCTTATCTTCGTAGGGGAGGTTGGTAGTGAACAGTAAATTAGACACTTTGTAATATGGTCTAGAAAGAAAATAACAGCATGATGTAAATATGTGATGCTGAGGACAGTTATTGGAAAACAGAAGATGCTAATTTCCAAGCCTCTCCAGACTGTGTTTTTATTTCCTGTGCTCTTTATCACTGGCTCACACTGGAAGGTAGTCAGGTACCCTACCAGTTGTGGCTTAACTCATTAATATTACGTAGAGCAAACTAGGGCCCATGGGCCAAACCTAAGCAACTGCTCTTGCCCCAAATCTAATAATCTTAAACAAGCTTATTTTCTCTGGATTCTTCTTTCAGCTGCTTCGATCAAACACAATTTAATTAACTTACTATTGGTAAATGGCTTTCCTTGCTTGGCTGACAAATGAGCCACCCGGAAACCTACTTTGGTTGCAGCCTCATTCTCATTTTTTATTGTTTTGCGTATCTGCTATGATGAAATATACTGTTTTAAGTTTTCTCTTTTTTGACGTTGTTTTTCTGTGAGTTGGGAATATTGTGATGTCAGTGTATCTCGTATTCTGTTAACACAACTAATAACAAACACAGTACTTTGCCATGTAATTTGATAAAATAATAATCCATACCCACTGAGCCTTAAAAGTGTGACATTTGAAGTCCACTTTTCTTGTTTTCATGTGATGGATACGCACCAGTAATAAAACAATAAATAAATAAAATGTGTCACTGGGTGAGGTACTGCAAGTTATAACTATGTTACCACCATCTGTAGTTTACTGAGCACCTCATCAGGTCTCAGACCCAAGTACTCAACTCTGCCACTGTGACACAAAGGCAGCCATAGACAATATGTAAACAAATGGGCATGACTGTGTTCCCATAAAACCTTTTGTTGTGAACATTGGAATTGAAATTTTATATAGTTTTCACATGTAACAAAATAATATTCTTTTGATATTCTCCAACCCATTAGAAAATATAAAAACCCTTTTTAGCTCACAGGCCATACAAAAACTTCGCAGGAAAAATTTGACCCTTTGGCTACAGTTGTCCAGCCCCTGATATAAATGGTTAATAGGGCTCTTGAAATAGAATGAGCATCCTGCAAGGAAAATCCTAATAATTATCTGCAGCTGAAAGCATTAAACTCTCTCAGCGTCCTTAGGAATTAGGCCGCCCGCTGCCTCTGGTGCTAACACTGGGATGCATATACTACTTTATGTGCTGTGTTTTTTATTCTTGGATACATTTGATTTTTTCACATAAGTCCACATGTACTTCTATAAGAGTGTGACTTGTAATAAAGGGTTAATGAAGAAAAAAAGAAGAAGAGGAGGGAGCTTAGATTGGTAGAGACATCCAGAGGTCTCACCTGAGCGGGAGAAGAAAAGACATGAAAGTGTTCTAAATGGCTAATCTTTCTGGGGAGAGGGTTTAGGAAAGACTACTAGAACATATGGTGTTAAGGAAAATAGCTGGTATCCTGTTTCAAAGTAAAAATATAGAAATATGTGCAAGATTTTGAGTACAGAGAAAGGGAAAGAAACTGTAAGAATGCAATGACAATGTAATAGCACTTTCACATTCACGGAGGAGAAACTGGAATGAATTTGATTAAACCAATAAAAATAAGGAAAAAAGAACAATGTTAATAAATAATAATAATAACAGAAGGAACAACATTAAGTATTAGTCATTACACTAAATGTGAATGGCCAAATTCTATTTAAATGCTGAGGCTGAGAGATTGGGTTAAAGTGCAAAATCTAGTTATATGCTGTTTATAAGAAATATACTTAAAGTGGAAAGCAAAGGTTAAGAATAAGAAGATGGGCAAAAAGTATGAATGGTAGTATTAAATTCAGACAAGGTGAAATTTAAGACTAAAAATACTGACAAAGGTAAAGAAGGACATCATGTAACGACAAAAGGCTCAGTTATAAGCTTGTACACACCAAACATAAAAACAAAACAGTGGAAACCTAAGGACAGCTTGATAAAAAATAGAATTATAATGATAGGGTGGCACTTCAGAGTCCATATTTTAAAATCAGGCCTACTAGACATAAGGACAAAGAGGCAGAATATAATCAATAAGCTTGATTTTTAGATAAATGTAAACTCTTACACTTCTTTAATAGAGTATACACTTTTTTTTCTATGCCTATGGAACATTTACAAAAACTGAATATTCAGCAGTTGACATTAAACAAATATTTGTAGAACATCTACTGTGTGTTGTCTTAAGGGCTAGGGATGTAACAGTGAATGAAAAAAGACAAAAATCTCTGCCCACATGGAACTTAGATTATAGTTGTATTTGTGGCCACAGAGAAAAAAACCCTAATAGATTTTAAAAAGTAAAATCATGAACCACTAAAATTAGAAATAGAGCAGTTATATGTAGATATAGGCAGATATGGAGAGAGAGAGAGATACAAGGTGTGCGTATGCCTGTGTGTGTGTTCATTCTTTCACATATTCTAGGCTTGGGAATTAACAAGCAGTAAATTGCTCCTCATTTGGTTAAGGCTGTTTCTCATACTATCATAGAATGTTGAGTCTCTTAGTAATAACATTTTTCTCTTTTTCAGTGTTCTTTCAATCTTTTGATTACTTTGCAGAGAAAGCTTTAGATTTGTTCAAAGGTATCTTGAACACTCCTCTATTACATCTAACCTGCTTTTTAACAAATAGAAAACAAGGCCAAGATTCCAGAGCCTTATAGGAGCAATAGTATGTAACTAGGATTATTCTTTGGGTTTTTTTTTTTTTTTGTATTGTATGTACTTTTACCATTAGCTTCCTCTGTTTATGGCTAGTGACTCTTTTCTTTAGGGTACTATATAAAGTCTCCTTTCTAGGCAGATGTAAAGAAAAATATTAGGTAAATAGTAGGTCAGGTATGCAAAGATCTAGCAAAAATGATGTGGGGTGAAGGATGTATAAAAGCTGAGGCTGGAACCACTGGGCCATGTCCCCAGGAGGTCACTTGCATCTCAGCCACATGCAGATTCAGACCAGCTGCTCCTCCTCTGGTGATCCAAAGCCTCATGGAAAACTGGGTCTTTCTAGTCAAGGACAGAGACTCATGCCTGCATCAGAGGAATATGCAAAGGGCTAGGAGAGGAAACAAGGAACTCTGCCAAGGTGGGAGGAAGTAGGCTGGTGAGGGAAAAGCACAAAGTGGTGACCTTTTAAGTGTATCTTGTAAGACTGCAAGGTTCACTGCTCAGACACTAGGGACCGTGGGGGGAAACAGGAAGGTGGAGGAGGGGCATTCCAGGTCCAGGGACTGCTTCTGTAAAGCATAGAGGCCAAGCAATGCCTGGCCCTGGGCATTTGGGAGGGCAGGAGCAAGGAGCTTAAAGAGACAGGCAGGACCAGCCATCGAAGCTAGGCCCTTCACCCTGCAGGGGGAGTGATGCAGGTTGGGGGCTATGGGGGGTGTTCTAGGTCACCTATGCTAGAGAAATCCTTGGAGCAGGGCCAGCCCGGGCAGCCTGGAAAGGGGAGGCTCAGCCTCTCTCACCTACCCTTCTGTATCCTAGTCTCGCCCTGAGGCTCTGGGCACCTGGTCTGTCTGGAGCTGCAGAGCTCAATGGTCTGGCAGCCACTCACCCTATGGAGCCAGGCTTCTCCACTAGCAACAATCACGACTTCTCAGGACTGTGTGAACATGAAGGAGGTGGGGCAGGTGAGGGTCTGGTGCTTAGGACAGTGAGTGCTCTGCAATACCTGCTGGCTTCCACAGCAGACTTCTCACTGTTACCACGCCCCAGGATGCCCTCCTCACCTCCCCAAGGTACCACCTTCTCAGGGGTCTCACCACAGCCCTCCCTACACCTGGCAGCGTGCACAGCTCCACCCCAGTAATTTTCTGCAAAACAAATGGGGTCCTGCCAGCTCTTACTCAGAAATCTGTTTTAGGTCTACACCACCTGCAGGACAAAGACAATACCCAACCTTAGCATGTTAGCTGGCTGGCAGTTGGGTCCCAGGGCATGGCAGGTATATGTGCTATATGTAACGTGCTGAGTACTCCACCTGGCACAGAATGGGTCCTGAGTAAACAGTGGGTATTATCGGTACTATTTATTTGGACTTTCCTCTGGAAATGCAGATGCCTGGGTTCCCAGCTAGGGTGATAGCAGACACTGTCCCCCTCCCACAGCGGTGGGGTAAGGCCAGGTGTGCCAGCCATCCTGGGTCTGGCAACCACTGGCGCCGGTCAGGGAAGGCCTTAGGGCTGGGCCACAGGAGCTGGCAGCATCGGCCCAACCAAGTGTAAACACGCAGATGCCATCAGGAGCACTCGCCAGCTTTGAAGTCTGAAGTGGCGCTGCCTCCTGGCTCCTGGCTCTGCCCCACTCCACTGCCGACGGCTTGTTAAATGTGCCCAGGGCACCAGGGAGCGTGCTGGCCTGGGGTGCAGGCTGGCTTATGACCTGCCTCTGGCACAACTTGGGCCCATCATTCTGAGCAGGGATGGTCTGGCAGGCTTGGTGGGCCCTAGCGGATCAGCTGCAGGGCCCCTTGCCCTTGCCAGAAGCCATGCTGTGGTCTAGCTGGCCACTCAACCTGTTCTGTTGGCCCTCAGCCCCCTGAGGTTGGCCCTCAACCCCCTGGGTCCCTGCCAGAGGGTTGAAGGCCACATTGGCTCCCAGCCTACTTGAGAAAACAGAGGTTCCCCTGAAACAGAGGTTGAGAAGCTCTTTTCCCAGGGAGATGATCAAATGGCTGCCCTCGTATTCTGGTCCCAACCCAAATCCTCAGCCTTTCTTCTGACTTCCAGTGTCAGAGTGTGATAACTAAGCATCGTGCTTGGCTGCTGGAGTGCTTGTTCACCTCCCCTTGAAAATTGCTTTTTTGCCCGTATAGAGACACAGGAGCAGGACAACTTGACATGCTGGAAAGAGCCAGTTCTAGAAACTGATGGACTGAGCTGGGCACAAGCTCAGTGTGGCTGTGGGCAACTCACTCTCCCCCAGAACCTGTTTCTTCTTTAAGAGCTGGTCAGGCATTGATGAGACCTGGGCTACTTTAGGGCCTCTGCTCTTCCCAACACACCAGACCGTGGCCTGCACTGAGGAGGAGGCACTATCCGTGGGGAAAGTTTTCTGATGATACTGGAATAACACCATCATCCTAGGGCCCCTTCCAGAATTTGTCAATCCTGGTGGCTTTCAAGTGGCTTAGAAGAGTTAACACCTCATTTTTAAGGGACTCATCCATAATCAGGCAGCCTCTGAGTTCTTCCCCTTCCTCATTGGATCCAAGGACTGCTGGCTTCTGTCTTCCGAGAGGACTTTGCTGGTGGGGCGGGTAAGAGGGAGAGAAGCAGAGAGCTGTGGGCAGCTTCAAGCATGTGGTTGGTGTTGAGTACATGTTCTGTTCTTCTGGCTTCTCGGGCAGATTAGATAACTGGATCTTGTGATTTCTGAGCATCTGAGATCTCCTGCACCAAATGCTGTCTTATTCTTCAGCTTGTCCCACAATTTGACATCCACTAATTGAGATTCTTTCCTCTGGGTCATCATTCTCTGTCAAGTCTTAGGTGTTATCATCAACATCAACACCCCGATCCTAACAATAGCCTTTTTCAAGGAAGAAACTGAGTTTCAGAGAAATCCCTTGCTCAAGGTCGTAGAGCTGTAAGAGGCAGAGTCAGAAGTCAGGCCTCCCAAGCCATTCCTGTCCTGCGCACGTGGTTCTCCTCACTGCATACCTGGAGTCGGCACAGGCCTCCATTTCATGGCAGGTTTTCCTGCCTTCCTTCATATCACTTCTACAATTTGAATTAGAATGGTCACTTCACAGGTTGGGCAATTCCCAATCCTCATCATGGGAGCCAAGCCCTGAAAGAGAAAGACACACACATGTAATGACATAATTATGTGCACCGGCAGCCAAGTCCCTGCTCAAAGGCCAGGGACAATGGGGACTCACCTGGCGTGTAAGCAAACACCTGGACTTCCATGTGCACAGTGACTGCTCCTTAGGAGCTCAGTCCCTCCAGTGACTGAAGGCTAATAAATAGAGCAAATTATTCATGCAGACAGTGAGAATCCCCACTTAGCGCCATTGTTGTAACTGTGCTGACCTGGATTCAGCATTGTTCCCTAGAAGCAAGGCCTACTGAGCAGATCCCACATGCATTGCCTTTGGTTTGATGTCACAATGATTGATTTCAAAATGAAAACCCTCCAACTGTTCTCTGAAGGTCTTTCCTTATTGGATGTGCTTGTGTCTGATCTCTGAGGTCTCTCTCCTTTAGCTGGAAGAGTCTATAATTTGGTGAAGAACCCAACCATAACACACGCATGCACACACCTTCTAGTGATGGACAGGACAGACCAAAGCCATGTTCCCCCGTCCTCACCTCCTGACCCCCAGGACAGATCATGACCCCTGGTCTTCCTGAAGTTCTCCAGAGATGTAGGCCTCACAGCATCCTGTAGGAAGGGCTGTCTCCCTCTTTCTAGCCAGACTTCCTTCTGATTAAATGAGGTTTCATGCAGCTGACAATCACTGAGTCCTCGCCCCCAGTACACACAGTGGTAGTTTCTGGAGGTATAGGTTTTGGAGATGCA
Source organism: Papio anubis (assembly GCF_008728515.1). NCBI lineage: Eukaryota > Metazoa > Chordata > Mammalia > Primates > Cercopithecidae > Papio > Papio anubis. The sequence goes on from NC_044977.1 coordinate 47,783,779, forward strand.
AAAATGTGGTCAGCCCAGCTTCTGCCTTCCAGGACTGCCTTCCTCCCCTCCCCGCATCCAGCTGGTGAGGCTGGTATAGATAAGCCACTGCTGTGCTGAGAGACAGGCACACAGGCTTCTCTGTAGCCAATTCCCAGTGCAACCCTCTGTCCGATTCTGAGGCCAGCAGTCTCTTGGAGGGGGCCTTCCATTAGTCAGCGATGTCTTCTCAGATCTGCAGGTGGCGGCCGTTGAGTCTAGGCCCTACATCTGCTGCCCCTGTAGTTCTGTGTGGTGTGTCTGAGGGAGTCCTAAGGGAGGGAGAGTACTCTGCCCAGGGATGGGGCAGGCAGAGGCCAGACCAAAAACAACTGTTTACAAGTACTCCCCTGCACCCTTTTAAACCTCCAGCAACTCTGTTTCCCCATATTATAGATGAAGATGCCTGCACCCACAGAGGTTAGGCCTCTGGCCAGAGTCCCTAGGCACCCAGACTTGGGATTTGAATGCAGGTGGTCTGGCTCCAGAGTCCAGGTTCTAACCTGTGGTGCTAGCAGTGCCGTGCCTTTTCTCTTCTGTTGTCTCCAGTGTGCCCATTTTTTTTCCAGTTATGGAGACCTGTACGGTAAATCCTCACTTAACATTGTCACTAGCTTCTTGGAAACCATGAGTTTAAGGGAAAGGATGTATAACAAAACCAGTTTATTTTTTTCATTAATGTTATAACAAAATAACTTTGATATATATTCAAATAACTTGGAATAAAGCAACATTATTTAAGGGCCTGCTGTGCATTATTTTGTTTAAAGTAACAGTTTCTAAGAACTTTCGATGACATGAAGTAAAGACTTGCTTTACTGGAAATTGACTATTTGGATTTCATGGGAAGGGCAGTTTGCCTCTTGGCCCCTATAACCATAGGTGGGGAAAGTTTAGCCTTCCTCCAACAGCAGTGTAGTCCTTCTCAGTGCGGCAGGGGCTGACTGGGCTGGAACATCTTCTTGTGACAGTGACGTGTTTGGGCCCTACTATAAGTGCTGCATCTTGAGGGCCAGGATCTGCCCTCTTTCCCTCCTCTCCTCCTCCCTTCCAAATAACCTGGGAGGAGCTGGGGTCCCTGAACTTGGGGATTGTCTTCTGCAGTGACTTGGGGTTTCCCACAGCTGGGACTGGCAGGGATGGGGCTGCCCAGTATCCCTGGGCCAGATTTCTAGGCCCATTTGTGTCCAGCCAGTCATGGCATGGCTCTGGTGAGCCAAAGGGTGGAGAAAGTCGTCTGGGCCCATTTGCTGCTGTGACATCTCCCGGCAGACAGAGCCTAGCCCTTCCTGCGGCAGGAAAAGCACCATCCTCTGGATCTAGATAGTCTGAGGTGGAATGGGGCATTGCCACACTCACTACCTGCATGACTTTGAGCAAATCATTTCACTTTACTGAGCCTCCTGTTCCTGTCAGCGCTTTCCTAAAGATTAAATAATGATATGGGGGCACCTCACCTATGACATGGCTGACTTTTCTCTGCTTCCCCAGCCTCCCCTCCCCTGGGGCGGCCATGCCCAGAGTGCCAGTGTCCTCTGTGGGACCGACACAAATGCAAAGATCCACCCAGCTGCTGTGAAATGACAGTGTGGGGCCACTAGCAGGCAGTCTTGCCAGCACTCTCGAGACCACACGGGGTTCCTGACTGTGCAGACGTCCAGCTCCTGCCCTCACAGTGCCTCCCCCAACAAATGGAATTGCAGACATAGAAGTTTGCAGGAGAGTATGCTTCACCCACTCAGCACTATTGTGTCTTCTAGCCAAGCCATAAAACAAGAGAGCAGGAGCGACAGAGACACTCCCTTTGAACTTGAAATCCTTTCTAAACTGCCACTCCAGCCCCAGAGGCCCTCCTCAGAAGGTCAGAAAAAGCCCACTCACTCCTTACCTTATCCCGGATGCTTAAAACAATATTGTGGGAATGTAGGTCAGTGAACCGAGCTGCACCACACACCAGCAGGATTCCGGGGGCCAACCAGCCTGTGCACTGGCCCACTAGGTCAGATGAGAACATAAACAAGGAACGCTGGGAGCCCTCAGCTTCCCCTGGCCCTAGTCTTTTGTTTATGTAGCACTTAAACTAACTTTGGGGTCGTCTCTGTCTGGCATGAAAGCCCTGGAGCTTTTTGAAGTTCCCCTGAAGTTAATAAAATTAGTCTGCCCTCATTGCAAGACCCTGGCTTGGGGAAAGATGGATCCTCTGCTGTCTTTGTGGCATTTAGCTTTTTAAAGTTAATATTTTATAACCAAAAGAAAGGAGGGGGCAGGGGAGAAGATGTAGTAAACGTCTTCTGGAAGGCTAATAGGTAGCATGCCTGCCATCCCAGGCTCTGATTACCCTGGAGCCAGGCCTCTAGGCCCACTGGGAGGCTGAGCAGTGGGCCTGCTGTGTTTAGCATGAGGGAACCAGCACTGGGGACTGTCACTGTGCCAGCACAGTGATCTGTCACTGTGTTCTCCCAGGTAGACAGGAGGAAACTAGCCCAGGCTGGGCTATTGGCTCACTCTCAGATGAATCGTGTCTCCCAAAGACATATCCTTGGGATAGCCACTTGAGTAATGTATTTCTACCCCCCGGTGTCTTCTTCTTGATGTCATGCATGGGACTAGTGCAGTTGGCCTCCTCACACTCAGTGAGCGCCCATTCACCAAGCCTGTGGTGGGTCGGGGCCACGTGAGGTACATGGAACCCTTTCCTCGCAGAACTCTCAGTCTGAGGAGGGAGACAGACAGGTCAGCTGTCAGGGATAAGACATAGTTGCCAGGCTCTCAGAACAGAGGGGTCTTGGCCTCAGTCCTGGGGGCCAAGGGGAGAGGCGGTGCCTGCAATGTCGGGGAAGCTGTCTGAAGGAGGAAATGCCCAAGGTGGGCCTTAGGTGGGAGTAGAGTCCCCAGTGGACAAGCTGGGACTAGCATTACAGGAGCGCCACACAGGCAGGGAGGGAGGCATAACAGAGGGATATGAGGACCAGGGGGTGATAAATATGTCCATTAGCTTGATCATGATGATGGTTTCACAGGCATGTATATGTATACACAAATTTAGACTTATCCAATTATTTACTTTTAATATGTTCATGTTATTGTATATCAGTTATAGCTGAATGAAGCTGTTAAAAAAAAAAAAAAAAAGCCTACAGGCATGAGTGAGCCTTGCCAATGTACCAACAACTACCGCCATGTATTCTTTCAACATTTACTCACACATTCAAGGAATAGATAGTAAGCGCCTGTTTCATGTGCAGGGAAGGTAGCTGTGGAGGAGAGGGACATATTTCTGCCTGGAGCTTATGCTCTGGTTGGAAGCAATAAACAAGTAAACAGATAAGATCAATGGCATAACGTCAGGTGGCGATCTGTGCTCTGAAGAGAGGGCAGGATGAAGATTGGAGAGGAGTGGGGGCTGGAGTATAGGAAGAGGGAGCCATGGGCCACAGGGGACGCTGTAGGCACCAGGCCTTGATTTGAGCCTGCTCTGGGCCGGGTGCTGCTGGGCACCAGGGGCTGCACAGAGATGAGGCACTCATAGGATCTGTCGCTGAGAAGTGCAAAGGCTGTGGGCTGTGGGGTGGAGGGAGAATTCTGTTATGTTCCTCTAGCACATGTGATTGTTCACAGCTACAGGCCTGTTTCATGGTAGGCTCTTGTAGGAGTAAAACAAGAATATTAATATCGACTTATTGAGAACTTTCTGCTCTGCTAAGGACACCTGCCTGTATTATCCCTTTGGTCCTGGTGGGGCCTCTTACAAGCTCTTTCTCTGAGAAAGTTGTAAGCTCTTAGTCCAGGGACTGTGCCTTTTTTGTTTCTTGGCCACTGCAATGCTGGAGGGCAGGTCTTATATCTCAGTCAGATGTAACCCCAGGGCCTAGCTATGCAGAGGCCCGAGTAGTAGCTCTCTGGGGTGACCACAATGCATGAGAACCAATGAAAGCTGCCTGGGTGGGAACGGGGGGTTGCAATTGTCACCCTTGCTGGACCAGAGGCCATCAAAGGAAAATGTTCTGTCTTTGGAGATGTCAGGAGAGGATGGGAGGTCTGCCTGGTGTGGGTAGAAGAAATGCACTTCTTGGTTTGTTTTTACATTTTTAAATTCTATTAATTTATTTGTGAATAGGTGATGCATTCATGTATTTCAGTAGTCAAAGATAGAAAAGGTATATGGTGAAAAGTCCCCAGGCACCCTGCTCCCTTTCCTGGAGACATCAGTTTCTCCTGATTACTTCTGTGTATGCACCCCTGCCCTGCCCCCATCCATACACAGCCTGCAACATGCCCTATGCCTCGCACTCTGCTTTTTAACGTGAAACACAATACTCTAGGAGTTTTTGTATCTGTCCGTACATGATGCCTGCTCTTCTCTGTGGTCACATCGTCACCTCTGGCGGCTGTGCTCCACTTGTTGAACTCAGGCTGGACTTCTAAGTCATTGTCAACTTTTGCTGCTGTAAACACTGCTGCAGTGAGTGACCTTGGGTGGATCTCCTATCCTGACATCTTCTCCAGCAAGCACATCAGTGGGTTGCATTCCTAGAAGTGAAATTGATGGTGCAGATTGTATGTGCATTGCTCATTTCCATAGCAGCTGTCAGACTGGTGGGCTTTTCTTATCATGGGGCCCAAGTTTGCTACTGGAGGCAGGATCTACAGAGCAGGGGTGGGGTGAGGAGCTGGGCGGGGCAGGCAAGGCCACCTGGCCATACTGCCATCCCAAAAGCGGTACCTGGGCTGGAGCTGCCAGAGACTCAGAAGGGAGGGAGTGACACTACCAGTTGCTGATCGAGCCTGATCCAAACCTCCCCATGGCTTTCCATCCTCACGGGATCAACCTTGAGCCCTGGAGTTATGTAGAGGACAGTAACATGTCAATATAAAATCAGGAGTGGGTAAAGGTGTTCCCTGTAAAATTCTTCAACTTTGCTGTATGTTTGAAAATTTTCGTAATTTTTACTGTATTATGAAATACAACAGAATTGTACTGGGAGAAGGTTCAGGATGAACATAGCCCATGGTGAAATCAGGGCTACACCAAGCTGACTTTTTCACAGACATGTGTGTCCCTCCTCTCAGCCTGGGCACCCACAAAGAGACAGCAGTGGCCAACGTGGCCAGCAGGAGATACGAGCTCTGCAAAGGCCTGGCCATGGCCAACAGGGGCTAGGGGAAACAAGCAATTCTGCCTGGACTGAGGGAGGGCGTCATGGAGGAAAGGAGGTAGGGCTGTGGAGGAAAAGTGGGCCAGGCCAAGACGGGCTTCCAGGCACAGCTAGAGTGAGCAAAAGTAAAGCCTCGGGCCAACGTGCATAGGGGTGTGTGCAGCGGGTGGAAGACAAAGGCCAGGCTTTCCAGGGCTCCTGTGGGAGGGGAAACTGGAATGAGGAGGCCAGTTCTAGAAGGCCTTGGATGAAGGCTCAGGAGTGGCCTGGGTGACTGTGACAGCTTCAAGGAGAGTGCTGCTGGCTATCTAGGCAGGTGCCCTGGGGACAGGCTGGGTCATTGTGGCCCCCTGGGGGTGGGGGGGCCTGCAACAGGGGCTTGAATTCAAAGCTACTTCTACCCCCGTGCTCTGTGACCTTGGATAGATGACAGAACTGTGCCATGCCTCCATTTCCTCATCTGTAAAGTGCCGCCACAGAGCTGCTGTGGGGACTGAGGTGCTCTCTGTGGAAAGTGCTCACAGCGTGCCAGTTTTGAAGGGCCTGTTGTTACAGTGGCAGTTGCCAGTCCCAGGTTTCTGCCCTGCTCCCATGCATTTCGTTATCTGTTAGGTGGGCTCATTGCCCTGCTACCCCCAGGGTTCCTAGAGCAGGCAGCAGCCAGCCATGCCCAGGGCCCGGGAGAGCTGGGGCTAGGCACACAGTCACAGCTCTTTCAGTGTGCACCACTAATGCCCTCTGTCTGTGGCTGGGTGTGTGGGGACAGGTGATGGATGACTACAGTGTGATCGGCCGCTCCCTGTTTAAAAAGGAGACCAACATCCAGCTCTTCGTGGGGCTCAAGGTGCACCTGTCCACTGGAGAACTGGGCATCATCGACAGTGCCTTCGGCCAGAGTGGCAAGTTCAAGATCCACATCCCAGGTAAGTGCAGCCACTTCCTCCCAGTTTAGGGACACCGTGCGGGGCACAGAGAGATGGCAGAGGCAGTGCCAAGGCGGCGCTCCTCAGCTCAGGTTCCTAATCCTGCCTTTACCGAGACACGGGGTGACTTGGCCTGCATGGCGGCATGGCCTCTGGCTGGGAAGCCAGTATGGGTTCTGAGAAGAGCCTGGATGTGGAGTGAAGATCTGGTCTGAGCAGGGTCAAGATTGGAGTCTGAGTTCCCACTGCACCATTTACCATCTGAGGGGGCCTTGGGCCTGCTCCTCGGTTTCTCTGTGGAGGCAGGAATAAGATTGAGCTTACAGGCAGTTTGGAGGAGAGCAGTTGAGGGAGACCGCTGGGAGCCTGGCATACCATCCTGGCACCCGGTAGGGTTTCCAGGGATGTGAATTGTCACCCTCCTTTGCCCAGCACAGACCCCCAGACTCAGCACTGCCCACTGAGTTTGTGCTGGGGCCTGTCCATGGGCTGGGTCAGAGGGTGTGTGTTTGCTGCTGGAGAGCCCTTGGATTTTGTCAGTGAACTCATCCTTCAATCACTTGTGCATTTATTCAGCCTACAATGCATCGTGTTCTTCTGTGTCACAGGCATTGTGCTTGGTGCTGGGGATATGGAGCTTACAGTTGTAGGAAGGTACAAACAATAAACATACTAAAGAAATCCCTGTCAGATGGCGGTAGGCACCGCATAGAAAGATAAAGCAGGGACGGGATGGAATTGCTGAGCATGCTGCTTTGGATAGGGTGATCAGGGAAGGACAGAGGGAGGGAAGGAGCCACATGGGTAGTCAGGGAGAGCATGCCACAGCAAGGGGAAAGTGAAGGCAGAGGCCCTGGGGTGACAGTGAGCTCCAAGTGCATTTGCAGGTCAGTTGTTTGGCAGAAGTGCACTGAGCAGAGAGGTGTGCAGGACACAGGCCAGGGCTCATACTGTGCACCAGGAGCCATGGGAAGAACTGAAGCCTGTGTTCCTACGAATGCGCCATGAGCCACTACCTTTTTTTAGAGACAGTCTCACTCTGTCTCTGGAATAGAATGCAGTGATGCAATCAAGGCTCACTAAAGCCTTGACCTCCCAGTCTCAAACCATCCTCCTGCTTCAGCCTCCTGAATAGCTGGGACTCAGTTGTGTGCCACCACCCCCAGCTCCCCACTATCCTTTATCCCCTATACAATTGTACCAGATACAACTAACCCAGTACAATTCTGTTGTATTTCATAATACAGTAAAAATTACGAAAATTTTCAAACATACAGCAAAGTTGAAGAATTTTACAGGGAACACCTTTACCCACTCCTGATTTTATATTGACATGTTACTGTCCTCTACATAACTCCAGGGCTCAAGGTTGATCCCGTGAGGATGGAAAGCCATGGGGAGGTTTGGATCAGGGGAGCAACCAAGGTTGGTTTATGGCATTTTGTGTCAGATCTCCTAGAGAGAAGGTAGTGCCGTGGCTCCCGCTGGAAAACAGAGACCCGAGCTGCCTCGGTGCTCACAGGTGGCATGATCACCCTTCCCTCTCCTGACAGCCTTGCCAGGGAACCCTTTCCTTCCAAAATCCTTCCACTGCCCAAAGATAGCATCTGCCTTCTCATGAGCAAGGACAGTGGTCACAGAGGCTGTGCTTCTCCAGGGCACTTTACTCCCTGTTTGCAGCCCCTAAGGCCTCTGTCAAGGTGGGGCTGGGGCAGGGGAGGCAGAGGTACCCAGCCATGGGAGGCCTCCAGCGGTGAAGCTCTAAAATTCTGTCCTGTCCTCCCCACTGCTCCACAGTGGCTGTGCGTTCTCACCTCAGCCAAACAGGAGTCTTTGTGCATCCCTTCAGTTTGGTTGTGGGTTGTCCTCAGAAACTGGAGCCCACAGGGCCCCTCTCTGGACTCCAGGGCGCATGCAGGGGGCATGAGCCAGACAGGCCAGCATCCAGACCTCAGTCCCCGAAGGCCTCGTGTCTGCCCCGGCTATTGTGAGCTTTCTGGGAGGGAGGGATCCCGGGATTCCTTCAGCTGGGTCGGGGGCCATACTGCAGAGCACTCATCCTTCCCCTAAACAGCTCTGAGGCCCTGCTGGACCAGGCGGAGGGAAGAGCTCATGGTCTCCTCCTCTGGAGACTGCTAGGATCATGCTGACCTCCTGAGCTCTCTTCCTGTAGCCCAAGGCAAAGTAAGAGCTGGGTATTCCCAGGGCAGGCAAGAACCAAGAGTCGTCTTGTTTGGGGTGCTGGGGTGGGAGTGAAGGGACCTCTTGGGGTGCTGGGGTGGGAATGGAGGGAGCCTCTCGGGGTGCTGGGGTGGGAGTGGAGGGAGCCTCTCGGGGTGCTGGGGTGGCAGTGGAGGGAGCCTCTCGGGGTGCTGGGGTGGGAGTGGAGGGAGCCTCTTGGGGTGGGGTGGGAGTGGAGGGAGCCTCTTGGGGTGCTGGGGTGGGAATGGAGGGAGAAGGGGTGTAGGGACACTGCCTCAGTCCACTGTAGTTCACATTCCTTCATCGGGTCAATGTTGACGTTTTAGTCTGCCTGCTTCCTGTTTGTGACTTTTAAGCTTTTTATTAAATATCACTGGTCAGATTCCTCCATCCCACCCACCACCTTCCATCCCTCCCGCCCCCACTCCCTGCTGATTCCTCCCTTTTAACCTTTTTGAAGTGCCTTAATTGTGAAAGAATCTTCAGGAAGCCTGAGCCATCCAGTGCCAGGTGAAGGGAGAGAGAGTGCATTGCTAGCTGTAGCCTGGACATGCAGGGTGGGGAAGCCCGGGTTTTGGTGCCAGGCAAGGTAAGGCTCCCGGCCTACAGTTCGTGGAGAGGGCTGGGTTTAAATGCACCTCATGGGCCTCACTGCGGGCTCTACAGGGCATCCAGGCTGGGAAAGGCAGAATGAAGAGTCCCCTGAGTTTCCTCCCATCAGCCTCTCACCTTGGGTTGCAAGGTCAGATGCCAGCAAGGCCAAGCAGGTGTTGAAGAGGCCAGGTGGCAAGTGATAGGGAGTGGTGGGGACTGTGGTGACCTGGAGAGCTGCTGTGTGGGTCCTGCCAACTCTTCACTACATGGGAATGTAGGCCTGGGGTCTCATTTTATCTAATTTTATTTTTATGTAATATCTCCTGATTAAAAACTACAACTGTCTGTACTAAGCAAAGCATGCCTTTGGCCTGGTTTGACCCCTAGCGACTCATAACTCCTGTTTGAATTTTAGAAAGGACACTTGGCCCTCAGGTTCATGAGGTGAAGCCGAACCATAATATGCAAACAGTATGTTTTAAGGAGCCACAGACTCTTGCCTCAGAGACAAGGGTCCTGACGCTAGGGCTGTTGACTCCCAGAATGTATTATGGGAAATCAGAGGGCTGGGGAACGGCCCCATCCTTCCTGATACCCAAGGAGCCTTCCCAGAGAGTCCTGGGGGATCTCAAGATTGGAAAGCCCCATATTTATGAAACATCTTCCTTCAAAGACCTTGCCATTTGCAGAATTGTACTTCCTGGGAGGAGAGAAGGCCTGGCAAGATGCCAGTAGGAGCCTACTGGGGAGTTGTGCTGGTGGAGAGAGAATAGTTGGAGGAAGGAGCTGGACATGGAGGAGGTTCCTGTCCATGTCATAGCATCACTTGTAAATCCCAAGGGTCGCAGGGTGGAGTGGGTCTTGTTATCTCCATCTCACAGGTGGGAGCCGGGTAGCGGAGAGCCTGAGGGCTTTGCCCACGGTCGGTCTGTGTCACCCCGCCCCTCTCCATCAGCTCTGTTCATGCCCCTAGAGAGCGGTCATGTCTTCAAAGAGTTTGGAGCTGGGAGGCCCATGTGGTGCTTGGAGAAGCACTGTGCCTGGGAGGCTGCGCTCCTAAAGCTCATCTTGGCAAGCCATCTGTCCCATTGCTGCCACCCTCCCCTCTGCCTCAGTGTGCCAGGCATCAGCACTCACTCACAGAGGCAGGCTGGATAGGGGGTGGGACAACAGCTTCCACAGCCCCTCCTGTTCCCACTTTGCAGGGAGAAAAGAACACCTCAATGACTCCCAACTAGAGAAGAATCATGTGAGAAGCTGAATAGACAGACTTGTTCCTAATGACAGCTCTGAGTCACTGGGCATTTACTCCAGGACAGAAAAGGGTACACATGTGCCCATGATCTTATCTCCTGAAACAATGCTCTGTAAATCTAAAATCTCCCAGGGCTGTTGTTTTGTGTACCTGCCAAGATGTGGCAAGCTTTTTGAATGGCCCAAATTCATGATAAGTGGCCCCTCTCCCACAGGGTGCTCCTGAACCGGCTGATTTGGGACAGTTCATGTGTGTGTCTGCTTTAGCACTGGGGGCACGTGGAGCTTAAAGCCTTGTTACTGGAAAGCCCCAGGCCCCTATCACCACTCGCGTGCACGTGTGTCACTGATTCTCACCAGGTAACCACTGACCATGAAACAGAGCTGCAAGTGCTTACCTCATACTAGCCAGAGAGCCATGATTGAGAACATAGCCCACTCAAGGCCACAGCCGTGGCCTCATCCTAGCAGTGGATGCTGCCCATGTGCCAGGAGCTCAAAAGTGTGCTCACGTCTCAGGCGCTTGGTCTTGTGAGTAGCTGGAATTCTCATTCAAACCCTAAAATAGAGATCTTACTTTCGGTGATCTTTAATAACCTTTTGATTATTACAAATCACAAATTAATGTATTCCAGATGAGAAAAAGAAAAAAAATTTGTAGAACTATACTTACAGGTAAGACCCCAGAAGGAGCTTCTGTTTACTGATTATCAGGGGGAGCCAGCACTCAGGAGGAGGAGAAACAGTAAGCCCCCAAAATGTGGGCTATGATGTCTACATGGCAGTCAGGCTGCCCATGGTACAGCTAAGGAGACTGGGGCTGGCAGGATGGGCAGTGCAGTTGTTGGTGTTCCCATTGCAACAAGCGCCACGTTTCACTGCACAAGCAGACCATTTCAAACCGCTCTGCTGTGTGCCAGGGTGAGGATAGTCTGTGCCCAGTGAGGTGTGAAGCCACAGAGGTGGGCACTCAGCGCAAGAAAGCCAGAACAAAGCAGACACTTGGGCAAAGGTAGGAAACATCCGCACTGAGATTTGAACCCAGAGCACCTCAACTACTCTGCTCGAGACTCCCCACACCATGGTGCCTTATAGGCAAGGCTAGGGGTGAGGCACTGAAGTGCAGCTCCCTTCCTCAGTGTGTGTGGGAGAAGGGAAGGGTTGGTCATTCAGCTCAGCGGGCCCTTGGACAGAGGGCCTGAAATGACTACTGTGTGGCCCCTGGGGAGAGGAAGTCAGGAAAGCCACTGCTGCTCACCTCTGAAGGGGGTCCTGAGGAGGGCTCCTGGGCCATCCTGCCTCCAGCGCTGCCCCTGTACCCACCCCCAGGGCTGCAGGGGCTTTGACTCTGAATTATGCCCATCAGTGTGCCATGCAGAAGGGGATGGATTTACATGGGATAGGAAGTGTTGCTTGCATGAATGAATAAATGAAGGAGTTTGGTGGAATAGACTGGACTGGAATGAACAAATGAAGTACCCAGGCTCACGAGGGCCACTCAGCTCTGTTTTCTGCAGCCTCACAGTGGAGGCCAAACAGCCTGGTGCTTTATGTGCCACAGGCTTCCCCAGAACCTCAGCAATGAGGGCAGATATCAATCTCATCAGACTCCCTCAAAAGCTGCTGCCTAGGAACAGAGCTTGGGGGAGGGCTCGAGTTTCTTGGTCTTTAAAACAAGGGGGCCAGGCACAGTGGCTCACCTCTGTAATCTCAGCACTCTGGGAGGCCGAGGCAAGAGAATTGCTTGAAGCCAGGAGTTTAAGACCAGCCTGGGCAGCAAAGCGAGACCCCATCCCTACAAAAAAGTAAATAAATTAATCCAGGGTTTGCCAGTCGATTAAGCTCGGCAAACCTAGTTGAGACTTAGGGCTCAGGCTGGGGATACTGAGATCCTTCTCAGAGTCCTGTCCCAGGGTGCTTTCCCTGTGGGACAGGCAGAGACATGAGCAGCCATTCGCAGTGCGCATGGCAAGTGGCCACTGGGACATGTGGCCGAGAATGGGGGAAAGTGGCCATCCTGAGGGGAGAGCCAGAGCAAGCTTCCTGGAAGAGAAGCCTTCTGAGCAGAAGGGCGAGCAGTGAGCAGAAGGCTGTATAGAGAGCTAGAATCAGATGTGTGATATTCGCTAGAACCCTGTGCCCAGTGGTCGGTCCAGCCTCATGACCAGGGTCAGGAAAAGGCCAGGACAGTGGAAAGGCCATGGTATGGGGAGTCAGGAACCTGGCCCTGGTACCTGCACTGAGCTCCAGTTCCTTCACCTATACAGTGGGCATGTGAATTCTCAGGCTGCCCCTCCAGGGCCTCTTCCAGCCTCATTCATCTCCTGCTGACTCTGCCAGTGCTCAAGCACCTCCTCTGTGGAGTGCCCCTGACCCCCAGGCCCTGCAGCACTGTTGTGGGGGTGCACTGGCAGGAAGCAGGGGCTGGGAAGGCCAGGAGCACCTCCCAAACCCTGGCCCAGAGCTGCCATTTAGTCTAGCCCTCCACAGCCTGCATGGCAGCATGGCCCCATCCCACAGGTGAGGAAACAGGCCGTTTGCTCACAGCTACACTGTTAGTAAGTGAATGGGCCAAGAGTTCTCTGTCTGCCCCAGGGAGACCAAGCAGAGGGGTCAGCAGGAGTAAGTGGGCACAGCATACCTGCTGTTGAGGGCAGTGCCAGCCCTGCCAGCTGGCTCTGCTCTCTTAGCCCTGCAGCCCTCTCCCAGGACTCTGGGGTTCCAGCTGGTAGCCCGTGGCCCCTGTGCTGAATCAGGTGTCTCAGGGCTCAGCATGGTATCCCATCCCATCCTCCTCTGTCCCTCATCATAGTGTATTGAGCCCTCTGTGTACAGACCTGTCTAGGTACTGGAGGGGGTCAAAGGTAAAACAGCCTGAGTGGGGAGGGGGCTCCCTGAGTGATGGAGAGCACTGGGCCAACACCCAGTGGGACAGCACTCCTGAGAACCACTCTCTGGTTTAGGAGAGGGGACGGGCCAGACGAGGCCAGGGTTGCAGGGGCCTCTGGGCCAGTTACCTGGAGGGTCTCCTGGGGCATCCCAGGCTCCCTTCTGATTGGGACCAGCCACTTTCCACTCTGCGCTTCAACTTCTTTAGTGCTAACCCAGAGCTAGTCATTCAGATTTCCAGGAAGGCTGAAAATGTAATCATAGAATCCCTGGAGAGGACTGCCTATAGTGTCTGACTTGTGGCAGGGGCTCCCTAAGTGGTGGCTGGAATTGTTCTGTGTGCACCCACCCCTCACCTGCCGGCCCTTCCTCTTGGTGGGGTAGCTCACATATCCACTGAGGGCCCTACGTTATCCTCCCACCCATGCACTGTCCCCACCACAGAGCACTGGGGAACGATGCCTGTAGGAGCGCAAGTGCTGCATTCACGCCAGGCTGCTTCACGGGAGATTAACCAGCCACCTTTCAAGCAGGGATTGGCTGTGCCACCAGGACCCCTCCAATTTATTGACCCTGGAAAGCACTTTACATTTGGTCAAAAACAAGAATTATACCTTTCCCTCCTGATTGAAAACAGAAGCCAAATTGTAGAGGCATCCCCCAGATGCCCCGCTTTGCCTGAGCTGGTGGATGGCCAACGTCTCTCCTGGGACCAGTACAAAGCAGAGCAGCAAGTGCTTCAGCTCAGCCCAGAAACTGACGCGCCTCTCTGCTGACCAGGCAACAGATCGTCAGGGGCTCTCAGACCCAGGTTCACGAGGTGGCAGATTTGTCAGGGCCTAAGTCCCAGAAGCTCTATTTGCTAGAAATATGGGTCATTTAGTATGGACTGGGCCGGGCCTGCAGGAGTTGGGGACACACCCCTTCAGTGGTTTTGGGGGACCAGTGTGTTGGTGAGGTCCCAGAAGTAACTCTAGGAATAGAAACTCTGGTTCTAAGAAATGGCCAGGGACATTGGTCCATATGGGCTGGCAACCAGAAGGAATGGAATTGGCCTGGGTGACTTGTAGCATGAGGGCCTATAGCCATCCCGGGGGTAGCAGGCAGGGCCTGAAGCTGGGACAATGTCAGCAGTACAACCAGCTGCTGCCCCTGAGCCCATGCCCTGTGCCAGGCAGCACGCCCTTGTGTAGTCTGACTACTCAATCCTGCCAGCAGCCGAGGGAAGCCAGGCTGTCATCACCCCAGTTCTGCAGAGAAGGAAATCAGACCAACCCCAGTGCCCTGGCAGCCAGCCCTGAGGGCACAGAGGAGGAGAAGGAGCTGGGGTCCTGATTTTCAAGGTCAGAGACAGGAGGGCTCTGGCCTCGCACAGTCACCCTGACTTTAGCTAACTCTTCTTTACCAAGCACTGACTCTTGTGTGTGGCAAGTGTTTTCCTGGTATCAGACGTAGTGTTAGGTTCTGGGCACATGGCTCAAACAAGACACAGTCCCTGCACCCTGGGAATTCACAGCTGATCACTCCTCTGTTCAACAGCGTGCTTTTGAGCCCCTGTTATGTGTCATCCTTGTGTTGGGTTCTAGAAAGACCACAGTGAGCCACAGCCCACATGACCCCTGTGCTCATGGGGCTGTTGGGTTGGTGTACTAGTCAACTTGGGCTGTCGTAACAGAATACCACAGACGGAGTGGCTTAAACAATAGACATTCATTTCCTGTCAGTTCTGGAGCCTGGAAGTCCAAGATCAAGATGTCTGCAGGGTGGGTTTCTCCTGCAGCTTCTCTCTTGGCTTGCAGGTGGCTGCCTTCTCCCTATGTCCTCACATGGCTGTCCCTCTGTGTGTGTCTGTGTCCTAATCTGTATTTTGGAGGACATCAGTCAGATTGGTTTAGAACCCAACCTAAAGATCTCATTTCATCTTAATTACACCTTTAAAAGCCCTGCCTCCAGATACAGTCCCATTCTAAGGTCTGGGGGTTAGGATTCCAGTGTATGAATTTGAAGGGACACAGTTCAGCCTATAACAATTAGGACACTGGCACTGGCAGACTCTCCTGAGCATTTGTGTATTGGCAGCCACATGCATGCTGTGCACAGAAGGTGCACAATGTCATGAGATCTTACAGTAGGACCCCAACCAAGTCTGGGCTTGGGAAGGCTTCCCTCGGAAGTGGCATTGCACTGGAGTCTGAGAATGAGTTGGAGTCTCAGTGCCCCTGGAGGTGAGGGTGCCACAGCGGTGCTGCTCAGGCTATTCCTGCTGGCCCTGAGTATCACCTCCACATTGAACCAGCCACCTGCTGTGTGGACTCCTGTGCCTATAAGCAAGAGCCACATCCTGTTTCCACAAGGCCTACCTCAGGGATGCCATGAGACTGCAACATTACTGCACCCGTCCTTAGGCTGCCAATTATGGACTTATGCCCCCCTCCCACCTTACAGGGAGGGAGACAGCCTTGAAACCAGACCCAGAGATGAGTGAAGCACCACAGTTGGTGCTGTGGCCCCATTGCCTGCCTGGCCATATCACTAGCTCCATCAGGCCTCTAAAGAAACCAGCCCTACAATAAACTCCCTTTTCCTGTCACCCATTTCATCTGGAATGCCAAGCAGCTCTGCACTGGTGACATGTGCTGACTCCAGCTCAGGCTAGGGCTCTGCTGAAAAGCTGCCTCCTGCAATCACTTGCCTAATGATTCTTCCTCCCACCAGCCACTGGGAGAGCTGTGCCTCAGGACTTCCACGGAGCCAGCCACATAGCCTGATGCCCTTGGGCTGGGCCAGGATGGTGCTGCACAAGATCAGCGGGAGCATGTCCTGTCTCCAGCTACAGTTGGTCACAGCAAATGGCGGTTGCATTTGGCACAGAAGTACAGTCCACAGGCCAGGTGTGGTGCCTCACACCTGTAATCCCCGCACTTTGGGAGGCTGAGGCAAGCGGATCACCTGAGGTCAGGAGTTGGAGACCAGACTGGCAAAACCCCATCTCTAATAAAAATTTAAAAATTAGCTGGGCATGGTGGTTACATGCCTGTAGTCCCAGCTACTTGGGAGACTGAGGCAGGAGAATCGCTTGAACCCAGGAGATGGAGGTTGCAGTGAGCAGATTGCACCACTGCACTCCAGCCTGGGTGACAGAGCGAGACTCCATCTCCAAAAAAACAAAACAGAACAAAAAAAAAGAAGTGCAGTCCACAACACAAACAAGAAATGAAGTTTTCTGTGTTGTTTTAAGAAAGAGGAGTTTTAAAAAACAATAAAACAACAATGACAGCTGCGCATGTTAAAATCACTCCCTGGATGTGGTAGCTCAGCCGAGAGCCTTGCTGGTCAGGGCCACTTTCCCGGAAGCTTTCTCACTGTTGCTGATTCTTCTGAAGGGCCTTTGGAGCCCTTGGTTTTCATCTGATAAAATGGGGGTGGGGGGGGGTAACAATCCTGTCTTGAAGGACTGTGAGGAGTAAACCAGTGTGCAAGGATGTCCAGCATGTTGCAGGCTCTGGGAGTGGGCTGCCAGCACTTTCCCTCATCTCCCCACACCATGTGAGCCTGACACATGCCGGAGTCCAGGCCTGAAAACCCAAGGGGCTCGGCCTGCTCAGCTCCACGCCTGTATTGCTGGGCTATAGTCATGGTGGCATTAGCACTTCTAGTTTTTCAAGAAAGCCTGGATATCTGTATTTTTACATGAAATCTTCCCATTCTCAGTTGGGCCACAGTGTGTGGTCTCTGTGTTGGCACCAGGTCCTCTTCCTCCTGCTGCAGCCTTCAAGAGGAGGCCATCACCCTGTTTCTCCCAAAGGTACTGTGAGGCTCAGAGGAGCTAGATGCCTGGCCCACCAGACCCTGGAGTCCCCGATAGAAGTGGACATCACTCATAGTTCCACTTAGCTGGGAAGCTTCTGGAAACACAGCATAGAGCAAAAGTGAAAACACATCCCGGTGCCAAAGGGACGGGACACGATGAGCCCTGAGGTTGTGGGTATTGTTATGTTCCCATAAATAACAGGCCCTCAGACAATGGGCTGTGAGGCTGTGTGTACCTCTGGGGTTTGAAATGAAGCTGGTTTTCTTATTTAAAATGTATTCTCTCCAACCACCCAGCTGTAACTAGAGGCTCTGTTTGGAGCAGATTCTGGGGCAACCCCAATAACCTGTCCTTGGGATTTCATTAGCACCACCAGCCAGCTGCCTGGAAAGTAGCCCCTGCCAGGACCAAATTAACTTTTACTGAGAGACATTGGCAGGGCTGGTATTTTGCACACTTGGCATTTTCGGCCCACACTGGGATGTGGGGAGCAGGGTACCTTCAAAGAACAAGAGCTTCGGAGGCAGCCAGACCTGTGTTGGAATCCTGGCTAGAGTGCTACCCTTTCTGAATCCCAGTTTCCTCATCGGTAAGATGAGTTATTTTGAGGACTTTCCCTCCCAACTTTTTAAATAACTTCAAACATACAGAAGAGTGGAAAGCTTATTGAGCAGTGTTGCTCCCTTGGCTTCAACAATTGTTCCGTGTTGTCTTGTCTGCTTTGTGTGTGTGCGCCGAGCTGGCTGAGGGTTCCTCCTGGTGCTGCTGCTGTGCCTGCACCCTCAGCACATGTCCCCGAGGAACAAGGACGTTCTCCTGCAGAACCACAACACAGTTACAACTGGAGAAATGTGACATTGATGCCACATTGTCTAGGATACAGTCCATTTTCAGATTCCCCAACTGTCCCAATAGTGTCTTAGGAAGTTTTCCGTGACTGGGGAGTCAGTGAAAGGTGGCACCTGTGCTCAGTGCTGTCACCAGTAGTTTTACGACATTGATGTTTTTGAAGAGGCCAGGTCGGTTGTTTCCCAGTGCATTCTTTGGGTCTGTCTGATATTTCTTCATGACTGGGTTCAGACTGTGCATTTTTGGAAGGAATTCTATAGAGGTGATTTCGGGGCCTTAGTGTGTCCCATCCGGATGTCTGCCCTTCATAGGCAATGCTAGGTTTGACCACTGGTGAATGGTGGTTGTTAGGAGGTTCAATGAGGTGATGAAAACAGAGCCCAGGCCCAGAGATAGCTGTGTGGAGGGAGTACAGCGGCCCACACTCACCACCCGTATCATAGCTCAGCAGCTGTGCCCCATGCAGGATGCCTCTGTGGCCTGGGAGGAGGGACACCAGCAGGTCCCTTGGGAAGTTATGGTAAAGGCCCCGGTCTGACAGCCGTGAGGCAGAGCTGACTCTCTGGAGCCGGATCTAGGGCTATCCTACCCCTCTCCCATATCCCCACGGAGCTAAACCAGGGCCTGTGGAGGGAGGAGAGGAGCTGCTACTTCCCCCAAAGCCTTCTCTTTCTCCCCCTCCCTGACCGCCCACCCTCTCTCCCCAGCCCAGCTCTGTTTCAGCTATTGCCCTCTCCCTGTGACCAGCATCAGACCTGAGCACAGAGGACTAGCTCTAGGCCCATCCCAGGGGGTACCGTTTGGGTGGAGATGATTACAGAAAGGAGCAAGCACTATAGTAGGGGCCCTGCAGGGCTTTGGGGAAAGAGGATGGAGTGACTCCTCCCTTCCAGAGTGAAGGTGGGAAGTTTCACTGATGCAGTGAGGCTTGAGCTTGTCTTGAAGGTGAGGAGGTTTCCCCAGGGAGAAAAGGGAGGAAAGGTGTTCAGGACAGAAGGAACAGAGTGTGCGAGGGCACAGAGGATGGAAAGAGTGGCGTATTCTGGGAATATGGAATAGAAACTAATATTCATTGCTTGTTATAATGAGTAGGACATTGTTCTAAGTGTTGTACATGTTATTAACTCATTTGATGTATTTAAAATGATGGTTTTGGAGCAGTTTTTTTTAAAAGCAATGGAATTCCTTGTTTTCTCACCCAAAGTCTTACATGGAATCCAGCTGAGGCCCCAGGGAGCCTCCTTGCTGTTCACCTCAATTCCAGCCCTGAGGCTCATCCTCGGATGGGTGGGGAGGAGGGGAGGAGCAGCTTACTCCTAAAAGGCCTTGGCCTCCACGTTTGTATCTGGCCCTTGTCTAGACAGGTTCCCATCGACACTGCTGACACTGGGGCTGGACCATCCTCTACTGTGGGTCTGCCCTGTGCCGTACAGGGTGTTTGTGGGTATCCCTGGCTTCTTCTCACTAGGTATAGCCTCGCCGAAGTTGCAGCAATGAAAAACTTCTCTAGATGTTCCCAAATGTCCCCTGGGGACCAAAATATCCCCCAATTGAGAACCACTGGTCTAAGCAAGTGGCAGGAGGAATTGGTAGTTGGTGTGCAGGGAGGAACACAGTCAGAAAGCTCTGTCTGGCAGCTGGTTGGAGAGGGCAAGCCGAGGCCTGAGGCTGGGCAGTGGGTGCATGGGGAGGAGGGCAGAGGGGCAGGATGCACCCCAGAGCCTGTTGGTGCAGAATGAGGAGGATGATGTCCAGAATAGATTCCACCTCAGGCCTCGTGGGCAGCCTCTGGCCAACAAGGAGGGCCTAGGCATGCCCCCAGAGTCCCAGCCCCATGGTAGGGGCCCTACAGGGCCATGGGGAAAGAGAAGACAGAGTGGCCCTGCCGGGGTCAGGGCCTGGGGGCAGTACCTCATCCATCCTGAGGCCTCTGTGTGCTTGGTGGTGGGGGGCCCTGAGCTCTGGGCCCAGCAGCCTTAAGAGGAAGGTGGCTCTGTCCAGCCACCTGGTGTGGACCAGAAGTGCAGGATCTTTACTGGTCCTTACACAGTGAATGCAACTTTTCTTTGGGAATTATTTCTCTTTGCTTAGGAATCTCTAAAACTTTCCAGATTTGCCAGTTTGTAGTTTTAGGGAAAATTTGTATTTTTCCATATGCTGTTATCCTACCTAAAGTCAGCAGAGTAAACTGATAAAACAACTAACATTTTAGGCAGTGGAAAGTGGAACTTGTGATTGGCTAAGTACTGTCTCTCCAGAAAGTCTTGACTTAGCAAACCACCATCAATCTTAGATACCTGAGAGAAAGTTCCAGAAATCAGAGGCCAGCCCATGTTCTATCGTGGATAATATTGGCTCGGGCAACTCTGTGGATCTTGTGTCTGATACTCCATGCCCTGGACTGCCATGGCAGCTGGTCAAGGGGCCTAAAACCCTGAAGCCTTCAAAGACATGTGCCAGCAGCAGGAAACTCCCTGCCCCAAATTCCCCCATGATTTGGATTCACCACAACACTTACCATGTGTTCAGAGAGCCTTGGTCATCACAGTCACTAGGAAGGGGAGGAAAACCCCTTCCTGGCTAGGCGCTGGGGGTGCAGAGGGCCTGGGGCAGGACAGGGTACTCCAGCATGTTCTGCCACTACTACCACTGTTGCTGCTGATGTTCATTTAGCTCCTGCTATGTGCCAGACTACCTGACATGCTTTGCTGAAATCCACTACAGTGTAGAAATCCAGTTTTGTTCCTTCAGCACCCTCTGAGGTGGGCACTATTAGTAGGTCGTCACTCACCCAAGGTCTGACAGTCAGACTACACTGCCTTTGGTGACCACAGCGCAGCAGCCCTCCCTGGGACAAACAGGTTAGGGTGAAGGGTGCGGGGCCCCTGACTGTACGTAAACAAGGTATTCACGGCAGTGCTTAGAGCTGTGCCTAGCAAGGGTCGGTGCTCACCAGCCTCTGCTGCTGTAGATGTCACCTCCGTGAAACCTCTGAGTTGTTCCTGGCTTCCTTCCTGTCTGAGGAGGAGGCGGGGGAGTAATAATAACAATAACACCTGTAATTGTACCTATAGGAACCATGTACAGAGCAGTCCCAAGGCTGAGTGTTTCCTGAACAGCATCTCACTGATCTCGCCTGTACAAATGTCAAGATGAGGCCCTGAGAAGCAAAATGACTTGCATGAGGTTGCACAGCTGAGAAAGGGAGGAGGAGCCAGGATTTTACCCCATTTTGTCTGACTGCAGAGCCCCAGCACTTTACGCTGAAAGAGAACTGGGAGCCAGTGGATTGTGGAGTTCTGTGCGATGTGGAGCCAGGCAGGCAGGGATGAGTGAGAGAACCTGGCACCCACTGTGTGGATGTTGGGCCCAACTTGCTCTTGCCTACCTCCTCCAGCTGGGCTCTCTCACCTGGCCACAGAGCCAGCTGAGTTTAGAATGGCACTTGATGAGCTACAGGTAACCATTGGATAGCTCAGGCACCCAGGGCCACTCCTGGAACCTGTCTCCAGGGAGCCTCTATGGCCCGCACAGGACCTAGCCCTGGGCCAGAGTGTTTCACTGCTGCCGGGTAGTTAGCCAGGGACCTACAGCAGCAGCGAGCCTCTGGTTGGTGAGCAACCTCTAACTAGGGCTCCTGTGACCTGGTGTTTATTTAGTGCCTGAGCAATCCAATCGATCAGGCATAGGCTAAGGTCTGGTAGTGAGGATTTGTATCTGTCTGGGGATTGGTAAAGGCACTGCCTCTTCACGTGCCATCTTCCAGCACCTGTCTGTCTGGTGAGTACTTCACTTCTTGTGGCTGTTGCTTACTAGCCCCTTACGTCCTGCCCACCCTCGCCATGGGCACAAATCCACACCAGGCACTACGCTCAGAAACTGCCATGACAGTGCCCTCTTAGTATGGCATTTGGCACGCTTCACAGTTGGCCAGCCTTCTCTGCCTTCGCTCCCTCTGTCCCTCTGCGCCGCAGGCCACCCTCCAGCCCTGTAGCAGCCCACAGTAGCTTTCCTTCATTCTGCCGCTTGCGCTGGGTACTCTGACCTCAGCTCAGATGCCACCTTCAGGAAGGCTCCCTGCCCTTCTCAAACAGAGCAGGTCCTCAACGTTCTCCTCCTCTGCGCACCTCTTCCAGTGCCACATTGGCCTCTCCACTTCCTGCACAGAGAGCTCTGAATCCCAGGTGGGTCCACGCTCATTCCATGACTGGGCTGGGAGGTGCTCCAGGGGAAGGTCTTTGCTGTGTTAGTCTGTGGCCTGCACATGCTCACTGCTCACTGTTGGATGAGTGAGTGAGTGGGCAAACTCCTGTGATCTCCACCACACACCCTTTATATAAACACCACCCTTTATTTAAGCTGGGTGGGACTGAGAAATGGGGTAGTTGAAGCCTCAGTTGCAGGTGACAGAACCTTACCTCAATTGACCCGTGTGCCTGAAGTTCAGAGGTGGGTGCTTGATCCCAGGACTCAGCTGTGCCCTCCTCCAGGCAGCTGTCCCAGGCAGGCTTCTCCATAGGTGGTCTTCCAGCTACAAGTCCAGTGGAGTAGGGTGCCTCTTTCCAAGTAACCCCACCAAAGTCCTAGAGCCCCACACCATTCCCAAACCAGCATGGGAGCCTGGGGCATGCACAGTTCTCTGGCCAGCCTGGGTCATGTGCTCCTCTTGGCACCAAGGATGCACCCTTTTGCAACCCTGCATCCCCAAGGAAAACCAGGGGCTGTTACTAGAAGTACATGGAAACAGCAGGTGTTTGCTGCAAGCAGGAATGCCCAGGCACTGTGTTCGGGCTTTCCTCACCACTGACATGGCCTTACCATCATCATCACCCTAACCTGCTCAGCCACAGCCCTCCCCAGGGCCCCGCAGCATCCTGGACCAGCTTCATTCCCTGAGCACTCTGGACTGCTGGGGCTTCTTCCCCAGAGGTGAGCTTCTCTAGGTTGAGGGCTGGACTGAGTCTCCCAGTGTCTCCAGGGACCCACCCATCGGCTGTCAGGCCCCAAGTAAACTGTGTTTTCTCAGGTATGTTCATGGTGGGATTTGAAGGACCCCTGTCCCTTTAGCCATTGGAAACTGTTCCTCTCCCCAGTAGCAGTGACCATCCCAGTTGCAAATACGTCACTTATCCTCATCAGCCTTGGCACACTGACTTGTGTGGTGGAAAGATGATCCTTCTGGCCAAGCATTGAGCATATCAGGATTCACCAGTGCCTAACTGGGACTCAGAAGTCTCAGCAGAGTCAGCAGTATGTCATGATCCTTGTGAAAGCGGAAAGATTTAATGTCAGAACCTAGGGCAGGAATAGGTTATTGTTCTGCACCCAAGGGTTTGGGGAACCCTCACCCTGTGGGCTAATTTCCCTCTGTCACCTGGGGGAAGAAGGCCTCTGGCCTCAGAAGGCCCCATGGCTTCTTCGTGCCCAACAGCGGCACAATCTCCCACTCAGGAGTCAGGGCCTGGCCCCAGACGTTTATTTCCATCCAAACTTGTTTGAAAAAACCTCACAAACTGTTTTTTTAATAACCTAAATGTATAATAGTAATACTCATTCAAGGAGATTTGCATATTAAAGAAAAATAAAAAGAAGTCTCCCATAGTCCCTTTATTCATATTTTGACTTAGTTTCTTCTGTCTTTTCTCTGCAAAGCCATCTTTTTATGTAATTGAGATTATATGGTGTATACAATTTTGTGTCTGATTCTTTTCAATCAATATTTATTACACAAACTGATTTTTTTTTTCTTTTACTGTTTTACTCTGTGGTCTTCAAGGGAAGTTGAACCATGTAGTGATTAAGAGCCTGGGCTCTGGGCTCGGACAGAGCTTGATCTAAATCCCAGCACTATTAGTTACCGGGTCTGCAACCCAGATAACCAACCAGACCTCGCTGAGCCTTAGTTTCCTCACCTGTAAAATGGATACTGGAGGTGCCCTAGGTGGGGATGCTCCAAGGTCAAAATGTCCAGTAAAATGTAAAACCACACGCAACACTCAGCACATGCTCAGCACATAGCGAGAGTTGTGTTCAGTCATATGGCCATTGTTTTCAATGCAGCGTAACAGTAACCAACCTTGCCAAGGCCTTATTGGGCTACTTAAGCATCTGTGGATGTTCCATCTCTTGTAAATAACATTGGTGGGAACGTCTCTGTTTATAAATCTCTGTTTTAATATGTAGGGTATTTTCTTAAGATGGAGTCTCAGAAGCTGAAGTGTTCTAATTTTTAAAATGAAAACATCACATTTAAAAAGTTATTGAGAGTTCCTGGCAAAGTGATTCCCAAAAGTACAGCGCCATTTTATACTTCCGTCAGCAGTGAGTGAAGGTATCTATTCTCTACCCCTCACCAGCATAGGCACCCCTGTGTTATTTATCTTTGCTAATTTCCTACATGGCAAATGACATCTCAGTGTCTTTAATTTGCATTTCTTTGATAACTGGTAAAGTCAACCATTTTGCCATATCCAAGTTGCTTTAAAGAGATTCAGAAGAAGAACGTAAGTGGAGAAAAGGGTGCAGTTCACAGCCTGGCATCTTTATGACTGTCTGCCAAAATTTCCCACTTCAAGCTCCTACACTGGGGACTAGAGTACCTCTTGGATTCTGACCTGCAGATCTCCATAGTGTATACTTGTCACCCCAACCCTGTGCAATCCAGAGACATGTCTACCAAGATGGCTTTTGTCCTCCACAGCACCTGCATCTCTCGTCCAGATGCCCTGTGTGCCTGGCCCTATGCTGAGTCACGAACCCAGAGCCCAGACCCAGGGCCTGTCATGCGTGGGCACTCCAACAGTCCTCCTCCATCTGAGGCCCTGCAGGAGGGAGCCACCACCCAGAAGAGTAGGGGAGGTTTCTTGGAGCCTTAAAAGAAGAGTCAGTCTTTGTTCAATCCAAGGGCAGCCTGTGACCTCCTGCCTGGGACAGGAATCATGTTGGATCTGTGCGCCACTGCATCCCCAGGGCCTATCACCCCAACCAAGGAGGGAGATGAGCCCACCTCCAGGCAGCAGGGAGCCACTGAGAGTGTTTGACCTGAGGAAACTAGGATGGAGGGGTGTTTGTGGACAGTGGTGGTACTAGTGGTCTGGGGGCCTGGTGAGCTGCTCGTAGGAGCCCCTGAGAATTCATGACAAGTGTGGGAAAGCTGGCACAGGACTCAGGCAGCCCTCTCTCCTGTGCCTGACACCCCCAGGCTGGCTGCTGGCCCCAGCTGCAGGCCATCCTGACTCTGACAGCTGACTTCTCCAAGTTGCTGGCTGTTCCCAGACAGCTCATCCCACTCCCGCCCCACAGGGAGGCCTGAAGCCAACTTTGTCAGGGCAGCGTGGATGTACTTGTGACCCCCAAGATGAGGGCAAACTCTCCACAGGCAATCCTGGGCATTCCATTGGGTTCTGTCCCATGTGGCTGGCTGGTCAGCCAGGGAGACTCTGGAAAACAGCTTGGTTGGGAGAAAAGAGTTGAAGAGAGGTGAGGGGTGAAAGTTGAGGTTTCAGAAAATCCCTATAAAAATGAAAACAAACCATCCATCTTTCTCCTGGGTGTCTTAGCCCGCCACTGCCCTTTGTGGATCTTGCCCCAATGTCTGTAGGGATGGCAGCTCTGAAACCTAATCCAGCAGCCAGCTAGCTGCCGCCAACCCCCACCC
Organism: Papio anubis; assembly: GCF_008728515.1. NCBI lineage: Eukaryota > Metazoa > Chordata > Mammalia > Primates > Cercopithecidae > Papio > Papio anubis. The sequence continues at coordinate 47,809,132 of NC_044977.1, forward strand.
AGCGCAGGAACGCCCTGACAGGG